>NC_141879.1:476355875-477605875 GCF_056163025.1 Triticum urartu
GAACTATAGCAAGTTCATCTCCATAAGCATAATTCATATTGGCATCTTGGCCACAAGCATAGCAAGCATCATCAAAAAGGGATATTTCAAGAGAATCAATGGGATCATAACAATCATCAGAGCAATCATCCTCCGGTAAGCATGAAGGGAAATTAAACAATGTATGAGTTGAAGAGTTACTCTCATTAGAAGGTGGGCACGGGTGATCAATCCGCTCTTCCTCCTTTTGTTCTTCGCTCTCCTCCTCATCTTTTTCATCCAATGAGCTCATAGTTTCATCAATTTCTTCTTCCATAGACTCCTGCAAAATATTAGTCTCTTCTTGGACAGCGGAGTATTCCTCAATATATTGTTTAACATAGGTATTAGAAGCATAATTATCATAGCAATATTTAAGTATAGCAAAAAATTTAGATTTGTGAAAAGTAGCATCATACTTTTCAATCAAAGAAGCAATTTCATAAGCACCCTCAAAAGCAACAAATTCTTCAATTTGTTGAATATCATAGTAACTATAAACACCTTTAGCATAAGAAGATAAGATTCCATTATCAATAAACTCACATTGGTAGGGAAGGTGTTTCTTAGGGTTTTCAGAACAACAAGTAAAATCATATAATTCACATAAATTCCAAGCATAGCATTGCAAATGTAGAATTTGACTCCATAATAATTTCCCTTTTTCAGATATACGGTGTCGCACATAACAAGCATGCTCATCTAAAGATTTGCCCTCAACTAAGCTAGTTGGGGTTTCGGCACGAGCACAAAGGGATCGAAGATGATCCAAGCAATAAGCTTCAGCAGTGTGATAGATTTTGATTGGTTCTTCAACCATTGGTTCAGTAGGTACAACTAATTTTTTTGGTATTTTGCGTTTCCTACCCATAACTAAAGATAGAAAACAACTAAGAACAGGAAATAAAAATTACTTAGTGATAAAGCAAACAAGCACACACGAGAATATTCACCCCACGCTATTGCTCCCCAGCAACGGCGCCAGAAAAAGGTCTTGATAACCCACAAGTATAGGGGATCGCAACAGTTTTCGATAAGTAAGAGTGTCGAACCCAAAGAGGAGCTAAAGGTAGAACAAATATTCCCTCAAGTTCTATCGACCACTGATACAACTCTACGCACGCTTGACGTTCGCTTTACCTAGAACAAGTATGAAACTAGAAGTACTTTGTAGGTGTTGTTGGATAGGTTTGAAAGATAATAAAGAGTATGTAAATAAAAATTAGGGGCTGTTTAAGTAAAGAAACAATAAAGTAAATATAGCGAGTGTGGAAAAGTGGTGGTAGGAGTTGCGAAATTGCCCCTTAAGCAATTGACTACTTCACTAGACTGATAGCAAGTATTATGTGGGAGAGGCCACTACTAGCATGTCATCCCTGACTTGGAATTCTACACACTTATGATTGGAACTATTAGCAAGCATCCGCAACTACTAATATTCATTAAGGTAAAACCCAACCATAGCATTAAGATATATTGGTCCCCCTTCAATCCCGTATGCATCAATTTCTATGCTAGGTTGAAGCTTCTGTCACTCTTGCCCTCCAATACATAGTCCTATCAACATACAACTAACCCTAGGGTGTGATCCACATGCGCAATCATATGATGGGCACCAAAGGACAGCAACATAACCACAAGAAAATTAAATCAATCATAGCAATTCATCAACCACCGATAGGACAACGAAAATCTACTCAGACGTCATAGGATGGCAACACATCATTGGATAATAATATGAAGCATAAAGCACCATGTTCAAGTAGAGGGTACAGCAGGTTGCGGGAGAGTGGACCGCTATAGATAGAGGGGGGGAGGTGATCGAGATGTTGGTGAAGATGGCGGAGGTGTTGGTGTAGATCGCGGTGATGATGATGGCCCCCGGTGGCACTCCGGTGCCACCGGAAGCGAGGGGGAGAGAGCCCCCCTCCTTGTTCTTCTTCCTTGACCTCCTCCCTAGATGGGAGAAGGGTTTCCCCTCTGGTCCATGGCCCCCATGAAGTGGGAGGGGCGAGAGCCCCTCCGAGATTGGATCTGTCTCTCTGTCTCTCTGTTTCTGCGTTCTCTCCTGGCTCTGTTTCACCGTTTCGTATATATATGGAGATCCGTAACTCCGATTGGCCTGAAATCTTTGCCGTGATTTTTTTCTGAATATTAGCTTTCTTGCGGCAAAAGAAGAGCGTCAACCGCCTTACGGTGGGCTCAGGAGGGTAGGGGGCGCGCCCTAAGGGGGGCGCCCCCTGCCTCGTGACCACCTCGGGCACTGGTTCGCGTTGATTTTCCTTCCGAAATTTCCATATTTTCCAAAAATAAGCTCCGTCCGTTTTTATCCTGTTTGGACTCCGTTTGATATGGATATTCTGCGAAACCAAAAACATGCAACAGACAGGAACTGGCACTGGGCACTGGATCAATATGTTAGGCCCAAAAATAATATAAAAAGTTGGCAAAAAGTATATGAAAGTTGAATAATATTGGCATGGAACAATCAAAAATTATAGATACGACGGAGATGTATCACTCCCCGAAGTGCCAAGTGGGCAACCATCCCTGCCTTTCATCGGGCCCCCACCACAATTGACGTCATGGATCAGCGAGGGGCTAAAGTGGGGTCCAGTAAAGGATGTGCCGACATTGCAGAGTCGCATCCGAGATCTCATTGAGAGAGACGTCAACCTGGTCACGGTGATGCAGGTCATGCTAGTTCTCCAGGTCCTGCCTTGCAAACGTAGACCTCTCCATTTGTGGGAGTTCAACCTGGAGGGACCGCGAATCATTCAGCACTTCCTCGACATGACGCTCGAGGAGATGTACAAGTTGTTCTTCGGATCACAAATAAAGTGTCCGGACACCACCGAGGATGCGGGTCTGAGCTGTAATCGCCCGGATACCCAAGTAAGTAATCCCATGGCCGAACACACTATTTCTCTTATTCATCATAAAATCATTCTGAGAAGTCGCTCTTTGACCAGGACTGGATAACAAAGGCGAAGATGATCAGGTGTCCGGCCCCCCTTCCCGAGGGCCTGGCCAATCCAGTACTAGACAGAATGCTGGAGCCGGAGCCTTATCAGGTGCCCTCGAAGGAAGAGGAAGGGGGGAATAAAGAGACCAGAAGCGAGCCTCGCTCACTACTCGTCCCTGATAACCCACAAGTATAGGGGATCGCAACAGTTTTCGAGGGTAAAGTATTCAACCCAAATTTATTGATTCGACACAAGGGGAGCCAAAGAATACTCTCAAGTATTAGCAGTTGAGTTGTCAATTCGACCATACCTGGAAACTTAATATCTGCAGCAAAGTGTTTAGTAGCAAAGTAATATGATAGTAGTGGTAACGGTAGCAAAAGGTAACAGTTGTAAAAGTAATGTTTTTGGTATTTTGTAGTGATGATAGCAATTGCAACGGGAAAGTAAATAAGCGAAAAACAATATATGGAAAGCTCATAGGCAATGGCTCAGGATGGAGAATTATGCCGGATGCGGTTCATCATGTAACAGTCATAACCTAGGGTGACATAGGACTAGCTCCAGTTCGTTGATATAATGTAGGCATGTATTCCGAACATAGTCATACGTGCTTATGGAAAAGAACTTGCATGACATCTTTTGTCCTACCCTCCCGTGGCAGCGGGGTCCTTACGGAAACTAAGGGATATTAAGGCCTCCTTTTAATAGAGAACCGGAACAAAGCATTAACACATAGTGAATACATGAACTCCTCAAACTACGGTCATCACCGGTAAGTATCCCGATTATTGTCACTTCGGGGTTAACGGATCATATAGACTTGCAAGATAGGATCAAGAACACTCATATATTGATGAAAACATAATAGGTTCAGATCTGAAATCATGGCACTCGGGCCCTAGTGACAAGCATTAAGCATAGCAAAGTCATAGCAACATCAATCTCAGAACATAGTGGACACTAGGGATCAAACACTAACAAAACTAACTCGATTACATGATAGATCCCATCCAACCCATCGCCGTCCAGCAAGCCTATGATGGAATTACTCACGCACGGCGGTGAGCATCATGAAATTGGTGATGGAGGATGGTTGATGATGACGATGGCGACGGATTCCCCTCTCCGGAGCCCCGAACGGACTCCAGATCAGCCCTCCCGAGAGGTTTTAGGGCTTGGCGGCAGCTCCGTATCATAAAACGCAAAGATTTCTTCTCTCTGATTTTTTTTCTCATCGAAACTCAATATATGGAGGTGGAGTTGGAGTCGGAGAGGCAATAGGGGGCCCACGAGGTAGGGGGCGCGCCCCCCACCCTCGTGGCAAGGTGGTGGCCCCCCTGGCCTTCATCTTTGGCATGTATTTTTCTTATTTTCTGAAAAGTGGCTCTGTGAAGTTTCAGGTCATTACGAGAACGTTTGCTCCTGCACATAAATAACACCACGGTAATTCTGCTGAAAACAGCATTAGTCCAGGTTAGTTCCATTCAAATCATGCAAGTTAGAGTCCAAAACAAGGGCAAAAGTGTTTGGAAAAGTAGATACGTTGGAGACGTATCAACTCACCCAAGCTTAAACCTTTGCTTGTCCTCAAGCAATTCAGTTGACAAACTGAAAGTGATAAAGAAAAACTTTTACAAACTCTGTTTGCTCTTGTTGTTGTAAATATGTAAAGCCATCATTCAAGTTTTCAGCAAAGATTATAACTAACTACATTCGCAATAATGCTTAGGTCTCAAGTTTACTCATATCAATAGCATAATCAACTAGTGAGCAATAATAATAAATCTCGGATGACAACACTTTCTCAAAACAATCATAATATGATATAACAATATGGTATCTCGCTAGCCCTTTCTGAGACCGCAAAACATAAATGCAGAGCACCTTTAAAGACCAAGGACTGACTAGACATTGTAATTCATGGTAAAAGAGATCCAATCAAGTCATACTCAATGTAAACTAACAGTAATGAATGCAAATGACAGTGGTGCTCTCCAACTGGTGCTTTTTAATAAGAGGATGATGACTCAGCATAAAAGTAAATAGATAGGCCCTTCGCAGAGGTAAGCAGGGATTTGTAGAGGTGCGAGCTCGGTTTTGAAACAGAGGTGAATAATATTTTGAGCGGTATACTTTCATTGTCAACATAACAACCAAGAGATGGCGATATCTTCCATGCTACACACATTATAGGCGGTTCCCAAACAAAATGGTAAATTTTATACTCCCCCTTCCACCAACAAGCATCAATCCATGGCTTGCTCGAAACAACGAGTGCCTCCAACTAACAAGAGTCCCAGGGGGAGTTTTGTTTGCAATTATTTTGATTTAGTTTGCATAAAGCATGGGACTGGGCATCCCGGTGACCAGCCATTTATCTCATGAGTGAGGAGCGGAGTCCACTCCTCTTGAGAATAACCCGCCTAACATGGAAGATACGGACAGCCCTAGTTGATACATGAGCTATTCGAGCATACAAAACAGGATATTTATTTGAAGGTTTATAGTTTGGCACATACAAATTTACTTGGAACGGCAGGTGGATACCGTATATAGGTAGGTATAGTGGACTCATGTGGAATAACTTTGGGGTTTAAGGAGTTTGGATGCACAAGCAGTATTCCCGCTCAGTACAGGTCAAGGCTAGCAAAAGACTGGGAAGCGACCAGCTAGAGAGCGACAACAGTCATGAACATGCATTAAAATTAATCAACACCGAATGCAAGCATGAGTAGGATATAATCCACCATGAACATAAATATCGTGAAGGCTATGTTGATTTTGTTTCAACTACATGCGTGAACATGTGCCAAGTCAAGTCACTTAAATCATTCAGAGGAAGATACCACCCTATCATACCACATCATAACTATCTCAATAGCATGTTGGCACGCAAGGTAAACCATAATAACTCATAGCTAATCAAGCATGGCACAAGAAACTATGATCTCTAGTTTTCATTGGAAACATGTTTATTCATAATAGGCTGAATCAGGAACGATGAACTAATCATATTTACAAAAACAAAAGAGGTCGAGTTCATTCCAGCTTTTCTCATCTCAGTCAGTCCATCATATATCATCATAATTGCCTTTCACTTGCACGATCGAATAGTGTGAATAATAATAATAGTGCAGGTGCATTGGACTAAGCTGGAATCTGCAAGCATTCAATAAACAGGAGAAGACAAGGCAATATGGGCCCTTTTGTCAGATAAACAATAGTGCATATAAGAGCCATTTCAACAATTTAATTATGGTCTTCTCCTATCGACCCCCAAAGAAAAGAAAAGAAATAAAACTATTTACACGGGAAAGCTCCCAACAAGCAAAAGAAGAACAAGAAATATTTTTGGGTTTTCTTTTTAATTACTATTACAAGCATGGAAAGTAAATTAATTAAAAACTACAACAATTTTGTTTTGTTTTTCTTAAGGTTTATTAAACACACAAGAAGAAAGCATAAAAAGGAAAATAAACTAGCATGGATGATACAATGAAAAAGTATGAGCACCGACATCTAGCAATGAGTGTGTGAACATAAATATAATGTCGGTGGGAAATACATACTCCCCCAAGCTTAGGCTTTTGGCCTAAGTTGGTCTATGGCCACGGCTGGGCTGGCGGATATCCATAATAGTAGCTGGGGTCGTACTGCGATGCAGCAGCTATCGCCTGCTGAGCTGTGGCATGGCGACGAGCGGCCTCCTCTCTCCTCTCGTACTCATCTGCCTCCTCTCTGGTAATAGTATATCTTCCTCTTGCCTGATAATCAAAGAAGGCAGGAGCAGGGATAGTAATACGGATAGCACGTTGTCTGTCAAAGATTAGTCGATACTGGAGAGGTGATTCATTCCTCTCAACAAACTGGTGGTGAATCATAGCATTAAAATCTAGGTAAGCAGGTGGTAATTCAATATCATCTTCGTGTATGTCTATACCAAGAAAATTAGCTATGCGGGTTGCATAAATTCCTCCAAAGAAATCTCCATTATATCTATTAAGGTGCAACCTACGTGCAACAATGGCTCCCAAATTATAAGATTAGTCTCCTAACACAGCACTCCTAAGAATACTAAGATCGGGGACACACATGTGACATGCCTCATCTTTACCATTAATGCATCTACCTATGAAGAGAGCAAAACAATGTATAGCAGGAAAGTGAATGCTCCCTATGGTAGCTTGTGTAATATCTCTAGATTCTCCCACAGTTATGCTAGCAAGAAAATCTCTAAATTCAGATTTGCGAGGATCCCTTATACTACCCCATTGTGGAAGTTTGCATCCAGTGGTGAAATCCTCTAAGTCCATAGTGTAAGATTTATCATAAAGGTCAAACAGGACAGTTGGAGAATTACATGAAGTTGAAAATTCAAACCACATCACAAAGGTACTGGTGAGGTTGTGATACTGGCTGCACTTCTCTTCCTCGAAGCTCACGAGATTAGCGTTACACAAATATGCGTTAAATTCTTCTTTAATTCCCGCTCGTTCCATAAAGTTCTCAGAGGGCCATTCACAAGGACGCACTCGAGTGTTTCTTGGTGGCTCTTCATCAGCATCACGCATTGCAAGCCTGGGTCCTTGCTTCCTTGAGGAACCACCTTCGAACATTTTCCTAAGCATTTTTCTTCCTCAGAAAAATTCTGAATTTTTTTAGTAACTTCAAAATAAAAGTAGACCAAACTCAATAGTTGTAACGCCCCAAGACCGGAGCTTCAGATACCTTCCTTGGGTTCCGAGTTTCGTTGGTGTTTTGTTTGGTTCGTTGCATTCATCATTGCATCATGTGCATTGCATCATGTCATCATGCAACCCGTTTTAAAAACTCAACTAAATTAAATGGCATGGATCTCCGATTCCATTTAAATCGAGGGAAGAGTGACTTCTCTTTATAACATATCCTCCCGATAGTAGGGAGCTATATTCAATATTTCTTTAATTTTAAATTCACCATAACACACTTGCAAAATATCCCAATGCCTTTGTTATCTTAAGTCTTGGACTCCAACCTTGTCATATATTCGTTCATCTTATTCCGGTGCCCCACCAAAAATCCGAACATTTTTGGACCTTCCTAACCCTCACTTCATATTCGAACCATTTGAATTCAAATCAAATGAGTTTGAACTTAAACTTTGAAAAATGGTCGCTCCATTTTTCTTGGATCATACACATTTTTGTGAGTCCGGGAATATTATCCGCATGCCCAGATTCCACCCCTACCTCCTCTTTCTTTTCTTTCTCTATTCTGTTTTGTTTTAATTTGGGAAAAGAGAGTTTAAGAGATGAGAGAGGGAGTGGAGAGCCCAGCGCCCCTGCCAGCTCTACCAGGCCAGACAACCAGCACCCTCCACCGCTTTGGCCCATTTTCCTAAGGCCCAGTCTCCTTTCCTAACCCTAGCCTTCCTGAGCCCGTTCCCTCGATCCCATCGCTCTCCCTCGCGCCGCCACAGGAGAGTTTCGCTCTCTCCCGATCCCCTCCTTCTCGTTCCCTTCCGCCGCCAGCCTCGCACGCGCTGCCCGATCTCCATCTCCATTCTCTCGATGCACGCATCTCCCTGTGCTCTTCTCCCTCTCCTCCCTCGCAGGCTCCCTGCGTCGCCTTGCCTTGTCGCCGGCCCATGATCCACCACGCCGCCGCGCCTCCTTGCCATGGCCTCCTCCTCGCATTGAAGCCCCGGCGCCCCTGCAGTTTCTCCTCCTCCGCCAGGCACCGCAGGCCGCCGCCCTGCACCAACGGCGCCTCCAGCGAGCCCTTCCTCTACCGGACGCCGCCGACGACTAGCACCTGCAGATGGCAGCAGCGCCGCCCCGGCGCACCTCGTCGCCGGAGAACCACCAGGACGTCACCAACAGCGAGCCCACCTCCTCCGTCCATTCCCCGTCGCCCCTGCCCCAGTTGCAGCCATGGCGCCACCACATCTATCTCCAGCCGCCCCTGCAGCTCCTCCTCCCACTCACCATGGCCGCTCCCGCGGAGCTTCGAGCCTCTGGCAGCAGTAGCTGCAGGTCCGGCAGCCCTGCGTCCTCCTTTGGTCAAGGCTCCCCGAGATTCGGGCAGCGCCCGAGCGCTCCTTGCCACGCACGGCTCCCTGCATCCGTCGTTTCGCCTCCTCTGTTCGTCGCTTGCATGCCAGACGCTGCGCCTCCTCCTGGCGCCGGCCCCATCGCCTTCCTGCAGCTGCAGGCGCCGTCCCGAAGCTCTCTGCATCGAGCAGGTTCAGGAGTGTAGCGAGGACGCCCGCATCGACCGCGCCTAGGGCTGCCTCCTCGCCCTCATTGTTCGCTCATGGGCCACGCAACCTACTGTCCGCCTCGCCAAGACCCGAGGCCTTGTTGGTGTTGCTTCGTTTTGGATGTGCCATCTTTTCTGACAAGTGTACGACTACACCCGGTGATGCGACAAACCCCGACAACATGTACATCTACTCCATCAAGACCGGACCGATAAGTACCCCAACGTCATGTGTACAACGACCGTCGCTGAAGACCCGGATAGCAAAATGTCAAGTACCTATGACCAAAGAACGCCATGTACCTCTCCGAAGAAAACCGAACATGTACCACTACGTCTGGAGGCATCGGATCCGTCAAGTTCCACTACCGCCGTGAACAACTACCGTCGCGAGTACCTCTACCGTCATCGTGTACCCCCTACTTCCACCACGTCCCGAGAACATATACTTCCTCTACTTGGCACCGAACGAGAACCGTTCCGTTTGCATGCTTTGAAGGTATAACCTCGAGACGACGCTCGTGAACGAATGAATGCGTGTTGTATGAGATGCACCCTTGTTTTGCCTCGAGTCTGAACTATCGGTGCACATTGCCCCGCTTTTGCCTGCCACCGACATGTGGGAACTCGGTATCCGAGATCACCCCACCATTCTTGCATGACACGCTCCCGTCACTTTCTTTGCACCGATGTCTCAATCGAGTTTCCGGAAACGGAACGTTGCCGTGGCACCGTTTCCGTTATCGTCGCCGTGGCACCCTTTCTTTCCGCCACGATGACAAATGCCTCATATCTTTTCATGTCAACATTTTCTTAAAATTGCATAAACTTGTTCATGTCATCCGCATCATGATAACAACAATTAAAATGTTTAAATTGTTGTTGCACCAAATTGATAAATGCATATGGGGATTTATCGGATTCGTTATTTGTTATGTCCGACCCCATTTAAATTGTTTAGATGGTGTAGTTTTGTTATGCTTCACCTCTTACCATGTTTAACAACATTTAATATTGTTGGGTACATAAACGAGATCGAACTAAATAATTGATGTGGTGTTCCGTCAATATGCAACTCGTTGCATATTGAGCTCCACTTAATTTGTAGGATTGTTTGTGCACTTTGCCATGCCATGCATATTTAAACCGGACATGCATCATACTTGATTGTGCATCATGACATGTTTATGTGATGGTTGTTTACTATGTTGTTTGCTCTTTTCCGGTGTTGTTTCTTCGGGTTGGTTCCGGTAACGTTGCGTGTGTGAGGATCCTTGCGGGATCTCAGGCAAGATGACCATACCCTCGAAATCACTTCTATCTTTGCTTGCTAGTTGCTCGCTCTTTTGCTATGCCTATGCTGTGATACCTACCACTTGCTTATCATGCCTCCCATATTGTTAAGCCAAGCCTCTAACCAACTTGTCCTAGCAAACCGTTGTTTGGCTATGTTAGTTGCAGGTGAAGATTGAAGTTTGTTCCATGTTTGGAACATGGATATTCTTGTTGGGATATCACAATATCTCTTATTTAATTAATGCATCTATATACTTGGTAAAGGGTGGAAGGCTCGGCCTTATGCCTGGTGTTTTGTTCCACTCTTGCCGCCCTAATTTCCGTCATATCGGTGTTATGTTCCCGGATTTTGCGTTCCTTACGCGGTTGGGTTACAATGGGAACCCCTTGACAGTTCGCCTTGAATAAAACTCCTCCAGCAAGGCCCAACATTGGTTTTACCATTCGCCACCTAGCCTCTTTTTCCCTTGGGTTCTGTAGACTCAAGGGTCATCTTTATTAACCCCCCCCCGGACCAGTGCTTCTGTAAGTGTTGGTCCAACCTAGAGCACCGTGCGGGGCCGTCCCTTGGCAACTTGGGTTATGTTGGCTCCCGTACCCTTAGCTTATCCAGTGTGCCCTGAGAACGAGATATGTGCAGCTCCTATCGGGATTTGTCGGCACAGCGGGTGGTCTTGCTGGACTTGTTTTACCATTGTCGAGGATGTCTTGTAACCGGGATTCCGAGTCTGATCGGGTCTTCCCGCTAGAAGGAATATCCTTCGTTGACCGTGAGAGCTTGTAATGGGCTAAGTTGGGACACCCCTGCAGGGTTTTTGAACTTTCGAAAGCCATGCCCGCGGTTATGGGCAGATGGTAATTTGTTAACGTCCGGTTGTAGAAAACCTAAAGTTGATCTTAATTAAAATACATCAACTGCGTGTGTAACCGTGATGGTCTCTTTCCGGCGGAGTCCGGGAAGTGAACACGGTGTTGGAGTTATGTTTGACGTAGGTTGTTCTAGGATCACTTCTTGATCATAGTTTCTCGACCGTGCTTTGCCTTCTCTTCTCGCTCTCATTTGCGTATGTTAGCCACCATATATGCTAGTCGCTTGTTGTAGCTCCATCTCATACCTTTACCTTATCCATAAGCTTAAATAGTCTTGATCGCGAGGGTGTGAGATTGCTGAGTCCCCGTGACTCACAAATACTTCCAAAACCAGTTTGCAGCTGCCGATGAGTCCGTGCAGGTGACGCAACCAAGCTCAGGAGGAGCTCAATGAAGATCTTGTCCTTTATGTTGTTTCGTTCTAGTCGATCAGTAGTGGAGCCCAGTTGGGGTCGATCGGGGATCTGTGTAGCATTTGGGGTAGTCTTCTTTTATTTTGGTTCCGTAGACGGACCTTGATTGTATCTGGTTGATGTAATGCTTTATTCATGTAATTGTGTGAAGTGGCGATTGTAAGCCAACTATGTATCTCTTTCCCTTATGTATTACATGGGTTGTGTGAAGATTACCTCACTTGCGACATTGCTTTCAATGCGGTTATGCCTCTAAGTCGTGCTTCGACACGTGGGAGATATAGCCGCATCGAGGGCGTTACAAGTTGGTAATCAGAGCCTTCCCCGACCTTAGGAGCCCCTTGCTTGATCGAATAGCTAGCGTTGTTGTGTCTAGAAAAATGTTTTGAGTCATTTAGGATTATATATCAGAGAGTTAGGAATTCTTTTTACTCCTCAGTCCCTTCGTCGCTCTGGTGAGGCATCCAGGCGTAGAGTTTTGACTCTTCTCTTCTCAAATTTCATGAAAAAAAATTTAGGATCACGCGGGTATCTTGGAATCGTTCCGATGGTTTTGTGACGAGAACATTGTTCTTGGTGCCTCCTGACATTTAGGGGTTGTGGCAGTGTCCCGGGGAGTTGAGCTCCAAGGTGTTGTCGTCACAATTTTATCATTGCAGTTCTGGAATACCTGAGATTAGTTTCGCCGACATCGAAAATCTCTTTTATGCAGTTGTTGGTGAGATAACCTCGACGCCACCCAGTACTAGGGTGGGAGTTCGGGAGTATTGCCATAACTTGTATAACGGATGCTTTTCGAAGGTTGAGGTAGATGATTTCCGAAGGTTTCTTGGTTATGTGTTGAAGGATGGATACAGCTGGATGTAGGATTTGCTAGTTTTGGGTGAGATATTATGCTTCCCCTGTATCCCCAACACCTGATTGCATAACCGGAAAATTTCGGGAGTTTATAAGTGGGAATTCAAGTAGCTCTTAGGATACCTTTCCGACAGATGTATGATTTGAAATTGGGGTTCGACGTCTAGTGGTCCGCCTATTCACGGTCGGTTTTACAGTGGTCTCGTTGTGTCTTAAAGAGTCCTTGGCTATGCCGACTCGGGGACGCTTCGTATGTCATGTGCACTGCCTTGTACATGATGGTGTTGTACGATCAAGCCCGTGTAGGCCCCACCACGGAAACTTCGGACGAAATCTCTATCATATGTTTGTTCTGGCTTATTCTGCAAGCCAATCCTTCGTTTTGCTTTTGAGTTGTGGTATTCGAGTTGCTTCGAAGTCAAATGTTGATTCCATACTTTTCCTAAGCGGTGTTCTGATATTTCTATGTGAATACTAATCCTTCTCGATCATCGAGTTTTTCATGTCAATCCTTTTCACCGGTGTGCTTCTCTTCAAGTGGATCCGATCATTTCAACATCCGCAAGATCAAGTATCAGTTTCTTCTGAACGGTATTTGTTTCATCCGTCTCCAAGTTGCCTTTGTTTTTTCCCGCCCACCCACCCTTGTTTCTTCAAGGACTCAGATTTCTTAATCAAGTATCTTTTTATTGATGAGAAGTCTCTCCATTCTTTTTCGTCAATATTCGTATCCGGTGATTCTCGGGAACATTCTAACGGAGCTTCAAGTTCATCATTATTCGTTCTCTTTCTTCTCCGGTGGATTCAATTCAAGCTTTGGTATTGAGTATAGTCCTCTCATTTTGGCCAATGCTTTTCTCATGTCGGTGAACCTCTTTATCATTCACTTCGCACTATTCTTTTGTTCCAGAGTGCTAAAGATATCTCAGAAGATTCGTGTTTCCACTCTTAATCCGTTCAAGCTATTTTGAGGATGTTATCTCATTCAAGCCTTTTAATTCAACCGGTGCAATCTCTCTTTTTGATCATTCTAACGGTGTTTTCTCTTGAGTGGGCCCTAACCCACAGGTCTTTTTCCAGGATCTTACCTGACTCTTCTTCTTTTCCCGGAGCTATCCTAAATTCTTTTCAAAGTTTGACGTAAGAATGTTTTTTCATCGGTCATATGTGTCTCTCCAAGATCTTTCAAATTTTTTTTTCATCGTTGGTTCAACCTTTCCAATTTTAATTCCGGAGTGCCTCAATAATTCATGGTGGTGTTTCTCATCGTAATTCTCAGATTTTGAAGACCGAAGAAGAATTTTCTCTCAATCTTGCTCCATTCTCTTCAAGATTCGTGGTTCTAGTTCGAGGCCATCCTCTCATAATTGTTTTTTTCGATTGTCAAAATTCTTTTCACCTATCCAGAGCAATTCAAGATTCTGTTCAGTTTGTTTATCCGGACCCATCACCTAAGAATTTTTTTTCAATCCAGCCTTCAGCTCTCATACTCTAAATCATACCAGTGCTTAAATCAAGGATTCTCTAATCAGCTCATAATCTTTTCGTTCTCATGGATCTAAATTCTCTCAAGCATCTTTGTTTATTTGCTGATCCTTCCCGGTGTTTTCTCATGTTTTATTCGTTCCTTTTCAATTCTTACGGTGGTTTGTTCAAGATCTCTCTTCCATGGTTATCATACTAATTCATTCGTTGTTTCATCCTACCGGTGGTTCGTTGAAGACCTTCTCAAGTTTGCGCTATATCTCTCTTAATCCTTTCTACGAGAATAAATAGTGTGCTAAATCCATTGTTGGTCATCAATTTAATTGGTGAAGGATAAGCATAATGTAATTCTTATTCTTGTTTCATCCAAGTGATCTAATTTCTTCTTTCCAGAGTGGTTCATCATATCACATTCTCGGTTTGAGATGCTTTATCTTTTCTTCTGGAGATCCATGTTTTTCCACTTTATCTCGTCACAAGCTTCATCTAGTCATTGCAAGGCTTCAACCTTATTCTTTTCATCCTTCATTTCGTTTGATTATTCTTTTATTATCGGAGTTCTTCATGGAGGCTCTACTTGATGGTTCATCGAGGATTTAATTCCTTCTCGAAGTTTTTCATCGAGATTCTTTTTAGAGGACCTAAAGCATTCCTTATCTTGCAATCCGGAGTGCAATTCTTTCTTCCATACCATTTAAGGTGGTGCTATGTCATTCTTGATATTTTGAGTTCATGTTTCATGATTCACAAGTTATCAAGAATGAGGTATTTTAAACCCATCGATCTCTTCATTGGAGTTATCTTGGGTTATATTTCACCTAAAGCCTTCCCTAAGGATTGTTACTATTATGGTGCTTATAAATGACCCAAGTTCTTCATTTATCCTTTCGGTGAAATAAGTTTCTCGTCTCCTTGTTGATATCAATCCAATCTATTATTTTTGGTTAGTGGCAGAATTTCACCTCATAGCTTTGAGATGTTTTCTATAAGTCCACTACAACGTTGTTCTTTTCGTTGTTGGTTTTCCAACAACTCTGTTCAACCCTTCTCCTAAAGATGCCTTTTCAAGCTCTTTTGTAGCAGAAGTTGGCATTGTCTTCTACATTCGTTTGTCTGAATTATCTTTATTCTATTCTTTCTCCTGGAGGTCTATTGATGTTGCTCTTTTCACTCCTCATCTCGTTTTGTCAAGATCATGTTCAATTTCTTCCATTTACAGTCGAAGGGCTGTCCAAATTATATCAGTCTTATCCCTTCTCTATCTTGTTTAACCGGAGTGTCGTGTCCTCTGCTCAAGTTCTTTTCATCGTATCAAGTCTTGCATAACTTCTCAACCGGAGTGCTGCTCGAAGTTGTTCTTCCTTGTCCCTCTTTTCTAACGGAGTGTTTTCAACTTCGTTCATCGCCGTTGTATTCTCTTCTCGAAATGGCTTAACCTTTTCAAGGTTCGTGGTTTCACTCGTTTATCAAAGAAGCAACTTGGTTTTACCTCTCCTCTTCCTCTTCCGTTTTCCCTCCGGTGCCATCCTAGATCTAGGGACGAGATCCTCTCGTAGTGGTGGAGTGTTGTAATGCCCCAAGACCGGAGCTTCAGATACCTTCCTAGGGTTCCGAGTTTCGTTGGTGTTCTGTTTGGTTCGTTGCATTCATCATTGCATCATGTGCATTGCATCATGTCATCATGCAACCCGTTTTAAAAACTCAACTAAATTAAATAGCATGGATCTCTGATTCCATTTAAATCGAGGGAAGAGTGACTTCTCTTTATAACATATCCTCCCAATAGTAGGGAGCTATATTCAATATTTATTTAATTTTAAATTCACCATAACACACTTGCAAAATATCCCAATGCCTTTGTTATCTTAAGTCTTGGACTCCAACCTTGTCATATATTCGTTCATCTTATTCCGGTGCCCCACCAAAAATCCGAACATTTTTGGACCTTCCTAACCCTCACTTCATATTCGAACCATTTGAATTCAAATCAAATGAGTTTGAACTTAAACTTTGAAAAATGGTCACTCCATTTTTCTTGGATCATACACATTTTTGCGAGTCCGGGAATATTATCCGCATGCCCAGATTCCACCCCTACCTCCTCTTTCTTTTCTTTCTCTATTCTGTTTTGTTTTAATTTGGGAAAAGAGAGTTTAAGAGATGAGAGAGGGAGTGGAGAGCCCAGCGCTCCTGCCAGCTCTACCGGGCCGGACAACCAGCACCCTCCACCGCTTCGGCCCATTTTCCTAAGGCCCAGTCTCCTTTCCTAACCCTAGCCTTCCTGAGCCCGTTCCCTCGATTCCATCGCTCTCCCTCGCGCCGCCATAGGAGAGTTTCGCTCTCTCCCAATCCCCTCCTTCTCGTTCCCTTCCGCCGCCAGCCTCGCACGCGCTGCCCGATCTCCATCTCCATTCTCTCGATGCACGCATCTCCCTGTGCTCTTCTCCCTCTCCTCCCTCGCAGGCTCCCTGCGTCGCCTTGCCTTGTCGCCGGCCCTTGATCCACCACGCCGCCGCGCCTCCTTGCCATGGCCTCCTCCTCGCATTGAAGCCCCGGCGCCCCTGCAGTTTCTCCTCCTCCGCCAGGCACCGCAGGCCGCCGCCCTGCACCAACGGCGCC
Source organism: Triticum urartu (assembly GCF_056163025.1). Taxonomy (NCBI): domain Eukaryota; kingdom Viridiplantae; phylum Streptophyta; class Magnoliopsida; order Poales; family Poaceae; genus Triticum; species Triticum urartu. The sequence continues at coordinate 476,372,644 of NC_141879.1, forward strand.
TCCAGCGAGCCCTTCCTCTGCCGGACGCCGCCGACGACTAGCACCTGCAGATGGCAGCAGCGCCGCCCCGGCGCACCTCGTCGCCGGAGAACCACCAGGACGTCACCAACAGCGAGCCCACCTCCTCCGTCCATTCCCCGTCGCCCCTGCCCCAGTTGCAGCCATGGCGCCACCACATCTATCTCCAGCCGCCCCTGCAGCTCCTCCTCCCGCTCGCCATGGCCGCTCCCGCGGAGCTTCGAGCCTCTGGTAGCAGTAGCTGCAGGTCCGGCAGCCCTGCGTCCTCCTTTGGTTAAGGCTCCCCGAGATTCGGGCAGCGCCCGAGCGCTCCTTGCCATGCACGGCTCCCTGCATCCGTCGTTTCGCCTCCTCTGTTCGTCGCCTGCATGCCAGACGCCACGCCTCCGCCTGGCGCCGGCCCCATCGCCTTCCTGCAGCTGCAGGCGCCGTCCCGAAGCTCTCTGCATCGAGCAGGTTCAGGAGTGTAGCGAGGACGCCCGCATCGACCGCGCCTAGGGCTGCCTCCTCGCCCTCACTGTTCGCTCATGGGCCACGCGACCTGTTGTCCGCCTCGCCATGACCCGAGGCCTTGTTGGTGTTGCTTCGTTTTGGATGTGCCATCTTTTCTGACAAGTGTACGACTACACCCGGTGATGCGACAAACCCCGACAACATGTACATCTACTCCATCAAGACCGGACCGATAAGTACCCCAACGTCATGTGTACAACGACCGTCGCCGAAGACCCGGATAGCAAAACGTCAAATACCTATGACCAAAGAACGCCATGTAGCTCTCCGAAGAAAACCGAACATGTACCACTACGTCCGGAGGCATCGGATCCGTCAAGTTCCACTACCGCCGTGAACAACTACCGCCGCGAGTACCTCTACCGTCATCGTGTACCCCCTACTTCCACCACGTCCCGAGAACGTATACTTCCTCTACTTGGCACCGAACGAGAACCGTTCCATTTGCATGCTTTGAAGGTATAACCTCGAGACGACGCCCGTGAATGAATGAATGCATGTTGTATGAGATGCACCCTTGTTTTGCCCCGAGTCTAAACTATCGGTGCACATTGCCCCTCTTTTGCCTGCCACCGACATGTGGGAACTCGGTATCCGAGATCACCCCACCATTCTTGCATGACACGCTCACGTCACTTTCTTTGCACCGATGTCTCAATCGAGTTTCCGGAAACGGAACGTAGCCGTGGCACCGTTTCTGTTATTGTCGCTGTGGCACCCTTTCTTTCCGCCATGATGACAAATGCCTCATATCTTTTCATGTCAACATTTTCTTAAAATTGCATAAACTTGTTCATGTCATCCGCATCATGATAACAACAATTAAAATGTTTAAATTGTTGTTGCACCAAATTGATAAATGCATATGGGGATTTACCGGATTCGTTATTTGTTATGTCCGACCCCATTTAAATTGTTTAGATGGTGTAGTTTTGTTATGCTTCACCTCTTACCATGTTTAACAACATTTAATATTGTTGGGTACATAAACAAGATCGAACTAAATAATTGATGTGGTGTTCCATCAATATGCAACTCGTTGCATATTGAGCTCCACTTAATTTGTAGGATTGTTTGTGCACTTTGCCATGCCATGCATATTTAAGCCGGACATGCATCATACTTGATTGTGCATCATGACATGTTTATGTGATGGTTGTTTACTATGTTGTTTGCTCTTTTCCGGTGTTGTTTCTTCGGGTTGGTTCCGGTAAGGTTGCGTGTGTGAGGATCCGTTGGCTACGTCCGTTTGTCTTCTTCATGGACTCATTCTTCTTCCTTGCGGGATCTCAGGCAAGATGACCATACCCTCGAAATCACTTCTATCTTTGCTTGCTAGTTGCTCGCTCTTTTGCTATGCCTATGCTGTGATACCTACCACTTGCTTATCATGCCTCCCATATTGTTAAGCCAAGCCTCTAACCAACTTGTCCTAGCAAACCGTTGTTTGGCTATGTTAGTTGCAGGTGAAGATTGAAGTTTGTTCCATGTTTGGAACATGGATATTCTTGTTGGGATATCACAATATCTCTTATTTAATTAATGCATCTATATACTTGGTAAAGGGTGGAAGGCTCGGCCTTATGCCTGGTGTTTTGTTCCACTCTTGCCGCCCTAATTTCCATCATATCGGTGTTATGTTCCCGGATTTTGCGTTCCTTACGCGGTTGGGTTACAATGCGAACCCCTTGACAGTTCGCCTTGAATAAAACTCCTCCAGCAAGGCCCAACATTGGTTTTACCATTCGCCACCTAGCCTCTTTTTCCCTTGGGTTCTGTAGACTCAAGGGTCATCTTTATTAACCCCCCCCCCCCCCGGACCAGTGCTTCTGTAAGTGTTGGTCCAACCTAGAGCACCGTGCGGGGCCGTCCCTTGGCAACTTGGGTTATGTTGGCTCCCGTACCCTTAGCTTATCCAGTGTGCCCTGAGAACGAGATATGTGCAGCTCCTATCGGGATTTGTCGGCACAGCGGGTGGTCTTGCTGGACTTGTTTTACCATTGTCGAGGATGTCTTGTAACCGGGATTCCGAGTCTGATCGGGTCTTCCCGCTAGAAGGAATATCCTTCGTTGATCGTGAGAGCTTGTAATGGGCTAAGTTGGGACACCCCTGCAGGGTTTTTGAACTTTCGAAAGCCATGCCCGCGGTTATGGGCAGATGGGAATTTGTTAACGTCCGGTTGTAGAAAACCTAAAGTTGATCTTAATTAAAATACATCAACTGCGTGTGTAACCGTGATGGTCTCTTTCCGGCGGAGTCCGGGAAGTGAACACGGTGTTGGAGTTATGTTTGACGTAGGTTGTTCTAGGATCACTTCTTGATCATAGTTTCTCGACCGTGCTTTGCCTTCTCTTCTCGCTCTCATTTGCATATGTTAGCCACCATATATGCTAGTCGCTTGCTGCAGCTCCATCTCATACCTTTACCTTATCCATAAGCTTAAATAGTCTTGATCGCGAGGGTGTGAGATTGCTGAGTCCCCGTGACTCACAAATACTTCCAAAACCAGTTTGCAGCTGCCGATGAGTCCGTGCAGGTGACGCAACCAAGCTCAGGAGGAGCTCAATGAAGATCTTGTCCTTTATGTTGTTTCGTTCTAGTCGATCAGTAGTGGAGCCCAGTTGGGGTCGATCGGGGATCTGTGTAGCATTTGGGGTAGTCTTCTTTTATTTTGGTTCCGTAGACAGACCTTGATTGTATCTGGTTGATGTAATGCTTTATTCATGTAATTGTGTGAAGTGGTGATTGTAAGCCAACTATGTATCTCTTTCCCTTATGTATTACATGGGTTGTGTGAAGATTACCTCACTTGCGACATTGCTTTCAATGCGGTTATGCCTCTAAGTCGTGCTTCGACACGTGGGAGATATAGCCGCATCGAGGGTGTTACAATAGTATCGATAGCAACTACTCCTACAAGTGCCTAGGGCTATATCATGCATCAAAACTACTTTTGACCATATAAATTTGACATGCAAGCTCAAGAACAGGGTCACCTAAGAAGCAAAAATTTGCAATGAATAAAGCACTAGAACAAAAACTAAATGGACCAATGGAGGAGTCACATACCAAGGAACAATCTCCCCAAGCAGTTTTGTGAGAGGTGCTTTGCGCAAGGAGATCAAAAATGGCAGCAAGATGAGCTAGAACTCGTGCTTGAGCTGGATATTCGTGTTTGTGGGAGGAAGATGAAGTGTGTGGGTGCAGGATAAGTGGAGGAGGGCCACCGTGGGCCCACGAGGCAAAGGGGCGCGCCCTAGAGGGGTAGGCGCGCCCTCCACCCTCGTGGGCAGGTGGTTGACCCCCCTGGTGTGTTCTCAGTTCCATTAATACTCAAATATTCTAAAAAATCATATTTAAATTTCAGGGCATTTGGAGAACTTTTATTTTCAAGGTATTTTTATATTGCACGGATAATCAGATAACAGACAGAAAAATATTTGTTTTTATTTTATTTAATATAAATAACAGAAAGTAAAATTGGGGTACAGAAGGTTGTGCCTTCTAGTTTCCTCCATCTCATGATCATCAAAAGGAATCCTCTAACAAGGTTGATCAAGTCTTGTTAACAAACTCATTCCGAATAACATGGAACCGGAGAAATTTCGAATAACACTATGTTACCTCAACGGGGATATGCACATCCCCAATAATAAGAATATCATATTTCTTCTTGACAGTAGGAAGAGGAAATTCAAAGCCTCCAAATATAATCGATGGAATTTTTCCAATAGAGTTGATACTATGAACTTGAGGTTGTTTCCTCGGTAAGTGTACCGTATGCTCATTGCCATTAACATGAAAAGTGACATTGCCTTTAGTGCAATCAAAACAGCCCCTGCAATATTCAAAAAGGGTCTTCCAAGAATAATAGACATACTATCGTGCTCGGGAATATCAAGAATAACAAAGTTTGTTAAGATATTTATCAGCCATTTGCAAAGATATTTCAGTAGGTGTCAACTTATTCAAATCAAGTCTACGATATAAAGAGAGAGGCATCACAATAACACCGGCTCCAAGATCACATAAAGCAGTTTTAACATAGTTTCTTTTAATGGAGCATGGTATAGTTGGCACACCGGGATCTCCAAGTTTCTTTGTTATTCCACCCTTAAAAGTATAATTAGCAAGCATGGTGGAAATTTCAGCTTCCGGTATCTTTCTTCTATTTGTAATAATATCTTTCATGTACTTAGCATAAGGATTGGTTTTGAGCATATCAGTTAATCGCATACGCAAAAAGATAGGTCTAATCATTTCAGCAAATCGCTCAAAATCCTCATCATCCTTTTTCTTGGATGGTTTGGGAGGAAAAGGCATGGGTTTTTGAACCCAAGGCTCTCTTTCTTTACCATGTTTCCTAGCAACAAAGTCTTTCTTATCATAACGTTGATTCTTTGATTGTGGATTATCAAGATCAACAACAGGTTCAATTTCTACATCATTATCATTACTAGGTTGAGCATCATCTTGAACATTATCATTAACATTACCACTAGTTTCAGGTTCATTACCAGATTGTGTTTCAGCATCAGAGATAGAAATATCATTTGGATTCTCAGGTGTTTCAACAATAGGATCACTAGAAGCATGCAAAGTCCTATCATTTTTCTTTTTCTTCTTTTTAGAAGAACTAGGTACATCTATATTATTTCTCTGAGAATCTTGCTCAATTCTCTTAGGATGGCCTTCAGGATACAAAGGTTCCTGAGTCATTCTACCAGTTCAAGTAGCCACTCTAACAGCATAGTCATTATTCTTACTATTCAATTCATTGAGCAAATCATTTTGAGCTTTAAGTACTTGTTCTACTTGAGTGGTAACCATAGAAGCATGCTTACTAATAAGTTTAAGTTCACCTTTGACATTGGCCATATAATCACCCAAGTGTTCAAGCATATTGGAATTGTATTTCAATTGTCTACCAAAATAAGCATTAAAGTCTTCTTGCTTAGCTATAAATTTATCAAACTCATCTAAGCATGGGCTAGCAAACTTAGTAAATGGGATTTCAGCTTTATCATATCTATAGAGAGAATTTACCTTTACTACCTGTGTCGGGTTATCAGGACCATGAGTTTCTTCAATAGGTAATGGATTTGGATTATATGTTTCTTCAATAGGCGGTAAATTAAGACCATGTATTTCTTCAATAGGAGGTAAATTCTTAACATCTTCAGCTTTAATACCTTTTTCTTTCATAGATTTCTTTGCCTCTTGCATATCTTCAGGACTGAGAAATAGAATACCCCTCTTCTTCGGAGTTGGTTTAGGAATAGGCTCAGGAATTGGCTCCGGAGGTGTCCGATTATTTTCATTTGTCAACATATTATTCAATAGAATTTCAGCTTCATCTGGTGTTCTTTCCCTGAAAACAGAACCATCACAACTATCCAGGTAATCTCTGGAGGCATTGTTAGTCCATTATAAAATATATCAAGTATTTCATTTTTCTTAAGAGGATGATCAGGCAAAGCATTAAGTAATTGGAGAAGCCTCCCCCAAGCTTGTGGGAAACTCTCTTCTTCAATTTGCACAAAATTATATATATATATATCCCTTAAAGCAGCCTGTTTCTTATGAGCAGGGAAATATTTAGTAGAGAAGTAATAAATCATATCCTGGGGACTACGCACACAACCAGGATCAAGAGAATTAACCATATCTTAGCATCACCCTTTAATGAGAACGGAAATATTTTGAGGATGTAAAAGTAGCGAGTTCTCTCATCTTTAGTAAACAGGGTAGCTATATCATTTAATTTAGTAAGATGTGCCACAACAGTTTCAGATTCATAACCATGAAAAGGATCAGATTCAATTAAAGTAATTATATCAGGATCAACACAGAATTCATAATCCTTATCAGTAACAAAGATAGGTGAAGTAGCAAAAGCAGGGTCAGGTTTCATTCTAGCACTTAGAGATTGCTTATTCCATTTAGCTAATAACCTTTTAAGTTCATTTCTATTTTTGCAAGCTAAGATAGTGAAAGAAGCTTCTTGATCAAAAACATAACCCTTAGGAATAACAAGTGATTCTTCATCATCCTTTCATCAGTATCATCAGATTCAATATTTTCAATTTCTCTAGCCCTAGCAATTTGTTCATCAAGGAAATCACTAAGTGGCACAGTAGTATCAGGCATAGAGGTAGTTCCATCATAAGTATCATGCATAGCAGAAGTGGCATCATCAATAACATGCGACATATCAGAACGAATAGCAGAAACAGGTGTAGGTGTCGCAAGCTTACTCATAACAGAAGGTGAATCAAGTGCAGAGCTAGATGGCAGTTCCTTACCTCCCCTCGTAGTTGAGGGATAGATCTTGGTTTTTGGATCTCTTAAGTTCTTCATAATGATAAGCAGATATATATCCCAAGTGACTCAAAGAATAGAGCTATGCTCCCCGGCAACAGCGCCAGAAAATAGTCTTGATAACCCACAAGTATAGGGGATCACAACAGTTTTCGAGGGTAAAGTATTCAACCCAAATTTATTGATTCGACACAAGGGGAGCCAAAGAATACTCTCAAGTATTAGCAGCTGAGTTGTCAATTCAACCACACCTGGAAACTTAATATCTGCAGCAAAGTGTTTAGTAGCAAAGTAATATGATAGTAGTGGTAACGGTAGCAAAATGTAACAGTTGTAAAAGTAATGTTTTTGGTATTTTGTAGTGATGATAGCAATAGCAACGGGAAAGTAAATAAGCGGAAAACAATATATGGAAAGCTTGTAGGCAATGGATCAGTGATGGAGAATTATGCCGGATGCGGTTCATCATGTAACAGTCATAACCTAGGGTGACACAGGACTAGCTCCAGTTCATTGATATAATGTAGGCATGTATTCCGAACATAGTCATACGTGCTTATGGAAAAGAACTTGCATGACATCTTTTTTCCTACCCTCCCATGGCAGTGGGGTCCTTATGGAAACTAAGGGATATTAAGGCCTCCTTTTAATAGAGAACCAGAACAAAGCATTAACACATAGTGAATACATGAACTCCTCAAACTACGGTCATCACCGGTAAGTATCCCGATTATTGTCACTTCGGGGTTAACGGATCATAACACATAATAGGTGACTATAGAATTGCAAGATAGGATCAAGAACACTCATATATTGAGGAAAACATAATAGGTTCAGATCTGAAATCATGGCACTCGGGCCCTAGTGACAAGTATTAAGCATAGCAAAGTCATAGCAACATCAATCTCAGAACATAGTGAACACTAGGGATCAAACCCTAACAAAACTAACTCGATTACATGATAGATCCCATCCAACCCATCACCGTCCAGCAAGCCTACGATGGAATTACTCACGCACGGCGGTGAGCATCATGAAATTGGTGATGGAGGATGGTTGATGATGATGATGGCGACAGATTCCCCTCTCCGGAGCCCCGAACGGACTCCAGATCAGCCCTCCCGAGAGGTTTTAGGGCTTGGCGGCGGCTCCATATCGTAAAATGCAATGATTTCTTCTCTCTGATTTTTTTTTCTCATCGAAACTCAATATATGGAGGTGGAGTTGGAGTCGGAGAGGCAACAGGGGGCCACGAGGTAGGGGGCGCGCCCCCAACCTCGTGGCAAGGTGGTGGGCCCCCTGGCCTTCATCTTTGGCAGGTATTTTTTCTTATTTTCTGAAAAGTGGCTCCGTGAAGTTTCAGGTCATTCCGAGAGCGTTTGCTCCTGCACATAAATAACACCACGGTAATTCTGCTGAAAATAGCGTCAGTCCGGGTTAGTTCCATTCAAATCATGCAAGTTAGAGTCCAAAACAAGGGAAAAAGTGTTTGGAAAAGTAGATACGTTGGAGACGTATCAGTCCCAACCGGGGGAACGAGCGCCTCCGCGAAGGAGGACAACCAGGGAGAAGAATCTGACATTTCCTCTCCTCAGGGGAGGAAGAGGACCACCTCTGAATATCCGGAAACAGAGGTTTCCAAACGAGGGAAGAAGTCTTCGCTAGAGGGTCCTACCCCGGGGGGTACCCTTGCCGCACAGTGTCCGCAAGGGAATCAGCCCTCTACCGAGCTGTAAGTAATCAAAAAGTACTCAGTAGTGAAAATATCCTACCTTACTTCTGAAGACAATAACCAAAGCATATATCTTGTAGTTTGGATCATAGCCCTTCTCGACAGAGTTCGTCTTCGGGGGATCTTCTTCCGGAGATGATGGAGAGCGAAACACCTCCCCCTGCCACCCCGCCTCATGAAGCGGGCAACCCTGAAGTGTCGTCGTGGAGGGTTTCTCCCGATCCGTCAAGGCCAGGGGGTAATCCCTTGGCCACCCAGAGTCCTCAGTATTCGGCTCCTAAAGAGAGCAACAGAAAGAGTCCGGAACCGTATAGTGTGCGGTCAGACGTACTGAAGGATCTTCTGGAGCAAGCGGCCATCTCAGAAGCGCATCCTACGCTAATGAGTACGGTAGTTGAAAGGATTTCATCCGCTGAAAGTGGATTGCATGAAGCTTTTATGAGTCTGCTGAAAGGCTTTGAGGTACGTGACATAGTGTATGTTTTTGACAATACCGCACACGTTAGGTGTGCCCTATGCAGATAGTAGCCCCTGAGACTCTAGTTGTCGTCGAAAACGGCGGCAAATAGAGGATCATAGTCCCAGGTAGTAACCAGACCGCCTTTATGTGCAGGTGGCTGAAGCTCCGGTGGCTAGCCGGGCTGATGGGTTTGCCGAGCTAAAGCGGCAACTTGATGCGGCAGATGCCGACATCGTGCTTGTCAACAAGCGCCTTGACGGGCATAGGGTAAGTGATTTCTCCGGTGATCAACGCATAGTAAGAGGAGCAGGATGCCAATATCTTTAATATGTTGTGACTGCAGATGGAGCTGCCACCGTGGAGACCCTTCGGGCAGAGCTTGCCCGGGCCAAGGAACAAGCAAGGAATAGCGATGCGGCCGCTCTGAGGGCGGTCAAAGAGTTGCGGGCCGAACAGTTCGCGCATCGCCAGAGCAAGGAAAGGATAGCCCAGATGGCCATTGAGTTGAAAGATGCCGCTGACTGTTACTAGCTTCTTAAAGAAGAAAACCGAGCGAGGGCGAAGGACCTAGAGAAGGCCATGGTAGCAGCCAAGGAAGCCCGCTCTAAAATCAGAGTGACGAAGGAGGAGCTGCATCAAGCTGCGGATATCGTGGCTGGGAAGCCCTTCTTGTTGCGGACTAAGTTCGGAGATCTGAAGTATGCTTCTCTTGATCAAATATGGAGCTCTGCGGACGCCTACGTGGATTTGGCGGCAAGTGCTGCTGATGCGGCCGAGTACTTCAAGGATCAAGGAGATCGCGAAGTGGAAAAGCTGTTCTGGTCACAGTTCCATGCTCCAGTGTGTCCGCTGCTGCTGAATGAGCAAATGGCCGAGTGGGCCGAGCTCCATAGGTTGTCCGGACTCGCCACGAGGTCCGTTGTGGATCATTTGTGGCCGGGAGGGCCAAGGCTGAATAGTTACTTTAGTTTGGTGCAACAATTCTTTGGTGTTGTGCCGCACATTGATGCTATGAAGAGGTCGATGTGCATAGAGGGTGCGCAGATGGCCTTTGCCCGTGTCAAGACATACTGGGCAGAGATGAAGGCCACCATTGTTGCAACACAGGGTTCGGCCGTGGGCCGGGTGGCTGCCGAGCACTACTTTGAAGAAGTTCTTGAAGGCGCTCGTTTGATAGAGGATCAGTGCTCGAAGAATATTATGTTCTAGTGACATGTACTCCCATTGTAAAAATTATGTTTTATTGAGTTATGAAGGCTGTGTTTATACTTTTGCCTGAAAGTATTATGATGCCTCCTGTGCGGCCGTTTATGTATATATGTATATAACTGTAACACCCTCGATGCAACTATATCTCCCACGTGTCGAGGCACGACTTAGAGGCATAATCGCATTGAAGGCATATGTCGCAAGTGAGGTAATCTTCACACAACCCATGTAATAAATAAGGGAAAGAGATACATAGTTGGCTTACAATCGCCACTTCACACAATTACAGGAATAAACATTACATCAATCAAATACACTCATGGTCCGACTACGGAACCAAAATAAAAGAAGAACCCCCAAATGCGACAAAGGTCCCCGATCGACCCCAACTGGGCTCCACTACTGATCAACTAGAACGAAACCATACAAAGGACAAGATCTTCATCGCGCTCCTCCTGAGCTTGGTTGCGTCATCTGCACGGACTTATCGGCACCTGCAAGCTGGTTTTGGAAGTATCTGTGAGCCACAGGGACTCAGCAATCTCGCACCCTCGCGATCAAGACTATTTAAGCTTATGGTTAAGGTAAAAGGTATGAGGTGGAGCTGCAGCAAGCGACTAGCATATATGGTGGCTATCATACGCAAATGAGAGCGAGAAGAGAAGGCAAGGCACGGTCGTGAAGTCTATGATCAAGAAGTGATCCTGGACTACCTACGGCAAGCATAACTCCAACAACCGTGTTCACTTCCCGGACTCCGCCGGAAAGAGACCATCACGGTTACACACGCAGTTGATTCATTTTAATTAAGGTCAAGTTTAGGTTTTCTACAACCGGACGTTAACAAATTCCCATCTGCCCATAACCGCGGGCACGGCTTTCGAAAGTTCAAATCCCTGCAGGGGTGTCCCAACTTAGCCCATCACAAGCTCTCACGGTCAATGAAGGAATAGACCTTCACCCGAGACGTTCCGATCAGACTCGGTATCCCGGTACAACAAGACATTTTGACAGGGTAAAACTAAACCAGCAACACCGTCCGAATGTGCCGACAAATCCCGATAGGAGCTGCACATATCTCTTTCTCAGGGCACACTCAGATTGTCTTAGGTACGGGTAGGCCAGCCCAGAGTTGCCCCTCGTGGCCACCGGCAGCTGACAGGTGGACCAACACTCAGAGGAGCACTGGCCCGGGGGGGTTAAAATAATGATGACCCTTGAGTCCGTGAAACCCAAGGGAAAAAGAGGCTAGGTGGCGAATGGTAAAACCAATGTTGGGCATTGCTGGAAGAGCTTTACTTAAGGCGAACTGTCAAGGGGTTCCCATTATAGCCCAACCGTGTAAGGAACGCAAAATCCGGGAACATAACACCGATATGACGGAAACTAGGGCGGCAAGAGTGGAACAAAACACCAGGCATAGGGCCAAGCCTTCCACCCTTTACCAAGTATATAGATGCATTAATTAAATAAGATATATAGTGATATCCCAACAAGTAAATAAATATGTTCCAACAAGGAACAACATCTACATGTTCCAACAAGGAACAAACTTCAATCTTCACCTGCAACTAACAACGCTATAAGAGGGGCTGAGCAAAGCGGTAACATAGCCAATCAACGGTTTGCTAGGACATGGTGGGTTAGAGGTTTGACATGGCAATTGGGAGGCTGACAAGCAAAAGGTAGGCATCGTAGCATTGGCATAGCAAAGAGCGAGCAAACTAGCATAGCAAAGATAGTAGTGATTTCGAGGGTATGATCATCTTGCCTGAGATCCCGCAAGGAAGAAGAACGACTCCATGAAGAAGACAAACGTACGTAGACGAACGGGTCCTCACAAACTCGACGTTAACGGAACCAACCCGAAGAAGCAATCACCGGAAAAGAAGCACACAACATAGTAAACAACCACCACATAATCATGGCACGATGCACAAACAAATGATGCATGTCCGATTGAAATAGGCATGGCATGGCAAAATGCACAAACAATCCTACAAATTAAGTGGAGCTCAATATGCAACGAGTTGCATATTGACGGAACACCACATCAATTATTTAGTTCGATCTCGTTTATGTACCCAACAATATTAAATGTTGTTAAACATGGCAAGAGGAGAAGCATAATAAAACTATCTAATTAGGCAAGTTTAAAGGAGGCCGGAATAACAAACAATAATTCCGGTAGATCCCCACATGCATTTATCAATCTGGTGCAACAACAATTTTAAACATTTTAATTGTTGTTATCATGATGCGGATGACATGAACAAGTTTTATGCAATTTTTATTAAGAGTTGACATGAGCATTATGAAGCATTTGGTCGTCATGGCGGAACAAAAGGGGTGCCACGGCAACTACAACGGAAATGGTACCACGGCAACATTCCGGTGATCCGACAACTAGTTGAGATGCCGGTGCAAGAAACAAATGTGAGATGTGTGGAATGTGAAAGAGGTACGGGGAGTGATCCCGGATACCGGGTTTCCCACGTATCGGTGGCAAGGAAAATGAGTGACAAAACGGACACGGTGCGAACACAAGCATCTCATACATCACACAACATTTGATTCACGGGCGTCGTCTCGATGGTTATACCTTCCAAGGGAGCATTCTCGAGCGGTTCGAGTTCGTAGAGGAAGTAGTTGTTCTCGCGACGGCGGTAGTGGAAGTAGACGTTCTCGCACGCTCTAGGGTCGACGGTAGAGGTTCTCGCGATCTCGGCGACGGTGATGGAACATGACGATCTGGATAGGGTACTTGGCAACATGCACGTCGTCGGTAGCTGTGCACAATCGTTGTCGGACTTGACGGTTTCGAGGTCTTCGGACGTAGTGGTACATGTTCGTTTTTCGGAGAGGTACATGGCATTCTTCGGTCACAGGTACTTGACGTTTTGCTATCCGGGTCTTCGACGACGGTCGTTGTACACATGACATTGGGGTACTTGTCGGTCCACGAAGTCGATCTCCGAGGTCTTGCCGGATCCACAGCGACGGTTGTTGTTCACTCGACGGCCCTCGGCGGCGGTAGTCGTACACGGTTCGTAGAGGTACTTGACGTCCATGGGGTCGACGGTAGGCGTTCTAGGCATCGGGCGTCCAGGTACTTGCCAGGCTTGAAGAAGGTACTTGTCGACAGGAAACCATAGAGGCGGTCTTGTGTCCCTGTGTTCACTAGTCTTGGCAACGACAGGAAAGGCAGCGGGGCGACGTCCTTGTCGGACGGAGCTGGTACATGCGAACCATGGCGAGGCCGAAGGTGGGTCTCGGGCAGGAGGTGAAGAAGACGACATGGACGCAATCTCCGGCGAGAAGGCAAAGCAGAGAAGGCTGGGGTCGAGCACGGGGAGGCTAGATGCCGGCAGCGAGGAAGGACGGCGCGGCGCGGAGAGCTGGTGGTGGCGCTCCTGGATGCAGCGGGAGGAAGAGCATCCCGGCACTGCTCGGGAGGTGCGAAGCAGAGGCGCGGGGAGGGAGCCGCACGGAGAGGGAGGAGGGCGCGGGGACCGGGACCGGGTCCGGCGAGGAGCTGTGGGCGCCGGCGACTGCAGGGGACGGCGGTGCTCCTCGGGTCCGGTGAGGCGCTGTGGTCGCGCGAGGAGGCGGGCGAACGGGCCAGGCGGCGGCCGACGACGGATGCGGGCGCGGGTGCTCGAGGGGCTCCTCTCCTCGAGCACTCGGGCGACGAGGATTAGGCGAGGAGGAGGCACGGTCGCGGCCTGGTGCTGCAGAGGGAGGCGCGCGGGATCGAGAGGGAGAGAGTGAGATGGGGATCGGGATGAGCGAGGGAGATGGCGGCGCTGGAGGAAGGGTTCGAGGGGAAGAGAGGGATCGAGGGACAGAGCTAGGGTTGGTTATCGGTGCGGCTGGGCTTCAGGAGGGTTGGTGGGCCTAGGAGGCCGGCCCAGCGAAGAGGGAGGCGGCTGGGCTCTCCACTCCCTCTCTTTTCAAAACTCTTCTAAAAACAGAAAAGCAAAGAAAGAAAAGGAGAGAAAAGGAATGAGTGGACAAGAATTTGGGCATGCGGATAATTTCCCGGACTCACAAAAATGAGCTTGACCCAAGAAAAATGGAGTGGGCAAGATTGCAAGAATTAAATTCAAATTCATTTGAATTTAATTTAAAAGGTTTGAACAAGGACTAGGATTTAGAAGAGTCCAAAAATGTTGAGAATTTAGGAGGAGCCTCGATAAATGGGAAAAGAAATGTTGGCAAAGTTTGGGGACCAAACTTGAAGTAGAAAGGGAGTGGGGATTTTTCAATTGTGTTTTGGTTAATTCCAAAAGAATGGAGTATTTTTATTTTAGCTCTCTAATAATATTGAGAGGCTTCAATATGTTATAAAGAGATATCACAAGTGACTTCCCTCGATTTAAATGGATCAAAGGCCCATGCAATTTATTTAGTTGAGTAGCAAAAGATTTATGAGATGATGGCATGATGACATGATATGCAATGCATGACACGCAAGCAATGACAAGGCAACAACAGCGAATAACTGAACGACACCTGGCACATCGGTCTCGGGGCGTTACAATAACCTGAAAGTTTGCAGTCGTCGGCTTCCGCCCCCACGCATATAATGCGGGGGTGTTCGCAAAAAATGCGTATTCACACTTGATCCAACGTCTTGGTCCATTAAGGAGGTGGTAGCGTAGCGAACGAGGCAATCGGACTATATTGCTTTAACACTTTCACTTAGTCATAGGAGTTTGACGGTGGGGCTACTATATAGCTCATGGTACTTCTGCGCTCGTCCGAATACGGGGCGCATATGTACATGACTGGGAAATAGCCCTTCGTTAATGGAGAGGAATCCCAAACATTCCGCTAGGTCATCGAGAGGTTGACCAGTCTTGCGCTATGTCATGACAGTCAGTTTTCGGCTTTCTCTACTGAGGTGCTCATCCAGATGAACTAGGGCACAATCGCAGTAGTTCTCCCAGTGCTACCTTAGCCGATATAGCGGAACGTAAGGTACCAAAACATGGGAGCCGAGCAAACCCAACATTTGACCAAAAACATGATTCGGAGCTGATGCATATAAGGCCAAACTCGCGACGCCGAACACTCCCTAAGGTATTCAGTCTTTATAGCATATGCCGGGCTGAACAATGCCCTTAATAATAAACCCCGGGTGTCCAGGTACGTGCAATATCCTGACGTGGCCATATGCCAATACGTCGGCATCCTTCTCGGTTGTATTGAGTATCCGAAGGATGTGGGCAACAAGATACAGTAAAAAAGGTTGACGCAGGGTCTTAATCTAAAAAGAAACCTTTGAGCGGGTCCCTGCTGCATGCCTGCGCCTGTGTCTCCGTTGTGTTGTGTCCTGGATGGGTGTAGCACGATTGTCATCTGTAAAAGAGAAGAACTTAGGTGAAAGTTGCCGTGCCAGAAAATTGGTTATTGTCAATAAACCATTAAAATTTAAGATAAGTAAAGTTGAGCTGGACTAGCCCTGATTACACGCGGGAAGCCCCTGGTACCGTCTAGGAGGGCTTGATTATCAAACCGATCTCATGTATATGTAGTGGTGCGCCGGACTCGTCTAATCGTGTCCGTGGTATTGATGACCTGTCATTTTTTCTGGTTGGTGAGGCCGTCTAGTGCTCGGTGGCTAAAGCCGCCGCACATTCTTCTGCGCATAGAGCACGCTCAGTTTTTCCACTAACTGTGATGGTGCCACGTGGACCGGGTATCTTAAGCTTGAGAGAAGCGTAATGCGGGATTGCATTAAAATGAGTGAAAGCCGCTCTTTCGAGTAGTGCCTGATAGCCACTTTGGAATGGAGCGATGTAGAAATTTAACCTTTCTCTTCGGAAGTTGTCGGAAGAACCGAATACAACCTCTAGTAATAGAGAGCCCGTGTAGCGGGCCTCTAGGCCTGGTATTACTCCCTTGAAGGTAGTAGTACGGTGGCTTATTTTTGATGGGTCTATCCCCATTTTGCGGACTGTGTCCTGATATATCAGGTTTAGACCACTGCCGCCGTCCATCAGGACTCGTGTGAGATGGTATCCGTGTATTATTGGGTCTAACACCAAGGCAGCCAATCCTTCGTGCCGGATGCTTGTCGCGTGATCCCCGCGATCAAAAGTGATCGGGCAGGCCAACCAGGGGTTGAACCTAGGGGTGACGGGCTCTATGGCGTGTGTGTCTCGGAGTGCATGTTTGCTTTTCCTCTTCGTCACATGGATCATGTTGACTATTTTAACCTCTGGTGGGATTTTTTTTGTCCTCCAGTGCTTTGCTGGCGAGGTTCGTCCTCGTCTTCGCTTGGTGTCTCCCCCCCCCCTTGTGTTCGGCGTTTAGCTTACCGGCC
This sequence comes from Triticum urartu, assembly GCF_056163025.1. Classification (NCBI taxonomy): domain Eukaryota; kingdom Viridiplantae; phylum Streptophyta; class Magnoliopsida; order Poales; family Poaceae; genus Triticum; species Triticum urartu. Next base: position 476,389,229 of record NC_141879.1, read on the forward strand.
TGCTTGAAGACCCAGCATTCTCTGTGGGTGTGATTTGCAGGTTTATCGGGGGTGCCATGAATCTGACATAGTTTGTCAAGAATCTTGTTTAGGCCAGACTGTCCGTCTCTGCTGCCTTTGAAAGGCTTTTTTCGCTGACTTGGTGGAGAGCCCCTGAATCCGGTGTTTACCGCCGTATTATCTGGGCTATCCTCTTTATTTCGACGCTTGATTTCATTGCGTCGTGGTTTTCCATTGCCACCCCTGACTTCAGATGTTCTTGGGTCGATGGTGCTGCTGCGGGATAACCAGCTGTCTTCGCCCGCGCAAAAGCGGGTCATGAGACTTGTTAGAGCTGCCAATGTTCTCGGTTTTTCTTGGCCGAGGTGTCTGGCGAGCCATTCGTCTTGGATGCTGTGTTTGAAAGCTGCTAAGGCTTTAGCGTCCGGACAGTCGACGATTTGGTTCTTCTTGGTGAGAAATCTGTTCCAAAGCTTTCGGGCGGACTCTCCGGACTGTTGAATTATATGACTTAAATCGTCTGCATCCGGAGGTCGGACGTAGTCCCTTGAAAATTATCCCGAAAAGCATCCTCGAGCTCCTCCCAACTTCCAATTGAGTTTTTGGGGAGGCTTTTCAGCCAGTGCCGAGCTGGTCCTTTAAGCTTGAGGGGGAAGTATTTAATGGCATGGAGATCGTCTCCGCGAGCCATATGGATATGGAGGATAAAGTCCTCAATCCAGACCCCAGGGTCTGTGGTTCTGTCGTACGCTTCTATGTTCACTGGTTTGAATCCTTCTGGGAATTCGTGGTCTAGCACCTCATCGGTGAAACATAGGGGGTGTGCGGCACCCCTGTACTTGGATGTACCATGGCGTTCGGATGGTTGTGGTATTTGGTTTTGATTTTGTGCCGGAGAACGCTTCCTAGATCCATAGATGGATCTGGCCGCACCGGATTTTTGGCGCAAGTCCTCACATACATCGTGTGTTGACTTATGTGCGTATTTGTTATCCGCTCTATCATGGTCACAAGGTGGTGGATCCGGCCGGTTGGCCGTTTCATTATTTGGCTGTGTGGGCTCTAAGGCCTCGTTGTCGAATTCGGGTAACAGCTTGCGCTTTGGATAGCTCTTTGTGTGGTAACTTCCACCATACTTTGCTTCGCTGTCGAGCACTTTGTTCCACCTGCTGTTGAGTGTGTTTTGTGCGGCCTTAAGCCTTTGCTTCTGCTTCTTCAGACTCCTCGTTGTGGCAATAAGCCTTCTACGGAGGTTCTCTTGCTCCAAGTGCGTTTCCGGGATGATGTGTGCATCTTCGTCCGGACTATTTTCCTCCCCCGATGGGGTTTGATGAGGGTTATCCTCGGCGTCGCCGTGCTCGGACGTCGGATCCGTACTATGTTCGCCCCTTGCAGCTTCATCGTGCTCTGCTGCCAGGGCAATGTGGTTGTCGTTTCCTCTGAAGTCGACTGGACTGTTATTTTCTCTTGCGCTGTTTTTGCTATGGCGGGACTTAGGGCAGCGCCGCTGACGTCAGCGCTTGGGTTGCTTCTTGGAGGGGCCATACTTCGCTGTATCTTCGCCATTGCCTTCTTTGGGTGTATCCACCATTTATATGTCATGTGATGAAGTGGCTGTCCGGCGCCCTGTGGGCGCTGGATCCTGTTCGTCTCCTGCATCTTCGTCCATGCCGTAGATGTCTTCGGAGTCGTAGAAGCTGAGCATGTCGGTTAAGTCGTCAACAGTGGCTACTAAGTGGGTGGTGGGCGGGCAGCGAATTTCTTCGTCATCCGTATCCCATTCTAGCCGGACATAGTTCGGCCAAGGTTCTCCTGACAAGGAGAGAGACTTTAATGAATTTAGCACATCGCCGAAAGGCGAGTGCTGAAAGATATCCGCGGAGGTGAACTCCATGATCGGCGCCCAGTCGGATTCGATGGGCACGGATGCAGGCGGCTTAGAGTCCATGGCCGGAGACGAATCCAGTGGTTCGGTGACACGGCTCTCGTAAGGGGTGAAGTCAGTATCCGGCTCCATCGCCACTGAGAGTGCAGCCTCCATGGCAGGGTCTATCCCTCCGTCCTTGGATGGCGCAATTTGCTCTGGATTGAAGGCCGGAGGAGTTGCAGATGCGATCTCCCGAACACTGTCCGACGGCAGAGTTACGTCGTGCTCGTCATGACTGTGCGGCACACCTGACACGGGCTCGAATCCATCAAAGATCAAGTCTCCGCGGATGTCGGCAGTGTAGTTTAAGTTTCCGAACCTGACCTAATGGCCAGGGGCGTAGCTCTTGATCTGCTCCAAATGGCCAAGCGAATTGGCCCGTAGTGCGAAGCCGCCGAATGCGAAGATCTGTCCGGGGAGGAAAACCTCACCCTGGACCGCATCATTACCGATGATTGAAGGAACCATCGAGCCTTACGGTGACGGAACAATGGAACTCTCAATGAAAGCACCAATGTCGATGTCAAAATCGGCGGATCTCAGGTAGGGGGTCCCAAACTGTGCGTCTAAGGCGGATGGTAACAGGAAGCAGGGGACATGATGTTTTACCCAGGTTCGGACCCTCTTGATGGAGGTAATACCCTACGTCCTACTTGATTGTTCTTGATGATATGAGTATTACAAGAGTTGATCTACCATGAGATCGTAGAGGCTAAACCCTAGAAGCTAACCTATGGTATGATTGTATCTTGTCCTACAGACTAAACCCTCCGGTTTATATAGACACCGGAGGGGGCTAGGGTTACACAGAGTCGGTTACAAGGGAGGAGATCTACACATCCGTATTGCCTAGCTTGCCTTCCACGCCAAGGAGAGTCCCATCCGGACACGGGACGAAGTCTTCAATCTTGTATCTTCATAGTCCAACAGTCCGGCCAAAGGATATAGTCCGGCTGTCCGGAGACCCCCTAATCCAGGACTCCCTCACAAACCCTACAGCGGGAATCCCTAACGCTTGCGCGACACGGAGAACACCATAGGACAGTGCCAATAATAAAACATGCAACTCAAACCAATCTTGATCATCAAATAGCCCATATGACAAAACGGATCTACTCAAACATCAGAGGATAGCCATACATCATTGGGAAATAATATATAGCGTTGAGCACCATGTTTAAGTAGAGATTACAACGGGTAAGAGAGAGGTTACACCACTGCATAGAGGGGGAAGAGTTGGTCATGATGGCGGTGAAGTTGTTGGTGAAGATTGCGGTGATGATGATGGCCACGGTAGCGTTCCGGCGCCACCAGAAGAGAAGGGGAGAGGGGGCCCCTTCGTCTTCTTCTTCCTTGACCTCCTCCCTAGATGGGAGAAGGGTTTCCCCTCTGGTCCTTGGCCTCCATGGCGTGGGAGGGGCGAGTGCCCCTTCAAGATTGGATCTGTCTCTCTCTGTTTCTGCGCTCCCAGATTCTACCCTTTCACCTTTTCTTATATTCCCGGAGATCCGTAACTCCGATTGGGCTGAAATTTTAACACGATCTCTATTCAGATATTAGATTTCTTGCGGCGAAAGAAGGGCATCAACCACCTTACGGGGTGGCCACGAGGGTCAGGGGCGTGCCCCCCTTCCTCGTGCCTCCCTCGGGCACCGTCTCTTGTGGATTTTTCTTCCCAAAAATCATATATATTTCCAAAAAAATCTCCGTCAGTTTTTATCCCGTTTGGACTCCGTTTGATATGGATATTCTGCGAAACAAAAAACATGCAACAAACAGGAACTGGCACTGGGCACTAGATCAATATGTTAGTCCCAAAAATAGTCTAAAAAGTTGCCAAAAGTATATGAAAGTTATAGAATATTGGCATGGAACAATCAAAAATTATAGATACGACGGAGACGTATCAGCGGCTACTGCAGGCGTCCTCCCAATGCTCTGTTCACCAGTCATCAGCAACGTGCAAGTTACCAAGACCCTCGGCGGCGTAGGGCTCAATGTCCTGTCCGCCGACACGTTCCACAACCTCCAAGTGCCATATGACCAGCTTCAGCCTACCAAACCTTTCTCAGGAGTGACCGACGGCTCTACTACCCCGTTCGGGCAGGTTCGCCTCCCCGTCACCTTTGGGGAACGCAACAACTACATCACCGAACTCATCGACTTCGACGTCGCCTATATCCACCTGCCATACAACGCCATTCTCGGGTATCCAGCCCTGGCCAAGTTCATGGCGGTGACCCATCACGGCTACAATGTCCTCAAGATGCCGGGAAGCGGCGGAATCATCACAGTCCCGTGCGAAGAAAGAGACACGGTGTGCTCCCTCGAGCGTGCCTTCCAAGCTGCAGCAATCGACGATCCCGACAGTCAAGGCGAGCACCCTCCTGAGGCCACCCCCAAGAAGAAGAAGAAGCTGCGCCCCGCTGGGCCTCGGGCAAGCAGCGCCTCGTCAGGATCGGCGCCCGCGCCTGGGGCGCCACCCTCCATCACATAGGAAAGCGCGCCCAGCGCCCCTATCGGGCAAGGCTTGGGGGCTCTCTTCTGGAGGGCCTCAGACTTTGTCAACATCACGAGGGAGGCGCTTGGGCACCACTTGGAGGCGTGCTTCACGGCACGTTTCCCTTAGGAGAACATAGGGCAAGGAGTGCCCACCGCTCAGGAGTTCATCACCAAGACCGCTCAGGAACTGCAAGACGCAAGGGCCATGCGCAGCGGCCGCCGCTCACCAGGCGCAGCCCCCCATCCAGGCGAGGATGCCGGGCTGCGCGTCTACATCGACGTTCCAGGGCTCAATCGGGCCGCTTCTCAGGAGCTTCTCTGGCCTTCGCGCGTGGGACGCTGCGAGGGCCCACCTCACAGCTACGTTCACATGCCCCTTGGCGTGCCGACCATGGCGGCCGCCTATCAACGAAACCTGCGGAGCATCCTGGCGGCTCAGGAGGCCAGGCACCATGCGGTGCTGACGGAGATGAAGACCATCCTCAAGGAACCCCCTAGGCCCCCAGAGCGTCCCGAGGCTCAGGGTCCCGGTGGCTCGTGAGAAGCAGCCCCTTCGCCGCACGCCTTCAGCTATCCCAACTCTCCTCCATCAACAGAACCAGGTGACATTTTCCAAAGTTCATTCAGCTGCGAGTGCCCCCAGGGCTGCATCATTCCCAGGCCGCGTGGGTCCGTCCCTGTGGCATGTATCTTTCCTTTTATGTCTTTAGCTTACCCTGTTGGGGGCGCCCCTCGGGCTGCATCATCCCCAAGCCGCTCGGGTCGGACCCAGTGGCATGCATCTTCCCTGCATTTACTTGAGCTAGGTTGCTTTCCATGCTTAATCTATCTATGACTATCGCCTGCTTGATTGTCACCCACCATGGGAGCCGCGCGCTGGCCGTCTTTTTTAGGACCCTTCGCGTTGTCTAATGATAACCCACAAGTATAGGGGATCGCAACAGCTTTCGAGGGTAGAGTATTCAACCCAAATTTATTGATTCGACACAAGGGGGGCCAAAGAATATTCTCAAGTATTAGCAGCTGAGTTGTCAATTCAACCACACCTGGAAACTTAGTATCTGCAGCAAAGTGTTTAGTAGCAAAGTAATATGATAGTGGTGGTAGCAGCAACAAAAGTAAAGACAGCAAAAGTAATGTTTTTGGTATTTTGTAGTGATTGTAACAGTAGCAGCGGGAAAGTAAATAAGCGAGAACCAGTATATGGAAAACTCGTAGGCACCAGAATAGTGATGGATAATTATGCCGGATGCGGTTCATCATGTAACAGTCATAACATAGGGTGACACAGAACTAGCTCCAATTCATCAATGTAATGTAGGCATGTATTCCGTATATAGTCATACGTGCTTATGGAAAAGAACTTGCATGACATCTTTTGTCCTACCCTCCCATGGCAGCGGGGTCCTATTGGAAACTAAGGGATATTAAGGCCTCCTTTCAATAGAGAACCAGAACAAAGCATTAGCACATAGTGAATACATGAACTCCTCGAACTATGGTCATCACCGGGAGTGGTCCCGATTATTGTCACTTAAGGGTTGCCGGATCATAACACATAGTAGGTGACTATAGACTTGCAAGATAGGATCAAGAACTCACATATATTCACGAAAACATAATAGGTTCAGATCTGAAATCATGGCACTCGGGCCCTAGTGACAAGCATTAAGCATAGCAAAGTCATAGCAACATCAATCTCAGAACATAGTGGATACTAGGGATCAAACCCTAACAAAACTAACTCGATTACATGATAAATCTCATCCAACCCATCACCGTCCAGCAAGCCTACGATGGAATTACTCACGCACGGCAGTGAGCATCATGAAATTGGTGATGGAGGATGGTTGATGATGACGACGGCGACGAACCCCCCTCTCCGGAGCCCCGAACGGACTCCAGATCAGCCCTCCCGAGAGGTTTTAGAGCTTGGCGGCGGCTCCGTATCGTAAAACGCGATGATTTCTTCTCTCTGATTTTTTTCTCTCCGAAAGCAAATATATAGAGTTGGAGTTGGCGTCGGAGGGTTTCCAGGGGGCCCATGAGGTAGGGGGCGCGCCCTAGGGGGGCGCCCCCCACCCTCATGAGAAGGGTGTGGGCCCCCTGGTCTTCATCTTTGGCGATGATTTTTTATTGTTTTTTCTAAGATGTTCTGTGGAGTTTCAGGTCATTTCGAGAATATTTGTTTTTTCTGCACATAAAACAACATCATGGCGATTCTGCTGAAAACAGCGTTAGTCCGGGTTAGTTCCATTCAAATCATACAAGTTAGAGTCCAAAACAAGGGCAAAAGTGTTTGGAAAAGTAGATACGACGGAGACGTATCAACTCCCCCAAGCTTAAACCCTTGCTTGTCCTCAAGCAATTCAGTTGACAAACTGAAAGAAAGAAAGAAAGAAAAACTTTTACAAACTCTGTTTGCTCTTGTTGTTGTAACTATGTCAAGCCAGCATTCAAGTTTTCAGCATAGATCATAACTAACCACATTTGCAATAATTCTCAGGTCTCATGATTACTCATATCAATAGCATAATCAACTAGCAAGTCATGATAATAAATCTTGGATGACAACACTTTCTCAAAACAACCACAATATGATATAACAAGATGGTATCTCGCTAGCCCTTTCTGAGACCGCAAAACATAAATGCAGAGCACCTTTAAAGATCAAGGACTGACTAGACATTGTAATTCATGGTAAAAGAGATCCAATCATAGTCACACCCAATATAAATTAACAGTGATGAATGCAAATGACAGCTATGCTCTCCAGCTAGTGTTTTTTAATAAGAGGGTGATGACTCAACATAAAAGTAAATGGATAGGCCCTTCGCAGAGGGAAGCAGGGATTTGTAGAGGTGCCAGAGCTCGGTTTTGAAATAGAGATAAATTGTATTTTGAGCGGTATACTTTCATTGTCAACGTAACAACTAAGAGATGGCGATATCTTCCATGCTAAACACATTATAGGCGGTTCCCAAATAGAATGGTAAAGTTTATACTCCTCCTCCACCAACAAGCATCAATCCATGGCTTGCTCGAAACAACGAGAGCCTCCAACATACATCAGGTCCCAGGGGGAGTTATGTTTGCAATTAATCTTGATTTAGTTTGCATAAAGCATGGGACTGGTCATCCCGGTGACCAGCCATTTTCTCGTGAGTGAGGAGCGGAGTCCACTCCTCTTGAGAATAAACCGCCTAACACGGAAGATAAGGATAGCCTTTGTTGATACATGAGCTATTCGAGCATACAAAACAGAATGTTTATTTGAAGGTTTAGAGTTTGGCACATACAAATTTACTTGGAACGGCAGGTAGATACCGCATATAGGAAGGTATGGTGGACTCATCTGGAATAACTTTGGGGTTTAAGGGATTGGATGCACAAGCAGTATTCCCGCTTAGTACAAGTGAAGGCTAGCAAAAGACTGGGAAGCGACCAACTAGAGAGCGACAACATAAATATCGTGAAGGCTATGTTGATTTTGTTTCAACTACATGCGTGAACATGTGCCAACTCAAGTCACTTAAATCATTCAAAGGAGAAAACCACCCCATCATACCACATCATAATCATCTCAATAACATGTTGGCACACAAGGTAAACCATTATAACTCATAGCTAATCAAGCATGACACAAGCAACTATGATCTCTAATTGTCATTGCAAACATGTTTATTCATAATAAGCTGAATCAAGAATGAGGGAGTCATCATATTTACAAAAACAAAAGAGGTCGAGTTCATACCAGCTTTTCTCATCTCAGTCAGTCCATCATATATCATCATAATTGCCTTTCGCTTGCACGACCGAACGGTGTGAATAATAATAAGAGTGCGCGTGCATTGGACTAAGCTGGAATCTGTGAGCATTCAATAAACAAGAGAAGACAAGGCAATATGGGCTCTTGGTTAAATCAACAATAATGCATATAAGAGCCACTTCAACAATTTAATTATGGTCTTCTCCTACTGACCCCTAAAGAAAAGAAATAAAACTATTTACACGGGAAAGCTCCCAACAAGCAAAAGAAGAACGGGAAATATTTTTGGGTTTTCTTTTTAATTATTACTACTACAGCAGAAAATAAACTACTACTAATTTTTTTGGTTTTTCTTAAGGTTTAACAAACACACAAGAAGAAAGTAGAAAAAAGAAAATAAACTAGCATGGATATTACAGTGAAAAAGTATGAGCACCGACATTTAGCAATGAGTGTGTGTGAGCATAAATGTAATGTCGGTGAGAAATACGTACTCCCCCAAACTTAGGCTTTTGGCCTAAGTTGGTCTATGGCCACGGCTGGCCTGGCGGATATCCATAATAATAGTTGTTGGGGTCGTACTGTGATGAGGAAGAATAGTTGGGATCATACTGATCTGCAGCGGTTATCGCCTGCTGAGCTGCAGCGTGGAGTCGAGCTGCCTCCGCTCTCCTCTCGTACTCTTCTGCCTCCTCTCTGATAATAACATATCTTCCTTTTGCCTGTGAATCAAAGAAGGCATGAGCAGGGAGAGTAATAGGAAAACACGTCGTTTATCAAAAATTAAATGATATAAGAGAGGTGATTCAGGCCTCTCAACAAACTGGTGCGAAGCCATAGATTCATAATCTAAATATGCAGGAAGCAACTCCATATCACCCTCACGAATGTCTATCTCAAGAAAATGAGCTAAGCGGGTTGCATAAATTCCTCCAAAGAAATATCCATTATGTCTATTATGATGCAACCTACGAGCTACAATGGCTCCCATATGATAAGATTGGTCTCCTAACACAGCACTCCTAAGAATGCTAAGATCAGGGACGCACATGTGACATGCTTCATCCTTAGCATTTATGCATCTATCGATGAAGAGAGCAAAATAATGTATAGCAGGAAAGTGAATGCTCCCTATGGTAGACTGTGTTATATCTCTAGATTCCCCCACAGTTATACTAGCAAGAAAGTTTCTAATTCAGATTTAGGGGGATCCCTAACACTACCCCATGATGGAAGTTCGCAAGCAGAAGTGAAATCATCTAGGTCCATGGTATAAGATTTGTCATAAAGATCAAACATGACTGAAGGAGAATTACACGAAGATGAATACTCAAACCTCCTCACAAATGAACTTGTGAGATCATGATACTGGGGGCATTTGTTAGCCTCAAAATACTCAAGACCGGCATTGCGCAAATATGCTTTTAATTCTTCTTTAATTCCCGCACGGTCCATAAAATTTTCCGACGGCCATTCACAAGGCCGTACTGGAGCGTCTCTTGGTGGATCCTCATCAGCATCGCGCATAGCAATCCTGGGTCCTTACTTCTTAGAGGAACCACCTTGGAACATCCTCCTAAACATATTGTTTTTCTCTATAAAATTCTGAAATTTTTAGTAACTTCAAAATAAAAGTAAACCAACTTCAATAAAACTGATAGCAACTACTCCTACAAGTGCCTAGAGCCTATATCAAGCATTAAAACTACTTGGAACCATATAAATTTGACGTGCAAGCTCAAGAACATGGTCACCTATGCAGCACAAATTTGCAAAGAATAAAGCACTAGAACAAAAACTAATTGGACCAATGGAGGAGTCACATACCAAGGAACAATCTCCCCAAGCAGTTTTGCGAGAGGTGCTTTGAGCAAGCAGATCAAAAATCACAGCAAAAGTGGCTGGAACTCGTGCTTGAGTTGGTTTTTCGGGTTTGTGTGAGATAGAGGAAGAAGATGGGTGCTGGGATAAGTGGAGGAGGGCCACCGTGGGCCCACGAGGCAGGGGGCGCGCCCTATAGGGGGGGCGCGCCCACCACCCTCGTGACCAGGTGGCAGCTCCTCCCGCGGTAATTTTTGCACAGTAAATCCTCAAATATTCCCAAAAAAATCATATTAAATTGGCATGTCATTCTGAGGACTTTTATTTTCGGGATATTTTTATATTGCACGGATAAGTCAGGAAACAGACAGAAAATACTTTTTTTACTTTATTTAATATAAATAACAGAAAGTAAAAGTGGGGTACAGAAGGTTGTGCTTCTAGTTTCATCCATCTCATGCTCATCAAAAAGAATCCACTAACAAGGTTGATCAAGTCTTGTTAACAAACTCATTCCGATAATCATGAAACTGGAGAAATTTCGAATAACACTAAGTTACCTCAACGGGGATATGCACATCCCCTATAATAAGAATATCATATTTCTTCTTGACAGTAGGAAGAGGAAATTCAAAACCTCCAAATATAATCGATGGAATTTTTCCAATAGAGTTGATACTATGAACTTGAGGTTGTTTCCTCGGAAAGTGTAACGTATGCTCATTACCATTAACATTAAAGGTGACATTGCCTTTGTTGCAATCAATAACAGCCCCTGCAGTATTAAGAAAAGGTCTTCCAAGAATAATAGACATACTATCATCCTTGGGAATATCAAGAATAACAAAGTCCGTTAAAATAGTAACATTTGCAACCACAATAGGCACATCCTTACAGATACTGACAGGTATAGCAGTTGATTTATCAGCCATTTGCAAAGATATTTCGGTAGGTGTCAGCTTATTCAAGTCAAGTCTACGATATAAAGAGAGGGGCATAACACTAACACCGGCTCCAAGATCACATAAAGCAGTTTTAATATAATTTCTTTTAATGGAGCAAGGTATAGTAGGTACTCCGGGGTCTTCAAGTTTCTTTGGTATTCCACCTTTAAAAGTATAATTAGCAAGCATGGTGGAAATTTCAGCTTCCGGTATCTTTCTTTTATTAGTAATGATATCCTTCATATATTTAGCATAAGGATTTGTTTTGAGCACATCAGTTAATCTCATACGCAAAAAGATAGACCTAATCATTTCAGCAAAACGCTCAAAATCCTCATCATCTTTTTTCTTGGATGGTTTCGGAGGAAAAGGCATGGGTTTTTGAACCCAAGGTTCCTTTTCTTTATCATGTTTCCTAGCAATAAAGTCTCTTTTATCATAACGTTGATTCTTTGATTGTGGGTTATCAAGATCAACAGCAGGTTCAATTTCTACATCATTGTCATTACTAGGTTGAGCATCATCATGAACATCATCACTAATATTTTTACTAGGTTCATGTTCATTACCAGATTGTGTTTCATCATCAGACATAGAATTATAATTTGGATTATCAGGTGGTTCAGCAATAGGTTCACTAGAAGTTTGCACAGTTCTATCATCTTTCTTCTTCTTCTTTTTAGAAGAACTAGGAACATCAATATTATTTCTTTGAGAATCTTGCTCGATTCTCTTAGGGTGGCCTTCAGGATACAAAGGTTCCTGAGTCATTCTACAAGTTCTAGTAGCCACTCTAACAGCATAATCATTTTTCTTACTATTCATTTCATCAAGCACTTCTTTTTGAGCCTTAAGTACTTGTTCTACTTGAGTGGTAACCATAGAAGCATGTTTGCTGACAAGTTTAAGTTCACCTTTAATATCAGCCATATAATCACCCAAGCACCTAATCATATAAGCATTTTCTTTTAATTGTCTACCAAAATAAGCATTGAAGTTGTCGTGGGGTTGTCACGGCAGATGTCCTCATGCAAGGACTTAGTTGTGGAGCCATCGCAACGGGTTAGCTTAAAGGGGTTAAACCGGAAAAGGGGACACGGGAGTTTATACTAGTTCGGCCCCTTCGATGAAGGTAAAAGCCTACGTCTAGTTGTGATTGGTATTGCTAGGGTTTCGAAGGCCAGGGAGTGAATCCGCTTTGTCTGGCTTTCGAGTTGTTGTTGTCTGTCTCTAAACCACGGCCGGGTCGTCCCTTTATATACATAGGTTGACGCCCGCCGAGCTACAGAGTCCCGAAGCCGGTTTATAAACGTATCCGGTTCGGCCTCTCTCTTTCTATCTTACTATACAAGTTACATGACTAGGCCGGTTTACATTTACATATTGTAACTCGCCTTTGGGCCCTCCGTAAAGCGCTAGCATCTTTACATCTTCATGGGCTTCTAATCTTCAAAGAGTCAACCCGGCTACATAAGGCCGGTTTACCTCTAGTAGTAATATCCCCAACATTAGGCCCCAGATTGGTTTGAACTTGTTCATGTCAATCTTCCACACTTTAGAAAAAAATCTTCTCTTGTCTTCATTTTTGATCTTGTAAACCGCCGTGACATCATACTTCAAAATTACGATAAACTGTCCTGACGTCATCCATCCGGTGATATCGGAGATTTCCTTCATTTAATATATATCCAGTTATCGATGCGACACCTTTATTAACTTATCCATTTTTTGGACTCCTCAATTCCCGCACTTGCCATTTTTCACTTCGCCTTATAAATAGGATCGAGGGGTCATTTTCACCGTTTCCCCCCGTGCCTCTTCGCATCGTCTTTCTCGCGCCGCTCAGCCTCTAGAACTCCGCCGCCACCGTCGACCGTCATTTCTGCTTCGACCTCGGCCGCTGCATCGCCCTGAACGCACTAGAGAACTGCGGCGCCCTTCCGCTTCCTCACTAGCTCCGGTAAGTTCTCTGCTTTTTTCACCATAGATCTGTTCTAGGGTTTCAATATTCCTTGCAGTTCTTCCGAAGTTCATCAGTGCTATTCTTCCATGTTCTTCCTTTAATAGATGGACACTTCATGCTTGATACGTCTCTTACCGTAGCTTACCTACCCTGATCATCACAAATCTTTATGTGCAAAGAACTGATTTGTCTGTCAAAAATTGCTTCAGTTCTATACCCCTTCAAGATCCAATTATTTTTGCTTTTCTGTCTTATCTCTAGATCCGAAAGTTTTATACATCACTGTGAGATCTGTTTCTCCTCGCACCAATATAAGAGATTTGACATTGGATAAATAGTCTATGCCATTAGCCCTCTGATAAACCGGAAGAGCATGTTACCTTCATAATTACGCTCTGGTTTAACAGTGTCTGATCAATCCTGTGCTAGCATTACCTTCTTTCTCATTATACTAGTCTCCGGGTTGTATCATTTATTATATCAGTACGTTTCTTACTCCCTTGTCTCTTGTGTATGATCATGCATAATTTATAAACCGGCCTTTCATTTTCAGTTTGTTCGCTTTGCAATGGCCAAACAATTCACTGCCTGCAACTGGGCTCGTTCCTGGGTTACTGAGGCTCAACTGGATGAGATGGTCAGCATTGGCTCTCTGCCTAAGAAAACTGAGATTAAATTGCGAGTCCCAGGATCTGAGAATCCTCCAACCCCAAGACAAGGCGAAGTGGTAATCTTTGTTGACCATATAGGCCGTAGTTTCAAACCGCCAGGGTTAAGATTTTATCGAGATGTGCTTGCCAGCTTCCAACTGCATCCACAAGATATTGGTCCCAACAGGGACGGAGCCAGGATTTGAACATAGGGGGGGCGACAGAGATAGCTATCACAGATGTAATATGTATATCAAGTCTCACATAAAATTGCAATGTATATTCTGTAATGGTTGCACAAGCAAAAAAATTATGAGAAAATAATGCATGTTTTTCAACCGGTAGTCAATTAGCACATTGAATGCTGATTTACAGTGCAACGTTCTAACCTGAAGTAAATGGCTTGAAAAGAGCAATGCGTTCTATCTTTTCTATTAATTTTTTGTCTAGGAAAGTACAGCTAAACCGAGATAAAAGATAGACTATATCTCTATCTATCATCAAACCATAATAATAATATGTTCATGTAAAATACAATCAATACTACATTATACCTCAGAAACGATCTATTTCTGCCATAGAAGATGGCGTGCAATTGCGGCATGCCGGCAACGCTGTGGCAACATCACTTTTTTGCTCGAGTTTGGACGCAAAGGAGATACAACGGTGACAAACAATAGTGCTTCCTACTTCCTGGCGGAGGCTCGTGCCAAGAAGAGAGCGGCAGCTATTGGGAATTTTGGATCAAATCGTGTGAGCCAGTTGTTAATGTCTGTAGTCTTACAATTATGCCTTCTACAGATTGAAAGACAATCAAATCTAATGCTCAAAGTAAAAAACTTAACCTTTTTCCTCATTTTGTTTGGTTGATCATCCGTACGGCCGGCCGGCCAGAATAAGCTATTGAATCGACAAAACAACGCTTGTGTCATCTTTCCTTCTCGACGGATAGATTCAATAGAAGATCTTGCAGGCAGCCGGCGGCAGACTCAGATCGCAGGAGCAATTTTTAGCAGGTTGGACACGAAAGGATTCAAGAAGACCTATGTGTACTAGTACTTCCTAGCCTGGCCCCTTTGATTCCGTGGTGGGCTACTTTCCCTTTTTCTTTTACTCGAATTTGGGCCTTTTTTTAGGCAAACTGGAATTTGGGCCTGGTTGCAGGCGATTGGACAACAATACATGGGCCCTGACTATGGTAGGCGCATAGGGGGGGCGAAGCAAGTCACGGGCAGTTTCCTAGCACGAAAATTTGGTGATCAACTGATCGCTATTACGGTGGGACACAATCGTTAGGGGGGTCTCGCCCCCCCTCGTCCCCCCTTGAATCCGTCCCTGGGTCCCAATTCAGTCTTCAACTTATACAATTTCCAAGTCTTCTGTGAAGCCTATTTACAGGAAGAACCAACTTGTGACGCCCCCGATTTAATCGTACACTAATCATACACGCAAACATGTACGATCAAGATCAGAGACTCACGGGAAGATATCACAACACAACTCTACAAATAAAATAAGTCATACAAGCATCATATTACAAGCCAGGGGCCTCGAGGGCTCGAATACAAGAGCTCGATCATAGACGAGTCAGCAGAAGTAACAATATCTGAGTACAGACATAAGATAAACAAGTTTGCCTTAAGAAGGCTAGCACAAACTGGGATACAGATCGAAAGAGGCGCAGGCCTCCTGCCTGGTATCCTCCTAAACTACTCCTGGTCGTCGTCAGCGGGCTGCACGTAGTAATAGGCACCTCCCGAGTAGTAGTAGTCGTCATCGACAGTGGCATCTGGCTCCTGGGCACCATCGTCTGGTTGCAGTAATCGGATATAGGAAAGGGGAAAAGGGGAAGAAAAGCAACCGTGAGTACTCATCCAAAGTACTCGCAAGCAAGGAGCTACACTACATATGTATGGATTGGTATCAAATGGAATAAGGGTATCATATGTGGACTGAACTGCAGAATGCCGGAATAAGAGGGGGATAGCTAGTCCTTTCGAAGACTATGCTTCTGGTAACCTCCATCTTGCAGCAGGAGAAGAGAGTAGATGGTAAGTTCACCAAGTATCATCGCATGGCATAATCCTAACCGATGATCCTCTCCTCGTCGCCCTGTGAGAGAGCGACCACCGGTTGTATCTGGCACTTGGAAGGGTGTGTTTTATTAAGTATCCGGTTCTAGTTGTCATAAGGTCAAGGTACAACTCCAAGTCGTCCTGTTACCGAAGATCACGGCTATTCGAATAGTTTAACTTCCCTGCAGGCGTGCACCACATAACCCAACACGCTTGATCCCATTTGGCCGGACACACTTTCCTGGGCCATGCCCGGCCTCGGAAGATCAACATGTCGCAGCCCTACCTAGGCACAATAGAGAGGTCAGCACGCCGGTCTAAATCCTATGGCGCAGGGGTCTGGGCCCATCGCCCATTGCACACCTGCACGTTGCGAGGGCGGCCGGAAGCAGACCTAGCCTAGCAGGCGTTCCAGTCCAATCCGGCGCGCGCCGCTCAGTCGCTGACGTCACGAAGGCTTCGGCTGATACCACGACGTCGAGTGCCCATAACTGTCCCCGCGTAGATGGTTAGTGCGTATAGGCCAGTGGCCAGACTCAGATCAAATACCAAGATCTCGTTAAACGTGTTAAGTATCCGCGAATGCCGACCAGGGCCAGGCCCACCTCTCTCCTAGGTGGTCTCAACCTGCCTTGTCGCTCCGCCACAAAGTAACAGTCGAGGGCCGTCGGGAACCCAGGCCCACCTCTACCGGGATGGAGCCACCTGCCCCTTCAGCCCCCAACTCCGAACAATACCACAGGTAATGTAATAGTGCAAAGTATATAGTATATGCCCGTGATCACCTCCCGAAGTGATCACGGCCCAGTAGTGTAGCATGGCAGACGGACAAGAGTGTAGGGCCACTGATGATAATCTAGCATCCTATACTAAGCATTAGGATTGCAGGTAACGGTAACAACAGTAGTAGCAAGGACATGCTATGCATCAGGATAGGATTAACGGAAAGCAGTAACATGCTACACTACTCTAATGCAAGCAGTATAGAGAAGAGTAGGCGATATCTGGTGATCAAGGGGGGGCTTGCCTGGTTGCTCTGGCAAGAAGGGGTCGTCAACACCGTAGTCGATCAGGGGTACCGGCAGCGGTCTCGGGGTTTACCGGAAAGAAGTAACGGAGGGGGACATAATAAATAACAGAGCAAACAAAGCAACACAAAGCATAACATGGCAATGCACGGTGCTAGTGGTGACCTAACGCAACATGAGGTAATACCGGTGAAGGGGGGAAACATCCGGAAAAATATCTCGGGTGTTTCGCGTTTTCGGACAAATGAATCGGAGGGGGAAAGTTGCGTGTTCACTATGCTAGGGATGCGTGGCGGACGAACGGACTGCGTATCCGGGTTCGTCTCGTCGTTCTGAGCAACTTTCATGTATAAAGTATTTTCATCGGAGTTACAGATTATTTTATACAATTTTTTAAAGTTTTATTGATCTTCAGGAATTTCTGGATTTAATAATAATAGGAAAATAAAAGGTTAAAGTGTTATGGGTACACACAGAGTGTACCCAGCTATTTGCATTTGAGGCCGACAGTGGGCCCAGTCAACTGCCCAGTCAGCAGTTGACTGGTCAAAAGTTGACTTGGGGCCCACCTATTAGTGACTAGACTTAGTTTAGACTTTAATTAAGTTATAATAAATAGCAGTGGGGGCCACTAGTCATAGGGCCATCTAACTAATGTAATAAAACAAAGCAAACAACAAAAAGAAATCTAACAGGGGCTAATCCCCCGATTACCTATGCCGCCCCAATCCTGCGGTGGCCCGAGGCCATGGCTGGGGCTCACACGACCGCTCCTAGAGGAGCGCCGGCGGCCATCGCCCAACGCATGGGGCGGGGGTGCAGGAGGAGGCCCCGGGCAGGAGCGGCCTGGCGGAAGTGGCCAGGCGCCGGCGGTGCAAGGCAAGGCGGGCGGCGCAGGCGAGCGAAGCCGGTGGTAGCGGCAGCAGTCAGCAACAGCGGCAGGCGGGGAGGGAGCATGGCGCGAATGGCAGGCAGCAAGTAGCAGAAGAGCAGCGAGCAGAGCCGCATGGGCAAAGCAGCAGTAGCAGCAGGCGGACGCGCACGGGAGGTCAAGGGCGCGACGCGCGACGACCAACTGGCAAGGGCGCACGTACAGGGAGCTCGGGCGCAACCATGACGACCCCGGGTGAGCACGGGAACGGCGACTAACGGAGTAGATCGAGGGCGCAAACCAGGGGGATCGAAGGAGGAGCTCACAGAGGGGCTCGTGGACATGTCCGGAAGGCGCGGGGGTGGCCAGACGAGTAGATCGACGCGGCGGCCGAGGCAGACGCCCGCGAAGGGAACACACGTGCGGGGCGTCGCAGGTGCTCCCCGGCGTCGATCTAGTGGTGCAGACGAAGTAGAGGATCACGGCGGTCCTCCTGGACATCTTCTTTGCCGGCGAGAAGCACGGTGGTAGCGGGATCGACGCGACGATGACGACCGCGGAGCTCGGGCGTGGTTCAGATCGAGGGAGAGAGACGAGGAAGAAGAATGAGGGGATTAGGGTTCGGGGCGTCGCGAGGCAAGTCTTGTAGGCGTCGGGGAGGCTGCGGGATGGCCGGCACGTCGATAGTTCCGGCCATGGTGGCCTGGATGTCTGCCACGCCCCTCCCCTGCCTCCTGTAGCGGGAGGTGGGAGGAGAGGTGGCGGTGGGCTGGGCCGGAGGCACTATGACCACATATGGTCCTGTGGCCCAGTAGTTTTAGGCCCCTTTTCATTTCCCTTTTATTTCAAATTCCCTTTTTTTTTTGAAAAATGTTTGGCCACAAGATGTCTTTTGTAAAATATGGGGTTGTGCCACATAATTACCTTACAATAATTAGCAGTGTCAAAAAAAGGTTTTGTGAGCATTAGTATTCATTTGAATTTTGCATAAATGTGAATGCGTTAAAAAGGTTGTTTCGGGCACTGCTTTAAATAGGTTAGGGGCAATTCAATATCTCAAATAATATTGGTTTCTTCATGACAATTAGCTAGTGAATTTTGCAACCCAGCGAACATTTTTGTTTTACCGCTTGAAGAAATGATAATCCGACTTTATTTTAATTTGAATTTGTATTCGGTTAGGAACAAGATGAGGTTTAGATAAATTAATTGCGATGACATGGCACCATTAGGGTGTGACTACTGTAGCTTAACTACCGGGGTGTTACACAACTGCAGAATTGTTCTGGGATTTCTTTCACTTAAACCGGCGCACGGAGTTTGTGAATGGCCCGAATACAGAGCTTGGTGGTGTCTCAATTCAAAAGCGGAAAGAAGTGAAATTTCCTCATGCCAAACACCATAGCCATCCAATGGAATGGAACCAAACATGGTTCTATTGCAAAGACACTTCGCCTGAAGATGAGAATCCCCTCCCCGGCTTCCGAGATCATAGATTATCCAATACTCACCCAATGCCACAACGCCTGAGCTCCTCAGAAAGGGCAAAATACGCTCCTCAAATCGCCAAGCTCCGGGTTTATGGCAAACGGTTTAACAGGTGTGGATTTTGTACGCTGTTGGATATCCTGGAGTATCTTGCCGGTAAGCCGGCGTGCCGGTTTAATGTGCGAATATACCGGTGAGGTTGACGATCCTCAACGCCACTGCAACATCCAATTATCTGAGGAAGAAGTTACTGAAGGGGTAAAGAAAATTCTGAATGAATCAGAAATGGTCTGTAGTCAAACCGGTCTGAATCCCTTCTACACCAAGAACAAACCGCCTGCTGTAAGCATTACACTTCCTCTTCATCTTTAATATCTTTGACTTATACAAGCTGTAACCCTTCTTCTTTATATGTATAGGGTGATGACCCTTTCTGGAAACGAAAATCCATAGAGAAAGCGGCAAAACCAACTGGAGATAAAGTGGCCAAACCAACCCGCCCGAAGACCAAAGCCGTAAAACGGACATCAAAGCGGAAAACGGCTGACCGGATTTCTATGGAACTTGATGATGATACTGATGACCCAGAAGCTGAGGTAGAACTTGACTCACTTGGCTCTCTTTTTATGCATCTTGTTAACAATGATCTTCCTCAGGAGGCCGAAGCTAGTCAGGCTGAGGACGTAGAGGTAATTACCCTTTCCTCCGGTTCAGACTCTATGCCAACACAAAAAACTCGCCAAACAATCCGAAAAGTAAGCTTTTCTCATCCTCTTGCTCACTTGGATCCAACATTTATTTTGAAGACTCAACAGCATGAGGCTCGCCGGACAACTCGGCACAGTGGCCAACAGGTCACCTCTACCGGTTTACCTGATACTCCGGTTCGGAAGCGTCGGTCTAAGGTCTTTCCTACTTCTGACCATTCTTACCCCAAGGCAGGTTATTTCAGACAGCCTCTTAATCCGTCCGATTCAAATTATCAGGTGACACCTCCTTCCTCTTCTGGTGAATCGACAGCAACTCAACTCCCCCCTTTGAAAACTGTGGCTGGGTGAGTTACGAAAAACCTTTCCTTTCAATGCGCCCTACATCTTTTGAACAGGATGTTAACCCTTTTTATTCTGTTTGCAGGGCCAAAGCCAGACCCAGCAAGAAAGCTCGGGTCACCAATCCGCCAGAAGACCCTATTGCTGAAGAAGAAGAACCAAGAGTTGAACCGGAGCAAATAGGTGAACCGGAAGGCCTCCATCCTGAAACAACTTTTGATGATCCGCCCCTTGACGGCCAACATACTGACGAACCCACAGATGCTGAGCCTGCCGCCCCTGATGCTGAACCAGCAGAACCAAACCGGGCTAATCCAATGAAAGACACTGAAATTCCATCATCATCCGCCCAAAATCCTGAAGGACAAGGCGATGACGTTATTATTACTGGAGCAGGCCACAGTTCTCCTGGTAATCCCGTCATCTTGGCTCAGTATAGTGCCAAAGAAGAGCAAATTGCCAGGGATAAAGGTAAATGGAGCAGCGAGTTATCAAACTTTGCTCATCTTAACGCTGATGAGCTTCATTCCGGCTTCTTGAACCGTCTGCACTCAAACCGGGAGTATGAAGCCGGTTTGGTGAATTTGATGAAAGAACGATATGAGGTAAATTCTTCTCCCTTGCACATTGATTTATAGCTGAAATACTATTCTAAGTAGCCCCCAAAGGCCGTTTTATGATTGTCAATCATAAACCGGGTCTTTGTAACACTTTAAGCATCCCATCATTAATCCTTGCCAAGGCATGTATTCAATCATAGATAAAACTCATGTTTGAAAAATTAGATAACATTCTGTAGCATAGCCCCCAAAGGTCGGTTTAACTTGGCAAGTTAATCCGGTTTTTATTGCACACCGCCAGTTTAGAACAAACGTACATTAGCCCCCAAGTGTCAAGGACAATGCTTGCATTGTTCTGTAGACTTGCATAGAAGGTAGTATTTGAGAGCAAATAAGCATTAGCCCCCAAGTATGAAGTGGATAACTTGTTATATGCTTTATACTTAGTGCCTATATATGTTGTTTTGTTGAAGATACCTTCAATGTTGTAGGCTGAGCTGAGAAGCAAAGATGCCAAAAACTCTGACTTGCAAGAAAATGTGAAGTCGCAACAAGCCGAAGCTGCAAAGGCCAAAGAGGAGCTGACCCGGGCCCTGGCGGGAATGGAAAAATTGAAAGAATCCTTCAATCAAGATCGTGCTGCATGGGAAACCGAAAAAGCCGGTTTGACCAAAAGAGCCGTAGATGCCAAGGAAGCCCTGAAACCGGTGGCTGAAGAACTAGCCAGTTTGAAGCGCCAAATCAACGCTATGACCTCTGCTATCTTGGGTAAGTATCTGCTTATGTATGTTGCATCAGTCAATTAATCTTAAAACTGACCACGATGTTGAAAAAAAAATCTTTGGCAGGAACTCGGATCACTCATCTTGGTGCAGATATGCGGATGAAGCTCAAAGCGGCATACACATTGGTTGAGCAGCTATACTTTGGATCTCAGCGAGCCATTAGTACAGCAGCTTATAACAAATCGGCGCCAACGTTGATTAAGGAAACCCTTGAGAAGCTGGGCATGTTACCGGCGCGTATTGCCGAGTTGAAAAGAGCTGCTGCAAGAGCCGGAGCATTAACTGCCCTTATTCGAGCCAAGGCCTGGATTCCAGATCTTGAAGCGGAGGATATCATTAAAGGGTATCCAGGCGTGAAAGAAGACGGTTCAAACTTTGACAATGATGATCTTCGGCGGTTGACCAAACAGATGCGGCCAGCGGCCAGCAAATTAGCTGAAGACACTGATTTGTCCCATTTTCAACCGTTTTATGATGCAGAAGGGAAAAGACAGTCGGCTGAGATCCATGAAGTCAAAGAACTTGTGCCTCCGATTCATAAGCACACTTATGCCCCTGATATTAACCCTTTTGATCTTATCCATGAAGAAGCAGTATTCCAAGCTTTAACCGGAATCGACTGGTCAACGGCTGATTTCCAGCGGCTGGGGCGGGATGAAGAAGTGCGTGCATCAACTGATCCTCAACCGTCAAACCGTTCGTGATGAAGAGTCCTAATCCGGTCGCCGGTTTATATGGCTACTGTGAAAAACAATGGCACTGTTGAGCCGCTTTAAAGCTTCATGTAATAGGATAGCTGAAACTTTGTTTATCTGCCATGCCATCGAGCATGCTTCATAGCCCTTTGTGACAATCTGTGCCGCCCTTCAGGATATATTTTATGCATAGTCTATGATGACTTGCCTTCCTGGGTACCAAAAACTTAAAAGTGTTTAGCGGTTTACCGCTAAACATGTCATAATATCCGAGAAGTATATAGTACTTGAGCTGAATAATCAAGTGTTTGTACAAAAAATAATGTACAGAACATACCTCATTGAGTGAGCAAACATGTATACAGCAAAGGTGTTTAACACCAACCCGATACGTTTGATAATCTCATCTTCATAATGCTGGTCTATCTATTAAACCGGACCGGTACACCTACTGGATTTTCTTCATAACACTGGTGATGTAGACAAACCATACCGGGTCAGTGACCACCGGTTTATAACTGATCATGAGCCAACAGCTGGTGGTTGGAAAGCAAGCCGGATCAAGGATGCCGGTTTATCAAAAAATACTTATGATTGTCAACAAACAAAATTCAAATAGGAAAAATATGCGAGGCTTTTTACGAGCTGCCAGGCTCCAAATCGAGGCTTTTCATGGGCTGCCAGGCCTCTGAGTTAAACCATTTAACAAAGCCTTTTAAGATGGGCCTCCAATTAACCAATCACCGTTTTAACTATGACAAGTTCAGGGTCTGTAAAAGATTGACTTGTCAAACGTTCGATGGGTCATGCCAGGATTACCTGGATAGGAGTGGCTTACTTGATGAAGGCAGGTTAACCCGGGGTTTTAGGTGAATACACCAGGCTTCCAAGCCGTGGCTTGATAGCCAATTACGAGGGTCCTTTCAAACTCTTTGTTGCTTTGCAAAAAAGAGCCCCCAAGTAACTTTGTGAGCGATGCTCAGCGTGTGCCTATGTTTGAGTTTGTACAGTGTACAATACTCTCTTTGGCTCCACAAATTTTTCCTTGTGTGGCTGAAATGCCTATCAAGAGGTGTAGCTGTGGTTCAAACATGACCAAGCCCCCTAGTGATTTTCTTTATCTTTATGCAGTTGCTAAATCCGGTTTAACAAAGACTCCGCTTTGCCCGTTAACTTGTAAAAGCACACATATGATATAAGAAAGAACAGATACCCCGCTTATAACGGAGGCTCCGGTTTATTATATGGTATATACACTGTCATAAATATGTACAGGTAAAAAAAGCCTATGGCTTCAAGTATAGTAAGGCCGAAGGAGAGCTATGTTCCATGGCCGCTTTGTCTCCTCCTTCGATTGACGTGAGTCTTCATGCTCTCGAACATCAATGAGGTAGTAGGATCCGTTGTGCAGATTTTTGCTGACCACAAAGGGTCCTTCCCAAGGGGGGATAACTTATGCATATCAGTCTGATCCTGAATGAGCCGGAGCACCAAATCACCTTCTTGAAAGGTTCTAGTTTTAACCCGGCGGCTGTGATAACGTCGAAGATCTTGTTGATAAATCGCCGAACGCGCTGCTGCAAGATCCCGCTCTTCATCTAACAGGTCCAGAGAATCCTGATGTGCCGTCTCATTATCAGCTTCAACATAAGCTGCCACACAGGGCGAATCGTGACGGATGTCACTAGGAAGAACCGCCTCTGCTCCATAAACCATGAAGAAAGGCGTGTAACCCGTAGACCTATTGGGTGTGGTGTTGATGCTCCATAACACAGAAGGTAGCTCCTCGACCCAACAACCCGGCGTCCGCTTTAAGGGAACCATAAGCCTTGGTTTGATACCCCGCAGAATTTCTTGATTTGCCCTTTCCGCTTGACCATTAGATTGGGGGTGAGCCACTGATGCTAGATCAAGCCGGATGTGCTCACTTTGACAGAATTCTTCCATCTCTCCTTTTGACAAGTTAGTGCCATTATCTGTTATAATGCTATGTGGAAAGCCAAACCGGAATATCACCTTTTTGATGAATTGAACCGCTGTGGCTGCATCACACTTGCTGACTGGCTCTGCCTCTACCCATTTAGTGAATTTATCAACTGCTACTAATAGATGGGTCTTCTTGTCCTTGGAGCGCTTGAAGGGTCCAACCATATCCAGCCCCCAAGTGGCAAACGGCCATGTAATTGGAATCATCCGCAACTCTTGAGCCGGAACGTGCGCACGGCGGGCAAACTTTTGACATCCATCACATCTTTTGACTAAATCCTCCGCATCAGCATGCGCCGTCAACCAGTAAAAACCGTGGCGAAAAGCTTTAGCAACCAACGACTTTGAACCGGCGTGATGACCGCAATCCCCTTCATGAATTTCTCGCAAAATCTCACAACCTTCTTGAGGAGAAACGCATCGTTGAATCACTCCTGAAACACTGTAATGATGTAACTCCCTGTTGAGTATGGTCATGGACTTGGAATGCCGGATTATCTATCGAGCCAACGTTTCCTCAGCTGGTAACTCGCCCCGGTTCATGTAATCCAGATATGGGATCGTCCAATCCGGTATGGCATGCAAAGCTGCCACCAATTGGCCTTCGGATCAGGAACAGCCAAATCTTCTTCGGTTGGTATTTTGACTGGCGGATTGTGCAACACGTCAAGAAAGACATTGGGCGGAACCGGTTTACGTTGGGAACCAAGACGACTTAAAGCGTCCGCTACTTCATTCTTCCGCCGGTCTATATGGTCCACCTGATAACCTTTAAAGTGACCAGCCACTGTGTCCACCTCTCGCCGATATGCAGCCATGAGTGGGTCCTTAGAATCCCAAGTGCCAGACACTTGCTGAGCCACTAGATCTGAATCGCCGAAGCACTTAACCCGGCTCAAATTCATCTCTTTAGCCATCCGAAGACCATGGAGTAAAGCCTCATATTCAGCTGCATTGTTAGTACAAGGGAACATCAAACGAAGGACATAACAGAACTTGTCACCTCGTGGGGAAGTTAATACGACTCCAGCCCCCGAACCCTCTAGCTGTCTGGACCCATCAAAATGAATAGTCCAATATGTATTATCTGGTTTCTCCTCAGGTGCCTGTAAATCTGTCCAATCGTTGATGAAATCTACGAGTGTCTGGGACTTGATCGCCGTGCGGGGTATATATCTGAGCCCGTGGGGTCCAAGCTCAATGGCCCACTTGGCAATACGGCCAGTTGCCTCTCTGTTTTGAATGATGTCACCCAGAGGAGCTGAACTGACTACTGTGATAGGATGGCCCTGAAAATAGTGTTTGAGCTTCCGGCTTGCCATAAACACCCCATACACCAGTTTCTGCCAATGCGGATACCTCTGCTTTGACTCAATGAGCACCTCACTGATATAATAAACCAGCCGTTGAACCGGATACTCTTTCCCAGGCTCTTTGCGCTCTACCACAATGGCTATGCTGACAGCCCGGGCATTAGCAGCCACATATAATAATAAGGGCGCTTTATCGATCGGTGCTGCCAGCACGGGCGGTTCCATGAGCTGTTTCTTCAGATCTTCAAACGCCTTATCAATTGCTTCACTCCAGACAAAGTTATCCGTTTTCTTGAGCATCTGATATAAGGGAATGGCCTTCTCTCCAAGGCGGTTGATAAACTGGCTCAAGGCTGTAATCCGGCCGGCCAGACATTGCACATCGTTAATACACGCCGGTTTAGCCAAGGACGTAATCGCTGCAATCTTTTTCGGATTAGCCTCAGTGCCTCTGTTTGAAACCAGAAAGCCAAAGAGCTTGCCTGTCGGGACACCGAAAACACACTTCTCCGGATTGAGCATCATCTTGTAGACCCAGAGATTGTCAAAAGTTTCCCGTAGATCATCTATCAAAGTCTCCTCCTTTCTGGATTTGACCACAATATCATCTACATACGCGTGGACATTGCGCCCAATTTGCTTATGAAGGCAATTCTGAACACATCGCTGGTAAGTTGCCTGGGCACTCTTGAGTCCAAAGGGCATGGAAACATAGCAGGAGGCTCCAAAGGGAGTTATAAAGGCTGTCTTCTCCTGGTCCTTAACTGCCATTTTGATCTGATGATAACCAGAGTAAGCATCCAAAAAACACAAACGGTCACAACCCGCCGTAGCATCAATTATATGATCAATGCGAGGGAGAGCAAAGGGGTCTGCAGGGCAAGCCTTGTTTAAATCTGTGTAGTCCACACACATGCGCCAAGTGCCGTTTTTCTTAAGAACCAGCACCGGATTGGCTAACCACTCTGGATGAAAAACTTCAACAATAAACCCAGCAGCCAGCAAACAGGCGACCTCTTCACCTATAGCCTTGCGGCTTTCCTCATTGAAGCGGCGGAGGAACTGTTGGACCGGTTTGAATTTTGGATCAATGTTGAGTGTGTGCTCAGCGAGTTCTCTCGGTACACCTGGCATGTCAAAAGGTTTCCATGCAAAGATGTCCCAATTCTCATGGATGAACTCGATGAGCGCGCTTTCCTATTTGGGATCCAGGTTAGCGCTGATGCTGAACTGTTTGGATGAATCGCCAGGGACAAAGTCAACCATCTTAGTGTCTATAGCTGATTTGAACTTCAATGCGGGATCATGTTCTGTGGTTGGCTTTTTTAAGGAGGTCATGTCTGCCGGATCAACTTGCTCCTTATAGAATGTTAACTCCTCCGTGGCACAAACTGACTCAGCATAAGCCGCATCGCCTTCTTCACACTCCAAAGCAATCTTTCTACTTCCATGTACTGTGATAGTCCCCTTATGACCTGGCATTTTAAGCTGCAGGTAAACATAACATGGCCTTGCCATAAACTTAGCATAAACCGGCCGCCCAAACAAAGCGTGGTACGGATTTTTGATCTTCACCACCTCAAATGTCACTGTTTCTGACCTTGAATCGTAGTCATCTCCAAAAGCTACCTCCAAAGCTATCTTACCAACAGGATATGCAGACTTACCAGGCACCACACCATGAAATACCGTATTCGACGGTTCAAGATCCTTATCTGTCAACCCCATACGGTGGAATGTATCATAATACAAAATATTGATACTACTTCCCCCATCCATGAGCACTTTAGTGAACTTGTATACCCCAACTTGAGGGGCTACCACCAAGGCCAAATGACCTGGATTATCAACCCGGGGCGGGTGATCCTCTCTGCTCCACAAAATAGGTTGCCCCGACCAGCGTAAATACTGAGGTACTGCCGGCTCAACAGAGTTGACTACCCTTTTGTGAAGCTTCTGATCACGTTTTCACAAACTAGTAGTGAAGACATGATATTGCCCGCTGTTCAGCTGTTTGGGATTACTCTGATAACCCGACTACTGCTGCTGCTGACTCCCCTGATGGTTGTAACCCCCCTGGTTGCCTTGGTGTCCTTGATTGACGTGTCCAGTTTGATTGCCTGGAAACCCTGAGTCAGAACCACCGCCTCCGTAACCCGGCCCGTGGAAACCTCCTCCTGAACCGTCGGGCGGGCCGTTGTCATATTGGAACATATTGGAATTCTTGAAATCCCGCATGATATAACAATCTTTCCAGAGATGTGATGCCGGTTTCTCCTTTGATCCATGCTTTGGACAGGGCTGATTTAACAAACGCTCCAAATTGTTGCCTGGACCTCCACCCCTCTGGGGTTGCTTGCCTTTACAGCGCTAGCCATTCTCCTGTGCGTTGGTATTTGCGACAAAGTCCAAACCACTGTCGGCCTTGCGCTTACCAGCGTTTCCATGGCCTGCCGGATTGTGTTGCTGGCCTTTGGCATTGTCGGTCTTCTTACCCTTCTCACACGCAAGATCATGTGACGCATAGCAACGAGAGGGGAGAGTGTTGTCTACGTACCCACGCAGACCGACTGCGGAAGCGTTGACGCAACGTAGAGGAAGTAGTCGTACGTCTTCAGGATCCAACCGATCAAGTACCGAAACTACGGCACCTCCGAGTTCGAGCACACGTTCAGCTCGATGACGATCCCCGGACTCCGATCCAGCAAAGTGTCGGGGAAGAGTTCCGTCAGCACGACAGCGTGGTGACAATCTTGATGCACTACAGCAGCAGGGCTTCGCCTAAACTCCGCTACAGTATTATCGAGGAATATGGTGGTTGGGGGCACCGCACACGGCTAAGGAATAGATCACGTGGATCAACTTGTGTGTTCTAGGGTGCCTCTACCTCAGTATATAAAGGACTAGAGGGGGGAGGCTGGCCGGCCAAGGGAGGGCACGCCAGGAGAGTCCTACTCCCTCTGGGAGTAGGATCCCCCCCCCCAATCCTAGTTGGAATAGGATTCCTTGAGGGGGGAAAGAGAGAGAGGGGGCCGGCCACCTCTCCTAGTCCTAATAGGACTAGGGGAAGGGGGGAGGCGCACAACCACCTTGGGCTGCCCCTTTCTCCTTTCCACTAAAGCCCACTAAGGCCCATATAGCTCCCGGGGGGTTCCGGTAACCTCCCGGTACTCCGGTAAAATCCCGATTTCACCCGGAACACTTCCGATATCCAAACATAGGCTTCCAATATATCAATCTTTACGTCTCAACCATTTCGAGACTCCTCGTCATGTCCGTGATCACATCCGGGACTCCAAACAACCTTCGGTACATCAAAATGCATAAACTCATAATATTACTGTCATCGTAACCTTAAGCGTGCGGACCCTACGGGTTCGAGAACAATGTAGACATGACCGAGACACGTCTCCGGTCAATAACCAATAGCGGGACCTGGATGCCCATATTGGCTCCTACATATTCTACGAAGATCTTTATCGGTCAGACCGCATAACAACATACGTTGTTCCCTTTGTCATCGGTATGTTACTTGCCCGAGATTCGATCGTCGGTATCCAATACCTAGTTCAATCTCGTTACCGGCAAGTCTCTTTACTCGTTCTGTAATACATCATCCCGCAACTAACTCATTAGTTGCAATGCTTGCAAGGCTTATATGATGTGCATTACCGAGAGGGCCCAGAGATACCTCTCCGACAATCGGAGTGACAAAACCTAATCTCGAAATACGCCAACCCAACATGTACCTTTGGAGACACCTGTAGTACTCCTTTATAATCACCCAGTTACATTGTGACGTTTGGTAGTACCCAAAGTGTTCCTCCGGTAAACGGGAGTTGCATAATCTCATAGTTATAGGAACATGTATAAGTCATGAAGAAAGCAATAGCAACATACTAAACGATCGGGTGCTAAGCTAATGGAATGGGTCATGTCAATCAGATCATTCAACTAATGATGTGACCTCGTTAATCAAATAACAACACTTTGTTCATGGTCAGGAAACATAACCATCTTTGATTAACGAGCTAGTCAAGTAGAGGCATACTAGTGACACTAAGTTTGTCTATGTATTCACACATGTATTATGTTTCCGGTTAATACAATTCTAGCATGAATAATAAACATTTATCATGATATAAGGAAATAAATAATAACTTTATTATTGCCTCTAGGGCATATTTCCTTCAGTCTCCCACTTGCACTAGAGTCAATAATCTAGATTACACTGTAATGATTCTAACACCCATGGAGCCTTGCTGCTGATCATGTTTTGCTCATGGAAGAGGCTTAGTCAATGGGTCTGCAACATTCAGATCCGTATGTATCTTGCAAATCTCTATGTCTCCCACCTGGACTAGATCCCGGATGGAGTTGAAGCGTCTCTTGATGTGCTTGGTCCTTTTGTGAAATCTGGATTCCTTTGCCAAGGCAATTGCACCAGTATTGTCACAAAAGGTTTTTCATTGGACCCGATGCACTAGGTATGACACCTAGATCGGATATGAACTCCTTCATCCAGACTCCTTCGTTCGCTGCTTCCGAAGCAGCTATGTACTCCGCTTCACATGTAGATCCCGCTACGACGCTTTGTTTATAACTGCACCAACTGACAGCTCCACCGTTTAATGTAAACACATATCCGGTTTGCGATTTAGAATCGTCCGGATCAGTGTCAAAGCTTGCATCAACGTAACCTTTTACGGTGAGCTCTTTGTCACCTCCATATACGAGAAACATATCCTTAGTCCTTTTCAGGTATTTCAGGATGTTCTTGACCGCTGTCCAGTGATCCACTCCTGGATTACTTTGGTACCTCCCTGCTAAACTTATAACAAGGCACACATCAGGTCTGGTACACAGCATTGCATACATGATAGAGCCTATGGCTGAAGCATAGGGAACATCTTTCATTTTCTCTCTATCTTCTGCAGTGGTCGGGCATTGAGTCTTACTCAACTTCACACCTTGTAACACAGGCAAGAATCCTTTCTTTGCTTGATCCATTTTGAACTTCTTCAAAACTTTGTCAAGGTATGTGCTTTGTGAAAGTCCAATTAAGCGTCTTGATCTATCTCTATAGATCTTAATGCCTAATATGTAAGCAGCTTCACTGAGGTCTTTCATTGAAAAACTCTTATTCAAGTATCCCTTTATGCTATCCAGAAATTCTATATCATTTCCAATTAGTAATATGTCATCCACATATAATATCAGAAATGCTACAGAGCTCCCACTCACTTTCTTGTAAATACAGGCTTCTCCGAAAGTCTGTATAAAACCAAATGCTTTGATCACACTATCAAAGCGTTTATTCCAACTCCGAGAGGCTTGCACCAGTCCATAAATGGATCGCTGGAGCTTGCACACTTTGTTAGCTCCCTTTGGATCGACAAAACCTTCCGGTTGCATCATATACAACTCTTCTTCCAGAAATCCATTCAGGAATGCAGTTTTGACATCCATCTGCCAAATTTCATAATCATAAAATGCGGCAATCGCTAACATGATTCGGACAGACTTAAGCATCGCTACAGGTGAGAAAGTCTCATCGTAGTCAACCCCTTGAACTTGTCGAAAACCTTTCGCGACAAGTCGAGCTTTGTAGACAGTAACATTACCATCAGCGTCAGTCTTCTTCTTGAAGATCCATTTATTCTCAATTGCTTGCCGATCATCGGGCAAGTCAACCAAAGTCCATACTTTGTTCTCATACATGGATCCCATCTCAGATTTCATGGCTTCAAGCCACTTTGCGGAATCTGGGCTCACCATCGCTTCTTCATAGTTCGTAGGTTCATCATGATCTAGTAGCATGACTTCCAGAACAGGATTACCGTAGCACTCTGGTGCGGATCTTACTCTGGTTGATCTACGAGGTTCTGTAGTATCTTGATCTGAAGTTTCATGATCATTATCATTAGCTTCCTCACTAACTGGTGTAGGTGTCACTGAAACAGTTTTCTGTGATGTACTACTTTCCAGTAAGGGAGCAGGTACAGTTACCTCGTCAAGTTCTACTTTCCTCCCATTCACTTCTTTCGAGAGAAACTCCTTCTCTAGAAAGGATCCATTCTTAGCAACAAATGTCTTGCCTTCGGATCTATGATAGAAGGTGTACCCAACAGTCTCCTTTGGGTATCCTATGAAGACACATTTCTCCGATTTGGGTTCGAGCTTATCAGGTTGAAGCTTTTTCACATAAGCATCGCAGCCCCAAACTTTAAGAAACGACAACTTTGGTTTCTTGCCAAACCACAGTTCATAAGGCGTCGTCTCAACGGATTTTGATGGTGCCCTATTTAACGTGAATGCGGCCATCTCTAAAGCATAACCCCAAAACGATAGCGGTAAATCAGTAAGAGACATCATAGATCGCACCATATCTAGTAAAGTACGATTACGACGTTCGGACACACCATTACGCTGTGGTGTTCCGGGTGGCGTGAGTTGCGAAACTATTCCACAATTTTTCAAATGTACACCAAACTCGTAACTCAAATATTCTCCTCCACGATCAGATCGTAGAAACTTTATTTTATTGTTACGATGATTTTCAACTTCACTCTGAAATTCTTTGAACTTTTCAAATGTTTCAGACTTATGTTTCATTAAGTAGATATACCCATATCTGCTTAAATCATCTGTGAAGGTGAGAAAATAACGATATCCGCCACGAGCCTCAATATTCATCGGACCACATACATCGGTATGTATGATTTCTAATAAATCTGTTGCTCTCTCCATAGTACCGGAGAACGGTGTTTTAGTCATCTTGCCCATGAGGCACGGTTCACAAGTACCAAGTGATTCATAATCAAGTGGTTCCAAAAGTCCATCAGTATGGAGTTTCTTCATGCGCTTTACACCGATATGACCTAAACGACAGTGCCACAAATAAGTTGCACTTTCATTATCAACTCTGCATCTTTTGGCTTCAACATTATGAATATGTGTATTACTACTATCGAGATTCAATAAGAATAGACCGCTCTTCAAGGGTGCATGACCATAAAAGATATTACTCATATAAATAGAACAACCATTATTCTCTGATTTAAATGAATAACCGTCTCGCATTAAACAAGATCCAGATATAATGTTCATGCTCAACGCTGGCACCAAATAACAATTATTTAGGTATAATATTAATCCCGAAGGTAGATGTAGAGGTAGCGTGCCGACCGCGATCACATCGACTTTGGAACCGTTTCCCACGCGCATCGTCACCTCGTCCTTTGCCAGTGCCCGCTTATTCCGTAGTCCCTGTTTCGAGTTGCAAATATTAGCAATAGAACCAGTATCAAATACCCAGGTGCTACTGCGAGCTCTAGTAAGGTACACATCAATAACATGTATATCACATATACCTTTGTTCACCTTGCCATCCTTCTTATCCGCCAAATACTTGGGGCAGTTCCGCTTCCAGTGACCAGTCTGCTTGCAGTAGAAGCACTCAATTTCAGGCTTAGGTCCAGACTGGGTTTCTTCTCCTGAGCAGCAACTTGCTTGCTGTTCTTCTTGAAGTTCCCCTTCTTCTTCCCTTTGCCCTTTTTCTTAAAACTAGTGGTCTTGTTAACCATCAACACTTGATGCTCCTTCTTGATTTCTACCTCCGCAGCTTTCAGCATTGCGAAGAGCTCGGGAATAGTCTTGTTCATCCCTTGCATATTATAGTTCATCACGAAGCTCTTGTAGCTTGGTGGCAGTGATTGGAGAATTCTGTCAATGACGCAATCATCCGGAAGATTAACTCCCAATTGAATCAAGTGATTATTATACCCAGACATTTTGAGTATATGCTCACTGACAGAACTGTTCTCCTCCATCTTGCAGCTATAGAACTTATTGGAGACTTCATATCTCTCAATCCGGGCATTTGCTTGAAATATTAACTTCAACTCCTGGAACATCTCATATGCTCCATGACGTTCAAAAACGTCGTTGAAGTCCCGATTCTAAGCCGTAAAGCATGGCACACTGAGCTATCGAGTAGTCATCAGCTTTGCTCTGCCAGACGTTCATAACATCTGGTGTTGCTCCAGCAGCAGGCCTGGCACCCAGCGGAGCTTCCAGGACGTAATTCTTCTGAGCAGCAATGAGGATAATCCTCAAGTTACGGACCCAGTCCGTATAATTGCTACCATCATCTTTCAACTTTGCTTTCTCAAGGAACGCATTAAAATTCAACGGAACAACAGCACGAGCCATCTATCTACAATCAACATAAACAAGCAAGATACTATCAGGTACTAAGTTCATGATAAGTTTAAGTTCAATTAATCAAATTACTTAAGAACTCCCACTTAGATAGACATCCCTCTAATCTTCTAAGTGATTACGTGATCCAAATCAACTAAACCATAACCGATCATCACGTGAGATGGAGTAGTTTTCAATGGTGAACATCGTTATGTTGATCATATCTACTATATGTTTCATGCTCGACCTTTCGGTCTCCGTGTTCCGAGGCCATATCTGCATATGCTAGGCTCGTCAAGTTTAACCTGAGTATTCTACGTGTGCAAAACTGGCTTGCACCCGTTGTAGATGGACGTAGAGCTTATCACACCCGATCATCACGTGGTGTTTGGGCACGACGAACTTTGGCAACGGTGCATACTCAGGGAGAACACTTCTTGATAATTTAGTGAGAGATCATCTTATAATGCTACCGTCAATCAAAGCAAGATAAGATGCATACAAGGATAAACATCTCATGCAATCAATATAAGTGATATGATATGGCCATCATCATCTTGTGCTTGTGATCTCCATCTCCGAAGCACCGTTATGATCACCATCGTCACCGGCGCGACACCTTGATCTCCATCGTAGTATCATTGTCGTCTCGCCAATCTTATACTTCCACGACTATCACTACCGTTTAGTAATAAAGTAAAGCATTACATCGCGATTGCATTGCATACAATAAAGCGACAACCATATGGCTCCTGCCAGTTGCCGATAACTCGGTTACAAAACATGATCATCTCATACAATAAAATTCAGCATCATGCCTTGACCATATCACATCACAACATGCCCTGCAAAAACAAGTTAGACGTCCTGTACTTTGTTGTTGCAAGTTTTACGTGGCTGCTACGGGCTTAAGCAAGAACCAATCTCACCTACGCATCAAAACCACAACGATAGTTTGTCAAATAGACTCTGTTTTAACCTTCGCAAGGACTGGGCGTAGCCACACTTGGTTCAACTAAAGTTGGAGAGACAGTCGCCCGCAAGCCACCTGTGTGCAAAGCACGTCGGGGGAACCGGTCTCGCGTAAGCGTACGCGTAATGTTGCTCCGGGTCGTCTCGTCCAACAATGCCGCTGAACCAAAGTATGACATGCTGGTAGGCAGTATGACTTATATCGCCCACAACTCACTTGTGTTCTACTCGTGCATATAACATCAACATAAATAACCTAGGCTCGGATGCCACTGTCGGGTTTCGAAGTAATTTCAAAAAAATTCCTACGCACACGCAAGATCATGTGATGCATAGCAACGAGAGGGGAGAGTGTTGTCTACGTACCCACGCAGACCGACTGTGGAAGCATTGACGCAACTTAGAGGAAGTAGTCGTACGTCTTCATGATCCAACCGATCAAGTACCGAAACTACGGCACCTCCGAGTTCGAGCACACGTTCAGCTCGATGACAATCCCCGGACTCCGATCCAGCAAAGTGTCGGGGAAGAGTTCCGTCAGCACGACGGCATGGTGACGATCTTGATGCACTACAGCAGCAGGGCTTCGCCTAAACTCCGCTACAGTATTATCGAGGAATATGGTGGCTGGGGGCACCGCACACGGCTAAGGAATAAATCACGTGGATCAACTTGTGTGTTCTAGGGTGCCTCTACCTCAGTATATAAAGGACTAGAGGGGGAGGCTGGCCGGCCAAGGGAGGGCGCGCCAGGAGAGTCCTACTCCCTCTGGGAGTAGGATTCCCCCCCCCCCCAATCCTAGTTGGAATAGGATTCCTTGAGGGAGGAAAGAGAGAGAGGGGGCCGGCCACCTCTCCTAGTCCTAATAGGACTAGGGGAAGGGGGGAGGTGCACAGCCACCTTGGGCTGCCCCTTTCTCCTTTCCACTAAAGCCCACTAAGGCCCATATAGCTCCCGGGGGGTTCCGGTAACCTCCCGGTACTCCGGTAAAATCCCGATTTCACCCGAAACACTTCCGATATCCAAACATAGGCTTCCAATATATCAATCTTTACGTCTCGACCATTTCGAGACTCCTCGTCATGTCCGTGATCACATTCGGGACTCCGAACAAC
This sequence comes from Triticum urartu, assembly GCF_056163025.1. NCBI lineage: Eukaryota > Viridiplantae > Streptophyta > Magnoliopsida > Poales > Poaceae > Triticum > Triticum urartu. The sequence continues at coordinate 476,424,947 of NC_141879.1, forward strand.
CTTCGGTACATCAAAATGCATAAACTCATAATATTACTGTCATCGTAACCTTAAGCGTGCGGACCCTACGGGTTCGAGAACAATGTAGACATGACCGAGACACGTCTCCGGTCAATAACCAATAGCGGGACCTGGATGCCCATATTGGCTCCTACATATTCTACGAAGATCTTTATCGGTCAGACCGCATAACAACATACGTTGTTCCCTTTGTCATCGGTATGTTACTTGCCCGAGATTCGATCGTCGGTATCCAATACCTAGTTCAATCTCGTTATCGGCAAGTCTCTTTACTCGTTCTGTAATACATCATCCCGCAACTAACTCATTAGTTGCAATGCTTGCAAGGCTTATGTGATGTGCATTACCGAGAGGGCCCAGAGATACCTCTCCGACAATCGGAGTGACAAAACCTAATCTCGAAATACGCCAACCCAACATGTACCTTTGGAGACACCTGTAGTACTCCTTTATAATCACCCAGTTACGTTGTGACGTTTGGTAGTACCCAAAGTGTTCCTCCGGTAAACGGGAGTTGCATAATCTCATAGTTATAGGAACATGTATAAGTCATGAAGAAAGCAATAGCAAACATACTAAACGATCGGGTGCTAAGCTAATGGAATGGGTCATGTCAATCAGATCATTCAACTAATGATGTGACCTCGTTAATCAAATAACAACACTTTGTTCATGGTCAGGAAACATAACCATCTTTGATTAACGAGCTAGTCAAGTAGAGGCATACTAGTGACACTAAGTTTGTCTATGTATTCACACATGTATTATGTTTCCGGTTAATACAATTCTAGCATGAATAATAAACATTTATCATGATATAAGGAAATAAATAATAACTTTATTATTGCCTCTAGGGCATATTTCCTTCAGGTCCGTCGTGCGCGGCTGAATCGGCGCTCCTGCTCCCGGTGCCCCCGCCTGGTTTAGTGTGGGTTGGTTACCAGCTCCTGCGCCTGGCGTGTTGAAAAGATTCTGCGGCTCATAAACCGACGGGAGACGTGATCGGTACCTTCTTATCATGACTTCCTCTAAAGCATTCTGATCCAGTATAATCCGGTAAGCCTGTGCTTCCAACTCGGCCCGCTCCATAGCCATCCTGGCGTTCTCTGCTGCCAGGTCCGCCTTGGCCTGGGCTATCTGATCTTTCACCTTTGCAATCTCCGCATCATGCTGATCCCTGGCTGCCGCTTCTACCTCCGCGGACATCAATGTTGCCAGAGCGTCGAACAAATCAGGTAAGACTTGGGCCGGAGGTGGCACCGAGCTTCCTGCCCCTGCTGGTGTGGCCGTTGTTGAACCGGAGAGCATTGCTGTGGCGGTAGATGAATGAGGCACCGATTGTGTGCCGGCCATGAAGATGGCGGCCTGGTTTGGCAGACCGGGGGAATCCGGAATACTGTTGCCCTCGGATCCTCCCTCAATCCGGCTGTCCTGCAACTGGTAAAGCGGTTCGGTTTCTCCAAGAGACTCGTCATCAGAGCAGATTACAGCTTCTCCTTCAGACACCGGTCCATCCTCGTGCCCTAATCCATGGAAGACACCTACGAAAACATGCCTTGCCTCGGGCTGAACCGGCTGTCGTGGTTCTAACTCTGACAGTGATGTAGGGGGTAAGTATGGAGAGGCGAGGTCTTAGCTATGGATAGGTTGTAAGGACACAAGGTTTACGAGTTCAGGCCCTTCTCGGAAGAAGTAAAAGCCCTACGTCTCGGTGCCCGGAGGCGGTCGACTGGATTATGTGTGTATGAGTTACAGAGGTGCGAACCCTTGTCTCGGAGGAGGGGGGTGGCTTATATAGAGTGCGCCAGGACCCCGGCCAGCCCATGTTACGAAGGGTTCAATGTACATTAAGGTAGGGCGTTACTGATAACGCTAGTAATAAAGTGCTATGATGACCATAAAAGCTACTTAATGACCGACCATTAGCGTGCGGAGTGACTTTAGGTCTCCTGGCCGTCGAGTGGTTGGATCTTGGTCGAGTAATTGCTTCTTGGTCGAATGTCTTCAAGTCTGTCGAGTGGAACACCTCCAAGTCGATTGAAAGGTGATTTATTCTAGAGGTGTCCTTGGGTAGGGCAGTTAGGACAGGTCCGTGACCCTACCCTAGGTACATAGCTTCATCATTAGCCCCCGAATGGATCGAGGTTTGAGTGGGGAAGGAGTTGAGGACTTATCCGACTCGTTTTCTATGCCGTGAGCATATCTTGTTTTGGATCAACGAACCTGAGTGATGACAGCAACTCCTTTTTCAGTCGCCTTGATCCATTCTTAATTCTTCGCCGAGTGAGTTTCTTTACCTGTAAGGCTCCGAGTGACGGTGTGGAGGAGATCTTTGGTCTGACAAGTTATTTGCTGCCCGCGGATTTAGTGGGATCCGAATTTTGGGAAGCGCGCGGGACGGGGGAGGCCGCAGTAATCGGACAAGATAGAGCGGAGCCGCCTCGATCCCCGCGCCACCTTTTTCGCCACGCATCGCTCGTGCGGTCGTTACGGGTTTTGACAGAGCCATCTGGGCCTACCTGTCAGCCACTCGGAAGCGGCCTCATATAAGGCGTTGGACCGGAGTCTCCCGAACAGAGCGCCCCATTATCTCTTCTCCTCCTCACGCCTCTTCTCTGCGCTCGCTCTCGCTCCAGCGCCACCGCGCCACACGCGTCTCGTCGGCGACAATGGTGAAGGAGAAGACATCGGCTCTGGAGCGGGCAAAGAAGGCGACGGTGAGGTCAAAGGGGAAGGCGATGAGCCGGGGCGGATCTTCCTCGCGGACTGGCTTGCCGAAGGGTTGGATCCAGGGCGACTGGATCCACTCGAGGATCTCCCAAGAAGACCTCGACGACCTGGCCGAGGGAGGTCTGATCCCCTACGACTCGGCGCAGCTTCCGGGGAAGGAATCCGAGCCGCAACCCCGGGAGGGTGAGCGCGTTCTTCTTGCCACCCACGTCGACCGTGGGTTTTCGTTGCCTCCTCATCCTTTCTTCCGAGGGTTTCTGAACTTCTTTGGGGCTCAACTCCACCATTTTACCCCCAACTCAACTGTTTATCTTGCCGCGTTCATTTCTTTGTGTGAGAACTTCTTGGTTTGTCGACCTCACTGGGGTCTTTTCAAGCATATTTTCACTTGTCGCTCCCAGACAGTGAAAAAGGCTAATCCGAGTGACGAGAGGACCCAAGTGATCCAGATGTGTGGGGGTCTTGGCATCTAGACGAGGGGAAAAAGCTCCTTTCCGGCCATGATTCTTCCCGATTCAGTTCGAGGATGGCAGTCGACCTGGTTCTACTGCAAAGACCAGTCGATGCCAGGGCAATCGACTGGCCTCCCTCCCTTTACCATGGACCGAGTGGAAAAACCCTCCCCTTTGAAGGTGCTCCCGGAGGAGAAGGCGCACGTGAAGGTGTTGGTCAACCGAGTGGTCCAGCTCATTCGTGACGGGGTCACTGGTATGGATCTCTTGGAGGTCTTCCTTGAGCGGCGCATCCAGCCTCTCCAAGCCCGAGACCACCCGATGTGGATGTATTCGGGTCTAGAAGACTCCACTCGGATCTACCCGGGGGAGGTCGATGACGACACGCTGGAGAAGTGGCTGTCGAGCATTACCGGGAACAAGGACAATCCCAGAGGAGCCAGGAGAGTTCCCCCATTCGACCAGTCGCGTGCACCAGAGCAGGTCTGATTCTGAGTTTTTGCTTGTAATCCAAATTCACTCGCGCAGCTGTCTGTATTGTGTCGACTGACTTTGTTCTCCCTGCTTTCTTTCAGGCCATTACTGAAATGTATTTGATGCCCAATGGGGAGCAAGAGCAAGCTCTGGAAGGCGAGGCGAGTGGTGGCGAAAGTGGCGAGTGGACTTCTGATGGTGAAGGGGATGGTGGAAGTGACAACTCAAGTGATGGGGAAGAAGTCGAGTCGCCTCCTCGCATAGAGAGACGATCCAAGCTTGACCAAGAACGGCCGAGTGCCCGTGACAAGGCAACTGCTTAGGCTGGCCAGTCTTCGAAGCGTCCTCGGGTCTCTTCACCAACCCCGACTGAGAAGGCGCCAAAACACCCCAAAGTTGCAGAGCCGAAGACTCGGAAGGCGCTGCCAAAGATCAAGATCGATATCCCTGTCGCCTCCGTGTGAGTGTCTCTCCTTGTATTCACTCGACGCTCCGCGCTGTTTGTTTTTCTTGTTTTAACTGGACGAACTTTGGAATTGTTAGTGCTGCCACTTCCGGGACCTCAGCTTACAGGGATGATGATGAGGTGATGGAGGATGCGTTCACTTCTAATCCAGGTATGATTTCCGCCATACTATCTTTCTTTGGTCGATTCAACTACATCGTGCATCATTGGGTGACGTGATTTTGGCAATTTGAACTTTGCACAGCTCCCAACATTATTGACCTCCCTGATGATGATGAAGAGCCCGAGAGGTCTTTGACGAGGAAGAGTAGGCGAGCTCCTGCAAGTGAGGTGCTATAGTCGACGCCGAGGGCAGAACCGGTCGTTTAGGACACTGGTGACGTCAATCGGGGTTCTGTTACCTTCGCGGAGCCCCTGTCGAGTGCCTTGCCTTCTTCGACTGCTCAGGCCCCTGTCGACCCGCCTTCAGTTTTTGCGACCCATCATGTCCCAGAGGACGAGGTGAATGCTGCTAGGGAAGCCATACGCCAGGCGGGCATTATGATGGAGAAGATGAAGATGGTGCGGGACGCCAGCCAAGCCGCCTATGATGCCAGCTCGGCTCTCCAGAGCAACGTTCAGGTTAGTCGGCTATCTGAAGATTCTTTCCGAAAATCTTTGCGTCTGTACACCCACTAGGTGCGTCGATTGAAGTTTTGGACTAGTGGAGACTACGGTGGACTGCTGGCAGTCGACTGTAGCCTTTGTATTTTGCCGAATGTATAAACCAAACTGGTAGTTTGTCTCTTCCACTCGACTTCGGCAGGCCGGTCGAGTGGGATCAGAACCGGTGGGGGCATGCTAAGTGCACCCACTGGGTGTAGTCCCCGAGACTATGGTGGACTGCTGGCAGTCGACTGTAGTCTGAGTTCTACTTTCTTTCTCTCTTTTTTTTGAACTCGACTTCGACAGACCGATCGAGTGGGATCAGAACCGGTGGGGGCACGCTAAGTGCACCCACTGGGTGTAGTCCCCGAGACTATGGTGGACTGCTGGCAGTCGACCGTAGTCTTAGTATTTATTACCCTTGTTTTTTTCGTTTTTTTGCTGTAACGATAACTTCTCCCCTTTCGATTTTAGAAATCTTGTGATCTTGGAGCTCGCTTTGCTGACTTGGAGAAGCAGCAGATTCAACTGAACCTTGATTTGGAGCTGGCCAGGACAGAGCTGCAAAAGGTCAGAGACGGCGCCGCAGGTAAGACGATTTTGTCGACTGGTTAGTTTTTAGGCTTGAGTACCCTTCTGCTATTTCCGAATCAATCATCGTTTCTTTGTAGAAAAACTGAGAGAAGCTCTGGCGAAGAAGGATCAGGACTTGGCTGCTGCCCGTAAGGAGGCTGACGACAAGACCGCTCTGGCCGAACAGAAGCTGGCTTCGGTCGGCCAGTTAGAAGAAGAGAATACCAGGCTGAAGACCGCTCTGAATGAAGCCAACCGGGAGTGTACATGTTGGAAGAAGGATAACCTCAACCTGAACGAAAAGATGGAAGGCATCGCTCGCAGGAGGGACGATCTGGAGAGCTACTTGAGGAGCCTCGCCAAGAAGTTGTACATCAAGCTTGAAGGTGCACATTCAGTTCCGACTGGTGTTTTTTTTGTGTCGACTCAGTGTATGAAAATTGACTTATCCTTGGATCGTGAATGCAGAGTTTTGCCAGAACTTTGAAGAGGAGACTGGGCGGATCGAACCAGGTTTGGATCCAATCAACTCTCCCGTGAAAGATGAAACTGCCATGAATCTGCTCCGACTGGAATCTCGCATCGACGGTGCCGTGGACTACTTGGCTCGACTGAAGGTCGCCATGTCACGGATCGACCCGGCACTTTGGCCAGAGGCTACGCTCCAAAACGATCTCGAGTCTCTGATGACTCGACTTAACGGAATCCCTGACCGAGTGCAGGAGTGGAAGAAGTCTTCTGCTCGGTGTGGCGCTGATGTGGCTCTGTCCTTGGTTCGTGTCCACTGCAAGGAGGTGCGACAAGACAAGCTGGCAGCAATCAAGGTCGCCAACACCCAGAAGCATGACTTCCGAACCTTTATGGAGACTTTCATCGCTGCAGCCACTCGGATAGCCGACGGCATCGACCTGGATGAGTTCGTCGAGCCTGCCAGCCCTCCTCCCGCGGAGTGAACAAACTCTTATGTCCCACCTTAAATTTGCCTCGGAATGCCGAGTGGTTTTTGTAACCGTTAAACTTTTTCGGGCTGCATGCCCAAGTACTTCGATCTGTGGTCTGGAACCTTTAGAATTTATCTGAACTTGGTTTACCGTTGAATATCTTCATGAATTATCTGTCGAGTGGAACTTGTTCTTCACTTGAAATAACTTTGTATTTGTGGTGCAACTCCGAAGGAGAAGGTAGCAGTTGATTTGCACCTCGTCGTCCTTGCGGATTGGGATGTGTTCCGTGCTTAGGCGAGCACTGGGCTACAGCTAAGCCTCCGAGTGGAAGGTCTGCTCTCCACTCGGTAGGATTTTAAAAACTTAGGCGAGTACTGGACTGCAGCTAAGCCCCCGAGTGGGAGGTCTGCTCTCCACTCGGTAGGATTTTTTCAAACTTAGGCGAGTACTGGACTGCAGCTAAGCCCCCGAGTGGGAGGTCTGCTATCCACTCGGTAGGATTTTTTCAAACTTAGGCGAGTACTGGACTGCAGCTAAGCCCCCCGAGTGGGAGGTCTACTCACCACTCGGTAGGATTTTTAAATACTTAGGCGAGCACTGGGCTGCAACTAAGCCTCCGAGTGGGAGGTTTGCTCTCCACTCGGTAGGATTTTTAAACACTTAGGCGAGCACTGGGCTGCAGCTAAGCCTCCGAGTGGGAGTTCTGCTCTCCACTCGGTAGGATTTTTTCAAACTTAGGCGAGTACTGGACTGCAGCTAAGCCCCTGAGTGGGAGGTCTGCTATCCACTCGGTAGGATTTTTTCAAACTTAGGCGAGTACTGGACTGCAGCTAAGCCCTCGAGTGGGAGGTCTGCTCTCCACTCGGTAGGATTTTTTCAAACTTAGGCGAGTACTGGACTGCAGCTAAGCCCCCCGAGTGGGAGGTCTGCTCACCACTCGGTAGGATTTTTAAATACTTAGGCGAGCACTGGGCTGCAGCTAAGCCTCAGAGTGGGAGGTTTGCTCTCCACTCGGTAGGATTTTTAAACACTTAGGCGAGCACTGGGCTGCATCTAAGCCTCCGAGTGGGAGGTTTGCTCTCCACTCGGTAGGATTTTTAAACACTTAGGCGAGCATTGGGCTGCAGCTAAGCCTCCGAGTGGGAGGTTTGCTCTCCACTCGGTAGGATTTTTAAACACTTAGGAGAGCACTGGGCTGCAGCTAAGCCTCCGAGTGGGAGTCTGGCTCACCACTCGGTAGGATTTTTAAACACTTAGGCGAGCACTGGGCTGCAGCTAAGCCTCCGAGTGGGAGTCTGGCTCGCTACTCGGTAGGATTTTTTTTACAAACTTAGGCGAAACGGATTCGCAGCTAAGCCACCCACTGGGGGATTTCACACGCAAACAAAAGCAACAACAATTATAGGAAAATTTGTAACACTCTTGTCTTTGAAAAATAGACTACAGAAGTTTTTCTTATTACATCTCATCCGAGTGAGAATTCAAGTGTGAAAGGGGCGGAGCAGTTCTGCATTCCAAGCTCGTGGCTCATCGATCTGGCGATCGACATTGTAAAGGTGATACGCTCCATTGTGGAGGACTCTGGTGACGATGAAGGGACCTTCCCAAGTAGGAGCGAGCTTGTGTGGTTTCTGTTGATCCACTCGGAGGACCAAATCTCCTTCTTGGAAGGCTCGACTCTTCACATTTCTGGCATGGAATCGACGCAAGTCTTGCTGATAAATGGTCGATCGGATCATAGCCATTTCTCTTTCTTCTTCCAGGAGGTCGACTATGTCTTGCCGGGCTTGTTCTGCTTCATCTTCGGTATAAAGCTCGACTCGGGGTGCATTGTGAAGTAGATCACTCGGCAGGACTACTTCCGCTCCGTAAACCAGAAAGAACGGAGTTCTTCCAGTCGACCGATTCGGGGTAGTCCTCAATCCCCATAGAACCGACGAAAGCTCGTCGACCCAAGCGCCTGCTGCGTGCTTGAGATCACGCATCAGCCGAGGCTTTAGTCCTTTGAGAATAAGACCATTTTCCCTTTCTGCTTGTCCATTCGACTGGGGGTGGGCGACCGATGCGTAGTCGACTCGTGTGCCTTGAGAGGCGCAAAAAGCTCTGAACTTGTCTGAATCAAAGTTTGACCCATTGTCGGTGATGATGCTATGCAGGACTCCATATCTGAATGTTAACTCTCTGACGAAACTGATAGCAGTGCAAGCATCAAGATTCTTGATAGGCTTAGCTTCAATCCATTTGGTAAACTTGTCGACTGCCACAAGCACATGTGTGAAACCGCTCCTGCCTATTCTCAATGGGCCAACCATGTCCAGTCCCCAAACAGCGAAGGGCCAGACGAGTGGAATGGTCTTCAGGGCTGATGCAGGCTTGTGCGACATGTTAGAGTAGAACTGGCACCCTTCACACTTGTCGACTATCTCTTTTGCCATTTCATTCGCTCTTGGCCAGTAAAATCCCGCTCGGTATGCTTTAGCCACAATGGTCCGAGAGGACGCATGATGACCACAGGTCCCCGAGTGGATATCATCAAGGATTATCTGACCTTCTTCTGGTGTTATACACTTCTGACCGACTCCAGTCGTGCTTTCTCTATACAACTGTCCCTTTATGACTGTAAAGGCCTTGGATCGACGGACGATCTGTCGGGCCTCTTCTTCGTCCTCCGGGAGTTCCTTTCTCAGGATATACGCGATGTACGGTATCGTCCAGTCAGGGGTGATTGCCAAAACTTCCATGATTAGGTCGACCACCACCGGAATTTCAACTTCAGTCGGATATGTGGCACTCTTTGGCTGCGGGGCTTCATCTGTAAAAGGATCTTCTTGGACTGATGGCGAGTGGATGTGTTCCAAAAACACATTGCTGGGGATGGCTTCTCTCTTGGAGCCTATCTTTGCCAAATCATCAGCCGCTTGATTTTTCAGTCGGAGGATGTGATGAAGCTCTAACCCCTCGAATTTCTTCTCTAACTTTCTCACTGCATTGCAATAACCTGTCATAGCTGGACTTCTGACGTCCCATTCTTTCATCACCTGATTAACCACCAAATCTGAGTCGCCATAGACCATGAGGCGACGGACGCCGAGTCAAATGGCCATGCGCAACCCATACAAAAGTGCTTCATATTCTGCTTCGTTATTGGAGGAATCGAAGTGAATCTGGAGAACATATCTGAGCTTATCTCCTCGGGGGGAAACCAATACTACCCCAGCACCGGAACCATTCAGCATCTTAGATCCATCGAAGAACATGGTCCAGTGCTCCGAGTGAACTTGAGTCGGAAGTTGCTGTTCGATCCACTCGGCGACGAAATTTGCAATTGCTTGGGACTTTATAGCTTTCTTTGCCTCAAACTTGATATCTAGGGGAAGAAGTTCAATTGCCCATTTGGCCACTCGACCAGTTGCATCTCTGTTGTGCAAAATCTCTGATAGTGGAGCGTCGCTGACGACTGTAATGGAATGATCAGAGAAGTAATGTGCAACCTTCTTGATGGTCATATAAATCCCATATACAAGCTTCTGGTAATGAGGATATCTTTGCTTTGAAGGAGTCAAAACTTCAGAAACATAATATACTGGGCGCTTAACTTTGAAGGCCTTTCCTTCTTCTTCCCGCTCGACTGTAAGTACTGTACTGACAACTTGTCCTGTGGCTGCAATGTAAATTAGCAAAGGCTCCTTGCTGATTGGGGCAGCAAGCACCGGCTGGGTGGAGAGCAGAGCTTTGAGCTCTGTAAACGCTGCATCATCTTCTGGAGTCCACTCGAACTTGTCGGACTTCTTCATCAGTCGGTAAAGAGGCAATGCCTTTTCACCGAGGCGAGAGATGAATCGACTTAAAGCGGCCAAGCATCCTGTAAGCTTCTGGACGTCATGCACACGCACAGGACGTTTCATCCGGAGTATAGTACCAATTTTTTCAGGATTGGCGTCGATTCCCCGTTTGGAAACGAGAAAACCGAGTAACTTCCCACCTGGAACTCCGAACGTGCACTTTGATGGATTGAGCTTGATATCATACCTCCTGAGGTTGGCAAAGGTTTCAGCAAGGTCAGTCAGCAGGTCGGAACCCTTCCGTGACTTGACCACAATATCATCCATGTATGCCTCCACATTCTGACTGATTTGAGTGAGCAAACACTTCTGAATCATCCTCATGAACGTGGCTCCGGCATTCTTGAGGCCGAACGGCATGGTGACATAACAGAAGCACCCGAATGGAGTGATGAAAGCTGTTTTTATCTCGTCGGGCCCGTACAGACGGATCTGATGGTACCCAGAATAGGCGTCTAGGAAAGACAAACGCTCACATCCCACAGTCGAGTCGACTATCTGGTCGATGCGGGGGAGAGGAAAATGATCTTTCGGGCAGGCCCGATTGACATGCTTGAAATCAATGCACATGCGAAGTGACTTGTCCTTCTTGGGGACCATGACAACATTGGCGAGCCACTCGGAGTGGTAAATTTCTCGGATGAACTCCACTGCTAAGAGCCGAGCCACCTCCTCGCCAATGGCCTTCCTCTTCTGGACGGCGGACCGTCGAAGATGTTCTTTCACAGGTTTAAATTTTGGGTCGACTCGTAGACGGTGCTCAGCCAGCCCCCTGGGAACTCCATGCATGTCAGCAGGCTTCCATGCGAAGATCTCCCAGTTCTCACGGAGGAACTGGATGAGCGCTTCTTCCTATTTGGAGTCGACCGTCGTTGAGATGTGAGTCGGAGCAGCATTTGGATCGATCGGGTGAACGTGAACTGCCTTCGTTTCACTGGACGACTGAAAAGCTGATTCTGAAACAGGCTTCTTAGCTCGTAGCAACTCACTCGGATCTGCAGTCTTCTGATACTCTTGCAGCTCGACCACCGCCATCTGAGCGTCAGCAATCTTTGAGCCTTTCTGAAAACACTCTTCTGCTTTCTTCTGATTGCATGTAACAGTGATCACACCTTTGGGACCAGGCATCTTCAATTTGAGATACACATAACATGGTCGAGCCATGAAGTGTGCATAAGCTGGCCTGCCCAAAATAGCGTGATAAGCACTTTGGAAATCCACAACTTCGAATGTCAACTTTTCCTTGTGGTAATTCTTGGAATCACCGAAAACCACATCAAGAGCAATTTGGCCGAGTGACTCGGCTTTCTTCCCAGGAATGACTCCATGGAAACTCATGTTACTGGTGCTGAGCCTGGACATTGGAATGCCCATCCCTTTCAATGTTTCTGCATATAGTGTGTTCAAACCGCTGCCTCCATCCATCAGGACTTTGGTCAGTCGAGTGCCTTCGACAACTGGGTCGACCACCAGAGCTTGCCTCCCAGGGGTGGCAATGTGTGTAGGGTGATCAGACTGGTCGAATGTGATGGCAGTCTAGGACCACTTTAGATAATTGGGTGTTGCCGGAGCAACCATATTTACCTCACAGTTAATAACCTTCAGTCAACTTTTGCTCTCAACATCAGCAAAAATCATCAGGGTGGAATTGACCTGGGGGTACCCATCGTCACTATCTTCCTTGTCCTCAACTTTGTCCGACTCCTTTTCCTTATCTTTAGACTGCTTGCCCTGAAACTGCTGGATCAGAAGCCGACACTGTCGAGTGGTATGCTTTGGGTAAATGAGTTTACCCTCTTCATCTTTCTTGGTGTGGATGTGATACGGTAGATCCAAAACATCATTTCCATCTTGGTCTTTAACTTTCTTGGGGTTCCAAGGTCCTTTGGGTTTTCCCTTAAATTTTCCCTGGGTTACGGCCAGGGCCTCCCCAGGAGCGGCTGGCTCGGCTTTCCGCTTCTGTTTCCGACTGGAATTTCCTCTGGTTTCCTGGGCGACTGCTTTATGCTTGCCACTCTGGAGTCGATCCTCATCTTCACCATTAGCATATTTGGTGGCAATCTCCATCATCCGATTCAGAGACATCTCTCCGGTTCGACCGAACTTCAGATTCAATTCTCTGTACTTAATGCCTTCTTTAAAGGCACAAACTGCTTGATGATCTGGTACATTTTCAACTGTGTGATGCAATGTGATCCACCTCTGGATGTAATCCCTCAGAGTTTCATTCGGTTTCTGCACGCAAGACCGCAATTCCATAAGGCCTGCAGGTCGCTTGCATGTTCCTTCAAATGTGGTGACAAACACTCGAGAGAGATCCTCCCAAGTGTAAATGCTGCTGGGTGCTAACTGATTCAGCCACGCTCTGGCCGAGCCTTCTAACATGAGAGGCAGGTGCTTCATCGCTACCTCATCGTTCCCACCGCCAATCTGGACAGCCACTCGGTAATCTTCGAGCCAAGTATCGGGCTTGGACTCACCGGTGAACTTAGTAACTCCAGTCGCCAACCTGAAGTTGGGAGGAATTACAGCGGCTCTGATGGCTTGACTGAAACACTCCGGCCCTGAAACATGTACTCTGCTACTGGTAGGCGCATCTCTGTCGTGGCCTTCTCGGTGAGCTCTATTCCTGTCGACCAGACCTTGAACGAGAATGGATCTCGCATCAAAGCCTGGTTCCCTGGGGTCGACTGGAATTCTCCGCCCAACACTATGAGGGCGTTTGTCCACCTGCTGTCGAGGCACATATGATCCACTCCTCGGGGGAGGGGTTGGCACTCGACGTCGATCATCACGATCGAATCGGTGATCATACTGCTCATTCCTTCTATACTGATCACGCCGGTCTCCACGTCCCTCACGCCTCGGAGGCGATCTTGGGCTGTGAGCCGACTGGACTGTATCTGCTGCAACGGATCGACTATGGATCCTGTTTCGCGACTGAGAAACAACGGAATTCTGGTCTCCCGCTGCCCGGAGCAACGCTCTGATTTGCAACAAGCCTTTGCCAGCCTCTGACTGGGAGGGCTGAATCGACTCTGCTATACGGGCCGCAGCCGCCAAATTCTGAATCGGAGTACGATATACCTGCGGGGGCGGAAAGAGTTGACGTCGACTGGATTCTGGAGCCCGTTGACGCGCTCGCTCGTCGAGTATTCGCTGGAGATTCTCCAGTCGAGTGCGCTCGGCCAAGTTAGCCAAGCGCGCGTCCTCCAAGGCTGGGGCCTCGGGGGTTTCTCCAACGATAGGAGTGTGGAGTGCATCCATGTTTCGGCGGCGAACTTCCTCCCGCTGCAACGACGTGAGAGGCTCGGGGAGATACTCCTCGTGAGGACGCGACGGGTCGCCCCCATCCGCGCCTCCGTCAGCGCGGGGGAAACCAGGAGGACTGTGTGGCCCATCGATCACCAAAACCTCTGCAGCTGGGTCACTGCTGTCGCATTCGGATGCGGTCTCTGCGGAGCCAGTCGATAGGTCGAACAGGCCATAGAGGGATTCGACGGGCTCGATTGCCGCGACTTTTGGGGCGGCCGACTGGCGGGCCACCGCATGCCTCACCCACCTCTGAAGCCTCGACCGACCGGAGCGCTTGCGCCGGCGAGAAACAGGGCGGGGAGATGCCACGGGAGCCGACCGATACTGGGTCGACGGCTGCCGCAGGAGGACACCACGGACGCATGCGCGAAAGTGCGTCGCCCCGTGGACGGGGAGCGCGTCGACATCGAGTGGAGCCTCCTGAAACCAAGCGGAGTCGTCGGCGATGAACGTGAGCGCGCCGAGACGGATCTCGCGGCCCTCCACCAAAGCTCCGCCCGAAACCATGATCAAGGAGATCGGAAAAAATCGCAACTTCTCAAACTAGGCGCTAAGACTCCTAGCCCCACGGTGGGCGTCAACTGTCATGGTTCTAACTCTGACAGTGATGTAGGGGGGTAAGTATGGAGAGGCGAGGTCTTAACTATGGAGAGGTTGTAAGGACGCAAGGTTTACGAGTTCAGGCCCTTCTCAGAAGAAGTAAAAGCCCTACGTCTCGGTGCCCGGAGGCGGTCGACTGGATTATGTGTGTATGAGTTACAGAGGTGCGAACCCTTGTCTCGGAGGAGGGGTGGCTTATATAGAGTGCGCCAGGACCCCGGCTAGCCCATGTTACGAAGGGTTCAATGTACATTAAGGTAGGGCGTTACTGATAACGCTAGTAATAAAGTGCTATGATGACCATAAAAGCTACTTAATGACCGACCGTTAGCATGCGGAGTGACTTTAGGTCTCCTGGCCGTCGAGTGGTTGGATCTTGGTCGAGTAATTGCTTCTTGGTCGAATGTCTTCGAGTCTGTCGAGTGGAACACCTCCAAGTCGATTGAAAGGTGATTTATTCTAGAGGTGTCCTTGGGTAGGGCAGTTAGGACAGGTCCGTGACCCTACCCTAGGTACATAGCTTCATCACCGGCGAAGGACTTGCACGCCGAGCCGTTTTGATGATGTCGGTGCAGATGTCCGGCTCGGGGCCGGTTCGCCGATCTTGCCGATGAAGACGTGAATCCCACCAAAGGGGACCCGGTACCCGTATTCGATCGAATCGGCCTCGGGACCCCATCCTGCGTTGTCGATGTAGAGCTTGCCACGGTGACTCTTCGTCATCCGACCCACAGCGTATCCCTTAAGTCCATCGAAGCTGCCCTTCAAGAACTCGAAACCATCGTGCGATAGCCCCACGGTGGGCGCCAACTGTCGTGGGGTTGTCACGGTAGATGTCCTCGTGCAAGGACTTAGTTGTGGAGCCATCGCAACGGGTTAGCTTGAAGGGGTTAAACCGGACAAGGGGACACGGGAGTTTATACTAGTCCGGCCCCTTCGATGAAGGTAAAAGCCTACGTCTAGTTGTGATTGGTATTGCTAGGGTTTCGAAGGCCAGGGAGCGAACCCGCTTTGTCTGGCTTTCGAGTTGTTGTTGTCTGTCTCTAAACCGCGGCCGGGTCGTCCCTTTATATACATAGGTTGACGCCCGCCGGGCTACAGAGTCCCGAAGCCGGTTTATAAACGTATCCGGTTCGGCCTCTCTCTTTCTATCTTACTATACAAGTTACATGACTAGGCCGGTTTACATTTACATACTGTAACTCGCCTTTGGGCCCTCCGTAAAGCGCTAGCATCTTTACATCTTCATGGGCTTCTAATCTTCAAAGAGTCAAGCCGGCTACATAAGGCCGGTTTACCTCTAGTAGTAATATCCCCAACAGAAGTCGTCTTGCTTAAACATAAAGTTATCAAACTCATCCAAGCACTGACTAGCAATTTTAGTAGGAGGGACTTCAGCTTTATCATATCTATAGAGAGAATTTACCTTTACTACCTGTGTCGGGATATCGGGATCAGGAGGTTCTTCAATAAATAAAGAATTAAGATCATATGTTTCTTCAACAGGCGGTATATTAAGACCATGTATTTCTTCAATAGGAGGTAAATTCTTAACGTCTTCAGCTTTAATACCTTTTTATTTCATAGATTTCTTTGCCTCTTGCATATGTTCGGGACTGAGAAATAAAACACCTCTCTTCTTCGGAGTTGGTTTAAGAATGGGCTCAGTAATTAGATCAGAAGATGGCTCAGGAGCTGGCTCGGGAGGTGCCCAATTATTTTCATTTGTCAACATATTATTCAGTAGAATTTCAGCTTCATTCGGTGTCCTTTCCCTGAAAAGAGAACCAGCACAACTATTCAGGTAATCTCTGGAAGCATCGATTAGTCCATTATAAAAGATATCAAGTATTTCAGGTTTCTTAAGAGGATGATCAGGCAAAGCATTAAGTAACTTGAGAAGCCTGCCCCAAACTTGTGGGAGACTCTCTTCTTTAATTTGCACAAAGTTGTATATTTCCCTCAAAGCAGCTTGTTTCTTATGAGTAGGGAAATATTTAGCAGAGAAGTAATAAATCATATCCTGGGGACTACGCACACAACCAGGATCAAGAGAATTAAACCATATCTTAGCATCACCCTTTAATGAGAACGGAAATATTTTGAGTATATAGAAGTAACGCGATCTCTCATCATTAGTAAACAGGGCAGCTATATCATTTAACTTAGTAAGATGTGCCACAACAGTTTTAGATTCATAGCCATAAAACGGGTCAGATTCAACCAAAGTAATTATATCAGGATCAACAGAGAATTCATAATCCTTATCAGGAACACATATAGGTGAAGTAGCAAAAGCAGGGTCGGGTCTCATTTTATCTCTAAGTGATTTTTTGTTCCATTTAATTAATAACCTCTTAAGCTCATATCTATCTTTGCAAGCTAAAATAGCGGCAGAAGATTCCATATCAAAAAGATAACCCTCAAGAATAACATGCATATTTTCATCATCACTATCATCATCGTATTCAGATTCAATAATTTCTTTTTCTCTAGCCCTAGCAATTTGTTCATCAAGAAATTCACCAAGGGGCACAGTAGTATCAGGCATAGAAGTAGTTTCATCATAAGTATCATGCATAGCAGAAGTGGCATCATCAATAACATGCGACATATCAGAACGAATAGCAAAAGCAGATGTAGGTCTCGCTAACTTACTCATAATAGAATGTGAATCAAGTGCAGAGCTAGATGGCAGTTCCTTACCTCCCCTCGTAGTTGAGGGATAGATCTTGGTTTTTGGATCTCTCAAGTTCTTCATAGTGTCCAGCAGATATAAATCCCAAGTGACTCAAAGAAATAGAGCTATGCTCCCCGGCAACGGCGCCAGAAATTAGTCTTGATAACCCACAAGTATAGGGGATCACAACAGCTTTCGAGGGTAGAGTATTCAACCCAAATTTATTGATTCGACACAAGGGGAGCCAAAGAATATTCCCAAGCATTAGCAACTGAGTTGTCAATTCAACCACACCTGGAAACTTAGTATCTGCAGCAAAGTGTTTAGTAGCAAAGTAATATGATAGTGGTGGTAGCGGCAACAAAAGTAAAGACAGCAAAAGTAATGTTTTTGGTATTTTGTAGTGATTGTAACAGTAGTAGCAGGAAAGTAAATAAGCGAGAACCAGTATATGGAAAACTCATAGGCACCGGATCAGTGATGGATAATTATGCCGGATGCGGTTCATCATGTAACAGTCATAACATAGGGTGACACAGAACTAGCTCCAATTCATCAATGTAATGTAGGCATGTATTCCGTATATAGTCATACGTGCTTATGGAAAAGAACTTGCATGACATCTTTTGTCCTACCCTCCCGTGGCAGCGGGGTCCTATTGGAAACTAAGGGATATTAAGGCCTCCTTTTAATAGAGAACCGGATCAAAGCATTAGCACATAGTGAATACATGAACTCCTCAACTATGGTCATCATCGGGAGTGGTCCCGATTATTGTCATTTCGGGGTTGCCGGATCATAACACATAGTATGTGACTATAGACTTGCAAGATAGGATCAAGAACTCACATATATTCATGAAAACATAATAGGTTCAGATCTAAAATCATGGCACTCGGGCCCTAGTGACAAGCATTAAGCATAGCAAAGTCATAGCAACATCAATCTCAGAACATAGTGGATACTAGGGATCAAACCCTAACAAAACTAACTCGATTACATGATAAATCTCATCCAACCCATCACCGTCCAGCAAGCCTACGATGGAATTACTCACGCACGGCGGTGAGCATCATGAAATTGGTGATGGACGATGGTTGATGATGACGACGGCGTCGAATCCCCCTCTCCGGAGCCCCGAACGGACTCCAGATCAGCCCTCCCGAGAGGTTTTAGGGCTTGGCGGCGGCTCCATATCGTAAAACGCGATGATTTCTTCTCTCTGATTTTTTTCTCTCCGAAAGCAAATATATAGAGTTGGAGTTGGCGTCGGAGGGTTTCCAGGGGGCCCACGAGGTAGGGGGCGCCCCCCACCCTCGTGAGAAGGGTGTGGGCCCCCTGGTCTTCATCTTTGGCGAGGATTTTTTATTGTTTTTTCTAAGATGTTTCGTGGAGTTTCAGGTCATTCCGAGAATATTTGTTTTCTGCACATAAAACAACATCATGGCAATTCTGCTGAAAACAGCGTCAGTCTGGGTTAGTTCCATTCAAATCACACAAGTTAGAGTCCAAAACAAGGGCAAAAGTGTTTGGAAAAGTAGATACGACGGAGACGTATCATCTAACCATTTCGCAGGACCAAAACAGCAAACAAGAACCAAGGCCAGGCGCAACCCGCCTAGAGGCAGGGCCTCGTGAGTCCTGCGCCGGCTCGCGAGTGCCTAGATACACCTCGTCTAGCCCTGTCGTGCAAGCCACGTGTCAGGGCGGGGCTGTACACGCCCCGGGGGCTCTCCGTGGTAGGGACTCCCCTCTCGCGCGCCAGAAGTAAACCAGCAATCACCAGGGCGACCAGTGCCCTTCCTTGCGCTAACTTGCAGGAACTTCACGAGGGCCACAGCAGGCGGTACCGCGGACTCTCTCTCTTCTCTCATGCGATTCGCTTGCGCGTTAAAGGGGGGATCCTGAGCATCGCACCTCAGGAGCTCTTACTGGCTCTCCAGCCCTCACCCCTGGCCTTGACCACGGCACGCGACCTGGCATACCAGCGGCAGCTGAGCTCGCTCGAGGGCCGGGATCTGAGGACGCAGAGCACCAAGAAGGACATGGAGGGGAGGGGGAGGCCCGCACGGACCAGACCTAGCCACACTACGGCGACCGGCGTGCGAGTCCAGCACAACGCGAGGAGCAGACCCCAGACAGCCAAAGCTAAGTTCTCGCCCTGGAGCCACCAGCCGCTGGCGGCACGAGACCCTCGCTCACTCCCTTCGCTGCGCTGCTGTGGCAACGTCTTCTTCCTTTCCCATCCTAAGACAGCTGCTTGCGCGCTAAAGGGGACCTCTTGAGCATCGCGCCTCAGGAGCTCTTACTGGACCTCGGGCCGCTCACCTCCTGGCCTTGACCACGACACGCGACCTGGCATACCAGTGATGGCTGTAGCCTGCCTGGGGACCGGGACCTGTCAGCGTAGAGCACCAAGCTGTCGCAGGATTGGAAAGGGAAGGCCGAGCCTCGGCAGGATATGCACACACAAATCTTCATAATGAGGGCTATATTGACAAAAGGCATTACAGACGCTTTACACACCCCTACGGGTCCCGTTTCTTGATTCCTCACAGGAAACAAAAGGGAAGGAATTCCTAGGGGTTCTATCTACGCGCACCAGGTATCGCTGACGCCATAATCAACAGTGGGCCACGTGAGGCCGGCGCCAACCCCATCCAGATCAGCGGCGACGGCGGCTGGACGCCGCGGCCCTGCTCTGGGCTCGGCGGGAGCTCGAGGGCACGTAGCTATCGTCGCTCGTCTCCGGAGACTCCAAGAGCTCAGGAGAGTCGCTGGACCACCAGGAGTCGCCGCTATCGCTGGAGGAGCTACAACCGAGACCGGTGGCGGGCCCCGCGCCCGCCGCAGCGTCGCCCTAGCAACCTCCTTCAGGGCAGCACTCCAGGCGGCGGCCTTCCTCGTCGAAGACCTTGAAGAACAACACGGAGGCGCCGTCGTACTCGAAGTAGATCACGAGGGCGCCTTCCACACGACAGACTCGGGCAATCTCACCCCAGCCTCCGGTCATGAAGATCTTCCCGGAGGCAACGGTTCCAATCTCCGCTCCAATCGCTGGGGCATCGCAGTCGGCATGCTACAGCCACAGTTCGCGAAGGCCCCTCGGCGGCATCTCGGCGGCGAAGAACGGCGGGGGGCATATCCAGGTGCTCGGGGGCATCGCCGCCCACAGCACGAACTCGCGCGAATAGTCCGCAACATGGACCCCTGGGGCAATGGCGTGCGCCTCCGCGGCACGGCGACCATGGCCCTGGCGCGGGCGGCGCCGCTCACCGGAATCATCGGCGTGAGCATACAAGGGCAGCGGGTACCCAAGAGGCGACCTCTCATACCAAGGCCTCGACACCATCGGCCTCACAACCACCTCGCGGCGATGAGACCTCCTTTTCTTCGGCGGGGGAAGCTCGGGCACATTGAGGGGAGTCTTGCCCTTCTCTGCGGCCGAGAACCTCTAGATCGTCACCATGTCTACAGAAGCAAGGATGAAGCAAGGAAGGAGAAGAAGCGGGAGTGGAAGAGGAAGGATGGGCGACGGGGGCTCCGCCCCCTCCCATTTATACCAAGAGAAGGCCAACCAGCACCCCCCACGATCACAGATAATGATGGTTTTCCTTGCATGTCGCATAGACTTGTCACATCGGGCAGTTGCCGAGGCAGCGTGGGGAAGCGGAGACGCCCACGTCCAATCAACCGCCACGCGTCGACCGAGGCCGTAGGCTATTGGGGCCCGCGGCGCTTCACACTTGATCCTTGGCTTCGCCTCGAAGCCAAGCCCGAGCGGGCCTTGAGCCCGGGGGCTACTGTCGGCATTCTAGGGACAGGGGTCCCCAGACTTGCCTGCCTGCGGCCCACGGCGTGGCTTTGCTGGCAGGCCTGTATGGCCCATCTTCATCAACAAGGAATCAAGACCCTCGCGAGGCGGACAACACAAGACCTCCTCAGGAGCGGCCTCACCAGGCTAGCTCGTGAGGGGCGGAGAGTTCAAGGCCGGGCAAACCTAGCGAGGTTCTCGTGACGTAAGCCATGACGATCGAGACCAGGCGGGCGCCAGCGCGCGCAACGTCCTTATTTCCTCTTTGGTGTTAAGGGGGCAAGCGCAGGCGCGGAGTACCGAGGCATCAAGCAAAGGTTTTCATATTGGTGCAACGAGACCAAGACCAGAAGGACGGCAAGACGGAGGTCACCATGGAGCCCAAGACGGCGTCACCACCAGAGCCTTTGGCAGGCGAAGACCGCTTTTGTCAGGATAGCTTGTACTAGCTGTCCCCTTTCAAATTGGCCGTTGTTGGCTCCCTTCCCGCTCAATATTTGGGAAGAGGACCAGGGCCTCTATAAATAGGACTAGCCACCACCATAGTAGAAAGGGACAAGGACGACACGGGTCAAGAACAGAACCCTAGACCGCATCCTCACACACAAGTTCACCAAGCACAAGAACACCTCAACCTCAGGAGGTTGTTCTTCCCCTTGTACTGTTCATCCCCAGCCCAAGATGCAATCCACCACCATCACACTAGAGTAGGGTATTACACCACAACGGTGGCCCGAACCAGTATAAATTTGGTGTCCTCTGTGTTGCGAGTTCGTCGAGTTAATTTGTGAGATCTTAGCTAAGTTAGAACGCGGATCAATAGGAGGGAGATCTTCGCGCGCACCCTAGTGTTCGAACCTTAAGGGTTTTGCCGGAACCCGTGATCCGACAGGGCGGCTCAGCCGCTGGGGAGTCGACCGTTGAGGACAGGAAGAACTAGTTGGATCAATGTGGTTCTGTGGCCCTGTTTGGTTCAGCTTTTATCGACGGATTCTGCTGCCGCGCAGCAGAATCTGAACCAAAGGGCGAACCCAGTAGAATCCGATTCCAGAAATCCGCTGCCAAAATCTAAACCAAAAGCGGAAGCAGCCCGAGACGTGCTTTCCAAAATCTGATTCCGCTGCGAGCCAAAATCTGAAAAAGCTGTATCAGCTGGTTTGCCAAATGACCTACATCTTTTTCACGTCAGATTTTCCACAGCAGGTTTTTCACAGCTGCTTTTAGAAATCCACAGTCGAACCAAACAGGGCTTGTGTGTGCTGTGTGCGCTGGGTCAAATATGATGTTTGGCTTTTTTTTTCCCTGGCCCATCTAATTTTTTTTGAGAAGGCTTTGGCCCATATAAATATGCATAGGTATATAACTCAGTCCAAAATCCCAGGGTGGGCCGCGGCCCACCCTGTCCACCCTGTTTCTCCACCCCTGGTTTGACGAGTCGCAGGTGAGCAGGAATCGTATCGTAGGGCACCGTGTACTGGTGAAGCCAGAAGCACGCGGCGCTACAAACACTCTGTACGACCAACACGCTATAGGACAAACACACACTATGTTACCATATGTTTTTCTTTTCTCATTAATTATTTGCCACATCATCTTTTTTGCCTAGATATGTGTGATATTATCACTTATATTACTCCCACTATGGATAGTCTTATGTGTACCTTTCGGTTACTCCCTCCGTCTGGCGAAGAGTGTACATTTGATTTTAAAATTTGTCGACAAAAAATGTACTTCTATCTTCTCAATGCACTTTAAAATAGAAAAAAATGTTTCTCTCTCATCACACGATAATTGAGACCACTAACATTCTACATATGGCCTTGGCTTACACCTTTTCAATGCATTTTTTACTCCACTTCATAATTTATCTTAAAAAATTTATATATACATTTTTCACCGAACGAAGGAAGTGGCTGCTAACAATGCGTGATTTACATAACTTTTGTGACAGGTATCATAAGAGAAAATGACATCGGTGGGACAGCACGGACCAGCGGCCGCCCGTGGCCGCACTCGCCGTCTGCTCCCATCCCCCCAACATCGGAGAGCCAAGTCGTAGAATCACCCATCCGTCGACCCGTTGCAGATCGGAAGGCAATGGACCCCGGTGCCTCCGGTCATCACACCGACAGATGGGACCGGCACCCAGCAGTCAAATCGACAGACAGAGGGGAAGGACGAGCGGAGCAAAAACCCCAGCCCCAATCCCAACAACCGGAGGCGCGCTCCCAGTCCCACTCCCCGCTGTGCCGATCCTGCTGCACTGCACGGCAGGATCCTTCCTCCATAAGGCGAAGCCGAAGGGGGAGGCGCCTCACTCCCTTCCCTCCTCTGTCCTCGCTTCGTCCTCACCACCTCCTCGGTCGCGTCGCTCTCACGCTATCTTCCTGACTGGCTGCCTAAAACCCCAACCTTCTAAATCCAGAAAAAAAAAGCCCCAACCTCGACCACAACGTCGTAGGGTTTCCCTCGCCCCCGGCGGCGGCGCTCGGCGATCGCCGGCGCGCAGGTAGTCCCGCCGTCCCCCGGCCCATATCCCCCATTTCCCTGCTTTTGTCTCTTGTTTTGTTTCTCGACGCCGCCGTCGCGGGGGTTTTCTCGCCGCGTCTCGGGGTGCAATGCCGCCTCTGCTCTGCTCGCGGCTGCGCTGTGGTTGGTTTCCGCGTGTTTGATCGTTCGTTCGTTTGGGCGCGGCCCGAGCTTGTGCTCTTCCGGGGAAAAAAAGAGAGAGCTTGTTGCGCGGCACGAGCGAGGGTTTTTGGAGGGAGCCCGTGGCCTCGCCGCGCGCAGGGGCCGCTGGTGCTCTGCTTTTCGTTTATATACACCCTTCGGTGGTTTGTGCCCTGCGCGATGCGGCGAGTTGAGCGCCGCGCTTTGCGACGCTGGGGTTATGTTAGTGCGGAGGGATCCTTGTCTTGATCTGCGTCAAGTGGTGGATTTCTCCATCTGCTGCCATTGGCTTGCGACATGTGGCCGATTGGACACAAAAGTTCTCTTGAAATTGACGTTTTGTTAGATTGCTGCGCTGCTCAAGTGGCCAGTTACGCGAAATGGCTGTCTGACGCATGTTGTATCTGCACTATTTTTTTTATGTTATTTTGTTACTGTCTAGGAAATTGTTGGTGGTTCTGGTATTCAGTGGCCAATGTCTTGTCTTGTGGAGCTATCTCTGCATGTCTTCTGTTGACTCGTCCTTTAATTGCAGCCAGATTGCATAATGTATGACTTCGTTGCAATGTTCCTCTTCTCTTGTTTATTCAGAGAAGGGGCTTTTGTTGACATGTGTTCCTTTTCTTTCTCTCCCGTGAAAACTGATAAAAATCCTTGTTGACCTTTGGCAGCTACCCGGTGGTTCAGCGATGGAAGAGCCGGAAACGAACCTCGATCAGCAGTCACCAAATGGACCAGATACTGAGATCGATGTCACGGATTTCATGGTTTTGGATTGCGACGAGGAAGGCAGGTTTTATGTAAAACAGGATGCAAAAGGGGAGCAGCAACCATCTGGAGGGCTGTCTCCTATGGATGTGGATTTGAAAGGAATACCTTCTATGGTAGATGAAGGGAAACTGAAGTCTTCTTCAGACCCAAGTGCGCAAGTACCAATTGACTTCAATATTGAAAGCCTGGAGAAGTTTTGTAAAGAAGCGGCACGATCATTCTTCACTGAAAAAGGACTCGTCAGCCATCAGATAAACTCATACAATGATTTTATCTCCCATGGGCTACAAGAGCTCGTTGATTCTCTAGGGGAAATAACTGTTGATCCTGATTATGATCCTTCAAAGAGTGTAGGTGACTGGAGACATGCAACCGTTAAGTTTGGCAGAGTGGAGCTTGAGAAGCCGACGTTTTGGGCTGACAACAGTGAGCTCGATGAGCAGAAACTCAGACTGAAGCCTGTACATGCTCGCCTTCAGAACATGACATATTCTTCTAAGATGAATGTAGAAATGACTGTTCAGGTCAGGATGCTCCCTACTCCTTACACAATGGACAACTATACTGTATTTGGTACAAGTAACTGCGCTATATATACAAGAAAAGGAAATGATAGATTAAGTCATGCCTTTATAGGGAATTTAAAATTGATGTCAACCCTTTTGGATACTATTTTCTACTTTAGAAGTATCACAGAAGTTAATGCTTAATGGGTTTTAACTTCTTGTGATGAAACTGATGTTTACTTGTTGTGTTGAGCGTCATATGACACCTTATCCATGTCTCTTGTATTTTTTTTTCTCTTACTGTGCATGCAATGCTCTTGTAAGTTTGCATTACATGTGTTGATTACGCTCTTTCTCAGCACTCTAACATTGATCTTGACATGTCCCACCTTAGCGAAACCACACAATTGTTTTCCTCTACTAATAAGTGGATGTGAGTTAAAGTTATTCTCCTGTTTGTAGTCAATATATCATGCTGAATTTTGTGTAATCGAGAATCTGAGATCTTGTTATATGTTGTTCCATCTGATGTATTAGTGTTTTCACTGTATGTATTAGGTTTATTCACTCAATCAAAGCGACAAATCAAAAACTGGGAAGGATCCATATATCCAGAAGAAACTTATATTGTCTCCGGAAACTAAATGGGTCACCATCGGCAGGTTACCTGTCATGGTGAAGTCAAGTTTGTGCTGGCTGTATGAACTTCAGGAAACTGAATGCCAGTTTGATTATGGTGGATACTTTCTGATCAAGGGAACGGAAAAGGTATTGCCTTACATGATGTATCCTATTAATTCTGTTTTGAACATGTTTCCACAATAATCATTGCATCTTCACATTGTATTGCACATTTTATATCCTTTAAAGGAGCTGCAACTCTATGCTATTTTTAAATTTGAATGGAAATATCTCGTTTCAGATATCCGATGACATTTATTTAGTAGAACATCTGAAAAGGCATGCAAGAGAGGAATCCTGCTACTGCCATACATATATATGAATTTAGCAAAATCTATCTTGACTTGTGATGTACTTTTAAGAACGTAACCATAGTTAAACTGGAACTTTATGAATTACTAGCAAGGAACCTGTGTGTTGCTACGGAAAAAATAATTCATATTGCATATTTACAAGACTAACTAATTCTAAGTACTGCTCGGTGCTCGGCGTGCCTGCAAGCTTTATATAGATTGGGTTGTTTTTGGCAAAACAGAATTCACTGGATGGTGAGCAATCCGATCTCAATCTTTGTTGGAAGCAAACCCAACAGTTGGTATACTAGAACCCCAGGGGAAACAGACCATAACCACAACTTGTTTTTTTATAGGTGTAAGGAAATTGATTGTCCTACTTAGATCTGTTATGCAATGTTTTAATACAAACCTGTTCGAATAACTCACTTGAATTATAGTGTAATTTTGGTGAAGAAATTTTCAGTTGCTGAACTGCCCTTGCCCACAATTCTTCAGACTTAATCTCTTCTGGAATGGCTTTGAGGAAGTCTATTGCTAGGAAATATGCAACTTGTATTTCCTGGGGTCAGTATATACATACATACAATTTACAGGTGCTAAATATGCAGAAAGCCCCATATACTATAGGGGGGCTATACAGGCTACACAGAAACATAATATAACTCTTAACATCAATTACTTATGCCATGTAGAAATGTTGTCTTTGTACCACATCTGGGTTTTTAACCTCAGATGTTTTAATTGCTTTCAACTCTGTAGGCATTTATTGCTGAAGAAGGGAGATGCTTATCCAGGATTTGGGTCACTAACTCCCCGAGTTGGGATGCTTCTTACTTGTCTCAAATAAGACGAGAAAAGATATATGTTAAACTTGTTCCGTCTAAAGAGAATGATGGTTTCCATAAAGTCATTAATCTCTCCTTCTTGGGTGCGACTATGCCAATATGGATAATGTTTTTTGCACTAGGTGTATCAACAGATAAGGAAGCTTTTGATATGATTGACATACAAGATTGTGATGCTTCTTTGGTCAACATATTATCAGCAACTATAAGACAATCTCATGAACAATGTGAAGGCTTCCGCGGAGGAGGTAGAGCTCGTCAATATGTTGATGAGTATATAAGGAAAACGAAGTTCCCGCCAGAAGAATCCTTCGATGGGTATGTTGGTAGGTATCTGTTTCCTGAAGTCAGTGACAATAGGTGCAAAGCACTTTTCTTGGGTTACATGATAAAATGCCTGCTAATGGCCTACTGTGGCCGTCGGAAATGTGATAATAAGGATGATTTCCGTAACAAGAGGCTAGATCTAGCATGTCAGCTGCTCCGTAGAGAACTTTGGGGTCATCTTAGGCATGCAGCGAGACGTATGGTCAAGGTAATGCAGAAGCATTTGAGTGGTGATGGTGACTTACAAGTTCTCGATCATTATGTTGATGCCTCAATTATTACCAATGGTCTGAACCGTGCCTTCTCCACCGGTTCCTGGTGCCACCCATATAAATATGGAAGGTGCTCAGGGATTGTTGCAACCCTTAGAAGAACAAATCCGCTTCAAATGATGTCGGACATGAGAAAGACAAGACAATTGTCTGCATACTGGGGAAGTGCTGGAGATGCTAGATATCCGTAAGTTGTTCCCTTTTTACGCATAGTGGTTCATGTACATTTCTATGCTTTCTAAATATCATATTGTGAACTGACATGGAAAATATTTCTGTAGGAATCCCTCCTACTGGGGTAAATTATGTTTCATGTCCACTCCTGATGGTGAAAAATGTGGATTTGTGAAGAACCTAGCTGCCAGTGCTGTGGTTAGCTCTGTGATGAGGGAGCCTTTAATTGACTTATTTGTCTCTTGTGGAATGAAGAAACTAGATGAAGTTCTTGTACAAGATATTGGCGGTACAGAAAAGATCTTCTTGAATGGAGATTTGGTTGGTGTGAGTGCATACCCAGGCAAATTTGTTACGAATCTAAGAAATATGAGACGCAGCAAGCAAATTGATCCACAGGTTTGCAGTTTGCCTATTTCCTGATTCTGTTTAATTGCCCAATTTTCACCTTGGATCATGTTTGTTAGTTTTTATACCTGAAGTCCATTTGCCCTTTTGTGCAAATTGAAATACTTCTCATGATTTATTTACGTTGTCCATTTTGTGCATGATTATTAGTTTCTTACCAAATCTCGGTAATCCGAGCTCAGGCATTGTGTATTTGAGATATATCATTGTTGCGCCATATTTTGCCACAAGCATGAGAATAATGTAAGAACACATATGTACCACAAGATAACATGGTTCTTGTTTCCATGTGTAACTTTATTTAGGTGGAAATCAAAAGGGACAAGCTACATAAAGAAGTTCATGTCTTTTCTGATGCGGGGAGAATTCTAAGACCACTTCTTATAGTTGAAAATCTTAAAAGCATCGCTAAACCGAATGGTGGATCATACTCGTTTCAGCAACTTATGGACCAAAATATAATTGAACTGATTGGTGCTGAAGAGGAGGAGGATATCCAATGTGCTTGTGGAATTAAGGATCTCTTTTCAGGGGACCAAAAAGAGGGTCTTTTGTACTATAGCCATTGTGAGCTCGACCCTTCTTTCTTGCTAGGGTTGAGCTGTGGTATCATTCCCTTTGTCAACCACAATGCTGCTAAGAGAGTTTTGATGCAAGCTGAAAAAATATCACAACAGGCTATTGGCTACTCGCCTACAAATTCTCAGTATAGAGTCGATACCCTTTTTCATCAAATGTACTATCCACAGAGACCCCTGTTCAAAACTGTATTATCTGACTGTCTTGGTAAGAGAGGCCTTACTAGACCAGAGTATTTCAATGGCCAAAATGCAATAGTTTCAGTCAACGTTCATCAGGGATTTAACCAAGAAGACTCCCTGGTATTTAATAGGGCTTCGTTAGAGCGTGGCATGTTCCGGACACTTCATTTCAAGAGCTACAAAGCACAGAGAGAAAACAAAGAGGTGACCAGAAGACTCAAACACAGGGAAAAAATTGACTTTGGAAAAACCCAAAGCAAGAAAGGACGTGTTGACAGTCTGGATATCGATGGATTACCATATGTTGGAGCCAGTCTTCAAACTGGCGACATTGTCATTGGGAAGGTCTCAGAGTCTGGTGAAGATCATAGTAGGAAGCTTATGCATACTGAAAGAGGGATGGTGGACAAGGTTGTTCTTTCAGCTAATGATGATGGGAAGAACTCTGCAGTTGTTACTCTAAGACAGGTGAATAATATAATATTTACAGAAGTTATTCCGCATTTTATTTCATGATCCTTGTTTACATGCTCTGGCATTAATAGACAGTTCTGCTTGGCATTATATCCAAAAGATCAAACTGAAATTCCTCATATGTTGCATTTCTACAATGGAATTTTTACTATCAATATTTTCTTTTGTGTTGGACAAGTGACATATGCTCCTCCTAGATACTACTCTTTATTTATTTTTTAAAGTTGGAAAATTTATTTTCGAAGTTTCAAAAACAGTCTGAAAAATTCCCATGTGCACATGTGGAAATACTCTACACATCTGCATGATTTCGTGGAAAGTGTTTTCATTCATGGGTGGGCAAGAAAACAAAGATAAGCTAACATAGTAAAGTACTCCCTCTGTAAACTAATCTAAAGATTTGAACTGCAAAAACGTCTTATATTAGTGTACATAGGTTGTACAAAATAAATATTTTCTATTTTAGACCACCTTTTTTTTGTGCAGCCTGGAAATGAAGAGAAATCAGTTTTGCTTACCATATTGTATTTTGAAACATAAAAATACCTTTCCAAATAAATTAGAGTTCACTTGAGTTTGGGAGAAAAAAATCTTCACCTATCAAGGACTCCTATCTTTGTTAGACTAGTCACAATGGGAGTAACTTAAGTAGTAACATCACACATTTCAATACAAGATTGCTTATGTGGCAGCTAATTAATGAGGAGAGAGGGGTTTGTGGTAACTTAGCTAGTTACTGTAACATCACACATTTCAAGGCATAATGAGTCTATAGCCTAATAAATACACTATTTCATGATACTACTCATATGTTACTACCCACTATGGAGGTAGTAACATAGACTAGTAACATCATCAAGTTACTACTCTATGTTACTCCCCACTGTGAGCAGTCTTAGTCTAGTTTAAAAATAGCTAACCAGGCACCATATATTTCCTTTGACTTTTCCCATCTTCGATCAGTTTTCCTTGTTGTCCGTGATGCCTTTCCATCAATTGTAACAACATATGCAGAAAATACAATGTGACTTCAACGACACATGCCTTCCCATTTTCGAAGTTTCAACATGATGTTGTGCACATGTTTGGTTTGGTTTGTCTCTCGTGAATTCACTCATGCTATTGATGTCAATAATTTGATGGGTGGCTTATGCTACAGGTATATTTTATATGATGTGATTGTTAATTAGTACATGACATATATTGGCATTCCCCCATGGAACAGTGATTAAACATCCATTCTAATAGTGTTTACCTTTCGACGACATGTTTGATTTTGCTCATCTGATGATGGTTATTATGTCCTCTGTTCCATAATGTAGTGCATATAGATTTTCTGAAAAGTCAAACTTAGCAAAATTTGACCAATTTAATGAAGAAAACTATCTATATATACAATACCAAACATATAAATACGAAAATTTAACTCACTATGTATCCAATGATATGCATTTGGTATTATAAATGTAAATATATTTCTCTCTAAACATGGTCAAAGTTTGACTATTGAAAAAATTTATACGCACTACATTATGGAATGGAGGGAGTATAATTTTAGGAGATGATACTGATAGATGGTCTACAATGTTTGCCTCTGTTATTTAGATTAGAGCCTTGAGCCTCTGAGATCACCTCAGCTGCCATTGTGTTATGAATCTTTGTTTTCTGTTTTCGTATTTCTGTTCTGTTCTAATATGGTAATACCTGCATATGAACCATATCAATATTTACTTTCGATGGTCCTGAACTCCTATATACTCCCTCCGCCCCTATTTACATGGCCTCACTGTTTTCCGTGTTTCGACTTTGACCATCAATAAAACCGATATAAGTATAAGCAATGTGTTATAAAACTTATACCATCAAACACTTTATCAAGAAAGAATTCAATGTTATAACTTTTGTCGCATATAGTCTATGTTTTATTGGAGATATTGATGGTCGAAGTTGAGCATTGGAATGTGTTGCACCATATAATTGTGCAGAGAGTAAAATTTGCCGCTTGATTGACATGTTGTTAAATTTAGTCATTTTATAAATCTGATACTTGCTGTAGGTTCGCCAACCTTGTGTTGGAGACAAGTTTGCCAGCATGCATGGCCAGAAAGGAGTTGTTGGTCTTTTGGATTCTCAAGAGAACTTCCCATTTACTTGCCAAGGAATAGTTCCAGATATCGTGATAAATCCACATGGCTTTCCAACTCGCCAAACTCCTGGTCAGCTGCTTGAGGCTGCATTAGGCAAGGGAATAGCACTTGGTGGGATGTCCAGATTTGCAACGCCATTTACCACTCCGTCTGTGGATGTGATCACGGAGCAATTGCACAAGTAAGTGTGTAATGAGGAATTTGATTGTTTTCTTTAATTTTCTGTTGCGACCATGATTCTCTTCTTCCACACGCAAATTAACATACACGTCATGCAGAAGGCGAACCGCCCAGCAGAATAAGATGCAAATTTACATGCTCATGCCCACACGCTTACTATTTTGTGACTCTTGCTGATGCACTTTTGCCTTGTTTCATTGCACCACAATCCAGGGCTGGTTTTTCAAGGTGGGGAGGCGAGAGCGTTCTGAATGGCCACAACGGTGAAAGGATGAGGTCTTTGGTGTTCATGGGGCCAACCTACTATCAGAGGCTCACTCACATGGCCGAGGACAAGGTGAAGTTGCGCAACACCGGGCCGGTGCACCCGCTCACGAGGCAGCCAGTGGTGGACAGGAAGAGGTTCGGCGGTGTCAAGTTTGGGGAGATGGAGCGTGACTGCCTCCTCGCTCATGGCGCCACCGCCAACCTCCAAGAGCGGCTCTTCACGCTCAGCGACGTGTCGCAGCTGCACATCTGCCAGGTGTGTGAGCGGGTGGCGAACGTGGTCTTGAGGCCCGTCGAAGGGGGGAGGAAGGTCCGCGGCCCCTACTGCGGCTTCTGCAAGTCCGCGGAGAACATACTCCGGATCAAGGTGCCCTACGGTGCAAAGCTGCTCTACCAGGAGCTCTTCAGCATGGGGATCTGCCTCAAGTTCGAGACGGAGGCCAGTTAGAACCTGATCGCTCTCTTGAAAATGATGAACCTGCCCTATGCTGTGAAACCTAACACCGATTGGGCCTTCAACTTTCACAAGACTGTTTTTATTTAAGGCTGAACCTGCACTGTGCTGTCTAATTTGATGAAATTTCGAACCATTCTATGGATTGTTATATGGTTGGTATGCTTCTGTTATGATGTTCAGCGTTGCTCTGCTGCCACAAACAGGTGCTATGCTCATTTACCATTCTAGCATTGTTACATCTCGAGGTTGCTATGCGCATTTACCATTGTAGCCTTGTTACATCTCGAGGTTGCAATCTGTGTGATAATAATCGTCACCTTTCTGAAGCACCCACTCATGCTCCACCTTGCCTTAATGGTGAGACCTCGGGCTGCAACTTCACAATGCATATGCCACATTTTCTGCCAGTTATTGCAGGATAATTGACACTTCTGTGTTTGCAAATACAAAAATTCCTCGCTAATGTGCTTGGTGCACACTGTTAAATTATCCTTTCAGAAACACACATACCTCCTTTAATTGAAATCCCCCTCTTGGGTCGCAGTTTCTCTTGGAGTAACATAAGAGACCATCTGTCCTTGGAACGAAATAATAGTCTTTGTTCATTTTTCTTTTTTCAGTTTTCAGTTTTTTACTTTTTAAAAATAATTTGGGATTTCTAAAAAGTTGTGAATTGTGAAAACAATGTTCATGAATTAAAAATATTTATGATTTGAAAAAAATGTTCAGAAAATGATACATGCCCACGGATTCAAAAAATGTTTGCGTATTCAAAAAATTCACAACTTTACAAAATATTCATGAATTTTTTAGAAAATATGTCAAATATTCAAAAAATGTACGGAATTTCCAAAAAAATGTTCATGAAATTCTAAAAAAATAACGAATTTGTGGAAAGTGTTAGCGAATTTACAAAATGTCAAGATTCCAAAAAAAGTTCATAAATTTGAAAAAATGTCCATGATTCCAAGAACTATTCACGGTTTCCAAAAATGTTCACAAATTTTTAAATGATGTTCAAGAATTTAAAGAATGTTCATAATTTTAGAATAAAATGAATATTTTTTGAATTCGATGAACAAATTTTGATTTCAAAAAATGCTCACCTGATTTGATTTTTTTTGAATTTCACAAATATGTTCACCAATTTGGAAAACAAATATATTCTCGGATTTCAGAAAATATTTGTGAAATTTGGAAGGAAAAAAACCGAAAAAGAAATATGAGGAAAAAGACAAAAGAAAAAGAAAAAAATAAAAGATAACAAAAAAAGAAAAAGAAAAGGAAAAGGAAAAAATGTAAGAGATAAAAACAGCCTGGGAAGGTTCTAGAGCCTTCCCAAAACCGGACATGAGCTAATTGGGTTGGCCCATGTACGTGCGGGGGTGCCGGGGGGTAGGTGTGCAGTTGCTCAAGCTTGACCTACGCGCGGAATAGGAGAACTCTTTGTGAACATGTGCGCCCCTATATCTCGCCCTCAGCGAGTCTAACTTCAGACTCGCTAAAGGGGGCGAGCAAGGTGGGCCACCCATGCACGCGGGAGGGCAAAGCCTGTTTTTTTTCTGTTTTCTGTTTATGTTTCTTTCCATTTTGTTTGTACTTTAAAGTATTCTACACACACATATATTTTGTTTTCCAAATTGCACTTGAAAAAGACACTCTATAAAAACATTTTTTAATGTTAAAAAAGCATTTGAAAAATGTTGAACAAATATTTTAAAATTTTGGAACAAGTATTTGAAAATATACTGAAGAAGTATTCTAAAATGTTAATTAAGCATTCGGAAAATGTTGAACAAG
The DNA here is from genome assembly GCF_056163025.1 of Triticum urartu. Taxonomy (NCBI): domain Eukaryota; kingdom Viridiplantae; phylum Streptophyta; class Magnoliopsida; order Poales; family Poaceae; genus Triticum; species Triticum urartu. The sequence goes on from NC_141879.1 coordinate 476,458,539, forward strand.
TATTTGAAAAACGTATATCAAGCATTCCGAAAATGTTGAACATGTATAGCAAAATTCACGGAGATGGAGCGTGACTGCGTCCTCGCTCATGTGGCTGATAACCCACAAGTATAGGGGATCGCAACAGTTTTCGAGGGTAGAATATTCAACTCAAATTTATTAATTCGACACAAGGGGAGTCAAACAATATTCTCAAGTATTAGCAGCTGAGTTGTCAATTCAACCACACCTGGAAACTTAATATCTGCAGCAAGGTATTTAGTAGCAAAGTGATATGATAGTAGTGGTAACGGTGGCAAAAGGTAACGGTAGAAAAAGTAATATTTTGGGGTTTATAGTGATGGTAACAGTAGCAGCGGGAAAGTAAATAAGCGAAGAACAATATAGGAAAAGCTCGTAGGCAATGGATCGGTAATAGAGAATTATGTCGGATGCGGTCGATCATGTAACAGTCATAACCTATAGTGACACATAGCTCCAGTTCATCAATGTAATGTAGGCATGTATTCCGAATATAGTCATACGTGCTTGTCGAAAGATTTGCATGACATCTTTTGTCCTACCCTCCCGTGGTAGCGGGGTCCTAATGGAAACTAGGGGATATTAAGGCCTCCTTTTAATAGAGTACCGGACCAAAGCATAACACATAGTGAATACATGAACTCCTCAAACTACGGTCATCACCGGGAGTGGTCCCGATTATTGTCACTTCGGGGTTGCCGAATCATAACACATAGTAGGTGACTATAGACTTGCAAGATAGAATCAAGAACTCTCATATATTGATGAAACCATAATAGGTTCAGATCTGAAATCATGGCACTCGGGCCCTAGTGACAAGCATTAAGCATAGCAAAGTCATAGCAACATTAATCTCAAAACATAGTGGATACTAGGGATCAAACCCTAACAAAACTAACTCGATTACATGATAAATCTCATCCAACCCATCATCGTCCAGCAAGTCTATGATGGAATTACTCACGCACGACGGTGAGCATCATGAAATTGGTGATGGAGGAAGGTTGATGATGACGATGGCGACGAATTCCCCTCTCCGGAGCCCCGAACGGACTCCAGATCAGCCCTCCCGAGAGAGTTTAGGGCTTGGCGGCGACTCCGTATCGTAAAACACGATGAATCCTTCTCCCTGATTTTTCTCTCCCCAAAAGTGAATATATGGAGTCAAGGTTGAGGTCGGTGGAGTGTCAGGGGACCCACGAGGCAGGGGGCGCGCCCCCACCCTCGTGGGCAGGTGGAGCCCCCCCTGACGTGGATTTTTCTTTCAGTATTTTTTATATATTCCAAAATAATTCTCCGTTCATTTTCAGGTCATCCCGAGAACTTTTATTTCTGCACAAAAATAACACCATGGCAATTCTGCTGAAAACAGCGTCAGTCCGGGTTAGTTCCATTCAAATCATGCAAGTTAGAGTCCAAAATAAGGGCAAAAGTGTTTGGAAAAGTAGATACGACGGAGACGTATCAACTCCCCCAAGCTTAAACCTTTGCTTGTGCTCAAGCAATTCAGTTGATAAACTGAAAGTGATAAAGAAAAACTTTTACAAACTCTGTTTGCTCTTATTGTTGTAAATATGTAAAGCCAGCATTCAGGTTTTCAACAAAAATTATGAACTAACCATATTCATAATAACACTTAGGTCTCATGTTTACTCATATCAATGACATAATCAACTAGCGAGCAATAATAATAAATCTCAGATGACAACACTTTCTCAAAATAATCATGATATGATATGACAAGATGGTATCTCGCTAGCCCTTTCTGAGACCGCAAAACATAAATGCAGAGCACCTTTAAAGATCAAGGACTGACTAGACATTGTAATTCATGGTAAAAGAGATCCAGTCAAGTCATACTCAATGTAAACTAATAGTAATGGATGCAAATGACACCGGTGCTCTCCAACTGGTGCTTTTTAATAAGAGGATGATGACTCAACATAAAAGTAAATAGATAGGCCCTTCACAGAGGGAAGCAGGGATTTGTAGAGGTGCCAGAGCTCGGTTTTGAAATAGATATGAATAATATTTTGAGCGGTATACTTTCATTGTCAACATAACAACTGAGATATCTCGATATCTTCCATGCTACACATTATAGGCGGTTCCCAAACAGAATGGTAAAGTTTATACTCCCCCTCCACCAATAAGCATCAATCCATGGCTTGCTCGAAACAACGAGTGCCTCCAACTAGCAAGAGTCTCGGGGGAGTTTTGTTTGCAGTTATTTTGATTTGCATAAAGCATGGGACTGGGCATCCCGGTGACCAGCCATTTTCTCGTGAGTGAGGAGCGGAGTCCACTCCTCTTGAGAATAACCCGCCTAGCATGGAATATACAGACAACCATAGTTGATACATGAGCTATTCGAGCATACAAAACAGAATGTTTATTTGAAGGTTTAGAGTTTGGCACATACAAATTTACTTGGAACGTCAGGTAGATACCGTATATAGGTAGGTATGGTGGACTCATATGGAATAACTTTGGGGTTTATGAAGTTGGATACACAAGCAGTATTCCCGCTTAGTACAGGTGAAGGCTAGAAAAAGACTGGGAAGCGACCAGCTAGAGAGCGACAACAGTCATGAACATGCATTAAAATTAATCAACACCGAATGCAAGCATGAGTAGGATATAATGCACCATGAATATAAATATCGTAGAGGCTATGTTGATTTTGTTTCAACTACATGCGTGAACATGTGTCAAGTCAAGCCATTCAAATCGTTTGAAAGAGGATACCACCCTATCATACCACATCACAACTATTTTAATAGCATGTTGGCATGTAAGGTAAACCATTATAAGCTCCTAGCTAATTAAGCATGACATAAGCAACTACAATCTCTAATTGTCATTGCAAACAAGTTTATTCATAATAGGCTGAATCAGGAACGATGAACTAATCATATTTACAAAAACAAGAGAGGTCGAGTTCATACCAGTTTTTCTCATCTCAATAAGTTCAGCATATAATCGTCATTATTGCCTTTCACTTGCACGACCGAATAGTGTGGATAATAATAATAGTGCACGTGCATTGGACTAAGCTGGAATCTGCAAGCATTCAATTCAAGAGAGAAGACATGGTGATATGGGCTCTTTGTTAGATCAACAATAATGCATATAAGAGCCACTCAACATTTCCATTATGATCTTCTCCTCTCGATCCCCAAAGAAAAGAAACAAAACTATTTACACGGGAAAGCTCCCAACAAGCAAAAGAAGAACGAGAAATCTTTTTAGGTTTTCTTTTTAATTACTACCACTACAGGCATGGAAAGTAAACTAGCTAAAAAGCTACAACTATTTTTTTGTTTTATTTTAAGGTTTATCAAACACACAAGAAGAAAGCATAAAAAAGGAAAATAAAATAGCATGGATATTACAATGAAAAAGTATGAGCACTGACAACTAGCATGAGTGTGTGAACATAAATGTAATGACGGTGAGATATACGTACTCCCCCAAGCTTAGGCTTTTGGCCTAAGTTGGTCTATGGACACGGTTGGCCTGGCGGATATCCAAAGTTGTAGCTGGGGGTCGTACTGAGATGCAGCGGCAATTGCCTAATGAGCTGCAGCTTGGAGGCGAGCCGTCTTCGCCCTCCTCTCGTACTCGCTTGCCTCCTCCCTGGTTATAACATATCTCTCCTTTGCCTGAAAGTCAAAGAAAGTAGGAGCAGGGAGAGCGACGTGATAGGTTCGTCGTCTGTCAAAGATTAGTCGGTACTGAAAGAACTGATCGTTCCTCTTGACAAACTGATGACGAGCCATAGCATCATAATCTAGATAAGAAGGAGGCAACTCAATATCATCTCCACGTATGGGTATCTCAAGAAAGTTAGCTATACGAGTCGCATAAATTCCACCAAATAAATCTCCATGAATACGATTATTATGCAACCTACGTGCAACAATAGCCCCCAAGTTGAATTGTTTATCTTCTAAAACAGCACTCCTGAGAATGCTAAGATCTGGTACACACATGTGACAAGCCTCATCTTTACCATTTATGCATCTACCTATAAAGAGAGCAAAATAATGTATAGCAGGAAAATGAATACTCCCTATAGTAGCTCGCGTCACATCCCTAAATTCCCCCACAGTTATACTAGCAAGAAATTCTCTAAATTCAGATTTGTGAGGTTCACTAACATCGCCCCACTGAGGGAGTTTACAAGCAGTGTTAAAATCTTCTAAGTCCATGGTATAAGATTTATCATAAAGATCAAACAAGACAGTTTGAGAATTGCGTGATGATGAGAATTTAAACCTTCTCGCAAATGAATCAGTTAAATAGAGGTATTGACGGCACTTATCTACCTCGAAGCTCTCCAGATCAGCATTACGCACATATGCATCAAATTCCCCTTTAATTCCTGCTTGGATCATGAAGTCCTCTGACGGCCATTCACAAGGCCGCACTTGAGCGTCTCTTGGTGGTTCCTCGTCCGCATCGCGTATTGCGGGCCTGGGTCCTTGCTTCCTTGAAGAACCACCTTGGTACATTTTCCTAAACATATTTCTTTCTCTGAAAAATTTCTAAATTTTTTAGTAATTTCAAAATAAAAGTGAACCAAACTCAACAATATTGATAGCAACTACTCCAACAAGTGCCTAGGGGCAATATCATGCATTAAAACTACTTTTGACCATATAAATTTGACATGGCTCAAGAACAAGGTCACCTAAGCAGCAAAAATTTGCAATGAATAAAGCACTAGAACAAAAACTAATTGGACTGTTGGAGGAATCACATACCAAAGAACAATCCCCCAAAGCAGCTTTGTGAATGGAGCTTTGAGCTAGGAGATCGAAAATGGCAGCAAGATGAGCTTGAACTCAGGTTTGAGCTGGTTGGTGATTTTTGTGGGAGGAAAAAGGAGTGTGTGGTAGCTGGAGTAAGTGGAGGGGAGCCACCATGGGCCCACGAAGCAGGGGGGTGCGCCCTGGACCCTCGTGGCCAGGTGCTTGCTCCTCTGCTGTGTTCTCAGTGCCAGATATTCTCAAATATTCCAGAAAAAATCATATTTAAATTTCAGGGCATTTGAAGAACTTTTATTTTTGAGGTATTTTTTATTGCATGGATAATTCAGAAAACAGACAGAATATACTATTTTTTGCTTTATTTAATATAAATAACAGAAAGTAAAAAGAGGGTACAAAGAGTTGTGCCTTCTAACTTCATCCATCTCATGCTCATCAAAAGGAATTCACTAACAAGGTTGATCAGGTCTTGTTAACAAACTCATTTCGAGTAACATGAAACCGGAGAAATTTCGAATAACACTATGTTACCTCAGCGGGGATATGCATGTCCCCAACAATAAGAATATCATATTTCTTCTTGACTGTAGGAAGAGGAAATTCGAAACCTCCAATAGTAATTGTTGAATTTTTTTCCAATAGAATTGATACTGTGGACTTGAGGTTGTTTCCTCGGAAAGTGTACCGTATGCTCATTACCATTAACATCAAAAGTGACATTGCCTTTGGTGCAATCAATAACAGGCCCTGCAGTATTCAAAAAGGGTCTTCCAAAAATAATAGACATACTATCGTCCTCGGGAATATCAAGAATAACTCCATTAAAATAGTAACGTTTGCAACCACAACAGGCACATCCTCACAAATACCGACATGTATAGCAGTTAATTTATCAGCCATTTGCAAAGATATTTTAGTAGGTGTCAACTTATTCAAATTGAGTCTACGATATAAAGAGAGAGACATAACACTAACACCGGCTCCAAGATCACATAAAGCAGTTTTAACATAGTTTCTTTTAATGGAGCATGGTATAGTTGGTACTCCTGAATCTCCAAGTTTCTTTGGTATTCCACCCTTAAAAGTGTAATTAGCAAGCATGGTGGAAATTTCAGCTTCCGGTATCTTTCTCTTATTAGTAACTATATCTTTCATATATTTAGCATAAGGATTCATTTTAAGCATGTCAGTCAAACGCATACGCAAAAAGATAGGTCTAATCATTTCAGCAAAGCGCTCAAAATCCCCATCATCCTTTTTCTTGGATGGTTTAGGAGGAAAGGGCATGGGTTTCTGAACCCATGGTTCTCTTTCTTTACCGTGCTTTCTAGCAATAAAGTCTCTCTTATCATAACGTTGATTCTTTGATTGTGGGTTATCAAGATCAACAATAGATTTAATTTCTACATCATTATTATTGCTAGGTTGAGCATCAACATGAACATCATCATTAACATTATCACTAGATTCATGTTCATTACCAGATTGTGTTTCAGCATCGGAGATAGAAATATTATTGGGATTCTCAGGTGTGTCAATAACAGGTTCACTAGAAGCATGCAAAGTCCTATCATTTTTCTTTTTCTTCCTCTCAGAAGGACTAGGTGCATCAACATTAGTTCTCTGAGAATCTTGCTCAATTCTCTTAGGATGACCCTCAGGATACAAAGGTTCCTGAGTCACTTTACCTCCTCTAGTTGCAACTCTAACAGCAAAGTCATTATTTTTACTATTCAATTCATTGAGCAAATCATCCTGACCTTTAAGTACTTGTTCTACTTGAGTGGTAACCATAGAAGCATGTTTACTAATAAGTTTAAGTTCATCTTTAACATTAGCCATATAATCACTCAAGTGTTCAATCATATAAGCATTATGTTTCAATTGTCTACCAACATAAGCATTGAAATCTTCTTGCTTAACCATAAAGTTACCAAATTCATCCAAACATTGTCTAGCAAACTTGGCAGGAGGGATTTCAGCTTTATCATATCTATAGAGAGAATTTACCTTAACTACCTGTGTCGGGTTACCAAGACCATGTGTTTCTTCAACAGGCGGCAAATTAAGACCATGTATTTCTTAAATAGGTGGTAAATTCTTAACATCTTCAGCTTTTATACCTTTTTCTTTCATAGATTTCTTTGCCTCTTGCATATCTTCAGGACTGAGTGTTGGGGAACGTAGCAGAAATTCAAAATTTTCTACGCATCACCAAGATCAATCTATGGAGTAATCTAGCAACGAGGGGAAGGAGAGTGCATCTACATACCCTTGTAGATCGCTAAGCGGAAGCGTTCAAGTGAACGGGGTTGATGGAGTCGTACTCGTCGTGATCCAAATCACCGATGATCCTAGTGCCGAACGGACGGCACCTCCGTGTTCAACACACGTACAGCCCGGTGACGTCTCCTACGCCTTGATCCAGCAAGAGGAGAAGGAGAGGTTGGGGAAGACTCCATCCAGCAGCAGCACGACGGCGTGGTGGTGGAGGAGCGCGGGACTCCAGCAGGGCTTCGCCAAGCACTACGAGAGACGAGGAGGGAGAGGGGTAGGGCTGCGCCAACAGGGAGAGCAAATCACATGTGTTGGGCAGCCCCAAACCTCAAGTATATATAGGGGAAGGGGAGGGGCTGCGCCCCCACCTAGGGTTCCCTCCCTAGGGGTGGCGGCAGCCCCCAGATCCCATCTGGGTGGCGGCCACAAGGGGGAGAGGGGGAGGCGCACCTGGGGTGGGCCTTAGGGCCCATCTGCCCTAGGGTTTGCCCCCTTTCCCTCTTGGAGGCGCCTTGGGCCTTGGTGGAAGGCGCCCCAGCCCACATAGGGGCTGGTCCCTTCCCATTATTGGCCCATGTAGGCCTCCGGGGCTGGTGGCCCCACCTGGTGGACCCCCGGACCCCTTCGGTGGTCCCGGTACAGTACCGGTGATGCCCGGAACACTTTCGGTGGCCAAAACCATACTTCCTATATATCAATCTTTACCTACGGACCATTCCGGAACTCCTCGTGACGTCCGGGATCTCATCCGGGATTCCGAACAACATTCGGTAACCGCGTACCTACATTCCCTATAACCCTAGCGTCATCGAACCTTAAGTGTGTAGACCCTACGGGTTCGGGAAACATGCAGACATGACCGAGACACCTCTCCGGTCAATAACCAACAGCGGGATCTGGATACCCATGTTGTCTCCCACATGCTCCACGATGATCTCATCGGATGAACCACGATGTCAAGGACTTAATCAATCCCGTATACAATTCCCTTTGTCTAGCGGTACGATACTTGCCCGAGATTCGATCGTCGGTATCCCGATACCTTGTTCAATCTCGTTACCGGCAAGTCTCTTTACTCGTTCCGTAACACATCATCCCGTGATCAACTCCTTAATCACATTGTGCACATTATGATGATGTCCTACCGAGTGGGCCCAGAGATACCTCTCCGTTTACACGGAGTGACAAATCCCAGTCTTGATTCGTGCCAACCCAACAGACACTTTCAGAGATACCTGTAGTGTACCTTTATAGCCACCCAGTTACGTTGTGATGTTTGGCACACCCAAAGCACTCCTACGGTATCCGGGAGTTGCACAATCTCATGGTCTAAGGAAATGATACTTGACATTAGAAAAGCTTCAGCATACGAACTACATGATCTTGTGCTAGGCTTAGGATTGGGTCTTGTCCATCACATCATTCTCCTAATGATGTGATCCCGTCATCAATGACATCCAATGTCCATGGTCAGGAAACCGTAACCATCTGTTGATCAACGAGCTAGTCAACTAGAGGCTTACTAGGGACATGGTGTTGTCTATGTATCCACACATGTATCTGAGTTTCCTATCAATACAATTCTAGCATGGATAATAAACGATTATCATGAACAAGGAAATATAATAATAACCAATTTATTATTGCCTCTAGGGCATATTTCCAACAGTCTCCCACTTGCACTAGAGTCAATAATCCAGTTAACATCAATATGTGATTAACACTCAAGGTCACATCCCCATGTGACTAACACCCAAAGAGTTCTGGGTTTGATCATGTTATGCTTGTGAGAGAGGTTTCAGTCAACGGGTCTGCAGCATTCAGATCCGTATGTACTTCGCAAATTTCTATGTCATCTTGTAGATGCAACTACTACGCTACATTTGGAGCCATTTCAAATAACTGTTCTACTTGGAGCTATTCTAAATTGTTGCTCCATTATACGTATCCGGTATCTCTACTCAGAGCTATCCGGATAGGTGTTAAGCTTGCATCGACGTAACTCTTTACGTCGAACTCTTTATCACCTCCATAATCGAAAAACATATCCTTATTCCTCTAAGGATAATTTAGACCGCTATCTGGTGATCTACTCCTAGATCACCTTTGTACCCTCTTGCCAAATATGTGGCAAGGCACACATCAGGTGTGGTACTCAGCATGGCATACCGTATGGAGCCTATGACAAAAGCATAGGGGATGACCTTCGTCTTTCTTCTGCCGTGGTTGAGCTTTAAGTCTTAACTTCATACCTTACAACTCAGGCAAGAACTCCTTCTTTGACTGATCCATCTTGAACACCTTCAAGATCATGTCAAGGTATGTGCTCATTTGAAAGTACTATTAAGCGTTTTGATCTATCCTTATAGATCTTGATGCTCAATGTTCAAGTAGCTTAATCCAGGCTTTCCATTGAAAAACACTTTCCAAATAACCCTATATGCTTTTCAGAAATTCTACGTCATTTCTGATCAACAATATGTCAACAACATATACTCATCAGAAATTCTATAGTGCTCCCACTCACTTCTTTGGAAATACAAGTTTCTCATACACCCAAAAACTTTGATCATCTCATCAAAGCATACATTCCAACTCCGAGATGCTTACTCCAGTCCTTAGAAGGATTGCTGGAGCTTTGCATACTTGTTAGCATCTTTCAGGATTGACAAAACCTTCCGGTTGTATCACATACAACCTTTCCTCAAGAAAAATCGTCGAGGAAACAATGTTTTGACATCCTATCTGCAAGATTTCATAAATAATGCAGTAATCGCTAATATAATTCCAACAGACTCTTAGCATCGCTACGAGTGAGAGAGTCTCATCGTAGTCAACTCCTTGAACTTGTCGGAAAATATCTTAACGACAAGTCGAGCTTTCTTAATGGTGATACTCACCACCATTGTCCGTCTTCCTTTTAAAATCCATATGTACCTAACAGCCTTACGACCATCAAGTAGTTCTTCCAAAGTCTACACTTTGTTTTCATATACGGATCCTCTCTCGGATTATATGGCCTCGAGCCATTTTGGAATCCAGGCCCACCATCGCTTCTCCATAGCTCGTAGGTTCATTGTTGTCTAGCAACATGACTTCCAAGACAGGATTACGTACCATTCTGAAGTAGTACACATCCTTGTCATCCCACGAGGTTTGGTAGTGACTTGATCTAAAGTTTCATGATCACTATCATAAGCTTCCACTTCAATTGGTGTAGGTGCCGCAGGAACAACTCTGTGCCCTGCCACACACTAGTTGAAGAGACAGTTCAATAACCTCATCAAGTCTCCACGATCCTCCCACTCAATTCTTTTGAAAGAAACTTTTCCTCGGGAAAGGACCCGATTCTAGAAACAATCCCTTATTGCTTTCGGATCTGAGACAGGAGGTACACCCAACTGTTTTGGGTGTCCTATGAAGATGCATTTATCCGCTTTGGGTTCGAGCTTGTCAGCCTAAAACTTTTCACATAAGCGTCACAGCCCCAAACCTTTTAACAAATGACAGCTTAGGTTTCTCTAAACCATAGTTCATACGGTGTCATCTCATCGGAATTACGTGATGCCCTATTTAAAGTGAATGTGGTTGTCTCTAATGCCTAACCCATAAACTATCGTGGTAATTCGATAAGAGACATCATGGTATGCATCATATCCAATAGGATGCAGTTATGATGTTCGGACACACCATCATACTATGGTGTTTCAGGCTGTATTAGTTGTGAAACAATTTCCACAATGTCTTAATTCTGTGCCAAACTCGTAATTCAGATATTCATCTCTATGATCATATCATAGATATTTTATCCTCTTGTCACGACGATCTCTCACCTTCACCCTGAAATTACTTGAACCTTTCAATAATTCAGACTCGTGATTCATCAAGTAAATATACTCAACATCTACTCAAATCATCTGTGAAGTAAGAACATAACGATATCCACTACACGCCTCAGCACTCATTGGACTGCACACATCAAAATTATTACTTCCAACAAGTTGCTTTCTAGTTCCATTTTACTGAAAACGAGGCTTTCAGTCATCTTTCCCATGTTTGCATGTCTCAAGTGATTCAAAATCAAGTGAGTCCAAACGGTCCATTTGCATGGAGTTTCTTCATGCATATACACCAATAGACATGGTTCGCATGTCTCAAACTTTTCAAAAACGAGTGAGCCCAAAGATCCATCAACATGGAGCTTCTTCATGCGTTTTATACCGATATGACTTACGTGGCAGTGCCACAAGTAGGTGGTACTATCATTACTATCTTATATCTTTTGGCATGAACATGTGCATCACTACGATCGAGATTCAATAAACCATTCATTTTAGGTGCAAGACCATTGAAGGTATTATTCAAATAAACAGAGTAACCATTATTCTCCTTAAATGAATAACCGTATTGCGATAGACATAATCCAATCATGTATATGCTCAACGCAAACACCAATCTCGATGGTAGAGGGAGCGTGCGATGCTTGATCACATCAAGCTTGGGAAAAACTTCCAACACATATCGCCAGCTCACCTTTAGCTAGTCTCCGTTTACTCCGCAGCCTTTTATTTCGAGTTTACTAACACTTAGCAACCGAACCGGTATCTAATACCATGGTGCTACTAGGAGTACTAGTAAAGTACACATTAACACAATGTATATCCAATATACTTCTATCGACCTTGCCAGCCTTCTCATCTACCAAGTATCTAGGGTAATTCTGCTCCAGTGGTTGTTCCCCTTATTACAGAAGCACTTAGTCTCGGGTTTGGGTTCAACCTTGGGTTTCTTCACTAGAGCAGCAGCTGATTTGCCGTTTCATGAAGTATCCCTTCTTGCCCTTGCCCTTCTTGAAACTAGTGGTTTCACCAACCATCAACAATTGATGCTCCTTCTTGATTTCTACTTTTGTGGTGTCAAACATTGCGAATATCTCAAGGATCATCATATATGTCCCTGATATATTATAGTTCATCACAAAGCTCTAGCAGCTTGGTGGTAATGAGTTCGGAGAAACATCACTATCTCATCTGGAAGATCAACTCCCACTCGATTCAAATGATTGTTGTACTCAGATAATCTGAGCACAAGCTCAACAATTGAGCTTTTCTCCCTTAGTTTGCAGGCTAAGAAAATCGTCAGAGGTCTTATACCTCTTGACGTGGGCACGAGCCTGAAATCCCAATTTCAGCCCTCGAAACATCTCATATGTTTCACGATGTTTCAAAACGTCTTCGGTGCCTCAACTCTAAACCGTTTAACTGAACTATCACGTAGTTATCAAAATGTGTATGTCAGATGTTCGCAACATCCACAGACGACGTTCGAGGTTCAGCACACTGAGCGGTGCATTAAGGACACAAGCCTTCTATGAAGCAATGAGGACAATCCTCAGTTTACGGACCTAGTCCGCATAATTGCTACTATCAACTTTCAACTAAATTTTCTCCAGGAACATATCTAAATAGTAGAACTGAAGCGCGAGCCACGACATAATTTGCGAAGACCTTTTGACTATGTTCAGTATAATTAAGTTCATCTTATGAACTCCCACTCAGATAGACATCCCTCTAGTCATCTAAGTGATTACATGATCCGAGTCAACTAGGCCGTGTCCGATCATCACGTGAGACGGACTAGTCAACATCGGTGAACATCTTCATGTTGATCGTATCTTCTATACGACTCATGTTCGACCTTTCGGTCTTCTGTGTTCCGAGGCCATGTTTGTACATGCTAGGCTCGTCAAGTCAACCTAAGTGTTTGCATGTGTAAATCTGTCTTACACCCGTTGTATGTGAACGTTGGAATCTATCACACCCGATCATCACGTGGTGCTTCGAAACAACGAACTGTCGCAACGGTGCACAGTTAGGGGGAACACTTTATTGAAATTATTATGAGGGATCATCTTATTTACTACCGTCGTTCTAAGTAAACAAGATGCAAAAACATGATAAACATCACATGCAATCAAATAATAGTGACATGATATGGCCAATATCATATAGCTCCTTTAATCTCCATCTTGGGGCTCCATGATCATCTTGTCACCGGCATGACACCATGGTCTCCATCATCATGATCTCCATCATCGTGTCTCCATGAAGTTTCTCACCAACTATTACTTCTACTACTATGGCTAACACGTTTAGCAATAAAGTAAAGTAATTTACATGGCGTTTCTCAATGACACGCAGGTCATACAAAAAAAATAAAGACAACTCCTATGGCTCCTGCTGGTTGTCATACTCATCGACATGCAAGTCGTGATTCCTATTACAAGAACATGATCTCATACATCACATATATATCATTCATCACATCCTTTGGCCATATCACATCACAAAACACTTGCTGCAAAAACAAGTTAGACGTCCTCTAATTGTTGTTGCAAGTTTTTACGTGGCTGCTATAGGTTTCTAGCAAGAACGTTTCTTACCTACGCCAAAACCACAACGTGAATTGCCAATTTCTATTTACCCTTCATAAGGACCCTGCTCATCGAATCCGATCCGACTAAAGTGGGAGAGACAGACACCCGCCAGCCACCTTATGCAACTAGTGCATGTCAGTCGGTGGAACCGGTCTCACGTAAGCGTACGTGTAAGGTTGGTCCGGGCCACTTCATCCCACGATGCCGCCGGATCAAGATAAGACTAGTAACGGCAAGATAATTGACAATATCGACGCCCACAACTACTTTGTGTTCTACTTGTGCATAGTAACTACGCATAGACCTAGCTCATGATGCCACTGTTGGGGAACGTAGCAAAAATTCAAAATTTTCTACGCATCACCAAGATCAATCTATGGAGTAATCTAGCAACGAGGGGAAGGAGAGTGCATCTACATACCCTTGTAGATCGCTAAGCGGAAGCGTTCAAGTGAACGGGGTTGATGGAGTCGTACTCGTCGTGATCCAAATCACCGATGATCCTAGTGCCGAACGGACGGCACCTCCGTGTTCAACACACGTATAGCTCGGTGACGTCTCCTACGCCTTGATCCAGCAAGAGGAGAAGGAGAGGTTGGGGAAGACTCCATCCAGCAGCAGCACGACGGCGTGGTGGTGGTGGAGGAGCGTGGGACTCCAGTAGGGCTTCGCCAAGCACTACGAGAGACGAGGAGGGAGAGGGGTAGGGCTGCGCCAACAGGGAGAGCAAATCACATGTGTTGGGCAGCCCCAAACCTCAAGTATATATAGGGGAAGGGGAGGGGCTGCACCCCCACCTAGGGTTCCCTCCCTAGGGGTGGCGGCAGCCCCCAGATCCCATCTGGGTGGCGGCCACAAGGGGGAGAGGGGGAGGCGCACCTGGGGTGGGCCTTAGGGCCCATCTGCCCTAGGGTTTGCCCCCTTTCCCTCTTGGATGCACCTTGGGCCTTGGTGGGAGGCACCCCAGCCCACATAGGGGCTGGTCCCTTCCCACTATTGGCCCATGTAGGCCTCCGGGGCTGGTGGCCCCACCTGGTGGACCCCCGGACCCCTCCGGTGGTCCCGGTACAGTACCGGTGATGCCTGGAACACTTCCGGTGGCCAAACCATACTTCCTATATATCAATCTTTACCTACGGACCATTCCGGAACTCCTCGTGACGTCCGGGATCTCATCCGGGACTCCGAACAACATTCGGTAACCGCGTACCTACTTTCCCTATAACCCTAGCGTCATCGAACCTTAAGTGTGTAGACCCTACGGGTTCAGGAAACATGCAGACATGACCGAGACACCTCTCCGGCCAATAACCAACAGCGGGATCTGGATACCCATGTTGGCTCCCACATGCTCCATGATGATCTCATCGGATGAACCACGATGTCAAGGACTTAATCAATCCCGTATACAATTCCCTTTGTCTAGCGGTACGATACTTGCCCGAGATTCGATCGTCGGTATCCCGATACCTTGTTCAATCTCATTACCGACAAGTCTCTTTACTCGTTCCGTAACACATCATCCCGTGATCAACTCCTTGATCACATTGTGCACATTATGATGATGTCCTACCGAGTGGGCCCAGAGATACCTCTCCGTTTACACGGAGTGACAAATCCCAGTCTCGATTCGTGCCAACCCAACAGACACTTTCGGAGATACCTGTAGTGTACCTTTATAGCCACCCAGTTATGTTGTGACGTTTGGCACACCCAAAGCACTCTTACGGTATCCGGGAGTTGCACAATCTCATGGTCTAAGGAAATGATACTTGACATTAGAAAAGCTTCAGCATACGAACTACATGATCTTGTGCTAGGCTTAGGATTGGGTCTTGTCCATCACATCATTCTCCTAATGATGTGATCCCGTCATCAACGACATCCAATGTCCATGGTCAGGAAACCGTAACCATCTATTGATCAACGAGCTAGTCAACTAGAGGCTTACTAGGGACATGGTGTTGTCTATGTATCCACACATGTATCTGAGTTTCCTATCAATACAATTCTAGCATGGATAATAAACGATTATCATGAACAAGGAAATATAATAATAACCAATTTATTATTGCCTCTAGGGCATATTTCCAACACTGAGAAATAGAATACCCCTTTTCTTCGGAGTTGGCTTAGGAGTTGGTTCAGGAAGTGTCCAATTATTTTCATTAGTCAACATATTATTCAATAGAATTTCAGCTTGATCAACAGTTCTTTCCCTGAAAACACAACCAGCACAACTATCCAGGTAATCTCTGGAAGCATCGGTTAGTCCATTATAAAAGATATCAAGTATTTCATTCTTCTTGAGAGGATGATCAGGAAAAGCATTAAGTAATCGAAGAAGCCTCCCCCAAGCTTGTGGGAGACTCTCTTCTTCAATTTGCACAAAATTATATATCTCCCTTAAAGTAACTTGTTTCTTATGGGCGGGGAAATATTTAGCAGAGAAGTAGTAAATCATATCCTGGGGACTACGCACACAACCAGGATCAAGAAAATTAAACCATATCTTAGCATCACCCTTTAATGAGAATGAAAATATTTAAGGATATAATAGTAGCGAGTTTTCTCATCATTAGTGAACAGGGTAGCTATATCATTTAATTTAGTAAGATGTGCCACAACAGTTTCAGATTCATAGCCATAGAAAGGATCAGATTCAACCAAATTAATTAAATCAGGATCAACAGAGAAATCATAATCCTTATCAGTAATAAAGATAGGTGAAGTAGCATAAGCAGGATCATATTTCATTCTAGCATTTAGAGTTTTTTATTTAAGCTTAGCTAATAGTTTCTTAAGATCCCTTCTATCATTGCAGGCAAGATAGTCTCTAGCAGTTTCTTCATCCATAACATAACCCTCAGGAACAACAGGCAATTCATATCTAGGGGGAGAATCTTCATCATCACTTTCATCAATATTATCAGTTTCAATAATTTCATTCCCTCTAGCCCTAGCAAGTTGTTCATCAAGAAATTCACCAAGTGGAACAGTAGTATCAAGCATAGAAGTAGCTTCATCATAAGTACATGCATAGCAGAAGTGACATCATCAATAACATGCGACATATCAGAATCAATAGCAGAAGCAGGTTTAGGTGTCGCAAGCTTACTCAAAACAGAAGGTGAATCAAGTGCAGAGCTAGATGGCAGTTCCTTACCTCCCCTCGTAGTTGAGGGAAAAATCTTGTTTTATTGATCTTTCAAGTTCTTCATAATGATAAGCAGATATAAACCCCAAGTGACTCAAAGAATAGAGCTATGCTCCCCGGCAACGGCGCCAGAAAATGTTCTTGATAACCCACAAGTATAGGGGATCACAACAGTTTTCGAGGGTAGAATATTCAACCCAAATTTATTGATTCGACACAAGAGGAGCCAAAGAATATTCTCAAGTATTAGCAGCTGAGTTGTCAATTCAACCACATCTGGAAACTTAATATCTTTAGCAAGGTATTTATTAGCAAAGTAATATGATAGTAGTGGTAACGGTGGCAAAAGGTAACGGTAGCAAAAGTAATATTTTGGGTTTTATAGTGATGGTAATAGTAGCAGTGGGAAAGTAAATAAGCGAAGAACAATATAGGAAAAGCTCGTAGGCAATGGATCGGTGATAGAGAATTATGTCGGATGCGATCGATCATGTAACAGTCATAACCTAGGGTGACACAGAACTAGCTCCAGCTCATCAATGTAATGTAGGCATGTATTCCGAATATAGTTATACGTGCTTACGGAAAGAACTTGCATGACATCTTTTGTCCTACCCTCCCATGGCAGCGGGTCCTAATGGAAACTAAGGGATATTAAGGCCTCCTTTTAATAGAGTACCAGACCAAAGCATTAACACACAGTGAATACATGAACTCCTCAAACTACGGTCATCACCGGGAGTGGTCCCGATTATTGTCACTTCGGGGTTGCCGGATCATAACACATAGTAGGTGACTATAGACTTGCAAGATAGGATCAAGAACTCTCATATATTGATGAAAACATAATAGGTTCAGATCTGAAATCATGGCACTCGGCCCCTAGTGACAAGCATTAAGCATAGCAAAGTCATAGCAACATCAATCTCAGAACATAGTGGATACTAGGGATCAAACCCTAACAAAACTAACTCGATTACATGATAAATCTCATCCAACCCATCATCGTCCAGCAAACCTATGATGGAATTACTCACGCACGGCGGTGAGCATCATGAAATTAGTGATGGAGGAAGGTTGATGATGACGATGGCGACGGATTCCCCTCTCCGGAGCCTCGAACGGACTCCAGATCAGCCCTCCCAAGAGAGTTTAGGGCTTGGTGGTGACTCTGTATCGTAAAACGCGATGAATCCTTCTCCGTGATTTTTTTCTCCCGGAAAGTGAATATATGGAGTGAAGGTTGAGGTCGGTGGAGTGTCAGGGGGCCCACGAGGCAGGGGGGCGCGCCCAGGGGGGCAGGCGCGCCCCCCACCCTCGTGGACAGGTGGAGGCCCCCTGACGTGGATTCTTCTTCCAGTATTTTTAATATATTCCAAAATAATTCTCCGTTGATTTTCAGGTCATTCCGAGAACTTTTATTTCTGCACAAAAATAACACCATGGCAATTCTGCTGAAAACAGCGTCAGTCCAGGTTAGTTCCATTCAAATCATGCAAGTTAGAGTCCAAAACAAGGGCAAAAGTGTTTGGAAAAGTAGATACGACGGAGACGTATCAGTGGCCACCGCCAACCTCCATGAGTGGCTCTTCACGCTCAGCGACTTGTCGTAGCTGCGCATCTGCTGGGTGTGCGAGCGAGTGGCAAACGTGGTCCTGGAGGCCCGTCAAAGGGAGGAGGAAGGTCCATGTCCCCTACTACGGGTTCTGCAAGTCCGCATGGGGATCTGCCTCAAGTTCGAGACCGAGCCAGTTAGAACTTGATCGCTCTCTTGTAAATAATGAACCTGCCATATGCTGTGAAACATAACACCGATTGGGCCTTCAACTTTCACAAGACTGTTTTTATTTAAGGATGTTATTACTGGAACCTGCATTGTGTTGTCTCATTTGATGAAATTTTGAACCATTCTATGGATTGTTATATGGTTGGTATGCTTCCATTATGATGTTCAGTGTTGCTCTGTTGCGCAAATAGGTGTTATATGTATTTACCATTCCATAGCCTTGTTACGTCTCGAGGTTCAATATGTGTGATAATAATCGTCATGTTTCTAAAGCACCCACTCACGCTGCACCTTGCCGTTCCGTCCCTCTCGCGTCGCCTCCCCCGCGAGCGGCTCGGGAGGGCTCAGCCCCCACCGCCTAATAACCCTCCAGCGCTCTTCTTCCCCTTCGCCGCCGCCGATGGTCAGTGCCGGGCAAAGCCCATGCATGCGAAGGTGGCGGAGGAGGGTCTCTCCTCCCTCTCCCGGATCTGCAGCGGCAGGGGCGTCCTGATCCGCGGGGTGCGGCCCTCCCGATGATGTGGCGGATCCCGGAGGCGGCGGGCTCGCGGCGGTGTACGAGCGATTCCCGGCAGCATGCGGGCTCCCGGCGGCGGCGGGATCGGTCTACGGCGGACTTGGGCGATGGCGCCGGCCGCGCGGTGCCGGATCTCGTCGCTCGTGGCAGATCTTACCACTCCGGCATCATGAAGGAACCTGGACCTGGGGCGGCGACCCCGTTAGGCATGGCGACGGCGCCCTCGGCTGGCAACGCTCGTAGGGGGTGGATGGATGGTGTCTTGACCGCGTGGGAGGTGAGTTGCCGGTGGATCTCCTCCGTGCTACAGGCTCTCTGCCGCTGCACTTGGTACCTTATGATCGCGGTCGTCGGCCTTGTTGCGTTCGTGGGGGCTGGTAGAGGTGACATCGGACCGGAGGAACTCTGGATGACTCGTTCATCCCGACAGTGGCGACGAGCAGGGTCGCAGTTCTCCTCCTTGCAGGCGCCGTCGAGGTCCCTGCCCTCCACCCCGACCACATGCCCGGGTGAAACCCCAAAATCTCTTTAGATTGGGCGGCGGCGACACTGCGTGTGTCGTACCCTTCTTGGAGGCGCCGCCTGGGGTGTTTGGGTGCTCGGTTAGAGGAACTGCGTGCAGAGGGGATGGGGTGGACAGGTGGTGGAGTGGCGTGGTATCTATCGCGTCATCGACGATTGGTCTCGGCGACATGGCGTAGCGGGGTCTCGCCGATAGATGTGTGACGATGGACGCGTGCAGGGAGGTGGCGCTATCTGGCGTCGTGGTGGCGTCGACGGCAGCTATACCGGGCAAGGTAGATGCAGCAGTACAACACTGAAGATGGATTGGTGGCAGGTGGCTGCGGCGGTCTCATACCCGGCAGACGCCCTGGTTGAGGAGTACGCCGGATTGGTGGGTGCCCCATACCCGGCAGATGTCCTGGTTGGGACCTCAGGTCTTAAATGTTAGGTTTGACTGCGAGGTCTCTTTGGTATTAGCCCCAGACTATCAGCATCCCTTCATCAACTGGATAGGAGTAGCAACAGATGTTGCCTAGACGGTGGCTTTAGTCTTACTGTTGTATGACTTTATAAGGTCTTCTGTGAATAATTAATAAAGTGGCTGCATGCATCGTCCAGATGCAGAGGCCGGGGGTCCTCCTCCTTTTCTAAAAAAATGTTGCACCTTGCCTCAATAGTGAGACCTCCGGTTGCAACTTCACAATGCACTAGAAGCATACGTGCGCTTTGCCGCGCCGTTTCTCTAACCATCTACCAAATGATGACGATACCACATGGACAAAAAATCCATAAACTAAAACCAACATCAACACTTCCGTCGAAGATATGATTTCACATTCCAAAAAGCAAAATTAACTTTTGATATGTTTATCTCACCTAATCTATAGGATTTCAATCCTTGCAACACCATCCTGCTCCATTTATCTCATTCGTATTATTGGATTGGCGTGGAGTTCTTCTAAATGTTCCATTTGCAAATTTGTGTCTTCTTGAAATATCCAAAAACAAAAATTAAGCAAATCCAGAACAAAGTCAATTGAATTTCATTACTGAGGTGATGAATAGGAGTCTTGCTAAACCATGAACTCTAGTTTTCCATTTCCCTAACCCAAATACTTTGATATTTCAAATTAAATGTTGTTGAAAGTGAAGAGAGAACTACATAATTTTAGCCAAACTACATACTAATCCCAAAAATCATTGGACAACAAATGTATCAATAGAAGTTTGTTGCTGCAAACACATCAGTAAGTTGGTTCAACTGGGTGAAAGTAACTGGAGGATTGAAATATATTTTTCTTTCATCGGTAAAAGTAAGTACATCACAATATTAAGTTGGGGACAAAATCTACAACATGTATACCCACAAAACTCATTTCTTCCTGCAACATGTATATATTGTCATCAAAAACCTTGTGGACAAAAAAATCTACACAAGCACACCTGCAGATCTGCATGGATTTCCATCAAATACCTTGCCAACATCGATACAAAGAATTTTGCACAACCAAACATTATTAGGATATATGGTTCAGTTTAGCAAACCAATGCAGCCCGAGATGTTGTGGTAGTCGCCACATAAATAAAAAGAAAGGGGGGTATAATATTGATCAAAACTTCTCCCGACAAAATTAGGTCGACATACAAAATTGTTGAAGGGAATGGAGTTGGGCTATTGAGAGAAGGAGGAAGAAAGAAGAGAGGGAAATGGGTAAATGAAAGTACAAATGCTCCATGGGTGATTTTGGTAATTAATGTCAACATATCTCTTGTTGGACTAATGCTTCTATCTAGTATGTTTCAGATAAGTTCAACAATGGAGTGGCATGGATTAGAGGATCTGGAAGCCCTTCAAGATGTTGAGGACAAATGATTGGCTCAAGCTCAAAGCTCAGGAATCTACATTTTCTATTTTAGTGATCCAAGATCACGTTGAGTCCATAGGAAAGCCAATACTATTAAGAGGGGATGAGGTGTTGCTTAATGAGTTTCTTGCTCAAAGTGCTTAGTGATATGCTCCAAAGCCCTCAACCACTTTCTCATATCCACATATGTCCCAAACCAAAAGTCAAACTCGGCCCCACCGAAACTTTCTATCCGGCGCCACTGAGTTCTCTTGACATAGCCACTGCCAGAAACCCTAGTCAATTCGGTCTCACCGATGGGATCTCGGTCTCACCGAGATGGACTTGCAAACTCTCTGTTGCCTATTGCAATAATTTCGGTCCCACCGAGGTATGCAATCGATCCCACCGAGTTTACTTGGCCAACTCTCTGTTTCGCTTATTACCCAAATCGGTCCCACCGAGTTTGTGTAATCGGTCAAACCGAGTTGAGGCTTTACCCTAACCCTAGCACATCGGTCCCACCGAGTTTGTGTAATCGGTCAAACCGAGTTGAGGCTTTACCCTAACCCTAGCACATCGGTCCCACCGAGTTGATCATGTCGGTCCCACCGAAATTCCTAACGGTCACATTCTGAACTAAATCGGTCTGACCGAGTTCTCTGAATCGGTCCCACCGAGTTTGGTGGTTTGTGTGTAACAGCTAGATTTTGTGTGGAGGCTATATATACCCCTCCACCCATTCTTCATTCATGGAGAGAGCCATCAGAACATGCCTACACTTTCAACATACATTTTCTGAGAGAGAACCACCTACACTTGTGTTGAGGTCAAGATATTCCATTCCAACCACATAAATCTTGATCTCTAGCCTTCCCCAAGTTGCTTTTCACTCAAATCTTATTTTTACCAAATCCAAATCCTGTGAGAGAGAGTTGAGTGTTGGGGAGACTATCATTTGAAGCACAAGAGCAAGGAGTTCATCATCAACACACCATCTATTACCTCTTGTAGAGTGGTGTCTCGTGGATTGGTTAGGTGTTACTTGGGAGTCTCCGTCAAGATTGTGGAGTTGAACCAAGGAGTTTGTAAGGGCAAGGAGATCGCCTACTTCGTGAAGATCTATCCGAGTGAGGCAAGTCCTTCGTAAGCGACGGCCATGGTGGGATAGACAAGGTTGCTTCTTCGTGGGTGGAGCCCTCCGTGGACTCGCGAAACTCTTACTCTTCGTGGGTTGAAGTCTCCATCAATGTGGATGTGCGATAGCACCACCTATCGAAACCACGGATAAAAAAATCTCCGTGTCTCCAAATTGCGTTTGCACACTCCAATCACATCCTTTTACATTCTTATAACTTGCATGCTTTATTTTCTGCTGCTATATATTTTTGTCATACTTGCTTGATATGTATTGTGAATGTTTAAACTTGTGCCAAAATTCTACTTCAACTTAAAGAAATTAATAACTACAAGTTTTCTTACTTAGAGTCTATTCACCCCTTGTAGACACCTCTCCTTGATCCTTTCAGTAAATCAAGAGGCCGTTCGACACATATCATACAATGATGCCGAAATGAAAACGGTAGAGTATTGAGTTATGGGACGGTAGTGTTGGCTGCTCCAGGACGTTTCAACCACAGTACCTAAGTCAACATCTCCACGCGGTGGGAGCGTGCATTTCTGGAAGGAGATGATTCCCCAATGCCTGGGGAAGTTAGCATCAGTTGCTACCTCCATGTCACCAAGGTCAACACATTCACGCAGTGGAAGCGGACACTTTTGGAGAAAGGCAATCCGACGTGTGGCCGTGTGGGGGCATTAGCAACAAAGACTGAACATGGGGAAAGGCTAGCTACTCCCTTCGCTTCTCAGTTGGTTGATAGTGTGATGCACGCGTGCTTGTATGTTGCATAAAGTCGCTTTAGTTGCCGGACTTCAGGGAGTAACTTATGAAGTTTCACCAATAAACATATTTATATATGATATATAGAAGAAAGAAAAGCAAACACGTGATGAAAAATGGGTTTGTATCTTGTTGTTTTTGGGCCAGATTTCTGTCTTTTTGCTAACATATAATATGCCGTACTCTCTCCTGTCCTTTTTACTTCATATATAAGATTTGTTCAAAGTCAAATCTCGTAAAGTTTGACTAATTTTATAAAAAAATACGAACATTCACAATCTGAAATCATTATCATTAGATACGTCGTGACTTAAATTTTTATATTGTATAACTTTAGCATTGTAGATGTTAATATTTGTTTACATAAATATGATCAAATTTTACGAAGTTTGACTTCACATAATCTTATATGCAGAGGAAAAAGGACCGAAGGGAGTATTATTTAATGAAAATCTGAAGTTACATAAAAAATATCCATCTATACTTACAGAAGAAATTGTAAATTTTTTTTGTAAACTACAAAAAACATTTTCAAAATTATTTAAATTTTCAGGCTACATGGAGTCCAGAGCCAAAATTTGGGCACTCGTGTGTGCCCATATGTACATACGTTGAGTTGCATCTATAAGTTGAGCTAGTATTCACAAAAAAAAGTCTATAAGCTAAGTTTGGACAATGATCCATTTACGGGGAAGGCAAAGTGCTCAATTGTTTGATGACATAGTGTGAATCAATCTATGGTTAGATGGTTAGGACGTCAGTTAGTGACGGAGACAAGCTCAAGCAGGCTGGGCTGCCGCCTAGGGCGTGGCCTCAAATCTCTTTGTTAACTGTAGCAGGTAGGACACTATTTCGCATCAGAGTTCAGGTTCTAGCACCGCCTAAGGCCTGGGGCTTGCCCGGGTCCTATCCAAATCCTAGCACCGTCACTGACGACAGTGGTATCTCCTATCCATCAGAGTTCAAGTCCCAGACTTGACATTGCCGCTCACATTTTTCTAAAATTATTTCAGAACTTTCAGCTATGTGCGTTTAGTGGGAGGAGACGTTTCCGTCGACTATGAAGGTGTTTGTGACAACTTCGTCAATTTCAAGATGATGTGTCGGCTCAGTCTCTCGGAGGTGTTCATAGAAGTAGAGTGTGCGTGCATGCATGCGTTTATAAGGATGGGTGTATGTGTGTATATATAAGCGTACGTGTCTGTACTGTGTTCGGAAAAAAAGACACAGTGAACTTGCATCTGTGTTTTTTTAGAAACGTACTCTCTCCGTCTTTTAAAAGGTGTACTTCCAACTTTGTTGGAAAGTCAAACATTTTTATGTTTGACCATATTTATACAATAATACACCAACATTTATGCTATGAAATTAGTAGCATTAGATTCATAATAAAATATATTTTTATTATATACCTATTTGATTTCACAAACATTGATATATTTTTGTACAAACTCAATCAAACTTTGACATAGTTTAACCCTTCAACAAAATTGAAAGTGCCCTTTTTAAAGGACGGAGGGAGTATGTAGTCATTTGGATGCATGAGAGTCGTGGCCGTAGACTTGTAGTTGTGAGCAGGCCACAACCACGTACTACAAAATAATAAAGGAATGACACGCTCAACAACTGACATCTGGCTGCAGGATCATTAAATACTATGAGCACTGAGAGCATCCCATTTTGAGGGAGCTTAGAGTCTTTAGGAATACGTCACATTTTCTGTCAATTTTTAGGATAATTGACACTTTTGTGTTTGCAAATACAGAAATTCCTTACTAATGTGCTTGGTGTTCACTGTTAAATTATCCTTTCACATACCTCCTTTAGTTGAAATCCCCCTCTTGGCGCAGCTTCACTTGGACAAAGGGATTACTACTTGTGACAGACGTTGGGATTTCTCCGAAGAGAAAGAGTGAAGTAGTATAGTAGCCGAAAGTATTTTGCTCGATAAAGAATCAAGGTTTATCGAACTAATAGTAGATCCACGTAAATGAACTTTAACAGTGCCTACACACGAGACCAAATACTTGCACCCAACGCATGCAAGAGAGTTGTCGACCCTCTTGTACTCGTTAATTGTAAGGATCAAATCTGATAGTAGGAGATATATAAATTGCAAAATAAAATAAAAGTAAATAAATTGCAGCAAGATATTTAGGGTTTTAGTAATATGATTAAAATAGACCCGAGGGGCATAGTTTCTGCTATAGGCATCTCTCTCAAGAACATAGCAAACGATAGGTACACTACTGTTGGAAAATTGTTAGAAAAGCACATAGTTATGATGTTATTCATGGCATGATTAGTACATAGGCATTATGTCCGTGATAAGTAGACCGTTAAACTTACTGACGCCTACTGCTATTACTTCATTTCGAGAGCGCTTCTATGCTTGCCTCTCTAGGTATTAAGTTCATGACAAGCAGAGTAACACATGAAGTATTATGACATAATGTAGACAGAATAAAACGAAACAATATGATTAAACCTTGTCGTTTTATCCTTAGTAGTAACAATACAAATACATGTCTCACTACCCCTCCTATCATGGAGTGAGGACACTGCAAGATTGAACCTACTACAAAGCACCCCTCCCATTGAAGATAAATCAATCTAGTTGGCCAAACAAAAACAAATATATCGGAGAGAAATACAAAGCTATAGCAATCACACATAATAAATTTTATAAAAGAATCAGTTGCTTTCAATGAATAATGTGATAATAAACTCATAATTCATCGGATCCCAACAAACGCACCGCAAAAGATTACATCAAATCGATCTTCGAAGAGAACATTGTATTGAAGATTATGGATGGAGAGAGAGAGAGAGAAAGATATCTAGCTAATCACTCTGGACACATAGGTCCTATGAGAACTACTCACACATCATCTAAGGTGCAGCAAGGTTGATGTAGAAGCCCTTCCTAATCGATCCCCCCTCGGGCAGAGTACTGGTGAAGGCCTTCAGATGGGACCGCGGAAGAACAGAGACTTGCGGCAGCGAAAAAGTTGTTTTGTTGTTGCTTTTGGGGGTTTTCCAATATTTAGGAATTTATAGTACTGGAATTGTGTCAGACGGAGCCATGAGGGGCCCACAAGACATCAGGGCGGGCCTACCCCCCAGGGCGCACCCTGTTGTCTTGTCATCTCCTCATTTCTCTTCTTGACTCCCTCCGAACCTTTCAGGGTCTCTTTTGGTCAAGAAAAAATCGTTAAAAAGTTTTGTCGTGTTTGGACTTCGTTTGGTATGGATTTTCTATAAAACAAAAAAGAAGCAGAAAACAACAACTCACACTAGACAATAGGTTAATAGGTTAGTTCCCAAGAATGATATAAAATAGCATATAAAGCGTATAAGATTGGTAATATAATTGCATAAAACAATAAAAATTATAGATATATTGAAGACGTATCAGGGGTGGCGGCCTAAGAGGTGGAAGCACGTCCTAAGGCAGTCAAAATCTAACCCTAGATGGTACAATACTCATGGGCCCAAGTGAAGGTGATTGTTGACGCGTACCCCCGGTGGGCCCTATCACGCGCAACGGCTTTAACTTATTTTAGTAATGCCAATTTTCCTAGCACTAAGCCATTACATTAAGCTACACTACACAAAACCACACCAGGCACGTACACCATTTCTCTGTTTATTTCGGTAATTCACATTGCAAGAACATATACTACATGAAACGATGAAACTTATTTCACATTTTTCTAATTTCCAATAATATAGTAACCTACCTTTGGCACAAAAACCAGACAAACCTAATTTAACTAATCTACTCTCATTCATAGCGATTCCAGAAATTTCTAAATTGAAGGCCACGAGAACCCTAAACCTAAATCCCCAATTCTGCATAAACCATAATCTACAACAACAAACCCCGAATTCTGAAGAAATCCTAACCTACAACAACAAATGATAGGGGTGTGGGGTGGGGGGAGGATGACTTACTCGACACCACGAAGGGGAGAAGCCTGGCGATGGCCGCTAGTCGGAGCTGCCACTATTGCACGGCCAGGGCCGCCGCCGCCCTATGTGCCAGTGACCCATGTGATGGTTGTTGGGGCCATGTCGCTAAGCTCTGGTTACCCACCCAGTTGTCCACCTCAATGAACCAACAAATTTATGTAGCACCCAATAAATGTGGTAACTCTCTCTTCAAAAAAATAAATGTGGTAACTGGCAAACCTGCAACCGTATAAAGTAGAAACCAGGAATGACCTATTCTAGAAGATAATCACGGGAATGATCTTTTAACTTTTCACTTGAAACTGGGGTTTGTGTTCGGGATTAAACTTAGAAGTCTACAAAATGTCTTATATTTTGAGACGAAGGTAGTAGTCTTTTGCGATTTACTTGGATTTATCAGCTCAATGATTAGATCTTTCAGTATCTTATAAAGCTTTTTTTTCGCAGGGAGATCTCTCGTTATCTTAAAGTTCACTTAATCCACATGCGGAACATGCCTGGCTGACGTCGTTTCACCACCGAATTTAAAGTGGTTATAAAAATTGATTCACCTTTTGGCTCTTGTCATGTGCGATCCCTTAGAATAATATTCTCGGAGCATCCTTTTGGGTCAACAGATTTACTGATCACATGTTGCCGCCCGAAGTGAATAGAAAAATTGAACGTATTTTAAATGGTCCAAGAGATCAGAACAAAAGTAGCCATGCTAATTGAGTGAGCGTTTCATATACTACTTTTAAAATTTAGGACAACGATAACTGCCACACGTGTGGCACAACAGAAACCCGCCCACACGCCCGTGTGTGGATACCCAGCAAAGCAGCCCACACGACCCTGTGTGGGCGAATATTAGCACTGCCCACACGTGTGGCAGGAGGAGCACCCTACCACACGACTTGTTCGATACGAGGGGATCGATCACCCGCACGAATTTGTTCGGCAGGGGAACCCACAGCCCACACGCCTCCATCACAGCAGGTCGTTTTTACTGTGAAAAAAGGAACAAAAGGCCCACTGAAAATGAATTAAATGAAAAGGCCCAGATTTTAGTTTTTTTCTACAACAAATAAAAGCCAGATTTTGCTCAGCCACTAAGAAATGCCATCAGCTGCTTTGAAAAATAGCAGAAAAAATTGCCATTTGAGTTTGACCAAACTATTTGCCATTATATTGTTTTTTAACAATGGCAATGGTTTATAAACACATATTTAATGCCCAAAAATGAAATATGGCAAATCTGCCATGACAGAAAAAATCAATATTGCCATGTGAAAAAAAATAGTTGAAAAATTCATGTGAAAAGAACGCAAAAATTTGACAGGACAGTAAAAGATAACAAATGCAATGGCATTTTTTATTAAAAATTCCATGAAAGTTTACTTAAAATTGTCGTGTTTTGAAGGAGAATTTTGCCGTGTGTGAGAAAAAACACAAAAAGTTGAAAATCAAGTATGAACAAAGAGATTTGCCATGGAAGATTGGTATCAAAGAAATTGTCGTATTTTGTATGATGAATTTATTGTGTGTGAAAAAACATACAAGAGTTGGAAAATCAACTATGAACAAGAAACTTGCCATGGAAGATTCGTATTAAAACTTGCCACGACAAAATTCACGTAAACTAAATTTGTCATGAACAAGAAAAATTGCCATGGCAGAAAAAATCATTTACACTAAATTGCCATGATTTGAGAACTAAATTTGCCATGATCAATAAACTAAATTTGCCATTATTTGTAAACTAAATTTGCCATGAACCAATAAACTAAAATTTGCCATGATCAATAAATTGAATTTGTATCAAAACTTGGCATGACAGATTTGCCGTGTTCTGGTATGATGAATTTGTCGTGCGTGTAAAAATAGAAAAAAGTTGAAAAATAAAAATTATGAACAAGAAAATTTCCACGGCAGATTCGTATCAAAACTTGCCATGGCAAATTCGTACCAAGAATTGCCGTGTGTTTGAATGGTGAATCTGCCATGTGCCAATTTTTTTTAAATCAACTATGAACAAGAAACTTGCCATGGAAGATTCGTATTAAAACTTGCCACGACAAAATTCACGTAAACTAAATTTGTCATGAACAAGAAAAATTGCCATGGCAGAAAAAATCATTTACACTAAATTGCCATGATTTGAGAACTAAATTTGCCATGATCAATAAACTAAATTTGCCATTATTTGTAAACTAAATTTGCCATGAACCAATCAACTAAATTTTGCCATGATCAATAAATTGAATTTGTATCAAAACTTGGCATGACAGATTTGCCGTGTTCTGGTATGATGAATTTGCCGTGCGTGTAAAAATAGAAAAAAGTTGAAAAATAAAAATTATGAACAAGAAAATTTCCACGGCAGATTCGTATCAAAACTTGCCATGGCAAATTCGTACCAAGAATTGCCGTGTGTTTGAATGGTGAATCTGCCATGTGCCAATTTTTTTTAAATCAACTATGAACAAGAAACTTGCCATGGAAGATTCGTATTAAAACTTGCCACGACAAAATTCACGTAAACTAAATTTGTCATGAACAAGAAAAATTGCCATGGCAGAAAAAATCATTTACACTAAATTGCCATGATTTGAGAACTAAATTTGCCATGACCAATAAACTAAATTTGCCATTATTTGTAAACTAAATTTGCCATGAACCAATAAACTAAAATTTGCCATGATCAATAAATTGAATTTGTATCAAAACTTGGCATGAAAGATTTGCCGTGTTCTGGTATGATGAATTTGCCGTGTGTGTAAAAATAGAAAAAAGTTGAAAAATAAAAATTATGAATAAGAAAATTTCCACGGCAGATTCGTATCAAAACTTGCCATGGCAAATTCGTACCAAGAATTGTCGTGTGTTTGAATGGTGAATCTGCCATGTGCCAATTTTTTTTTTAAAATCAAGTATAAACAAGAAAAATGCCATGGCAGATTCGTATCAAAACTTGCCACGACAAAATTCACGTAAACTAAATTTGTCATGAACAAGAAAAATTGCCATGGCAGAAAAAATCATTTACGCTACATTGCCATGATTTGAGAACTAAATTTGCCATGATCAATAAACTAAATTTGCCATTATTTGTAAACTAAATTTGCCATGAACCAATAAACTAAAATTTGCCATGATCAATAAAGTGAATTTGTATCAAAACTTGGCATGACAGATTTGCCGTGTTCTGGTATGATGAATTTGCCATGCGTGTAAAAATAGAAAAAATTTGAAAAATAAAAATTATGAACAAGAAAATTTCCACTGCAGATTCGTATCAAAACTTGCCATGGCAAATTCGTACCAAGATTTGCCGTGTGTTTGAATGATGAATCTACCGTGTGCCAAAAAAAGAAAAAAAATGAAAATCAAGTATGAACAAGAAAAATGCCATGACAGATTCGTATCAAAACTTGCCACGGCAGAATTCAGGTAAACTAAATTTGCCATGAACAAGAAATATTACCATGGCAGATTCATTTGAAACTTGCCATGGCAAAAAAATCATGTAAACTAAATTGCCATGATTTGAAACTAAATTTTTCATGATCAATAAACTAAATTTGCCATGATTTATAAACTAAATTTTCCATGAACCAATAAACTAAAATTTTCCATGATCAATAAACCAAATTTGTATCAAAACTTGGCATGGAAGATATGTATCAAGAATTGCCGTGCTCTGGTATTATGATTTGCCGTGTGTGTAAAAAACACAAAAAGTTGAAAATCAAAAAATATGAATGAGAAAATTGCCATGGCAAATTCGTATCAAGAATTGCCGTGTGTTTGTATGATGAATTTGTCGTGTGTGAAAAAAACACAAAAAGTTGAAAGTCAGGTATGAACAAGAAAAATGCCATGGCAGATTCATATCAAAACTTGCCACGGCGGAATTCACGTAAAGTAAAAATTGCCATGATTTGAAAACGAAATTTGCCGTGACTAGTAAACTAAATTTGCCATGAACCAAATAAACTAAATTTGACATGATCAAATAAAATCAGATTGCCATTGTCAATAAACTAAATTTGCCATTATCAACAAACTAAATTTGACGTGGTTAAGTAAGAAACAAAAGCATAAAGATAGGCATGGGCGTGTTAAAAATAACTAAATTTGCCATGACAAAATAACATGACATTTTTGCCATGGCAAACTTTGAAAAAAAAAAGGTCATAGGAACATTTTCTAAACTTGCTATGTGATCAAATGCAGAAAATTGGCATGCTACGTACACATATAACTTTGACATGGGCTTGTATTACGAGGGACATGGGCTTAATCAAATATTGCCATAGGCCTAAAAAATGTAAGTGCTTGTATTACAAGGGACATGGCTACAAATTATGAATAAAATTGCCATGGCATATGCATATTCAAATTTGCCATGGCGTTTTGCTTAAAAATAGAAATATATGTTACAGAATTGCCATCGATAAACGTGTAACAATTGCCATGATTTCTAACCTCAATCTGACCACATGTATTCTGTAAAGAACAACACCAGTTCAGTAACAGGCCTTGTGACCTGGGGCACTACTACAGGCACACATGTTTAAGCTATGTGATCAACCTAAAATGCCATGGGTGTAAAATTTAGCATGTCTTTGAAATTTACCATGGCATCATCATAAATTGCCATGACTCTAAAGTTGCCATCACTGCATGCTCGAAAACCGCCCATGGAAACTAAAGACTATCCATCTATTCTATACATTATCATATTCAAAACTGTACGCAGATGATTGATCAAATAAGAATCATCGCCCTGCTGCCGTGTGCATGAACACACAACACACCAAACTGAGAGAGGGAAAATCAAACCTCCATGGCATCGCACGCCGGAGGAGCATGGAGCAGACAGGCCTTCCTGAAGATCACATCGAGCGCGCGAATGTCGCCATGATTGTAGTAGTTGTTGGGCCGCCGCGACACCCTGACGAACAAGCCATTGCCCCCCACGACCGCAAGCCCGTCGATGTTGACGAAGAACGCGGGGTGGCGCTTGCCCACCAGATCGAGTAGCTCCGGCCCGCGCCTGCGTCCACCGTAGAGGCCGAGCCCCACTAGGGACACCTGCCGGCCCGCCCCCGCCTTTCCCGTGGCAGGAGTTGGCGAGTAGCGCGGCGGCAGCATGCAAATAGACTGGCACGCGACGGAGCTCGAACCTCAGAAGTAGCCGCACGCGCGCCCGCCTCCTCCGCTTCAGCCATCTGGCCCCTCTGGATCTCCCCCTCACCGCCGGGAAGACCACACAGCTCTCCCTCACCGCCACCCAAGCCGCCATGGGAGAAGGGGGATCCACCCGATGCTCACCACCAACCCGCCCCTCCCCGCCCCTCATGCCTGCCACCGCCCATCTCGCCGGCCACCTACCGGTCAGCACAAAGATACAGATGAGAGGGGATACGAGCAGAGGGGAAGAAGAGGAGCGGCACGGGGCGGTGGGAAGAACCTGGCTGTGCTCGTCGGCGTTCGCCGGCCACCGGAGGTGTGGGAGAGGCACCGGGGTCGCTCGGGATTGAGCTCCTGCTTGTGGGGGTGTGGCCGTGTGGCCGTGTGGGAAATGGATAAGGTGAAGGAGAGAGAGCGGTGGGCGAGCGAGAAAGAAAAGGACGTTCGCGCAACTTCGCCCTGACCACCGGAGAGAAAACCGGCGTGCGGGCGAACTCCCTCACACGCCACACACACAAGTTGTCCTACGTGGCACATAAAATCAGCCTTTTCGTGCCAAGATTCGTGCAAAAGACACTGGACGGCGATCGAGGCGTGTGGTCGAGTTGGCTAACGCCCACACGTGTGGGCGTTAACATTTGCGAAAATTTAATGAACAAGCTCTTAAAACACAATTTCTTATGCACTAATAAATAAACATCTATCGTATTCGCAAAAGTAATATTTTGTTCCTCTATGACTTACGAGTGTTTAAAGGACCGGGACATGTACATGTGTTCTTCTGCATAAATACACACACATGAGTATCAACCCTTGTCATGTGCATTAGCATAATCCCCTTGTCTGGCCTTAGTGAGACTTGTCGCACGGGAAAGTAGAGAGTGACACCCACCCACTGCATGTGCCTCAGTCATGATCCACCCACGGGAAAGTAGAATTTGAATTTCATCTAGCAGTACAGTAACATGGAGCATATGGCGAGAGTTGGCATCAACTGGTCGATGGGTCACCGGAGCAAGGCGTTGATTGGACTAACAGTCAGATGATCCCAGCACATTCCCGTCATTAAGAAAGGTTATCCATATTTATTGATGAAAGCAACAGAAAGAAGCACATCATGCAATTCCTCATGAAAAGAACGTAAAGCAGCCGGATGCATTTCTTTGTGGAAGGAAAACAAATCATGCAGCGGCACGGCGAGGAAGCGCGTTGCGCACATGGAATTATTCTCTTGGTTCATGGGTAGGCTTAGTGGCTGGCGAATCCCTTGACAGAGGATTATGTCTCCTCGGTAGGAGGCTGCATGATACACTCGCTGTTTTTTTTTTCCTTCTTGTTTGCGTGGACCTGCATTTTGTTTCCATTTCCCTTCATTTTTAGCTAATTTCTCATGGGCGCTAGTAAATCTATACTTGCTATTGAATTAGATGATATCATGCGCGTTACGGCGAAAATATTGCAATATACTTTCATGACATTTGACTATTTTGAACGTTAATATTTAGATGGTTACTATGAGAACTAAAACTAAAACACATCTGATTATTGCATTTATTTATTGAGGTGAGCCTCTTCTCATGCACATTTGCATTATGAGGTGGGTGTTTTCCATGCATGTTTACATGATGAGCTGGCATTTGTGAATGTTGAATATGTTAATGAGGGCTGGCTATTTAGATATGGGAGATTATATATTTTTGGATTTAAACAGTCCGAACTGTTCCGTCCAATTGTGTTGTTCTCTTTAGGAAACATTGAGTATATACCATGGGCAGCCTCGTATACAACGGTGCCGCGGGAGCGATCACGATCTTCTTGCTAGTATGTTGGGAGGTTTGGAAGTATAGGAATGCCATTGTCTTTGACAATGCATTTTCATCAGTTAGAGTGTTGTTGAGAAGAGTTTATGAGGAGGGATGCGTGTGGCAATCAGCTAGATTGTTTAAGGGTGATGTGTCACCCTTCTTGGGAGGTTGTTTAGGCGGGCATACTGGGAGTAGTCGTGTTAATCGGCTATAATGCCACCCTTGTAAACCGTGAACTATGGATGGGTTTCTTTGCCTACTTCTTCTATGAATATATGATACCCATGTTTGTGTGTACTATAAAAAAAAGGACAAATCATAAGTATCTAAGGGGGCAAATTAATGAACTCTACATTGCTCCGCCTCCATGCAAGCACAAGATCTCGCATTGCCTACTAATTACAAATTCTTTTTTTTGCATGTGCTAATTACAAATTCAACATTAGTTACATACTGACTCCCTACCCAATCCTGCCAATCAACAACTTTGAATATACTTCTTGTAAGTGTTCTCCCCAAAATTAATTTTTCTAATGCAAGTCTTTAATAACATCTGATCCTTTCATTGCAAAAGAAAAGAACTCTTCACTAGTAAATGAGAATGATACAGGCATATTGTCGAGGTCTACTCGTTATTACTATTTATTTTCCATCAATTCAAATTGTTGATCACAGAATGGTGACACTATCAAGAAAAAAAATGCTCATATATGCAATACATGTAATGATTTTAATATGGTCATTATGTTTCATACTTTTTTTGTTATTTTAATGTTCGGTTTTTCCTATGATACTCTGCCTACAAAATAATATGGGTGTGGATAGATCTCAGTAAGTCTCAGTCAAGTGACAAAACATATAAAGAAGAAGAGAAAAAATTAAAGAAAATTTACACGGATCTCCACATAAGATCTCATGGATATAGCAACGACTGAGACTTAACGAAGCCTCGGTCGACTGAGATTTAGCAATACTGAAATAATATATATTTGTATGGATGAGATGGCTTGTTAGTGCGCTGATATAAACAGAAAAGTAGTAAGATGGACTCCGGTACAAATGCTCCCGGTTGAGTGTTCTCATTTTCAAGTTTTAAAATTTCTTAAATAATCCTGTGGACGTTTGATGAATTTCTTTTTCGGAGACAACTATCTGATGACTACTCCTTTGTCAAAAAAATATGACGACTAGTCGTAACCTATTCTTTTTTGGCCAATATTGTATTCATTTGCATGCTCCAAAAAATATATTTATACAGTTTATTGTAGATATTTTTCTCTTTTCCTTTTCTCTTACAGAGCACAAATTTATACATTTTGGCTATAACTTCGGATGTTCGCACCACTTCCAACACTATATAATATAGTCAAGAGCCACTTCAGACACAACCTCGATCTCTCTCTTCGTTAACTTAATGCAACTTAATGAAGAGAGGAAGAGGCAAGGCCGAGAGAGTGGTGGCGCGAGGGGGGTGGGATGAAGACGGGAAGGGCCGGCGAGCTGACGCGAATGTGGGAGGAGGCGGTGGCTAGGTTTTCTTCACGGGAGCTACCACCTTTTTATAGCCTGTGTTTGAAATGACCAAAATGGCCTAGTGAGGACATGATATTTACATTTAGTTGCAATTGAAAATGTATCCATGGCCCAAGTTGATCGTAGTAAAAATCGGACGACTCACATCAAAGCGACCCGAGATCCAACGGCCAGGATTGCAAAGGGAAAACAATCGAACGTTCCAGAGTGCCTAATCGCTCCCAGACCTTCATTCCCTCCAGCTCTTTACTCCTGGGATACCACGTGACCATACCTAATCTTCTATATCTAAATAGCTACTCCCTCATTTCCAGATTATAGGGCTTATCTCAATTTTATCATTTTTCTAATTTAAAGGGCTCATCTCCATCTCTTTTTAAGATTCCAAGGCGCATTAAATCTTTGCACGTAAGAATTAAAAAGGAACTCGCCAATGCATGTAATGCTACTACTCATCTGCTAGCCAAGCATGCATGCACTGCAATTAATCTCAATTAATGCATCAATTTAGTTTGGGTAGTTTTGTAAAGTACGAGATACATTCCTTGACTCACCACGTGCTTTGATTGATGAGATTTCAGATTTGAGCCCTATAAATCAGAAAGGAGGGAGTAGCCTCCACTAATCTATTTATCTCAACATGCAAGTATGCCACTCAATCATTCAACATGCATGGAGAAAGGTCCATCATAACATGCAACCATGCATATTAAAAGCCACCTCAACATGCAAACATACACGCGAATTTACATTAGGCTGGTTGTAATGGGGAGTCTCATATACTAGTATCATGCATATGATACTAGTGTGTGATACTACCTCCGTAATGCATAGTATCATAAGTTAGTATCTTAGATTGCCTTATTAATTGCCATGCATGACACAAACTAACAGAGCATTTAATATGATACGATATCATGATATGATACTACATCCTCTCTTTCCTCATTTAATTGTGTGCCACATCATCGAAAACGTCTAGTTGGCATGCATGATACTACTTATGATACTCCCACTACAACCAGCCTTATACAATGATCAAACACCATAAATTATATTTATTTTCAGTTTTAGTTCTCAACTTCTCATATCATTACTCTAAATATTCATGTTCCATACAAATAAATTATCACTGAATATATTGCAAAACATTTCCACAATAACGTGTGTGATATCATCTAGTACTTATACTAAGACGTCCAATGGCTGGCTTAATGAAAGGAGGGTAGGGCACTGCCACTGGATGTCATTGAAAGCTTGAGTGCAGTGTGTATTGGCTATTATGTTTTTGCATCATTTTTATTTACTTGACAGTTCGCCCCACCTTAGAAAAAATTCGGCCTCCGCAAACAGATCCATGGCGAGTTAGCATAGGGTACTGTATTAGTACTATCTCTGTCCGGGTTTATTGCCCCTTGTATTTTGGATCGAATTTTGACCACCTATTTGACTAACAAAATATAAAGTGTATACTACAAAAAATGTATTGTTGGATTTGTATTCGAAAATGTTTTCAATGATATTAAGTTTTGTGATATATACTACCTCCGTCCTGGTTTTGTTGGTCCTTATTGTTTTTTGTGCCAAACTCTGATCATAGATTTAACTAACAAAATGTCCATGCATGTCTCCAAAAATTATATCAATGGAAACTATGTTCAAATACGAATCTAACGATATAATTTTTGTTGACATGCATTAACATTTTGTTAGTTAATATTTGATCAAATTTGGCACAAATTACATAGGGGATAAATCAATGGTCAAACTTTAGCATGAAATAGGAGGTGACCTAATAAACTGAACGGAGAGAGTACTAGTACTGAATTTGCTGTTTAAACATCTCAGAAAACGTTCTCCACCACTACCCAAACGGAGTTTAACGGCGTCAAGATCAAGTTCAGAATGGACTGCCCGTTAAAAGAACGAAAAATAATAATCAGGAGAGTCGAACAACTTTGCATATCTATCCGGTTGATTACGTGCCCCTATGAGAAACATTCAGAAGAGAACAAGAGAGATGACGGCATGATTGGCATCATCGGCTGCTAGGACATGCCATTTTATTATACAGTTGATCGTTGTCTGGAGATATATATACACCGTATTTTAACACGCGCATCGCTGGATGGACATGCCAAGAGCCAGCAAGACGTGCCGTTGCAACCGCGTCAACACATGTATATCCGCGTCCGCACAGTTGCAACGAGAGAAGTGGACGCGTACAGGTAAACGAGGTTTAACACACTTTGAAAATTCAGTGCAGGCTGTTGCCAGTAGTTAATCTAGAAAACCTGGCAATTAGCAGTTTGAAGAGCTTCGTCTCAAAAAAGAAAGGAAAAACAGTTTGAAGAGCCTGGTTAGCTGCTGCGGTGCTGTATCACTCCGGCGATTTTCACCTGCTGAAATTTAGAAACACCAAGTTTGAAAAAGTTTGTCTTTCAAATGGATGTATGTAACACCAAGTTAGTGCTAGATACATCATTTGAGGAACAAACTTGTAACAAGTTTTTCGGACGGAGGGAGTGCCATTTTTCTATTCATGTGTTTTGAGAATCTTACTAATTAAAGAGGCCCTGAAAATTCTACTAACACCCATAGCACTAAATTAGGTCCGCGACACTAAATTATATTCATCCCGAAATATTTTCCGTACCACATATATTCGATATTGTAGATATTCACATATTTTTAAAATACAGAAAAGTTTTCTAGAGCGTGAATATATAGAGAAGTTAAAACAAAACTAAACTTGAGATAGTTTTACACTTGGTCTAGCGAGCAGGCGGTTAGTCCGCGACGATCACATCATCTGTTCCTTGAGCTAGGAGGCGGAGCACCCTAGCTGCCTTCTCCGATGCCTTTCTTTTGCCACTCCGGACCATTGCCCCATCTTTCTCGATTGTGCGGCACCAAAAGATTTCACTTCGAAAGGTTTTGGCCACAATTGGAGGGGTTCCACCTCGTGGTTTCCGACGCTTGGAACTCCGTCGAGCGTGATCCGGTCCCCTTCCGGCACATCGTCGCGTGGCTCAAGGTGACGGTGAGGCATCTCCAAGCCGGAGCGCCAAATCTATCAGTCATATCTCCTTGCAGTTGATGGTTGTCCACAAGCTCATTGCCTGCCTTGACGCCGCGCAAGATCTTCAGCCGCTCTTTTCTTCCAAAGCCTGGCTTCATCGCCGGTTTAAGGCAGCATACCTCAGCCTTTCATCTCTAGGTCGCTCCATTGCCAGGGAACGATCACGATTCGTTTACCTAAAATATGGAGACACGAGCTCTTCCTTCTTCCGCATTCACGCTTCCAACTGTTAAATTTTCTCACTCAAGGTTGGCGATCACATCGTCTCTGAGCATGGAACACTCGCTCAAGCAGCCTTCGACCACTTCTCCGGCATCCTCACACTACAAAAAAAGACACATCCGTGACATTTTGGGCCGAACGAAATTTTTTTCTGTCATACATATGACACTTCTATGACGATAATTGTGACAAAATCCGGTATCATCATAGATGTGGTAGGCTCCTACTTCTATGAAAAAAAATCATAACAGAAAATGGGCTTTTCGTCCTGGGTGGGCCGGAGACGCAGCTGCATGACATTCTTTGAGCCGTCCATGATGGAAAAAACCGTGGTAGAAGCGAGGGGAGGAAAATTTCGGGGAGTTCCCGGTTAAGGTAGGAGGTCGGGGGCCGAGCGATGCGCGTTTCTCTCGTACACGTATGCGCGTGTGTGCGAGGCGTTGACTCTAACTGAACCCGAGCGAGGCGTTGGGCTCTAACTGAACCCGAGCGATTGCACTGCAGGCTACGCGTTACTGAACCCGAGCGATCGATCGATGGCTGTTAACTGAACCCGATTGAGCGATTCCTTCGCTACTGTTGCTAACTGAAGCCGATCGATTGGATGAACAGTGAGCGTTCCGGGGGGGGGGGGGTTGGATGAACAGTGAGCGGTGGCGTTGCCTCTGGATGAACAGGACCCCGTGGTGTGGAGGGCTGGATGAACAGTAGACGGTGGAGGGGTGCCCGTGGAAGGGTGGTTGAACAGTAGCCGGTGGAGTAGCGCGCGGTGGAGGCTGGAGGAGGTCGACGGTAGCCCGTGGAGGCTGGAGGAGGTCGACGGTGGAGATGAACAGTATCCCATGGAGTCCCGTTTTGCGGTACGCCACACCCCTCCCGATGAATAGGACCCCCGTTTCGACCGTAGGAGGTCCTTTTCGTCCATTTTGCGGTACGCCACACCCCTCCCGATCAACAGGACCCCCGTTTCGACCGTAGGAGGTCCGTTTCCTCTGTTTTGTGGTACACCACACCCCTCCCGATCAATAGGACCCCTGTTTTGACCGTAGGAGGTCCATTTCCTCCATTCTGCAGTACGCCAGGCCTCGTTTCCATCGCCTGTTCCGTCCAAGCCCTCCCGATGAACACGACCACGCATTCCGTTCCGACCCAGCCGGTTGGCTCCCACGTGTTCCGTTACCTCCCGATGAACACGACGCATTTCGTTGCCTCCCGATGAACACGACGCATTCCGTTGCCTCCCCATGAACACGACGCATTCCGTTGCCTCCCCATGAATACGACGCATTCCGTTGTCTCCCCATGAACACGACGACGACGATGTTTCTCCGTTCCGAAAAAGCCATGTACACGAGCTCTGGTCGTACGTATGCGCGAGTAGGCGTTCGAGACCCCGCCCATATGTACACATACGTGGCCGTATTTTCTTTCTTGCACCCTGGCCGCTGTGAGTACGTGTACATGCTACGTGCGCGCCTCTACTACGACACGTACGCGCCTCTACTACGACACGTGCGCGCCTCTACATCCACCAGTATATATGTACGTACACGTTCGCGACCAGAATGACAATGCTATGTACGCTTTGACCAGGTGGGTCCCGACTGTCACGCACTTCCTTGCCTGCGAAGATGTAGCTGGTGGGTCCCAGCAGTCAGGGGGGCGAATCATTTTTTTGCCCGGACGCACTTCCTTGCGTGCTAAGATGTAGCTGGTGGGTCCCAGTAGTCAGGGGCAAACGTTTTTCGCGAAATACAGTGGCCCGTCCGGTGGGTCCCAGCTGTCAGGGGCAAACGTTTTTTCGCGAAATACAGTGGTCCGTCCGGTGGATCCCAGCTGTCAGGTGGAGAAATCATTATTTTCCGCGTAATAAGGAGGCACTTCCTTGCTGCGGCCGTGGACCCAGCTGTCAGCCTCTCCACGTACAGTCCACGTTCCATGGAAGTCGTTCCTTGACCACGTTGACCACGCCGCGCCGAGAGCACCAGGGCGGTGGACGACGGTGAGGCCTAGGAAGGGGACGACGGGGAGGCGGGGAAGACGCGGCAGTGGAAGCCCGCGCGGAGAGGAGTGCGAGGGTTCATTGTTCGGCTGCGGTGTGAAACTGCCGTCGCCGCAGGGCCTGGCCAGCCGGGGAATAGTAGGGGGCGGTAAGGCCTCCACGGCAGCACAGCCGGCCACGGGAGGCATAAGCATGCGGCACGACCGGCGCTGCTTTGGGCGGCTGGAGCAAGAAGACCAGAGGTTGAAGAAGCACTACGGCCGTTGGATGGACATCGTACGATCACTGGAGCTAGAATCGTTCATATTGACTAAAGTTGACAAAGGCCCCCGTCCCAGTCAACTTAGTAGGCCCACAAGTCAGCCTCCCATCATGGTGGGTCCCAGCTGGCAGGGTGAGTATTCATTTTTTTGTGTGTAATAAGGAGGCACTTCCGGTGGGTCCGAGCTGACAGCGGGGGGAACGTGTTTCCGTGAAATACGCTTGCCCATCCGGTGGGTCCCAGCAGTCAGGGGGAAACGTTTTTTTGCGAAATAAGGTGGCCCGTCCGGTGGGTCCTGCTGTCAGGTGGAGAAATAATTATTTTGCGCGTAATAAGGAGGCACTTCCTTGCGGCCGACTGGACCCAGCTGTCAACCTCTCCACGTACAGTACTCTTCCGATGGAAGTCGGTCGTTGACCACGTTGACCACGCCACGTCGAGAGCACCAAGGCGGTGGTCTGGACGACGGCGAGGCCTAGGAAGAGGACGACGCGGAGCCGGGGAAGACGCAGCAGTGGAAGCCCGCGTGGAGAAGAGTATGAGGGTTCACTGGTTCAGCTGCGGTGTGAGGCTGCCGTCGTCGCAGAATAATAGGGGGTGTGGGTGAGTAGAGGGATGGACTGGCCAGCGGTGGGAGTAGTATGGGGCGGTGAGGCCTCCGCGGCATCACAGCCGGCCACGGGAGGCAGGAGCACGCGACACGACCGGCACTGCTTTGGGCGGCTGGAGCAAGAAGACCAGAGGTTGAAAAAGCACTACAGCCGTTGGATGGACATCGTATGATCACTGCAGCTAGAATCGTTTATATTGACTAAGTTGACAAAGCCCTTGGTACGCGTCAACTTAATAGGCCCACAGCTCGGATTTGGCAGAGAACATATAGTCCATTTGCGATTTGTAAGAATGTACAGCCCATTTTTTTAATTTTAATGGAATTTACTATAGCCCATTTACAGTTTCTTAAAAGTACAGCCCAACTTCTAGCTAGGACAACGATTAATAATTTCAAACAACCGCTCAAAACAGAATTAAAAAAAAATACCCACATTTTGATTGGATCCGAAATATTTTTATCCGAAATTTCTAGTCAGGTCAAATATAATTTCAAAATAAAGTTGTATTACGTTAAAATCCAACGAAATATTGCGCGCGCAACAAGTAATGAAATTAAAAATTTCAAATTCCAAAAATAATATATTTTTCAAACTAATTACGTGTTTGGTGCATAGTAACTGTCTAGTTATTATAATTACATCTCATTTATTATTTCTTAAAATCCATTTTCTTGTTAAGCCTAATGCATACCTTCTAGGAAAGTTTACAGCCCAGCGGGGCGGAGAATAACAAGTTGACCCGGATATTGTATACAACTATCGGCCCAGTTGCATTGCTGATGTTGAAAAAAGGCCTGATTAATATAGTACAACCTAACATGGTTACTCAGCCCATATTCAACGACGCTGGAAAGGCCCAAACAAGACTTCTGTACAACTTTTTGAAGTCACTGAGCTCAATTAATAACTTAAGAAAAAAAGTTAGATTACAGTGGAACCTAATTAAAAGCTGTCATGAGCAAATAAATAATTCAACGGGTCCCACTTGTGTGTGTGCGTGTGTGTGTGTGCGTGTGTGTGTGTGTGTGAGAGAGAGAGAGAGATAGAGAGAGACCCATTGGTCGATGCTCGTAAATACATCTTTCAGCCATATGCATTGCTGATGCTCAGTAAAAACTTATATAGTTGACACAATCATATAGAACATCATAGCACACTGAACTTGCATACAAAAATTTCACGCAGGCGGCACAATCAGGATGGAAGCAGTGGATCGCTGCGGGAAGGGCTATGTTGAAACCAACGAAGTCGTACATAACGGTTCATTGTCTTTATCAATGACGGGGAAATATCTTGAATGTTGTGCAAAGAAAATAGACAGACAACACAATAAGTTCTGCTAGCACATTAAGTTGACGTACAACCCTTTCTAAAAAAGTTCGGATACAAAATTAGAACAGGTCACAATCAAATGTATTGGCATATCAATGCTTCACACCCATAGCTCGGATTTAACTAGTATCTGATAAGATTCAGTTGTTACCTCAAATTAGAGCACATCCAGGCAGCCAGCCCTGCCTCTTCTCCCAAAGAAGCAGTGGCCTCCATCGCGCGATGGAGTAGGCCCTGTGCCATCCATCGTTCCGAGCAACACGGGGAAAGTCTGACGTTGACTCCTGTAATGGACGTCGTCGACGAACCGTGGCACCAGCGGCGGCGGCAGGACTTCGATTGATGGATTGACCACTTCTTCGACATGCACGAACACTCGATACAGGTACATCCCTAACGTGGTCCGCAGCGGCCTTGGTGGCGACGAATAGTACAACCCCGATTCCTACACCGGTATCTCCACACCAATCACCTTCGGTATGGTGGACGGCTTCTTCATCCATGCCATAACTGTCAGAGTCCAGCTGTCTGGAGGAACAAACATACTTACGATCTCACCTCCAAGGTTGTTGATAAGCTCGTTCATGGACTCACTGTTTCAAGCACGTCGAGGCATGCCGTGGAAGGTAAGCTTTGTTAAAAACTCAAGCTCAGAGGGCACCGAGCCCCATCCTGGGTGCCACCGATCAAAGCTCACCAGCGCGCCATCGCAGAACAAACGCCGGGAAGATTCGAACACACGACTGCAGTCGAAATTTGTCCGGAACCTGACAAAGAAATCAGCCGGTGGCGGACAGACTTTGACGAGCAAGTCACTTATTTGGATGTCGTGCGCAATGCCAAGAGCTTCGACAAGGTCGTCCGGCGAGACGGGAGGCCGGTCGCCGTTGATGGTTACCATCAGCACTTTACCGGCAAACTGGTCGTCAAGCGCAGCCATGCCACTGTTGAGCGACAACACGCAGCGACCGAAGGCAGGACGGACCTCAAGATCTCCGGCTCGGAGATCCGCGTTGACCGGTGACATGATAGTGCGCTTGAGTACAGGGAGTACAGGAGGGGGATTTGGGGGAACTGGAGTAGGAATCAAGATTCCGGAGGTGGGGGAGGGATGGGAGACTGGGGATGAAAAGGTAGCATGAATTTTGAGCACACGTCAATATGCTCTCGGCGCGCAAGCGCACGAAAACACCGGTGGCACCCACATGTCGGCCTAAGAGTCCTTATTCTTTCTTTTCTGGAGAGCCCGGCCTTTTTTCAGGATCTTTTGAGAGCCCAGCTTGAGAGTCATAATTGACCCGTTTGGCATTGCGTTACTACTCGGCCCATATTCAACGACACCTCACTGGCCCAAACAAGTGT
This sequence comes from Triticum urartu, assembly GCF_056163025.1. Classification (NCBI taxonomy): domain Eukaryota; kingdom Viridiplantae; phylum Streptophyta; class Magnoliopsida; order Poales; family Poaceae; genus Triticum; species Triticum urartu. The sequence continues at coordinate 476,503,126 of NC_141879.1, forward strand.
ACATCATCGAAAAGACACTGAGCTCAAATTATATAACTTGAAAAAAGGTGATATACTCTGAACACTGGAGAATGGTGATGCCCTCATTTAGCCCACCAGTAGTTCGAGACAATAAACAGTTCAAAACAACGATATATACAACATTCAAATACTAACTAGTGACTACTACTAACATAAACAGCAAGACATGATAGTTCATAAGAAGTCTTGCTACACCACCAAAACGCACCCATCTGCAGCGCTCAGACTCTCGTGATCCAGACGAGAATGACATTCTAAACAGAAGAAACTATTACATAGTAAGAGTGACATAGACGAGGATGACCAAATGACAAGGAATATGCATAACAAAAGAAAGAACTACCCATCCAGAACCAGCAGCAAAGACAACAAAGTCATTCGAAGAGATGATCCAACACCATCATAATTTACAGCCCCGCTTTAGTGACCAGTGATCCGGAGACACCAGTACTCCACCCTTTTGATGCAACAGCCCAATTACCTATCAACCTGAAGGCTTGAACCACATCACTGCATGTCGTAATTGAGACATCCAAGGATCAAAGTTAATCCGGATGCCTTTGTCATTCTCACCTTCTTTTGCCTACAGGCTGTATCGTTGACAATCAGGGGAGTTTGCTCACGAACTCCTAGGGCTCGCCGTGTAGACACAGTTTTCCATAGCAAACAGAGCCTCTCTGCAATCAAGGTCCTTGCGAACGGTGATCTCCTGGTTAATCGGATAATTGAGTCCGAGAAACAGAGAATGTGAACCAAGGCTGTTTACCCGCCTCCAACTAAAAAATCCTAAAGGCCCCAACAAGCTGGTATCCTACTCATAGATGTAACAACCACTGTCACGTATTACACGGTGCTTGTATACAGTGGGTTTTTTTGCAATATAACTTTTCCGGCTCATGTGTCTGAATGATCATCAGTATTTTGCCGTCGTCTGATCGAGCGAGGAACCAGTTGTGCTTCCCTGTTTTTGGCAAAGGTGGTGTGATTACAAAGGGCGGTAACTGTAGGGACACTGCATCATATCAAAAAGGACAAACATTGTTAATGTAAGATCAGCATTGTTCAGAGTATGAGTAGGATAATGCAAGAAATAGCATTGATATGTCCCTGTTGGAACTGGGAGGAAAATACAGGGAAATGTATACTGGGTTCGAAAATATAGAAGTGCCATGCATGGTTATACTCATGTTATCTCTCAATCGATTCTTCATAGGAAACTACCATGTCATGCATGTTATGTAATCATGTTCTGTCCTCACAAATAAAATCTTCAAGGTAACTAACAGATGATGCATTGTTATATACTCGTGTTCTGTGGGCAAAAAATTTGTGAGGATATTATTCTAGCCATTGATGGCTGAAGGGCAAATATAGGTATGTACACATGGTAAGCATTGCATGATTTCACTACTTCCAAATATAGAGTTCTCCATATGCACATTTACTTCCCTAATGTATGGTTAGATGAAACCAACAGTGTGGTGCATGTTTCTACATTATGAAAATGAGGAAACTAACATGGCCATTGATACACACTCATATTTAGTAGTAGTATATAGATTACTGTAAAATAAGGATAATATCCATATATTCCTAACCGTTTGATTATTCAGGGTACAAATTGGCTGTAATGACATGGTCACAATCGCATGAATTAACTCATTCCAAATATAGCTGATTTACGGCGTCTCTAATACATTGCCATAGTTCTACTCAAATTCTGCTCAAACAGGGATAAGCCAATCATCACAAAAAATTCAAATAGTGTCATGGCGTCATCATTAACATGAGATGGAAACAACTTACACACGCTATCCCAGCAATACGTGGTGCCATCTGCTTTGTCGATCGCGTAGATGATGCCATTGTGTTGAATAGCATCACAGAAGTGTGTATCAGCTCTGACGATGATCCACTGCGAGCCGAGTTGTCTCCAGCTAAAGAAGGCACCTGTAACACCCATGATGCGGCTATATCTCCCACGTGTCGGAGCACGACTTAGAGGCATAGCCGGATTGTAGGCATGTCGCAAGAGGGGTAATCTTTACACATCCCATGTACTGAATAAGAAAGAGGTACAAAGTTGGCTTACAATCGGCACTTCACACAATACATAAATATAGCATTACACCATCCAGAATACAATCAAGGTCTGACTACGGAACCAAAATAAAAGAAGACTACCCCTAATGCAAAAGATCCCCAATCGCCTCGACTGGGCTCCACTACTGATCAACTGGAAACGAAACAACACAATGAACACGGTCTTCATCAAGCTCCTCCTTGAGCTCAGCTGCATCACCTGCACGGTATCATCGGCACCTGCAACTGGTTTTGGAAGTAATATGTGAGTCACGGGGACTCAGCAATCTCACACCCTCGCGATCAAGACTATTTAAGCTTATGGGGTAGGAAAAGGTAGTGAGGTGGAGCTGCAACAAGCACTAGCATATATGGTGGCTAACTTACGTAAATGAGAGCGAGAAGAGAAGCAAAGCACGGTCGTGAACTAGAAGTGATCAAGAAGTGATCCTGAAACTACTTACGTTCAAGCATAACACAAGAACCGTGTTCACTTCCCGGACTCTGCCGGAAAGAGACCATCACGGCTACACACGTGGTTGATGCATTTTAATTAAGTTAAGTTTCAAGTTTTCTACAACCGGACATTAACAAATTCCCATCTGCCCATAACCACGGGCACGACTTTCGAAAGTTCAAAACCCTGCAGGGGTGTCCCAACTTAGCCCATCACAAGCTCTCACGGTCAAGGAAGGATATTCCTTCTCCCAGGAAGACCCGATCAGACTTGGAATCCCGGTCACAAGACATTTCGACAATGGTAAAACAAGACCAGCAAAGCCGCCCGGATGTGCCGACAAATCCCGATAGGAGCTGCACATATCTCGTTCTCAGGGCACACCAGATGAGCAATCCGTACAACTAAAACCAACCCTCAAGTTTCCCCGAGGTGGTGCTGCAAGGGGCTCTAGTTTGTACCAACACTCAGAGGAGCACTGGCCCGGGGGGGCTAAAATAAAGATGACCCTCGGGAGCGTGACTCCCAAGGGAAAAGTAGGTGGTGGTGAGGCAAATGGTAAAACCAAGGTTGGGCCTTGCTGGAGGATTTTTATTCAAAGCGAACTGTCAAGGGGTTCCCATTATAACCCAACCGCGTAAGGAACGCAAAATCAAGGAACATAACACCGGTATGACGGAAACTAAGGCGGCAAGAGTGGAACAAAACACCAGGCATAAGGCCGAGCCTTCCACCCTTTACCAAGTATATAGATGCATTAATATAAATAAGAGATATTGTGATATCCCAACAATAACCATGTTCCAACAAGGAACAAACTCCAATCTTCACCTACAACTAGCAACGCTATAAGAGGGGCTGACCAAAGCGGTAACATAGCCAAACAACGGTTTGCTAGGACATGGTGGGTTAGAGGCTTGACATGGCAATATGGGAGGCATGATAAAGCATGTGGTAGGTATCGCGGCATAGCAAAAGAGCGAGCAACTAGCAAGCAAAGATAGAAGTGATTTCGAGGGTATGGTCATCTTGCCTGCAAAGTTCTCCGAGTTGACGTAAGCTTGATCCTCGTAAGTGTACTCAACGGGTTCCTCGATCACGTACTCTTCTCCCGGCTCTACCCAAAGCAAGAACACAAGCAAAGGGAACCATAATCAACCACGGTGCAATGCGCAAGCAACATGATGCAAAACATGGCATGATATGCGGGATGTAAAATGCAATGCATATGCATGCTCCGGAAGGAAAAGATTGAACCAGACCTCAACTTGGCAAACCAAGAGCGCCGCTGGAAATATGAGTTGATTTTGGTCGAAATCGATATGAAGATCACCGAAAATGGATGCACAGTTTGCAAATGGCAAGCAAAACAATAATGGCACTATTCTGCGATTAACAGCACGATGCCATCTAGAATGCAACAAGAAACTAAGCTACTGCACTCTAACATAGCAACAAAGTACATGGCAGTGATCCACTCAAGATGCTTGACAAAAGATGAACACTAAGCTACGGCTAAATCACAAAATAGCAGGTTCAAACAAGCATGGAAAAAGTGCAAAAGATATCAGGTTCACAGACTTAGTGAAAATAACATGCCAGGAATTAACATCAGGAGGCAATGTTTAGAGCAAGATAACAACATGCTACAGGATCAGAACATGGCAAAGCAAGGCATGGCATGAAACTACTCAAAGCATATAACAAAAGTCCCTTACTGACCATAAGCCAAAAGGGCACAGAAAACATGATGGCACCCATGTAAACATAGCAAGTTTCGTTAACAGATTCAGACTTAGCAGAAAACTGGACATGGCAAAAATAGAGTTACGAATGCATGTTTGCGAGCTCGATGCACTCACCACAAGGCATTGCATGACAAACTAAGCATACACCCAGCAAGAAAATGTTCAAGAAGCTAACCACGGCAAGAGCCATCTCATAGCATGCAAGGATCAACTACAACAACCTTGGCAAAATTGAATAACATGTAAACAATCTGCCAGGAACATTTTAAAGCAAGAGTAGAGCAAGATTGAGTCATGCTAGGGTACTCCATAAATGCAAACAAAGACATGGATGGATAGAGCATAACAATATCTTAAAATCATCCTTACTGAACATGCTCAAAAGAGGCATGAATCACTCTCTAGCAATATGAATACATGGCATAAAAATAACATCAGGGAAATGACTTAGAAGAATTCTAAGTCCCTGAAATTAGCGATATCACGAGAGCTACTTTGCATGCTTGTGCTAGTCACCACATTGATCACAAAAATATATGTCATACACCCCTGTAAAGATGGCATGGCATAGCCCAAAACACATGTAGGGCTCAAGTTCATAGGAGGCACACAACAATCATGGCAAAAATGACAAATGCTCATAAACTAATAAGAATCAGGAACTTACATTATATAGCACTCTTGCAACAGCATTTTAGGTATAAAGATGGACTCAAACAAGCATGGTGCAATGTAATGAAATGAAGAGGACATCCAGACGAACAATTCGATATATCACACGCGCAAAACAGAGATACGGATGAGGAGTTATGACATGTTGAACAGGTGCATATGACATAAGAATTTCTGGGACTTAGCCGTTTCAGCACTGAGCGTCGAATAGTAAAAAAATGCACGGGCGGGATTTAGAGGGGTAGCTCACCATGGGCTCGGCTCATAATGGAGAGAAGGCAGCTGGGCCGGAGCGAACGGGCCGGACAGGATGCGGTGGCCCACGCGGCCCACGAGGTCGAGGCTCGTTCGTCGTCCTCCCGATCCCGCCTGGATCGGGGCAAAGGCGGCGGCGCCGGCGAGGCAGTCCGGTGAAGCGGGATGAGGCGACGCGGTGGTGGAACTGGAAGATCCGGTGGCGGCAAGCGCGATCCGGGCGGCGGCGCATGGCGAGGACAGGCACGGGGTGACGACCCGCTCGGAGGAGGCCGGCGCGGTGCTGCGCGAAGGGCGGTGGGGCCAGGTGCGCGATGGCGGTGAGGTGCCGATCGCCGGTGGTGAGCTGCATGGTGGCGCGAGGAGGCGGCGAAGGAGAGAGCCGGGCGGCGCTCGGGGAAGGGCTCCTGCGGTGCGCGGCGGCGGCGAGATGGGTCGGGAGGGCCGCGGCGGGCCGCGGCGGGCGCGGTGGAGAGAGGAGGCACGGGCGGGCTGACGTGGCGCGATGTGAGTGGGAAAGGGCGGCGTAGGAGGCGACGTGGCGCCCCGCCATTGGACGGAGTGAGGTGGCGGCTGGACATGTCCGGCGGCGGAGGAAGAATCGTCCGGCGGCGCGAGGGGAGTGGTGCTAGGGTTTGTACTACGCGAAATTTCGGAGGGAGACACATATTTATAGGTAGAGGGAGCTAGGAGAGTCCAAATGAGGTGCGGTTTTCGGCCACGCGATCGTGATCGAATGGCCAAGAGGATGGAGGGGGTTTAGATGGGTTTTGGGCCACTTTGGAGAGGTGTTGGGCTGCAACACACATGAGGCCTTTACGATTCCTCGGTTAACCGTTGGAGTATCAAACGAAGTCCAAATGGCACGAAACTTGACAGGCGGTCTACCGATGGTATACCAAGGCCGCTTGGCAAATCTCGGTCCAATCCGAGAACGTTTTAACACCCGCACACGAAAAGAGACAAAAGGGGACGCCGGAGGACATAGGAGTGTCGGATCAAGAAACAGACAACGGGGAAAATGCTCGGATGCATAAGATGAACACGTATGCAAATGCGATGCACATGATTACATGATATGAAATGCATGACACGCAAACAAATGACAAGGCAACAACAGCGAATAATTGGAAGACACCTGGCGCAACGGTCTCGGGGCGTTACAGCACCGGCGTAAAGATAGGCGAGTCCGCGGTCGAACAAGGCAATTAGCTTGAAGTCTGCGTAATTCGCATGTCATGTGGGCACTTGGCAGATTAGAATCTTCTGCAAAACAAGGTCCGTCCAACTGACATAGTAATCTAGATGACTTGGACCGTGATGGTAATACTCTATATAATCCAACGGAGGAAGGATAATCTCATGGGAGGTCTGGAAGTTCACGAGCACCAACTTTTTACCGTCTTCTCTGAAGGCCGCCATCCAGTGGGAGTTCATGCCGACCCAGTACATACCTGCCAAGAAGTTTCGGGCGATGGTATCGGATCGATGTCGAGGGAAATGATGTATGGCGACCCACTACATACCTGCAAAGAAGTTTCGGCTAATGGAGATCGGATTGAAGTCGAGGGGCATCATGCACGCCTCCGTATCATGGTGAGCCAATTTCGCAAGACCAGATAGCAGCAAGCAGGGTGTCTTAAAAAGCTTAGGCCTCACTTCGACGATGGCCGTGTGCATGTCCCTCGAGCATGCAGCCAGCCGCATGGCGCTCAACATATCCATACACAAACAATAAGGTCGAGGATGTCACTGGGGAGATTGCTCCAATCGCGGCTCATATGAATGTTGCGCGGTTCGCGTTCGGCCATGGTGGAGTTTGGAAGGGGGCTTGATTTACGGGGGAGAAGGATGTCGGTGCTGGAGCGGCTAGCGAGGGAATAGTGGTACTGGGGGAGGCGAGTGAGGCGACGGTACATGGGGGCACAGTGAGATGGAGACGGAGACGAAGAAGGTGATGGAGATGGAGTGGTGCTATGGGAGCAGAGAGGGAGACGAGGCGAGGTGCCAATGTGCTGTACAGCGGCGGTGACAGACTGCACAGTGCACAGGGTGAGGCTGACTTTGGTAACCCGAACACGCCGCCTGGACTAGTGTCAGGCGCAGGGTGTTGTCACTTCACTGTGAGGACCGGATGAATAGTATTTTGACCATCAAGTGTACCACAGTTGTACTACTACTACTAGTAGTAGGAACATGAGTACTCTAGTATTGTATAGCGGAAATAGGTCTCCCGTGCTAGCATGCCTGTTCACTTCATCGTTCAGGTATCATCCATATTGCAAGCAGAACCAAATTCTCGTGCATGCCCAATCAACGCCCTGCCGCGATGCATGCAGTGGTCGTTCTGGTGCATCAAGGACGGCATGCAGATCGTTCCACACTTGAGAAGAGGAAAAATGGAAAGGTAGAACGCGGCAGCAGAGGAAGAGAATGCTGGCTAACGAGGCTGGGAGGGGATCGAGCAGGAAGTTAATGCTCCACGCCTAAAGGTTTTGGGAAAACCTCATTTTCATAAGGTGACTTATACTCACCTAAACGGAGGGAGTATTTCTTAACCATAGAATGTTGTGTCTCCCACTCACACGCTCAAAAAAAAAAACTACGACACATTTTTTTATCTGTTTGCATGCATAGCTCCCACCTATCAGGAAGGATGGGCACGTACACGAACAGGTACGACTCATTAGTCTACCCGCATAGCCTTTTCGTTTAGTCTACCTAGCCGTCTAATCAACTGCCTGCACGCCACTTCTCCCATTTACTTCTCCATCGGGAACTGATTCTCCTCGGCTTCTTCACCTCCCTTCGTCTTCATTTGCATACAAACCCCGTACATATGCAAGCCAATCTCCACTCGCACTGAGCCTAACCTGTGAAACCGTGGGCAGGGGGAGAATTAGGAAATGGACACGGAAGTAGTCTTTAGAATGCATTTACTACGTGATCAAACTCATCTTACCTTCTCATCGGAGGAAATCTGAGTGCCCCTCAACGTCGGCATCTCAAGGGGCGTCAACTTGCAACTACGGCCACGCCGCGCTGGAGAGACCCCCAAGGAAACATCCTCGTGCGTTCCACGGAACATCAAGATGCATTTGTATGAGTAGTTTATCTTGTGAGAGAAAAGGATGAACGAGGGAAGGCCTCTAGAGATAGAGATGGACACTACTACTACCAATGTGCTGGCCCGTGCTTTGAAATGGATCCAAAGTAGTAGAATAATACTTCTTCACGTGCTTGAAATATAAACACTCTAGTTTTGATATACATGTGTCAGCAGACATGACAGCTTGTCCATGGAAGTTGAACCACGGCGACCATCATGTTTCTTGTTTCTACCACTGCCACACCCACACGCGATTCCCACGACGCCGCTCCAACCCATGGCACGACGTCCCCCGACGTGGACATGGATCCTCTGACGTGGCTATCACTTCCTTGCACTGCCTTTCCTTCGCTGACAGGTGGGACCCATGCTTATGGGTCCCACATGTTAGTGACAGAATGGTAGGATTGTTCGCGTCAGGGGATCCTCATCCCCCCGACGTGCCCCTCATCCCTCTCGGCCCCACCGCTCCTCTGCCTTTGTGTGCATGACATGCGGGCCAGCTGAACTGCGGCGACCATCAACTTTCTACCACAGACACACCCGATTGGACACGGTTTGCCTGCTCCGCTGCTGTGCTCCGATCCGTACTCCCGCACCATCGAATTTTCATCCAGCGACTGTGACACATTTTGTCCCGGGCATCAATCCTCAGCTAGAGTACTTATGTACTCCCTCCGGTCCTTTTTACTCTGCACATTGGATTTGCCGAAAGTCAAACTTTGCTAAGTTTGACCAAATTTATATTAGAAATTATTAGCATCTATAATATCTAATAAATATAATATGAAAATATATTCCAAGATGAATCTAATGATATTGGTGTTGTTATGTGAATGCCTATAATTTTTTATATAAACTTGGTCAAAGTTGGATGAGATTGACTTCGGACAAACCTAATATGCAGAGTAAAAAGGACCGGAGGGAGTACTACAAGTAGTACCCGCCGGTGTGGCCATCTACGCCTCGTAACGCCCCGACGCCCAGCTGTGGCACCCTCGCCACGGCCATGCCACCACCGGCCGGTTCATCTCGAATGAGTGAGTCGGGAACCACGCCACCACCATGAGAATGACATGTGGGCCAGCCACATTTAAGGTCCGCATGTCATTGACTCATAGGTCGAGCACTAAGCCACTGAAGTTCGGTCTCGTGGGCCCCGAGAGGAAATTGTAACTCCTGTGGCAGGCCTTGTGGTGCTCCCGTGGTACGAGCTTGTGCCAAAACTGAAATTTGTTTCTTACTACTACCAACTAGTACTAGTAAGGTACATGTGCATTGCACGCATGAGATTCTGGTGGTTTGTGCATTATGCTTCTACATGTGGAGCTTTCTGGATTCTAACATGTGGCAAAATCTGGTGGAATGTAAGGTTAGGCAAGTTTGATTAACTTAGGTGAGTGTTTGGTTCAAGCCACACCTTAGGAAAGCCACACTAAGGCCCCACATGACATACACACACAAAATGTGGCAAGATTCCCTTAGGCTTGCCAACTTGTTTCTCTTGTTTTGAAGAACTAATAACTTTGCCCAAGCTTAGTTGTGGCAAAGTTAGGGTCTGTTTGATTCAAAGGATTTCCATAGGATCTTTGAAGGATTAGAATCCTTAGGAATTTTTCCTACGTTGGTCGTTTGATTCGTAGGATTGAATCATGTAGAATATTTTCCTAAGGATCCATTTGTACTACGTTTCATAGGAATTCTAACATGCACTCCAACCTCTTGAAAGAAATCCTTTGTTTTTCATGTGACACAATCAAACAAACTCAAATCCTATAGGGATCCAATGAACATGCCATTCCAATCCTATTTTTTTTCCTATTCCTGTGTTTCTGCAATCCTATGAATCAAAGAGGCCCTTAGTCATGAATTAAGTTCAACCATGGAGTCTTCTAGATTATACATGTGGCAGAATCTGGTGGATGATATCCAACGGCCAGTAGTGCTTGGATTTGCCATCTTTGTACCGTCGGATTGGCTTCATCCAACGACCAACTTTCAAAGTTTTCACACACTATATAGGGGGTATAGATATAAATGTGCCGGTCCGTTGCAATGGATCCAAAGTATACATATCTATTTAGTGGAGTGCACTCTAAACACATTATCTATTTATTTTTCTCTAACCTTCCGTAGCCATGCAACCAAGCCACATAAGCTTCATGGGTGCCCGCCACATCATATTATTCATACTATGTTGATTGAAAAAAAGATAAATCACCCAAAACAAGATCTTCCCATTTTTTGTTCCTGCGATGTTGTGTCATGCACGTACCTACTAGTTGTATAGTGGTAGTATTAGTAATATAGTATTAGGAGTACAAACTTGGTACTAGTAGGAGTAGTACTAGTACGGAATGCTCCTACTTTATCAACGAGCCCCGTCTGACACCAAATTTCTTGGCTTCCGTGCTACAGCTAGATCTTCCCCTCGTATCTGTTTTCCAACCCGGCGGCGGGCGGGGTGTCGGTTTGTTCAACGGTGGTCCCACATGAAAGTGAAAATGCTAGGCAACACGCCTTCCCTAAGCTATGTGTCGTGCCGGACGGGCCGTGTTGTACTCCCGATTCCCAGGCGTGTGGGGGTGCGACGCGAACGCGGCAGGACTTTTCCTTTTACCAGCAATGTGCCCATGCGTTGTGATGGATCCAACGTAGTAGAATAGTAGTATTTGTTCACAAACTTGAAAGAAATCACTATTGTTTTGATATACTCCTAATATATTACTCCCTCCGTACCTAAATATTTGTCTTTTTTGAGATTTCAAATGGACTATCACATACGGATTATATAGACATATTCTAGTGTTTCTAGCAAGATGCCCGCGCGTTGCACGAAGTTGATGGAAAAGGTAAGCACAACTTATAAATTGACGGATGGAGTACTAGTTACAGTGATGCATATAATTAAGCAAAGGGATCGCACATGTCGGTATTGACTAGAACGAGAATGCAACAACACAATAAGAATGAAGGCCATGATGATGCGATCGCAGTGGTGGTTACAGAAGGCAAGAAGAAAGATGGATCCACGAACGTATGACCTCCTCCTCCTCCTCAACTTAGTGTGTCGGGCCACCGACCGGTGGCTAAGGAGCGACGGCTTCTGTGGCGAGGTCGAGGTGCTTCTCAACAAAGGCATCCAAGGCTTCCAGCCAGTTGAGGAAGGCCAACGTCGTAGCGTCCTCACTGTCCTTGTAGATACCTATGTACATGATTTCCTCATACATGTGGATGTGTAGGTCGACGAATTATTGCAGGGCGAGGCGCCTTGCAGCGAGCGCGACCTCCAGGTGGACATTCTTCATGGCATCGGCGGGCAGTTGCAGGGCCACCAGTGCTTGAAAGAGGTTCCGGCCATGGAGGCCAATTAGGGTGGCAGGCAATGAGGAGCCCGGGCGCGCGGGCTGGAGGAGTACGGCGATGTCATCCGCGAGCTTCTTGAGGACGATGAACTTGTTGTTGGTGGCAACGATCATCTGGTCCAACTGAGAGTCGTAGTTGGCGTCGAAGGCGACCGTCCACCAACCGGTCTCCAACACCGTTTGGAGACGATCCTCGGCGCCATGCCGCAGGCCGGCGTCATGGGCCATCTGGCGCAGCCGCTGGCCGCTCACGAGCATCGCCGCCATGGGTTTGGAGTGAGCTCTTTTGCGCTTAGTGTAGGTGCTTAGGCAAATGCTTAGGTGCGTACGATGCGGTAGATGCATTGGAATGGAGGGGCGCCTTTATATGAGGGCAATGAGGGCAAACTGCGTTGCATTCACATCGTGCAACCTCTTTTCCCGGACCTCCTCTCATTACTTCCCTCATGCATTAATTGAAGGAGGATGCATTGGCCGTTCAACATATCGGGAACCGCTACTCCCTCCCTCGTCTGCATTAAAGCCGTATCGGGAACTGCGCCGCCCGCTGTCAAATCAAGTACTCCCTCCGTCTAGGTGAGTATTAAGTCATCTTACGAAAACCAAATAGTGAACACATAGGCGTGGTGCATTAACTCTCACGTTGTTTCTTATTTTTGACATAAATAGAGGAATCAACCAAGAAGAGATGTGGGGCTTGTATGCTTTTAATGACTTGAGACTATCAAACATGACATGCACTGGTCAGTTCATTGCACAAGAACAAATACAACCCACGTCAGCACACATGCATCTTATATAGCATCACATCCAATGGCTATAAAAGATGAATGAGACCAAATTATATCTCATCTAGATGAGTTCTAGCAAAATTATATTAATAATACTTAGTACTCCTGCGCCATGTATCATATATTAGTATCATTTAGTACTTTATTTATTTATGAGGTATCCAGATGGCACTACACCGCCAAGAAAAGAGGGTAACATCAAAATTATGGACTACTTTTTTGAGTATGTTGGTAAGGTCCGGTCATAGTCACTTGTTGAAATCTCTAAAAAGACAAATAATCCCTCCGTCCAGAAATACTTGTCATCAAAATGGATAAAAGGAAATGTATCTAGACTTATTTTAGTTTTAGATACATCTCTTTTTATCCATTTTGATGACAAGTATTTTCGGACGGAGGGAGTAGAAAACAGATTTGGTGATGATGGTGTGCGTGCCATCCTGCAATATAGGCCGTCAGATTTATATCTAATGGATAGGAAAGAAACTATGGCAATTTTGCAAAAATATACCCACACGTCTCTCCACGTTCGCAAATAAGGCTTTCCCTCGTTCAACCTTTTCCCTCACAAGATAAACTACTCATACAAATGCATCTTGATGTTCCGTGCAACGCATGGGCAGCTAGCTTATTTCTTTTAAAATAGTTGATGCGATAATTGGGTTGAAGTGATATATTTTATGTCTACCCCGAATGATTTCAGATTCACTAGTAGTAACAAAGAAAAGGTTGCCTTGTTAACAGAAAACGGGGTGAAAACTATCACATGAGGCCGGTAAAAACAAGGCACACTGGGTTCAGCGTCATCGTCACTACAGCTGTGCACGCGCGAGAAGTCTACATATCGAGGGGGCTACCGAGCGAGGCACTGAGACACAATGTTCGAGAGAGAAACCAATTGACAGATTATGATCAGATCGAGTTGTCACCCTTCTGCTGTCATTGTTGGGGGAGGGGGGAGGGAGAGAAAGACATATCAAGAGTGTGCGCGGTAGGCACAGAGGCACAACTAGTGAGTGTGTGTGTGTGTGTGTTTGAAAGATGAGTAGATAGATTATTATCAAGATTGATGTGCCACCCTACTCCTTCGGTGCCGAGTAGTGTGTGTGTGTATGTATGAGAGAGAAGCCATTCGATAGATTAGTATCAAGATCGAGGTGTCACCCTACTCCTTCGGTGTTGGGAAGTGTGGGTGTGTGTGTGGGGGGGGGGGCAGTGACACTCACATATCTCTACTCTTATAAAAAAATAGAGTTGGTGATGATGGTGTTCCTGCCATCCTGCAATATAGGCCATCCGATTTATATCCGACGGACAGGAAGGAAACTATGGCAATTTTGCAAAAATATACCCACACCCCTCTCCGCATTTGCAAATAAGGCATTCCCTCGTTCATCCTTTTCTCCCACAAGATAAACTTCTCATACAAATGCATCTTGATGTTCCATGCAACGCATGGGCATCTTGCTAGTAGGGAGAAGGAGTTTGTGTGACACATATCTAGCTATATTAAGGGATAGGTAGATAGCATATGTGTGAGAGACATTATTATACTTTGAGACATTAGTGGCTGTGGGTGGGCGGAATTAAAGGGGTGGGCATGTTAGACATAGAGAGCGTGTGTGTTTCTGTGTGAGACTTGTAGGACGGGGTAGAAAGACGAATTTAACACTGACGGAGGGAGAGAAATACACGAAGTGCGTGTGTGTGATTCCGATGCCCACAGGGAAATGAGATATGTATCCGTGTGAGAGAGATTGCACAATTCATTCACGTATCACTATATAGCGATCGTGGACGTGCATCGCTTGAACATAAGTCAATATCTACTTCGTATCGTGGCCGAAGGTACAATAACGATTCAACGCTATAAAGATTGGACACTCACATATCACATTTTTTCTATTTGAATAAACCTTTTCAGTTGTGCATGCCAAAATTACAGTGATGTTTCTTCAAACAACCGATGTAGCTATCATGTACATGCACCATTGTTACTCTTGCATTCAAATTCATTAGTCTTGGATGATTTAAGTTTCTATTTTGAAGTAATATATGTAATATTCATATATGAATTCAACGGGTACGCAATTTATGAAATGGAGGCTATGTAATCATATGAGGTAACACTTTTAAGTAGCTGACTACAATATCTATTTCTTTTTGTGCGCCTCTACACTAACATGTAAATGCATTATGTTTAAAGTAAATAACCAATGGCACTAAATTATCTATTTACACGAGAAATACATAGGCTGAGTGTTTGATCTCTTTTTTGTGAACGCACCACTACACCCGTACGATTGGCCGCGCCCGTGTGAACGTCCAAGTTATCGGCGCATCATCCCGAGTTATTGTCTTTTTTTCTGGGGTGGACTTCACACCAGTTATTAACTGCTGATGTGTGCCCCGTGTACACAGTCTACCATGACCTTCCCGCTAGCACGGTCCAAAATTAGTTGAAACTGGATACGAACGATCCTGCGGGCGGCAAAATCTCCCGCCTCCTTCTAAAATTTCCGCCATCTTAGTCTTTAGCATGCGAAATCCCCCTTTTGTCCTTGGTTCACGGAGACCAACAGTTACAATACCGCCCTCATCTACATGATAGATCGGGGCTGCTTTGGTAACTTCCGGTTCCCCCACTACACGGCACCCCCGTTTCCTCTCCCCTCCCGCAAAAATGACTAACTCCACAGCACCAGAGTATCTTACATCACGGCGTCCGTACTTCATCGCCCTTTCTCCCCTCCCCTCTCGAAACCCTAGACTACTCATCCACCGGCGTACCATAGCCCATTCACTGCCAGTGGCGTCCACCTCGTCGGATCTGCTTCTCCGGCCGCATCTACCCCTCCCACCTCCCCTAGAAACAAGTAGACTGCTCATCCACCACTGTACCACAGCCCATTCAGTGCCGGCCTTGTCCACGGCACCGGATCTGCTTTGCTGGTACTCTCGTCAACCGCCGCGCATCTGCAGCGGCTCATTCGTACTCCCCACCGGAGACGCTTCGTCCACACCCCTCGGAGCTGCCCCACCGACGCCCCGTCGACGGCCTCTGATCCTCTTCGCCGACACCTTCCTCAACCCTACCGCAGCCGCTTCGCCGACACCTTCCTCAACCCTACCGGAGCCGCTTCGCCGACACCATCGTCAACCCTACCGGAGTAGCTTCGCCTATACCATTCTCAACCCTACCGGGGCCGCTTTGCCAACTCACAAGTCCACGGCCTCAGATCCGCTTCCTCGCACCCTCATCCAACCTACCGGAGCAGCTTCTGACGCCCCGTCCACGGCCGCAGATCCGCATCGTCGACACCACCCTTAACCCAACCACCGGAGCAACTTCTGACGCCCCGTCCATGGCCGCAGATCCGCATCATCGACACCATCCTTAACCCAACCATCGGAGCAGATTCTGACGCCTCGTCCATGACTGCAGATCCGCGTCGTCGACACCATCCTTAACCCAACCACCGGAGCAGCTTCACCTATGCCCTCGTCCACGGCCACAGATCCGCGTCGTCGACACCATCCTTAAAACCAACCACCGGAGCAGCTTCACCTACGCCCTCGTCCACGGCCACAGATCCGCTTTGCCCACACCGTAGTCCACCCTACCAGAGCCGCTCCACAAACACCCTACTCGATGGTTCTAGATCTCCTTACGGACCCTGATAGCCAGCGCAACGTCATCACCCTCGACGTTCCTAACCTGATTCCCACCGTCTGGAGAGATGCCAAGCACCCGCCACGGCCTAGGTACTTGTCACCTTTAAACCCGTCCAGCATCACCTGCCTGATGTACTTCAACTATGTTGGAAATATGAGCAAGTTACTATGAGATTTAATCCGAATAATTAGAAGATAAATCATGACTACAGTAGCAGAGATTAAACTAATCATGCGAATTAGCATAGAAGATGAACAAATCACATCTAGGGCACATACTAGAAACATGAATTCTACCACGATCTCGAACAGGAAGGATAGAATCACATATGGTGCAGTGGGAGCAGCACCGCCGGCGTTGACGTTGTCGCCCATGTCATCGAGGATGAGGTTGCCGAGGTCGGGGAAGAAGTCGTCGTTCGCCAAGTTGTCGCTGCCAGCAGTCATGCGAGTGCGCTCCCCAAAAACCTGATCGCCCCTCTCCCATACAGGATCACGAGAGGCGGGGTTCCGGAGGCCTGTTGTCCCTTCTCCCGGTGCACGCTGAAAGGAGGGATGGAGAAGACTTGCTTGGCGGCGCAATGATGTGGAACGGTGGTGAGAAACCATACAAAGCGGCGGCGGCTAGGGTAGACGTCTGCCTGACTATATAGTGCGGGCCGGGTAGGTCGTGGGAGTAAACCCCACGTCCGAGTCGTCACGATCCAAAAGAATCGGAAACGGTTCAGTAATTAACGCGTCCGTTAATTATTAATTAATGACTCATTAATTTTTTCCGAGCAGCAAAAATATAGACAACATGCATAGCTCTGTCTTCGGCTCGGCTCAACCCCGCAACCCGCGGTGCGTCATGGCGAGGCGTGGCGTGGCGAGGCGAGCGAGGAGGAGGAGCGCGCGTGTAGGTCTCCTCTTCTCATGCTCATACAAGTGGTAGAAGAGCTCACCTTATAAAGAGGTGCAACTCTCTCTCAACTTCCGGGGTGGGACTAAACTTTAGCCTCACTCACTCCACTCACATGTGTGCATGAATGGGCCAAGAGAATTTCAGAATTTTAGTTGGGCTTTGGGCCAAAGGCCTACTAGCAAAACTCCAACAATCCCCCACGAAGTCTCATTGGCACATCTCATCATTTAGTTCCAAAACATTGTTTATATACTGGTGCTTAGTGGAGACTGTGAAGTTGAACTTCCACTTAGAGATTTATGCTACACTAGATCACAACTTGAATAGTGGACTATGCCTTGAACTACAAGTTTTCCGCGAGACTAGTTTCACACACATTCTTGACCGATACTAGACTGTCGCAAGGCTTCCCCGCAGGTGGAGCGTATACGTTGTACTCCAGGGCCTTTTCATGAATTTATTAGAGAACACCCAATTCTCACAGACTGCGACGTTAACAGTCAAATTCATATAGGTGTGTTCCTCAGAAGATGTTCTGCAGGACAACATCTCTGCTTACCCGAATAAGCCACTTGAAACACATTAAGATAAGTATCAACCTGCCATGCAGATCGGGAGAGTATTGCATCTTCAAGGAGTGGGATAGTTAATATAGGGATACTCTCCTCTCAGCTGACCAACAGCTTGTCTCCCACTTCTACTTCACGGGATCTCCAATCACCTAGAGTGGGTTACCACTATGGACAACTCATGCGGTGGGTCTCAAGCCCATCTCCATCGATGCATTATCTATCACATTACGTGATAGACCCTTTGTGAAGGGATCTGCCAAGTTTTTCGATGTTTGGACATAATCCAATGTAATAACTCCGGAGTTCCTCAATTTTCTGATAGATTTTAGTCTCCTCTTCACATGTCTTGAGGACTTCATCTTGTCCTTTGAACTGTTTATCTTGACGATCACAGTTTGATTATCACAGTTCATCAGGATAGGGGGTATTGGTTTTTCAACCATAGGTAAGTCCATCAAGAGTTCACGAAGCCACTATGCTTCAACAGTGGCAATGTCTAATGTTGTGAGTTCTGCTTCCATAGTGGACCTCGTTAAGATGGTCTGCTTGCAAGACTTCCAGGAAACAGTGCCACCACCAAGTGTAAAAACATAACCACTTGTGGCCTTAATCTCATCAGCATTAGATATCCAGTTTGAGTCACTATAACCCTCCAGTACCCTTGGATACCCGGTGTAGTGAATCACATAGCTTGCGGTGCCTTTCAAATAGCGCATAACTCTCTCAAGCGCATGCCAATGATCATCTCCCGGTTTTGACACAAACCGACTCAGCTTGCTCACAGCAAAAGAGATGTCAGGCCTCGTGGCAGTCGCCAAATACATAAGCGAGCCAATAATCTGAGAATACCTCAGTTGATCTCTAGCAATCCATCGGTTCTTTCAAGCAACACACTAGCATCATATGGAGTTGGAGAAGGCGTGTAGTCGCTATACCCAAAACGACTCAAGATCTTTTCCACATAGTGAGACTGAAGCAGTGTGATCCCACCATTCTCATCTCTCAACAGCTTGATGTTTAAGAGCTACTCCTAGATCCTTCATCTCAAAACAGCGAGATAAGAAATCCTTAACAATCAAGTTTGGTTCCAAAGATCAGTATGTCGTCGACATACAGACAAAGAATAACTCGTTCGCCCCCACCATAGCGATAGTACACGCACTTGTCACCATTGTTTACTACAAAGCCGACAGCAGTTAATGTTCTTTTGAACTTCTCATGCCACTCCTTAGGAGCTTGTTTAAGGCCATATAAAGACTTTAATAACTTGCACACCTTTCCTTCCTAACCAGGTACTACAAAACCATCTGGCTGATCCATGTAAATTTCCTCCTTCAACTCTCCATTGAGGAAAGCTGTCTTAACATCCATTTGATGAACGAGAAGACCATGTGAGGCAGCCAGTGATAGTAGCACCCGAATTGTGGTCAGTCTAGCCACGGATGAGTAAGTATCAAAGAAGTCTTCACCTTCTTTCTGGGTATAACCCTTGGCCACAAGCCGTGCCTTGTACTTTTCAATCGTACCATCAGGTCTAAGCTTCTTCTTGAACACCCACTTACATCCTACAGGTTTGCACCCATAAGGACGGTCAGTGATCTCCCAGGTACCGTTAGCTAAGCTGGAATCCATCTCGCTACGTACAGCTTCCTTCCAGTAGTCAGCATCAGGAGATGCATAGGCTTCTGAAATAGTCCTGGGTGTGTCATCCACGAGGTACACAATCAAATCGTCACCAAAGGACTTTGCAGTCCTCTGTCTCTTACTCCTCACAGGAGTTCCATTGTCACCCTCAACAGGATTCTCAACGCGTTCCATCGCAATGGTGGGTTCAAGAATTACAGTGAATTCCTCACTAGATGGAGTATGTATCTCCTGATTTGATGAACTCGACATATCCTTCATAGGAAATATGTCCTCAAAGAAAGTTGCATCATTCGACTCCACAATCGTACCAACATGCATGTCGGATACCTCATATTTTATTATCAAAAATCTATAGCTGATGCTATGAAAAGCATAGCCCAGAAGAACACAATCCACGGTTTTTGGTCCAAGCTTGCGCTTCTTAGGAATTGGTATATTGACTTTCGTCAAACAACCCAAAGTACGTAGGTAAGAGAGTTTCAACCTTTTCCTTTCCCATTCCTCAAATGGAGTCATGGTCTTATGCTTTGTGGGAACTAGGTTTAGGACATGACACGCAGTCATTAGCGCCTCCCCCCACCATTCCTTGGATAGACCCGAAGTGTCTAACATGGTGTTAACCATATCAGTTAGAGTTTGGTTCTTTCTTTCGGCTACCCCATTTGACTGGGGTGAGTAGGGAGGCGTCCTCTCATGGATTATACCATGTTCCGCACAAAACAGATCAAATTCATTGGAAAAATACTCTCCACCACGATCGGACCTAAGCCGTTTAATTTTTCGATCAAGTTGGTTCTCTGCCTATAGTTTTTTGAAGAAAGTCAAAGCCTCATCTTTTGATTTCAGAAGATACACATAACAATATCTAGTGGAGTCATCAATCAACATCATGAAGTATCTCTTTCCACCTTTTGTCAACACGCCATTCATCTCACAAAGATCAGAATGTATAAGCTCTAGTGGCGCCAAGTCTCTTGCCTCTGCAGTCTTATGGGACTTGCGAGGTTGCTTAGCTTGCACACATACTTGGCACCTAGAGCCTTTGACAGTAGAGATTTTCGGAATTAAATTCATATTGGCTAGCCGCGTCATGCAACCAAAGTTAATGTGACAAAGTCGTGAATGCCAAATATCAGACTCATTGTTGTGGCAAGCATTGTTAATAACTTTAGTGCAAATATCTGACAAAGACAGGCGGAACAAGCCTCCGCTCTCATAGCCTTTTCCAAAAAATTGTGCATACTTAGAAATTACAACTTTATTGGATTCGAAAACCAACTTAAAACCATCTCGTCATAAATAGGAACCGCTAACGAGATTTTTATTGATGGACGACACATGATGAACGTTCTTCAGACGCACGGTCTTCCCTGAAGTAAACTTCAGATCGACCGTACCAACACCTAGAACGATGGCATGTGACCCGTTCCCCATCAGCACGGGAGAAGTCCCAGTGGCCTGGTAAGAAGAAAACATGGAGGCGTCAGCACAAACATGTACATTGGCACCGGTGTCAATTAACCAATCAGGGGTTTGGAATACTAAAAGGATGGTAGGAAAAATACCGTACCCTGATTATTTCATATCAGTATCACCGATGACAACATTAGCGGACTTGCCACTCTTCTCATGTTCGCGCTCCTCAAAGCAGTTAGGACACTTTGCAGCCCAGTGATTAGGGTCACCGCAGACATGGCAAAGTCCCTTCCCTTTCTTATGAGAATTCTTCTTGAAGTTGGTAGAATGTGATGGCTTGTTCTTTGTATCAAACTTGTCGTTGCCCTGAGTTTTGTTCTTGTTGTTTTTGAACTTGTTGGGCTGGAAGTTCTTCTTCTGTACCATGTGGGCACTAGAACCTCCCTCAGCAACTCGAGCACGTGTGTCCTTTGCTCTCGCCTTCTCTTCAACATCAAGAGTACCAATGAGATCCGCAACGGAAAACTCCTGTCTCTTGTGTTTCAGGGAAGTAGCAAATTGTTCCACGAAGGTGGAAGCTTGGCAATGATGCCTCCGGCAACACACACTTGAAGTACTCAAGTTCTTTTGCGAGCGACTATATCTCATGAGCCTGATGTACAACAGGGCGCTCATCAGTCATCTTGTAGTCATAGAATTGCTCCATGACGTACAACTCGCTGCCGGCGTCCGAGGCACCAAACTTGGCCTCGAGCGCAGCCCACATGTGCTTGCCGTTGTCAAATGACATATACGAATCCACAATGGAGTCATCAAGAACACTCAGAAGAGCGCCTTTAAAGAGGGTATCGATCTTCTCGAAAGCTTCCAGCTGTGCTGGATTAAGATCTCCCTCAGGCTTGCCCTTGGTGGTATCATAGCAGCCCATGGTCTGAAACCAGTAGACTGCTCTCGTGCGCCACCTCTTATATTGCGCCCCCTTAAAGGCAGGCGCCTTCAGATGCGCAGCAAAACCACTTAGAGTAAATTGCCTATAATCAGGTTTTTGGATTGTTGGAAATATGAGCAAGTTACTACGAGATTTAATCTGAATAATTAGAAGATAAATCATGACTACAGTAGCAGAGATTAAACTAATCATGCGAACTAGCATAGCAGATGAACAGATCACATCTAGGGCACATACTAGAAACATGAATTCTACCACGATCTCAAACAGGAAGGATAGAATAACATATGGTGCAGCGGGAGCAGCACCGCCGGCATTGACGTTGTCGCCCATGTCGTCGAGGATGAGGTTGCCCAGGTCGGGGAAGAAGTCGTCGCTGCCAGCAGTCGCGCGAGTGCGCTCCCCAAAAACATGATCGCCCCTCTCCCGTACAGGATCACGAGAGGCGGAGTTCCGGAGGCCTGCTGTCCCTTCTTCTGGTGCACGCCGAAAGGAGGGATGGAGAAGACTTGCTTGGCGGTGCAATGATCTGGAACGGTGGTGAGAAACCATACGAAGCGGCGGCGGCTAGGGTAGACGTCTGCCTAAGTATATAGTGCGGGCCGGGTAGGTCGTGGGAGTAAACCCCACGTCCGAGTCTTCACGATCCAAAAGAATCGGAAACGGTTCAGTAATTAATGCATCCGTTAATTATTAATTAATGACTCATTAATATTTCCTGAGCAGCAAAAATATAGACAACGTGCATAGCTCTTTCCTCGGCTCGACTCAATCTCGCAACCCACGGCGTGTCGTGGCGTGGCGAGGCGAGCGAGGAGGAGGAGCGCGCATGTAGGTCTCCTCTTCTCATGCTCATACAAGTGGTAGAAGAGCTCACCTTATAAAGAGGTGCAATTCTCTCTCAACTTCCGGGGTGGGACTAAACTTTAGCCTCACTCACTCCACTCACATGTGTGCATGAATGGGCCAAGAGAATTTCAGAATTTTAGTTGGGCTTTGGGCCAAAGGCCTACTAGCAAAATTCCAACAAAATATACTAACCGGTCGCTGTTACCTATTATGCAGCTGGCAAAAACTACAAGGACGATGTTTCTTCTGGATCTAACAGCTTGGCCAACCAAGATCCTGGACTGGGGCATTGCTATGATCTTGTAAGCGTGTCTCTCTCTCTTGTATTGTTCTATGCCTGCCAGCATGCTTTGCTAGGATTTTCGACCAGTAATCCCTATGCGCAGACAATGATTTCTACTACTGGCTGCTAAATTAGATATGTAGATGTCATACATGATACTACCTCGTACCTCCGTTCCTAAATATAAGTCTTTCTAGAGATTCCACTATAGGCTACATACGGAGCAAAATGAGTGAATCTACACTCGAAAATGCATCTATATACATCTATATGTGGTCCATACTGGAATCTCTACAAAGACATATATTTAGAAACAGGGGCAGTACATTATACAAAATCATAGGTGGCATGTAGGAATTCCAGTGCACTAAATTAGGCTCCCTTAGAGTGCCTGCTAGTCCAGCATACAGAGTCATGGCTAGTTTATGGTACGCACACAATCGTTAATTGGTGATTTAAATATGCGCAAGGGATATGCAATGTTGTATCATGTAGAAATGTCTGAAATTAGCCGTGTCAACTAGCAGATAGGGTTACACAATGAAAAGGTACAAGATGTATGTGGCAATTTCATGGAACATTGCAAAAAAAGGAGAGGCAGCAGTGAGCCTATACAGTGTGCTATGGTACGTCACTCCTCCATTGCAATCATCGTGACATGTTATTTGTATGCCAGTTCTATTAGCCAAGTTTCTTAGGGACAGTTATTACGAGTTATCCTAACAAAATAAGCACCTGTGAATATAAGCTCCATGTAATAAGCCAACCAGTTCTTTTCATTGCGTTTTCAGCTTATCTTTGGTATGATCAGTGAAAAGTCTAGATTGCATTATATTTTTTTCATTTTGCTGCCCATATGGAAATTAATTTGACTTGCAAACATCACAAATTGAACCCAGTGCAGTAATTAATATGATAGGAAAATAGACCATCACTATTTGCTCAAAATGCAAATACAAAGATACCATCTACTTGGCACAATCTACTTTGGTCAATGTTTTCCATAGAGATCCCATTGCCTAATTTAAACGAAGAACACATGACCCACATTTAAATGAAGAACAATTATTTATTGAAATTCGATGGTCCAAGTGGCTGGTTATTATTGTATAGCAGCACCACCTGAAAGCATCATATAGCAGCAGTAGCAGCTCATAGCAACTCATCATACAGCAGCAGCAGTCTGTAATTCATCATATACCAGCAGCAGCTCATAGCAATTCATCATATAGCAGCACCAGGAGCAGCTCATAGCAATTCATCATATAGCAGCAGCAGGAGCAGCTCATAGTAATTCATCATATAGCAGTAGCAGGAGCAGCTCATAGCAATTCATCATATAGCAGCAGTAGGAGCAGCTTGTAGCAACTCATCATATAGCAGCAGCTCATAGCAATTCATCATATAGCAGCAGCAGCTCATAGCAACTCATCATACAACAGCAGCAGCTCATAGCAATTCATCATATAGCAGCAGGAGGAGCAGCTCATAGCAATGCATCTTATAGCAGCAGCAGAAGAGGCTCATAGCAATTCATCGTATAGTGGATCAGAATGAAAATTTGGCAAAAAATCAGAGAAGATCCTCACCTTGTTGGATGAGTGATAACCCACAAGTATAGGGGATCGCAACAGCTTTTGAGGGTAGAGTATTCAACCCAAATTTATTGATTCGACACAAGGGGAGCCAAAGAATATTCTCAAGTATTAGCAGCTGAGTTGTCAATTCAACCACACCTGGAAACTTAGTATCTGCAGCAAAGTATTTAGTAGCAAAGTAATATGATAGTGGTGGTAGCGGCAACAAAAGTAAAGACAGCAAAAGTAATATTTTTGGTATTTTGTAGTGATTGTAACAGTAGCAGCGGGAAAGTAAATAAGCGTAAACCAGTATATGGAAAACTCGTAGGCACCAGATCAGTGATGGATAATTATGCCGGATACGGTTCATCATGTAACAGTCATAACATAGGGTGACACAGAACTAGCTCCAATTCATCAATGTAATGTAGGCATGTATTCCGTATATAGTCATACGTGCTTATGGAAAAGAACTTGCATGACATCTTTTGTCCTACCCTCCCGTGGCAGCGGGGTCCTATTGGAAACTAAGGGATATTAAGGCCTCCTTTTAATAGAGAACCGAAACAAAGCATTAGCACATAGTGAATACATGAACTCCTCAAACTATGGTCATCACCGGGAGTGGTCCCGATTATTGTCACTTCAGGGTTGCCGGATCATAACACATAGTAGGTGACTATAGACTTGCAAGATAGGATCAAGAACTCACATATATTCATGAAAACATAATAGGTTCAGATCTGAAATCATGGCACTCGGGCCCTAGTGACAAGCATTAAGCATAGCAAAGTCATAGCAACATCAATCTCAGAACATAGTGGATACTAGGGATCAAACCCTAACAAAACTAACTCGATTACATGATAAATCTCATCCAACCCATCACCGTCCAGCAAGCCTACGATGGAATTACTCATGCACGGCGGTGAGCATCATGAAATTGGTGATGGAGGATGGTTGATGATGATGACGGCGACGAATCCCCCTCTCCGGAGCCCCGAACGGACTCCAGATCAGCCCTCCCGAGAGATTTTAGGGCTTGGCGGCGGCTCCGTATCGTAAAACGCGATGATTTCTTCTCTCTGATTTTTTTCTCTCTAAAAGCAAATATATAGAGTTGGAGTTGGTGTCGGAGGGCATCCAAGGGGCCCACGAGGTAGGGGGTGCGCCCTAGGGAGGGGGGCGCCCCCACCCTCGTGAGAAGGGTGTGGGCCCCTGGTCTTCATCTTTGCCGAGGATTTTTTATTATTTTTTCTAAGATGTTCCATGGAGTTTCAGGTCATTCCGAGAATATTTGTTTTCTGCACATAAAACAACACCATGGCAATTCTGCTGAAAACAGCGTCAGTCCGGGTTAGTTCCATTCAAATCATACAAGTTAGAGTCCAAAACAAGGGCAAAAGTGTTTGGAAAAGTAGATACGACGGAGACATATCAACTCCCCCAAGCTTAAACCCTTGCTTGTCCTCAAGCAATTCAGTTGACAAACTGAAAGAAAGAAAGAAAAACTTTTACAAACTCTGTTTGCTCTTGTTATTGTAACTATGTCAAGCCAGCATTCAAGTTTTCAGCATAGATCATAACTAACCACATTTGCAATAATTCTCAGGTCTCATAATTACTCATATCAATAGCATAATCAACTAGCAAGCCATAATAATAAATCTCGGATGACAACACTTTCTCAAAACAATCATAATATGATATAACAAGATGGTATCTCGCTAGCCCTTTCTGAGACCGCAAAACATAAATGCAGAGCACCTTTAAAGATCAAGGACTGACTAGACATTGCAATTCATGGTAAAAGAGATCCAATCATAGTCATACCCAATATAAATTAACAGTGATGAATGCAAATGATAGCTGTGCACTCCAGCTAGTGCTTTTTAATAAGAGGGTGATGAATCAACATAAAAGTAAATGGATAGGCCCTTCGCAGAGGGAAGCAGGGATTTGTAGAGGTGCGAGAGCTCGGTTTTGAAATAGAGATAAATTGTATTTTGAGCGGTATACTTTCATTGTCAATGTAACAACTAAGAGATGGTGATATCTTCCATGCTAAACACATTATAGGCGGTTCCCAAACAGAATGGTAAAGTTTATACTCCCCCTCCACCAAAAAGCATCAATCCATGGCTTGCTCGAAACAACGAGTGCCTCCAACATACATCAGGTCCCAGGGGGAGTTTTGTTTGCAATTAATTTTGATTTAGTTTGCATAAAGCATGGGACTGGGCATCCCGGTGACCAGCCATTTTCTCGTGAGTGAGGAGCGGAGTCCACTCCTCTTGAGAATAACCCGCCTAACACGGAGGATAAGGACAGCCTTGGTTGATACATGAGCTAATCGAGCATACAAAATACAATGATTATTTGAAGGTTTAGAGTTTGGCACATACAAATTTACTTGGAACGGCAGGTAGATACCGCATATAGGAAGGTATGGTGGACTCATCTGGAATAATTTTGGGGTTTAAGGGATTGGATGCACAAGCAGTATTCCCGCTTAGTACAGGTGAAGGCTAGCAAAAGACTGGGAAGCGACCAACTAGAGAGCGACAACAGCCATGTACATGCATTAAAATTAATGAACATTGGATGCATGCATGAGTAGGATATAATCCACCATGAACATAAATATCGTGAAGGCTATGTTGATTTTGTTTCAACTACATGCGTGAACATGTGCCAAGTCAAGTTACTTAAATCATTCAAAGGAGGATACCACCCCATCATACCACATCATAATCATCTCAATAGCATGTTGGCACACAAGGTAAACCATTATGACTCATAGCTAATCAAGCATGGCACAAGCAACTATGATCTCTAATTGTCATTGCAAACATGTTTATTCATAATAAGCTGAATCAAGAACGAGGGACTCATCATATTTCAAAAACAAAAGAGGTCGAGTCCATACCAGCTTTTCTCATCTCAGTCAGTCCATCATATATCATCATAATTGCCTTTCACTTGCACGACCGAATGGTGTGAATAATAATAAGAGTGTACGTGCATTGGACTAAGCTGGAATCTGCGAGTATTCAATAAACAGGAGAAGACAAGGCAACATGGGCTCTTGGTTAAATCAACAATAATGCATATAAGAGCCACTTCAACAATTTAATTATGGTCTTCTCCTACTGACCCCCAAAGAAAAGAAAAGAAATAAAACTATTTACACGGGAAAGCTCCCAACAAGCAAAAGAAGAACGGGAAATATTTTTGGGTTTTCCCTTTAATTATTACTACTACAGCAGAAAAATAAACTACTACTAATTTTTTTCTTAAGGTTTAACAAACACACAATAAGAAAGCAGGAAAAAGAAAATAAACTAGCATGGATATTACAGCGAAAAAGTATGAGCACCGACATCTAGCAATGAGTGTGTGTGAACATAAATGTAATGTCGGTCAGAAATACGTACTCCCCCAAGCTTAGACTTTTGGCCTAAGTTGGTCTATGGCCACGGCTGGCCTGGCGGATATCCATAATAATAGTTGTTGGGGTCGTATTGTGATGAGGAAGAATAGTTGGGATCATACTGATATGCAGCGGTTATCGCCTACTGAGCTGCAGCGTGGAGTCGAGCTGCCTCCGCTCTCCTCTCGTACTCTTCTGCCTCTTCTCTGGTAATAACATATCTTCTTTTTGTCTGTGAATCAAAGAAGGCAGGAGCAAGGAGAGTAATACGGAAAACACGTCATTTATAAAAAATTAAACGATATAAGAGAGGTGATTCAGGCCTCTCGACAAACTGGTGCGAATCCATAGAGCCATAATCTAAATATGCAGGAGGCAACTCCGTATCATTCTCACGAATGTCTATCTCAAGAAAATGAGCTAAGCGGGTTGCATAAATTCCTCCAAAGAAATCTCCATTATGTCTATTATGATGCAACCTACGAGCTACAATGGCTCCCATATGATAAGATTGGTCCCCTAACACAGCACTCCTAAGAATGCTAAGATCAGGGACACACATGTGATATGCTTCATCCTTAGCATTTATGAATCTACCAATGAAGAGAGCAAAGTAATGTATAGCAGGAAAGTGAATGCTCCCTATGATAGCCTGCGTTATATCTCTAGATTCCCCTAACGTTATACTAGCAAGAAAGTTTCTAAATTCAGATTTAGGGGGATCCCTAATACTGCCCCATGATGGAAGTTTGCATGCAAGAGTGAAATCCTCTAGGTCCATGGTATAAGATTTGTCATAAAGATCAAACATGACTGAAGGAGAATTACGCGAAGATGAATACTCAAACCTCCTCACAAATGAACTTGTGAGATCATGATACTAGGGGCATTTGTTAGCCTCAAAATCCTCAAGACCGGCATTGCGCAAATATGCTTTGAATTCTACTTTAATTCCCGCACGGTCCATAAAATTTTCCGACGGCCATTCGCAAGGCCATACTGGAGCGTCTCTTGGTGGATCCTCGTCAGCATCGCGCATAGCAATCCTGGGCCCTTGCTTCTTAGAGGAACCACCTTGGAACATCTTCCTAAGCATATTGTTTTTCTCTGAAAAATTCTGAAATTTTTAGTAACTTCAAACAAAAGTGAACCAACTTAAATAAAACTGATAGCAACTACTCCTACAAGTGCGTAGAGCCTATATCAAGCATTAGAACTACTTGGAACCATATAAATTTGACATGCAAGCTCAAGAACATGGTCACCTATGCAGCACAAATTTGCAAAGAATAAAGCACTAGAACAAAAACTAATTGGACCAATGGAGGAGTCACATACCAAGGAACAATCTCCCCAAGCAGTTTTGCGAGAGGTGCTTTGAGCAAGGAGATCGAAAATCATAGCAAAAGTGGCTGGAACTCGTGCTTGAGTTGGTTTTTCGGGTTTGTGTGAGACAGGGGAAGAAGATTGGTGCTGGGATAAGTGGAGGAGGGCAACCGTGAACGAGGCAGGGGGCGCGCCCTAGAGTTGATACTGAGGACTTTTATTGGCATGTCATTCTGAGGACTTTTATTTTCGGGATATTTTTATATTGCACGGATAAGTCAGGAAACAGACAGAAAAATACTATTTTTACTTTATTTCTACTAATTAACAGAGAGTATAGAGAGGGTACAGAAGTTTGTGCTTCTAGTTTCATCCATCTCATGCTCATC
The DNA here is from genome assembly GCF_056163025.1 of Triticum urartu. Lineage (NCBI taxonomy): Eukaryota > Viridiplantae > Streptophyta > Magnoliopsida > Poales > Poaceae > Triticum > Triticum urartu. Next base: position 476,532,649 of record NC_141879.1, read on the forward strand.
AAAAAGAATCCACTAACAAGGTTGATCAAGTCTTGTTAACAAACTCGTTCCGATAATCATGAAACCGGAGAAATTTTGAATAACACTAAGTTACCTCAACGGGGATATGCACATCCCCAATAATAAGAATGTCATATTTCTTCTTGACAGTAGGAAGAGGAAATTCAAAACCTCCAAATATAATCGATGAAATTTTTCCAATAGAGTTGATACTATGAACTTGAGGTTGTTTCCTCGGGAAGTGTACCGTATGCTTATTACCATTAACATGAAAAGTGACATTGCCTTTGTTGCAATCAATAACAGCCCCTGCAGTATTAAGAAAAGGTCTTCCAAGAATAATAGACATACTATCATCCTCGGGAATATCAAGAATAACAAAGTCCGTTAAAATAGTAACGTTTGCAACCACAACAGGCACATCCTCACAAATACCGACAGGTATAGCAGTTGATTTATCAGCCATTTGCAAAGATATTTTAGTAGGTGTCAGCTTATTCAAGTCAAGTCTACGATATAAACAGAGAGGCATAACACTAACACCGGCTCCAAGATCACATAAAACAGTTTTAATATAATTTCTTTTAATGGAGCAAGGTATAGTAGGTACTCCGGGATCTCCAAGTTTCTTTGGTATTCCACCCTTAAAAGTATAATTAGCAAGCATGGTGGAAATCTCAGCTTCCGATATCTTTCTTTTATTAGTAATGATATCCTTCATATATTTAGCATAAGGATTTGTTTTGAGCACATCAGTTAATCTCATACGCAAAAAGATAGGCCTAATCATTTCAGCAAAGCGCTCAAAATCCTCATCATCCTTTTTCTTGGATGGTTTCGGAGGAAAAGGCATGGGTTTCTGAACCCAAGGTTCCCTTTCTTTACCATGTTTCCTAGCAACAAAGTCTCTTTTATCATAACGTTGATTCTTTGATTGTGGGTTATCAAGATCAACAACAGGTTTAATTTCTACATCATTATCATTACTAGGTTGAGCATCATCATTAACATCATTATTAATATTTTCATTAGGTTCATGTTCATTACCAGATTGTGTTTCAGCATCAGACATAGAGATATCATTTGGATTATCAGGTGGTTCAGCAATAGGTTCACTAGAAGTTTGCATAGTTCTATCATTTTTCTTCTTCTTCTTTTTAGAAGAACTAGGAATATCAATATTATTTCTTTGAGAATCTTGCTCGATTCTCTTAGGGTGGCCTTCAGGATACAAAGGTTCCTGAGTCATTCTACCAGATCTAGTAGCCACTCTAACATCATAATCATTTTTCTTACTATTCATTTCATCAAGCACTTCTTTTTGAGCCTTAAGTACTTGTTCTACTTGAGTGGTAACCATAGAAGCATGTTTGCTAACAAGTTTAAGTTCACCTTTAATATTAGCCATATAATCACCCCAGCGTCTAATCATATGAGCATTTTCTTTTAATTGTCTACAAAAATAAGCATTGAAGTCGTCTTGCTTAAACATAAAGTTATCAAACTCATCCAAGCATTGACTAGCAATTTTAGTAGGAGGGACTTCAGCTTTATCATATCTATAGAGAGAATTTACCTTTACTACTTGTGTCGGGATATCGGGATGAGGAGGTTCTTCAATAAATAAAGAATTGAGATCATATGTTTCTTCAACAGGCGGTGAATTAAGACCATGTATTTCTTCAATAGGAGATAAATTATTAACGTCTTCAGCTTTAATACCTTTCTCTTTCATAGATTTCTTTGCCTCTTGCATATCTTCGGGACTGAGGAATAAAACACCTCTCTTCTTTGGAGTTGGTTTAGGAATAGACTCAGTAATTGGAGAAGGAGCTGGCTCAGGAGGTGCCCAATTATTTCATTTGTCAACATATTATTCAATAGAATTTCAGCTTCATCCGGTGTTCTTTCCCTGAAAAGAGAACCAGCATAACTATCCAGATAATCTCTAGAAGCATCGGTTAGTCCATTATTAAAGATATCAAGTATTTCGGGTTTCTTAAGAGGATGATCAGGCAAAGCATTAAGTAACTTGAGAAGCCTCCCCCAAGCTTGTGGGAGACTCTCTTCTTTAATTTGCACGAAGTTGTATATTTCCCTCAAAGCAGCTTGTTTCTTATGAGCAGGGAAATATTTAGCAGAGAAGTAATAAATCATATCCTGGGGACTACGCACACAACCAGGATCAAGAGAATTAAACCATATCTTAGCATCACCCTTTAATGAGAACGGAAATATTTTGAGTATATAAAAGTAACGCGATCTCTCATCATTAGTGAACAAGGCAGCTATATCATTTAACTTAGTAAGATGTGCCACAATAGTTTCAGATTCATAGCCATAAAACGGATCAGATTCAACCAAAGTAATTATATCAGGATCAATAGAGAATTCATAATCCTTATCAAGAACACATATAGGTGAAGTAGCAAAAGTAGGGTCAGGTTTCATTTTATCTCTAAGTGATTCTTTGTTCCATTTCATTAATAACCTCTTAAGCTCATATCTATCTTTGCAAGCTAAAATAGCGGCAGAAGATTCCATATCAAAAAGATAGCCCTCAGGAATAACAGGCATATTTTCATCATCACTATCATCATCGTATTCAGATTCAATAATTTCTTTTTCTCTAGCCCTAGCAATTTGTTCATCAAGAAATTCACCAAGGGGCACAGTAGTATCAGGCATAGAAGCAGTTTCATCATAAGTATCATGCATAGCAGAAGTGGCATCATCAATAACATGCGACATATCAGAACGAATAGCAGAAGCAGGTGTAGGTATCGCAAACTTACTCATAACAGAAGGTGAATCAAGTGCAAAGCTAGATGGCAGTTCCTTACCTCCCCTCATAGTTGAGGGATAGATCTTGCATTTTGGATCTCTCAAGTTCTTCATAGTGTCCAGCAGATATAAATCCCAAGTGACTCAAAGAATAGAGCTATGCTCCTCGGCAACGACGCCAGAAATTGGTCTTGATAACCCACAAGTATAGGGGATCGCAACAGCTTTCAAGGGTAGAGTATGTTGGAAATATGCCCTAGAGGCAATAGTAAAATGGTTATTATTATATTTCTTTGTTCATGATAATTGTCTATTGTTCATGCTATAATTGTGTTATCCGGAAATCGTAATACATGTGTGAATACATAGACCACAACACGTCCCTAGTGAGCCTCTAGTTGACTAGCTCGTTGATCAAAGGATAGTCATGGTTTCCTGACTATGGACATTAGATGTCGTTGATAACGGGATCACATCATTAGGAGAATGATGTGATGGACAAGACCCAATCCTAAGCTTAGCTCAAAGATCGTGTAGTTCGTTTGCTGTAGCTTTTCTGAATGTCAAGTATCATTTCCTTAGACCATGAGATTGTGCAACTCCCGGATACCGTAGGAGTGCCTTGGGTGTGCCAAACGTCACAACGTAACTGGGTGACTATAAAGGTACATTACAGGTATCTCCGAAAGTGTCTGTTGGGTTGGCACGAATCAAGACTGGGATTTGTCACTCCGTATGACGGAGAGGTATCTCTGGGCCCACTCGGTAATGCATCATCATAATGAGCTCAATGTGATCAAGTGGTTGATCACGGGATCATGCATTACGGGCCGAGTAAAGTGAGTTGCCGGTAACGATACTGAACAAGGTATTGGGATACCAACGATCGAGTCTCGGACAAGTAACATACCGATTGACAAAGGGAATTGTATACAGATTGATTGAATCCTCGACATCGTGGTTCATCCGATGAGATCATCGTGGAGCATGTGGGAGACAACATGGGTATCCAGATCCCGCTGTTGGTTATTGACCGGAGAGTCGTCTCGGTCATGTCTGCATGTCTCCCGAACCCGTAGGGTCTACACACTTAAGGTTCGGTGAGGCTAGGGTTGTTAGGAAGACTTGTATGTGATTACCAAATGTTGTTCGGAGTCCCGGATGAGATCCCGGACGTCGCGAGGAGTTCCGGAATGGTTCGAAGGTAAAGATTTATATATGGGAAGTTGTCATATGGTCGCCGGAAAGTTTCGGGGGCATATCGGTATTGTACCGGGGCCACCGGAGGGGTTCCGGGGGTCCACCGGGAGGGTCCACCTCTTCCGAAGGGCCTTATGGGCTGTATGGAGAAGGGAACCAGCCCAAGTGGGCTGGGGTGCCACACTCCCCTAGGGCCCATGTGCTTAGGGTTGGGGGAAACCCTAAGGGGGCGCCCCCTTGCTTGGGGGCAAGCCCCCCTCCCCTTGGCCGCCGCCCCCCTCTAGATCTCATCTAGAGGGGGCCGGCCCCCTTCCCCTTTCCCCTATAAATAGAGGGGTGAGGGGAGGGCTGCACACAACATCCAAGGCGCAGCCCCTCCCCTCCCCAACACCTCTCCTCCTCCATAAGAGCTTGGTGAAGCCCTGCCGGAGTACTGCAGCTTTATCACCACCACGCCGTCGTGCTGCTGTTGGAGCCCTCTTCCTCAACCTCTCCCTCCTCCTTGCTGGATCAAGGCGTGGGAGACGTCCTCGCTCCGTACGTGTGTTGAACGCGGAGGTGTCGTCCGTTCGGCACTAGGATCTTCGGTGATTTGGATCACGTCGAGTACGACTCCAACAACCCCGTTCTCTTGAACGCTTCCGCTCGTGATTTACAAGGGTATGTAGATGCACTCCTCTCCCCCTCGTTGCTTGATGACTCCATAGATTGATCTTGGTGATGCGTAGAAAATTTTAAAATTCTGCTACGTTCCCCAACAGTGGTATCAGAGCCAGGACTATGCGTAGTTACTATGCACGAGTAGAACACAAAGTAGTTGTGGGCGTCGATATTGTCAATTTGCTTGCTGTTACTAGTCTTATCTTGATTCGGCGGCATCGTGGGATGAAGCGGCCCGGACCAACCTTACACATATGCTTACGTGAGACCGGTTCCACTGACTGACATGCACTAGTTGCATAAGGTGGCTGGCGGGTGTCTGTCTCTCCCACTTTAGTCGGATCGGATTCGATGAACAGGGTCCTTATGAAGGGTAAATAGAAATTGGCAATTCACGTTGTGGTTTTGGCGTAGGTAAGAAACGTTCTTGCTAGAAACCTATAGCAGCCACGTAAAAACTTGCAACAACAATTAGAGGACGTCTAACTTGTTTTTGCAGCAAGTGTTTTGTGATGTGATATGGCCAAAGGTTGTGATGAATGATGAATGATATATGTGATGTATGTGATTGATCATGTTCTTGTAATAGGAATCACGACTTGCATGTCGGTGAGTATGACAACCGGCAGGAGCCATAGGAGTTGTCTTAATTTATTTATGACCTGCGTGTCAACATAAACGTCATGTAATTACTTTACTTTATTGCTAAACCGTTAGCCATAGTAGTAGAAGTAATAGTTGACGTGACAACTTCAAGAAGACACGACGATGGAGATCATGATGATGGAGATCATGGTGTCATGCCGGTGACAACGATGATCATGGAGCCCCGAAGATGGAGATCAAAGGAGCAAATGATATTGGCCATATCATGTCACTATTTGATTGCATGTGATGTTTATCATGTTTTACATCTTATTTGCTTAGAATGACGGTAGCTTAAATAAGATGATCCCTCGTAATAATTTCAAGAAAGTGTTCCCCCTAACTGTGCACCGTTGCGAAGGTTCGTTGTTTTGAAGCACCACGTGATGATCGGGTGTGATAGATTCTAACGTTCGAATACAACGGGTGTAAGCCAGATTTACACACGCAATACACTTAGGTTGACTTGACGAGTCTAGCATGTACAGACATGGCCTCGGAACACAGAAGACCGAAAGGTCAAGCATGAGTCATATAGAAGATACAATCAACATGAAGATGTTCACCGATGTTGACTAGTCCGTCTCACGTGATGATCGGACACGGCCTAGTTAACTCGGATCATGTTATACTTAGATGACTGGAGGGATGTCTATCTGAGTGGGAGTTCATTGAATAATTTGATTATATGAACTTAATTATCATGAACTTAGTCTAAAATCATTACAATATGAATTGTAGATCAAATGGCCCACGTTGTCCTCAACTTCAACGCGTTCCTAGAGAAAACCAAGCTGAAAGACGATGGCAGCAACTATACGGACTGGGTCCGGAACCTGAGGATCATCCTCATAGCTGCCAAGAAAGATTATGTCCTAGAAGCACCGCTAGGTGACGCACCCGTCCCACAGAACCAAGACGTCATGAACGCTTGGCAGACACGTGCTGATGATTACTCCCTCATTCAGTGCGGCATGCTTTACAACTTAGAACCGGGGCTCCAAAAGCGTTTTGAGAGACACAGAGCATATGAGATGTTCGAAGAGCTGAAAATGGTTTTTCAAGCTCATGCCCGGGTCGAGAGATATGAAGTCTCCGACAAGTTCTTCAGCTGTAAGATGGAGGAAAATAGTTCTGTCAGTGAGCACATACTCAAAATGTCTGGGTTGCATAACCGCTTGACTCAGCTGGGAGTTAATCTCCCGGATGACGCGGTCATTGACATAATCCTTCAGTCGCTTCCACCGAGATACAAGAGCTTTGTGATGAACTTCAATATGCAGGGGATGGAAAAGACCATTCCTGAAGTATTTGCAATGCTGAAATCAGTAGAGGTAGAAGTCAAAAAGGAACATCAAGTGTTGATGGTGAATAAAACCACTAAGTTCAAGAAAGGCAAGGGTAAGAAGAACTTCAAGAAGGACGGCAAGGGAGTTGCCGCGCCCGGTAAGCAAGCTGCCGGGAAGAAGCCAAAGAATGGACCCAAGCCCGAGACTGAGTGTTTTTATTGCAAGGGAAGTGGTCACTGGAAGCGGAACTGCCCCAAATACTTAGCGGACAAGAAGGCCGGCATCACGAAAGGTATATGTGATATACATGTAATTGATGTGTACCTTACCAGTACTCGTAGTAGCTCCTGGGTATTTGATACCGGTGCGGTTGCTCACATTTGTAACTCAAAGCAGGAGCTGCGGAATAAACGGAGACTAGCGAAGGACGAGGTGACGATGCGCGTCGGGAATGGTTCCAAGGTCGATGTGATCGCCGTTGGCACGCTACCTCTACATTTACCTACGGGATTAGTTTTAAACCTCAATAATTATTATTTAGTGCCAGCTTTGAGCATGAACATTGTATCAGGATCTTGTTTAATACGAGATGGCTACTCATTTAAATCCGAGAATAATGGTTGTTCTATTTATATGAGATATATGTTTTATGGTCATGCTCCGATGGTGAATGGTTTATTCTTAATGAATCTCGAGCGTAATGCTACACATATTCATAGTGTGAATACCAAAAGATGTAAGGTTGATAATGATAGTCCCACATACTTGTGGCACTGCCGCCTTGTTCACATAGGTGTCAAACGCATGAAGAAGCTCCATGCAGATGGACTTTTAGAGTCTCTTGATTACGAATCATTTGACACATGCGAACCATGCCTCATGGGTAAAATGACCAAGACTCCGTTCTCAGGAACAATGGAGCGAGCAACCAACTTATTGGAAATCATACATACTGATGTGTGCGGTCCAATGAGTGTTGAGGCTCGCGGTGGCTATCGTTATGTTCTCACCCTCACTGATGACTTGAGTAGATATGGGTATGTCTACTTAATGAAACACAAGTCTGAGACCTTTGAAAAGTTCAAGGAATTTCAGAGTGAGGTTGAGAATCAACGTGACAGGAAAATCAAGTTCTTGCGATCAGATCGTGGGGGAGAATACTTGAGTCACGAATTTGGCACACACTTAAGAAAATGTGGAATAGTTTCACAACTAACGCCGCCTGGAACACCTCAGCGTAATGGTGTGTCCGAACGTCGTAATCGCACTCTATTAGATATGGTGCGATCTATGAAGTCTCTTACTGATTTACCGCTATCATTTTGCGGCTATGCTTTAGAGACTGCCGCATTCACTTTAAATAGGGCTCCGTCGAAATCCGTTGAGACGACACCGTATGAATTATGGTTTGGGAAGAAATCTAAGCTGTCATTTCTAAAAGTTTGGGGATGCGATGCTTATGTCAAGAAACTTCAACCTGAAAAGCTCGAACCCAAGTCAGAAAAATGCGTCTTCATAGGATACCCTAAAGAAACTGTTAGGTATACCTTCTACCTCATATCCGAAGGCAAGATCTTTGTTGCCAAGAATGGGTCCTTTCTAGAGAAAGAGTTTCTCTCGAAAGAAATAAGTGGGAGGAAGGTAGAACTTGATGAAGTATTACCTCTTGAACCAGTAAGTGGCGCAGCTCAAGAAAATGTTCCTGAGGTGCCTACACCGACTAGAGAGGAAGTTGATGATGATCATGAAACTTCAGATCAAATTGCTACTGAACTTCATAGGTCCACAAGGACACGTTCCGCCGACTAGAGAGGAAGTTGATGATGATCATGAAACTTCAGATCAAATTGCTACTGAACTTCATAGGTCCACAAGGACACGTTCCGCACCAGAGTGGTACGGCAACCCTGTCTTGGAAATCATGTTGTTAGACAACGGTGAACCTTCGAACTATGAAGAAGCGATGGCGGGCCCAGATTTCGACAAATGGCTGGAAGCCATGAAATCCGAGATAGGATCCATGTATGAAAACGAAGTATGGACTTTGACTGACTTGCCCGTTGATCGGCGAGCCATAGAAAATAAATGGATCTTTAAGAAGAAGACATACGCGGATGGTAATGTGACCATCTATAAAGCTCGGCTTGTCGCTAAGGGTTATCAACAAGTTCAAGGGGTTGACTACGATGAGACTTTCTCACCCGTAGCGAAGCTGAAGTCCGTCCGAATCATGTTAGCAATTGCCGCATTGTATGATTATGAGATATGGCAAATGGACGTCAAAACAGCATTCCTTAATGGTTTCCTTAAGGAAGAATTGTATATGATGCAGCCGGAAGGTTTTGTCGATCCTAAGAATGCTGACAAGGTGTGCAAGCTCCAACGCTCGATTTATGGGCTGGTGCAAGCATCTCGGAGTTGGAACATTCGCTTTGATGAGATGATCAAAGCGTTTGGGTTTATGCAGACTTATGGAGAAGCCTGCATTTACAAGAAAGTGAGTGGGAGCTCTGTAGCATTTCTCATATTGTATGTGGATGACATACTGTTGATGGGAAATGATATAGAATTCTTGGAAAGCATGAAGGCCTACTTGAACAAGTGCTTTTCAATGAAGGACCTTGGAGAAGCTTCTTATATATTAGGCATCAAGATCTATAGAGATAGATCGAGACGCCTCATTGGTCTTTCACAGAGTACGTACCTTGACAAGATATTGAAGAAGTTCAAAATGGATCAGTCAAAGAAGGGGTTCTTGCCTGTATTGCAAGGTACGAGATTGAGCACAGCTCAATGCCCGACCACGGCAGAAGATAGAGAAAAGATGAGTGTCGTCCCCTATGCCTCGGCCATAGGGTCTATCATGTATGCTATGTTGTGTACCAGACCTGATGTAAACCTTGCCGTGAGTTTGGTAGGAAGGTACCAAAGTAATCCCGGCATGGAACAGTGGACAGCGGTCAAGAATATCCTGAAGTACCTGAAAAGGACTAAGGAAATGTTTCTCGTTTATGGAGGTGACGAAGAGCTCGTCGTAAAGGGTTACGTCGATGCTAGCTTCGACACAGATCTGGATGACTCTAAGTCACAAATCGGATACGTGTATATTTTGAATGGTGGGGCAGTAAGCTGGTGCAGTTGCAAGCAAAGCGTTGTGGCAGGATCTACATGTGAAGCGGAGTACATGGCAGCCTCGGAGGCAGCACAAGAAGCAGTCTGGGTGAAGGAGTTCATTACCGACCTAGGAGTCATACCCAATGCGTCGGGCCCCATGACTCTCTTCTGTGACAACACTGGAGCTATTGCCCTTACCAAGGAGCCCGGGTTTCACAGGAAGACCAGGCATATCAAGCGTCGCTTCAAGTCCATTCGTGAAAGTGTTCAAAATGGAGACATAGAGATTTGTAAAGTACATACGGACTTGAATGTAGCAGATACGTTGACTAAACCTCTCCCTAGAGCAAAACATGATCAACACCAGAACTGCATGGGTGTTCAATTCATCACAATGTAACTAGAATATTGACTCTAGTGCAAGTGGGAGACTGTTGGAAATATGCCCTAGAGGCAATAATAAAATGGTTATTATTATATTTATTTGTTCATGATAATTGTCTATTGTCGTGGTTCTAACTCTGACAGTGATGTAGGGGGGTGAGTATGGAGAGGTTAGATCCTAGCTATTGGGAAGTTGTTACACGCGAGGTTTACGATTTCAGGCCCTTCTCGGAGGAATTAATAGCCCTACGTCTCGGAGCCCGGAGGCAGTCGACTGGATTATGCGTGTATGGATTACAGGGGTGCGAACCCTTCCTACTGAGGAGGGGGGTGGCTTATATAGAGTTCGCCGGCCCCCTCCTGCCCTCAGTAATGCAGGGTTTAAAGTACATTTAAGATGGGGCGTTACTGGTAACGCCTCTAATAAAGTGCTATAATGACCATGAAGACTACTTAACAGTTGACCGTTTGCCTACGGAGTGACTGTAGGTCTCCTGGCAGTCGAGTGATTAGCTTCATGGTCGAGTGGTAGCTTCTTGGTCGAGTGTCTTGAACCTGTCGAGTGGAGTACCTTCAAGTCGAGTGATGGGTGATTTCTTCTAGGGATGTCCTTGGGTAGGACTCTTTGGGACGGGTCCGTGCTCCTACCCCAGGTACATAGCTTCATCATTAGCCCCCGAATGGATCGAGGTTAGAGTGGGGGAAGAGTTGGGGATCCTTTCCGACTGGTTCTTTGGGGCTGTATGAGTGCCTCGTTTAGGGTCAGTTGTCGCGGATGACGTCACCAACCTCTTTCAGTCGCCTTGATCCATTCCAGGCCCTTCGTCGAGTGAATATCCTTGCTTGCGACATGCCGAGTGTTGGTGCGAGCGGGATACTCTGTTTTTGGCAAGCGGTTCTGCGGCCCGCGGATCTCACGGGATTTGGATTTTGGGAAGCGCGCGGGACGGGAGCAGCCGCAGTAATCGGAAGTGATAAAGCGGAAACTCCTCGATCCTCGCGTCGCCTTTTTCGCCACGTACTGCGCGCGTCTATTGCGGGATTTGACTGGGCTGCCTGGGCCTACCGGTCAGCCACTCGGGAGCAGCCCCTTATAAGTTGCCGGCTCGGGGTTTCCAAGCCGCGCGCTTCTCTTCTTCTTCCTTCTTTCTTCCTCTCCCCCTTCGCCAGCCCTCCCACGACCCTCGGCCGTACCCTAGCGCTGTTAGCCCATGCGAGACCTCGCCGGCGACGATGGTGAAGGGCAAGACCACTGCTTTGGAGCGCGCGAAGAAGGCGGCGGCGGGGAAAGGAAAGAAGTCTTCTCGAGGCGGATCTTCCTCCCGGACCACCCTGCCCAAGGGTTGGATTCAGGGCAACTGGATGCCATCGGTGCTCCGGCAGGAAGATCTCGACGACATGGTCGAGGGAGGAGCCATTCCCCATGAGGCCGCGCGTCTCTCAGGGAGGGAGATCGAACCGCAACCCCACGACGGTGAGTGCGTGCTCCTCGCCACCCACATCGACCGAGGGTTTTCTCTGCCTCCCCATCCATTCTTCCGGAGCTTCTTGAATTTCTTCGGAGCGCAGCTCCATCACTTTACCCCCAACTCCATAGTCTATCTTGCCGCGTTCATTTCCATGTGCGAGGCCTTCCTGGGGTGTCGTCCGCATTGGGGGCTTTTCAAGCATATCTTTACTTGCCGCTCTCAGTCGGTAAAAAAGGCCAAGTCGAGTGATGAGAAGACGCAAGTGATCCAGCTGTGCGGGGGCCTGGCGATCCAAATGAGGGGGAAGAGCTGTTTCCCCTCTATCACCTTCCCGGAATCGGTCCGCGGCTGGCAGTCGACCTGGTTCTACTGCCAGGACCAGGCGACTCCCGGACAGTCGACCGGTCTCCCTCCTTTTTCCCTCGACCGAGCCGAGAAGCCTATCTCTCTGAAAGTCACGCCGGAGGAAAGTGCCCAAGTCAAAGTATTGGCGGGTCGAGTGGTTGAGCTTGTCCGTGAGGGGGTGACTGGGATGGACCTGTTAGAGGTCTTTCTCCAGAGGCGCATCCAACCGCTCCAGGCGCGAGACCACCCGATGTGGCTGTATTCTGGCCTTGACGACACCACTCGGATCCACCCGGAGGAGGTCACCGACGAGATGCTGGAGGGGTGGCTGTCAAGCATCACGGGGAACAAAGACAACCCCCGAGGAGCCAGAAGGGTAATTCCACCAACTCATATGAAGTGGATCAGGTACGTCTTTGTGTCAGATATCCGGTCTCCTGTATTAGTCTTCTTCGGGCAAGTCGATTGACTTTCGTTCTGTCTGTTGTCTTCCAGGCTACCACTAAGATGTACTCGACGCCCAACGGGGCACAAGGGCCGACTGAGGAAGGTGAGGGGAGCGGAGGCGAGTGCGGGGACGACCAGGTCGAGTTGGAGTCCGACGGTGAGGGAGAGGAAGGCGACGACATCTTCTCCAGTGAAGAGGAGGAGGAGGCTGAACCCTCCCGCCCGGAGGGGCGGTCCAAGCTCGCCCATGATCTAGCGCAGGATCGTGGCAAGGCGACTGCTCCTGTTGGGCAGTCGTCGAAACGCCCTCAGACTTCTTCTCCTCCGCCGGCCGGGAAGGCTCCCAAGCACCCACGAACGACGCCATCCAAGCCGCCCAAGGCCTTGCCCAAGATGAAGATAGCTGTTCCCACCATTTCGGGGTAACAATAACACTTGCTTTCCTTTGTCGACTGTGGACGGATCCTTGGTCGATTCACTGGGCCAACTGACTAACTTTCGAGATTTGCAGTGGTGCAACTTCTGAGGTCTCCGCCAGGAACGACGACCAAGAGATGGAGGACGCTGTCACCTCCAACCCTGGTACGATCACTGACGTCCTGCTTACGAGTCGACTGAAGCGTTGGTCGATTGAATGTTTTCCTTTCAGCTCCTCCTCATGTTATTGACCTCCCGGACGACGACGACAACGCACCACTGAGGGTGAAGAGGAAGAAGAAGGCGTTGGCTGGCAAGACTCCGCAATCCACTCCGGCGCCTGAGGCCGTAGTTCGGGATGATGGCGAACCCACTCGGGCTTCCGTGACTTTCGCTGTTCCTCTGACGAGTGTGCGGCCTTCAGCGTCGACTGCAGATCCGTCTTCGCTTTTTTCTGCGTACCCCGTCCCTGAGGACCAAGCGGCTGCTGCGAAGGAGGCTGTACGGCAGGCTGGAGTCATGATGGAACAGGTAAAAGTGGCACGGGAGGCTTGCCAGGCGGCTTATGACGCAAGCTCGGCTCTTCAGAGCAATGTCCAGGTTAGTCGACTTCAACACTTGGTCTGTTTTGGTATGTCCTTTGAAGAATCTCTTTTCCGAAGATCTTTAAGTTTGTACACCCAGTGGGTGTGTTTGCCAGTTTTTGGACGAGTGGGGGCACGCTAAGTGCACCCACTGGGTGTAGTCCCCGAGACTACGGTCGACTGCTGGCAGTCGACTGTAGTCTTTAAATTGAGTCGTAGTTGAGTTTCTTCGCTCTGTCTGATCGGGCCATGTCGAATGGAACGGTATCCCGTTGACTGCGGGCAGTCGACGTTTTTCTCTCTCTTTTTTTACTGTGGGGGCACGCTGAGTGCACCCACTGGGTGTAGCCCCCGAGGCTACTGTCGAATGTTTTGCTTCGGCTGTAGTCTTAGAAACTCCATTATTGTCTCTTAGCTGTTCGGAAGCAACTTGTCTTTGACTCGACTTCAGGGGTCGGTCGGGTGGGATAGGAACCGGTGGGGGCACGCTAAGTGCACCCACTGGGTGTAGTCCCCGAGACTATGGTGGACTGCTGGCAGTCGACCGTAGTCTTAGTATTTATTGCCTTTGTTGCTTTTCTTCTTTTTACTGAAATTGTAACTTCTCCCCTTTGACTTCAGAAATCTTGTGATCTTGGAACCCGCTTGGCTGACTTGGAGAAGCAGCAAATTCAAATGAACCTTGATCTGGAGCTGGCCAGGACAGAGCTGCAGAAGGTCAGAGACGGCGCCGCGGGTAAGACGCCTTTGTCGACTGGTTAATTTTCAGGCTTGAGTATCTCTTCGCTTTCTCCGACTCAATCATCATTTTTGCAGAAAAACTGAAAGAAGCTCTGGCGAAGAAAGATCAGGACTTGGCTGCCGCCCGAAAGGAGGCTGATGACAAGACCGCTCTGGCCGCGCAGAAGCTGGCTTCAGTCGACCAATTAGAAGGGGAGAACACCAAGTTGAAGACCGCTCTGAAGGAAGCCAACAGGGAGTGTTCGCGTTGGAAGAAGGAGAACCTCACCCTGAGCGAGAAGATGGAAGGCATCGCTCGCAGGAGGGACGACCTGGAGAGCTATTTGAGGAGCTTTGCCAAGAAGTTGTACATCAAGCTTGAAGGTGCACAATCAGTTCCGACTGGTTCTTTTTTTTGTCGACTCAGTTTTATGAAATTTGACTTATCCTTGGGTCGTGCATGCAGAACTTTGCCAGAACTTCGAAGAGGAGACCGGGCGGATCAAAACAGGTTTGGATCCAATCAACTCTCCGGTGCAAGACGAAGCTGCCATGAACCTGCTCCGACTGGAATCCCGTGTTGACGGCATCGTGGATTACTTGGCTCGACTGAAGGTCGTCATGACGCGGATCGACCCGACGCTTTGGCCAGAGTCCACGCTCCAGAATGATCTCGAGTCTCTGATGACTCGACTCAACGAAATCCCTGACCGAGTGCAAGAGTGGAAGAAGTCTTCAGCTCGGTGTGGTGCTGACGTGGCTCTGTCTCTGGTCCGCGTCCATTGCAAGGAGGTGCGGGAGGAGAAGCTGGCCGCCATCCAAGTCGCCAACACGAGGAAGCACAACTTCCAGGACTTCATGGAGACATTTATTGCTGCTGCTACCCGCATCGCAGACGGGATCGACTTGGATGAGTTTGTCGCCCCTGCCAGTCCACCTCCTCCTGAGGAATGAAAAAACTTGCCTCGGAATGCCGAGTGTATCTTGTAATCCGTTAAACTCTGCTTTAAATTGGCCTCGGAATGCCGAGTGGGAGTGTAACAGTTAAACTCTGCCGAGCTGGGGGCTCGAGTATTTTGATCTGAGGTCTCTGGGACCTTTTAGGCTTTATTTGAACTTGATTTGTCATTGAATCTCTTTGTGGATGACCCGTCGAGTGGGATTTGATCTTCACTCGAAATAACTTGTGTCTGTAGTGCAGCTCCGAAGGAGAAGGTGGCAGTCGACCTGCCCCTCGTCGTCCTCGGGAAATGAGAAGTGTTCCATACTTAGGCGAGCGCTGGGCTGCAGCTAAGCCTCCGAGCGGGAGGTTTGCTCTCGCTCAGTAGGATTTCAAACTTAGGCGAGTGCTGACCGCAGCTAAGTCCCTTCGTAGGAGAACTTAGGCGAGCGCGGGACTGCAGCTAAGCCCCCGAGTGGGAGGTTTGCTCTCCACTCGGTAGGATTTTCAAACTTAGGCGAGTGCTGACCGCAGGTAAGTCTCTTCATAGGAGAACTTAGGCGAGCGCGGGACTGCAGCTAAGCCCCCGAGTGGGAGGTTTGCTCTCCACTCGGTAGGATTTTCAAACTTAGGCGAGTGCTGACCGCAGCTAAGTCTCTTCATAGGAGAACTTAGGCGAGCGCGGGACTGCAGCTAAGCCCCCGAGTGGGAGGTTTGCTCTCCACTCGGTAGGATTTTCAAACTTAGGCGAGTGCTGACCGCAGCTAAGTCTCTTCGTAGGAGAACTTAGGCGAGTGCTGGACTGCAGCTAAGCCTCCGAGTGGGAGGTTTGCTCTCCACTCGGTAGGATTTTTCAAACTTAGGCGAGTGCTGACCGCAGCTAAGTCTCTTCGTAGGAGAACTTAGGCGAGTGCTAGACTGCAGCTAAGCCCCCGAGTGGGAGGTTTGCTCTCCACTCGGTAGGATTTTTCAAACTTAGGCGAGTGCTGACCGCAGCTAAGTCTCTTCGTAGGAGAACTTAGGCAAGTGCTGACCGCAGCTAAGTCTCTTCGTAGGAGAACTTAGGCGAGTGCTGGACTGCAGCTAAGCCCCCGAGTGGGAGGTTTGCTCTCCACTCGGTAGGATTTTTCAAACTTAGGCGAGTGCTGACCGCAGCTAAGTCTCTTTGTAGGAGAACTTAGGCGAGTGCTGGACTGCAGCTAAGCCCTCGAGTGGGAGGTTTTCTCTCCTCTCGGTAGGATTTTTCAAACTTAGGCGAGTGCTGACCGCAGCTAAGTCTCTTCGTAGGAGAACTTAGGCGAGTGCTGGACTGCAGCTAAGCCCCCGAGTGGGAGGTTTGCTCTCCACTCGGTAGGATTTTTCAAACTTAGGCAAGTGCTGACCACAGCTAAGTCTCTTCGTAGGAGAACTTAGGCGAGTGCTGGACTGCAGCTAAGCCCCCGAGTGGGAGGTTTGCTCTCCACTCGGTAGGATTTTTCAAACTTAGGCGAGTGCTGACCGCAGCTAAGTCTCTTCGTAGGAGAACTTAGGCGAGTGCTGGACTGCAGCTAAGCCCCCGAGTGGGAGGTTTGCTCTCCACTCGGTAGGATTTTTCAAACTTAGGCGAGTGCTGACCGCAGCTAAGTCTCTTCGTAGGAGAACTTAGGCGAGTGCTGGACTGCAGCTAAGCCCCCGAGTGGGAGGTTTGCTCTCCACTCGGTAGGATTTTTCAAACTTAGGCGAGTGCTAACCGCAGCTAAGTCTCTTCGTAGGAGAACTTAGGCGAGTGTTGGACTGCAGCTAAGCCCCCGAGTGGGAGGTTTGCTCTCCACTCGGTAGGATTTTTCAAACTTAGGCGAGTGCTGACCGCAGCTAAGTCTCTTCGTAGGAGAACTTAGGCGAGTACTGGACTGCAGCTAAGCCCCCGAGTGGGAGGTTTGCTCTCCACTCAGTAGGATTTTCAAACTTAGGCGAGTGCTGACCGCAGCTAAGTCTCTTCGTAGGAGAACTTTAGGCGAGTCCTGGACTGCAGTTAAGCCCCCGAGTGGGAGGTTTGCTCTCCACTCAGTAGGATTTTTTAAACTTAGGCGAGTGCTGACCGCAGCTAAGTCTCTTTGTAGGAGAACTTAGGCGAGTACTGGACTGCAGCTAAGCCCCCGAGTGGGAGGTTTGCTCTCCACTCGGTAGGATTTTTTTTTTGAACTTAGGCGAAACGGATTCGCGGCTAAGTCACCCACTGGGGGTTTTCGTATGTAAACAAAAGTGACAGCAATCATTGGAACACTCTTGACTTTGATAAAAATGAACTGCGGAAGTTTCTCTTATTACATATTTATCGGAAGGAACCTAAGTGTAAAAGTGGCGGAGCAGCTCCGCGTTCCAAGCTCGCGGCTCGTCGATCTGGCGATCAATATTGTAGAGGTGATACGCTCCGTTGTGGAGGACTCTGGTGATGATGAAGGGGCCTCCCCAAGTAGGAGCAAGCTTGTGTGGTTTCTGTTGATCCACTCGGAGGACCAAATCTCCCTCTTGGAAAGCTCGACTCTTCACATGCCGGGCATAGAATCGACGCAAGTCTTGCTGATAAATGGTCGATCTGATCATGGCCATCTCTCTTTCTTCTTCCAGGAGGTCTACTGCATCTTGCCGAGCCTGTTCTGCTTCATCTTCGGTGTAAAGCTCGACTCGGGGAGCATTGTGAAGGAGATCACTTGGTAGAACGGCTTCGGCTCCATAAACAAGAAAGAATGGGGTTCTTCCAGTCGACCGGTTTGGGGTGGTCCTTAATCCCCACAGAACTGACGGAAGCTCGTCGACCCAGGCACCTGGCGCGTGCTTGAGATCACGCATTAGTCGAGGTTTTAGTCCTTTGAGGATCAGACCATTTGCTCTTTCAGCTTGTCCATTTGACTGGGGATGGGCAACTGATGCATAGTCGACTAGAGTGCCTTGGGATGCGCAAAAGGCTCTGAACTGGTCTGAATCGAAGTTTGACCCATTGTCAGTGATGATGCTGTGAGGGACTCCATATCTGAATGTTAGTCCTCTGACGAAACTAATAGCAGTGCGAGCATCGAGGTTCTTGATGGGTTTAGCTTCAATCCATTTGGTAAACTTGTCGACTGCCACAAGCACATGGGTGAAACCGCTCCTGCCTGTTCTCAGAGGACCGACCATGTCCAGTCCCCAAACAGCGAAGGGCCAGACGAGTGGAATGGTCTTCAGGGCTGATGCGGGCTTGTGGGACATGTTGGAGTAGAACTGGCAGCCTCCACACTTGTCGACTATCTCTTTTGCCATCTCATTCGCTCTTGGCCAGTAAAATCCCGCTCGGTATGCTTTGGCCACAATGGTCCGAGAGGACGCATGGTGGCCACAGGTTCCCGAGTGGATATCATCAAGGATTATCCGACCTTCTTCTGGTGTTATACACTTCTGACCGATTCCAGTCGCGCTTTCTCTATACAACTGCCTCTTTATGACTGCGAAGGCCTTGGATCGGCGGACGATCTGTCGAGCCTCTTCCTCGTCCTCCGGGAGCTCTTTCCTTAGGATATACGCGATGTATGGTATCGTCCAGTCGGGAGTGATTGCCAAGACTTCCATGATCAGGTCGACCACAGCAGGAACTTCGACTTCAGTCGGATCTGTGGCACTTTTCGGTTGTGGGGCTTCTTCTGTGAAAGGATCCTCCTGGACTGACGGCGAGCGGATGTGCTCCAAAAACACATTGCTGGGAATGGCTTCTCTCTTGGAGCCTATCTTTGCTAGATCATCGGCTGCTTGATTTTTGAGTCGGGGGACGTGATGAAGCTCTAACCCCTCGAATTTCTTTTCTAGCTTTCTCACTGCGTTGCAATAACCAGTCATAGCCGGACTTCTGACGTCCCACTCCTTCATCACCTGATTAACCACCAAATCTGAGTCGCCGTAGACCATGAGGCGACGAACGCCGAGTGAAATGGCCATGCGCAACCCATACAGAAGTGCTTCATACTCTGCTTCATTGTTGGAGGAATCGAAGTGAATCTGGAGGACGTATCTGAGCTTGTCTCCTCGGGGGGAGACTAGAACTACCCCAGCACCGGAACCATTCAGCATCTTAGATCCATCGAAGAACATGGTCCAGTGCTTCGAGTGAACTTGAGTCAGAAGCTGCTGTTCAATCCACTCGGCGACGAAATCTGCGATTGCTTGGTACTTAATAGCCTTCTTTGCTTCAAACCTGATATCTAAGGGAAGGAGTTCAATCGCCCACTTGGCCACTCGACCAGTTGCATCTCTGTTATGCAGTATCTCTGACAGTGGGGCGTCGCTGACGACTGTAATGGAGTGGTCAGAGAAGTAATGTGCAACCTTCTTCGTGGTCATGTAAATCCCATATACAAGCTTCTGGTAGTGAGGGTATCTTTGTTTTGAAGGGGTCAAAACTTCAGACAGATAATAGACTGGGCGCTGAACTCTGAAGGCCTTTCCTTCTTCTTCCCGCTTGACCATGAGTACTGTACTGACAACTTGTCCCGTGGCCGCAATGTACAGCAGCAGAGGCTCTTTGCTGATTGGGGCAGCAAGCACCGGCTGGGTGGAGAGCAGAGCTTTGAGTTCTGCAAACGCTGCGTCAGCTTCTGGAGTCCACTCGAACTTGTCAGACTTCTTCATCAGTAGGTAGAGAGGCAACGCCTTTTCACCGAGACGAGAAATGAATCGACTTAAAGCGGCCAAGCAGCCTGTAAGCTTTTGGACATCGTGCACGCGTACAGGGCGCTTCATCCGGAGTATGGTGCCAATTTTCTCAGGATTGGCGTCGATCCCTCGTTCGGAAATGAGAAAACCGAGTAACTTTCCGCCTGGAACTCCGAATGTGCACTTTGATGGATTGAGCTTGATATCATACCTCCTGAGGTTGGCAAAGGTTTCGGCTAGGTCAGCTCGCAGGTCGGAACCTTTGCGTGACTTGACCACAATATCATCCATGTATGCCTCCACATTCCGACTGATTTGAGTGAGTAAACACTTCTGAATCATTCTCATGAACGTGGCTCCGGCGTTCTTGAGGCCGAACGGCATAGTGACATAACAGAAGCATCCGAATGGGGTGATGAAAGCTGTTTTGATTTCGTCGGGTCCATACAGACGGATCTGATGGTACCCGGAATAAGCATCTAGAAAAGACAATCTCTCGCACCCCGCAGTCGAGTCGACTATTTGGTCGATGCGAGGGAGAGGAAAATGATCTTTCGGGCAGGCCCGATTGATATGTTTGAAATCAATGCACATGCGAAGTGACTTGTCCTTCTTGGGGACCATGACGAAATTGGCGAGCCACTCGGAGTGGTAAATTTCTTGGATGAACTCTGCTGCTAAGAGCCGAGCCACCTCCTCGCCAATGGCTTGCTTCTTCTAGACGGCGGACCGTCGAAGATGTTCCTTCACAGGCTTGAATTTTGGGTCGACTCGTAGACGGTGCTCAGCCAGCCCCCTGGGAACTCCAGGCATGTCGGAGGGTTTCCATGCGAAGATGTCCCAGTTCTCACGGAGGAGCTGGATGAGCGCTTCTTTGTTTCACCGGACGACTGAAAAGCTGATTCTGAAGCAGGCTTCTTGGCTCGTAGCAACTCGCTTGGATCGGCAGTCTTTTGGTACTCTTGCAGCTCGACCACTGCCATCTGAGCATCTGCAATCTTTGAGCCCTTCTGAAATCACTCTTCCGCCTTCTTCCGATTGCCTGTGACAGTGATCACACCTTTGGGGCCAGGCATCTTCAGTTTGAGGTACACGTAACATGGCCGGGCCATGAAGCGTGCGTAAGCTGGCCTACCCAAAATGGCGTGATAAGCACTTTGGAAGTCCACAACCTCGAATGTCAACTTTTCCTTGCGGTAATTCTTTAAATCACCGAAAACCACATCAAGAGCGATCTGGCCGAGTGATTGGGCTTTCTTCCCAGGAATGACTCCGTGGAAACTCATGTTACTGGTGCTGAGTCTGGACATCGGAATGCCCATTCCTTTCAATGTTTCAGCATACAATATGTTCAGGCCACTGCCTCCATCCATCAGGACTTTAGTCAGTCGAGTGCCTTCAACAATTGGGTCGACCACCAAATCTTGCCTCCCAGGGGTGGCAATGTGCGTCGGGTGATCAGACTGGTCGAATGTGATGGCAGTCTGAGACCACTTCAGGTAACTGGGTGTTGCCGGGGCAACCATGTTCACCTCTCGGTTAATGACTTTCAGTCGACTTTTGCTTTCGACATCGGCAAAAATCATCAGGGTGGAATTGACTTGGGGGTATCCATCGTCACTGTCTTCCTTTTCCTCGACTCTGCCCGACTCTTTTTCCTTATCCTTGGACTGCTTTCCTTGGAACTGCTGGATCAAGAGCCGGCACTGTCAAGTGGTATGCTTTGGGTAAATAAAATTACCTTCTTCATCCTTCTTGGTGTGGATGTGACATGGCAGATCCAAAACATCATTTCCGTCTTGATCCTTGACTTTCTTGGGCTTCCAGGTGCTCTTGGATTTTCCCTTGAAGTTTCCCTGGGCTACGGCCAGGGCCTCCCCAGGAGCGGCCGGCTCGGCCTTCCACTTCTGCTTCCGACTAGAATTGCCTCTGGTTTCCTGGGCGACTGCTTTCTGCTTGCCACTCCGGAGTCGATCTTCATCTTCTCCGTTAGCATACTTGGTGGCAATCTCCATCATCCGATTCAGAGACATCTCTCCAGTTCGACCGAACTTCAGATTCAACTCTCTGTATTTAACACCTTCCTTGAAGGCACAAACTGCTTGATGGTCTGGTACATTCTCAACCGAGTGATGCAGCGTGATCCACCTCTGGATGTATTCCCTCAGGGTTTCATTCGGCTTCTGCACGCAAGACCATAACTCCGTAAGGCCTGCAGGTCACTTGCATGTTCCTTCAAAGGTTGTGATAAACACTCGGGAGAGGTCCTCCCAAGTGTAAATGCTGTTGGGGGCCAACTGATTTAGCCACGCTCTGGCCGAGCCCTCTAACATGAGAGGCAAATGCTTCATGGCCACCTCATCATTGCCACCGCCAATCTGTACAGCCACTCGGTAATCTTCGAGCCAGGTGTCAGGCTTAGATTCACCGGTGAACTTGCTGATTCCAGTCGCCAACCTGAAATTGGGAGGAATCACTGCGGCTCTGATGGCTCGACTGAAACACTCTGGCCCTGAAGCGCGTACTCTACTGCTGGCAGGCGCATCTCTGTTGTGGCCTTCTCGATGAGCTCTGTTTCTGTCAACCAAACCTTGAACGAGGATGGATCTCGCATCAAAGCTTGGGTCCCTGGGGTCGACTGGAATCCTCTGCCCAACACTATGAGGGCGTCTGTCATCTTGCCGTCGAGGCGCATATGACCCACTCCTCGGGGGAGGGGTTGGCACTCGACGTCGATCTTCACGGTCGAATCGGTGATCATACTGCTCATTCCTCCTGTACTGGTCACGCCGGTCACCACGTCCCTCACGCCTTGGGGGCGACCTCGGGCTGTGAGCCGACTCGACTGTATCTGTTGCGACAGATCGACTGTGGATCCTATTCCGCGACTGAGAGACAGCGGAATTCTGGTTTCCCGCCGCCCGGAGCAATGCTCTGATCTGTAACAAGCCCCTGCCAGCCTCCGACTGGGAGGGCTGAATCGATTCTGCTATACGGGCCGCAGCGGCCAAATTCTAGACTGGGGTTCGATATACCTGCGTCGGCGGGAAGAGCTGGCGTCGACTCGACTCGGGAGCCCGCTGACGCGCTTGCTCGTCGAGTGCTCGCTGGAGATTCTCCAGTCGAGTGCGCTCGGCCAAGTTGGCCAAACGCGCGTCCTCCAAGGCCCGGGCCTCGGGGGTCTCTCCGACGATAGGAGTGCGGAGCGCGTCCATGTTCCGGCGGCGAAGCTCCTCTTGCTGTAATGATGTGAGAGGTTCGGGGAGATACTCATCGTGGGGATGCAACGGATCGCCCCCACCCGCGCCTCCATCAGTGCGAGGGAAACCGGGGGGACTGTGTGTTCCATCGACCGCCAGAACCTCAGCCGCTGGATCGCTGCTGTCGCACTCGGATGCGGTCTCCACGGAACCAGTCGACAGGTCGAACAGGCCGTAGAGGGATTCGACGGGCTCGATTGCCGCGACTTGTGGGGCTGCCGATTGGCGGGCCACGGCATGCCTCACCCACCGCTGAAGTCTTGACCGACCGGAGCGCTTGCGCTGGTGGGAGACAGGGCGGGGAGACGACGCAGGGGTCGACCGATACTGGGTCGACGGCTGCCGCAGGAGGACGCCACGAATGCATGCGCGGAAGTGCGTTGCGCCGCGGACGGGGAGCGCGTCGATGTCGAGTGGTGCCTCTTCAAGCCAGGCGGAGTCGTCGGCGATGAAAGTGAGCGCGCCGAGACGGATCTCGCGGCCCTCCACCAAAACCCCGCAAGAAACCATGATCAAAGGAATCGGAAAAGATCGCAACTTCTCCAACTAAGCGCTAAGATTCCTGCCCCACGGTGGGCGCCAACTGTCGTGGTTCTAACTCTGACAGTGATGTAGGGGGGTGAGTATGGAGAGGCTAGATCCTAGCTATTGGGAAGTTGTTACACGCGAGGTTTACGAGTTCAGGCCCTTCTCGGAGGAAGTAATAGCCCTACGTCTCGGAGCCCGGAGGCGGTCGACTGGATTATGCGTGTATGGATTACAGGGGTGCGAACCCTTCCTACTGAGGAGGGGGGTGGCTTATATAGAGTTTGCCGGCCCCCTCCTGCCCTCAGTAATGCAGGGTTTAAAGTACATTTAAGATGGGGCGTTACTGGTAACGCCTCTAATAAAGTGCTATAATGACCATGAAGACTACTTAACAGCTGACCGTTTGCCTACGGAGTGACTGTAGGTCTCCTTGCAGTCGAGTGATTAGCTTCATGGTCGAGTGGTAGCTTCTTGGTCGAGTGTCTTGAACCTGTCGAGTGGAGTACCTTCAAGTCGAGTGATGGGTGATTTCTTCTAGGGATGTCCTTGGGTAGGACTCTTTGGGACGGGTTCGTGCTCCTACCCCAGGTACATAGCTTCATCATCTATTGTTCATGCTATAATTGTGTTATCCGGAAATCGTAATACATGTGTGAATACATAGACCACAACACGTCCCTAGTGAGCCTCTAGTTGACTAGCTCGTTGATCAAAGGATAGTCATGGTTTCCTGACTATGGACATTAGATGTCATTGAAACGGGATCACATCATTAGGAGAATGATGTGATGGACAAGACACAATCCTAAGCTTAGCTCAAAGATCGTGTAGTTCATTTGTTGTAGCTTTTCTGAATGTCAAGTATCATTTCCTTAGACCATGAGATTGTGTAACTCCCGGATACCGTAGGAGTGCCTTGGGTGTGCCAAACGTCACAACGTAACTGGGTGACTATAAAGGTACATTACAGGTATCTCTGAAAGTGTCTGTTGGGTTGGCACGAATCGAGACTAGGATTTATCACTCCGTATGACAGAGAGGTATCTCTGGGCCCACTCGGTAATGCATCATCATAATGAGCTCAATGTGATCAAGTGGTTGATCATGGGATCATGCATTACGGTACGAGTAAAGTAACTTGCCGGTAATGAGACTGAACAAGGTATTGGGATACCGACGATCGAGTCTCAGACAAGTAACGTACCGATTGACAAAGGGAATTGTATACGGATTGATTGAATCCTCTACATCGTGGTTCATCCAATGAGATCATCGTGGAGCATGTGGGAGCCAACATGGGTATCCAGATCCCGCTGTTGGTTATTGACCGGAGAGTCGTCTCAGTCATGTCTGCATGTCTCCCGGACCCGTAGGGTCTACACACTTAAGGTTCGGTGACGCTAGGGTTGTTAGGAAGACTTGTATGTGATTACCGAATGATGTTCGGAGTCCCAGATGACATCCCGGACGTCACAAGGAGTTCCGGAATGGTCCGGAGGTAAAGATTTATATATGGGAAGTTGTCATATGGTCGCCGGAAAGTTTCGGGGGCATATCGGTATTGTACCGGGGCCACCGGAGGGGTTCCGGGGGTCCACCGGGAGGGTCCAGCTCTTCCGGAGGGCCTTATGGGCTGTATGGAGAAGGGAACCAGCCCAAGTGGGCTGGGGTGCCACACCCCCCTAGGGCACATGCGCCTAGGGTTGGGGGAAACCCTAAGGGGGGCGCCCCCTTGCTTGGGGGGCAAGCCCCCCTCCCCTTGGCCGCCGCCCCCCTCTAGATCTCATCTAGAGGGGGCCGGCCCCCTTCCCCTTTCCCCTATAAATAGAGGGGTGAGGGGAGGGCTGCACACAACATCCAAGGCGCAGCCCCTCCCCTCCCCAACACCTCTCCTCCTTCATAAGAGCTTGGCGAAGCCCTGCCGGAGTACTGCAGCTTCATCACCACCACGCCGTCGTGCTGCTGTTGGAGCCCTCTTCCTCAACCTCTCCCTCCTCCTTGCTGGATCAAGGCGCGGGAGACGTCCTCGCTCCGTACATGTGTTGAACGCGGAGGTGCCGTCCGTTCGGCACTAGGATCTTCGGTGATTTGGATCACGTCGAGTACGACTCCATCAACCCCGTTCTCTTGAACGCTTCCGCTCGTGATCTACAAGGGTATGTAGATGCACTCCTCTCCCCCTCATTGCTAGATGACTCCATAGATTGATCTTGGTGATGCGTAGAAAATTTTAAAATTCTGCTACGTTCCCCAACAGAGTATTCAACCCAAATTTATTGATTCGACACAAGGGGAGCCAAAGAATATTCTCAAGTATTAGCAGCTTAGTTGTCAATTCAACCACACCTGGAAACTTAGTATATGCAGCAAAGTGTTTAGTAGCAAAGTAATATGATAGTGGTGGTAGCGGCAACAAAAGTAAAGACAACAAAAGTAATGTTTTTGGTATTTTGTAGTGATTGTAACAGTAGTAGCGGGAAAGTAAATAAGCGTAAACCAGTATATGGAAAACTCGTAGGCACCGGATCAGTGATGGATAATTATGCCGGATGCGGTTCATCATGTAACAGTCATAACATAGGGTGACACAGAACTAGCTCCAATTCATCAATGTAATGTAGGCATGTATTCTGTATATAGTCATACGTGCTTATGGAAAAGAACTTGCATGACATCTTTTGTCCTACCCTCCCATGGCAGCGGGGTCCTATTGGAAACTAAGGGATATTAAGGGCTCCTTTTAATAGATAACCGGAACAAAGCATTAGCACATAGTGAATACATGAACTCCTCAAACTATGGTCATCAGCGGGAGTGGTCCCGATTATTGTCACTTCGGGGTTGCCGGATCATAACACATAGTAGGTGACTATAGACTTGCAAGATAGGATCAAGAACTCACATATATTCATGAAAACATAATAGGTTCAGATCTGAAATCATGGCACTCGGGCCCTAGTGACAAGCATTAAGCATAGCAAAGTCATAGCAACATCAATCTCAGATCATAGTGGATACTAGGGATCAAACCCTAACAAAACTAACTCGATTACATGATAAATCTCATCCAACCCATCACCGTCCAGCAAGCCTACAATGGAATTACTCACGCACAGCGGTGAGCATCATAAAATTGGTGATGGAGGATGGTTGATGATGACGACGGCGACGAATCCCCCTCTCCGGAGCCCCGAACGGACTCCAGATCAGCCCTCCCGAGAGGTTTTAGGGCTTGGCGGCGGCTCCGTATCGTAAAACGCGATGATTTCTTCTCTCTGATTTTTTTCTCTCTGAAAGCAAATATAGAGTTGGAGTTGGCATCGAAGGGCATCCAGGGGGCCCACGAGGTAGGGGTGCGCCCTAGGGAGGGGCGCGCACCCCCCACCCTCGTGAGAAGGGTGTGGGCCCCCTGGTTTTCATCTTTGGCGAGGATTTTTTTATTTTTTCTAAGATGTTCCGTGGAGTTTCAGGTCATTCCGAGAATATTTGTTTTCTGCACATAAAACAACATCATGGCAATTCTGCTGAAAACAGCGTCAGTCCGGGTTAGTTCCATTCAAATCATACAAGTTAGAGTCCAAAACAAGGGCAAAAGTGTTTGGAAAAGTAGATACGACGGAGATGTATCAATGAGCTCATCCTTCAACAGCACCTCAAGGCCATGGCCTGTGAGGAGGGGAGGGGGAATAAGGTGCCTTCTGCCGCAGTGTGGCATCAGCCGTAGTTGTGCAGCGTCCGCCGGAGTAGTGCATTAGACGAACCATAGTGGAGCAGCTGCTGGAGATCATGAGAATGAGGAGCGGCGCCAGAGGGAGGAGCAGCCAGGGAGATTTGCCCCTGCCCGCCGGCCATGTAGCCTAGCTGGACATAGCATCGTCGAGGACCAGGCCAGATGGGACCAGTGGCGCTGGCTCGCTGGAGGAACCCTAGTGTTGCAGGCAGGGGATCGAGGTAGAGGGAAATGGGAGAGGAGATGCAAGCGGGTAGGGCAATGAATGCTTGCGTGTTTGTTTTTACTTGAAGGTCAGGTGTGACACGGGCGTCGGCAGTTGCATTTTGAGTGTAATATAGGCAGACAACAGAGTCATTTCACTATTCCCCTTCCCTTTAATTTTTAGTGAGGTTCTACCCGAAACACCCCCCTCCAAAGCGAAATTAGTTAAGCCCAAACCCATAACTCAAAAATGACTTCTTTACATCTTTTATGGCTTATTTTGACAATATGCCCTGAAAAGGTGGAATCGAACTGGCCCTTAACCTGCAATTCAATTATGCGTGCAATGATGAGTCAATCCTGCCTGCTATCTGTACATTTAGGCATCATCATACATGGCATAACCTAATACATGTGCATTCCATTGTAGAATCTGGAATATGCAATGTTTATGTTAGTTCATACGTTGCACATGATGTTTAAATGCCCCTTAAATCTGGTCAGTCAAGTGATGGTATTTAAGCCTCCTTCTTTGCTTCTTTTCTTGATATGTAAGATTTGCTCACACATCTGTTCAATTGCTTGTTTGCATCAGCCAGCCATACTAGGACTGTTTACTTTGATTACTTGATGTTCTTGACCTAACACTCTAACAGAGCTTGTCAATGATTTAAACACTAAGGGCTGCTGTAGTGGGGCCTTGTCTAACTCATAGGTGACATAAAGGTTTGGCTGTACACTACGGTAGGCTCTCCAAGAGTACCTGGAGATCCAGTTCGAAGGTATGCCTAGTTTTTACATAGTGCAGACATAGTAAATGCTCATTTCATTGTGTGCAAGTGCAAGAGATGCGGCATGTTTCATTATGTGGTGTTGTTTTGTTATAATCTCATTCTTTTGTGTTCACAGACTAGAAAGTATGCATATTTATCTTCCAAGGAGACGAGTAACTAGTTTGTGTCACCTTGCAGAGGGGGTGCAATGAAGATAATATTGAGGATTTCCAAGTACAAGATGTTAGGAAGGAGCCTTGCAAGAGAAGTAGGAGTTGCACTGAGCCTCTTCAACCTGCTAAGGTAAGTCACTGTATGAAACTCAACAGTTCAATTCCTTGTTTGTTTCAGGCATAGTTAATTTTCTCTTTTCAATTGCTTTATTTGTCCTCAGTTAATGAGATGCCCAAATAATCATGCCTGATGTTTGGTACTTGTATCGCTATTAGTTGACATAATTAAAGGCCTTACCATTTAATTACTCTGCCGAAGTGTGCCTGAAGCTTTGAAGTCTATTAACCAACTATTATTGCATGAGGCTCACAATCTAGTTTATACTACGCTAATGATTGCATAGTTTTGCCTGCTGTAGTATGTTTGTATGAAACCCTCTGCTGTTCATTATGCTCCCTAAGACTTTAATTGAGGCACAGAATGGCCAACTGCTTGCTTACTTATACGCAACGTGCTGTCTAAATTTGTAACTTGTTTGTGTTTTCGATTGGGCCCCAACATCATGCTCCTCTGGTGAGCTAAGAGGGATTTCTGTATGCAGACTGCACAGACTATCTTTTTTGTAATTTTTAAAATATCACCTGCTTATGCTTCATGGCGTGTAACATTTTTTTTGAAAGTGACGTGTAACATTATTGTTAGTCCTGTTTTGCCATGTAGTACAAAATAGTCTCTTGTTCGCTTCACTGTTGTAACTATATTTTTGCCCTAGTCATGTGTACTTACAGAAACATGTCAGGATGAAGTGACATCAACACAATGATCTGTGAGCAGTGCGGCATGGCCGTTACCGAATGATTATGGATTGGAATTGGAATATGCTGATGTTCTCGAGCATCAACTAGAGGTGGCAAGACAACGTGTACATAATTGTCAACGTATAATCAACAAGTTGAGACTGGACATGCAGGTATTAGATGCAGGAGTCAAAAAAATGAAACAAGACACTAAGGTAACCATGAAGGAATTGGAGATTTTGCAGACTGAAATTTGTGCTATCTGAATCCG
Source organism: Triticum urartu (assembly GCF_056163025.1). Classification (NCBI taxonomy): domain Eukaryota; kingdom Viridiplantae; phylum Streptophyta; class Magnoliopsida; order Poales; family Poaceae; genus Triticum; species Triticum urartu. The sequence continues at coordinate 476,562,046 of NC_141879.1, forward strand.
GCCAATCCTATTTTCTGAAGAGATTATAGTTCAAATGGAGTTAAGTTGATGCGCGTCCATGATGTATGAGCTGTATTTGCCCAGTGTATGTAATTTGCTGTTTCCGTATGCTTTATTATCACCTGTGCTGAACCATAATGCCCAGTGGGTATAATCGGATGTAATTTCTTTATTGTATAGTGTAGGATTATTCTACCTTTCTATGCCTTGATCTCTTTGTTGTATAGTGTATGCTTTTTAGAGGTGATAGTATTGAGTAGGATAATTCTTTGAATATGCTATATCGTTCAAACGGGGGCCAGCTCGCCGGACCATGGGCCTTCTTGGGCCATCGGATCCATGGGCCTTCTACGTCTCATAGGATCCATGGGCCGCCGACTAATTTATGGGTCTTGTACGGGCCTTTAATGGGCTGGAGACGGTCCTTTAATAGAAATCATACGTTTTATGGGCTGACCATAATGGGACGTTAATAGGCCGTAATTGGTGATGCTAGGAAAATGGCTCAACAGGCTAACGGTCCACAAACGGGCCGACTGTAACGACGGGCTGAATTTGGCCCACAAGCAGAAAATGACAGTAACGAGCCGTAAGTAACCGAATGCTGCAAATGAGCCCAAGAATAAATGGGCCCTCAGAAGGCCGAAAGTTAACTTGGGCTGGAAACGGCCCAATGGAATAACGGGCCGTTAATGTGTATAAAGTGATACACTGTTCATTACGGGCCAGTTTCACCACGGGCCGTTAATGGGTGTAAAGTAATACACTATTCATTATGGGCCAGTTTCAGCACGGGCCGCTAATGGGCCAAGAGTTACAAAGGGCCTCATATGGGCCGAAAGACTCATGGTCTATACATGGGCCATAAATGAAAACAGGCTGGAATCATATTGGATGGCCCAGATGACGCTACTGGGCCTAATTCGGATAGGGTGTAACCGGCCTTGGATTAGCGGGCTGTAAATGGGCTATATGTGAATAGGCCGTTAACAGGATTTCCATGGGATGGCCCGTCAGCTTTTGACCAAGTCAAATGGGCCGGCCTTTTCACAGGAATGGGCCACTGTTGGGCCGTGCCACGTGTTGACGTATCATAGGCGCCTTCTGCCCAGTGAGTGGATGACATCTATCCCAACGATGAGCCGACATGTGTTTCCTCTAGCCAATGATGATTTTACATGTGGAAAATCCCCATTGGTCGGGGCTGTTAACGGGTTATCGGATCCAAAACCCGACCCAATAGCTTAACGGCATTCCGTTATGGTGGATGCCACGTGTCGGTCACCCTTGACGAAAGCACTTCTGTGACGCGCGATTTATCGTCATGGAAGTGGACACTTCCGTGATGATAATTTTGGTAATGTCATGGAACACTTCTACGACAGCACAGGTATGACTATCTTGATTCTGTCATAAATTTGTCATGGATGTACATGCATGACAAAAAACGCGACCTACTGTGACAAACACGTATCATCACGGAAGTGTATTTTTGTTGTAGTGTCAGCTCCTCAAAAGACCGCACTTTCTCCTTCTCGCTTGATAGCTTGCACCTCGACCACTTTGACCTGGGTAACCTGGATGAGCCCTTCTCTGAGGATAAGATTTTGTAGGCTATCAAGGCCATGCCTGCCGGCAAGGCACTAGGCCTGCACGGATTTGCGTCCGAGTTCCCGCGGAGTTGCTGTGATATCGTTAAGTAGGATATCCGCGACGCCTTCGACAAGTTTAATTCCCTCAATGTGCGCACCTTCCCAAGGCTCAATGAGGCCTACATCACTCTCATTCCCAAGTGTGCCGATGCTGAGTCACTCTATAATTTCCGACCCATCAGCATCATCCATCTCCTCGTGTATCTCTTTGCCAAAGCGCTCTCTCTCCTACTCGCATCGCATATCGGTCTGTGGTCTCCGTGGACCAGAGCGCGTTCATCATGGGACGCATCATCCACACCAATTTTTTGCTTGTTCAGCAAACCGTGCGATGCTCAAGATCGACATCGCTGGAGCATCCGATTCGCTCTCCTGGTCGTTCCTACTGAAGGAAATATGCCCTAGAGGCAATAATAAAGTTGTTATTTTATATTTCCTTATTCATGATAAATGTTTATTATTCATGCTAGAATTGTATTGATCAGAAACCTTAATACACGTGTGAATATATAGACAAACACTGAGTCCCTAGTGAGCCTCTACTTGACTAGCTCGTTGATCAAATATGGTTAAGGTTTCCTAACCACGGACATAAGTTGTCATCTGATAATGGGATCACATCATTAGGAGAATGATGTGATGGACATGACCCATCCATTAGCTTAGCATATTAATCGTTCAGTTTTATTGCTATTGCTTTCTTCTTGTCAAATACATATTCCTTCGACTATGAGATTATGCAACTCCCGGATACCGGAGGAATACCTTGTGTGCTATCAAACGTCACAACGTAACTAGCTGATTGTAAAGATGCTCTACAGGTATCTCCGAAGGTGTTTGCTGGGTTGGCATAGATCGAGATTAGGATTTGTCACTTCGACTATCGGAGAGGTATCTCTGGCCCCTCTCGGTAATACACATCATAAGAAGCCGTGCAAGCAAAGTGACTAATGAGTTAGTTGCGGGATGACATATTACGGAACGAGTAAAGAGACTTGCCGGTAAAGAGATTGAACTAGGTAAGAAGATACCGACGATCGAATCTTGGGCAAGTAACATACCGATGACAAAGGGAATAACGTATTGTGACGCCCGGATAATTAGGCTACAGTAATCCCCGTTAATGACGCCACGTCACCGCAGTTACTATTGCTAATCCCGCGTTAGTTCAAAAAAAAACCAATTCAAATTCAAAATTGAATAAAAGGCAAACATCAAAATTTTCAAACTTTAAAACTAAAATGTTCGGGTTGCTTCCAATGATGCAGAAGTAACTACGGTGGAGGAACCACACTTTTATAAAATGTTTAAATACTCTTAGGTGATTTAAATGGTAGCAGGAACAAATGTTTATATGGATTTATAATTAAAAAAAATGTTAAAATATTTCATCTAGGGGTTTAAACTTTGGTAACAGAGGTATAATTAGTAATACTGATTTTGGTACAACTTTTATGCTTTTATAAAACTCAGATAAGATGGGGCTATAAATAAAACAGTAAAGAAAAAAAAACTAAACTAACAAAAAAAAGAGAACCCCCCCCCCCCCCGCTGGGCCACTTGGCCCAGCTGGACACCCACGCGGCCCAGCCAGCCCAGCAGACCAAGCCGGCCCAGCCACCCCCTTGCTCTCCTTACCCACCCCGAGCCGAACCCTAGCTGGTTCCCTCCCCACTCGCCCCCGCTTCCCTCCCCCCACGTTCGCTCCCCTCTCACCCCCGATCTGGAACGGGGAGGACTCGATCCTGTCGCCGCGCCTGGCGCGCACGTCGCCGCCCTCGTCGGCTTCGTCCCCCGCCACCTCACGCTCCCATCTCCCTCTCCCTCGACGGCGCCCCTCGCCGCGCCGATGGCGACCACGCCCCCGCCCCCGACGATCCCGCCGCCACGGATGCCTCGCCGGTGCCTCCTCCCCGATGGTCTGCCTCCTCGACTCGCCGGACCGCTCCGCCATCGCCGGAGTCCTTCCCCGCCGGACTGCATCCCCCGCGTCACGTCGTCTCCGCCCTCCTCCTCGCCCCCGTTGCCCCTGACCCTACGGATCCGCGGTGAGGCCCCCGGCCTCCTCTCCCCCTGTCCTCGTACACGCGCGCCCCGCCGGATTCGCCTTGGCCGCCCCCTGCCGCCGCTCTCCCTCCGCCGTGCAGCCCTGCTGCTGCTGCTCCGCTGCGGAAGCCGTGCTGCCCCGCACCGGCTCGGTCGCGCCACCCCCCCTCCAGCCTGCGCCGCCCAGCCCCGGTGCTGCCCCGTCGTGGCCTCGCCGGTGCCATTGCCGGCGCCCGGCGCCCCTCCGTGCCCGCTGGCCCTCGTGCGGGTCGGGCACATCCAGCGCCCCATCGTCCGTGCCCGCGCGCCCGCTAACCCGCATGGACCCCCTGGGCCTATGACACATGGGCCCTGCCTAGAACGTTTTTATAAAAAATAAAAAAAATAAGAAGAAGAAAATAAATAAATAAAATTAAATAAATAATTAATTAATTAGTTAATTAATTAATTAAGTTAATTAATCTTGTTTAATTAATCTAATTGACTAGTTAGTTTAATTAAACGGTAATTAGTTTAGCTAAATCTTAGTTAACCTAAATCAGAGTATGACAGGTGGGTCCCACTGGACCCACATGTCAGTTTGACTTAGTCAACTCTGTTGACTGCTGACGTCAGCATGACATCATGCTGATGTCATTAATCCAGTTTCGAATTTAATTAAATAATTAATTAAATTCTACAAATTAGTAAATCTTTAGAAAATCATATCTTTTAATCCGTAACTCGGATTAAATTATTTTCAACATGAAAGTTGCTCAGAACGACGAGACGAACCCGGATACACATCCCGTTTATCCGCCACGCATCCCTAGCATAGTGAACACGCAACTTTCCCCCTTCGTTTCATCTGTCCGAAAACGCGAAACACCGGGGATACTTCCCGGATGTTTCCCCCCTTCACCGGTATCACCTCATACCATGATAGGGCACCCCTAGCACCGCTACTTGTCATGTCATGCATCGCTAAGCATCTGTTTGCTTAAATATTTATTGTTTCTTCCCCCTCTCCTCTCGCTAGACACCGAGGCCGACGCCGCCGCTACCCAGTACGACTACGGAGTTGACGACCACTCTCTCTTGCCAGAGCAACCAGGCAAGCCCCCCCCCCTTTGATCACCAGATATCGCCTACTCTTCTCTATACTGCTTGCATTAGAGTAGTGTAGCATGTTACTGCTTCCCGTTAATCCTATACTGATGCATAGCCTGTCCTTGCTACTACTGTTGTTACCTTTACCTGCAATCCTAATGCTTAGTATAGGATGCTAGTATTTCCATCTGTGGCCCTACATTCTTGTCCGTCTGCCATGCTATACTATCGGGCCGTGATCACTCGGGAGGTGATCACGGGTATATACTATATACTTTATACATGATACATGTGGTGACCAAAGACGGGTCGGCTTGAGGAGCACCCGCGAGTGATTCACGGATTGGGGGCTGAAAGGACCTTTGTCCCAACGGCCCTCTGTGTGGATCTTTGAGGCGGAGCGACAGGGCAGGTTCCGACCACCTAGGAGAGAGGTGGGCCTGGCCCTGGTCGGCGTTCGCGGATACTTAACACGCTTAACGAGATCTGGGTATTTGATCTGAGTCTGGCCATTTGGTCTATACGCACTAACCATCTACGCGGGAGTAGTTATGGGTATCCCGGTGTCGTGGTATCAGCCGAAGCCTTCTTGACGTCAGCGACGGAGCGGCGCGCGCTGGATTGGACTGGAACGCCACTAGGCTAGGTCTGCTTCCGGCCGCCCACGCAACGTGCAGGTGTGCTAAGGGCGATGGGCCCAGACCCCTGGGCGCTTAGGTTTAGACCGGCGTGCTGACCTCTCTGTTGGTCTAGGTGGGGCTGCGACGTGTTGATCTTCCGAGGCCGGGCATGACCCAGGAAAGTGTGTCCGGCCAAATGGGATCGAGCGTGTTGGGGTATGTGGTGCACCCCTGCAGGGAAGTTAATCTATTCGAATAGCCGTGATCTTCGGTAACAGGACGATTTGGAGTTGTACCTTGACCTTATGACAACTAGAACCGGATACTTAATAAAACACACCCTTCCAAGTGCCAGATACAACCGGCGGTCGCTCTCTCACAGGGCGACGAGGGGAGGATCATCGGTTAGGATTATGCTATGCGATGCTACTTGGAGGACTTCAGTCTACTCTCTTCTATAAGCTGCAAGACGGAGGCTGCCAGAAGCGTAGTCATCGACAGGATTAGCTATCCCCCTCTTATTCTGGCATTCTGCAGTTCAGTCCACATATGATACCCTTACTCCATTTGATACCCATGCATATGTAGTATAGCTCCTTGCTTGCGAGTACTTTGGATGAGTACTCACGGTTGCTTTCTTCCTCCTTTCCCCCTATCCCTTCTACCTGGTTGTCGCAACCAGATGTTGGAGCCCAGGATCCAGACGCCATCGTCGACGACGACCCCTACTACACCGGAGGTGCCTACTACTACGTGATGCCCGCTGACGACGACCAGGAGTAGTTAGGAGGATCCCAGGCAGGAGGCCTGCGCCTCTTTCGATCTGTATCCCAGTTTGTGCTAGCCTTCTTAAGGCAAACTTGTTTAACTTATGTCTGTACTCAGATATTGTTGCTTCCGCTGACTCGTCTATGATCGAGCTCTTGTATTCGAGCCCTCGAGGCCCCTGGCTTGTAATATGATGCTTGTATGACTTATTTTATTTGTAGAGTTGTGTTGTGATATCTTCCCGTGAGTCCCTGATCTTGATCGTACACGTTTGCGTGTATGATTAGTGTACGATTGAATCGGGGGCGTCACAAGTTGGTATCAGAGCCGACTGCCTGTAGGAATTCCCCCTTCCACACTCCTTGGCCGAAGTCGAGTCTAGACATTGCAAAACTTTTACTAACATGGCTGTGTGCCTTACAGGCCCACGTCGCCATCTGGGTGGTATTAGGATCTTTTATTCCTCGTCTATACTCTGGAACTCTGATCTCTCTTCTATTCGGGTTAAATGAATTTTGCTAAATCTAACATTAGGATCTCGTTATCACTTTCACCCGGAGAGCCCCTTATTACTAATGATCGTCTGCTGCACGGGAAGACCCTGAAGATACTCTCCGCTGTTAACCCGAGAACTTGTGTTCGTCGCGTTTGCAATTCCCCTTCCACCGTCAACCCTTATGGGTAACTACTTACAGTTGGTATTCTTACATTCATCCCCAGTTTATTACAATATATCCCGAAATACTCGTCGTTGTTTCGATAATCCTTTGAGCTTACTGCCTTGCTGTTCTTTGTCACCTGAATACCCCTACAGATAATTCTCGCACTTATCGAGTATCCGCTCATTCCCAGTTGTTCAGGTGTTTCACCAAAGACTTCAAAATATCATTCGATCTTCCGAGAATCCCGAGCAGCCTATTGCTCTTGAAATTCTCGCTTGCTTGCATTATGGTTAATCCCATAAGTTTCGTAATCTTATTGGCCTCCCTTGTCATTATCATTTTAAGTCTGATGATTCAATATGTTGAGGATGCTTGCATTCCTCAGTAGAATCCTAGGATTCATCCTTCCGGCTCAGACGTCATTTGGATATGAGCTGGTTCTTGACCAATCAATGCCTTGATCGTTTGTGCTTCCAAGTCTGTTGAACTTATTCATTTTCGATCAGAACGATTGCTTATGATCCCTTGATTTGGAGATCATAAAGTTTCTTTGCATTAAGCTTTGAATTAGTCAGTTGTTTCTATAACCCGATGCCATGGCATTCCTTCTTCCTTTGATTGAGTACCGATACTCACATCAGCCCCGTTGTGGATCGCCATACCCATTGCCGGGTTATTATCCGACAATGTCCTTCACAACCAAAATTATTGTGAGTTCTTTACCTGATACATAATGCCCTTGGTAAATGGTATCATCTGCTTGGCCAACCATGCTCTGCTTTCGAGCTGGTCGTATTTACTATTGAGCTCGTGTTATATGTTTCCACGATACCCTGACGGGTTGAACCTATGCCTTCCTTTATATGTGTGAACTCAGAAGTTTTCACAAGTCATACTCATCTGGTATTTCACCAGATAAAACTTTCAACACTAATGCCTTTGTCAAAGCAAAAAGTGAATGGAAGGTTATATATTGAAGAAGTGGGAGTCGACCTTGAACTTTGTGTTCATGCCCATGGACACGATGTAGATCTTATCATTAAAGCTTTTCTTAAATTAATTATTCCCTTGGTATAAGTTCATCTTATCTCTGGGATCTGGCCTTTTGCAATCGTGGTTCTGACCATGTTCTCCTTTAAATAACATTTCTCATGTAAGTTTAAGCATTTGTCTTCTGCAGAGCAATACCCTAGTCCAATCTCTACTTTGATCTGCCGTCGAGCATTACCCCCCTGGTATCTCGAGATTATCATGGAACTGCATAACCTCTTATGAGTTCTTCATCAGGTATTACATTCTCACGGACTCCAATTTTTCACGGGCCTTGAGTTATGAAACACTCAAGGACACCGACAACGGAATCGAGTCTGCACTGCGATTCAATGAGGATTAGAAATCTTCATCGCTTACAAGTTTAATACTCCATGTCTGCCCTAGCCTGAACGGATACATCTTTATCGTGCTAATTTTATTCATCAGCATTCTGAGCTCTTCAAGGGTATCAACTGAATTCATGATGAGAAATACCATCCTTGCCCCCGATGATTTGTGTTATCATCGGCCACTTTATTGCCTTCCCTCCAACACAAACTTGTTTATGTTTTGTGTTATACCTTGAGTTCCTTGCTATCCAGCATTTGTCCTTCTTTACCTTGGAATATTACCACCTTTTGTGTCAAGAATGTCATGGTAATTTTACTACCTCTTGAGAATTCTTGGTACAGTAATATCTCTCGCCATTTGCGTTCTTTTCTTGGTCTCCGTGTTGTTTCTAACCGGAATACCGACAAATGGTCTGTGATGTGTAAATTCTAAACTTCTAGCAACCCTATTGCTTTGAAGTTATTGGTCTACAGTTTCATTAGAATTCTATTGCTGATTGAATCATCATTCAAACATTGATCATGCTACCTAGTCCAGATTTCTGGGTGCACCCTTCTATCATTGCTCAGTTGAGCATGTTTCCCTCGAGCATACATCATTATATCATTGATCCGACAAATGATATTTCCTGTTCACATAATTGTGGAAATCCATCTTTGGAAATCTCGATGAGTTGTCGCTGAGTTCATCAGCCACCTCATTCTATCCTTGATTTAATAATGAACTCATGATTCGGAACTTGCTTCCACAGTTCAATTCCCGAGAATCTTACAATGTTATCTTGACAATTTGTGTCGCACCTTTTCTCCTCGGGCCTCCTGAGTCCGAGTTATCCTGACACCAATCAGATCTGAATCTCGGTCAGATATGATGGTTGGAACATATTTCCAAGAGTTATAACATTGGTCTTATGTGACCCGGTAAGGTGGTGTCGTGCCTAGCACACCTGGCCGGTTGGCCATATTGTTATAGATTCCCTTTCAGCAAGGTTATCCATTCTTCCATGAGGAAATTGTAAGACTTATTCTACAAGTTATTCTTGATGGATCCTTTGTGTTTCCAAAGTCTGATCTTCAACTGATGACCATGTCAATGCTTTCTCGGAGCATGCCTATGGTACTTCAATTTTCAACAAGACCATTTGAAGCCCAATGCTAAATGTTTCCTGCTCAATTATCCAAGCACCGAGGTACGGGTAATGTTATGAGATTCCTCCCCCCTTACCTAAAGGGTTTTCTACGTTATATCCTGTCATAGATATCATGTTCTGCTTGTCCTTGGGTAGGATATACTCCTAATACTTGTGTGTAAACACAATTTTTCCTCTCCATTGTTCTGATTAATGTGTTGATCACATTTTCCTTTCCATTGTTCTGTTTAACCTTCTTGATCTATATGATCTAGGCAATTATAATTATCTGTTTATGAAAACACCTCGGCGTACAACCCTGTCAGCAATACCTTGTTACTATTGTTGATAACATTCCGGTACTGCCGGTGGACGAAAACTTTGCCTACTGATCCGCCTCGTTCAACGAGCAGGAAAATGGTTCTCCTCGTCCCTCGCCCTTGGTACCGACGTTGTTGCCAACATAACTGACAGGCTAAGCTCTGACCAACTTCGCAATCATCACCGTGTAAGATGTCCCCGCTCTTTCTACTTTTAACACATGGTGGGCCCATAACCCACAGTTCCACAGGATCGAAACCTGACTCTCCTATACACCCCCTGTTCCCCAAAGCTATTCCTCACGGTTGGTTTCGTATGTAATTCATGAGCCACCTTCCAAGAGATCATCAATTGTATGAAACACAATACTTATTCTCGTGCCCTGAAACCCTTTCACCTTCTAATTGGGCATCGAACGAATGCCTATCCGCTTGATACTTCTTACTATACCCTCTTGCTTGGCTCTCGATGTGTTTCATTTGACCAACTCAAGAGATACCCCTGTGTTCATTCTTGGGCAACCCAAAATGGTTAACCCTTATAGCATTCAATCATTGTCGAACTGCCCCTTACCTATTCGTAAGTACGAGACCGACCCCGAAGAAGGGATGCGACTTCGTCAAGATGACCTGAAGTAGAGAAATGGAGACATCAACATAAAGGATCAACCACTTCGGGAAGTACAACAAAGACTGAGAAGACCCATTAGAATTGCGCAACCTAGTCTTTCCCCCATACTCCCCTCCTAAATCTCGGGACGAGATTTCTTGTAGTGGAGGAGAATTGTGACGCCCGGATAATTAGGCTACAGTAATCCCCGTTAATGACGCCACGTCACCGCAGTTACTATTGCTAATCCCGCGTTAGTTCAAAAAAAAACCAATTCAAATTCAAAATTGAATAAAAGGCAAACATCAAAATTTTCAAACTTTAAAACTAAAATGTTCGGGTTGCTTCCAATGATGCAGAAGTAACTACGGTGGAGGAACCACACTTTTATAAAATGTTTAAATACTCTTAGGTGATTTAAATGGTAGCAGGAACAAATGTTTATATGGATTTATAATTAAAAAAATGTTAAAATATTTCATCTAGGGGTTTAAACTTTGGTAACAGAGGTATAATTAGTAATACTGATTTTGGTACAACTTTTATGCTTTTATAAAACTCAGATAAGATGGGGCTATAAATAAAACAGTAAAGAAAAAAAACTAAACTAACAAAAAAAAAGAGAACCCCCCCCCGCTGGGCCACTTGGCCCAGCTGGACACCCACGCGGCCCAGCTAGCCCAGCAGACCAAGCCGGCCCAGCCACCCCCTTGCTCTCCTTACCCACCCCGAGCCGAACCCTAGCTGGTTCCCTCCCCACTCGCCCCCGCTTCCCTCCCCCCACGTTCGCTCCCCTCTCACCCCCGATCTGGAACGGGGAGGACTCGATCCTGTCGCCGCGCCTGGCGCGCACGTCGCCGCCCTCGTCGGCTTCGTCCCCCGCCACCTCACGCTCCCATCTCCCTCTCCCTCGACGGCGCCCCTCGCCGCGCCGATGGCGACCACGCCCCCGCCCCCGACGATCCCGCCGCCACGGATGCCTCGCCGGTGCCTCCTCCCCGATGGTCTGCCTCCTCGACTCGCCGGACCGCTCCGCCATCGCCGGAGTCCTTCCCCGCCGGACTGCATCCCCCACGTCACGTCGTCTCCGCCCTCCTCCTCGCCCCCGTTGCCCCTGACCCTACGGATCCGCGGTGAGGCCCCCGGCCTCCTCTCCCCCTGTCCTCGTACACGCGCGCCCCGCCGGATTCGCCTTGGCCGCCCCCTGCCGCCGCTCTCCCTCCGCCGTGTAGCCCTGCTGATGCTGCTCCGCTGCGGAAGCCGTGCTGCCCCGCACCGGCTCGGTCGCGCCACCCCCCCTCCAGCCTACGCCGCCCAGCCCCGGTGCTGCCCCGTCGTGGCCTCGCCGGTGCCATCGCCGGCGCCCGGCGCCCCTCCGTGCCCGCTGGCCCTCGTGCGGGTCGGGCACATCCAGCGCCCCATCGTCCGCGCCCGCGCGCCCGCTAACCCGCATGGACCCCCTGGGCCTATGACACATGGGCCCTGCCTAGAACGTTTTTATAAAAAATAAAAAAAAAAATAAGAAGAAGAAAATAAATAAATAAAATTAAATAAATAATTAATTAATTAGTTAATTAATTAATTAAGTTAATTAATCTTGTTTAATTAATCTAATTGACTAGTTAGTTTAATTAAACGGTAATTAGTTTAGCTAAATCTTAGTTAACCTAAATCAGAGTATGACAGGTGGGTCCCACTGGACCCACATGTCAGTTTGACTTAGTCAACTCTGTTGACTGCTGACGTCAGCATGACATCATGCTGATGTCATTAATCCAGTTTCGAATTTAATTAAATAATTAATTAAATTCTACAAATTAGTAAATCTTTAGAAAATCATATCTTTTAATCCGTAACTCGGATTAAATTATTTTCAACATGAAAGTTGCTCAGAACGACGAGACGAACCCGGATACACAGCCCGTTTATCCGCCACGCATCCCTAGCATAGTGAACACGCAACTTTCCCCCTTCGTTTCATCTGTCCGAAAACGCGAAACACCGGGGATACTTCCCGGATGTTTCCCCCCTTCACCGGTATCACCTCATACCATGATAGGGCACCCCTAGCACCGCTACTTGTCATGTCATGCATCGCTAAGCATCTGTTTGCTTAAATATTTATTGTTTCTTCCCCCTCTCCTCTTGCTAGACACCGAGGCCGACGCCGCCGCTACCCAGTACGACTACGGAGTTGACGACCACTCTCTCTTGCCAGAGCAACCAGGCAAGCCCCCCCCCTTTGATCACCAGATATCGCCTACTCTTCTCTATACTGCTTGCATTAGAGTAGTGTAGCATGTTACTGCTTCCCATTAATCCTATACTGATGCATAGCCTGTCCTTGCTACTACTGTTGTTACCTTTACCTGCAATCCTAATGCTTAGTATAGGATGCTAGTATTTCCATCTGTGGCCCTACATTCTTGTCCGTCTGCCATGCTATACTATCGGGCCGTGATCACTCGGGAGGTGATCACGGGTATATACTATATACTTTATACATGATACATGTGGTGACCAAAGACGGGTCGGCTTGAGGAGCACCCGCGAGTGATTCACGGATTGGGGGCTGAAAGGACCTTTGTCCCAACGGCCCTCTGTGTGGATCTTTGAGGCGGATCGACAGGGCAGGTTCCGACCACCTAGGAGAGAGGTGGGCCTGGCCCTGGTCGGCGTTCGCGGATACTTAACACGCTTAACGAGATCTGGGTATTTGATCTGAGTCTGGCCATTTGGTCTATACGCACTAACCATCTACGCGGGAGTAGTTATGGGTATCCCGGCGTCGTGGTATCAGCCGAAGCCTTCTTGACGTCAGCGACGGAGCGGCGCGCGCTGGATTGGACTGGAACGCCACTAGGCTAGGTCTACTTCCGGCCGCCCACGCAACGTGCAGGTGTGCTAAGGGCGATGGGCCCAGACCCCTGGGCGCTTAGGTTTAGACCGGCGTGCTGACCTCTCTGTTGGTCTAGGTGGGGCTGCGACGTGTTGATCTTCCGAGGCCGGGCATGACCCAGGAAAGTGTGTCCGGCCAAATGGGATCGAGCGTGTTGGGGTATGTGGTGCACCCCTGCAGGGAAGTTAATCTATTCGAATAGCCGTGATCTTCGGTAACAGGACGATTTGGAGTTGTACCTTGACCTTATGACAACTAGAACCGGATACTTAATAAAACACACCCTTCCAAGTGCCAGATACAACCGGCGGTCGCTCTCTCACAGGGCGACGAGGGGAGGATCATCGGTTAGGATTATGCTATGCGATGCTACTTGGAGGACTTCAGTCTACTCTCTTCTATAAGCTGCAAGACGGAGGCTGCCAGAAGCGTAGTCATCGACAGGATTAGCTATCCCCCTCTTATTCTGGCATTCTGCAGTTCAGTCCACATATGATACCCTTACTCCATTTGATACCCATGCATATGTAGTATAGCTCCTTGCTTGCGAGTACTTTGGATGAGTACTCACGGTTGCTTTCTTCCTCCTTTCCCCCTATCCCTTCTACCTGGTTGTCGCAACCAGATGTTGGAGCCCAGGATCCAGACGCCATCGTCGACGATGACCCCTACTACACCGGAGGTGCCTACTACTACGTGATGCCCGCTGACGACGACCAGGAGTAGTTAGGAGGATCCCAGGCAGGAGGCCTGCGCCTCTTTCGATCTGTATCCCAGTTTGTGCTAGCCTTCTTAAGGCAAACTTGTTTAACTTATGTCTGTACTCAGATATTGTTGCTTCCGCTGACTCGTCTATGATCGAGCTCTTGTATTCGAGCCCTCGAGGCCCCTGGCTTGTAATATGATGCTTGTATGACTTATTTTATTTGTAGAGTTGTGTTGTGATATCTTCCCGTGAGTCCCTGATCTTGATCGTACACGTTTGCGTGTATGATTAGTGTACGATTGAATCGGGGGCGTCACACGTATGTTGTCATAACGGTTAGACCAATAAAGATCTTCATAGAATATGTACGAGCCACTATGAGCATCTAGGTTCCGCTATTGGTTATTGACCGGAGAGGTGTCTCGGTCATGTTTACATAGTTCTCGAACCCGTAGGGTCCGCACGCTTAACGTTCGATGACGATGTAGTATTATGAGTTATGTGATTTGGTGACCGAATGCTATTCAGAGTCCCGGATGAGATCATGGACATGACGAGGAGTCTCGAAATGGTCGAGAGGTAAAGATTGATATATATGATGATGGTATTCGGACACCGGAAGTGCTTCAGAGTGTATCGGGTACTTGTCAGGTCACCGAAAGGTGTTTCGGGTGCCCCCGACAAAAGTTATGGGCCTTATGGGCCAAGAGAGGGAACACACCAGCCACAAGGGGCTGGTGCGCCCCCCATAATAGGACAACCTAATTGGAGAAGAAAAGGGGAGGAGGAAAGGAAAAAGAGGGAATAGGATTCCCCCTTCCTTCCCCCTCTCCCCTCTTTCCTTCCCCCTTCCGTATAGAAGGAAAGGGGGGCGCTGGGCATGGCAGGGCCCCTAGGAGGCGGTCGCCAAGCCCTAGGGCGCCCTGGCTGCCTCCCCTCCCCTCCCACCTATATATATGTGGGGAGGGGGCACCTCACAAGTACACAACATCAATTGTTAGCCGTGTGCGGTGCCCCCTCCATAGTTTACACCCCCGGTCATAGTTTTGCGGTGCTTAGGCGAAGCCCTGTGAGAATTACTTCACCATCACCATCACCATGCCGTTGTGCTAACGGAACTCATCTACTACCTCGACACCTTGTTGGATCAAGAAGGCGAGGGATGTCACCGAGCTGAACGTGTGAAGAACTCGGAGGTGTCGTACGTTCGGTACTTGATCGGTCGGAGCTAGAAGAAGTTCGACTACATCAACCGCGTTGTCAAACGCTTCCGCTTAAGGTCTACGAGGGTATGTAGACACACTGTTCCCCTTATTGCTATGCATCTCCTAGATAGATCTAGCGTGAGCGTAGGATTTTTTTGAAATTGCATGCTATGTTTCCCAACACCTACTGCAAGTCCTTACCCACCTTGGCTTTGGTCCGCGATGGTGTGAATGGATCTCCATCCTCCTTTCCATGATATCTACTAGTGTTCTCATCAATGGGGTACCAGGCCCAAGGTTTCGCATGCCCGTGGACTATGGCAGGGCGACATGTTTGACACCGATGCTATTCACATTGGTCATTCACGTCCTCAACTCCCTGCTATTCATGTTGGTCATTTGCGTCCTCAACTCCCTTATCCAGCACACTATGGATCTTGGTTTGCTGCAGCGTCTCGCCACTCGACGCATCATCTCGAGCATCTCCCTATATGCTGACAATGTGGTTGTCTTTTGTCATCCAGATAGTCATGACATCTCGACCATAAAGGAGCTTCTTCGTGTCTTTGGGATTGCATCTGATATGCACACGAATATCGCCAAGTGCTCAGCCACCTCAATCTGATGCACCAACGTGCACCGTCTCGGCTTCCCCAATCCAATACCTCGGACCCAACTTTCGCTCGGCAGGATTCCTATGTCCGCGCTCCTACCACTCGTGGATAAGCTCGATAAGAAATTATCTACTTGGCACGACTCTATGCTATCCTTGGGTGACCGGTTGTTCGTGGTTCGCCATGTCTTGTGTGCGATGCCAACTCACATCCTCATCGCCATTGATGTCAACAAGTCCATCCTTGCAAGGATCAATCAGGTGATTCGTGCTTCCCTTTGGGTCCGCTGCAAAGACGCGCGCAGTGGGCAATGCAAGGTGAACTGGGCGCGCGTTTGTCGCCCTCTCCATCTTGGGGGCCTTGGTGTTCGTGGCTTGCACCGCACTGGCCTCGCCCTCGCTCAGTTGATTTGGCTCCAGCGCACCGACCCATGCCGATCATGGAGCCACCTACCCCTACCCTGTGACCCTGAGGTCCAGGAGATTGTTCGTGCCTCTACTTCCTGGCAACTTGGCGATGGAAAAATTGCCTCTTCTGGTCCGCCTATTGGGTTGATGGTCGTTGCATCGCCGACCTAGCGCCTCTCGTGTATGCTCTGGTCCCTAAGCATCACTACAAGATGATGACTATTCGTGATGGTCTCCACCTCTAGTCCAGGGTGCAAGACATCCACGACGCCCGAAGGCCAGCCGCCCTGGTGCAATATGTCGACCTCTAGCGGTTGCTACGTCGCACCATCCTCTCCACCACTCCAGACTGGTTCATTTGGCGCTGGAGTAAGACCGGAGTGTACTTGGCCACTTCCTGCTACTTGGCCATGTTCCATGGCTCGCTTCCGAATGTGATCTAGCGGCTAACCTGGAGAACATGGGTTCCCCTTCGCATCAAGGTTTGTGTATGGCTTGCCCTATAGGATAGATGCTGGATCGCCGACCACCTCGCCCGACGCGGCATTCCTCACGCACCTCGTTCTCTCCTATGCGACCATGAGCCGAAGCGTATGTAGCATCTTCTCGTCGGATGTTCGTTCTCTTGTCAGATTTGGCACGAGGTCCTCTCTTAGTGTCGATCCACCGCTGCAATGCCTCACCCGGATGTCCTCTTCTAGACATGTTGGGCTAACATCTTGTCGGATGCTCCCTCCTTCTGCCGAGGTGTCTCCTCCCTATTGTTGCTAACTGCTTGGATCCTCTAGCGACATCGCAACAGTTGCGTCTTCGATGGCATGGCCTCATCAGTTGCTCAATGCTCTCGCTCATTAGGCTAGTCATAGTGGGGAGTAACTTAGACTAGTGTCATGCATATGACACTAGTCTATGTTACTATCCTTATAGTGCAAAGTGTCATAGAAGTAGTACTCCCTCCATTCCAAAATATAGTGCGCCCGCGCTTCCCGAGATCCAACTTTGACCATAAATTTAACCAACGAGACCGACTGCAGCGGGAGAAAAAATAATATAATTGAAAACTTTTTTTGAATACGAATTCACTGGTATAACTTTTGCTCCCGCCGCAGTCGATCTCGTTGGTTTAATTTATTGTTAAAGTTGAAGCACGGGGATAGAGGAACCACTATATTTTAAAACTGAGGGAGTAACATATATGGTTGCATTTATTAGATTGTAGACTCAACTTTTTTCTTGAGAAACACTATGTAATGGTAACATAATATGTTACTACAAACACATCTCTTCTCATTAACTATTTGCCACATAAACAAATTTGTCTCAGGATATTAAGTTACTTGCTATGTTACTCTCACTGTTAGCAGCCTTAAGATAAGGCTCGCTTATGGGCTAGGGCAGGCGCGTTAGGCTCGGCCGACATCCTTCCTGAGTATTAATTGTATTGTGTAACCCTCGTGACCTAACTATCTCCAGCAGCTAGGGTCGATGAACAAACCTAAACGCGTGTCATTCTTGTTAATGCAAGTGAGATATCTGCATCTCTGCAAAAAGACGATAGGAGATGTAAGAAGATGATGATCCAAAATAACTTAATGAGTACTCCCTACGTCCCAATATAGGTGTATTTATGTAGAGCATCTATAGCGACGTTTCAAACCGGTCTTAAAAGCCCAAACGGACGGCCTGGTCATTTATCAGTCATAGAAATTCGATTTAGACGAGCGTCTTAAACGTCCGGACTGACCAGCACCCCTCATATCTAGGCCAAATATGAGGCAGATATGGGGGCGTCCGAGCGCGTCCGTCACGTCGGACCCGACCCACGTTGGTCCACCTGACCCCATATATATTCCTCTTCATCCGTTTATCGGACCAAACTCTAGTCACTTCACTCCACTCCTCTCCGTCATCCAACCTCCCGTCTGACGATCTCCGGCCATCTGTAGCATGGCGGGAAGCGGATCCTAGTCCTTCACCTCCAGATCCGTCGATTCTGAGCTCATCCCACGCGGTCCCGGCTTGCGCTCTGCCACTCCTAAGAGAAGGCCCGTGCGAGGCAGCGCTCAGACTCCTTCCGTCGGGAATCCATTGCGTCCACCCAAATGGCGCATGGATCCGGCGCCATATGTGTCGTTGCTGCCTCACCGAAGGCGGTGTGGTCCGTCTAGCATCCGAACGCGGTGGCAGACGCACAACCCCTTCATTGGTGCTCTGAGGTCATGGACGCACCATGGGCATCATCTGACGTAACACATGGCGTGGCGTGCTCACCATGCGATGCAGCGGGCGTGGAGGCGGCGACAGCCCTCGCGGCGGTAGACGTCTGCGAGGCGGAGTTACATTTTCTGGCGTCCCATATGATGCACCAGTCCGGGCACCGCAATCGCGTCGTGGTGGATGTCGCCGGCTCGTTCCAAAACGGATCCATCATCGATTTGACGTCCACCGGCACCGTTCGGGTTCCGAGCTCCAACGAGAAAGAGTCGTGCATGGGAGACGGCGGCGCCTTGAGTCCCGTGAGCCGGCTCGTGTCCTATGCCCTACTCTACCTTACCGGCAACCGAACCAATACTCCGAGGAGCGCCGCCGGCCGTCGGACATGGCACGGCGGAACCGGACGTTGCATGTAATAATATGAATTTGAGGTGTTTGGTTGTAGAATCAAATATTTGAGATGTGACCGTCCGCAGGCGTTTAAGAAGTCCGATTTATCAAGTCCGGTCGTAGATGCTGTTAGCATGTACTACTACAAAGTTAGCAGAGAGTATTTATTTAGACGAGTTGAGCTTTCCTTTATCACACGTACTCTGGGATCCACGGACGGATACTACTACAATACAACGAGAGTGAGTAACTTGACGTGCCGTTGCAACCAAGCGCCATGCCCTTGTCGCGTCGTCCTGTAATTCAAGTGTTGTGTTAATGCGCCGGCCTGTTTAAGCTAAGCTATCACCACCAGCAGCTTCTAGTACACTCGTGTTGCTTTCTGATTAGCTATGACCATACCAGTGACGACGGAAGCAAAGGAAATGATAACCCGAATATATCCACATCAAAAATCACACCAGCTTTCCAGCAGGAAAATGCCGCTCACTCACACGCTTGCATGCCCTACACCACATTGCCTCTCACAGTACTCAACAGTACACAACCGTTCCACTGCTGGAAATTAGTCCAAATGGCGCATTCATTCATTGAAGAATGGGGATGCGAGCACAGCAAAGGACATGACCCGACGGATTTACTCCAACAGTGCTTCCGCGTCCGTTCCTCAGGCGCCCACTATTTTTCGCAATCCACACGTACTAGTAGCTCAAAAGTACAATGGATCATCACGGTCAAAAAGGTCGCTCAAAAGTCAGACATGAACCTATTTCCTGAAAGTGTGAGGCAGGGCCTCGCTTTGGATCCGAGAAAGGCAGACCAGGATATCCCCAGGAATGGAAGAAAACCCAGAGTAATAATATGTTAATTTAGGAAAATAAGCTGGCTGGGATTTTGATTTTATCTGGCCTGATTCTGAGGACTAATAAAGAGGAGAAGGACAGGGTGGAGGTCAAAAGTCAGGCCAAGCCAGACAATTAAGACACCCAGTGGACCAGGGATGGAAAATTGGTGAAGAAAATAACAAAAAAGAGGTCTCCTTCCTGGACTTCTTTTTCTTCTCATCTGCAGAAGGAGAGAGAGTGGGAGGAGAGTAGGAGACTCCACCATTTGCAAAAAAGACACAATTCCCAGGAAACCGCCGCCTAAAGCTTCTCCTCCCTTTGTCTGTGGTCGCTGCTGCTTCCAAATTTCTAATCTTTCTTTCTTTCTTCTGTTTAGCACAAACCAAATTATTTGTGCGGGAGAAGATCCAAAAGATACAGGGGAGGGGAGGAGAGAGAGGGGGGAATAAATCCTTTTTGGCGAGATTCGTGTGGGAGAGAGGAGTTAGGTGTCAGGACCACTCATAAATTCCGCCTCTTCTTTCAGATCTGCTCCGTGCTTCCTCTTCCTCCCCGCATCGCTTTTGCCCACCCAACCAACCGTGCTTCTCTCCGGCGAGCGCAGGGCACCGTTCCTGCTCTTCCTTCCGGTTGGAGAAAATCTTTCTTCTCATTTCCTTTTCGGAAGTTGAACTTCTTCTGCGAGTTTGTGCGTGTTGCGTTTCCTGTGTGAGAGAGACTGTTACTGAATCCCACCCTCTTCGAAGCAGAAATCGACCTTTTGTTTTCTTGCTCATCATCTTTGCCGATTTGTTCTTGAGACTTGAGAGAGAGAGAGAGAGACAACCTTCTTTTTTCGCCACAAGTTATCCACTCCGATGGGCAACGCGTTCGCGTGCATGCCGCGCAAGGAGCACCGGGGCGCGGCCGCGGTGTCGCGCAGCAAGCGCATGGGGAGCGCGCGCCCGCCGCGCGGCGGGGCGGCCAAGCTCACGCCGGCGGAGGAGGAGCTGCTGCACCGCCAGGCGCTCGCCATGGCCATCCACCAGCACCTCGACGCCGGAGGCTCCATGTCGCGCCGCATCGACGCCGGCGGCGGCTCCATGTCCCGCCGAATCGGCCCCGGCTCCACCAGCTCCCGGCGACACGGCAACCTCCCGGACTCCGTCACCAATGCCAAGGCTGTAAGGCCCCGACCCTCCTCTGTTTCTGCTCCGCTCTTTGTGTACTTCCACGCTCCCTTGTCCCAGCCTTGCTTTGTGTTCTTGCCTAGAAAAATATATCTACGGTACAATGTTATAATTAACAGGTTCATTGTCAAAGAAAGTTCTGACTCTTTTGTAAATTATATAGAGGTTGGTCCAGTTACAAACTGTACTTAGTTAGGTCTAGTACCAAACTTTTCAACTGCAAGAGTTCTTGCAGGACCAGCTGGCCATCTGGCCCTAAATGATTTGGCGTTTGCATACTGTTGTGTGCTTTGTTGTTTAGGTTCTTTGGTCGGCAAAATTCTGTCATTATCAGAGTGGTACCACGGGATCGCCGGTTACCTACTTTGCTACATTGTTTAATGTCTGGTTGCTCTAGGTTTTACTATTTCACTAGTAAATTGGTTCCTATTTCGGATTGCTTGGGAATTGGAGATAATTCGGTGATATGATGGGAGTACTTCAGTACTTTTATGTTTGTTGAAGGACACATTCTTTTTCTGCAAGGAAGCACCAGCATACTTTTACTCAGTTTCTTCATGGTTTCCTTGTTTGGGTTGATTTTGAATTATAATGAGCAGTAACTTCATATTACGCTGTAGTTGAAAATCAGAGGTTCTGAAGTGTCACTGTGATAGGAAGATGGGTTTCTACGCTTCCCCTGTGCTGCTCATCTTGTTGGTACTGAGATTTGTTGCTGTACATGTACTAATGGCGACATGCTTTGCTGTTCACTTTATAGGTTTTTCTTAATGATTAATTTTGTTACCTGTTAATAGTTTGAGCTTACTCTAAGCTTCTAGAATCTCGAACCCATATTTCGGAGAAGTATATGGATTATTATACTCCCTCTGTCCCATAAGTGTAGTGTCAAAAAACGTCTTACATTACATTATGGGACGGAGGGAGTACATACTACTATATGTCGAAAATGCATCTTTATGTACAACTGTTGATTCATACATAAGATGGGTTTATATATTCATGGAGAAATCTTACAAGTTACATTCCGTTAGGAGTTAGGACTGCAACACAATACTACGAGTCTTATGAACTCAACAGCTGCCTCACTAGTTGATAGCATGTTCCCATTTCTTACAGTGGTCTCTCTCAAATGATCATTCTGTTTGCAGTTTTTGTGCATTTCACACTCGGGTATAAGCTACTTCTTCTAAAAAGAGTTTCAACAGTCATGCTGGCATATGCTTCTACATGCACATGAGCATCTGGTGGTGCTTTATCTTAGGAGTTAGGACCTAACCATACAGTAGAAGTGATCCTCATTTGCTCTTACACTATTTATTCTTCCTTGTTTAACACTTTTCTCTTGCAACTTCAGACTAGTTTGGGGTTCTATGTGTTCTTTTGAACTGGTTTCAGTTTTTCACGCTTCTTGTTCTGGCATATTTTCAGGTCCAAATTGTTTTAGAGAACTTAGAAACCAAGAAAGTCGTTCTTGTCCATGGGGAAGGATTTGGCGCTTGGTGTTGGTACAAGACCATCTCCCTGTTGGAGGAAGCTGGTCTCGATCCTGTTGCCTTAGACCTCACAGGCTCTGGCATAGACCACACTGATACAAACGGCATAGCTACATTGGAAGAGTACTCCAAGCCACTAATTGATTACCTCAGTAAACTCCCTGAGAACGAGAAGGTGAGTACCACATCTGCTTTTCTTCACACATTCATTAGAAAACAGAACTGGGTATCTGACTGCTGTGTTCATATCAACACCAATGCAGGTAGTTTTGGTCGGTCATAGTTGTGGAGGTGCAAGTGTGTCGTATGCCCTAGAACACTACCCAAATAAGATCTCCAAGGCCGTATTCCTTACCGCCACAATGGTAAAGGATAGCCAGAGACCCTTCGACGTGTTCTCTGAAGAGGTATGCACTCCTTTGATGTGTCCGTGTGCACTTCTATGTTCTTATTGAGTACTCGCAAACTCATGTGACGTGGTATTTTGCAGCTCGCGTCGGCAGATGTTTTCTTGCAAGAATCACAGTATTTACTTTACGGAAATGGGAAGGACAAGCCTCCAACTGGGCTCAGGTTTGACAAACAGCAGATCAAGGGGTTATATTTCAACCAAAGTCCTTCCAAGGTACATACATTGTACTCTACTACTTTCGTGTTGCCAACTGAGAACTAATGTCACATACATTGCCATGTCAATCTTGTGTTTTTCTGTGGACCAAGTCCAGCTGACAAGTTTGCACGCGACGTTGCAGGATATCGCACTGGCCACTGTGTCCATGCGGCCCATCCCCTTGGCCCCGATCATGGAGAAGCTCTCCCTCACGGCGGAGAACTACGGCAGCGTCCGCCGCTACTTCATTCAGACGCTGGACGACAGGATGCTGTCGCCCGACGTCCAGGAGAAGCTGGTCCGGGAGAGCCCGCCTGACGGCATCTTCAAGATAAAGGGCGGCGACCACTGCCCCTTCTTCTCGAAACCGCAGTCCCTCCACAAGATCCTTCTCGAGATCGTGCAGATCCAAGCGCCGGGGGCGCTGTTCCCGGGCAAAGCAGAAACCCTAGAAGAAGAAGAGGAGAGCGCCGAGAAATCATCATGACTGTCGGAATGTCATGGGTGTACATGAAACGAGTAGCACATAGGTTGCGGTTTGCAAAAGGAGAATACAGGGAGGGAGAGATTAATTTGGAATGTTCACTCGGTCAGCCAGAGATCAAAATAATGTACTGTAGTTAGCTGAAGAAGTGGGACATCTTTTTCTTTTGTGATGATGAGTATAGCGAGCGTATGGGCCTGTGAGAGATGTTTTGCAAATGTGAATTAAATCTTGAGCCGTCATCAGAAGTTCGAAACATTTCCTTGCAGGTTCGTGATTTGCCTTGGCTCCCGATCTACATCCGTGCATGTCTAGTGGCCTGGTCACCGACGGGTGGAAAAACCCAACCCACCCGGGCGTCTCAAACGTCCGGATTGACTGACATTCTTCGTATCCAAGTGCGCTCAGGCACGTCGACTGACTATCGGGTTTGACATGTAATTGCCCGACACCCTATGGCCGTCTCCTCCAATAGGGGTGTGAACGACGCCGTTTGAGGGCCAAAATCTGCCTATTTAAGCCGGATGTCATCGTCCAGCCCTAGAGACATCCGCTTCCTTTTTCTTTGTGCCGTCAGCTTGATCCCATCCACTTATCTCCCCCTCTGCCTTTCTCTTTGCATGCCACCCGCCTTCGCCATGGCCCGGCAAAAGAAGACCACATACGCTATGCTAATGCTGGAGCGGCGTTTCCAGCTGCTTTCGCCGTGGCCCGGCAAAAAAAGACCACGTACGCTATGCTAATGCTGGAGCGGCGTTTCCAGCTGCTTGAGGCCGGCCTGCCTCCGGACTCGTTGGAGAAGGAGGAGGACGACGAAGAGGATGGAGGGGGACAATAACTGGAGTCCATGGAGGGGGCGGATCCGGAGGAGGACGAGCTGGAGTCGGTTGCGGGCTTCGCCATGGAAGACACCATGGTGGAGTTCGATCCTCTTCTCTGTGACGCCCCGACTTAATCATGCACTAATCATACATGCAAATATACATGATCAAGATTAGAGACTCACGGGAAGATATCACAATACAACTCTAAACACAAATTAAAGTCATACAAGCTGCCCAACATGTTTGGATGGGCCAGAGGACCCGAAACATATATTATTTCTGTGTCAGAAGGCAAAGGAAGTGTGGGAATATTTAAAAACTCAGCCAAGTTGCCCAGCATGTTTGGATGGGCCAGAGGACATGAAACATATATTATTTCTGTGCCAGAAGGCAAAGGAAGTGTGGGAATATTTAGGGCTATATGAAGTGGTAAAAAAAGCCTGCGTCATTGACCGTGCAGGAGAGGCAATACTTGAATTCTTACTCCTTATGCCTGATCATGAACTACCCATTCTGGATTCCCGGAATGCAGGGGAACTAATCGCTATAGCTGCTTGGTATTTATGGTGGAATAGACGGAAATTAGTCCATGAGGGTAAGTCTCAGGAGGCGTCCCAAACCTCGATGGAGATTCGGGCTATAACAGTGAATTATGTTAATTCTCACTTTCCTAAAGCAAAGAGAAAGAGTGAAGGATGGTGCAGACCTTCCATGGGGTTTGTTAAATTGAATGTGGATGCTTCTTTTGATCATGATCAGCTTAGGGGCACAGCGGATGCTGTTATCAGATATGATAAAGATAACTTCATAGTAGGTGGTAACTGCAAGATTCAGTACTGTGCGGATGCTCTGACAGCAGAGGCATTAGCACTCAGATTTGGTTTACTGTTGGCACAAAAGACGGGCTGCAATCGTCTCATTGTCAATTCTGATAATATGGAAGTCATCGACACAATGAAGAACGGAGGACAGTCTGCGGGAGCGGCGACTGCAATTTTCGAGGATTGTTTTTTATGGCCTGTGATTTTCCTCAAACCAATTTTGAACATTGTAATAGGGAAGCGAATAAAGTATCTCATGAGCTTGCTAGGTTAGCAAAATGTTCCATGACTAGGGATTGGATAGAGGAGCCCATTGAAGATCTTGTAACTCTCCTGATAGACGATGTAACCATTATTTCTAATTAATAAAGTTCAAGTTTTTTTTTAAAAGTCATACAAGCTTTATATTACAAGTCAGTGCCTCGAGGGCTCGAATACGAACGAGACAGCGGAAGCAACAATATCTAAACAAGTCTACCTTAAGAAGACTAGCACAAACATTAACAACGATCGAAAAGGCAAGGCCTCCTGCCTAGGAGCCTCCTAACTACTCCTGGTCGTCGGCGGCCACCACATAGTAGTAGGCACCCTCAGAATAGTAGTAGTTGTCGGTGGTGGCTTCTGGCTCCTGGGATCCGTCATCTGATCGTAGCAATCGGGTATGGGGGAAAAGAGGTAGCAAAACAACCATGAGTACTCATCCAAAGTACTCGCAAGACTTACATCAAATCTATACTAAGTATGCTGTCGGTGTTCTAGGAACCAGGGTACCCAGACTTGCCTGCCTGCGGCCCATAGCGTGGCTCCATTGACGGTCTGATACGACCCATCTACAAAGACTACCAAGACAAGACCCGACCCCCTCACGAGGGAGACGACGCCAAGACCTCCGAAGGGAGCGGCCTCCCCAGGCAGCCTCCTAAGGAGCGGAGATTCCTATGCAGGTGCTCAACCTCATGAGGTTGCGGTGACGCAAGCCATGACGACCAAGGCCAGGCGGGCACCTCTGGGCATAGAGGAGCCAGTTTCCTCTTTGGTGCTAAGGAGGTAAGGATAGGCATGGGTTCCCCAGGAATCAGGCAAAGGTTTCCATTCCAGTGCAACAAGACCAAGACCGCCAGGATGATAGGACAGATGTCATCACCGAGCCCACCGCAGCATCACGACCAGAAGCTTTGCACGCGAAGACCACCTTTCGTCAGGATAAGATGTACTACTTGTCCCCTTTCAAATTGGCCATTGTGGGATCCCTTTCCGACTACATTTTGGGGGAAGAGGACCGAGGCCACCACAAGTATAGGTTAGCCACCACCGAGAGAGGGATCGAGTCCTTTCCACCCTCACTAGAGCAGACCTCGCGAGGTTGTTCATCCCTTGTACTTGTTCATCCTCAGCCCCTTGTGAGGCAAATCCACCACAAAGCAGGAGTAGGGTCTTACACCACAAGGTGGCCTGAACCTGGGCAAACTGTTGAGTCCGTCTTCTTCCTTGTTCACTGAGTTAGGCCGTGGGGTGACGAGCTGGTTGGCCGGATAGGTTGAGTTCTGATACATCCATTTTGCAATATGCTTTTATATCGATATTTATTGCATTATGGGCTGTTATTTCACTTTATTTCACAATACTTATGGCTATTCTCTCTTATTTTACAAGGTTTACATGAAGAGGGGGAATGCCGACAGCTGGAATTCTGGGCTGGAAAAGGAGCAAATATTAGAGACCAATTCTGCGCAACTCCAAAAGTCCTGAAACTCCACGGAACATCTTAAAATAAATAAAGAAAAATCCTCGCCAAAGATGAAGGCCAGGGGGCCCACACCCTTCTCACGAGGGTGGGGGGCGCGCCCCCCTCCTAGGGCGCGCCCCCTACCTCGTGGGCCCCCTGGTGGGTCTTCGACGTCCATCTTTTCCTATATGAAGTCTTTCGATGAGAAAAAAACCAGAAGCAACCTTTCGGGACGAGACTCCGCCGCCACGAGGCGGAACCGAGGCGGAACCAATCTAGAGCTCCGGCAGAGCTGTTCTGCCGGGGAAATTTCCCTCCGGAAGAGGGAAATCATCACCATCGTCATCACCAATGCTCCTCTCATTGGGAGAGGGAAATCTCCATCAACATCTTCACCAGCACCATCTCATCTCTAAACCCTAGTTCATCTCTTGTATCCAATTCTTGTCTCAAAGTCCGGGATTGGTGCTAGTAGGTTGCTAGTAGTGTTGATTACTCCTTGTAGTTGATGCTAGTTGGTTTATTTGGTGGAAGATCATATGTTCAGATCCTTTATGCATATTATTACCCCTCTGATTATGAACATGAATATGCTTTGTGAGTAATTACGTTTGTTCCTGAGGACAAGGGAGAAGTCTTGCTATTAGTAGTCATGTGAATTTGGTATTCGTTTGATATTTTGATAAGATGTATGTTGTCTAGCCTCTAGTGGTGTTATGTGAACGTCGACTACATAACACTTCACCATTATTTGAGCCTAGAGGAAGGCATCGGGAAGTAATAAGTAGATGATGGGTTGCTAGAGTGACAGAAGCTTAAACCCTAGTTTATGCGTTGCTTCGTAAGGGGCTGATTTGGATCCATATGTTTCATGCTATGGTTAGGTTTACCTTAATACTTTTGTTGTAGTTGCAGATGCTTGCAATAGAGGTTAATCATAAGTGGGATGCTTTTTCAAGTAAGAACAACACCCAAGCACCGGTCCACCCACATATCAAATTATCAAAGTATCGAACGCGAATCATATGAATGTGATGAAAACTAGCTTGATGATATTCTCATGTGTCCTCGGGAGCGCTTTTCCTTTTATAAGAGTTTGTTCCGGCTTGTCCTTTGCTACAAAAAGGATTGGGCCACCTTGCTGCACCTTATTTACTTTTGTTACTTGTTGCTCGTTACAATTTACCTTATTACAAAACTATCTGTTACTACTTATTTCAGTATTTGTAGAGAATACCTTGCTGAAAACCGCTTATCATTTTCTTCTGATCCTCGTTGGGTTCGACACTCTTACTTATTGAAAGGACTACGATAGATCCCCTATACTTGTGGGTCATCAAGAATCTTTTCTGGCGCCGTTGCCGGGGAGTGTAGCGCTTCTGGTAGGTGGAATTTGGTAAGGAAAAATTTATATAGTGTGCTGAAATTTACTGTCACTTGTTACTATGGAAAGTAATTCTCTGAGGGGATTGTTCGGGGTATCTTCACCCCATCCAGTAGAGCAAAGAGTTGCTCCTCAACCTACTGAACCTATTGAAAATGAAACTCCTTTTATATTTCCTTCGGGTATAATGGAAAAACTGCTCGCTAATCCTTTTACAGGAGATGGAACAAAGCATCCTGATGAGCACTTATTATATGTGGATGAAGTTTGTGGATTATTTAAGCTTGCAGGTGTATCCGATGATGTTGCTAAGAAGAAGGTCTTTGCTTTATCTTTGAAGGAAGATGCATTGATATGGTATAGGCTATGTGATACGAGATCGTGGGACTATAAAAGATTGAAATTGGAATTTCATCAAAAGTATTACCCTATGCATCTTGTTCATCGTGATCGCAATTATATATATAATTTCTGGCCTCGCAGAGGAGAAAGCATCGCTCAAGCTTGGGGGAGCCTTAAATCAATGTTATATTCATGCCCCAATCATGAGCTCTCGAGAGAAATAATTATGCAAAGTTTTTATGCTCGGCTTTCTGAAAACAATCGCACCATGCTCGATACTTCTTGTGCTAGCTCTTTTATGATGAAGACTATTGAATTTAGATGGAATTTATTGGATAGAGTTAAACGCAACTCTGAAGATTGGGACCTCGACGAAGGTAAGGAGTCAGGTATGACACCTAAGTTTGATTGTGTTAAATCTTTTATGGATACTGATATTTTCCGTAAGTTTAGCACTAAATATGGACTTGACTCTGAGATAGTAGCTTCTTTCTGTGAATCTTTTGCTACTTATGTTGATCTCCCTAAGGAGAAGTGGTTTAAATATCATCCTCCCATAGAAGTAAAAGTAGCTGCACCTATTAAAATTGAAGAAAAGACTATCACTTATAATGATCCTATTGTTCCTACTTCTTATGTTGAGAAACCACCTTTCCCTGTTAGAGTAAAGGATCATGCTAAAGCTTCAACTGTTGTTCGTAAAAGCAATATCAGAACTTATGTACCCCCTGAGCAAATTAAAGTAGAACCTAATATTGCTATTGTTAAAGATCTCTTGTCTGATAATATTGATGGGCATGTTATTCAGTTCGATGGTGAAACTGCTAGAATTGCTAAACCGTGTGATAAAGATAAACATAGACCTGTGGTAGGCGTGCCTGTTATTTCTGTTAAAATAGGAGATCATTGTTATCATGGCTTATGTGATATGGGTGCTAGTGCTAGTGTTATACCTTATAACTTGTACGAAGAAATTAAGAATGAAATTGCACCTGCTGAGATAGAAGATATTGATGTCACAATTAAACTTGCCAATAGAGATACTATTTCACCAATTGGGATTGTTAGAGATCTTGAAGTCTTGTGTGGGAAAACTAAATATCCCGCTGATTTTCTTATTCTTACTTCTCCACAAGATAGCTTTTGTCCCATTATATTTGGTAGACCCTTCTTGAACACTGTTAATGCTAGGATAGATTGTGAAAAGAATGTTGTTACTATTGGCTTGGATGATATGGTTCATGAGTTTAACTTCTCTAAATTTAGTAAACAACATCGTGAGGAAGAATTACCTAGTAAGGATGAAATTATTGGTCTTGCTTCTATTGCTGTACCTCCTAGTGATCCTTTAGAACACTATTTGCTAGACCATGAAAATGATATGTTCATGAACGAACGAAGGGAAATAGATGATGTATTCTTTAAATAGGAACCTATTCTGCAACACAATTTGCCTGTTGAAATTTTAGGGGATCCCCCTCCACCCAAGGGTGATCCCGTGTTTGAGCTTAAACCTTTACCTGATAATCTTAAATATGCTTATCTTGATGAAAAGAAGATATATCTTGTTATTATTAGTGCTAACCTTTCAGAGCATGAAGAAGAAAGATTATTGAAAACTCTTGAAAGGATAGATATGGTTGACTAGAGGGGGCGGGGGGGGGGGGTGAATAGGCAACTAACAATTTTTAGCTTTTCTTTAGCAATTTAAACTTTTCATCAAAGTAGGTTGTCTAGATATGCAACTAGGTGAGCAACCTATATGATGCAACACGAATAGGAACACAAGCAAGCAAGATATATGAAACAAATAAGCTTCCACAAGTAAAGGCACGAGATAACCAAGAGTGGAGACGGTGGAGACGAGGATGTGTTGCCGAAGTTCCTTCCCTTTGAGAGGAAGTACGTCTTCGTTGGAGCGGTGTGGAGGCACAATGCTCCCCAAGAAGCCACTAGGGCCACCGCAATCTCCTCACGCCCTCACACAATGCGAGATGCCGTGATTCCACTATTTGTGCCCTTGGAGGCGGCGACCGAACCTTTACAAACGAGGTTGGGGCAATCTCCACAACTCAATTGGAGGCTCCCAACGACACCACGAAGCTTCACCACAATGGACTATGGCTTCGCGGTGACCTCAACCGTCTAGGATGCTCAAACACCCAAGAGTAACAAGATCTGCAAGGGATTAGTGGGGGAATCAAATATCTCTTGGTGGAAGTGTAGATCGGGGCCTTCTCAACCACTCCCGAGAAAATCAACAAGTTTGGTTGGCTAGGGAGTGAGATCGGGCGAAAATGGAGCTTGGAGCAATAATGGAGCTTTAATGGTGGAAGAGGTGAGTCAACGGGGAAGAAGGGGACCCCTTATATAGTGTGTGGAAAAGATCCAACCGTTACCCACCAACCAGCCCGCGGCCAGTGGTACTACCACGCCTGGCCAGCAGTACTACTGCAAGGCCGCGCAGTACTACTGCTTGTAACCAAGCGGTACTACCGCACGGCAGTGCGGTACTACCGTACCGACCTACGGTACTGCCGCGACCCCAGCACAGAACCGATGAACAAACGCACAGAAGCTGGGGGCGGAACTTCCGCACGCGCGGTACTACAGCGCCCCCCATGCAGTACTACCGCGAGGCAAAAGTCCTAGCCAGGGGAGAAGGGAAACTTCCGTGCCTACTTCCGCAAAGAAACAGAAGTAGCAAAAACCCGACACAGTAGTACCGCTGAGGGGCGGTACTACTGCCTGACCGCATAGCGCGGTACTACCGCACGGCGAAAGCGGTACTACCGCGGTAGGTGCGGATGTAAAAAATTACATCCGCTCCTACTACCGCAAAGGGGCGGCACTAGCCTGGTGGGCAGCGGTAGTGCGGCTCCAGGGGAGCGGTACTACCGTGGGCACCAGTGGTACTACCGCGCCACAGCGCGGTACTACCGCGGATGCCTACGGTACTACCGTTGACCCAGGAGCAGTACTACCGCAACCAACAACAGCAGCCAGTCAAAGGAGGCAGGAAAACAGAGGAAGCTCCAAGGAAGAAGGAGGGGATAAGAAGGAGACGTGTACGTGATGATTCCACCCAAACCTTTCCAATGCGGACCCCCTCTTAATAGTATGGCTTTCCTACGACTCAAATCCACCAAAAAGAAACGTAGAAAAGACGCCGTCTTCGTCAGTCTTCGAGGGGCACCCAATCGTCTTGTGCCTAGCAAAGAAGTGTCTGGAATACTCATGGCACACGATTAGTCCGCAAATGCGTTGTCATCAATCACCAAAACACTTAGGGATAAATATGTCCTCACAATCTCCCCCTTTTTGGTGGATTGATGACAAAACGGGATTTGCACAAAGAAATTACTATTAAGTAAATGCAAACCCCTCCTCTCTATAATATAGACGTGCTCCCCCTAAATGTGTGCCACCTAGATGAGTGCTATGGACTGCATGGCAACCGAATACTAGGAACAGAGCTCCCCCTATATTATATAGACAAGGCATATCTATCACTAGACAAGATAGTACAAACATAAGATAACTAAGATAGATGGAGTGCATATGTCTTACACCATATGAAGGATAGGTCTCGAAGGCACAAACTAAACAAAAGCAAACGAGGCAAACGAGGTCCAAACGACAAAGCAAACAAACACACCAAGCACGACACAACGCAAATCCCTACACTCTCCCCCCCTTTGGCATCCAGACGCCAAAAAGGCAGAGAGGACACCTACACACATGGGGTGGCTCAGGCAGAGAAGTCGGCCCACTGCTCCTCGTGCTCCTCGTAAGACTCAGCGGCGGGGATAGTCTCCTCGAGGTCATCCTCTGAACTGGTCCACTTGTATCCCTGCTTTGACATCCAGGCAGCCTCAGGTGTGATGACGTCCTCAGACCCGCCAGACACATCCTCTCCAAAGAGCCTCATAACCTTCTTGTCACGGCGGCGACTCTCCTTGTCAGCCACGTGAGCCATGTACTGTCCCTTCGCCTGCATGTAGAAGAGAGTCTTCATCTTGTCCTTTAGCTTCTTGGCCCATGACGGCTCAGAGGAAGAAGTGGTGGACCTAGCAACACGGTCCTCAGCAACATTCTCAGCAGCAGCAGCCTCCCCCTCACCAGCAGCCCTCCTAGCAGAAGAGGCCTCAGCACGGGTAATGGTGTTGGCCCAGTTGGGCTTGACGCGAAGGCTGATGGACTCATGGCGAATCCAGTCTGGAGCAAGGAACTCATCACCTGGGTACATCTTCTCCCAAGTGGTGGAGAGCAGCAGAAACAGGTACGGTCCATAGATAGGTATCTTGCGAGTGAACACCGCAAACCGAAGCTCACACCACATGATGTGTGAGACATCAAGTGGCTGAGTCTGAGAAGAACGTGCCTCTACACACAAGAGCAACATGTCCACTAGATATGCATGTACCTTGTCCTTGTCGCCAATGCGTGGGAACAGAGTGTTGCGGAAGATGCGATGCATGATATCCAGAAAGGAGTTTAACACCCAAGATGACTTGCCATTGGGGAGTACCTTCTCAACAAGGAAGGGCTGAAGCAGGTTCTTGTTGGCAGACTCAGAGTTGGCATGGGGGCGAACGCCAACGGGGGTGTGAAGCCCGTCATCAGGAATGTGCAGTAGATCCATGAACTCTTTCCATGTAGCAGACAGCTGACGGCCATTGGTCATCCAAGTCATCCTCCGCTCCTCCCCGGGATGAAAGAACACTGAGGCAAAGAACTGACAGATGAGCTCAGGGTCATAGTCAAGGTGAAAAGAGATCACCGGCTCAATAGCAAACTGCTCCACCAAGTCCAGAGCCTCTCCAAAATAGTCACGAAACTTGTCCTTCCGCAGGTGATGCATGTCTATCCACTTGACATCCACGTAGGTATTCTGCTTGTTCTTGATCACATCCAGATAGATGAGAGCCTGTTGCTTGGTCCAGAACAACTTGGTGCCTCTGAGGATAGCCCGAGGATTCACATAGGGATTGATCTTCTGGCGCTCGACATACTCAGTGATTGAAATCTCGTCCATGCCCTTAGCAGGTTCCTTTTGCTTGCTGGCAGTGGTCTTGACATTGCGCTTGGGGGCATTGGAGCCCTCTGGGGCTTCATCTTGGGGGTTGCGCAAACGCTTGGAGCCAGTGTCACGACTGGGATTGGAACGGCGAGAGCCACCACCTAAGACACAGAACGCAAAAACACCCACAACAGCCAAGAGAGATTAATGCAAAGACCACAACAAAGGAAGTGAAACAAGCAGAAAGCACACATGATAAATGCCTAGAGAGAGATTTGATCACTACGGTAGTACTGCCAAGTGCTGCGGAGCTAAGATAGTAGTATGGCTCTTAGACGCGGTAGTACCATGCAAGATCACGGTAGTACCGGGTGTAGGAGCGGTAGTACGACCTTAGCGCCGCGGCTGGCGCGGTAGTACCGCGTCTGCAGAGCGGTAGTACCGCACGGTACGGTAGTACCGCACCTGACGGGCGGTAGTACCGCATATTGGGCACAGTAGTACCGCACCGCGTCAGATTTGAACAGGTTCAAATCTGAAAAAGCCCGCGAAACCACGGCGGTACTACGGTTGGACAAAGCTACCACAAGACAGCATATCAAGTATGTTTCCTACGCATCACGACTCTCCTACATCCTACTCTTGCATAGATTTGGCCTAAAATCTCAAGAACGACAAGTTTCTCCCCAAAAACCTAGAAGCAAGAGAACATCCAAGAAAAAGAGGGATTTGGGGAAAAACCTTGGTCCATGGCAAGAGGAAGTGGTGGGGAACGATCCCACCGGTCGAAATCCGAGGAGAGTGGCCGGAGACGGAGATCCGGCGAGGGCCTCCGGCGCCGTTCTTGAGAGAGAGAGACGTGGAGAGAGAGACAAATGGATGGGTATGGGGAGTTGGAACTCCCCTGCCCGAGTCATAACCCCCACGCGCCCTTGACGGCGTGGTAGTACCGTGCCCAGACACGGTAGTACCGCCTGGCACGGTGCTTCTGAAGTACCGCACCAGAGCGGTAGTACCATGCTGTGGCGCGGTAGTACCGTGCCTCCCAAAGCGGTAGTACCGCGCCCAGACGCGGTAGTACCGTGGGCTCAAGAAGATGCACGTTTCGAGCTCACGAAAAACTGGATCTTTGCACAAAACACTCCGAGCCAACACGACACCACAAGACCACGCAACACACAAAACCAGAAAGGCACACGACAAACGAACCAACCACGAGACACCACCTCTCCAAAAGAGAGGGCGGTGGCCGTAGCCACCTATGTTTGAGTCAATTGGTATGGCACCGTGAAGAATTATCCTTGGGTCCATGACCAAAACTCGTCTTTGAAGCACAAGTACCATCAAACATGGCTAATGTGAAAGACTTGATTGATTTATGCATAATGGGGGGAGGGAGAGTTCATTGAGAGAACATCACTCCCCCTATGTCCATGCCTACATCTAAATAGGACAACACGTTGAGTATGGTGGGGTGTGCAAGGGTTCAAGCAACATTGCTCGAATCGATGATATTTAGCTCGTGCCTTAACTCGCGAAATCTTGCTTCATCCAAGGGCTTCGTGAAGATATCTGCAAGGTTATCATGAGTGTTGACGTAGTTGAGCTCGATCTCTCCTCGCCTAATGTGATCCCGGATGAAGTGATACCGGATCTCAATATGCTTCGTCTTGAAGTGTTGCACTGGGTTGAGAGAGATCTTGATGGCACTTTCATTTTCAGACCAAAGAGGCACTTTGTCACAAGTGACACCGTAATCCTTTAAAGTTTGCCTCATCCATAGGAGTTGAGCACAACAACTACCGGCGGCAACATACTCCGCCTCAGTGGACGAGAGAGACACAGAACTTTGCTTTTTGGAAGACCAACTTACCAAAGAGCAACCAAGGAATTGGCACCCTCCGGAAGTGGACTTCCTATCCACTTTGTCTCCCGCCCAATCGGAATCCGAGTACCCTACAAGCTTGAAGTTTGATCCTCTTGGGTACCATAAGCCAAAGTTTGGGGTATGAGCCAAATATCGAAAGATTCGTTTGACCGCCACATAGTGACTTTCCTTAGGTGCGGCTTGAAACCATGCACAAATTCCCACACTCAACATGATGTCCGGTCCAGATGCACAAAGGTAAAGCAAGGATCCAATCATGGAGCGATATACCTTTTGATCCACCACTTTACCATTGGGATCTAAGTCAAGTTGGCACTTGGTGGGCATTGGAGTGGAAGCCGGCTTGACGTCACTTAGCTTGAATCTCTTGAGCATGTCTTGAGTGTATTTGGATTGATTGATGAAGGTTCCTTCTCTTCTTTGCTTCACTTCAAACCCTAGAAAGAACTTCAACTCTCCCATGGAGGACATCTCGAACTTTGAGGTCATGAGAGCGGCAAATTCCTCATTGAAAGCTTTGTTAGGAGAACCAAAGATAATATCATCAACATATAATTGGCACACAAACAAATCCCCTTTGACCTTCTTAGTAAAAAGAGTGGGGTCGATTAGCCCAACTTCAAAACCACGGTCTTGTAACAACTTGGTAAGGTGGTCATACCACGCACGTGGGGCTTGTTTAAGGCCATAGAGTGCCTTATCGAGTTGATACACATGATCGGGAAAGTAGGGATCCTCGAACCCGGGGGGTTGCTTGACGTAAACCAATTCATTAATAGGACCATTAAGAAAAGCACTCTTCACATCCATTTGTTGTAACTTAAAGTTGTGATGAGAAGCATATGCAATCAACATGCGAATGGATTCAAGACGAGCAACGGGAGAAAAGGTTTCACCATAGTCGATACCCTCGACTTGGGAGTAGCCTTGTGCTACCAGACGAGCCTTGTTGCGAATGATAATCCCATGGGCATCTTGCTTGTTCTTAAATATCCACTTGGTTCCTATGACATTGTGATTCCCGGTTGGTCTTGGCACCAATCTCCACACTTTGTTGCACTCGAAGTTGTTGAGTTCTTCATGCATGGCATTGAGCCAATCCGGATCTTCTAGCGCCTCATAGACCTTGTGGGGTTCCACACAAGAGACAAACGCGTGATGCTCACAATAATTTGCTAATTGTCTACGAGTGCTTACCCCCTTTCTTAAGCTTCCAAGCACATTCGTCATGAGGTGATCCTTGGTGGAGAGCTTGGACGCAACCTTGGCGGCACGACGCTCTAATTCCTCCTCGGTGGTGAGTTGAGGAGCGGTTACTTGATCATCTTGAGCACCGTCATGAACTTGTTCTTGATCTTGAACTTGCTCGAGGGAGAGAACTTGACCTTGGGCATCACTTGGTGTGTCCACACTGTCTTGAGTATGATCTTGCCCTTGGTCTTGTTCATGAGGTTGAGGGCCTTCACTTTGTTCTTCAGAAGCGTGTGGGCCTTGGGTTGGTGATGGCTCCACTTGAGTGGAGCATTGTCCTTCTCCTTCGGCCACAAGGGGTTCCTCAATGGGTAGGATAAAACCAACACCTATTCTTCTTATGGCTTGAGGAGGAATTTCATCACCTACATCACAAGTGCCACTTTGCTCCACTTGGGAGCCGTTATTCTCATCAAACTCCACGTTACACGTCTCCTCAATAAGTCCCGTGGATTTATTGAGGACACGGTAAGCATGAGAGTTTGTAGCATAACCAACAAATATGCCCTCATAAGCTCTAGCCTCAAATTTAGACAACCGGACACCTTTCTTGAGAATGAAACACTTACACCCGAATACCCGGAAGTACTTGAGGTTGGGCTTGTTACCGGTGAGTATCTCATATGGAGTCTTGTTCAAGCCCTTGCGGAGGTAGAGCCGATTGGATGCATGACATGCGGTGTTGATGGCTTCGGCCCAAAAGTTGTATGGAGACTTGAACTCCGCCATCATGGTCCTTGCCGCATCCATCAACGTCCGGTTCTTCCTCTCCGCAACACCGTTTTGTTGAGGGGTGTAGGGTGCGGAATATTGATGTTTGATTCCCTCATCACTAAGAAACTCATCCAAGGTGTAGTTCTTGAACTCGGTGCCATTGTCACTTCTTATTGTCAAGATCTTTGCATTGTGTTGACGTTGTGCTTCATTTGCAAAGTCAATGACGGTTTGTTGGGTCTCGCTCTTCCTCTTGAAGAAATACACCCACGTGTACCTTGAGTAGTCATCCACAATCACCAAGCAATACTTCCTACCTCCAAGACTATCGAAGGATGGAGGCCCAAAGAGATCCATGAGAAGGAGCTCCAAAGGCCTCTTTGAATAAATGATAGTCGTGGGAGGGTGAGCCTTCTCATGTAGCTTTCCTTCGATACAGGCACTGCAAGCACGATCTTTAGCAAAACTAACATTCGCTAGTCCACGGACATGGTACCCCTTGAGGAGACTTTGCAAAGATCTCATATTGACATGGGCTAAACGGTGATGCCAAAGCCATCCCACATCAACTTTAGCCATTAGGCATGTCGCGGTCTTAGCGGGTCGCTCCGAAAAGTTGATCACATAGAGACCGTTCTCGACATGCCCAACAAAAGCTACTTTAGGAGTCTTGCTCCACAAGAGGGCCACGGTATCGATATCAAAGAAAGTGGCAAAGCCCATGATAGCAAGTTGACGAACGGAAAGTAAATTGTATGCAAGGGACTCAACAAGCATGACCTTCTCGATCATGAGATCATGAGAGATGACCACCTTGCCAAGTCCCAATACCTTAGAAGATGAGGCGTCACCCCACTCGACATTGGTGGGCGTAGATGGAACTTTGTGCACGTCCACCACCAAGCCCTTGCTTCCGGTCATATGATTTGTAGCTCCGCTATCGAGCAACCATGATCCACCACCGGAAGCAAACACCTACAAGAGATCAATGCTTGGTTTTAGGTACCCATTTTGTAATGGGTCCTTTGATGTTAGTGTAGGGTTTCGTAGTAATTTCAAAAATTTTCCTACGCACACGCAAGATCATGGTGATGCATAGCAACGAGAAGGGGAGAGTGTGATCTACGTACCCTTGTAGATCGACAACGGAAGCGTTAACTTGGTTGATGTAGTCGTACGTCTCCACGGCCCGACCGATCAAGCACCGAAACTACGGCACCTCCGAGTTCTAGCACACGTTCAGCTCGATGACGATCCCCGGACTCCGATCTAGCAAAGTGTCGGGGAAGAGTTCCATCAGCACGACGGCGTGGTGACGATCTTGATGTTCTACTGTCGCAGGGCTTCACCTAAGCACCTCTACAATATTATCGAGGACTATGGTGGAAGGGGGCACCGCACACGGCTAAGAATATGATCACGTGGATCAACTTGTGTGTCTAGGGGTGCCCCCTGCCCCCGTATATAAAGGAGCAAGGGGAGGAGGCCGGCCGGCCCTGTAGGCGCGCCAAGGAGGAGTCCTCCTCCTAGTAGGAGTAGGACTCCTACTAGGAGGGGGAAAGAAGTGGGGAGGGAGAGGGAAAGGGGGGCGCCGCCCCCCTCTCCTAGCCCAATTCGGACCACGGGGGAGGAGGTGCGCGGCCCACCTCTGGCAGCCCCTCTCTCTCTCCACTAAGGCCCATATGGCCCATTACTTCTCTCGGGGGGGGGGGGGGTTCCGGTAACCCTCCGGCTCTCCGGTTTTCTCCGAAATCACCCGGAACCCTTCCGGTGTCCGAATATAGCCGTCCAATATATCAATCTTTATGTCTCAACCATTTCGAGACTCCTCGTCATGTCCGTAATCACATCCGGGACTCCGAACTATCTTCGGTACATCAAAACTCATAAACTCATAATATAACTGTCATCGAAACCTTAAGCGTGCGGACCCTATGGGTTCGAGAACAATGTAGACATGACCGAGACACGTCTCCGGTCAATAACCAATAGCGGAACCTGGATGTTCATATTGGCTCCTACATATTCTACGAATATCTTTATCGGTCAGACCGCATAACAACATACGTTGTTCCCTTTGTCATCGGTATGTTACTTGCCCGAGATTTGATCGTCGGTATCTTAATACCTAGTTCAATCTCATTACCAGCAAGTCTCTTTACTCGTTCCGTAATACATCATCTCACAACTAACTCATTAGTTGCAATGCTTGCAAGGCTTATGTGATGTGCATTACCGAGAGGGCCCAGAGATACCTCTCCGACAATCGGAGTGACAAATCCTAATCTCGAAATACGCCAACCCAACATGTACCTTTGGAGACACCTGTAGAGCTCCTTTATAATCACCCAGTTACGTTGTGACGTTTGGTAGCACACAAAGTGTTCCTCCGGCAAACGGGAGTTGCATAATCTCATAGTCATAGGAACATGTATAAGTCATGAAGAAAGCAATAGCAACATACTAAACGATCGGGTGCTAAGATAATGGAATGGTCATGTCAATCACATCATTCTCCTAATGATGTGATCCCGTTAATCAAATAACAACTCTTTTGTTTATGGTTAGGCATACTAGTGACACTCTGTTTGTCTATGTATTCACACATGTATTATGTTTCCGGTTAATACAATTCTAGCATGAATAATAAACATTTATCATGATATAAGGAAATAAATAATAACTTTATTATTGCCTCTAGGGCATATTTCCTTCAGTCTCCCACTTGCACTAGAGTCAATAATCTAGTTCACATCGCCATGTGATTCAACACTAAGAGTTCACATCACCATGTGATTAACACCCATAGTTCACATCGTCATGTGACCTATACCCAAAGGGTTTACTAGAGTCAATAATTTAGTTCACATCATTTATGTGATTAACACCCAAAGAGTACTAAGGTGTGATCATGTTTTGCTTGTGAGATAATTTTAGTCAACGGGTCCGTCACATACAGATCCGTAAGTATTTTGTGAATTCTATGTCTACAATGCTCTGCACGGAGCTACTCTAGCTAACTGCTCCCACTTTCAATATGTATCTAGATCTAGACTTAGAGTCATCCAGATCTGTGTCAAAACTTGCATCGACGTAACTTTTTACGACAAACCTTTTGTCACCTCCATAATCGAGAAATATTTCCTTATTCCACTAAGGATAATTTTGACCAATGTCCAGTGATCTACTCTTAGATCACTATTGTACTCCCTTGCTTAACACAGTGTAGGGTATACAATAGATCTGGTACACATCATGGCATACTTTATAGAACCTATGGCTGAGGCATAGGGAATGACTTTTATTCTCTTTCTATCTTCTGCCGTGGTCGGGCTTTGAGTCTTACTCAATTTCATACCTTGTAACACAGCCAAGAACTCTTTCTTTGACTGTTCCATTTTTGAACTACTTCAAAATATTGTCAAGGTATGTACTCATTGAAAAAACTTATCAAGCGTCTTGATCTATCTCTATAGATTTTGATGCTTAATATGTAAGCAGCTTCACCGAGGTCTTTCTTTAAAAAACTTCTTTAAAAACACTCCTTTATGCTTTGCAGAATAATTCTACATTATTTCCGATCAACAATATGTCATTCACATATACTTATCAGAAATGCTGTAGTGCTCCCACTCACTTTCTTGTAAATACAGGCTTCACCGCAAGTCTGTATAAAACTATATGCTTTGATCATACTATCAAAGCGTTTATTCCAACTCCGAGAGGCTTGCACCAGTCCATAAATGGATCGCTGGAGCTTGCACACTTTGTTAGCTCCTTTTGGATCGACAAAACCTTCCGGCTGCATCATATACAACTCTTCTTCTAGAAATCCATTCAGGAATGCAGTTTTGACATCCATTTGCTAGATTTCATAAAATGCGGCAATTGCTAACATGATTCGGACAGACTTAAGCATAGATACGAGTGAGAAACTCTCATCATAGTCAACACCTTGAACTTGTCGAAAACCTTTTTGCGACAATTCTAGCTTTGTAGATAGTAACACTACTATCAGCGTCCGTCTTCCTCTTGAAGATCCATTTAATCTCAATGGCTCGCCGATCATTGGGCAAGTCAACCAAAGTCCATACTTTGTTCTCATACATGGATCTCATCTCAGATTTCATGGCCTCAAGCCATTTCGCGGAATCTAGGCTCATCATCACTTCCTCATAGTTCGCAAGTTCGTCATGGTCTAGTAACATGACTTCCAGAACAGGATTACCGTACCACTTTGGTGCGGATCTCACTCTGGTTTACCTACGAGATTCGGTATTAACTTGATCTGAAGTTACATGATCATCATCATTAGTCTTCCTCACTAATTGGTGTAGTAGTCACAGGAACAAATTTCTTGTGATGAACTACTTTTCAATAAGGGAGAAGGTACAATTACCTTATCAAGTTCTACTTTCCTCCCACTCACTTCTTTCAAGAGAAACTCCTTCTCTAGAAAGGATCCATTCTTAGCAACGAATGTCTTGCCTTCGGATCTGTGATAGAAGGTGTACCCAATAGTCTCCTTTGGGTATCCTATGAAGACATATTTCTCCGATTTGGGTTTGAGCCTATCAGGATGAAACTTTTTCATATAAGCATCAGAATCCCAAACTTTAAGAAACGACAACTTTGGTTTCTTGCCAAACCACAGTTCAGATTGTGTCGTATCAACGGACTTAGATGGTGCCCTTTTAAACGTGAATGCAACTGTCTTTAATGCATAACCTCAAAATGATAGTGGTAGATCGGTAAGAGACATCATAGATCGCACCATATCTAATAAAGTACGGTTATGATGTTCGGACACACCATTATGCTGTCGTGTTCCAGGTGGCGTGAGTAGTGAAATTATTTCACATTGTTTTAACTGAAGGCCAGACTCGTAACTCAAATATTTTACCTCTGTGATCATATCGTAGAAACTTTTATTTTCTTGTTACGATGATTCTTCACTTCACTCTGAAATTCTTTGAACTTTTCAAATATTTCAGACTTGTGTTTCATTAAGTAGATATACCCATATCTGCTCAAATCATTTGTGAAGGTCAAAAAATAATGATACCCGCCACGAGCCTTAACACTCATCGGATCTCACACATCAGTATGTATTATTTCCAATAAGTCAGTTGCTCGCTCCATAGTTCCGGAGAACAGCGTTTTAGTCATCTTGCCCATGAGGCATGGTTCGCAAGCATCAACTGATTCATAATCAAGTGATTCCAAAGACCCATTAGCATGGAGTTTATTCATGCGCTTTACACCAATATGACCTAAACGGCAGTGCCACAAATAAGTTGCACTATCATTATTAACTTTGCATCTTTTGGTTTCAATATTATGATTATGTGTATCACTACGATCGAGATCCAACGAACTATTTTCATTGGGTGTGTAACCATATAAGGTTTTATTCTTGTAAACAGAACAACAATTTATTCTCTTACTTAAATGAATAACCGTATTGCAATAAACATGATCAAATCATATTCATGCTCAACACAAACACCAAATAACACTTATTTAGGTTCAACACTAATCCCGAAATTATAGGGAGTGTGCGATGATGATCATATCAATCTTGGAACCACTTCCAACACACATCGTCACTTCACCCTTAACTAGTCTCTGTTTATTCTGCAACTCCCGTTTCGAGTTACTAATCTTAGCAACTGAACTAGTATCAAATACCGAGGGGTTGCTATAAACACTAGTAAAGTACACATCAATAACATGTATATCAAATATACTTATGTTCACTTTGCCATCCTTCTTATCCGCCAATCACTTGGGGTAGTTCCGCTTCCAGTGATCAGTCCCTTTGCAGTAAGCACTTAGTCTCAGGCTTAGGACCAGACTTGGGCTTCTTCACTTGAGCAACTTGCTTGCTGTTCTTCTTGAAGTTCCCCTTCTTCCCTCTGCCCTTTTCTTGAAACTAGTGGTCTTGTCTACCATCAACACTTGATGTTTTTCTCGATTTCTACCTTCGTCAATTTCCGCATTACAAAGAGCTTGGGAATCATTTCCGTTATCCCTTGCATTTCATAGTTCATCACGAAGTTCTACTAACTTGGTGATCGCGTCTAGAGAATTCTGTCAATCACTATCTTATCTGGAAGATTAACTCCCACTTGATTCAAGCGATTGTAGTACTCAGACAATCTGAGCACATGCTCACTAGTTGAGCGATTCTCCTCCATCTTTTAGCTATAGAACTTGTTGGAGACTTCATATCTCTCAACTCGGGTATTTGCTTGAAATATTAACTTCAACTCCTGGAACATCTCATATGCTCCATGACGTTCAAAACGTCTTTGAAGTCCCGATTCTAAGCCATTAAGCATGGTGCACTAAACTATCAAGTAGTCATCATATTGAGCTAGCCAAACGTTCATAACGTCTGCATCTGCTGCTGCAATAGGTCCGTCACCTAGCGGTGCATCAAGGACATAATTCTTCTGTGCAGCAATGAGGATAAACCTCAGATCATGGATCCAATCCGCATCATTGCTACTAACATCTTTCAACATAATTTTCTCTAGGAACATATCAAAATAAACACAGGAAAGCAACAACGCGAGCTATTGATCTACAACATAATTTGCAAAATACTACCAGGACTAAGTTCATGATAAATTTAAGTTCAATTAATCATATTACCTAAGAACTCCCACTTAGATAGACATCCCTCTAATCCTCTAAGTGATTACGTGATCCAAATCAACTAAACCATGTCCGATCATCACGTGAGATGGAGTAGTTTCATTGGTGAACATCGCTATGTTGATCATATCTGCTATATGATTCATGCTCGACCTTTCGGTCTCCGTGTTCTGAGGCCATATCTGTATATGCTTGGCTCGTCAAGTATAACCTGAGTATTCTACGTGTGCAACTGTTTTGCACCCGTTGTATTTGAACGTAGAACCTATCACACCCGATCATCACGTGGTGTCTCAGCACGAAGAACTTTCGCAACGGTGCATACTCAGGGAGAACACTTCTTGATAATTAGTGAGAGATCATCTTATAATGCTACCGTCAATCAAAGCAAGATACGATGCATAAAAGATAAAATCACATGCAATCAATATAAGTGATATGATATGGCCACCATCATCTTGTGCTTGTGATCTCCATCTTCGAAGCACCGTCATGATCACCATCGTCACCGGCGCGACACCTTGATCTCCATCGTAGCATCGTTGTCGTCTCGCCAATCTTATGCTTCCACGACTATCGCTACCGCTTAGTGATAAAGTAAAGCATTACAGCGCGATTGCATTGCATACAATAAAGCGACAACCATATGGCTCTTGCCAGTTGCCGATAACTCGGTTACAAAACATGATCATCTCATACAATAAAATTTAGCATCATGTCTTGACCATATCACATCACAACATGCCCTGCAAAAACAAGTTAGACGTCCTCTACTTTGTTGTTGCAAGTTTTACGTGGCTGCTACGGGCTTAAGC
This sequence comes from Triticum urartu, assembly GCF_056163025.1. NCBI lineage: Eukaryota > Viridiplantae > Streptophyta > Magnoliopsida > Poales > Poaceae > Triticum > Triticum urartu. The sequence continues at coordinate 476,606,815 of NC_141879.1, forward strand.
AAGAACCAATCTTACCTATGCATCAAAACCACAACGATAGTTTGTCAAGTTGGTGCTGTTTTAACCTTCGCAAGGACCGGGCGTAGCCACACTCGATTCAACTAAAGTTGGAGAAACTGTCACCCGCTAGCCACCTTTGTGCAAAGCACGTCGGGAGAACCGGTCTCGCGTAAGCGTACGCATAATGTCGGTCCGGGCTGCTTCGTCCAACAATACCGCCGAACAAAGTATGACATGCTGGTAAGCAGTATGACTTATATCGCCCACAACTCACTTGTGTTCTACTCGTGCATATAACATCAACACATAAAACCTAGGCTCGGATGCCACTGTAGGGTTTCGTAGTAATTTCAAAAATTTTCCTACGCACACGCAAGATCATGGTGATGCATAGCAACGAGAGGGGGAGAGTGTGATCTACGTACCCTTGTAGATCGACAACGGAAGCGTTAACTTGGTTGATGTAGTCGTACGTCTCCACGGCCCGACCGATCAAGCACCGAAACTACGGCACCTCCGAGTTCTAGCACACGTTCAGCTCGATGACGATCCCCGGACTCCGATCCAGCAAAGTGTCGAGGAAGAGTTCCGTCAGCACGACGGCGTGGTGACGATCTTGATGTTCTACTGTCGAAGGGCTTCGCCTAAGCACCGCTACAATATTATCTAGGACTATGGTGGAAGGGGGCACTGCACACGGCTAAGAATATGATCACGTGGATCAACTTGTGTGTCTAGGGGTGCCCCCTGCCCCCGTATATAAAGGATCAAGGGGAGGAGGCCGGCCGGCCCTGTAGGCGCACCAAGGAGGAGTCCTCCTCCTAGTAGGAGTAGGACTCCTACTAGGAGGGGGAAAGAAGTGGGGAGGGAGAGGGAAAGGGGGGCGCCGCCCCCCCTCTCCTAGTCCAATTCGGACCAGGGGGGAGGAGGCGCGTGGCCCACCTCTGGCAGCCCCTCTCTCTCTCCACTAAGGCCCATATGGCCCATTACTTCTCCGGGGGGGGGGGGGGTTCCGGTAACCCTCCGGCTCTCCGGTTTTCTCCGAAATCACCCGGAACACTTCCGGTGTCCGAATATAGCCGTCCAATATATCAATCTTTATGTCTCGACCATTTCGAGACTCCTCGTCATGTCTGTGATCACATCCGGGACTCCGAACTATTTTCGGTACATCAAAACTCATAAACTCATAATATAACTGTCATCGAAACCTTAAGCGTGCGGACCCTACGGGTTCGAGAACAATGTAGACATGACCGAGACACGTCTCCGGTCAATAACCAATAGCGAAACCTGGATGTTCATATTGGCTCCTACATATTCTACGAAGATCTTTATCGGTCAGACCGCATAACAACATACGTTGTTCCCTTTGTCATCGGTATGTTACTTGCCCGAGATACGATCGTCGGTATCTTAATACCTAGTTCAATCTCGTTACCGGCAAGTCTCTTTACTCATTCTGTAATACATCATCTCACAACTAACTCATTAGTTGCAATGCTTATGTGATGTGCATTACCGAGAGGGCCCAGAGATACCTCTCCGACAATCGGAGTGACAAATCCTAATCTCGAAATACGCCAACCCAACATGTACCTTTGGAGACACCTGTAGAGCTCCTTTATAATCACCCAGTTATGTTGTGACGTTTGGTAGCACACAAAGTGTTCCTCCGGCAAACGGGAGTTGCATAATCTCATAGTCATAGGAACATGTATAAGTCATGAAGAAAGCAATAGCAACATACTAAACGATCGGGTGCTAAGCTAATGGAATGGGTCATGTCAATCACATCATTCTCCTAATGATGTGATCCCGTTAATCAAATAACAACTCTTTTGTTTATGGTTAGGAAACATAACCATCTTCGATTAATGAGCTAGTCAAGTAGAGGCATACTAGTGACACTCTGTTTGTCTATGTATTCACACATGTATTATGTTTCCGGTTAATACAATTCTAGCATGAATAATAAACATTTATCATGATATAAGGAAATAAATAATAACTTTATTATTGCCTCTAGGGCATATTTCCTTCAGTTAGTAACAAGGGTCTTAGGAACCCAAATAGACCATTCAATGTACTCATGAAGAGAACCAACAAATTTGGCATAAACATGCCCATCACTAGCACGACATAACACATAAGAAGGGTTAAAATCGCTAGCTTTGTTGAGAGGGGTGACATTGCCCTTCTTGACATTGTTCTTCTTCTTCTCCTCGGGGGCACTCTCTCCCTCCCTCACAAAGGTTTGCATGAGGGGAGGAGGTCGTTTGGTCTTGTCATTCTTCTTCTTGTTCTTGGAGTCGGGAACGTACCCAACCCCTTCCTTGGCCACACCTCCCTTTTGGTTGATCAAGAGATCGTTGAGGTTCTTCTTGCCTTGTATGCAAGTCGCAAGACCTCTCTCAAGTCGCAAGACCTCCCTTTTGGTTAGTATCATTTGCATTATCAATTAAAACCATATGAGGAAAAGTTGCTTTCTCCTTAGTTAGCTTCACTTGGAGTTGATCATGAAACTCCTTGAGACTAGCGTGAATACCCTTCAAGGCCTTGTGGGCCTTGTCAAGTATATCAAACTCCTCTTTGAGTCTAGCAAGATCAACCCCGAGTTTGGCCTTCTCGGAATTTAGAACACGAGAAACAATGAGGACATGATCATAATCTTTCTTTAACTTAGCATGATCAACGTTGTGTGACTCCTCAAGAGCCAAACGAAGACCACGCTCTTCCTCAAGAGCATTGGAAAGATCCGAAATCTCATCGGCATAGTCACAACTATGCCCTTCCATCTTAGAGATGGTGTCTTCGTGAGCCTCGATCATGTCATTGGCTTCACCAAGTTGTTCCAAGAGAGCAACGAAGTGCTTCTTGGATTTTCCCTTGAGTTTGCCCATAAAGGCCTCAAACTCGTTAGCCTCCACATTAGCTCCCTCAAGTTCATTAATGCTATACGTCGGGGAAGGATGATTAATGATGGTAGTTTTGATGTTGGAGGTTACCTTGTTGGTGGCTTTAGCCATGAGGCACTTGGCGGTGATGCTCTCGTTGGGTGAGTCAAAGAGAGACACCCGTGACGTTGTTGTAATGGCAACGGAGGCCATGGCAACCGACTCACCATCTTCATCATCGTCATCATCCTCATTGTACTCTTCTTGCACAACCAAAGCCTTGGGAGGAGTCTTCTTGGTGAAGTTGTTCTTGTTGGGGAATGACTTGGCCTTGTCCTTTCGGATGAGCTTGCCACCATTGTCTTCCCTCTTCTCATATGGGCATTCCACAACGAAATGACTCACGTTGCTGCAATTGTAGCAAGTCCTTACACGTTGCTTGCCCCTTGTGCCACTCGAGTTGCTTTTGCTAAAGTTTGGCCTCGAATTTTTCTTGCTCCAAAATTGCCTTGAAGCAAGTGCCATGTGTTCATGATATGCATACTTCGTATCTTCAGGGTTGCTCTCCTCTTCTTCCTCTTCTTCTTCTTCCACGGTGAGCTTGGCCTTCAATGCAAGGTTAGGCTTCTTTGCCTGTTGAGAACGGAACACCGCATTGTCGGCGGTCTTGTCCAAAATGTTCATGGCCACAAACTCATCCAACACTTCGCTTGAGGTCAAAGTGTGGAAGTCCGGTCTTTGACGAATGACGGAGGACATGGCCTTGTGATAGGGCATCATTGCCTTGAGGAATTTGCGCTTGATCCAATTGTCATCTGTGTCCTTGCTCCTGTGATCTCGTAGTGAGACCGCGAGTTTGGTTACTCTCCGATAAAGCTCACGAGGTTCTTCATCTTCTTTCATTGCAAACTCGTCGGCCTTATCTTGTACCACTTCATAATTGGAGCGTTGAATGCTTGCGCTTCCCCGGTAGAGAGAGACAACACAACGCCATGCATCTTTGGCTGAGGCAAAGGGACGAAGATGAGGTAGGTCTTCGGGTGGAATTGCATCTTGAATGATGAAGAGAGCATTCTCATTGAATTGATTATCTGCGGCTTCTCGAGGAGTGAAGTTGCTTGGATCATGCGGATAAAAACCTTCTTCAATGATTCTCCAAAGGTTAGTGTTCACATGATTTAAATGATGTTTAAAGCGGTAAACCCAAGAATCAAAGTCCTCATTTTTCACAATCTTAGGGGGAGGACCAGCATGATTCAAATAGTGGAAGGAATCGGTCCACCATAAACAAGTGGTGGTTCCACATGGGCAAAGATGCCGGTGCCAATGTTACCACTAGAAGAAGGAGCCTTTTCACTACTAGCTTCCCCCCTTGTCGGGGATAGCATCTGTCACCTTGTTGGCGGGATCACCCACTTTCAACGGTGCGGTGGATAGTTTAAGCCCCTCAAGAAATTTAGTAAACATGCTCTCAATTTCGGTCGTCATGGAGGTTTTCAATGTCTCCAAGGCCACATTGAACTCCTCACGAGAGACCGAGGTTCCCCCATCGCCCGTAGATGAGATAGGATTCACACCGGAGTGTTCCTCCACACCGTCTACGATATCAACCATACTCTTTGGACGGTAAAGTCCTTAATAAAGAGACGAGGCTCTGATACCAATTGAAAGGATCGATATGGTTGACTAGAGGGGGGGGGGGTGAATAGGCAACTAACAATTTTTAGCTTTTCTTTAGCAATTTAAACTTTGCATCAAAGTAGGTTGTCTAGATATGCAACTAGGTGAGCAACCTATATGATGCAACACGAATAGGAACACAAGCAAGCAAGATATATGAAACAAATAAGCTTCCACAAGTAAAGGCACGAGATAACCAAGAGTGGAGACGGTGGAGACGAGGATGTGTTGCCAAAGTTCCTTCCCTTTGAGAGGAAGTACGTCTCCGTTGGAGCGGTGTGGAGGCACAATGCTCCCCAAGAAGCCACTAGGGACACCGTAATCTCCTCACGCCCTCACACAATGCGAGATGCCGTGATTCCACTATTTGTGCCCTTGGAGGCGGCGACCGAACCTTTACAAACGAGGTTGGGGCAATCTCCACAAATCAATTGGAGGCTCCCAACGACACCATGAAGCTTCACCACAATGGACTATGGCTTCGCGGTGACCTCAACCGTCTAGGATGCTCAAACACCCAAGAGTAACAAGATCCGCAAGGGATTAGTGGGGGAATCAAATATCTCTTGATGGAAGTGTAGATCGGGGCCTTCTCAACCACTCCCGAGCAAATCAACAAGTTTGGTTGGCTAGGGAGTGAGATCGGGCGAAAATGGAGCTTGGAGCAATAATGGAGCTTTAATGGTGGAAGAGGTGAGTCAACGGGGAAGAAGGGGACCCCTTATATAGTGTGTGGAAAAGATCCAACTGTTACCCACCAACCAGACCCCGGCCAGCGGTACTACCGCGCCTGGCCAGCGGTACTACCGCAAGGCCGCGCGGTACTACTGCTTGTAACCAAGCAGTACTACCGCACGGCTGTGTGGTACTACCGTACCGACCCACGGTACTGCCGCGACCTCAGCACAGAACCAATGAACAGACGCACAAAAGCTGGGGGCGGAACTTCCGCACGCGCGGTACTACCGCGCCCCCCATGCGGTACTACCGCGAGGCAAAAGTCCCAGCCAGGGGAGAAGGGAAACTTCCGTGCCTACTTCCGCAAAGAAACAGAAGTAGCAAAAACCCGACACAGTAGTACTGCCGAGGGGCGGTACTACTGCCTGACCGCATAGCGCGGTACTACCGCACGGCGAAAGCGGTACTACCGCGGTAGGTGCGGATGTAAAAAATTACATCCGCTCCTACTACCGCAAAGGGGCGGCACTAGCCTGGTGGGCAGCGGTAGTGCGGCTCCAGGGGAGCGGTACTACCGTGGGCACCAGCGGTACTACGGTGCCACCGCACGGTACTACCGTGGATGCCTACGGTACTACCGTTGACCCAGGAGCAGTACTACCGCAACCAACAACAACAGCCTGTCAAAGGAGGCAGGAAAACGGAGGAAGCTCCAAGGAAGAAGGAGGGGATAAGAAGGAGACGTGTACGTGATGATTCCACCCAAACCTTTCCAACGCGGACCCCCTCTTAATAGTACGTCTTTCCTATGACTCAAATCCACCAAAAAGAAACGTAGAAAAGACGCCGTCTTCGTCAGTCTTCGAGGGGCACCCAATCGTCTTGTGCCTAGCAAAGAAGTGTCTGGAATACTCATGACACACGATTAGTCCGCAAATGCGTTGTCATCAATCACCAAAACACTTAGGGATAAATATGTCCTCACAACTCTGAAGAAGCATCATGCTGCTATTGGATATACTCTTGATGATCTTAAGGGCATTAGTCCCACTCTATGTTAACATAAAATAAATTTGGATGCAGATGCCAAACCAGTTCGTGATCCTCAACAACGTCTAAATCCTGAAAGAAGTGGTAAGAAAAGAAATACTCAAGCTTCTGGAGGCAGGTATAATTTATCCTGTTGCTGATAGTCAGTGGGTAAGTCCTGTCCATTGTGTCCCTAAGAAGGGAGGTATTACTGTTGTTCCTAATGATAAAGATGAATTGATTCCACAAAGAATTATCACAGGTTATAGGATGGTAATTGATTTCCGCAAATTAAATAAAGCTACTAAGGAAGATCATTACCCTTTACCTTTTATTGATCAAATGCTAGAAAGATTATGCAAACATACACACTATTGCTTTCTAGATGGTTATTCTGGTTTCTCTCAAATACCTGTGTCGGCTAGAGATCAATCAAAGACTACTTTTACATGCCCTTTTGTTACTTTTGCTTATATACGTATGCCTTTTGGTCTATGTAATGCACCTGCTACCTTTCAAAGATGCATGATGGCTATATTCTCTGACTTTTGTGAAAAGATTTGCGAGGTTTTCATGGACGACTTTTCCGTCTATGGTTCCTCTTTTGATGATTGCTTGAGCAATCTTGATCGAGTGTTGCAGAGATGTGAAGAAACTAATCTTGTCTTGAATTGGGAAAAGTGCCACTTTATGGTTAATGAAGGTATTGTTTTGGGGCACAAAGTTTCCGAAAAAGGTATTGAAGTTGATAAAGCCAAAGTTGATGCTATTGGAAAGATGCCATGTCCCAAGGACATCAAAGGTATAAGAAGTTTCCTTGGTCACGCCGGATTTTACAGGAGGTTCATTAAGGACTTCTCAAAAATTTCTTAGCCTCTGACTAATTTATTGCAAAAAGATATACCATTTGTCTTTGATGATGATTGTGTAGAAGCATTTGAAATACTTAAGAAAGCATTAGTCTCTGCACCTGTTGTTCAGCCACCTGATTGGAATTTACCCTTTGAAATTATGTGTGATGCTAGAAATTATGCTATAGGTGCTGTTCTAGGGCAAAGAGTTGATAAGAAATTAAATGTTATCCATTATGCTAGTAAGACTCTAGACAATGCTCAAAGAAATTATGCTACTACTGAAAAAGAACTTTTAGCAGTTGTATTTGCTTGTGATAAGTTCAGACCTTATATTGTTGATTCTAAAGTAACTATTCACACTGATCATGCTGCTATTAAATACCTTATGGAAAAGAAAGATGCTAAACCTAGACTTATTAGATGGGTTCTCTTGATGCAAGAATTTGATTTGCATATTGTTGATAGAAAAGGAGCCGAGAACCCCGTGGCAGACAACTTGTCTAGGTTAGAGAATGTTCTTGATGACCCACTACCTATTAATGATAGCTTTCCTGATGAACAATTTAATGTTATAAGTACTTCTCATAGTACTCCTTGGTATGCTGATTATGCTAATTATATTGTTGCTAAGTTTATACCACCTAGTTTCACATACCAACAAAAGAAAAAGTTCTTCTATGATTTGAGACATTACTTTTGGGATGACCCACATCTTTATAAAGAAGGAGTAGATGGTGTTATTAGACGTTGTGTACCTGAGCATGAACAGGAACAGATCCTACGCAAGTGTCACTCCGAAGCTTATGGAGGACACCACACTGGAGACAGAACTGCACATAAGGTATTGCAATCCGGTTTTTATTGGCCTACTCTTTTCAAGGATGCCCGTAAGTTTGTCTTGTCTTGTGATGAATGTCAAAGAATTGGTAATATTAGTAGACGTCAAGAAATGCCTATGAATTATTCTCTTGTTATTGAACCGTTTGATCTCTGGGGCTTTGATTATATGGGACCTTTTCCTGCCTCTAATGGATATACACATATTTTAGTTGCTGTTGATTACGTTACTAAGTGGGTAGAAGCTATTCCAACTAGTAGTGCTGATCATAACACTTCTATCAAAATGCTTAAGGAAGTTATTTTTCCGATATTTGGAGTCCCTAGATATTTAACGACTGATGGTGGTTCACACTTTATTCATGGTGCTTTCCGTAAAATGCTTGCTAAATATGATGTTAATCATAGAATTGCATCTCCTTATCATCCACAGTCTAGTGGTCAAGTAGAATTGAGCAATAGAGAGCTCAAATTAATTTTGCAAAAGACTGTTAATAGGTCTAGAAAGAATTGGTCCAAGAAACTTGATGATGCATTATGGGCATATAGGACTGCATACAAAAATCCTATGGGTATGTCTCCATATAAAATGGTATATGGAAAAGCATGTCACTTACCTCTCGAACTAGAACATAAGGCATATTGGGCTATTAAAGAGCTCAACTATGATTTCAAACTTGCCGGTGAGAAGAGGTTATTTGATATTAGCTCACTTGATGAATGGAGAACCCAAGCATATGAAAATGCCAAGTTATTTAAAGAAAAAGTTAAAAGATGGCATGGCAAAAGGATACAAAAGCGTGAGTTTAATGTAGGTGATTATGTATTGCTATACAACTCTTGTTTAAGATTTTTTGCAAGAAAACTTCTCTCTAAATGGGAAGGCTCCTATGTTATCGAGGAGGTCTATCGTTCCGGTGCAATAAAAATCAACAACTTCGAAGGCACAAATCCGAAGGTGGTAAACGGTCAAAGAATCAAACATTATATCTCATGTAATCCCATAAATGTTGAAACCAATATTATTGAAACCGTAACCCCGGAGGAATACATAAGGGTCACTTTCCGGAACGTTTCAGACTCCGAGAGGGAATAGGTATGTGGTACGGTAAGTAAACCGACTCCAAAACAATTTCTAAGGCAATATTTCTCCGTTTTGGAATATTTAGAAAAATAGAAAAATAAGTAACAGTCTGGGAAGGACACGAGGGCCCCATGAGGGTGGTGGGCGCGCCCTACCCCTCTGGGCGCCCCCCTACCTCGTGAGCACCTCGTGTGCCTTCCGGACTCCGTTTTCTTGCACGATACATATTTTGGTTGGTAAAAATTCATTATATATACTCCCGAAGGTTTTGACTCCCGTACCATGCAAATATCCTCTGTTTTTGTTTCGAGTTGTTGCTGCTGCAGATTAGAGCAAGATGTCTTCTCAAGAGTCAGTCGGGGAGAGCCGGGTATCCAATCCGGCACTGGAACCAAGGGCAAACAGTGATGCTGACCACTTTGGGTCAGCAACGGAGGAAGAGATGGAGGCTGACCTGATGAGGGTAGATGCCATGGAGGATCAAGAAGTCACCTCTCGCTTCCGAGCTGGATTCATGATGGGGGAACTACAGAGCTCAGCTATCCCAAACTCGGTTATCCCTTCCAATGTTAGATTTCTTTCTTATGAAAATATGAGGAGGAGTGTCTCTTGTTCTCCCACAGCTATGCAACAACCTTGGGTGCAAGGAGCTTTAGCCATCACAGGAAAGCTCCGTAAAGAAATAATGGACCTCAAGCAGCAAGTCAATAAGCTCGAAGAGGAAAACCGCATCTTGAGGGGAATCATCGCCAAGAACATTACACCAACAACAAAGAAGGAGATATAATCACATGGGTATGGGCACTCCCCTTGGCAACTGCCAAGCTTGGGGGAGGTGCCCCGGTATCGTATCACAATCACATCTCCTATCTTTACCGTTTTTCTTAGTTTGATCCTATTAGTAGTATCTTGATCTAGTAGAATAAAGTTTATGGCATGATCTAGTTTTGAGTTTTGCTTTATGATCTCTCTTTGTAATCGAGTCCATGAGCTATATATAATAAAGATTAGTGTTGAGTTAAGGGCCTGATTATTTTGCCATGATCTTGGGTGAATAAATGAAAAGAGAAAAAGAATAAAAAGAAACAACAAGTTCATATTGATCTTATTGAGAGTAATGACTTCACATAGAAAGAGTATGATGATTAAAAGTTGTTGGGAGTTGGCAGACTTAGCTTTGGTCATTGTTGCAATTAATAGGAAGTAATAAGGAAAGAGAGGTTTCACATATAGATATATTATCATTGACATCTTTTATGATTGGAAGCACTCATTACAATATGACATGCTAAAGAGTTGATGTTGGACAAGGAAGACAACGTAATGAGTTATGTCTTTCTTATATCTGAGATAAAGTATGTTGTCATGGATCCTCTAACTTGTTGAGCTTGCCTTTTCCCCTCATGCTAGCCAAATTCTTAGCACTAAGTAGAGATACTACTTGTGCTTCCAAATACCCTTAAACCAGTTTTGCCATGAGAGTCCACCATATCTACCTATGGATTGAGTAAGATCCTTCAAGTAAGTTGTCATCGGTGCAAAGCAATAAAAATTGCTCTAAATATGTATGATTGATTGGTGTGGGAGAAATAAGCTTTATACGATCTTGTGATGTGGAAGTAATAAAAGCGACGGACTACATAATAAAGGTTCACATCACAAGGGACAATATAAAGTGACGTTCTTTCGCATTGAGATTTTGTGCATCCAACCATAAAAGTGCATGGCAACCTCTTCTTCCCTCTGCGAATGGCCTATCCTTTATTATTATCTTCCACCTTATGCAAGAGTCACGGTGATCTTCACCTTTTCTTTTTCACTTTATCCTTTGGAAGCTTAGCATGTTGGAAAGAACATGATATATATATCTAATTGGATGTAGGGGAGCATGAACCATTATTGTTGACATTAACCTTGAGGTAAAAGGTTGTGGGGAAAAACTATAAGCCCCTATCTTTCTCTGTATCCGATTAAAACACCGTAACCACAAGTATTGCGTGAGTGTTAGCAATTATGAAGGACTAAATGATAGTTGAGTATGTGGACTTGCTTTTAAGCTCTGACATAGACTCTTTCCGATGTTATGATAAATTGCAATTGCTTCAATGACTGAGATTATAGTTTGTTGGAGCATAATAAGGTTTATGATTTATACTCTTGCATTGTGAATAGATCATCACTTGAACATAAGTAATCATATGACAAAATCTAATATGTTGCTGTTATGAGAACAATCATGATGCCTTCATGTCCGAATTTTATTTTTATCGACACCTCTACCTCTAAACATGAGGACATATTTATTGTTATCGGCTTTTCGCTTGAGGACAAGCGAGGTCTAAGATTGTGGGAGTTGATACGTCCATTTTGCATCATGCTTTTATATCGATATTTATTGCATTATGGGCTGTTATTTCACTTTATGTCACAATACTTATGGCTATTCTCTCTTATTTTACAAGGTTTACATGAAGAGGGAGAATGCCGACAGCTGGAATTCTGGGCTGGAAAAGGAGCAAATATTAGAGGCCAATTCTGCGCAACTCCAAAAGTCCTGAAACTCCATGGAACATCTTAAAATAAATAAAGAAAAATCCTCGCCAAAGATGAAGGCCAGGGGGCCCACACCCTGCTCACGAGGGTGGGGGGCGCACCCCCCCTCCTAGGGTGCGCCCCCTACCTCATGGGCCCCCTGGTGGGTCTCCGACGTCTATCTTTTCCTATATGAAGTCTTTCGATGAGAAAAAAACCAGAAGCAACCTTTCGGGACGAGACTCCGCCGCCACGAGGCGGAACCAATCTAGAGCTCCGACAGAGCTGTTCTGCCAGGGAAACTTCCCTCCGGGAGGGGGAAATCATCACCATCGTCATCACCAACGCTCCTCTTATCGGGAGAGGGCAATCTCCATCAACATCTTCACCAGCACCATCTCATCTCCAAACCCTAGTTCATCTCTTGTATCCAATTCTTGTCTCAAAGTCCGAGATTGGTGCTAGTAGGTTGCTAGTAGTGTTGATTACTCCTTGTAGTTGATGCTAGTTGGTTTATTTGGTGGAGGATCATATGTTCAGATCCTTTATGCATATTATTACCCCTCTGATTATGAACATGAATATGCTTTGTGAGTAATTACGTTTGTTCTTGAGGACAAGGGAGAAGTCTTGCTATTACTAGTCATGTGAATTTGGTATTCGTTTGATATTTTGATAAGATGTATGTTGTCTAGCCTCTAGTGGTGTTATGTGAACGTCGGCTACATAACACTTCACCATTATTTGGGCCTAGAGGAAGGCATTGGGAAGTAATAAGTAGATGATGGGTTTCTAGAGTGACATAAGCTTAAACCCTAGTTTATGCGTTGCTTCGTAAGGGGCTGATTTGGATCCATATGTTTCATGCTATGGTTAGGTTTACCTTAATACTTTTGTTGTAGTTGAGGATGCTTGCAATAGAGGTTAATCATAAGTGGGATGCTTGTTCAAGTAAGAACAACACCCAAGCACCGGTCCACCCACATATCAAATTATCAAAGTATCGAGCGCGAATCATATGAACGTGATGAAAACTAGCTTGACGATATTCCCATGTGTCCTCGGGAGCGCTTTTCCTATTATAAGAGTTTGTTCCGGCTTGTCCTTTGCTACAAAAAGGATTGGGCCACCTTGCTGCACCTTATTTACTTTTGTTACTTGTTGCTCGTTACAATTTACCTTATTACAAAACTATCTGTTACCACTTATTTCAGTACTTGCAGAGAATACCTTGCTGAAAACCGCTTATCATTTCCTTCTGCTCCTCGTTGGGTTCGACACTCTTACTTATCGAAAGGACTACGATAGATTCCCTATACTTGTGGGTCATCAAGTTATTCGCACACGCCCCAGAGTTCGAACCTTTCTTGGGTATGCGGAGCCCTGAATATGACATTTGGCGCGCCAGATAGGGGGCTTGTCGAAGCTCGGCCTCTTCATCAACCATGCTCCGTCGCACCCATGGCGGAGGCTCCTCGAGCTTGGGATGAGCGTTGGGCCACTCGCACCACTCGGGTGGCGCCCCTCATCCACGGTGCCCATCATCACCCCATGCTTCCCGGGGCTAACGGTGCTGCCGGCATCACCGGCCGTCGGCGGCGGGGACCGCCACCTCCCCCGCCCATGCGGCGCCGCAACCGTGCCGCCACACGGTCCTCTGACCATGCCGCGGCGTCATCCTTGCATGCCCGCCGAGGGCTGGTGAACATGCGGGCAGCGCTCCTCGTGGCGCGGGAGTTGCTGAGGTGCCAGCTAGTAGAAGGCACCCACGGCGCCTTGCTTGGCCGGGTCGTTGAGCTGCTCGATGCCGCCTGTGAGGGCGCAGAGCCCTTTCGTATCCTGCCTACATCACGGATGCCGCTGGGTGCTCGGGCCTGCTCCCGCTGCGTCTGCTCGCCCTCCCAGAGGGAGTCCGGAGGATCTCATGGTGGCGACCCCGCATGCGACGCCGCCCGCTCGACTCAAGATGCATTCCCTCGGAACATGACCGGGGTAGGCGACCCCTTCGGGAGTCACAACGAAGGACCGCCCCTTGTTCGGCACGACTGGACACCAGAAATGGCAGGTAGCGGAGCGGAGAGATTCGGGGCCGGTGATGCGGCTTGAAGCTACATCGGTATTTCCCCAAAGAGGAAGGGATGATGCAGCACAACGACGGTAGGTATTTCCCTCAGTGATGAGACCAAGGTTATCGAACTAGTAGGAGAACCAAGCAACAATACGTAAACGACACCTGCACACAAATAACAAACACTCGCAACCTGACGTATTAAAGGGGTTGTCGATCCCTTTCGGGTAACGGCGCCAAAAATTGGCAAACGAGCGTGAATAAATTATAGTATATTGATAGGTCGAACGCCAAATAAAATAAATTGCAGAAAGGTATTTTTGTATTTTTGGTTTAATAGATCTAAAAATAAAAGGCAAATAAAATAGATCACAAAGGCAAATAATATGAGAAAGAGACCCGGGGGCCGTAGGTTTCACTAGTGGCTTCTCTCAAGAAAAATAGCAAACAGTGTGTAAACGAATTACTATTGGACAATTGATAGAACTTCAAATAATCATGACGATATCCAGGCAATGATCATTATATAGGCATCACGTCCAAGATTAGTAGACCGACTCCTGCGTGCATCTACTACTATTACTCCACACATCGACCGTTATCCAGCATGCATCTAGTGTATTAAGTTCATGGAGAAACGGAGTAATGCAATAAGAACGATGACATGATGTAGACAAGATCTATTTATGTAGAAATAGACCCCATCGTTTTATCCCTAGTAGCAATGATACATACGTGTCGGTTCCCCTTCTGTCACTGGGATCAAGAACCGTAAGAATGAACCCACTACAAAGCTCCTCTTCCCATTGCAAGATAAATAGATCAAGTTGGCCAAACAAAACCCAAATACCAGAGAAGAATTACGAGGCTATAAGCAATCATGCACATAAGAGATCAAAGAAACTCAAATAACTTTCATGGATAAAAAGAGATAGATCTGATCATAAACTCAAAGTTCATCAGATCCCAACAAACACATCGCAAAAGAGTTACATCATATGTATCTCCAAGAGACCATTGTATTGAGAATCAAACGAGAGAGAGGAATCCATCTAGCTACTAACTACGAACCCGAAGGTCTACAAAGAACTACTCACGCATCATCGGAGAGTCACCAATGGAAGTGGTGAACCCCTCTGTGGTGGTGTTTAGATTGGATCTGGTGGTTCTAGACTCTGCGGCGGCTGGAATTGATTTTCGTTGACTCCCCTAGGGTTTCTGAAATATTGGGGTATTTATAGAGTAAAGAGGTGGCCCGGGGGGCACCCGAGGTGGGCATAACCACCAGGGCGCGCCTGGGCCTCCAGGCGCACCCTGGTGGGTTGTGCTCCCCTCAGAGTAGCCCCTAGGTGCTTCTTCGGCCCACTGGATGTCTTCTAGTCCAAAAAAATCCAGAAAAAGTTTCGCTGCGTTTAGACTCCCTTTGATATTGATTACCTGCGATGTAAAAAACATGCAAAAAACAGCAACTGGCACTTGGCACCACGGCGGCGCGTGCCATCCGAAAGTGGGTCCTCCCCCGAGGAAGGCGCTGGCGAGCCCTCCCCCAGCCGAGGGCCTGCGACCACCTCACCACCGCCCGCGTAGCCCCTTGCCACTTTGTCCTATCCTGGTTTCTGGACGCCCCAACGGTGGCCAGGGTATGCGCGGGGCGGGGTCCCCGCGCAAGGGGCAAGAAGCGCCCCTCAAGTCTCCGCTCGTGACACTCTCACGTAATAATGAGTGGGGCTATACACTCCCCGGAGTCTCCTGAGCACTGCCCTTGAGCCTCACGGGGGCTCCCACCCATGTCTCAGTGGAAGCCCCATGCTCCGCACTAGTCGAAGACACGGTCCCCCAATGGACATGCCCACGGCCAGTGGAGGCCCCATGCTCCGCGCTAGCGGGATGACTAGAAGACTAGCATAGGTGCCGGACGCGGCTGTTTACCTTGCTCTCTTTTGTAGCCGAATTCACTATTTCTTGGAATGAACTTGCAGCTCTTGCGTTGTTGTTAAAAAAAGAGGGGGGGGGGTGTTCCTGGTTTTTCATTCTCCTAGCCGTTTTTTCATTGCTTGGTTTCCGTTTTTACGAAAGATGGCGGGCGCCCGTGTTGGGGAACACAGTATTTCAAAATTTTTACCTACGATCACGCAAGATCCACTACTACAGGATGCTGCTAACGCGACACTATGATCAGAGACCCTTCGAGAAACTGTGTGCGGTGCAATAATCGCAAACGGTGCTGTATGAAAACCGTCAGAAATGTGTAAAACGTTTGCGATGATGGATGCATCAAACATGGTTCAGGTTTTATTTGCGTGTGCGATGAAGGGCATACGATTAAGTTCAATGAACTGTTTGCGATGAGGAGGAACAAAAGAAACATGCAGCCAGATGAAGGCGTGTGCGATACACAGCATACGATTCACTCGGATGAAGTGTTTGTGATTAGGCAATACAAAAGAAACGGCCAGCCAGATCAAAGGTGTGTGCGATATACGACATGCGGTTCACTCGGATGAACTGTTTGCATTGAGACATGAGAACAGAAATGATTCAAATGAACAAGATGTGTGTGATATGAGGAAAACAGGTCTGTAATTGGAGACGTGTGTGAAGACCGATAACAACACAGACGATTACTGCTAACAAGCCGTGTGTGTTGTGAGCAAACGATTGCTGGTATACAATTGTGAGTGATTGATGAAAACATCACCAACGGGTTCCATTGTTTAGTCCGTGTGCGATGTGATTTTCTTTGTCCGCACAACATCTACGCTCTGTCTACAACATCAACATATATACTTAAAAATACAACATTGCATAACCAAATTAAGCATACAATTACACAAGTGACTACACGCATAACATTTCCACACACCAAAGAAAGCAATTACATGCATACTAAAGTAGGAGAAACAAGGAACTAATCATCTACTTATTGTTGCGATGACGCTTGCCACTGCTCTGCTCCCGGATGGATCCCTGGCTGTTTTGGAGAAGGAGGGACGTCCTCATGTCAACGATCTGCCTGTACATGTCGTAGCTCGTGTACGCCTCCTTGGCCGCGTACACGACGTGAGCTTTGTCGAGTTTCTCCATCCAGGCCGAGTGCCAGGCACGCTTGTCCTTGTTGCATGAATCCTTCATGTCTCTGTAGTAGGGGTCGATGATGGCCTCGACGAGGTGAACCAGTGAGTCCTTCTCATGCTCCTTGTTGCCCTTGATCTTGTATTGGCCTTGGATGTCGACAAGATTCTGGCAGGCGATGCCCGAATTCTCGAGCGCCTTTACATCGTTGGTGTTGTCCACCATAGGGAACATGTAGTGGGGGCTGTTGACAAACCTAGCAAAACGCTCGCAAGGCCTTGTGTCCAAGCAGTAGTGCTAGACGAGGACGTGGTGGCGCACGCACATCCGGGCGACGGCGACCTTGGGACGAGAACCGACACGAGCGTGGGTGTACTCGAGGTCTGTAACACCCACGATGCGGCTATATCTCCCACGTGTCGGAGCACGACTTAGAGGCATAACCGCATAGTAGGCATGTCGCAAGAGGGGTAATCTTTACACATCCCATGTACTGAATAAGAAAGAGGTACAGAGTTGGCTTACAATCGCCACTTCACACAATACATGAATATAGCATTACATCATCCAGATACAATCAAGGTCCGACTATGGAACCAAAATAAAGGAAGACTGCCTCTAATGCAAAAGATCCCCGATCGCCCCAACCGGGCTCCACTACTAATCAACTGAAATGAAAAACAACCCAATGAATGAGATCTTCATCGAGCTCCTCCTTGAGCTTGGTTGTGTCACCTGCACGGTTTCAACGGCACCTGCAAACTGGGTTTGGAAGTAATCTGTGAGTCACGGGGACTCAGCAATCTCACACCCTCGCGATCAAGACTATTTAAGCTTATGGGAAGGGTAAAAGGTCTGAGGTGGAGCTGCAGCAAGCACTAGCATATATGGTGGCTAACATACGCAAATGAGAGCGAGAAGAGAAGGGAAGGCACGTGTAACGCCCCGAGACCGATGTGCCAGGTGTCCTCCAGTTATTCGCTGTTGTTGCCTTGTCAGTTGCTTGTGTGTCACATCTTGTCATGTCATCATGTGCATTGCATCATCATGTTTTTGAAACTTGCATCCGTCCCGGCCTCCTCGTTCTCTCCGTTGTCCGTTCTGAGCCCAGACACACTTGCACGCGCCCGCGGCATGTCCGAAATAGTATTTTATAAGTGGCCGGAAAATGTTCTCGGAATGGGATGAAAGTTGGCATGTCGTCTTATTATAGTGTAGATAGACCGCCTGTCAAGTTTCATCGCATTCGGAGTTCGTTTGATGCCCCAACGGATAACTATAGCGGCAGTATAGCCGGTCTAACGTCGGACGTTTTCGGTCTCCGGAAACAGATGCCGGGACCTCTCTCTCTTCTCCCCCTCGCAGTTTCGCCACAGCCCACCTAGTCCATCCTCCTTCCCCTCTTCGCTTCTGGAGTTGTCCGATGCGACCGCACGGTCCGAAACCCTCTCTGCTCAGTGCATCAAACCCCTCGCGCGCGTCCGGAAGTTGTCCCGAACCCGACCCGAGCAGTCGTCACCGTTGTCTCTGGATCATCCCCAAACATCTACAAAACGTCTCCATTTTCTTATTTGGGCTCCCTAGCCTTTTTTTCGACCGTTCGTTTACGATCGGAGGGACGGTTTAGCCCCTACCCAAAAATCCCCTGCTATAAATATCAGATCCAACCCTAAAATTTAGGGGAGCTGTCCCGTCTTTCCTATTTTGCGCCGCCACTGCGTCTTCCTCGGGATCCTCTCAGATCCCCTTCTCACCCAACTAGTGCGCTCCACCAATCTAGCCACCCTCCATCCACCGACGCCTCCCCTGCTCGATCCCGAGGGGAGCACGAGCAGCCCCCCACCGGTTGCCAGCGCAGCAGCGCACCTCACCTCGCGCCATGGGGCTCCAAGTCCGCTCGGCTCGCCTCCGCTTCTATCCAGCAGGGAACGAGACCCCGACGACCTCCCGTGACCGGATCGAGCACGCCCAGGCCGAGCCCTAACGGATCTTCGCTAGAGCAGAAGCTCCTCCGCCATGGACGCCGGGTCCCAAGGCCGTGCCTCTCCTCCTCCTCACCTTCCCCTCCTTCCGTTTCCCCTGCCATGGCCTCTCTCCTCACGATCTCCCTCTCTCTTTCTTATGCCGCACCATGGAACGCCATGGCCGCCACACCATGGAGTCACATCGACCCGGATCCGGCCGGGAACCAGACGAGCCCGTGCCTCCCCCGCCTCGGATCGGGTCGTCCCTGCGCCAAGTCTGTTGCTTCGCCTCCAACCCTCGTGCACGCGGCTCCAGTGCTTCGCCATCGCCCGTCGCCAGCCTCTGCTTCCCCTGCAGCGAACAGCAACAACGCCTCGTCCCGCTCGCTTGCGGGTTCACCACATCGCCTCTGCATCGTCCTCAACGGCTGCTGGAACCGAGGGCGTCGCCTCAGTCACCGCCTTGCCAAACTCCTCTCGCCATCGAAGTATGCTAGCACCGGAAACCTCGTCCTCCCCGCGACGCCTTGTCGGGACCTTCCTCTGTTCGTCTGGAGACGACGAGCGCACCGCGTTGACCGCTTCCCTCCAGTGCTAGATCACGAGGCCCAGCGGACCGCCGCTACTAACGCCCCTTTCTGCCTCCTCCTCTCCACAGTTCCGGGCCAAGGCCCATGGTGAGCTGCGCCCCCACCGCCTGTTCCTATTGGCCCAACTCCAGTTTCGGCCCGTAGTATTTTTTTTCCGTTGCTGCGAATTTAGCTAATTTTCCACAGGATTGCTGTTTTACAGAAAACCCCTTGTAGATCATGCATATAATAACTTAATAACCGTGCATCGGTTTAAAACAAACTTAATATGAAACTTGCTCAGAATTTTGTGTAGATTAATAATATTCCACTTTAATCTATGTTTAAAATGTTTAAAATGCTGTTTGATTAAATTTGCTCCTATGCCATGTTAAAATGATTTAATTCATAACTAAATAACCGTAGCTCCAAATTTAATAAACTTTATATGTAAATGGGGTAGAATTTTGCCTAGTTTAACATGGTGGCATCACTTTGCATGTTTAACAACTATAAAATATGGTTTAAGGCAGAACAGTACCAAACCTAAGATATGCATATGGGGATTTACCGGAATTGTTGTTCGTTATTTCCGGCCTCACTTAAACTTGCCTAGATAGGTAGTTTTCTTTTGCTTCACCCCTTGCCATGCTAAACAACATTTAATATTGTTGAGTACCTAAACGAGATCGAACTAAATAATAGGATGTGGTGTTTTGTCAATATGCATCGCGATGCACATTGAGCTCCACTTAATTTGTAGGATTGTTTGTGCATTTTTGCCATGCCATGCCTCTTTAAACCGGACATGCATTATACTTGATTGTGCATCATGCCATGATTATGTGGTGGTTGTTTACTATGTTGTTTGCTTCTTTCCGGTGGTGCTCCTTCTTGATAGTTCCGGTAACGTCACGTTTGTGAGGAACCGTTCGACTACGTCCATTTGTCTTCTTCATGGGCTCGTTCTTCTTCCTTGCGTGATTTCAGGCAAGATGACCATAACCTCAAAATCACTTCTATCTCTGCTTGCTAGTTGCTGGCTCTTTTGCTATGCCTATGCTGCGATACCTACCACTTGCTTATCATGCCTCCCATATTGTTGAACCAAGCCTCTAACCCACCTTGTCCTAGCAAACCGTTGTTTGGCTATGTTACCGCTTTGCTCAGCCCCTCTTATAGTGTTGTTAGTTGCAGGTGAAGATTGAAGTTTGTTCCTTGTTGGAACATGGAGATGTTGCTCCTTGTTGGAACATGTTTACTTGTTGGGATATCACAATACCTCTTATTTAGTTAATGCATCTATATACTTGGTAAAGGGTGGAAGGCTCGGCCTTATGCCTGGTGTTTTGTTCCACTCTTGCCGCCCTAGTTTCCATCATATCGGTGTTATGTTCCCGGATTTTGCGTTCCTTACGCGGTTGGGTTATAATGGGAACCCCTTGACAGTTCGCCTTGAATAAAACTCCTCCAGCAATGCCCAACATTGGTTTTACCATTTGCCACCTAGCCTCTTTTTCCCTTGGGAGTCGCGCTCCTGATGGTCATCATTATTTTAACCCCCCCGGGCCAGTGCTCCTCTGAGTGTTGGTCCAAACTAGAGCCCCTTGCAGCGCCACCTCGGGGAAACTCGAGGGCTGGTTTTAGTTGTACGGACTGCTCATCTGAGTGTGCCCTGAGAACGAGATATGTGCAGCTCCTATCGGGATTTGTCGGCACATTCGGGTCGTGTTGCTGGACTTGTTTTACCATTGTCGAAATGTCTTGTAACCTGGATGCCAAGTCTGATCGGAATGTCTTGGGAGAAGGAATATCCTTCGTTGACCATGAGAGCTTGTGATGGGCTAAGTTGGGACACCCCTGCAGGGATTTGAACTTTGGAAAGCCGTGCCCACGGTTATGGGCAGATGGGAATTTGTTAATGTCCGGTTGTAGAAAACCTGAAGTTGACCTTAATTAAAATACATCAACCGCATGTGTAACCGTGATGGTCTATTTCTGGCGGAGTTTGGGAAGTGAACACAGTGTTGGAGTTATGCTTGACGTAGGTTGTTCTAGGATCACTTCTTGATCATAGTTTCTCGATCGTGCTTTGCCTTCTCTTCTCGCTCTCATTTGCATATGTTAGCCACCATATATGCTAGTCGCTTGCTGCAGCTCCACCTCATACCTTTACCTTACCCATAAGCTTAAATAGTTTTGATCGCGAGGGTGTGAGATTGCTGAGTCCCCGTGACTCACAGATACTTCCAAAACCAGTTTGCAGGTGCCGTTGAACCATGCAGGTGACGCAACCAAGCTCAAGGAGGAGCTCGATGAAGATCTTGTCCTTTATGTTGTTTCGTTTCCAGTTGATCAGTAGTGGAGCCCAGTTGGGACGATCGGGGATCTGTGTAGCATCTGGGGTAGTCTTCTTTTATTTTGGGTTCCGTAGTCAGACCTTGATTGTATCTGGTTGATGTAATGCTTTATTCATGTATTTGTGTGAAGTGGCGATTGTAAGCCAACTATGTATCTTTTCCCTTATGTATTACATGGGTTGTGTGAAGATTACCTCACTTGCGACATTGCTTTCAATGCGGTTATGCCTCTAAGTCGTGCTTCGACACGTGGGAGATATAGCCGCATCGAGGGCGTTACAAGTTGGTAATCAGAGCCTTCCCCTACCTTAGGAGCCCCCTGCTTGATCGAATAGCTGGTGTTGTTGAGTCTAGAAAAATGTTTTGAGTCATTTAGGAATTATATATCGGAGAGTTAGGAATTCTTTTTACTCCCCAGTCCCTTCATCGCTTTGGTAAGGCTTCCTGACGTAGAGTTTTGACTCTTCTCTTCTCAAATTTCACTAAATTTTTAGGATCACGCGGGTATCTTGGAATCGTTCCGATGGTTTTGTGACGAGAACATTGTTCTTGGTGCCTCCTATAATTTAAGGGTTGTGGCAGTGTCCCGGGGAGTTGAGCTCCGAGGTGTTGTCGTCACAATTTTATCGTTGCAATTCTAGAATACCCGAGTTTAGTTTCACCGACATCGAAAATCTCTTTTATGCAGTTGTTGGTGAGATAACCTCGACGCCACCCAGTACTGGGGCGGGAGTTCGGGAGTATTGCCATAACTTGTATAACGGATGCTTTTCGAAGGTTGAGGTAGACGATTTCCGAAGGTTTCTTGGTTATGTGTTGAAGGATGGATACAGCTGGATGTAGGATTTGCTAGCTTTGGGTGAGATATTATGCTTCCCCTGTATCCCCAACACCTGATTGCATAACCGGAAAATTTCGGGAGTTTATAAGTGGGAATTCAAGTAGCTCCTAGGATTTCTTTCCGACAGATGTATGATATGAAATTGGGGTTCGACGTCTAGTGGTCCGCGTATTCACGGTTGGTTTTACAGTGGTCTCGTTGTGTCTTAAGGAGTCCTTGGCTATGCCGACTCGGGGACGCTTCGTATGTCATGTGCATTGCCTTGTACATGATGGTGCTGTACGATCGAGCCTGTGTAGGCCCCACCACGAAAACTTCGGACGAAATCTCTATCATATGTTTGTTCCGGCCTATTCTACAAGCCAATCCTTTATTTTGTTTTGAGTTGTGGTATTCGAGTTGCTTCAATGTCAAATGTTGATTCCATACCTTCCCCAAATGGTGTTCTCATACTTCGATGTGAATACTAATCCTTCTCGATCATCGAGTTTGTCATTTCAATTTCTTGTCAACCGGTGTGCTTCTCTTCAAGTGGATCCGATCGTTTCAACATCCGCAAGATCCAATCTCAATTTTCATCAAGGTGTTTGTTTCATCCGTCTCCAAGTTGCCTTTGTTTCTTCCCTCCCACCCACCCTTTTTCTTCAAGGACTCAGATTTCTTAATCAAGTATCCTTTGATTCATGTGAAGTCTCTCCATTCTTCTCCTTCATGTTCTTACCCGGTGGTTCTCATGAAGATGCTCTACTAGTTCAATATTCTCCATTCTTTTCTTCTCCAGTGGATTCAATTCAAGCTTTTGGTGTTGATCACATCCTTTTTCCTCGTTTCAAATGTGTTCTTATGCCGGTGCACCTCTTAATCTTCCCCGCTTGCTATTCTATTGTTCCGGAGTGCTCAAGATATCTCAATAGGCTTGTCTTGGCATTCAAGATCCGTCCAACCTATTTCGAGGTTGTTATCTCAATTCAAGCCATTTAATTCAACCGGTGCAATCTTTCTTTTAAATCGTTCAACGGTGTATCTTTTGAGTGGGCCCTAACCCACAGGTCTTTTTCCAGGATCTTACCTGACTCTTCTTATTCTCCCGGAGTTATTCTCAAATTCTTTCAAAGTTTGACGTAAGAATGATTCCTCATCAGTCAAATGCCTTCTCCAAGATCTTTCACACTATTTTCATCGTTGGTTCAACTTTCCATTCTACTTTATTCCGGAGTATCTCAACAATTTGGTGGTGTTTCTCATCGTCATTCTCAGATTTTGAAGACCGAAGAAGAGTTTTACCTCCATATCTTATCCGTTCTCTCAGAGATTCGTGGTTCTAGTTCAAGGCCATCCTCTCATAATTGTTTTTGATCGCGAAAATTCTTCTCCTTCCTCCGGAGCCCATCATTTCAGAAGACTTATTTAGTCTCAGCATTCAGCTATTGTTCTCCAAATTTTACCGGTGCATCAGTCAAGTATTCTCTAATCAGTTCGTGAACTATTCGTCCTCTTGTATCTAAATTCTCTCAAGTACCTTCGTTCATTTACTAATTCTTCCCGGTGTTTCTTCATGTTTTAATTGTTCTTTTTCAATTCTTACGGTGGTTTGTTCAAGAGTTTTCTTCCTTCGTGTATCATATCTATGCATTCGTGCTTTTCAAATCCTTCCGGTGGAGCGTTTAAGACCTTCTCAAATTTGTGATATATCTATCTTAATTCTTTCTACGAGAATAAGTAGTATGCCAAAGCCATTGATTGTCATCAATTTAATTGGTGAAGGATGAGCATAACATAATTCGTATTCTTGATTCACCCAAGTGATTAATTCACTATTCTGGAGGCTCATCAAATTCTTGATTTAAATTGTTTCATCTTCTCTTTTCCCGGAGTTCCAACCTTTTTAAAAAAAATTACATCTCCACAGAGATTCATCTAAATCATTGCAAGGCTTCAACCTTATTCTTTTATCCTTCATTTTGGTTGTTCATTCTTTTCTTACCGGAGTTCTTCAAGGAGGTTTTACATGATGGTTGATAAATGATTTAATTCCTTCTCGAAGTTTTTCATCGAGATTCTATTCTAAGGAGCTCAAGCTTTCTTCATATTGTAATCCGGAGTGCAATTCTTTCTACCGTATCATTGGAGGTGGTAGTAGGTCATTCTTGATAATTTGAGTTCATGTTTCATGAATCACATGTTGTTAAGAATGAGGTATTTTATATCCATCTACCTCTTCGTTGGAGTTATCTTGGGTTATATTTCACCTAAAGCTTTCCTTTAAGGATTGTCGCTCTTATGGTGTTTATCAATGATCCAAGTTCTTCATTTATCCTCCCGATGAAATAATCTTCTCGCCTCCTTGTTCATATCAATCCAATTTATCGTTTTCGTTAGTGGCAGAATTTCACCTCGTAGTTTTGAGATGTTTTTCATAAGCCCACAACAAGCTTACTCTTTTCGTTGTTGTTTTCCAATAACTCCGTTTGACCCTTCTCCTAAGGATGCCTTTTCAAGATCTTTTGTGGTAGAAGTTGGCATCTTCTTCTCCATTATTTTATTTCAACTATCTACCTTCTATTCTTCCGTTCCGGAGGCATTGTGATGTTGCTCTCCTCAACCCATCTTCTCGGATTGTCAGGACCTTATTCTTTTCATGCTTATCCATTTAACCGGAGTGTTGTGACCTTTTGCTCAAGTTCTTTTCATCTTATCAAGTTTTTCATCTCTTTTAAACCGGAGTGCTGTCCGAGATCTTTCATACCCCCTGTTCCATTCATTCAATAGTTACGGAGGCAGTGTATTGTGATTTCATCAAGTATCTTCCCATTTTATCAAGTTCTTATTCAATTCCTTTTCTTTTCAATCGGAGTGCTGCCCGAAGTTGTTCTCCTTTGTTCCTCTTTTGCTAACAGATTGTTTTCAACTTCATTCATCTCCGTTGTATTCTTTTCTCGAAATGGCTTAACTTTTTTTCAAGGTTCTTTGGTTTCACTAGTTTGTCAAAGGAGCAACTTAGTTTTACCTCTTCTCTTTCTCTTCCGTTGTCCCTCCGGTGCCATTCTAGATCTCGGGACGAGATCCTCTCGCAGCGGTGGAGTGTTGTAATGCCCCGAGACCGATGTGCCAGGTGTCCTCCAGTTATTCGCTGTTGTTGCCTTGTCAGTTGCTTGTGTGTCGCATCTTGTCATGTTATCATGTGCATTGCATCATCATGTTTTCGAAACTTGCATCCGTCCCGGCCTCCTCGTTCTCTCCGTTGTCCGTTCTGAGCCCAGACACACTTGCACGCACCCGCGGCATGTCCGAAATAGTATTTTATAAGTGGCCGGAAAATGTTCTAGGAATGTGATGAAAGTTGGTGTGTGGTCTTATTATAGTGTAGATAGGCCGCCTGTCAAGTTTCATCGCATTCGGAGTTCGTTTGATGCCCCAACGGATAACTATAGCGGCAGTATAGCCGGTCTAACGTCGGACGTTTTCGGTCTCCAGAAACAGATGTTGGGCCCTCTCTCTCTCTTCTCCCCCTCGCAGTCTCGCCACAGCCCACCTAGTCCATCCTCCTTCCCCCTTTGCTTCTGGAGTTGTCCGATGTGACCGCACGGTCCGAAACCCTCTCTGCTCAGTGCATCGAACCCCTCGCGCGCGTCCGGAAGTTGTCTCGAACCCGACCCGAGCAGTCGTCACCGTTGTGTCCGGATCATCCCCAAACATCTACAAAACGTCTCCGTTTTCTTATTTGGGCTCCCTAGCCTATTTTTTTCGACCGTCCGTTTACGATCGGAGGGACGGTTTAGCCCCTACCCAAAAATCCCCTGCTATAAATATCAGATCCAACCCTAAAATTTAGGGGAGCTGTCATGTCTTTCCTATTCTGCGCCGCCACTGCATCTTCCTCGGGATCTTCTCAGATCCCCTTCTCACCCAACCAGTGCGCTCCACCGATCTAGCCACCCTCCATCCATCGACGCCTCCCCTGCTCGATCCCGAGGGGAGCACGAGCAGCCCCCCCACCGGTTGCCAGCGCAGCAGCGCACCTCACCTCACGCCATGGGGCTCCAAGTCCGCCCGGCTCACCTCCGCTTCTATCCAGCAGGGAACGATACCCCGACGACCTCCCTTGACCGGATCCAGCACGCCCAGGCCGAGCCCTACTGTATCTTCGCCGGAGCAGAAGCTCCTCCGCCATGGACGCCGGGTCCCAAGGCCGTGCCTCTCCTCCTCCTCACCTTCCCCTCCTTCCGTTTTCCCCTGCCATGGCCTCTCTCCTCACGATCTCCCTCTCTCTTTCTTATGTCGCACCAGGGAACGCCATGGCCGCCACACCATGGAGTCACATGGACCCGGATCCGACCGGGAACCAGACGAGCCCGTGCCTCCCCCGCCTCGGATCGGGTCGTCCCCGCGCCAAGTCCGTTGCTTCGCCTCCAACCCTCGTGCACGCGGCTCCACTTCTTTGCCATTGCCCGTCGCCAGCCTCTGCTTCCCCTGCAGCGAACAGCAGCAGCGCCTCGTCCCGCTCGCTTGCGCGTTCACCGCATCGCCTCTGCATCGTCCTCAATGGCTGCTGGAACCGAGGGCGTCGCCTCAGTCACCGCCTTGCCAAACTCCTTTCGCCGCCGAAGTATGCTAGTGCCGGCAACCTCGTCCTCCCCGTGACGCCTTGTCGCGACCTTCCTCTGTTTGTCTGGAGACGATGAGCGCACCGCGTTGACCGCTTCCCTCCAGTGCTAGATCACGAGGCCCAGCGGACCGCCGCTACTAACGCCCCTTTCTGCATCCTCCTCTCCATAGTTCCGGGCCAAGGCCCATGGTGAGCTGCGCCCCCACCGCCTGTTCCTGTTGGCCCAACTCCAGTTTCGGCCCGTAGTATTTTTTTCCGTTGCTGCGAATTTAGCTAATTTTCCACAGGATTGCTGTTTTACAGAAAACCCCTTGTAGATCATGCATATAATAACTTAATAACCGTGCATCGGTTTAAAACAAACTTAATATGAAACTTGCTCAGAATTTTGTGTAGATTAATAATATGCCACTTTCATCTATGTTTAAAATGTTTAAAATGCTGTTTGATTAAATTTGCTCCTATGCCATGTTAAAATGATTTAATTCATAACTAAATAACCGTAGCTCCAAATTTAATAAACTTTATATGTAAATGGGGTAGAATTTTGCCTAGTTTAACATGGTGGCATCACTTTGCATGTTTAACAACTATAAAATATGGTTTAGGGCAGAACAGTACCAAACCTAAGATATGCATATGGGGATTTACCAGAATTGTTGTTCGTTGTTTCTGACCTCATTTAAACTTGCCTAGATAGGTAGTTTTCTTTTGCTTCACCCCTTGCCATGCTAAAAAATATTTAATATTGTTGAGTACCTAAACGAGATCGAACTAAATAATGGGATGTGGTGTTTTGTCAATATGCATCCCGATGCACATTGAGCTCCACTTAATTTGTAGGATTGTTTGTGCATTTTTGCCATGCCATGCCTTTTAAACCGGACATGCATCATACTTGATTGTGCATCATGCCATGATTATGTGGTGGTTGTTTACTATGTTGTTTGCTTCTTTCCGGTGGTGCTCCTTCTTGATAGTTCCGGTAACGTCGCGTTTGTGAGGAACCATTCGACTACGTCCATTTGTCTTCTTCATGGGCTCGTTCTTCTTCCTTGCAGGATTTCAGGCAAGATGACCATACCCTCGAAATCACTTCTATCTTTGCTTGCTAGTTGCTCGCTCTTTTGCTATGCCTATGCTGCGATACCTACCACTTGCTTATCATGCCTCCCATATTGTTGAACCAAGCCTCTAACCCACCTTGTCCTAGCAAACCGTTGTTTGGCTATGTTACCGCTTTGCTCAGCCCCTCTTATAGCGTTGTTAGTTGTAGGTGAAGATTGAAGTTTGTTCCTTGTTGGAACATGGAGATGTTGCTCCTTGTTGGAACATGTTTACTTGTTGGGATATCACAATACCTCTAATTTAATTAATGCATCTATATACTTGGTAAAGGGTGGAAGGCTTGGCCTTATGCCTGGTGTTTTGTTCCACTCTTGCCGCCCTAGTTTCCGTCATATCAGTGTTATGTTCCCGGATTTTGCGTTCCTTACGCGGTTGGGTCATAATGGGAACCCCTTGACAGTTCGCCTTGAATAAAACTCCTCCAGCAATGCCCAACTTTGGTTTTACCATTTGCCACCTAGCCTCTTTTTCCCTTGGGAGTCGCGCTCCTGAGGGTCATCATTATTTTAACCCCCCGGGCCAGTGCTCCTCTGAGTGTTGGTCCAAACTAGAGCCCCTTGCAGCGCCACCTCGGGGAAACTCGAGGGCTGGTTTTAGTTGTACGGACTGCTCATCTGAGTGTGCCCTGAGAACGAGATATGTGCAGATCCTATCGGGATTTGTCGGCACATTCAGGTAGTGTTACTTGACTTGTTTTACCATTGTCGAAATGTCTTGTAACCTGGATGCCGAGTCTGATCGGAATGTCTTGGGAGAAGGAATATCCTTCGTTGACCGTGAGAGCTTGTGATGGGCTAAGTTGGGACACCCCTGTAGGGATTTGAACTTTCGAAAGCCGTGCCCGTGGTTATGGGCAGATGGGAATTTGTTAATGTCCGGTTGTAGAAAACCTGAAGTTGACCTTAATTAAAATACACCAACCGCGTGTGTAACCGTGATGGTCTCTTTCCGGCGGAGTCCGGGGAGTGAACACGGTGTTGGAGTTATGCTTGACGTAGGTTGTTCTAGGATCACGTCTTGATCATAGTTTCTCGATCGTGCTTTGCCTTCTGTTGTGGCTCTCATTTGCGTATGTTAGCCACCATATATGCTAGTCGCTTGCTGCAGCTCCACCTCATACCTTTACCTTACCCATAAGCTTAAATAGTTTTGATCGCGAGGGTGTGAGATTGCTGAGTCCCCGTGACTCACAGATACTTCCAAAACCAGTTTGCAGGTGCCGTTGAACCGTGCAGGTGACGCAACCAATCTCAAGGAGGAGCTCGATGAAGATCTTGTCCTTTATGTTGTTTCGTTTCCAGTTGATCAGTAGTGGAGCCCAGTTGGGACGATCGGGGATCTGTGTAGCATTTGGGGTAGTCTTCTTTTATTTTGGGTTTCGTAGTCGGACCTTGATTGTATCTGGTTGATGTAATGCTTTATTCATGTATTTGTGTGAAGTGGCGATTGTAAGCCAACTATGTATCTTTTCCCTTATGTATTACATGGGTTGTGTGAAGATTACCTCACTTACAACATTGCTTTCAATGCGGTTATGCCTCTAAGACGTGCTTTGACACGTGGGAGATATAGCCGCATCGAGGGCGTTACAGCACGGTCGAGAAACTATGATCAAGAAGTGATCCAAGACTACTTACGTCAAGCATAACTCCAACACCGTGTTCACTTTCCGGACCCCGCCGAGAAGAGACCTTCACGGTAACACACGCGGTTGATGCATTTTAATTAAGATAAATTTCAGGTTTTCTACAACCGGACATTAACAAATTCCCACCTACCCATAACCGCGGGCACGGCTTTCGAAAGTTCAAATCCCTGCAGGGGTGTCCCAACTTAGCCCATCACAAGCTCTCACGGTCAACGAAGGATATTCCTTCTCCCAAGACAACCCGATCAGACTTGGAATCCAGGTTACAAGACATTTCGACAATGGTAAAACAAGACCAGCAAAGCCACGCAGGTGTGCCGACAAATCCCGATAGGAGATGCACATATCTCGTTCTCAGAGCACACCGGATGAGCAAGACGTCGGGTTGGCATAAACCCTGGTTGCCCAGGGGCGCCGGACATCGCTCAGGTTGGACCAACACTTAGGGAAGCACTGGCCCGGGGGGGGGGGGTTAAAATAAAGATGACCCTTGGGTTGGCCGACCCAAGGGAAAAAAGGCTAGGTGGCAAATGGTAAAACCAAGGTTGGGCCTTGCTGGAGGAGTTTTATTCAAGGTGAACTGTCAAGGGGTTCCCATTATAACCCAACCGTGTAAGGAACGCAATATCAAGGAACATAACACCGGTATGACAGAAACTAGGGCGGTAAGAGTGGAACAGAACACCAGGCATAAGGCCGAGCCTTCCACCCTTTACCAAGTATATAGATGCATTAATTAAATAAGTGATATTGTGATATCCCAACATATCCATGTTCCAACATGGAACAAACTCCAATCTTCACCTGCAACTAGCAACGCTATAAGAGGGGCTGAGCAAAGCGGTAACATGGCCAAACAATGGTTTGTTAGGACAAGGTGGGTTAGAGGTTTGACATGGCAATATGGGAGGCATGATATAGCAAGTGGTAGGTATCGCAACACAGGCATAGCAAAAGAGCGAGCAACTAGCAAGCAAAGATAGAAGTGATTTTGAGGGTATGGTCATCTTGCCTGCAAAGTTCTCCGAAAAGATGAAAGCTCGAACCTCGTAAACGTACTCAACGGGCTCCTCAAACACGAACTCGTCTCCCGGCTCTACCCAAAGCAAGAACACAAGCAAAGGGAGACACAATCAACCACGTGCAATGCACAAGCAACAATGATGCAAAATATGGCATGATATGCGGGATGCGATAGGTGATGCATATGCATGACTTGGAGAGGAATGATAGAACCTGTCCTCAAATTGGAAATGCAAGAGTGCCACTGGAAAGAGGAGTTGATTTCGGTCGAAATCGATATAAAGATCACCGGAATCGGATGCACGGTTTGGAAATGACAAGCAAAACAAATATGGCACCGATCTGCGATTAATAGCATGAGGCCATCTAAATTCATCAAGATAAATAAGCTACTGCACTCAAACATAGCAACAAAATACATGGCAGGGATCCACTCAAGATGCTTGACAAAAGATGAACACTGAGCTACGGCTAATTCACTCAATAGCAGGTTCGAACAAGCATGGCAAAAGTGCAAAAGATAACATGTTACAGACTTAGTGAAATTAGCAACATGTCAGGAATTTAACATCAGGAAGCAATGTTTAGAGCACGATAACTACATGCTACAGGAACATATCATGGCAAACTAAAGCATAGAATGAAGCTACTCAAAGCATACAACAAAAGTCCCTTATTGACCATAAGCCAAAAGAGATCAGAAAATACAATTGCAACCACGTGAACATAGCACTTAACGTTAACAGATTCAGACTTTGCAGAAAACTGGAACATGGCAACACAGATATCAAGTAGGCATGTTTACGAGCTTGATGCACTCACCACAAGGCATGGCATGATAAACTAAGCATACACCCAGCAAGTAGACATGTCATAGAAGCTAAACATGGCAAGAACAACAACATGGCATGCATGGATCAACAACAACAAGCTCGGCAAAATTGCTAAACATGTTAACAATCTGCCAGGAACATTTTATAGCAAAAGTGGAGCTCGATTGACTCAAGCTAGGGGGCACCATAAATGCAAACAAAGACATGGATGGATAGAGCACCACAATATCTGCAAAACATCCTTACTGATCATGGCCAAAAGAGGCATGGATCACTAGGTAGCAACATGAACACATGGCATAAAAATAAGGACATGGCAGAGACTTAGAATATTTCCAAGTCCCTGAAATCAGCAACAATAAGTGAGCTACTTTGCATGCTTGTGCTAGTCACCACAGAGATCATAAAAAATACATGGCATACACCTCTGTAAAGATGGCATGGCATACTGCAAAACACATGTAGGGCTCAAGGTCATAGCATGCACACATTAATCATGGCAAAAATGACAAAAGTGCATTTGCTGATAAGAAACTGGAACTAACATCACATAGCCCTCTTCCAACAGCATTTCGGGCATCAAGATGAGCTCAAATGAACATGATGCAATGAAATGAAATGGAGTATTCGTCGAGACGAACATTTCGATATGCTACACACACGAATCGGAGCAACAGTGATGAAGTTATGACATGATGAAGGAGGCATAAAAATATTGGGACAGAGGCAAAATTAG
This sequence comes from Triticum urartu, assembly GCF_056163025.1. Classification (NCBI taxonomy): domain Eukaryota; kingdom Viridiplantae; phylum Streptophyta; class Magnoliopsida; order Poales; family Poaceae; genus Triticum; species Triticum urartu. The sequence continues at coordinate 476,639,254 of NC_141879.1, forward strand.
GTCAACCTCTCCGTTTGGATCCAGATCTGGATCGGCGGTGCGGAAGTCGAGGTTGGTGGGCGCCGGAGTTTACTGTTCACTGGAAAACAAGGAGGAGGCCGGCCGGAGATGGCGGAGCAGCGACGTGGCTGCCGGAGCGTGGGCGGCGCCGGCGACAAGGTCGGTGGCGGTGGGGCGAACGAGGTGGGGCGCGGTGGATCCGGTGACCGGCGGGCGGCGCGCCGGCGATGGGTGGCGCCAGCGGGAAGGGGCCGCGGCCCGCAAGTGCGGTGGCGGCGCTCGGGCAAAGGCGAGGCGGCAGGTTCCCTCAGCGGGATCTGGCAGCGGCGGGGATGGGCCCCGTGGGCTCGCCCTGGGCCTGGGCGGGCCGCACGGCTGGGAGGCACGGGGAGGCCAGGTGGCGAGCAGGGAGCGGTGGAGGGCGCCGGCGGTGCTGAGGTGGCGGTGTATGATTCGCCGGGGCGGCGGCTGGACATGTCCGGGCGCGGCGCGGACGCGTCCGGTGGCGCGGGGAAGGAAGAAGATAGGGTTCATCCGCGAAATTTCGGGGAGAGACCTATTTATAGAGGTAGAGGGAGCTAGGAGGCTCCAAATGAGGTTCGGTTTGCGGCCGCACGATCGTGATTGAACGGCCTAGGTGATGGAGGAGGTTTAGGTGAGTTTTGGGCCAGTTTGGAGGGGTGTTGGGCTGCAACACACACGAGGCCTTTTCGGTCCCTCGGTTAACCGTTGAAGTATCAAACGAAGTCCAAATGGCACGAAACTTGACAGGCGGTCTACCGGTAGTAAACCAAGGCCACATGACAAGTCTCGGTCCAATCCTAAATCGTTTAACACCCGCACATGAAAAGAGTGAGAAAGGGACACCGAGTGACATAGGAGCGCCGGATTGAGAGACGGACAACGGGGAAAATGCTCAGATGCATGAGACAGACATGTATGCAAATGTGATGCACATGATGACATGATATGAAATGCATGACACGCAAGCAATGACAAGGCAACAACAGTGAATAACTGGAAGACACATGGCACATCGGTCTCGGGGCGTTACAAGGTCAAACCCGACCACCTTGTACTTCTCCTCGGCAGGCAACAACTCCATGATGTGGATGGAGTGCTCCACCTGGGCCGGGTCGTTGGTGTACACCACCGAGAGGTCCATGAACCTTCTGTGTGTGTCCACCACGGCACACATGGTGAACTGCTGCTCGTCGTCGGCAGCCGCTCGGAGCGCCATTCGAGCCGCGCAGGATACCCTCTAAGAATTTCTCGTGGTGGGTGTGCTTCTTGCAATGGTGGGGCGCGATTGAAAGGTTGAAGAGACACAAGGGTAGGTTAAATGGCCGCTGTAATAAATGGGGGCCGGCCGGCCTGTAATCGTCACGTCTTGTCACGGCGTTCATAGCGGAGGATTCCAGAATCCAGTGCACGCTTGACAACACCGCACCCCAGGCGTGGGCTCGAAGAGCCTGTTCCTGCGCTACCGCGCAAGCTTCCTGCCCAGCTAGTTTGGCCACGCATCGGCTAGAAGAGGGACAAATCATGGGCGTTTATTGGCAAAAAGCTTTGTAAAAACAAAGTGTGTGGAATGACTTCGGTCATAAGTTTACCCTTGGGTGATGAGGTCAAAGTTACACAGAAGGGTGATGATGGACACTCGAGTGCGATAATTAATTCTGCGATCTATAGTGCACACGGTGGAAGAAACCAACTGTGTGCAATATTGTCGAAGATCGCAGTCGAGTTAGCTATGCAGAACGTGTGTTGTGAGATCGACAAAGTAAACTGATTCAAGAATGGTTAATAAAATCTAAGACCATTGCATATTAAGGTCAAAATAGTGCTAGCAATATACAAGTCTCATACGATGCCATTTCAACGATTGTACCACAAAAGCTCGAAATGTTACAAGGTTCAAATTCCAGAGTTATAAGGCTCAAATTCGAATATTACAAGGTTCAAACTGATATTAGAAATGAAATTCGGCTCATGAGTTGCAATCACTCGCGCTGATGCACTGAACATGGATATCAGAGAGGTTCAAACTAATATCACCCCTTCTAAGTCTGGCTTCGAAACCTCACAATTTTTGCAATGGGGTCAGCCACTAAGAAGTCATGTATGGGGTTGACCCGATGACTTCTGATTACTCTGTCATCTGAAGTTCCAAAATGAAATTTAGCATTTTTGGAGCCTACTCGATTCTGCCACAGGCGCCGGCACTGATCAACAGACCATTCATTTTTGTGAAATAAATGTAGGGAAAACCTCATTTCCTTCAGCACCCTTGCTCTAAGAACAAAGAACCTGGCGAATATAACCTTCGGTAAGGTCCCTCGGTAGGATTTCAAAGTAATTTCTGAGAGATGCAGATCTAGGCATTCGACATGATTGTTATATTGTATCACATTATCCACCACTGGGCCTAATCTTATCTGCAAAATAAGAAAACGTGTTAGTGCCTACATGCAGTTTTGAATATTACTACACGCCTAGCTATTTGGTTTGTAGGATTTGTAAAATGCACTAACATGTCATCTTCGATCTGACATGATTAACATGGGCATTTGATTACATTCTAGAAAAATGTAGCCTTCTTCACAAGAGGTTGGAGTGGATGAAAAGTTCCCTAAGAAAACTAGTACAGATGAATCGAAAGGAGAAATGCTTATTGAATGTAACCATATGGATCAACCAACCAATATTGGGGGGGGGGCATGTATGTACTAAAATCCTCCAAAAGAACCTTCAGAAATTGTAGTACATTGTCATTGTAAACTTGGAAAAAGGTGTCACAAATTGAACTCCCTTATGGTTAACATTTAACATGAAAGGAACATCACCTCGATACATAGCTTCTCCAGGAACGGAAAGCATCTCAGGAAACCGATAACTTGCTCCAGGTCGGGCCCGATAGATTCTAGTGCCAAGACCTTCACTGTGCACAGTTTCGGGGTCAAGCTTGTCAGAATCATTTTTTGAATGACAGACGAACAAACATCTTCAAAATGAGAAATAATGTTAATTTGTAGAAGGAGAGGTAGAAGGAGGCTGTTGTACCTGAACAGGTGCAGATCCAATAACAAGTTCAGAGTATTTGTCAGACGAGTAGCCCACCACTGTCAATTTCGGGGCAGAAATGACATTGATTCTTGTTGGACCTTCTTGATCAACTACAAGTAATCTCTCAAGTGCAGGTGTGTCCTGGATGACCATACCGTGGTCCACCTTTTGTGATGTCTTCCTGCCGCACCAGCAACACACATAAATAGTCCGGAGAGTCATGGAGGTGATGTGGAATGTACTCAACCCATTGATCTCCTGAAGACGAAGGTACTCAAGTGCAGTACAGCCACGGAGCAGGCGCTCCATGTCACCCTTTGAGAGGCAGACGACGACGAGCTCGAGGTGCTTCAGTCATGGTAGAATAAGAGCGGGCGCGTCATTAAGGGGCGGGAAATGGTAGTTCCCGAACTTGGCAACGCGCAGCATGGGCGCGAGGCGGAGTGCGGACGTTGGCAGCGACCGCATATTCCCATCATCAAAAGTGAGCTCCTCGAGCTGATCTAGGGCGGGTGATCAGAACCAGTCGTCAAGCTTGGCTCGGTCCTTGCCGTTGGAACAGAACTTGCCCATTCTAAGGCCTTTGGTTGGGCCAAGGTGACTGCCAAGGATCTTGGAGAACGCATCCAAGCTTTTGTGATAGCCATGGCAGAGCTCGTGGGTGTCGATGAGGTCGAGAGGGCTGGAGTTCCATAGGGGGCGTCACCGCTGGGAAAGGAGGGTTGTCCGTGCCCCATATTTGATTAGGAGGGGAGATGATGACTCTCAACATATCACCGGGGAGGCTGCTGATTAAGTCTAGGCCCGCTGGCGTCGCTTGCAGTTCAAGCTCGCCCCGCCTCCGCTTGTTGGCAGCCCTGTTCTCCACCTCCGGAGTCTCCTTGTTAGTGGCGCTTTCTGATAGAAATGGGAGTACAGGGAATATTTAGTTAAAACATGGCAATAGAAAAGTGTATTGGTAACTAGAAGTTATTAGGTAGGGATATAGTAAGAAAAGGGAATAACAAGTGGTTGCTTAAATACTACACAATTCATTTGACATTGCTGGGTAAGTCAACATATGCAGATAGTTGAAAAGAAAACTTACTTCGAACAAAGTCTGGATGGACGATATCGTCGGGGAAGTTAGCATATATCTCATGACCAGGCCCTTCTATGTGGAGTGCAATATTAGTGCCAGCTTTCGGTACATAAAACTTTACAATTTCATTCCAAAAGCCAATGCCAAAATAGTAGTCACCATGTTCATCAAGTCTTACAGTAGCAATGATTGTAAATCCATGGTTTGTGTGCAGTATGACATTCGTGGAGCCTTGATGTATGTAAAGGGAAAAATTGTGCACTACATAATCTGTTGCATAGCGAGGGATGTCCTACAGAAAATGGTAGGATTTCTAAAGAAAATATGGTAACATACAAATATGGGCCCAAATTAAAAGAACTGTACATCAGTTGAAATCGAAGGACAAAAGTCTATAATTAAACAGATAGGGTAAACATGATGTCATGGAAATATGGGAGTAATCGAAAGAACAATACATCATTAATTTTCCTAATATAGAAAGAAGAGGGGAAAATCCCCTTTGACGTATATGGTGCATGTGGCACCTTTTATCCAAATGTAGCAATATTTAGAATATGTTCAGGAAAGTAGGCCATGCCAACCGATTTAGGGTGAGATTGAACATACCACGCACGTCCTCAAGTTATCTGGTACGATGAGATGGAATCTCTGGCGGCGGTCGCCAAGTCCTGAAGTGTCGGTGCACTATACATTCTATGAATGAAAGAAAACCCTCAAATCAGCTCAAATAAAAATGAATTCACGACGATTTCCGCCGGGTGATTAAGGAGGCAGATGAACTAGGATAAGAGATAAGATAATATCTCGTTAAATTAGTTACCCTGTCGTCCATGAGAAAAAACCCTCAGGACGACAGATTCCCCAACCGAGCGAAGCTGGGTCAACCGCGAGCAGCGTCGAGAAAGTTGATGGCAATAGGCGGCGGCAAGCGGAAGTGGCGAAATGCGGTGGGCTTTGCCAGCAGCCTGGCAGCGGCAGGCGTCGAGATAAGTGTTCACCGCCGCGATAGGAGGTGCCATGGCATAGACGCGGAGGAGCTTGTGTAGGTGTGAATGGGGAATGTACCAGAGGGGCCAAGGGGGTGGCGGGCGGGGTGAGGGTTTTTGTGACGTGCGGATGGTGAGGGTTTTCTTTTTTCTTTTTTGAATTGGGTGGTGAAGGTTTTCTGTCCCACAAAAAAATTTGGAGGCGACGGTTTGCTAGAGCGAACCGTGTGTGATTGACGTAGCAGGCAAAATGAAAGTCATTGCACACGGTTCCAATTTTGGGAGCCGTGTGTGATTGACGTACTACCTCCGTCCTGGTTTATTGGTCCCCCATTGTAATTTTTACCAAAATTTTGCGAAATATTTAACATACTCAGACATAGATAATAAGCGTACATGTACATAAGCATAGTTCAACCATAAGTGCATAGTTCAACCGTCATTAAGCATACTCAAGCGTACACAGTTCGATTCATCCTACATCTCATCTCACATGCGGATGGCATGATCCTGAAGCTTCTCCAGGTACTCGTCATACGCGCCGTGCGCCACCCTGCGAGAATACTTCTGCTTGAAGGAACCAACGGCCCGTCCTCTTGCATGCGCCAGAACACTTAGATAAGCATCATGAATCTTGTGGTGGAAAAATGGGCATCCATAGCCGTCGTTCCTGGTCCTAATACGCCTGTTATGCATTCCCGCATAAATCTCCCTCAGGATTCGCCTCTTGTACCTCCTATGGGCATCTTCATCCTCGCTGTCCACATCGTCAGACAGTTCCTATAAAAATAGTAAAACAAATTTGGCATCAAATCACTGATTACATGCCGCGAAGTAGGATTAGGAATTTATGGCTATTTATTTATACATATCCAGAGATTATGGTTCGATTTTTAAGCACAATCGTCTATGTATAGACCAATCTTGAAGGAAATAATGGCACAAACATAGGTAGGTAATTCAAAATCAATTGTCAAGTCGTGGCTAGGAATTATTAGCACGGACACTAACCCTAGTCGGATTACTAGCAGAAATCATTTGCACAGATGAAGCAACTAATCACTTATCACCTGTACCATTCAAACAATCAATACACTACACGGATCTAACAAAACTTACTCAGATTTCATGGATTGGGAGAACATAATCACATGATTTTTGTTCGAAAAAGGGGGAGGCAGGAGTAACCAGAGAAACCCTATGATCTATTTGACACATAAATGGGTATAGATGACTAACCAGCTGTCCGTCGTCGTCGGAGTCGTCGCCGGAGTGGTCGTCGGAGTGGGCGTGGAACTCTGCCTCCAGCTGTGGAAGCTCGATGCCGTCGACGACGTCAGGGTGCAGCGATAACTCGCCGGCGATGACGACAACCTCTGTCTCCATCTCCACGCAGTGCTCCGGTGCTTTAGCAGCCCCGACGTCGCCACTCCCTTCGATGGGGCGCTTCAGCGGCATCCCCATACACTTACGGCTTTGAGGACTGAGAGCGGCGTCGAGGATGCAAGCGAAGAGAGAGGATTGTGTGTGCGTAGCGAGGATGGGGGATGCGGCCGCTCGGGTGCACCATTAATATGGAATAGTGGGAGTTGTGGGAGAGAGGCTAGCGGCGGTCAAACCGATGGCTCGCCTCCCGGTGAGCCTGCGCACTGGACTGCTAGCATGCCTACCAAAGTTTCACACAGATAATCGCACGCCTCCCGATGACACTGCACAGCGAGCACGCCTTCGTCAATTCACACACCTGCATGCACGCCTCCCTGTCTGCCTGCGTGGCGGACTTCTCGCAGGCGTCCTGTTAACTCATGCCTGCTCGCACGCCACACGGGTCACGCGGCGGGACATATATTGTTTTTCTATTTGGAGGATTGATGCTGTCGATTTATTGCTTAACCGAAGCATAACATGTATCCATTGTTGGTCTAACGCTCATGGTTCGAATAAATAATCCGCTTGGGATATTGGTTCCCAATTATTAATAATCTCCCCTCTGTAATTAGATAAATATTATATCAAAACTGGTGTCAAATTTGACAAAAAAAGTATAATGCCACTTTGTATTGGTGTCCATATGACAACACGATAAGTTTCATGAACTTCAAATAAGTTTTGATGTACTAGTATTTAAAAATCAAGATTCTCAATGTTTGAAATTTGTTGCACGGGGAGTAAACATGCACCCAGTGAGACACATGTGTTTTTGCAATCCATTTAGGTGCACTGTCACATGTGCATGTAGCTCTGATACGTCTCCAACGTATCTATAATTTTTGATTGTTCCATGCTATTATATTATCTGTTTTCGATGTTAATGGGCTTATTTATACACTTTTATATTATTTTTGGGATTAACCTACTAACCCAAGGCCCAGTGCAAATTGTTGTTTTTTTGCCTATTTCAGTGTTTCACAGAAAAGGAATATCAAACGGAACGAAACCTTAGGGAGAGTTATTTTTGGAACAAACGTGATCCAGGGGACTTGGAGTGGACGTCAAGAAATCAACGAGGAGGCCACGAGGCAAGGAGGCACGCCTGCCCCCCTGGGCGCGCCCCACCCTCATGGCTCCACTGACCTACTTCTTCCTCCTATATATATCCATATACACCGAAAACATCCAGGAGCACCACGAAACCCTATTTCCACAACCGCAACCTTCTGTACCCAAGAGATCCCATCTTGGGGCCTTTTCCAGAGCTCCGCCGGAGGGGGAATCAATCACGGAGGGCTTCTACGTCAACACCATAGCCTCTCCGATGATGTGTGAGTAGTTTACTCCAGACCTTCGGGTCCATAGTTATTAGCTAGATGGATTCTTCTCTCTCTTTGGATCTCAATACAATGTTCTCCTCGATCTTCTTGGAGATCTATTCGATGTAATTCTTTTTGCGGTGTGTTTGTCGAGATTCAACGAATTGTGGGTTTATGATCAAGTTTCTCTATGAACAATATTTGATTCTTCTCTGAAATCTTTTATGTATGATTGGTTATCTTTGCAAGTCTCTTCGAATTATTAGTTTGGTTTGGCCTACTAGATTGATCTTTCTTGCAATGGGAGAAGTGCTTAGCTTTGGGTTCAATCTTGCGGTGTCCTTTCCCAGTGACAGCAGAGGCAGCAAGGCACGTATTGTATTGTTGCCATCGAGGATAAAAAGATGGGGTTTATATCATATTGCTTGAGTTTATCCCTCTACATCATGTCATCTTGCCTAATGCATTATCTGTTCTTATGAACTTAATACTCTAGATGCATGATGGATAGCGGTCGATGTGTGGAGTGATATGTCCATTTTGCATCATGCTTTTATGTCAATATTTATCACATTATGGACTGTTATTTCACTTTATGTCACAATACTTATGGCTATTCTCTCTTATTTTACAAGGTTTACATAAGGAGGGAGAATGCCGGCAGCTGGAATTCTGGTCTGGAAAGGAGCAAATATTAGAGACCTATTCTGCGCAACTGTAAAAGTCCTGAAACTCCACGGAACATCTTAAAAGAAATAAAGAAAAATCCACGCCAAAGATGAAGGCCAGGGGGCCCACACCCTGCTCACGAGGGTGGGGGGCGCGCCCCCTACCTCGTGGGCACCCTGGTGGCTCTCCGACGCCCATCTTCTCCTATATGAGGTCTTTCGATGAGAAAAAAATAAGAAGGAACTTTTCGGGACGAGACTCCACCGCCACGAGGCGGAACCTTGGCGGATCCAATCTAGAGCTCCGGCAGAGCTGTTCTGCCGGGGAAACTTCCCTCCGGGAGGGGGAAATCATCACCATTGTCATCACCAACGCTCCTCTCATTGGGAGAGGGTAATCTCCATCAACATCTTCACCAGCACCATCTCATCTCCAAACCCTAGTTCATCTCTTGTATCCAATTCTTGTCTCAAAGTCCGGGATTGGTGCTAGTAGGTTGCTAGTAGTGTTGATTACTCCTTGTAGTTGATGCTAGTTGGTTTATTTGGTGGAAGATCATATGTTCAGATCCTATATGCATATTATTACCCCTCTGATTATGAAGATGAATATGCTTTGTGAGTAATTACGTTCGTTCCTGAGGACAAGGGAGAAGTCTTGCTATGAGTAGTCATGTGAATTTGGTATTCGTTTGATATTTTGACAAGATGTATGTTGTCTAGCCTCTAGTGGTGTTATGTGAACGTCGACTACACAACACTTCACCATTATTTGGGCCTAGAGGAAGGCATTGGGAAGTAATAAGGTGATGATGGGTTGCTAGAGTGACAGAAGCTTAAACCCTAGTTTATGCGTTGCTTCGTAAGGGGCTGATTTGGATCTACATGTTTCATGCTATGGTTAGGTTTACCTTAATACTTTTGTTGTAGTTGCGGATGCTTGCAATAGAGGTTAATCATAAGTGGGATGCTTCTTCAAGTAAGAGCAGCACCCAAGCACCGGTCCACCCACATATCAAATTATCAAAGTATTGAATGCGAATCATATGAACGTGATGAAAACTAGCTTGACGATATTCCCATGTGTCCTCGGGAGCGCTTTTCCTATTATAAGAGTTTGTTCCAGCTTGTCCTTTCCTACAAAAGGATTGGGCCACCTTGCTGCAATTTATTCACTTTTGTTACTTGTTGCTCGTTACAACCTATCTTATCACAAAACTATCTGTTACCACTTATTTCAATACTTGCAGAGAATACCTTGCTGAAAACCGCTTATCATTTCCTTCTGCTCCTCGTTGGGTTCGGCACTCTTACTTATCGAAAGGACTACGATAGATCCCCTATACTTGTGGGTCATCATGGAGTAATAGTAGTAGATGCAGAATCGTTTTGGTCTACTTGTCACGGACGTGATGCCTATATACATGATCATGCCTAGATATTCTCATAATTATGCACTTTTCTATCAATTGCACGATAGTAATTTGTTCACCCACCATAATACTTATGCTATCTTGAGAAGCCACTAGTGAAAGCTATGGCCCCCGGGACTATTCTCCATTATATTAATCTCCCGTCAACAAGCTATTTCTATCGCCGCTTATTTTGCAATCTTTATTTTTCAATCTATATCATAAAAATACCAAAAAAATTTATCTTATTATTATTATTATCTCTATCAGATCTCACTCTCATAAGTGACCGTGAAGGGATTGACAATCCCTTTATCGCGTTGGTTGCGAGGTTCTTACTTGTTTGTGCAGGTACAAGGGACTTGCGTGTAGTCTCGTACTGGATTGATACCTTGGTTCTCAAAAAACTGAGGGAAATACTTACGCTACTTTGCTGCATCACCCTTTCCTCTTCAAGGGAAAACCAATGCAGTGCTCAAGAGGTAGCAAGCTCAAATTTGATTTTTGCACATTAGACCCATAGAAAATCAATCAATCAATGTACTAAAATGTCTTAATGATCTCTATGATTTTTTTGAAATTAAAACGTCCCTCCTTTGGTAACATGTATGTTAACCGTGGGATAATTAATTTAACATGCATCGTAGTTGCGGTGGATTCGCGGTGTGTGTGTGTGTGGGTGTGTGCGTCTGGGGGTGGCGGGTGGTTCACAGTACACTACGAGTTGTGAGCCACTGTGTGGGTTGACCGTTTTGTTAGGCAGGATGGTGCCACATCAGAGTTGTGAAATCGTTATTTAAAACATTACACAACCCTTTAATACATAAATGTTTTGCCACATGCAGTCAATGGTTGTCCTACACGACACTCGATGCTCGCGTGTGACGCTTTCTTTGGGCCCGTGAGGTCGTCATCCATCACTTTGACGAACAGCCGACAATGAGGTTAATTTGACCAGCAAGGTAGAATCTTTTTTGTTTGTGTTATGGTGGTATATAGTACGCGTCGAAGAGGTGGGAGGTGATTAGCATATATACTATACGTATGCGTCCGTGAACAAGTACACCTCACTCTGTGTCGGAACTTTTTGGTTACCGAGGCACGTGCCACATAAAAATTGTGAAATTGGTTATTCAAACATCACACAACACCTTTTTGGGCCCCATGCACATATATCCTAGCTAGGACACTCATGTGTGACGCTTCCATCTGTGGGCCCATGAGGCCATCATCGATGCATGCATCATTTTGACCTACATCGGGAGAGGTTAATTAATTTCACCATCGATGAGGATTCTTTTGGGCTGTACATATATTACGGCAGGAGCATATAGTATGCGGTGAAGAGGGGGGAGGGGGACACAAGGGAGTCCTGGATTAGGGGGTCCTCGGGCGTCCGGACTATGGTACGTAGGCCAAACAGATGGACAGTGAAGATGCAAGATGATATGTCTCCGTCGTATCTACTTTTCCAAACACTTTTGCCCTTGTTTTGGACTCTAACTTGCATGATTTGAATGGAACTAACCCGGACTGACGCTGTTTTCAGCAGAATTACCATGGTGTTATTTATGTGCAGAAACAAACGTTCTCGGAATGACCTGAAACTTCACGGAGCAACTTTTTGGAAAATATAAAAAATACCTGCAAAAGATGAAGGCCAGGGGGCCCACCACCTATCCACGAGGGTGGGGGGCGCGCCTACCCCCCTAGGGCGCGCCCCCTACCTCGTGGGCCCCCTGGTGCCTCTCCGACTCCAACTCCAACTCTATATATTGTGTTTCGGGGAGAAAAAAATTCATAGAGTAGAATTCATAGCGTTTTACGATACGGAGCCGCCGCCAAGCCCTAAAACCTCTCGAGAGGGCTGATCTGGAGTCTGTCCGGGGCTCCAGAGAGGGGAATCCGTCACCATCATCATCATCCATTCTCCATCACCAATTTCATGATGCTCACCGCTGTGCGTGAGTAATTCCATCGTAGGCTTGCTGGACGGTGATGGGTTGGATGGGATCTATCATGTAATCGAGTTAGTTTTGTTAGGGTTTGATCCCTAGTATCCACTATGTTCTGAGATTGATGTTGCTATGACTTTGCTATGCTTAATGCTTGTCACTAGGGCCCGAGTGCCATGATTTCAGATCTGAACCTATTATGTTTTCATCAATATATGAGTGTTCTTGATCCTATCTTGCAAGTCTATAGTCACCTATTATGTGTTATGATCCAGTAACCCCGAAGTGACAATAATCGGGATACTTACCGGTGATGACCGTAGTTTGAGGAGTTCATGTATTCACTATGTGTTAATGCTTTGTTCCGGTACTCTATTAAAAGGAGGCCTTAATATCCCTTAGTTTCCGTAAGGACCCCGCTGCCACGGGAGGGTAGGAAAAATGATGTCATGCAAGTTCTTTTCCATAAGCACGTATGGCTATGTTTGGAATACATGCCTACATTATATCAATGAACTGGAGCTAGTTCTGTGTCACCCTAGGTTATGAATGTTACATGATGAACCACATCCGGCATAATTCTCCATCACTGATCCATTGCCTACGAGCTTTCCATATATCGTTCTTCACTTATTTACTTTCCCGTTGCTATTGCTATCATCACTACAAAATACCAAAAACATTACTTTTACTACTGTTACCTTTTGCTACCGTTACCACTACTATCATATTACTTTGCTACTAAATACTTTGATGCCGATATTAAGTTTCCAGGTGTGCTTGAATTGACAACTCAGCTGCTAATACTTGAGAGTATTCTTTGGCTCCCCTTGCATCGAATCAATAAATTTGGGTTGAATACTTTACCCTCGAAAACTGTTGCGATCCCCTATACTTGTGGGTTATCAAGACTATTTTCTGGCGCCGTTGCCGGGGAGCATAGCTCTATTCTTTGAGTCACTTGGGATTTATATCTGCTTATCATTATGAAGAACTTGCAAGATCCAAGAACCAAGATTTATCCCTCAACTACGAGGGGAGGTAAGGAACTGCCATCTAGCTCTGCACTTGATTCACCTTCTGTTTTGAGTAAGCTTGCGACACCTAAAACTGCTTCTGCTATTCGTTCTGATATGTCGCATGTTATTGATGATGCTACTTCTGCTATACATGATACTTATGATGAAACTACTTCTATGCTTGATACTACCGTGCCACTTGGTGAATTTCTTGATGAACAACTTGCTAGGGCTAGAGAGATTGAAAATATTGAATCTGATAATACTGATGAAAGTGATGATGAAGAATCACTTGTTATTCCTGAGGGTTATGTTTTTGATCAAGAAGCTTCTTTAGCTATTTTAGCTTGCAAAGATAGATACGAACTTAAGAGGTTATTAGCTAAATGGAACAAGCAATCTCTAAATGCTAGAATGAAACCTGACCCTGCTTTTGCTACCTCACCTATCTGTGTTACCGATAAGGATTATGAATTCTCTATTGATCCTAATATAATTACTTTGGTTGAATCTGATCCTTTTCATGGCTATGAATCTGAAACTGTTGTGGCACATCTTACTAAATTAAATGATATAGCTACCCTGTTCACTAATGATGAGAGAACTCGCTACTTTTGTATCCTTAAAATATTTCCGTCCTCATTAAAGGGTGATGCTAAGATATGGTTTAATTCTCTTGATCCTGGTTGTGTGCATAGTACCCAAGATATGATTTATTATTTCTTTGCTAAATATTTCCCTGCTCATAAGAAACAAGCTGCTTTAAGGGATATATATAATTTTGTGAAAATTGAAGAAGAGAGTATCCCACAAGCTTGGGGGAGGCTTCTCCAATTACTTAATGCTTTGCCTGATCATCCTCTTAAGAAAAATTAAATACTTGATATCTTTTATAATGGACTAACCGATGCTTCCAGAGATTACCTGGATAGTTGTGCTGGTTCTGTTTTCAGGGAAAGAACACTGGATGAAGCTGAAATTCTATTGAATAATATGTTGACAAATGAAAATAATTGGACACCTCTGGAGCCAATTCCTGAGCCTATTCCTAAACCAACTCCGAAGAAGAGGGGTATTCTATTTCTCAGTCCTGAAGATATGCAAGAGGCAAAGAAATCTATGAAAGAAAAAGGTATTAAAGGTGAAGATGTTAAGAATTTACCTCCTATTGAAGAAATACACGGTCTTAATTACCGCCTGTTGAAGAAACATATGATCTTGATCCATCACCTATTGAAGAAACTCGTGGTCTTGATAACCCGACACATGTAGTAAAGGTGAATTCTCTCTATAGATATGATAAAGCTGAAATCCCATTTACTAAGTTTGCTAGCCCATGCTTAGATGAGTTTGATAAATTTATGGCTAAGCAAGAAGACTTTAATGCTTATTTTGGTAGACAATTGAAATACAATTCAAATATGCTTAAACACTTGGGTGATTATATGGCTAATGTCAAAGGTGAACTTAAACTTATTAGTAAACATGCTTCTATGGTTATCACTCAAGTAGAACAAGTACTTAAAGCTCAAAATGATTTTCTCAATGAATTGAATAGTAAAGACAATGATAACGCTGTTAGAGTTATGACTAGAGGTGGTAAAATGACTCAGGAACCTTTGTATCCTGAAGGCCACCCTAAGAGAATTGAGCAAGATTCTCAGAGAAATAATATAGATGCACCTAGTCCTTCTAAAAGGAAGAAAAAGAAAAATTATAGGACTTTGCATGCTTCTAGTGAACCTGTTATTGAACCACCTGAGAATCCAAATGATACTTCTATTTTTGATGCTGAAACTCAATCTGGTAATGAACCTGAAACTAGTACTAATGTTAATGATAATGTTCATGATGATGCTCAACCTAGTAATGACAATGATATAGAAATTGAACCTGTTGTTGATCTTGATAACCCACAATCAAAGAATCAACGTTATGATAAGAAAGACTTTGTTGCTAGGAAAAACGGTAAAGAAAGAGAACCATGGGTTCATAAACCCATGCCTTTTCCTCCCAAACCATCCAAGAAAAAGGATGATGAGGATTTTGAGCGCTTTGCTGAAATGATTAGACCTATCTTTTTGCGCATGCGATTAACTGATATGCTCAAAATGAATCCTTATGCTAAGTATATGAAAGATATTGTTACTAATAAAAGAAAGATACCGGAAGCTGAAATTTCCACCATGCTTGCTAATTATACTTTTAAGGGTGTAATACCAAAGAAACTTGGAGATCCAGGAGTACCCACTATACCATGCTCTATTAAAAGAAACTATGTTAAAACTGTTTTATGTGATCTTGGAGCCGGTGTTAGCGTTATGCCTCTCTCTTTATATCGTAGACTTGATTTGAATAAGTTGACACCTACTGAAATATCTTTGCAAATGGCTGATAAATCAACTGCTATACCTGTCGGTATTTGTGAGGATGTGCCTGTTGTAGTTGCAAACGTTACTATTTTAACGGAATTTGTTATTCTTGATATTCCCGAGGACGATAGTATGTCTATTATTCTTGGAAGACCCTTTTTTAATACTGCAGGGGCTGTCATTGATTACTCTAAAGGCAATGTCACTTTTCATGTTAATGGTAATGAGCATACGGTACACTTTCCGAGGAAACAACCTCAAGTCCATAGTATCAACTCTATTGGAAAAATTCCATCTACTATATTTGGAGGTTTTGAATTTCCTCTTCCTACTGTCAAGAAGAAATATAATATTCTTATTATTGGGGATGTGCATATCCCCGTTGAGGTAACATAGTGTTATTCGAAATTTCTCCGGTTCCATGTTATTCGGAATGAGTTCATTAACAAGACTTGATCAACCTTGTTAGTGGATTCCTTTTGATGATCATGAGATGGATGAAACTAGAAAGCATAACCTTCTGTACGCCACTTTTACTTTCTGTTATTTATATTAAATAAAATAGAAATAAATATTTTTCTGTCTGTTATCTGATTATCCGTGCAATATAAAA
Source organism: Triticum urartu (assembly GCF_056163025.1). NCBI lineage: Eukaryota > Viridiplantae > Streptophyta > Magnoliopsida > Poales > Poaceae > Triticum > Triticum urartu. The sequence goes on from NC_141879.1 coordinate 476,655,179, forward strand.
ATACCCCGAAAATAAAAGTTCTCCAAATGCCTTGAAATCTAAATATGATTTTTTCTAGAATATTTGAGAATATTTGGCACTGAGAACACATCAGGGGGTCAACCACCTTCCCACGAGGGTGGAGGGCGCGCCCCCCTGCCTCGTGGGCCCACGGTGGCCCTCCTCCACTTATCCTTTCACCCACACACTCCTTATTCCTCCCACAAACACGAATAACCAGCTCAAACCCGAGTCCAAGCTCATTTTGCTGCCATTTTCGATCTCCTTGCTCAAAGAACTTCTCACAAAACTTCTTGGGGAGATTGTTCCTTGGTATGTGACTCCTCCATTGGTCCAATTAGTTTTTGTTCTAGTGCTTTATTCATTGCAAAATTTTGCTGCTTAGGTGACCCTGTTCTTGAGCTTGCATGTCAAATTTATATGGTCAAAAGTAGTTTTGATGCATGATATTGGCCCTAGGCACTTGTAGGAGTAGTTGCTATCAATATTATTGAGTTTGGTTTACTTTTATTTTGAAGTTATTAAAAAATTTCAGAATTTTTCAGAGGAAGAAATATGCTTAGGAAAATGTTCCAGGGTGGTTCTTCAAGGAAGCAAGGACTCAGGCTTGCAATGCGTGATGCTGATGATGAGCCACCAAGAGACGCTCCAGTGCGTCCTTGTGAATGGTCTTCTGAGGACTTTATGGATCGAGCGGGAATTAAGGAAGAATTTAATGCATATTTGCGTAGCGCTGATCTTGTGAGCTTCGAGGAAGAGAAGTGCAACCAGTATCACCAGCTCACTAGTTCCTTTATGAGGAGGTTTGAATTTTCATCTTCACGTAATTCTCCAACTGTTCTGTTTGATCTTTATGAAAATTCTTACACTATGGACTTAGAGGATTTTACCACTGCTTGCAAACTTCCACAATGGGGTAGTATCAGGGATCCTCGCAAATCTGAATTTAGAGATTTTCTTGCTAGTATAACTGTGGGAGAATCTAGAGATATAACACAAGCCACCATAAGGAGCATTCACTTTCCCGCTATACATTATTTTGCTCTCTTCATAGGTAGATGCAGTAATGGTAAGGATGAGGCATGTCGCATGTGTGTCCCTGACCTCAGTATTCTTAGGAGTGCTGTGTCACGAGATAAATCTTATAATTCGGGAGCCATTGTTGCACGTAGGTTGCATCTTAATAGATTTAATGGAGATTTCTTTGGAGGAATTTATGCAACCCGCATATCTAATTTTCTTGGCATAGCCATACGCGAAGATGATATTGAATTACCTCCTGCTTACCTAGACTTTAATGCTATAGTTCACCACCGGTTTGTCGAGAGGAATGAATCACCTCTCCAGTATCGACTAATCTTTGACAGACGCCGTGCTGTCCATATTACTCTCCCTGATCCTGCCTTCTTTGATCATCAGGCAAAAGGAAGATATAATATTACCAGAGAGGAGGTATATGAGTACGAGAGGAGAGCGGAGGCTACTCGTCGCCACACTGCAACTCTGCAGGCGATAGCCGCTGCATCGCAGTACGACCCCAACTATTATTATGGATATCCGCCAGGCCAGCCGTGGCCATAGACCAACTTAGGCCAAAAGCCTAAGCTTGGGGGAGTACGTATTTCTCACCGACATTACATTTATGTTCACACACTCATTGCTAGATGTCGGTGCTCATACTTTTCATTGTATCAACCATGCAAGTTTATTTTCCTTTTTATACTTTCTTCTTGTGTGTTTAATAAACCTTAAGAAAAACCAAATTTTTTTGTTGTAGCTGTTAATTAGTTTACTTTCCATGCTTGTAGTAGTAATTAAAAAGAAAACCCAAAAAGATTTCCTGATCTTCTTTTTGCTTGTTGGGAGCTCTCCCGTGTAAATAGTTTTATTTCTTTTCTTTTTCTTTGAGGGTCGATAGGATAAGACCATGATTAAATTGTTGAAGTGGCTCTTATATACATTATTGTTGATCTGAAAAAAGAGCCCATATTGCCTTGTCTTCTCCTGTTTATTGAATGCTTGCAGATTCCAGCTTAGTCCAATGCACGCGCACTATTATTATTATTCACATCGTTCGGTCGTGCAAGTGAAGGGAAATTATGACGATATATGATGGACTGATTGAGATGAGAAAAGTTGGTATGAACTCGACCTCTTTTGTTTTTGTAAATATGATTAGTTCATCATTCCTGATTCGGCCTATTATGAATAAACATGTTTGCAATGACAATTAGAGATCATAGTTTCTTGTGCTATGCTTGATTAGCTATGAGTTATAATGGTTTACCTTGCGTGCCAACATGCTATTAAAATGGTTGTGATGTGGTATGATAGGGTGGTATCCTCCTCTGAATGATTTAAGTGACTTGACTTGGCGCATGTTCACGCATGTAGTTGAAACAAAATCAACATAGCCTTCACGATATTTATGTTCATGGTGGATTATATCCTACTCATGCTTGCATTCGGTGTTGATTAATTTTAATGCATGTTCATGACTGTTGTCGCTCTCTAGCTGGTCGCTTCCCAGTCTTTTGCTAGCCTTCACCTGTACTAAGCGGGAATACTGCTTGTGCATCCAATCCCTTAAACCCCAAAGTTATTCCACATGAGTCCACTATACCTACCTATATATGGTATCTACCTGCCATTCCAAGTAAATTTGTATGTGCCAAACTCTAAACCTTCAAATAAATATCCTTTTTTGTATGCTCAAATAGCTCATGTATCAACTAGGGTTGTCTGTATCTTCCATGTTAGGCGGGTTATTCTCAAGAGGAGTGGACTCCGCTCCTCACTCACGAGATAAATGGCTGGTCACCGGGATGCCCAGTCCCATGCTTTATGCAAACTAAATCAAAATAATTGCAAACAAAACTCCCCTTGGGACTCTTGTTAGTTGGAGGCACTCGTTGTTTCGAGCAAGCCATGGATTGATGCTTGTTGGTGGAAGGGGGAGTATAAACTTTACAATTCTGTTTGGGAACCACCTATAATGTGTGTAGCATGGAAGATATCGCCATCTCTTGGTTGTTATGTTGACAATGAAAGTATACCGCTCAAAATATTATTCACCTCTGTTTCAAAACCGAGCTCTGGCACCTCTACAAATCCCTACTTCCCTCTGTGAAGGGCCTATCTATTTACTTTTATGCCGAGTCATCATCCTCTAATTAAAAAGCACCAGTTGGAGAGCACCGCTGTCATTTGCATTCATTACTGTTAGTTTACATTGAGTATGACTCGACTGGATCTCTTTTACCATGAATTACAATGTCTAGTCAGTCCTTGGTCTTTAAAGGTGCCCTGCATTTATGTTTTGCGGCCTCAGAAAGGGCTAGCGAGATACCACCTTGTTATATCATATTATGATTATTTTGAGAAAGTGTTGTCATCCGAGATTTATTATTATTGCTCGCTAGTTGATTATGCTATTGATATGAGTAAACTTGAGACCTAAGCGTTATTGCGAATGTGGTTAGTTATAATCTTTGCTGAAAACTTGAATGCTGGCTTTACATATTTACAACAATAAGAGCAAACAGAGTTTGTAAAAGTTTTTCTTTATCACTTTCAGTTTGTCAACTGAATTGCTTGAGGACAAGCAAAGGTTTAAGCTTGGGGGAGTTGATACGTCTCCGTCATATCTACTTTTCCAAACACTTTTGCCCTTGTTTTGGACTCTAACTTGCATGATTTGAATGGAACTAACCCGGACTTACGCTATTTTCAGCAGAATTACCATGGTGTTATTTATGTGCAAAAACAAACGTTCTCGGAATGACCTGAAACTTCACGGAGCAACTTTTTGGAAAATATAAAAAATACCTGCAAAAGATGAAGGCCAGGGGGCCCACCACCTATCCACGAGGGTGGGGGGCGCGCCCCCTACCTCGTGGGTCCCCTGGTGCCTCTCCGACTCCAACTCCAACTCTATATATTGTGTTTCGGGGAGAAAAAAATCAGAGAGAAGAATTCATCGCGTTTTACGACACGGAGCTGCCGCCAAGCCCTAAAACCTCTTGGGAGGGCTGATCTGGAGTCCGTTCGGGGCTCCGGAGAGGGGAATCCGTCGCCATCGTCATCATCAACCATCCTCCATCACCAATTTCATGATGCTCACCACCGTGCATGAGTAATTCCATCATAGGCTTGCTGGACAGTGATGGGTTGGATGGGATCTATAATGTAATCGAGTTAGTTTTGTTAGGGTTTGATCCCTAGTATCCACTATGTTCCGAGATTGATGTTGCTATGACTTTGCTATGCTTAATGCTTGTCACTAGGGCCCGAGTGCCATGATTTCAGATCTGAACCTATTATGTTTTCATCAATATATGAGTGTTCTTGGTCCTATCTTGCAAGGCTATAGTCACCTATTATGTGTTATGATCCGTTAACCCTGAAGTGACAATAATCGGGATACTTATCGGTGATGACCGTAGTTTGAGGAGTTCATGTATTCACTATGTGTTAATGCTTTGTTCCGGTACTCTATTAAAAGGAGGCCTTAATATCCCTTAGTTTCCGTAAGGACCCCGCTGCCATGGGAGGGTAGGACAAAAGATGTCATGCAAGTTCTTTTCCATAAGCACGTATGACTATGTTCGGAATACATTCCTACATTATATCAATGAACTAGAGCTAGTTCTGTGTCTCCCTAGGTTATGACTGTTACATGATGAACCGCATCCGGCATAATTCTCCATCACTGATCCATTGCCTACGAGCTTTCCATATATTGTTCTTCGCTTATTTACTTTCCCGTTGCTATTGCCATCATCACTACAAAATACCAAAAACATTACTTTTACTACTGTTACCTTTTGCTACCGTTACCACTACTATCATATTACTTTGCTACTAAATACTTTGCTGCAGATATTAAGTTTCTAGGTGTGGTTGAATTGATAACTCGGCTGCTAATACTTGAGAGTATTCTTTGGCTCCCCTTGTGTCGAATCAATAAATTTGGGTTGAATACTTTACCCTCGAAAACTGTTGCGATCCCCTATAATTGTGGGTTATCACAAGACCGAAGACTCCCACCCGTATCCGGCTGGACTTTCCTTGGCGTGGAAGGCAAGCTTGGCATCCCAATATGAAGATTCCTTTCTCTATAACCGACTTTGTACAACCCTGGTCCCCTTCGGTGTCTATATAAACCGGAGGGTTTAGTCCGTAGAGGCACAGAACAATCATAATCATATAGGCTAGGCTTCTAGGGTTTTAGCCATTACGATCTCGTGGTAGATCAACTCTTGTAAACCCCATACTCATCAATATTAATCTAGCAGGATGTAGGCTTTTACCTCCATCAAGAGGGCCCGAACCTGGGTAAACATTGTGTTCCCTGTCTCCTGTTACCATCAACCTCAGACGCACAGTTCGGGACCCCCTACCCGAGATCCGTCGGTTTTGACACCAACATTGGTGCTTTCATTGAGAGTTCCTCTGTGTCGTCGCCAAGAAGTTAGATGGCCCCATAAATCATCCACAACAACATTGTCTAGGGAGAAACCTTCCTCCCCGGATAGATCTTTGTGTTCAGCGGCTTCGCACTGCGGGCCCACTTGCTTGGCCATCTAGAGCAGAGCGATAGCTACGCCCCTGGCCATCAAGCCAGATTTGGAATCTTGAACCACGTCACGGACATCCGCGGAGACTTGATCTTCGATGAATTCGAGACCGCGGAAGTAGCCGCTCCGTGTCACCATGATGAACATGGCTTAAATCTGTCATCGAACTACACCCTGGAGATAGATCCTGCAACTGCTCCAGCCTTAGATCCGGAGCAGGTCACGCCATCCGAGGACGGGGGGCTCAACCCTGCCACGGAGGTCGCCGACTTAGCGGCGTTGGGGCCGCACATAGACCCAACCTTAAGTGAGGTCTGCATTGCCAGAACCTCGGACACGCTTCCGGCCACAGGTTCCAAACACTACAAAAAAAGACACATCCGTGACATTTTGGGCCGAACGAATTTTTTTCCTGTCATACATATGACACTTCTATGATGATAATTGTGACAAAACCCGGTATCATCATAGATGTAGTGGGCTCATACTTCTATGACAAAAAATCATGACAGAAAATGGGCTTTTCGTCCTGGGCGGGCCAGAGACGCAGCTGCATGACATTCTTTGGGCCGTCCATGACGGAAAAAACCGTGGTAGAAGCGAGGGGGAAGAAAATTTCGGGGAGTTCCCGGTTACGGTGGGAGGTCGGGGGCCGAGCGATGCGCATTTCTCTCGTACACGTACGCGTGTGTGTGCGAGGCGTTGGGATCTAACTGAACCCGAGCGATTGCACTGCAAGCTATGCGTTACTGAACCCGAGCGATCGATCGATGGATTCTAACTGAACTTGATCGAGCGATTCCTTCGCTACTGCTGCTAACTGAAGCCGATCGATGCCGCCTCTGGGATGAACAGTGAGCGTTGCGGGGGGGGGGGGGGTTGGATGAACAGTGAGCGGTGGCGTTGCCTATGGATGTAACACCCCGGATATAACTTTCCCAATTTGTACTCCAACTCTTGCCGTTTCCGGCGTTAAGTTATATTTATTTTTCTCGGGTTCGGGTCTTTGTCTCTGTGTGTTGTTGTCTTTGTCATGCATCTCATATCATGTCATCATGTGCATTGCATTTGCATACGTGTTCATCTCATGCATTCGAGCATTTTCCCCGTTGTCCGTTTTGCATTCCGGCGCTTCGTTCTCCTCCGGTGGTCATTTCTAGCCTTCTTTCGTGTGTGGGGTTTAAACATTTCCGGATTGGACCGAGACTTGCCATGCGGCCTTGGTTTACTACCGGTGGACCGCTGTCAAGTTTCATACCATTTGGACTTCGTTTGATACTCCAATGGTTAACCGAGGGACCGAAAAGGCCTCGTGTGTGTTGCAGCCCAACACCCCTCCAATTTGGCCCAAAACCACCAAACTCTGCTCCATCACCTAGAGCGTTCGATCACGATCGCGTGGCCGAAAACCGCACCTCATTTGGACTCTCCTAGCTCCACTTATGCCTATAAATAGACCCCCCCCCCCGAAATTCGGATCTCTCCCCCTCTCCGAAACCCTAGATCCATTCCCCACGCCGCCGCCGGACAAAATTTGCCGGGCCGGACGTGTCCGACCCGACCTCCGCCGCCGCCCGCAGCCAGTGGCGAGCCGCCACGTGGCCGCCGCGTCCCTCACCCGCCGTCGGCCCGGGAGGCCCAGGAGGGGCCCCCGCGAGCCCATCCACGCGCCGCCGCCCGAGGCTGCCATCCCCGCCGCCTCTTCCAACTCCGGCGGCCGGAGCCGCCATCGCCGCCGCCTCGCCCAGCCGCCGCCATCGCTGCCGCCTCGCCCAGCCGCCGCCATCGTCGCCGCCACCGCGAGCCGCCGCTGCCACCGCGCCACCGCAGGCCGGCGCCGCCCCGCCGCCTCCACGCCGCTCCTCTCCGGCGACCGGTGCCATCTCCGGCCGCCTCTTCCTCGCATCTCCGGCGAGCGCCCTGACTCCGGTGAACAGGGACCCCGGCGATCCTCGTAAAGCGTGCAGATCTGAGATCTGTTTTTTCGGTTGACTTTTGTCTCTCTAACCCTAATTTTTTATGCATACTTTGACCTGCCATTTCTCTGCATCCCTAGCTCCGATTTGGACATATAGTATATCAAAATGTTCGTCTCGACGAGTACATCATTTCATTCCATTGCATCATTTTCATTTGAGTTCATCTTGATGCCCGAAATGCTGCTAGAAGGAGGCTTCGTGAGTTAATTGTCAGATCCGCTAGTTCATCTTAGACTTTTGTCATTTTTGCCATGATTATTGTGTGCATGATATGCCTATGAGTCCTTCATATGTTTTGTTAAGAATCTTTTTATCTTTCCAGATGTGCAACCCATGCATTTTTAGGATGTGTGTGGTGACTTGTGCAAGCTTGGAAAGTGAGGCACCCGGTAAATCTGTTTTCAGGGACTTAGTAGTTTTCACTAAGTCTGGGATTTTTTAGTTCATGATGCCATATATTCATGCTATTTCCTAGTGATCCGTGCCTCTTTTGAGGATGATCAGTAAGGGAGTTTTGTTAATCTTGTTATGCTCTGTCAATCCATGCCTTTGTTTGCAATTATGGAGCACTCTAGCTTGAGTCATTCGAGTTCTACTTTTGCTTCGTTGTGAATCTGGGCAGATCGTCAACTTGTTTGCGATTTTGCCGATGCTATTGTAGTTGATCCATGCATGCTATGCCATTGTTCTTATCATGTCTAGCTTGTATTTTGTGGCTTCTTAAAGGATGTATGCTTGTCTTGCCATGACTTGCGCCGTGGTGAGTGCGTTGAGCTCGTAAACATGCCTTCGTGAGTTATGTTTCAGCATGTCCCAGTTTTCACTAAGTTTGAAAACTGATTATGTTTTTGCTATGTTCGTGTGCTTGTTAGTATATTTTGTGATCCCTTTTGGCTCAAGGTCACTAAGGGACTTTTGTTAAGCTTGTTGATTATCTCCATGCCATGTCTTTCTTTGTCATGTTCAGGTCCTGTAGCATGTAGTTTTGTTGCTCCGAAGAGGACTGTATGATCTGAAATTCCAGCCAAGTGTTAATTTCACTAAGTCTGAGATCTGTTTTACCATTTGCGTTTTTGCCATGCTTGTTTGAACCTCCTAATGGATGAATTGGCCGTAGCTCAGTGCTAGACTTTTGTTAAGCATCTTGTGTGCATCCCTGCCATGTATTTTGATGTCATGTTTGCGTGCTGTAGCATGTTCATTTCATTGCATTTAGATGCCTACTTGCTGTAAATCGCAGACCGGTGTCATTTTTGAAACGCTTGCCATTTCCAAACCGTAACTCCGATTCCGGCGTTCTTTATATCGTTTTCAAGCGATTTCATCTCATCTTTCCAGTGGCATACTTGGTTTTCCAAGTTGAAGCCAGGTTCATGCATTTCCTGTCATGTCTTGCATTTTGCATCCCGCATCGCATCCCGCATAGCATATCATCTTTGCATCGTGTTGTTTGAGTTTGCACGTGGTTGATTGTATCCTTGTTGCTTGTTTGTCTTGTTTGGGAAGAGCCGGGAGACGAGTTCACTAACGAGGAGCCCGCTGAGTTTGCTTTTGAGGATCCAGTCAACTCTGACAACTGTGCAGGCAAGATGATCATACCCTCGAAATCACTACTATCTTTGCTATGCTAGTTTGCTCGCTCTTTAGTTATGCCATTGCTACGATGCCTACCACTTGCTTGAAAGCCTCCTAAATTGCCATGTCAAACCTCTAACCCACCGTTGTCCTAGCAAACCGTTGATTGGCTATGTTACCGCTTTGCTCAGCCCCTCTTATAGCGTTGCTAGTTGCAGGTGAAGATTGGAGACCGTTCCTTGTTGGAACATCTTTTATTTACTTGTTGGGATATCATTATATTATCTTGCTATCTTAATGCATCTATATACTTGGTCAAGGGTGGAAGGCTCGGCCTCTCGCCTAGTGTTTTGTTCCACTCTTGCCGCCCTAGTTTCCGTCATATCGGTGTTATGTTCCCGGATTTTGCGTTCCTTACGCGGTTGGGTTATAATGGGAACCCCTTGATGTTTCGCCTTGATTAAAGCTTTTCCAACAATGCCCAACATTGGTCTTACCTTTTGCCACCTAGCCTTTTCTTTCCCTTGGGTTCTGCAGACTCAAGGGTCATCTTATTTTACCCCCCCGGGCCAGTGCTCCTCTGAGTGTTGGTCCACCTGTCAGCTACCGGTGGCCACCAGGGGCAACTCTGGGCTGGCCTACCCGTACCTAGGACAATCTGAGTGTGCCCTGAGAAAGAGATATGTGCAGCTCCTATCGGGATTTGTCGGCACATTCGGGCGGTGTTGCTGGTCTTGTTTCAACCTGTCGACGTGTCTTGAATTACCGAGATACCGAGTCTGATCAGAACGTCTTGGGAGGAGGTCTATTCCTTCGTTGACCGTGAGAGCTTGTCATGGGCTAAGTTGGGACTCCCCTGCAGGGATTGAACTTTCGAAAGCCGTGCCCACGGTTATGGGCAGATGGGAATTTGTTAATGTCCGGTTGTAGATAACTTGAACCTTAATTTAATTAAAATGAATCAACCGAGTGTGTTACCGTGATGGCCTCTTCTCGGCAGAGTCCGGGAAGTGGACACGGTGTTGGAGTAATGTTTGCGCAGGTTGTTCTCTAGCTTCTCGCTCGTGCTTTGCCTCCTCTTCTCGCTCTCTTTTGCGAATAAGTTAGCCACCATACTTGCTAGTCGCTTGCTGCAGCTCCACTCATATTTTACCTTGCCTTACCTATAAGCTTGAATAGTCTTGATCGCGAGAGTGCGAGATTGCTGAGTCCCTGTGGCTCACAGATTACTATTACAACAGATGCAGGGCCTGATGATTCCGCTCCAGGAGACGCGTATGAGCTCAAGTGGGAGTTCGACGAAGACTCTCAACGATACTACGTTTCCTTTCCCGATGATCAGTAGTGGTGCCCAGTTGGGGTTGATTGGGACCGTGTCGCATGTTGGGTTCTCTTTTATTTTGGCGCCGTAGTCGGGCCATGAGTGTTTGGATGATGTAATGTTATTTATGTAATTGATTGACATGGCGAGTGTAAGCCAACTATGTTATCTCCCTTTTATTATCATATTACATGGGATGTTGTGAAGATTGCCTAACTTGCGACATATGCCTTCAATGCGATTATGTCTCTAAGTCGTGCCTCGACACGTGGGAGCTATAGTCGCATCGAGGGTGTTAAAAGTTGGTATCAGAGCCGACCCTCGCGGTTACACGGATGGTTGCGGACAGGTGTGTGGCCATGTTGTTCATGACGTTTGTGACCCGTCGTGGCACCCGGCATGGCACATTTACCGGACTGGAAGCACAGACGTTTGTGCCAAGAGGGAACGTTCCTGTGGCCTGACAAGGACGTCGGTTCCTCTGAGTGGGGGTGTATGTGATAGCCTGGCTTATTAGGGATGATAGACTACTCATATCAATAAGGAATTCCTTCTTTTCCGGGAGCCCATTCGGACAAAACTCCAAAGTTAAGCGTGCTCAACTTGGAGTAGTGTCAGGATGGGTGACCGACCAGGAAGTTGCTCCCGGGTGCGCACGAGTGAGGACAAAGTGCACAGAAAAGACTAGTATTGATCTGTGGGGCCAGTCTAGATCCCGCCAGGAGTAACGACCACCGGCGGGTGTGTCCGGGGCGTTACAATGGATGAACAGGACCCCGTGGTGTGGTGGAGGGCTGGATGAACAGTAGACGGTGGAGGGGTGCTCGTGGAGGGGTGGTTGAACAGGACCCCGTGGTGTGGAGGGCTGGATGAACAGTAGACGGTGGAGGGGTGCTCATGGAGGGGTGGTTGAACAGTAGCCGGTGGAGTAGCGCGCGGTGGAGGCTGGATGAACAGGAGCCCGTGGAGGCTGGAGGAGGTCGATGGTAGCCCGTGGAGGCTGGAGGAGGTCGACGGCGGAGATGAACAGTATCCCGTGGAGTCCCGTTTTGCGGTACGCCACACCCCTCCCGATGAACAGGACCCCCGTTTCGACCATAGCGCTCCAACACAAGTCCGTTTCGTCCGTTTTGCGGTACGCCACACCCCTCTCGATCAACAGGACCCCCGTTTCGACCGTAGGAGGTCCGTTTCCTCCGTTTTGCGGTACGCCATACCCCTCCCGATCAACAGGACCCCCGTTTCGACCGTAGGAGGTCCGTTTCCTCTGTTCTGCGGTACGCCAGGCCTCGTTTCCATCACCTGTTCTGTCCAAGCCCTCCCGATGAACACGACCACGCATTCCATTCCGACCCAGCTGGTTGGCTCCCATGCATTCCGTTGCCTCCCGATGAACACGACGCATTCCGTTGCCTCCCCATGAACACGACGCATTCCGTTGCCTCCCCTTGAACACGACGCATTCCGTTGCCTCCCCATGAACACGACGCATTCTGTTGCCTCCCCATGAACACGACGACGATGCTGTTTCTCCGTTTCGACCCAGCCATGTACACGAGCCCTGGCCGTACGTATGCGCGAGTAGGCGTTCGAGACCCTGCCCGTATGTACGTACGTGGCCGTATTTTCTTTCTTGCACCCTGGCCGCTGTACATACGTGTACATTCTACGTGCGCGCCTCTACTACGACACGTATGCGCCTCTACTACGACACGTGCGCGCCTCGACATCGACCAGTATATATGTACGTACACGTTCGCGACCAGGATGACAACGCTACATACACTTCGACCAGGTGGGTCCCGACTGTCAGGCACTTCCTTGCCTGCGAAGATGTAGGTGGTGGGTCCCAGCAGTCAGGGGGGGCGAATCGTTTTGTTTTTTTTACCCGGACGCACTTCCTTGCGTGCGAAGATGTAGCTGCTGGGTCCCAGCAGTCAGGGGGAATCGTTTTGTTTTTTTTCCCGGACACACTTCCTTGCTTGCGAATATGTAGCTGGTGGGTCCCAACAGTCAGGGGGCGAATTGTTTTTTTTTTCGGACGCACTTCCTTGCATGCGAAGATGTAGCTGGTGGGTCCCAGCAGTCAGGGGGGCGAATCGTTTTTTCGGACGCACTTCCTTGCGTGCGAAGATGTAGCTGGTGGGTCCCAGCAGTCAGGGGAAACATTTTTTTTCGCGAAATACGGTGGCCCGTCCAATGGGTCCCCGCTGCCAGGTGGAGGAGTAATTATTTTTGTGCGTAATAAGGAGGCACTTCCTTGCTGCGGCCGTGGACCCAGCTGTCAGCCTCTCCACGTACAGTCCACGTCCGATGGAAGCCATTCCTTGACGATGTTGATCACGCCGCGCCGAGAGCACCAGGGCGGTGGACGATGGCAAGGCCTAGGAAGGGGACGACGCGGAGCCGAGGAAGACGCGACATTGGATTCCCATGCGTAGAGTAGTATGAGGGTTCACTCGTTCGGCTGCGGTGTGAGGCTGCCGTCGCCGCAGAATAACTGGGCGTGTGGGTGCGTAGAGGGATGGCCTGGCCAACGGTGGGAGTAGTAGGGGGCGGTGAGGCCTCCGCGGCATCACAGCCGGCCACGGGCGGCAGGAGCAGGCGGCACGACCGGCGCTGCTTTGGGCGGCTGGAGCAAGAAGACCAGAGGTTGAAGAAGCACTACGGCCATTGGATGGACATCGTACGGTCACTGGAGCTAGAATCATTCATATATTGACTAAAGTTGACACTGGCCTCCGTCCCAGTCAACTTAGTAGGCCCACAAGTCAGCCTCCCACCAAGGTGGGTCCCAGGTAGTAGGGGGTATTCATTTTTTTGTGCGTAATAAGGAGGTACTTCCGGTGGGTCCGAGCTGACAGCGGGGGGAACATTTTTTTCGCGAAATATGATGGCCCGTCCTGTGGGTCCCAGCAGTCAGGGGGAAACGTTTTTTTTTTGCGAAATACTGGTGGCCCGTCTGGTGGGTCCCTGCTATCAAGTGGAGGAATAATTATTTTCCGCGTAATAAGGAGGCACTTCCTTGCGGCTGCCGTGGACCCAGCTGTCAGCCTCTCCACGTACAGTACTCTTCCGATGGAAGTCGGTCATTGACCACATTGGCCACGCCGCACCGAGAGCACCACGGCGGTGGACGACGGCGAGGCCTAGGAAGGGGACGACGCGGAGCCGGGGAAGACGCGGCAGTGGAAGCCCGCGCGGAGAGGAGTACGAGGGTTCACTGGTTCGGCTGCGGTGTGAGGCTGCCGTCGCCGCAGAATAACATGGGGTGTGGGTGAGTGGAGGGATGCCCTGGCCAACAGTGGGAGTAGTAGGGGGCGCAGAGGCCTGCGCGGTAGCACAGCCGGCCACGGGAGGCGGGAGTAGGCGGTCCCACCGGCGCTGCTTTGGTGGCTGGAGCAAGAAGATCAGAGATTGAAGAAACACGACGGCCGTTGGATTGACATCCAACAGTGACGTCTGCTAGAATCGTTTGTTGATGTATATAATAACTAAAAAAATCTTGCATACACGTCAACTAAACAGGCCCACAAGTCAGACCACTCCCTCTTTTTTTAATAATTTATATATAGCTCATGGCAGCTTCTTATGCAATTTATTGCAGTCGTTTTTTTGGTTGGCCAGGGCCAATTTCGCATATTTTGTGGGTTCCAAACTATTTTTAATACCGAAATTTCGAGCCAGATTTAAAGTACTTTCAAGATATATTTAAATTAGGTTAATGCCTAGTGAAATAGGAATCTAAAAATGTGAATTTTTTTAGAAATTATAAAGTAATTGCCAATTTGTCATCTGTTTTTATATTTACAACCCATTTCATATTACTTTCAAGATTTGCAGGTGTCTTGAAAGAGTTGCAGCCCATCAGGGCATAGAAAAATAAGTAGGCCTAGATTGGGTATTCTTCAGAAAAAATAAACTGGGCTCATTTTCATAAAGAAAAAATAGCTGGGCTGGTCACATGGTGAACATAAAATATAAGCCTGGGCTGGATGGGCCACAGCCCAGTTCAAACCCTACTCCGTCTCAACAATACCAAACAAAAAAATACCGCTCGAGTAGCTACGTCCCAGGTGTCAGCCGATCTTGTGCTGTTCTCTTGTCTATTGACTATATACGCTCACAATGTCGTGGGTCCTAGATGTCAGGAAAACACTAGGAGGAAGCATTTTATCTTTCCATACGCTGACGTGGTGGGCCCCTACTATCATCCTCTCCACGTACTTCTGCTGATTCCTGTTGTTTGTTGACCATGTTGACAACGCGAGAGGGCGGCGCCGCGGATAGCGCACCAAAGAGCACGGAGGACGTCGGCGTTAACGATTTTGGAGACAGTGGGGCGTCGATGCGTGCGCTGAGGCGCAACCAGCCGCGGGAGGCGGAAGCAGGCGGCCCCACCGGTGCTGGTTTGGTTTTGGCGGCTGGAGGAAGACAGGACTGAAGAAACATGAAAGACTGTAAAAGCAGCAGGAGTACTTAACAACCTTATCTGAAACCAGCAGGGGCACTTAACAACCAAAGCTGAAAGAAGTATGAGTACTTATACAGGTTCAACCGTACAAAGCACGCCTCGAACAGTGCTACTCTGCCTACAGTTAACCAAGGGTGAGGCCGCCAAGCCCCAGGACAAGGCCCAGGCGCCACCCCGCGCATCCACAACCTTCTAAAAGCGGCTTCATCTCGCAACGTGGTCAATAAACAGGATATTCGCTTTAGAGCCATGGAAAAGCATGAACATAATCTTCTGTCCTATTCTCCAAGATGGACGTGCCTTCATTATTTGAGACCACCCATGAATAAGTATCTTTTCACCTCCAAGGGGAATTGAGTAGGTCGACATAAACATCATGTTGTGACCAAGCGCAAGTCTGACCCGACCATGGTCAGGCATCTGTATAGGAACAATAGAACTCGACAGTCATGTTTCAAGAAGATCACAACTATAAAACCGTGTATAAGCAATAGTTTATGAACAACATATATAACAGAAAACAACTCGTACCATAAGTTTCTCGACACAGTTGGACCTGTTCAATGAGTGCAGCAGTGGCACACATATCCCACGTGGCCTTCCACCATTGAAACGCCCCACAAGGACCTCAAGACGATCAATAAAGTGTAGGAACTTGTGGATGTCGATCCAGTCAACTTCAGTGCCATTAGTAACAGCCGAGTTATTACAGAGTAACAAACGAGCAGACTACTTAAATCTAAAAAAACCTACACGTGCCACCAATTATAAGAAAATATTAGTTAGAAGTAGCATCTTCGTGAGAGATTCGTTGCTACTTCTAAAGTTAAATTGTGATTAGTTAGACAGAATAGGTGGATTGAGAAGTAATCGAGGCAACAAGCAAGAACCAGATACAAAACTAACATGGATGAACAATTGGAACAACGTCGGGGTGGAAGATCGCAGTGAAGATGAGACCAGGTTCTGCTATTTCCATCAACATTCGTGCGCCAACTTTCAGTCCGTAACACTTGAGAAAGTTTATCCAAGTTCGGCCATAAAAAAAGCAGCGATCTTCTTGGTTCATGAACCCAACTCAGAACTTATATCCATGGCTTGTCTTCAGTGTGACCATTAAACTAGTGTATTCAGTTATGGCAAGGCCGAGTATCTTGAGTACATGTGTTCTGGCAGAGCAAATAATACACTGCAGGAAAAATAATATGAGAACACAGCATGTTCAAAAAAAACCCACCCCCGGATAGAAAAGAGGATTCTAGGAACATACTATGCGCGTTTCAAAATGTTGTGTTAGGATGAGAAGGAACAAGTGTGGCGTCTCGCCGAGGGCGTAGAAATTTGTAGGGTACTCGCACTTTGGGCACTTCAAATGAAACACACTAGATTCAGTAGGAAGAAAAATGCATCAACGGCGGCGGCTGCCATCCTAGGATTACTTGCGACCAAGGGACTTGGATTTATCGGGGATGGATGAAGAATTCGTACCTGGTTCTCCATGAGAAAACCCTGTGCAATCGCCGAGAGGGGGTTTTCTCTAAACAAGCAGACAAGGGAGAAGGGGATTCAGGCACAGTGAAATATTGCCGCTTCGTCCATCCAGCTTACTGCTAAAGCTGGAAAGGGGGGGTTGTGATTTGATGGCTCATTAGGCATTACTGCAGCGCTATGACCGGGGTGTGTCTACCGTGAAGTTGTGCACTCTAATTTGTGCATATGACACGTGGACCCCATTGCCAGTTGCCCCACATATCAGCGAAAGGAAGTAGAAAGACAGGAGTAACTAGTTACACATAAATATATATTTTGACAGAGATATACTTCCTCTGTAAAGAAATATACAAATCTTTTATATCACAGGCTCACCTTGCCGAGAAATATACTCCCTCTGCAACGCACGGGCATTATGGGGGTTCAGCTTTTTTTATGGGGGTTCAGCTGAGAATATAATACTCAAATAGGCTCACGGTTTTGGACTTTGGGCCGCAGGCCGACCCTGCATGTTTGGGGGCCCATGTGTTCTACCTCAGCGCTTTTCATATTGCAAGAGATCGGTACGGCGCTGGTTTTAGATGCTGTCGCAAGGCGAATACACAAAATTGAATAAAGCACGACAGCTGTTGGAATGAAATCGAACGACAGTTCCTGACCAACAATCAGAGTTGCAATTCTATCAACGATATACCATGTGATAAATAATACTGTCGTACTACTTATACACACAGGACACTTGTTACACCATGCCAGATTATTACATCAAAATCTCTCGGAGGATAGATCAGTGCGGCAGTTGCGTGCTGCTACTAAAGAATTTCAAAGTTGTTTTGGACCAGCTCTCCTTGCCGAGAAAGTTCGATTTTGACATCATCCCCTACCGCAAGATATGATTTAGATTTGAACCTTGACCATCCTTTAGCATCAATCATCATGCGACCATCCTTTGTACTTACGGTATATTGAGCAGGTTCATTCACACCAAGGCTGCGCATGGTAAGAGAAACTTGGCCGCGGTCGCCCGGATTGTTGAACGACCCCCTCGTTGCTCTAGGAATTCTCTGCTTGCAAACAAGAAGACATACCCAAACAGTTAGATCAACACAGTGAATCATATGAAACAACATGGAAAGAAAAAAGAACGATGCACTTGGGCGGCCAATGCTTACCAAGAAGGTGGACATGTCGGTTTTTGTAAGGAGTTCGGTATATGAAGTGCGAACTACAGCCCAGTCTATTGCCGGTGCAACTGCACGGGCCGGAGCAGATGCAAGTGCAAGTGTTGGTGCAGGTGCCGAAGCCGCCGCTGCTGCTGCTGCTGGAGATGGTGCTCCTTGTAGAGCTGGTGCCGGTGTCGGAGCAGGTGCCGGTGTCGATGCCCGATCCTCCGGTAGATCAGACTGATCCGCTGACACGGTCGGTGCCCAATCCTCAGCTGGATCAGACTGAGCTGCTGCCGCTGTCAGTGCTAGAGCAACTGCCGGTGCTTGATCTGTGCGAGACAGCGGTGATCGTGTCTGGTCTGCTATGATCAGATTTCTAACTTGACTAGGATCCGTGACTGTGATCCAGTTTTTTTCTTCATTTCTTTTAAACGCGAGAAGGACTAATTGTGGCATTTTTGTAAAACCAAACTGCAGTTCATCATAGGGATTCAGCTTGTACTCAGACAACAGACTGATCCAATTTTTTCCAGTAATATAAGTGATGGACAGTGCCTTCATTACTGACACGACATAAGAAGTGAAACCTGCAAAAATAGCCATCGTAAACGGTTTATTCTGTGATGAATGTCACATGGCAAAACCTGCATCGTAAAATTGCAGGAAAAGAAACAAAACATGACATTAAATCAATAAGATTTAGACAGTAAATCAATAAGATTTACTTGATGTGACACGAGTGAATCCTTACCAGGAAATCACTATGTTGAAGTACTAAACAGAAGATTGGTCGTCCAACTACGTGTGGCATGCAGGGCCCCGCCTACTCCCACAAGCAGGACAGTCCAAAGGTCGTGACAAATCGTATGGACTGAACATCCATGGGACTGGAAATCCTGGTGGGTGCGATAAACCCTGCATTGCATACAGATATTGGAGTGTAACCATAATTGATAAACATCCTCACAAAAAAATATGATCTGGATACTTCAAAATATACAGACTGAATTGAGTGGACAGACATTAACATAGACCGTTCTCAGGACTGACCACACACCAAAAGCGGCAGTACTAATAAACAATACAGGGTTCACAAACACAAATCAAGTACTGAACAATATTACTTACTATAGCCAAGCAAAGTTGCACTAACTAAACTCTGCAGACTATTTCTTGCCACCGACCTACGGGATGAACCCGCATAACTGACTAGGCCATGGAATTCGTGTGAGATGTCTACATGCACCATCACCATATTTTCAACCTTGGAGAACCTAACAGAGTGGTCTTTCCACTCATAAGCATGATGATGAAGACAGGTCGCATCAGATTTGTTGGGAAGCTTTACAAGAACCACACCATTCATAATCGAAGGCACATCCAGGAAATTGTTGTGGTCAAGTACAGCCTCGAGAAAACGCCTGACAACAATGCTACAGGAAAACACTAGTTCAGGACATGTGGCGACAAGGACACAACAGCTGAATAGTTTAGCAGTAGAACTCATCATCAGGTCTTCCAGTTCACACGGCATGACTTTGAGAACTTCATCTCCACCGCGGACCTGGTTCTAATTCAAACAGAAACCATATTTTATTACTACCTCCGTTCAGAAATATAAGATGATTTTCGATATTATACTCCATATATGACTACATATACGCACAGAAATGAGTGAACAAAGACACTAGAACATGTCTTCAAAGGCATGAGAGCAGAGGGATTACTTGCAATATCCATAACACAAGTTACTGAGGCAAATATACCCTCTTAAAAGGTAGCATTGATGTTCATAAAGTACCCCCTCCATCCCAAAATTCTTGTCTTAGATTTGTCTAGATACGGATGTATCAAGTCACATTTTAGTATTAGATACATCCGTATCTAGATAAATCTAAGGCAAGAAATTTGGGACAGAGGGAGTAGTTGAAAGTAGTCTATAAGAAATCAGTGTCAACCTCTCGCATGTTTTGGTCAAAAGAGGAATTTAGAACCGTCATTTGGCACACTAAAATCACATGCAAGATCACCCAGAAAGTTGTACTACCAGTACTAATACTGCGTGTTAGATGAAAAAACACGATCAAGATCGAGAAAAAGATTGTCAACAAGAGACATTACCTGGACTTGCTTAATGAGGGATCCGGGAGAGGGGGGCTTGGACAGGGCGATGGCTTTGACCTTGTCTGTGGTAGTCTCGGCGGGGTGCTTGCGCTTCTTCGTACCATGAGCCTCGACAGTTTTGGCCAGAGCCATAGACATCACGTCGGAGGGTGCTCCGGTGTCCATCCAAGAGAGGAAGCTGAGAGAGAAGAGTGAAAGGAGGAACGAGATGAGGGAGAAGCGAAGCGAGTGGGGGTTTTCTTCAAGAGAGGAAGCTGAGAGAGAAGAGTGAAATGATGGTTGCTTTGTCCGTCCAACTTACTGCTGGAAAGGAGGTGGTTTTGTGATTTGACGACTCATTGGGCATTACTGCGGCGGTTCGATCGGGGTAGTCTACCGTCACTCTACTACGGAGTAATTTAGTGCATGGCTGGTGGACCCAGGTGTTGGCTGTCCCACACGTCGGTGAAAGTGAGTAATTTAGTGCATGGCTGGAGGAGGATCCGCATGGTAGAGCGTGTCCATTGTTTTTCTGAAGAAAAAATGATTACAACAAGCGTTTCCACTCTTACGATGGAGGAGTGCGAAACACAGTAGCCACTTGAACATACACAATGCTCCTACTACTAGGCATGTGCAGTGATTCATACGTCAGTACTACACAATCTTGTTGCTAGTGTAGTAAGATATGACAATAACAAATGATGTTGTGCGCATGTCAACTACTCCTATATGTAACATAGTACCGCTTTTTCGACTGTCCGGTCGAGAATGAACAGTGAGATCAATGTTAACAGAACTAGGTCCACAGTGCACGGAGATTACGGTGCTATAGTACTCCACGAAACATGAACCATATGAAGCAGGAATAGTGTTAGGCAGGGTGTATGAAGGGTGCACGAGATGGGAGCAAAAGTTCCCTTCTCGACCCACTTTTGGGTGTTTGGCAGAGTGCATGAAGGGTGCATGAGTCCACACTAGTAGGTTGACAAAAATACACGAAGAGGAAACAATTATATTGAGATGAGAATGCAACCAAACACACCCACACGCTTTGTGCTACAGTGACTGATCTGCACCGTCTGAGTTTGATCCAACGGTCATGCTGCGCCGAGACATGGACATGCCCATGCAGAGGGCGCCTAAACACCACCGAAGTCCCTCTGCTTCTCGAGGCACACGACATTGGTGATGCAGGGTGCAACCGCCCGCAGAGCCCGCTCCCGGTCGACGGGAGCCAGCTCGTCAAAGACGGCGTCCAATGGCACGAATGGATTCCGGTGACGGAGCATTGAAAGGATTCGCCCGGCAACGGCGACGGCAGCCCGCAACCCCTCCTTGTCTAGCTTAGCCCCCACCATCGCGTGGAGACGGCTCAGCTCCTCGGAGATATATGTGAAGAAGGAGACCAGGTCAGGAAGCCGCAACTCGTTGAAGTCGACCGGTTGGTCGAATGGGTTTAGCCTGACGGCCGGCATCGTCGCGCTAGCATGAGGGTAGGCATCGTGTAACCGCAACACGTGTGTGGCAACTTGGTTCACCAAGTGGCTGAGGCAATCCTGGACCTCGCGACGATCGGCCCGCTCGCGCTCCAGCCGGCTCCCCTGACGGCCTATCGTATCTCCCGCTTTCTGCAGCAACGCCGTCGACGCCTCGAGCATCTTTGTGGTGGATGCCTGCTGCTTTTGAAGCGCCGTGAACTCCCGCACATAATGGAGGAGCATGGCACTCCTCTCCTCCTTGAGCTCACGGAGCTCCATGTCCTTGGCCCTGAGCTCCGCATCCTTGGCATGGAGCTCCTGTGTCAGGAGTCTCACCTCGGACTCCGTTATCTGCTGCGCCGCCATGGCACCAGGTAGAAGCAATGGGGAGAGGAAGCAAAGGGGGTAAAACGGCTGAAAGGCAATGCAATCTACAGGAAGGCGGTGGGAGCGGGGAATCTTTTGGTTTTCACCACGGTAAAACACTAGTCGATGACTTCTCACATCAGGGAGCAGTGGGTTTTTACAGGCGGAGTCATCGCGACTAATTGCTGCTGCGCCTGCTCCCGTCAATCAAAAAATTAAAAATCCTGCCGCGCCTGCTCCCGTCAATCAAAAAAATCAAAAATCCTGCCACACCCAAACACCATAGCAACTCCGCGGTGGATATTTAAATTTACCTGCTGGCAAGTAGATAAAAAAAGGGGTGAAAAAACAAATGTGGCGGTGGCCTAGCTAATCGGTCGAACTAGCCCAACTAGCTAGCCACCATGCTTCACTGATGTACTCAGCGAGAAAGCTGGTCTTTCGTGATTTGATGACTCATTTACTTGCTTCGGCGCTACGACCGAGGAGGACCCAGAAAACGCGTGGTAGGGCGTCCCACGTCAGGAAGAATATATGCATGCACCACCCGGGAGGACCCCGAAACCGCGCGGTAGGGTGTGCCATGTCTCGGCACGGAGGAAAAATGTGTGTGTAAAAATATACTGTATCAGACGTAGTACCTATGGTTCGACCTCAGGACCCAGCCAGGTCGAAAACACCCCACTAGCCACACAGCTTCATCATGCAAACGTGGCATGGAGGATAGATGTGGTTAGCTCCGTCTCGACCAGCCACAACGTCTCTTGTTCTAGGCGATTCTTCTATTTTCCAAGCTTTTTTTAGTTGTAATAACACCACGGCAAGCTAGCGCCGCTCTTCGTGTGTGCCCGTGCAAAGGTTAGACGATGGAGAGAAGAGAGATTGAGATTGCAGACCTGGGACCCACCAGTAAGTGAGACAACAGTCATGCACGTGTTGATGAGGCACTCCCTCTACTCTACTCAACGCAAGTACTGTATAAAATCAAGTTATGGGACAAAGCCAACAACCGTTTGTTTTTTCAGTCTATCGACTTACGCTTTGTTGTCCAGGTTGCCAGTTCGAATCTCGTCTTTCAGATTTGTTAGTTTTAGGTCCAAATTTGATTAATGACAAGTGGGACCCCCGTGTGTTGTTCCGATATTTCAGTGTAGGATGGTTTTTTTGAACAAACACTTTGCATGGTTAGAAAATTAACAGCATGAGTTACACATATTTTGCAAGTTTACGAACAAAAATGACAGCGGCATAGAATATCACATCCACCCAGCAGCTTAGATACTATGGTGATACGAGTTTTTACACCGTTGGAAGTGAGATCCAATGGCTTGCGAGTAGTCTTTGTAATTATGCGCAATTTACAAACTCTCCAAAGTTTTTTTTGCAAATAAAACATTCAGGCCTCGTGTGTGTCGCTGCATCTTTGATCCAACGGCTCCCCGGTGCTCATATTAGGTGCTCCCCGTAGCTTAATTACCCGCTACGGTGATATGAGCATCTAGGTCGTATGATCAGTGATCAGATGGCACATGTGTAGTACTTTTACTTTCTGCGCATTTCCCAAACTCTATCAGCCGTATATTGCAAAAACATTCAAACCTCCTACTATGGGCCGTTAGATCTAAGCGAACTCGTATCACCATGGAATCTACGGTGCGGGAGCACCTCATACTCTCCCATGCAAGAAAACATAAGGTGTTATGCAGCTTCGATGCTACGGTGATATGAGCTTGGAGGTCGTTTGATCTGAGATCCAATGGCATCTGAGCAGTCTTTGTGCTTGTAAGCAGTGGCCGACCTCTTTTGGGGCTTTTCTGCAAAAAACCATTCGAACCACCGAGGAGGTGTTGGGTCACAAATCCAACGCCTCCGAAGAGCTTGTATCACCAAAACATCTAAGGTGTGGTAGCACATGATATTCTTACATACAGGAGAATATGATGTCCTCCTTCATCTTAGATGCTACGGTGATACGAGCTTCGAGGTCGTTGGATATGGGATCAAAGGGCATCTAAGTAGTTTTTGTACAAATTGTGTGCAATTCTCAAACTCATCAAGGTTTCCTGCAAAAATATTAAGACACATCATGTGAGCTGCTATATCTCAGATCTACAAGCTCCAAGCAACTCGTATCGGCATATAGCATCTAAGGTATGGGGGCACATGATATTCTCCTGGGGAGGAGGGGTGGGGGTGCACAACCAATCGGTGGTTGGGAGGGTGGGGACAAATATAATATAAATAACCCTAAATAGAGCTCCACAATTTTATCTAAGGTCGAGGGGTTGACCCCCGACAATCATATCTCCGCCTAAACACAACATTTGCATGTACTATAGTACTAGACTTAATATTCATGTTTCAGTTTCATGTTCATTTTAAATATTGAACTGAGGACCATGGATGTCTTACATTTTACTATCCTAAATATTAGTCTTTTTAGAGGCTTCAAATTGACTGGCACATACGGATGTATATATACATATTTTAGTGTCTAGATTAACTCATTTTGCTCCGTATGTAGTCACTTGTTGAACTCTCTAAAAGACTAATATTTAGGAATAGAAGGAGTATTTTTGAATTCGTGTCATACATGCATGGTTTGGAAAAATAGATGCACTATACTTATTGGATTGTTGTTGTGTTCGTGCGTGTGTGTCTGTGTGTGTGTGCGTGTGGTCATATGCTTGATACATACAAAGTTTTCTCACCTCCATATTGTTCATCTTTTAAATTTGAATTTGCATTGGAAAACTTACTAGGGATACCATGAAATGTGAAATCCACATTGAGATCACTATAACACAAACTCACTCTAATTCAACTACTCGTCATAAATCAATTACCATGTTGAGATTAGTATTTGCAAGGAAAATACAGGTATTGTAATACACATAGATTCGTTCGGCAATTTAAAAGGTTCCTTTCGTATTCTCAAATGGTAGGACCCAACGGTGTACCAGCCAGACCTTGGCTCGTGTTGATCCTAAAAAAAACCAGGCTCGTGTCCTTCGGTGGCGTGCGTGGTACGCACATTAGGCAACCCCAACCAGTCGAGCCTCAGCGTTTCAAGTCGAAATATCTGGCGGCCAGAATTCCAGCCCTAGGAAATTCCCCTCATGTCCCCGGTCCATAATGACTACCGATGAACAACAGAGGGATGCTTTAGTCACCACCACCACCACCACCATCACCACCACTACTACCACCACCACTACCACCACCACTACTACCACTACTACTACCACTACCACTACCACTACTACCACTACTACCAGTACTACTACTACTACTACTACTACTACTACTACTACTACTACTACTACTACTACTACCACTACTACGACCACCACCACCACCACCACCACCACCACCACCACCACTACCACCACCACTACCACCACCACCACTACTACTACTACCACTACCACTACCACTACCACTACCACTACCACTACCACTACCACTACCACTACCACTACCACTACCACTACCACTACCACTACCACTACCACTACCACTACCACTACCACTACCACTACCACTACCACTACCACTACCACTACCACTACCACTACCACTACCACTACCACTACCACTACCACTACCACTACCACTACCACTACCACTACCACTACCACTACCACTACCACTACCACTACCACTACCACTACCACTACCACTACCACTACTACCACTACCACTACCACTACCACTACCACTACCACTACTACCACTACCACTACTACCACTACCACTACCACTACTACCACTACTACTACCACTACTACTACTACTACTACACCAGGATGAGCACAGAATTGAGCCCGTTTGTTCGTGCCTAGTACTTGAGTTAATATATCAGGCAATGCACTGGTATGGAGGGATTATCCTTTTACTCTGCATATATAACTTGTCTGAAGTCTAACTAAGCAAAATGTTTGACCAAATCCTTTCTTAAGAAATACAACAGGACAGATGTACGACTTGAAAATTTATTGCATGATGCAGGTTATGATATTGTTTCGAATCCTGGATCTTAAATTTCAGAAAATCCAAAAGTGAGCATAAATTCTTGAAACTAAGCATGGTCACGTGATATGGCACAAATATTACTTCGTAAGTTTTTTCTTCAATTTGAGACAAGCTGCTTATGACAAGTTGCACAAATGAAGAGCCAAGGTATTTTGGAACAAAGACCTGTCACGTTCAGGCGAACGCTTTCACTATTGAAACCGTGGGCGCTTATGTGCCGCCACGAGTCCCCGCTTCTCATTGGCAGGTGCCGTCCGAGCAAGCGTGTGAGTCGACGGGAGGCGTGCGAGCAGACCGCTGCGCCGGCTGTCAGGGAGGCGTGCGAGCAGACCGCTGTGCAGGCTCACCGGGAGGCGAGCCCTTTGACCAGGCTCCGCCGCCCACCATCGTCCCAACTGCTCCCACTTTTAATGTCGCCGACGCCGCAGTTTAAAATCAACCCCGCACTACCCGGTATCGCTACAATCCTCTCTCTTCCTCTCCGATTCTCCTATCGTCTACCTCCAACTAGCCTGACCTAAACGTACGCCATGCCGCATCCCAATGGTCTGCCCTTAGTGTTCCAGTTTCCTGAGGAAGACACCCAGCCGGAGTCTCAAGAACATAAGGCGCTTTGGGGCGAGCTTGAACTGGCCTTGCGGGAAGACGCCGCGCCTGTCCCCGCTCCCGTTCCAGCTCCCGTCGCCCCGACTGCGCCAGCGCCCATCCCCATGCACCTGCCAGCGCATGCGCCTGCGCGTGCACTGACGCGCACGCCCGTGCACCTGCCAGCACATGCGCCTGCACGTGCACTGACGTGTGCGCCCGTGTCGGTGCCCGTGCACATGAATGTCTCCACTGCGCCGTTGACAGCGCATGTCCCCGCGCGAGTGCCAGTGCCCCCCTCAGCGGCATGGATGGCCGCCATCGACCGCTTCCTTGCACCAACGCCAGTCGCCTCCTCCCGCCAGTTGACTCGCTCCAAAGTACAGAACATTTTGGCCTTCCTTGAAGGTAGGCCAACGTCCAGGAGTACGCCAACAATGGCGCAAGACGCCGCCATCACCGTCGGTCAGTGGCCCGACGACACACAGAGCACGGCAGAGGAGCCGCTTCCCACCGCGAGACGCCCCCGCCGCGTAATCTAAATTTTCCATGAAAAACGTTCGGATTGCCATGCTTAAAATCCAAACGTTTAACATTTCCTTTTATTTTATATCGATCGTCGTATAATTTAAAGTCGGAGTCAGACTGAACGAAATGTATGGTTTGATCGATTGAATGTTCTGCTAGAGCCGTATCAAATTAAATACAAAACATCATCAAGCCACATGTATTCCTTGTCATACAACGACCTAGACTGCTTCAATGTCGAGCGCTCAACACGTTTAGCGTGCAGTTAATTTTAGACCAAAAATAGTGCTAATCACATGACAACACTCAAATAATATCCTAGTAGTTAATATCCGCATGCACTTAATATACTTCCAAATTAACGTGCATTGCACGTACACACTGACTAGTGCTGCTAGTACGTGAAACTGGTGCTGTGACTTGTGAACGCGTCCAGATATGGTCAACAGGAACATCGCCCGTGAGTTCTTCCTGTTTGCCCGTGCGTCTAAACGCAGAAGGGGAGGAGAGAGAGAGAGAGAGCACATGGAACCCACCAGTAAGTGAAGGCGAATAGTACTAAAAATAATATTACATGTTATCCATTAATTAGGCTGTGGTAATATAAAAATATTATGTGAACAAAGGGGGTACAACAAACATTGCTATTCTACGTATGTTTCCTATTGACGTGCGGCTTGAAGGCCCGGTCGCATGTTCGATCCTCGTCCTTTATTTTTTAATTTGTATATGGGTCCAAATTTGTTTCATGACATGTGGGCCCCTCGGTGTGTAGTTTGTAGCACTTTAATTTGTGGGTCGAAATTTGTTCCATTCCAAGTGGACTATCGGTGTGTAGTTTTGTAGCTTATTTATAATAATTAAAGAGAACAACATAGTTTTTTCAATAATACCATGGTGCGACGTTGAAGGCGAGAAAGGACGTGCGAGAGAGCGATGACCGAGCCAGAGGGAAATCAAGTAGGGGAGTTGCGTGGGTTGCAACAGTGTTTGGAGTAGTTGTGGGCCGAATGCTACGAAAATATAATCTAAACCGACCGGAACAAATGGCTACACAAATTAATCCAAGGTTGGAGTGCCCCTCGCAATGTAAATAGCTCCGGCTTTGTGAGGGATGGAGATGTAGTAGCTTTAACGCGTGGAAGATACGGTGTGAGAAAGCAAGGTCAATCGAGAGACATATAGATAGAGAGACAAAGTGAGTGTGGTCTGACATTCATTGAACAAATATATATGCTCTGGAGAGATATTGTCTGATTGAGCTTTTTGACAAGGGTGATGGCTGTAAGATAGAGCTTGAGAGATGATCCAGTCACAGACGTGTAGATATATTTTGTGTGTGGGAGGAAGCAAGGTCAACCGATCACATAGGGTCGCCATGTGATCGAAAGAGTAAGACAGGTTGGAGAGAGTGACCTAGATAGACGATGTGCGTGAGAGAGTATACAATGTGAATAGGTCGAATTGGGCTCAAACATGGTGATATATCTTTTTTGTCCGAGAAAGAGCGAGGTCAATCAAGGCATACGGAGAGAGAGAGAGATTGAGTGAGCGTGGCCCACCATGAGGTCGAAAGAGTGGCGGCGGCTTGGATGGACTGACCTAGATAGACAATTTGCGTGAGAGAGTATAGAGTATGTCGATCGAGGCCCGAACAGGGAGATATATCATTTGCGTGTGAAAGAAAACGAGGTTAAACGAGACTCAGATAAGGAGAGCGAGATTGAGGGAGTGTGGCCCACCGTGCGGAAGAAAGAGTGAGACAGTCTCGAGGGAGTGACCTAGATATACAACATGCGTGCGTGCGCAAGAGAGGTTGGGGGGCTAGATAGGCAATGCATGTATTTAGCGCGAGAGGGTGAGAGAGAGGGGGGAGAGAGAGAGCTCGGCATGGGGTGGAATGGCGGGTGTGTGAGGTAAATACATTTGGTAATAGAGTGGTAAAGGGGTTGTGTAGTTGAGAGACTTAGAGATCGAAACATGGAGAGAAAGAATGAACGTGTGTTGGAAACCGATAGCTTCCTAAGGTGGTTAGGAGAGGAAGATTGACCGATACAGGAAGTATGTAGCGTTTGTGCGGGGGGGGGGGGGGGGCTAAAAACAACATTTGAATGTACATAGTACGAGACTTAATATCGATGTTTCAATTCGGTGTACATTGTAAGATTTGAACTGAGGACCAGGCATACGGGTAATTATTTCGAATTTGTGCCATACTAAGTTTCGAAAAGTTGACATTGACTCAGTTTATTGTGCTATTTTGTAGGTCATATGTTTGAATCCATCCAAAATTTTTCTCACTACCATGGTGTTCATCATATACATATGAATTTGTATTAAAAAAGTAGCATGAATACAGTGAAAAGCGAAATCCACGTTAGAATTGGAGATCGCTACGTGACACACACTCTAATTCAAATAACTAACTACGTGACACACACTCTAATTCAAATAACTAATTATGTGACACACACTCTAATCCACGTTAGCGTGGGCACCGTTTCGATTTTTTCAAATAACTCCTCATTAATTAATTTATACTACTCCCTCTGTTCACTTTTATAAGGCCTTGAAGACATTTCACACAATGTGCAAAACAGTTCATTTTAACTTGTCTGAAACGACTTACAAAAGTGAACGGATGGAGTATCTCATTTTGAATGACTAATTATTGCAAGGAAAACACGGGCATGGTAATACATACAGATTCGTTTGCAAATGAAAGAAGATTCGTTTGCATTCTCAAATGTAGGCGCACCAGGCAGACCAGGGTCATGTCGGGGTGGACGCTGCTTCGGTGCCTTAAAGGCAACTGCCTTTGGGTCACTGACATATGGGCCAGCCACCTGTTGGGACCACATGTCATGGACACAAAGGCAGGTGCCTTAAGGCACCGAAGCATAGTCCTGTCGGGGTGGTCGCGTGTGTCGGACGGACGCGTAGCACCCAGCCACCCACCCCCCTCCCCCCCAAAAAAGGACGACGACAATATAAGTTCGTGCTTCCATGTTTCGGATTGAAATATATGGCGGTCCCAATTCCAGCCCTGCAAAATCTCTCTTCTCCACCGTCCCCTTCCGTTCCCAGATTGCTCAAATCCCTAATTCGCCACCAACCCTCGAATCGCCCCTCGTCTCGTCTCTTTCCCCACCGTTCCCCACCTTTGTGCCGGACGACGATGACGAAGACGACGGTCGCGCTTCACCACCGCACCGGAGCTACCTCATCTATGCCCTCGTCCACCGCACCGGGTGGTCCACCGACAATGTCGGCCGCCGCAACAAACGTGCCTCACAGACACCGAGTTCCACCGCATCAGGTGCGCTTCACCGACGCCGTCTCCCAGCTCACCGGGGCTACTTCACCGAGCACATCGTCGCACCTCCGCCCCCCGAGGCCGTTGGGGCTTCACCAACGGTCTCGTCCACCGCATCGTAGCGGTTCGCTGCTACCCATGATCTGCATCCGTGCGCGGCCAGCCAACGCCATCGCATCACCCTCAACGGCTCTGAAGTGACCCGCACTCTAGCTAGGCGAGCATGCCCAAACGCCGGCCCGAACTAGGTATCCACATATCACTCCCTTGTGCACTGTTCCGATGATGTTTGGATATCCTTTCTCTGCTCTCTTAGCTTACACGCCTATGCAACTCTGACTTTAACTCTTATTTCTTCTGGAGATATCATCTGAAACAAGCAAATCCATTTTTTAGCGAAGCATGACGGCGCTATGGGATCTGGTACACGTCCCGCACACCCGTATAACCTTGTAAGTATCTGTCCTCTGGTACAACATCAAGGTCGATTCCTCTTATTTGATCAACCATTCGCCGTGTCAAAAATGAAGAGGTGGATGCAAGGAGCACAAGGCCTGTACATCCAAGCAAGTGGTAACATGGACTTGTACATGGAACATCCCAAGCGCAAGCAGAGCTGCAGTGAGCATGTACAACGAGCTAGCGTAAGTCCCTACTTTTCATTTAATTCGTACTGGCATTCTTGTATGATTTGTGTGCAGTGGCTGATCCACGAATTCAAGTTACCAGGGGCGAACATTTAACTTAAAAAAATACGAAGGCACTTGCACTCCGGAAGTCAACATAACTTGAGAAATGTGAAGCTACATGCACTTTGAAAACCAGCTAATGATCCAAAGTAGTTCAGATTATAAACACTAAATGATGCAAGCACCAAAAAACACAAAATGCAACATGGTGTACAAGGACTACAAACATGGTCTGTACCTGCTTGAATTATTCGTTCTCTGGCTGAAAATATCGAAGTGTAATTGCATGTTTAACCAGTGCGCAAACTGCATATCAATATATCTATCCTGCACAAGTATGCCAATAGTTTCAAACAATAGATTAGAAAAGTATTTATGCTATGTTGTCATGATACGGGGACTTTCTGGTAGATGGCCTCGATGTTTCCTCAAGCTATGAAAATGCACTATAATTTGCTTGTCATCAATGCCTGCAAATCTCTGTCTCTCTCAACATAGTAGATCATCATTAGACACTAAATCCTTCAATGAGCTTGCAAAATGCTTGCATTAGATCCCTCATTAGACACTATATGTTCATCACCAGGAGCATGTAAAATGTTTGCATCAAATCCTTCATTAGCAGTCTGTTCATTAGACACTTCAGGCTCAAGAACAACATGAGCTTGTATGTTTGCACCGGAAACTTGATTAGATACATCAGATTCAGTCAGTTCAGTATTCATTGGGGGAGTTATAAAATAAGTAGAAATTGGTTTCATTTTCTCATAGATTCCCTACATACAAGCAGTTTTACAACACCGTCAGGTTTAACTATTGGCCAGAAATTAAAGAGTTGAATTAGATATAATCAGGGATGTGATGTACCTTCTCGTTGCGCATGCTACTCTTGCAAGTTGCGACTGTCCATTTGCGCAAGCTCGATGCCATGCCCGTGCTGCCACCGCTGCCTCCCACGCAGGCTACACCCAGGGTTGGATCTTCATCTTCTTGTCCTTCCGTTTGCTTGAAGCCCGGCGACCGCCCTCCAACAAGGGCGCGAGGAAGTGCTGTGTCGGTCTGTCCAGCGGCGGCTAGGTTAGGAGCGAACCAGACTGGAGGCTAGAGCGAATGAATTGGGATTTTTCCTGCTGTCGATCGATATGGGAGGCGCTCGTTTGGGACGCGAGCCTACTATAGGGCCTGCCTTGCACTTATGTTATTGGCCCATCCAAATTGAAACATTTTTCTTCATTTTTTACATTGCCTGCTCGTGCATTGGGACGAACAAAACTAGTGTGGGCCAACCTGGATGACTCAAACTAGGTGCACACTTTCCAGCCACGTGAGGCGGCCGCCCATACCAGCCCCTATGGTGGCGTCGCCCCTTTTTGCGTGTATGATTGGATAGTGAAAAATATTCCAGTGGCGCTTTTGATTTACCCGCAGAATGGTTGAATTGCTTGTTTCTATGAACCTAGTTCGCCAATAATGTGAAGGATGCCAGTCTTTTCATCCTATTGTTGATTGCTTAGATCTCGATATGCCAAAAGTAATCGCATGAAATATACAGTAAAAGCCAGTGTGATGTGTTTGGCTACAACTAGTCTGACTACACGTCCTCATATAACATATCAAGGACGCACCATCTTACCAGATTAACCATTCGACTTACCCATGCAGTGTGGGAAGAAAGAAGTATTGGGACTGCGTATCCAAGCAATTGATGCCATGTACTCCTTCGTACAACCTTGTAAGCGAAAAAGAAGTTGTAGTGTGCCTATACAAAGAACTAGCGTAAGTTCAGTTACCTGCTTCTCGGAATTTTAGTTAGCCACTTATTGCAAAATTGTTCAATTACGTTGCTTGGCTTAATTTAGTTTTCTACTGATTACATAATGGCACAGCCTGTTAATCATATTGTAGACTGCACCTATCTATGTGTTTGATACTTACTGTTAAGAATTACCTGTTTGCCTTAACTTAAATATTTACTTGTTTGTTTAACTGCTTTGCTGCTGCAACAACGGGTTACAATGATGTTAATAACTACCTTTCAGCATCCAATTGAAACTCTTTAATTCCTTGTTTGTTTAACTGGTTTGCTGTTATAACTCCCAGTTGAGATGTTTTTCTAACTTTAACTTTTCTGAATCCAATCGGAACTTTAATGGCAAAACAGGTTAGCCCAAGATCAAAGAGCGAGGTCCCCATGGACGTTGCATCATCCCACAGCAGTGGCACCCACCCAATCATGCATTATGAATTGCCAACTACTGATGCTCTAGAGGCTAAACTAGTGGTAGAAAGAGATTCTGCTTCTGCACTTAGAGATGAAGTTGACATGTTGAGGAAGCAAAAAGCACAATCACAAGCAGTACTCAACACGACCATTAAATATTTGGTGGATTTCAGAACGAAGCAAGCTGAGACTGACCAGATTGTTAAGGTCCTGAAGGAAAAAAGGAAATTAAATTCCTACTTGGTAAATCGTAGGTGAAATGTTCTTTCCATAGTTGAATAACCTTTGTGTTGTCTGTTCATGTAATCAATCAAACCATTTGTTTTAGAGGTCATGTAATAATTGTTTTTGTTTTGTTTTTTGGTTTGTAATTTTATTTGAGCACAAGTCTGTATTAATTGATAAGACTCGGAGACATTTCATTTGGATTGCTGTGCCAGACCTACAAATAAGCCAATCGGGCTGAATGTGCATTCAGCAATAGTAGTACTCCCTCCGTTCCAAATTACTCGTTGAAGAAATGGGTGTGTTTAGAACTAAAATACATCTAGATACATCCATACTTGCGACAAGTAATTCGGAACAGAGGGAGTAGTATAGATGGACCATAAGTGGCACGCATCGGAAAGGGCCAAGATGCTGGCTAAAAAAAGGATGTTGTTGTAGCCAAAAAAAGTACAGTGGCCTGGCTTATGTATGTTAGTTGATATTATTGATCCATATACTCTATAAGTGTTTATATGTCTGTTAGTTCTGTACATTCTTGGTTGATTGACTCGGTATTTGAATCTTGATACATCGCTTGTGTACATATCTAAATGGGAGTACACATTATGCTGCGTGTGACATTTGAGTTGGACATGAAGTGTTCCAAATATTCGAATTCACCTTAAACTGGATTCTAGTTTCTGAATTTGAGTATCGGCATTTGTAAACCATATTCATATATGACAGTGGAATACATCTTTGTCGTCCTTTTGAAGATATATAAAAACACATAGAATGATTTACAAAGATTCATATAGGAATACAAAATGGATTAGAATTTAGTTGCCAGGGTAAATGTGGATGCTTATTGTCACAAAATTTGAAAGAAGCAGCAAAATGTCCACTCCCACGTCGGCTTCCCGAAGCCAAGTGTTTGGGAGATGGAAATTACTGTCTACCCATTACATAGACAATCCATCGGCCCGATTTCCACTGCTCTAAATAGGGGTAGGTTAGTAACTTCAATTAGACGTGACACGACTGCCTCTGATCCCATTCCGACACTGTGGGCGTCAAACATGGGCGGCAAAACTCATTTGATTCAAGCTCGTCCAAAAGACCTCCGTTTCTCCCTCCATTCCCCATTCATACACGGTGGGCGGCAAAATAAACTTGACTCGGCCGAAATCGATGTAGGAAAATATTTTCAATAGGGGCAGGTTTGTAACTTCACTCAGACGTGACACAACCGCCCTACCTGTCAGCCCCGTTCATACACCGTGGGCGCTAACCACCCTCTCCTCGCCCTAAATTGCTCTGGGCAAATATTGGCGAGATGCGAGATTACCGTCCTATCCCCAACCGACGAGACGTCCAAATTTTAAACAGGGCTAAGTTCGTAACTTTCCCATATTTCAAACAGGCGCGTCCCAAAAACATGGTTCCCCGTACCTCTCCCTCCATTTTCCCATTCATACACCGTCCGTGCTAGAACACCCCATCCCCACACCAGCCTTCGTCCGCCACCCCATCCATCGCCGCCGTCCTCAACCACATCCATCGCCACCGTCCTCCACCATGCCGGAGCGCCTACCAAGACCGTGTCATCCACTGCTAGAGATGGACGTTTCTCATCCACGGCGACAGACCAATAGCCTTGCATCGCATCCTCTCGCTTCATCGGCGCCGTCATCCTCTTTGCCGGGGCCGCTCACATGACCTTCTCTTCCACCGCAACGGGACTTATCCCTCGATGCACCCGTCTATCGTCGCAGATCTGCTTCAACGCCACTGACAGCCATCGCACCCCGATGCCTACACGGCGTCGCAAGAGAGGTGGTACTTCATATCTCCTCAACTTTTTGATCTCAACTAGAAAATAGATCTTAACTTGGTTACTCTACTTTCTTTTCATCTCTTAGAATTTAGTTCTTAGTTCGAAGCAAACAATGGATGCTAAATATCATTTCTTTGGTTTGTAGCTTCAAATCTGCCATGGCACAGCCATAATACGATTTAATTGATCATGCTTAGGGTTTAATTGATCATGTTGGTTCCGTGGTGGTTTCTTTTAGGGTGGACCACCCTGTTTCTAAATACTGGAACCATAGACATGAGTGAATAGTATTCTCTCTATGTGATCTCTTCCATCATGTGTGGGTAACGAACATTGCATTGTATAGAAAGAAAGTGCCATTTCCAGCTTTTACATAGGTTTCGATCTTTTACATGGAATACAATCTGCCTACTTGCTTTGTGTCGCACTACCAACACTCCACCCTTGAAGCTAAACATTATGCCACTCATAATTGCTTAGTTTATTTGTTCAAATACGAATTTGATATGATTCTAATGTTCCTACTTCAGTTTTGAAATGTGTGCCTGCCTGTTATAGAGACATAAGGGGTTTGTATTTCTGTGTGTGGTCTGGTCAGCACGGTTGGGGAGGTGAACTTTGCATATGCGGGGGTTTATAGGGAGACACTCTCCGAGTTGAATCCGCAATGCATTCCACAGATAATCTGGCTACTTTTTATGTTTTCATGAATCTCAGATTCTGAACAACATCATAATGATTATGAGCTTGCGCGCATGAAAAGAATAAAACAGAACAATGCCATGGCTATCAAACTTGGCATTAAGGGACTGAAATCAAGTCTGGATTCAATGCAATGCAAACGCTCTCCACCTACAGATTCATGCTCAGAATATGATCCTAACAGTGATTCTAAGCTAGAGGGAGACCTAAGTCAATGTAGCTCCCTAGTGGAGGAGTCAGAGGAAGATGCCCTATGTTATTCACCCATCAAGGTACTTGCTCTAACTTTCCAAGGTTACATTGCTTGCACATATCTTGCAACTGATGCTTTGCATTGCTTCTACTTTGTTGAACTGCCATTAGCTTAGTTTACATATCGTGTATGTGAACACGCCCTGCCTATCCATTTTCAGTACATATTCCATCTATCATCATACCATATTTATCCATTCAAATGTTGTTCTTGTGTATCAGACGTTCAAAAGGAAGAGGGCGATTGCTGATCGTGGAGGAGCACAAGCAAAGTATTTGGAAAAGGTAGTGGCACCTGATAAATCAAATAACCCATTAGGTGTAGTTGCAATATCGCCTGACCCACAAAATACCCCAACTCTAGCAGACTCTAGCCCTACTACACTGGTCATTTCTGATTCCCCAACTCAGCAGACCCCAACTACAACAAACAATATGATTATGCCAGTTGACATAGCACCAGCTATACGACGCAAAACCCCCATTCCAGCAAAGAGTACACCAAATCCAGTTGCCAAATACCTTTTCAAACCAGAGAGAGCCCCAATTGCAGCAAATAGGACCCCTGTTCCATTTCTTCCTAGTTTAGAAGACGAAGCTTATGTTGTTGTCAGGAACTTTGTGCGCATCTTTCCTTCATGGAAAGATTATACCGCAGACACAGAACAATTTCCAGTCTTCCTCTGCAACTTACCATAAGTAATGTACTAATGTTATTCATGGTCATTACTGCATATGTTTATGCTGACAGAAGACACAAGATTTCATTCTTTTAAATAGGCGAGGAGCAAACTGGTTTGTGATGACGAGCAAGGGTTGGTTGCGCTTTTCAAGCACTCATTGATGAAGTATCATTCCTACCTGAGGCAAGCGCACTTCGATGGCAAGCCTCTGAATGAAATTTCTGTAAAGTCTCTAGTGCTACATTTATCCGACGGTGACTGGAATAATCTTGTTACACATTGGTCTCGGCTGCAGCGTAAGGTACTGTCTATGATATCACATCACAATTTGAACTACATTTTTGCATTTGCCTTAATGTCTCACTTGTACGAAAACTGCTAGCAGAAGAACATTTGTTCTCAAGGGACCACAGAATCTCGCAACTATACTGCACACTGCATTGCTCTTGTGAGTACCTCTTGTCCTGTATGACCATACTTACTTTCATAGCTGTTTGATTATGTAGCATCACTGCACATGTTAGCCTCGTAATCGTCCATTTGGTGGACATTATAAGATTCGTATGGACTCTTACATAAATTTAGAATCAACCCAATGCTTTTGAAGAGGTTTAGCTCTGCAGTCCTCTTGTAAGGACTGAACATGGTCTATCACTGTACTTACATTAACAACTACTCCCTCCGTCCCATAATATAAGAATGTTTTGTACAGTACACCAGTGTTCAAAACACTCTTGTATTATGGGAAGAGGGATTGGTTCATTTTGTAGCATTCTGCATCTTATCTCCCTCACCCACCATTTACTAAAAAAGATCAGATCTATATTTAATCTTACCAACAAGTAGAATACACAAACAATGCCAGTGCAGAAGTGTAGCCCATTGCTCTTGTCAGTACATTTTGTCTTGTAACGCTTGTACTTCCAGGGATTGGTAGTTGATTATGTAGCATCAATCTGCATCTTATCTTCATTATCCTCTATCCCTTCCAGTATTATCATATCTATAATTACTCTCTACAAAATGTAGAGTACAGGCAATGCTTATGAAGAAGATTCTGTGCTGAAATTCTTGAGTTATCCTTCCCTTGACATGGAGAAGGGCATTATAAAGCCGGTGTTAACTGTTAATGTAAGTCAGTCCTTCTAAAGCCTTTATCCTCAACTGCTATTTAAGTTGCTCATACTCCCTATCGTTTACTGCTGTTTAGTTTGCTGTTCCTACCAAAATGCTTGTTCGTAAGAACCGTAAGTTCTAAGTTTTACTTGTAAAACCAAATTCCTTATTCATACCATGCACATTACTTAATACTCCCTATATGTATGCTTGTTTTTGTGGATCTATAATCCAGTGTGTGGTGAAGCAGCCCACGTTTGCACCTTGTCATCTCCTGTTTTATCTTACTGATGTGGCTGATGATATGAACAACATGCCATGCACATTATCCAAAATAGATACAATGATTTTCTTTGCCCTTCATCTATGCTTGTTATGTTGACATGGTAATCCAGTAGTGTGGTGAAGCTCCCCGCATTATGAACAATGCCAAATTATGCTATTGATATTTTGAACTTACTCTTTATTTTCTAATTTGAAATTGGATAGAATTGATAGAACAGTTATCATCTTTGTTTATACACGTGCAAAACCTGTCATCTCTCTGCTTTGTTTCAGGGTGATATGCCTGATGGCATGCACAAGTCTACTAAAGGCTGTGAGACAAACCCAACATATATTGCAACAAAGAAGGCAAAACATCTTGAAGATAGCGAGACAACCCCAAAGTCTTGTCTTGATGCAGTGTTCAAGTTACTTGAGACTAACAGTCAGACAAGCTCACAGAAGTCGTTGTCTGAATCAGTTTGACTTCTTCAGTCCCAAGTTCTAGCAGAAAGGCATTCTGCAACTCAACTTCGACTTGAATTCCTATCTCTAAGAAAGATTGCGGAGAACACTAATGAGAACCTCATCACTAAACAGCTACACCTGGAAGCTATGACCGACATGCTAGGCCGGTCTCACAGCCTTGCTCAGCAGCTTGCGCAGCAGTCCCCCCACAAGGCTAACCTTTTTTGAACTGTCTTGGAAGTGGTCTCGGTTCAGTATTATTTTGTTACACTGCAATGGTCCCCAGTTTTTGTAATCTGCTTCTTCGTTGCGCTTTATGATCATTGGTGGCGAACTTCGATGCCCAGTGGATGTAATATACCTTAAATTCTTTATTGTATAGTGTAGGTTTATTCTTAGTCACTATGCCATAATTTCTTTATTGTATAGAGTAGGTTTGTTCTTAATTCCTACTAGTTACTGCCATCATTCGCTATCTGAAAAAAAATCAGATGTACTCGACCAGACCAAAACATTCGACTCTAACGGGCCAGGTTTTTAGCGGGCCACAATTGGGCCGGCCTGATTCTTTCTTGGGCCCATATGATTGGGGCCTTCACACATTGCGCCAGGCCCAAACTTACACCAGCCTATATTTTAGTTGGGCCTTTTGTCGACCCAGCGCTTAGTTTGGCCCAGATAGCGTTGGGCCATTAACAGGCTGAATATTGTATTGGCCTGTTACGGCCGAGATGAAACCACGGGCCTTTAGCATGTCAAAATGCATGTTGGGCCTCAATTTTCACTAGTCGTCGACGGGCTTTCAGCAAGCCGAAATGTAGACCAGGCTGTTTTGGGCCCAGTTAGCTCACGGGCCGTTACCAGGCCGAAACATATCTCGGGCCTTAGTTGGCCCACTGATATCATGGGCCTTTAAGAGGCCGAAAGCTTAGCACAGGCATCAACGAGCCGAATTACACGACAAGCCTTTAACAGGCCCAAAGTCATGTTGGGCTTAGTTGTTGCCACCTTTAGCATGGGTTGTTAGTGGGCCCGATGTCCCGTCAGACCATATATAGCCCATGGGCAGCACGGGCCATTCCCAGGCCGACAGTCACACCGGGCTGAAATGGGCCCATGTCTACATCAGACCTCTAACAGGCCGAAAGTCACTGGGCTGTAGTTGGGCCCAAATATTCGGCGAACAATTAGCGGGCCAGATCTGGCTTCAGGCCGCAAATGGGCCCAAATATTGGGCGAATAATTAACGAGCCAGATCTGGCTTCGGGCCGTAAATGGGCCCAAATATTGGGCAAACAATTAATGGGCCAGATCTGGCTTCGGCCGTAAATGGGCCTTTATTAAGCAGGCCGTTATTGGGCTGGCCCACTAGTACCTGATTAAGTTCTACAAGCCTTTGGCTGGGCCAGCCTTTTTAACCTATATGGGCCTCTGTTGGGCCCAGCCACGTGTCGACGTATCATAGGCATGTCTCCTCCAATGGACGGGCGACATCTGGCCCACTAACAAGCTGACAGGTGTTCCCTTCGGCCAATCAGAATTTTACACGTGGAAATTTCCCATTGGTCAGGGCTGTTAACGGGTTATCGGATCCAAAATCCGACCCGATAGCTTAACGGCGTTCCGTTACGATGGATGCCACGTGTCGGTCACCCTTGATGAAAGCACTTTTGTGACACGCGATTTGTCATCATGGAAGTGGACACTTCCATGATGATAATTTTGGTAATGTCATGGAACACTTTTACGACAGCACAGGTATGACTATCTTGATTCTGTCATAAAATCGTCATGGATGTACATGCATGACAAAAAATGCGACCTACTGTGACAAACACGTTGTCGGTGTCAAAACCGGCGGATCTCGGGTAGGGGGTTCCTAACTGTGCGTCTAAGGTAGATGGTAACAAGAGGCAGGGGACACGATGTTTTACCCAGGTTCGGGCCCTCTTGATGGAGGTAAAACCCTATGTCCTGCTTGATTGATAATGGTGATATGAGTATTACAAGAGTTGATCTACCACGAGATCGTAGAGGCTAAACCCTAGAAGCTAGCCTATGGTATGATTGTATGTTATCTACCAACTAGCCTGGCCTCGGTTTATATAAT
The DNA here is from genome assembly GCF_056163025.1 of Triticum urartu. Classification (NCBI taxonomy): domain Eukaryota; kingdom Viridiplantae; phylum Streptophyta; class Magnoliopsida; order Poales; family Poaceae; genus Triticum; species Triticum urartu. The sequence goes on from NC_141879.1 coordinate 476,695,727, forward strand.
GCACCAGAGGCCTAGGATAACAAGAGTCCTAGCCGAATACGCCGGTGGGGAGGAGTCATTGTCTTGATCATCAAGTCTTGTGGAATCTTCCATGTATGCGGCAATTATCCGAACTGGCCCATGAGTATACGGCCATGGGGGTCCTCGGCCCAATCTAACATATCGGGAGACGACGTGGTGAGTACCCGCTAGTCCAGGACAGCGTCAGTAGCCCCCTGAACCGGTCTTCAAGTTAGGGACGCTCCTCGATTCTTCCGAACTGTTCTTCATCTTCGGTTGTCGGTCTTGAAAACTGGTTCAACAAATCTTCTCATCTTCGATCTTGAGGATCGCCGAAATGCATTCGACGAGTTTACACGTCGGGTATCCGAGGAGCCCCTTTAAGTTTCCAGCCTTTATCAATGCCTTGTTATTTTTATGCCACACCTCGGGTTTGAAGTTGTTCCCGGGAGGCAGTGCCCTCTTGCGTCCGAGCTCTAACGCCGGACTGCATTCGAGGTATCTTTTGCAGCCAAGCACCAATGTTGGACTGTTTCCAAGCTCCAACGCCGAAATGTATTCGAGCTCCAACGCCGGACTATGTCCAAGCTCCAACGCCGGACTATATCCAAGATGTCATAGATCATCTTGGTCCAAAAAAGTTGAAGGAGTTTAGCCGAGCTTAATGCTGGAAATGCCCTCTATGGAGCGAGCCACTAGCGCCCGAGCTTTATGCCGGACTGCTTCCGAGGTGGTGCACCACCCCGACTATGGGCTGATTTTTTGTCAATAATTTTGATTGGTGTAATTTATTCTCTGCCAAGATATATAGCCAGTAGCCCTCAAGGTGTGTATCGGTCTAAAACCCAAGATGCACCTGAAGGATGACGTAAGACCGCTGATCCCAGTAGCCGCTGAGACTCAGGTTGATTTGCAAAATCGGCCTGAGGATCAAGTCCTAGCTCGGCAGAATACTTCGGGATACAAAAAGCGGCGTGCTCAGTCCTCGAGACTCAGGTTGGGTGCAGCCGACCAACCTGAGGATCATAATCTCCTCGAAAACTGTATTGCACTTAAAATTTTCTTCATTGGACAGGCAATGCAGTAGCCCCCGAGACAGTGGTCGGGTGGCAACACCAGATCAGGGGATCGATCTGCCCCTTTAATATTTGTAAATAATAAGCCCGAAGCCCAGTAGCCCCCGAGCCTTAATGCGGGCACGGGTGGCCGAATTAAGGATCGATATCCATAGTAAAATCACAAATTATGTGTAATGACTCTATGTATCCAAATACTTTATGTCATTAATGCTCGGATCCGCATTGTACAAAACTTTGTTGACCGACCATCGGCTTCCACCTCCTCAGCCAGTAGCCGAGGAGTGTTTGTCCTACTTTATAAAGCCTTTATGAGGGCAAAGATTTATGACAAACAAGGCAATCTGGCCATACGGTTTTATAAACAAAGGTACGCATAGAGATATGTTATATTACTGTTTAACATAAGAAATGTCTTCCAAAGAAAATAGTCCCACTATCGGTTCCTTTCTTTGGGTTGTCATGCTAAGCATGATCATGAAACCTCAGATCGAATGTAAGAGCAAAATATCAAGGATTTAGTTTGGGAGGCCAGTTAATAGCCCTCGATAGTGTTCGGCGACAGTCGAGGTCAAGCCGTAAACACTTCGGCCAATGTTATGAACGGCCCGTCATTTAACATAGTCATCAGATCGCTGACCAGTTTACGCTTATTGTGACAGTCAGTTTTCGGCTTTCTCCACTGAGGTGCTTGACCATGCGAGCTGGAAGTACAATCGCAGTGGTCCTCCCTTTGCACACCTAGCCGAACAAAGAGGAACGTAGGAGGAAAGCACAGGAGCCAGGCAACCCAACTATTGACCGAAGACACAATTCGAAACCGATGCATATATAGCAATATCCGAGAATGTTTTTGCTGAATCCCTAAAGGTGTCCGGCGTTGCACTGCGAGAGTAATGCTGGAAAAGCACAAATAGTTTAAAAGTGCCATAGGCTCGAAAAGCCAAAAAACTTATTCAAAAGTTTAATGTTCGAACTAGATCAAATGTTTGGTGCCAATCCGAAAATTGGACTTGAAAAAAAAAAGTGCTTCTGCCGTGCTTTAACATGACACATCCTATCTCAAGACTTCAAGCGGGTCAGCCTACGGCTTCAACCTCCTATCCCGAAGGCAGAGTACTTCTCATTAGGCCAGTTTAGCAAACTAAACTCTAGCGGTTTCGAGAGAGAAATTAGGCTCCTCAGCTAGTGACCACATACTTGTGTCGTAAATAGGAATGATAAATAATAATAATAATAATAAAACTTTGCAACGACTAAGAAGAAGAACACTTATCATAAAACGGCTCATATAAATTTAAGAGCCCCCAAGTGACTTGGGTAAAAGAACGATTGCATGTACCGAAGTACTTATATCATATCTATGTCCAACCGAACTTTAAACGTGTCTTAACCGACCGTCGGCTTCTCCCTCTTCGGTCAAGGACCGAAAAGTGTTATGTACTCCATCTATCGAGAATAGCGATGGTGTTTCCAATAATCAGGCAATCATGCCATAAGGCTGTAACAGACAAAGCACGCTCAGGGAACTTATGCTATATTACTGCGAAGTGTAAGAAGCATCTTCGAAGAAAATAGTACCCCCACCAATACCTTTCTTCGGTGCTCATTTATTATGAGACTTGTGCAGTAGATTTTTTGTACTCATGAGTTCCGTTGTGTGCCGACCATCATTGAAAACTATAAGAGCGCTAGCTTTTGGCTTCACCCAGTCTGAGGTCCGGCTCGGATGACCCGATCGTGACAATTGCAGAGGTGCTCCCTTTACTCCCTAGCCGAATAATCGGGAATGTAGGGGTAAACACAGGAGCGAGGCAACCCAGCTTGTAAATCGCTTAAGTCAATATGGTGCATATTGTGGCGTAATACACGAACATGGAATGAAGTCGTACAAGTATAATCATATGCAAGAGGAAAAGCTTCATGAAGGAAGCCCCCAAATGAATTGGGTATTTGAATTTATGCGTCACAAACAAAGTTTGGACAAGGAAATTTTTTACAAGCAACTTTGTTACAAAAAAGTATAATGCTTGGTCGAACTGAACACAAGTTAGAAATTAAAGCTTTGAGCGTGAAAGCGACTTAGCTGGTTAATGTGTTCGGTATTGATGACGCGGTCCGAGCTTGATGCGGGACAAGGTTCCATCCCCCAAGCCGGTCCCGAGGTGGCGGAGCGGAGAGCTCGACACGCCGAAGTGGTGACATAGCACGGTCAATGCAAACCGGCAGAGTGATGCCGAAGTCCCCGGATCATTTTCCTGTGCACAAAAAATAGTGCAAACCGGAGATAATAGTAATAATGATAATTAAAAAAATCGTTGCATAATAAATAATTTATGCAAAGTGAGGATTAAAAGAAATATGGCCTGGCGCCAAAGTCAATGTCGATGCAGGGCGTCGGCGTGATGCGGTAAAGGCGTGGCAAAGCCTGAATTCACAGGTCGTCCCAAGCTCCGGATGCGGCGTTTGCCGGACTATGTATGGAAACTGACCGAACCACCATGCGACTGTCGTTAATGCGGACACCATTTGATAGACCTGTGTACATATGATGGACAAACCAGAGTAATAATTCCTTGGGAAAAATGAACCCAAACAAGCAAAAAATATTGGGATTAATAGCACCTGGTTTATTTGTTGTAGCAATCCGAAGGAAGGTGATTCCCAAAATTGGGACCCGATCCGCACACTCATTGCCTGATGGGCGATAAAACGACGGCATGGCAATGCTGGCAAAGGTTGGCTCGCCGAGGCAAAGCCCTCGGTCCAGCTAACGTGACGGAGCTGGTCGGCTAGCGACGCCAAAGTGTCCGGAGTAGGTTGATGAAGAGATGGCGAAGCCCCCGGTCCAACCGAGATGTCGAAGCCTCGATGTCAGCCGATGAGTCGAAGTAGGTCGGTGTGATGGACACCAACTTGAAGAAGCAATAATGCGGCCCTGCCGATGTAGGTCGTGGCGTGGTCGATGCCGGCTTGATGAAGCGACCGTGCAACGATGCCGGTATGCCCGCTCGGTGTAATCCGTGGGGTGGCGATGTTGGTGATGATTTATCCTTCGCGATGCCGGACTCTTGTTTGGCTTGCCGAGATGATGATCTGAAGAAGTTGAGCTTGGCTCAACAAAGTGACGACGTGTCTAGCGCAGGTCGGCAGCCGTGGAGCAATATTGCCGGACTGGTTTGACACCAGCATGATGTTGAAGATCATGTTCAAAAGATCTTAAAGTTAGTGGGATGTGTTCGGAAACAAAACACAATACCCCGTACAAAACTTCCTTCAAAAGGGATGTCCGAAATTCTGTTCATAAAAAAGACGAACTCGGTTCGGATTCGTTTTCGCGCAGAAAACAGATCCGAAAAGTGATGCACTAATCGGAAGATTCCCGGAGTTTGGACGGTCGGATCGAGCTGAAATTTTTAGAGGTGGTAGATATAGAAATTCCGCAGCCGATCAACGGTTGGATCTTCCAAAGGACGTTCGATCTAGAAGCTGGACACCACGCCCTAAACTCATCCAGATTCCCGTCCAGATTTGACAGGGCTCCGGTATATCGTGGATTGCCAGAGATTCCTCCATCGGAACTCGACGAAATTTTCCAGGGTTGTTGTAGACTCAATTCCGCATAATTCCACCAAAGCGATCGTTAAAAATACACTTGAGGAGTCGGTGGAGGTGGACACAAGTTTGCTGTCTAGAAAAACAGCACGGTCGCCCGAGGGCAATGTTGACGTTGAGCCCCCGGGCTCCCTAGATGATTCCTCCATGATCTTGATAGAGATCGGAGTTGGTGTTTATAAAGGCCCTCATCCGAACATGATGATCGGAGGTAGGGCGCAGTCCTTGGTCAAACCAAGGTGACCAGTTGAGCTGGTGACGAAGATGCCAAAATCGCAGCTGATCTGCAGGCGAGCCATCAACCTTTTGCCGAACACACAGCGGAACTCTCAATGAAAGCACCAATCTCGGTGTCAAAACCGGCGGATCTTGGGTAGGGGGTCCCGAACTGTGTGTCTAAGGCGGATGGTAACAGGAGGCAGGGGACACGATGTTTTACCCAGGTTCGGGCCCTCTTGATGGAGGTAAAACCCTATGTCCTGCTTGATTGATAATGGTGATATGAGTATTACAAGAGTTGATCTACCACGAGATCGTAGAGGCTAAACCCTAGAAGCTAGCATATGGTATGATTGTATGTTGTCTATCAACTAGCCTGGCCTCGGTTTATATAATGCACCAGAGGCCTAGGATAACAAGAGTCCTAGCCGAATACGCCGGTGGGGAGGAGTCCTTGTCTTGATCACCAAGTCTTGTGAAATCTTCCATGTATGCGGCAGTTGTCCGAACTGGCCCATGAGTATACGGCCATGGGGGTCCTCGGCCCAATCTAACAGATCGGGAGACGACGTGGTGAGTACCCCCTAGTCTAGGACACCGTCACACGTATCATCACGGAAGTGTATTTTTTTGTAGTGAAAGCATGTGCGTCTGTGCACGACGAGCTTGACCGGGCTTCGATCGTCGAATTCAGCGTCGTGGACATCTTCCGGCACTCACGTTTAGGCGATGTGCTAAACTCATTAAAAATACTCTCCTTAGCAGGGGACTCACGACCGAATTATATTCGATTCGAACTGGAGGCTGATGACGAATTTAGCTTCCCACCCACCGCCCACTTAATAGCCACTATCGAAGATTTAACTGACATGCTCGATTACGGCTCCGATGACATCGACGGTATGGATGATGATGTCGGAGAAGAGGAGGCCCAAAACCCGCCGTTTAGCGGACGCTGGACGACCACTTCCTTATATGACGTATACATGGTGGATGCACCAAAAAAGAATAGCGACGATGACAAGGAAGATCCAGTTGAGGATAAACCTCCCGAGATACAACCAAAGCGCCAGCGTCAGCGGCGCCGCTCTAAGTCACGCTGCAGCAAAGACAACAACACCGGCACAGGAGAAGATAACACTCCGAACGGTGCCAGACAATGAAGACCCCGTCGAGGCGACTTCCAAACAAGATGAACGGGAAGACTGGCAAGTTAGCCCTGATGAACATGCCACACACGAAGACTTGGAGGATAGTAATTATCTTCCGCTCTTCTAGGACGAGGCGTGCCTCGGCACCAAGGATTTTATCATGCCTGAGGAACCTCTCGAGCAGGAGCGCTTCAAGCGCCAGCTAATAGCCACCGCAAGGAGCCTGAAAAAGAAACAATAGCAACTTCAACTTGATCAAGATCTGCTCAATGATAGATGGACTGACGTCCTGGCAGCCGAGGAATACAGCCTCAAGCGCCCAACCAAAAGCTACCCTAAGTGCAAATTGCTACCTCAGTTCGATGACAAGGCATTGGAGCCCATACCACCATCGCGCAATGCGGCTGACCGACCAGCACGTGGTCGGGATAAAGTGGCAACTCAAGCCAAACGCCAGCCTGCCCTACCTCACCATAAAGGCAGAGATAAAAAAGCTCGGGGATATACATATGACCTACATCGGGACTTGGACAGTAGAGCAGGTCAGAACAGGTCGATCTATGGATCACATGGACATGCCCCGACACGCGATAATGGCTATCTTGACGGACGCAATAGTAATTCTCACGCCCGGGCCGAGAACCGTAGACGGACTCCATCCGAGCTACGTCGCGACGTGGCCTGATATAGAGGCGCCGCTCACCCACGTTGCTTCCTCGACGAAGTAATGGAGCACGAATTCCCAGAAGGGTTTAAACCCATGAATATCAAATCATATGATGGAACAACAGATCCCGTGGTATGGATTGAGGACTATCTTCTCCATATCCACATGGCCCGCGGCGATGACCTTCACACCATTAAATACCTACCACTAAAACTAAAAGGACCAACTCGGCACTAGTTAAATAGTCTTCCAGAGAACTCCATTGGGAGCTGGGAAGACCTGGAAGACGCCTTTCGCGATAACTTCCAAGGTACATATGTCTAGCCACCGGACCCCGATGACTTAAGTCACATCATACAGCAGCCCGAGGAGTCAGCCAGAAAGCTCTGGACTAGGTTCTTAATTACAAAGAACCAAATTATCAATTGTCCGGACGTTGAAGCCCTCATGGCCTTCAAACACAGCGTTCGGGACGAATGGCTCACTCGCCACCTCGGTCAGGAAAAACCAAAATCCATGACAGCCCTTATCGCTCTTATGACCCGCTTTTGCACGGGAGAAGACAGCTGGCTCGCTCGTAGGAGCAATGGCGCCAGCGACCCAGGCACTTCCGAAGTCCGAGATGACAACCGAAAGCCATGACGCAATAAATACAAGCGTCGAAATAATGATGAAATAACACAAGACACAATAGTTAATGCCTGATTCAGTGGCTCCAAGCCCGGTCAACGGAAAAAGCCATCCAAGGCAAATAGAGATGGACCATCCAACCTCGATAAGATATTGGATTGGCCATGCCAGATTCATGGCACCTCTGATAAACCAGCTACCCATACCAACAGAAGATGCTGGGTCTTCAAACAAGATGGCAAATTAAAAGCAGATCACAAGGGGAAGGGCCCGCCCAGTGACAGCAATGACGAAGAGACTCGCCGGCCGAATACCGGGGCTCAGAAGCAATTCCCCCCCGAAGTGCAAACCGTAAATATGGTATATGCGACGCACACACACGCACTACGGGACACATATGCCATAGAGCAGATTCCCCCAAAAATTAGTCATACCCGTCCCGAAGGATCGGCAGCTCTGATCATCGATCCAATTATTGATGGGTTCCATCTCACGAAAGTCCTTAGGGACTGTGGCAGTAGCCTTAATCTACTGTACCAAGACACTGTCAACAAAGCGGGACACTCCTTCCGTACAGGATTGTACTATGACCATTATAGCCGAAGCACAAAGTGGCCTCGTCAAGCCGCACAATTCATTGGCCATTAAGCCGCCGGTCTCCATTAAATGGAACCAATCTGTCTCGGAGTAGGATTAGCAGTTCATCCTCCGTCGTTCACCTCACAATCATGCAAAGTTTATACCGCGCATGCATAATTATGCACTTAAAATACCATGGCCATCAACAGAGGCACAATACGGGCAAGCCTACAAGCACTCCCATTATCTCCTTTTCATTTCTAACTATTTCTGTTTATCTTATTGCAGGTGACGCAAAATATTGGTCACCTCACAGACTCTTTCGGAGTTTGGCTTCATACACTTACCCCAGTGCAAGGTTGTTCCTGTTAAAGGAATCCTTTAACCGAGGCAAGGCGGTGCAGACGTGCGACAGGAGGTCCAAATAATTGTGTAGACCGCACTCTCTATTTTTGAGCCTGTAAAGTGCCTTCTCCCTCAGCCTTTGACCACCGGCATGTCAAATAGCCAAGGTCGCGACATTATTATTTGAAAACTGGCAATTGACATATCAATTAGATCCTAGTAAACATAGTCATTTCACACTCGCACTTCAGCACGGGTTGCCAGGGGCTCGATATGGGAACAAATGAATTGTCGACAAGTCTGAACAAGCTTTATAGCACACTTTGGCGTCGCGAGTTTGGCCTTATATGCATCAGCTCCGAATCATGTATTTGGTCAATAGTTGGGTTGCCCGGCTCCTGTGCTTACTACCTTACGTTCCACTATATCGGCTAGGGTAGTAAAGGGAGAACTACTGCGATTGTGTCCCGGTTTGTCCCGATGAGCACCTCAGTAGAGAAAGCCGAAAACTGACTGTCATGATGCGTGAGAGGTGGTCAACCACTTGATGACTTATTAGAATCTTTCACGATTCCTCCCGTATTGCACGAAGGACCGTTCTTCTGGTCACTCATGTAACGCACCATACTCATATGACTGCGTACATACCAGGGGCTATATCGTATACCCATCGTCAAACTCCTATGGCTAAGTGAAAGTACTAAAGCCCTATAGTCTGATTGCCTAGTTCACCACATTAACACCTCCTTCACGGACCAATACGTTGGATCAAGAGTGATCAAGTGCTTTTCCAAACATCCCTGTATTTTATGCGAGGGGCTGAAGCCGACGACTGGAAAACTTCCAGTGTATACAAAAATGGCCGCACAGGAGGAGCCACAACTTCTAGGCATAATCTTAAATTATAATAATATTGTTTTTTACAATCTCAATACATTTCACTCAAACATCATCTCTTTCGAGCACTGGCCCTCTATCAAGCGGGCACCCTCTAAGACATCTTCAAAATAATACTCTGGTGTGTGATGCTCCTGGTCCTCAGGTGGACTTTTCGCTGCAACATCGGTGGCCTTCATCTTCGCCCAATACGTCTTCACACGGGCAAGGGCCATCCGTGCACCTTCAATGCACGTGCACCGCTTAACAACATCAATACGTAGCACCGCATCACTTAGTCGCCGTACCAAACCAAAATAACTCTTCGGAATTGGCTCAGTTGGCCACAGCTGGACTACGATGTCCTTCATGGCAAAGTTGGATATTCTATGGAGCTCGGCCCACCGGGCCATTTGTTCGTTCAGTAACAGTGGGTGCTTCGGCGTGCCGAATTGAGACCAAAAAAGCTTCTCCATTGCATGCCCTTCATGCGCTTTGTAAAACCGTGCCGCATCGGAGGCACTCTTCGGCAAGTCCAAAAAGGCGCTTGGGGAGCTCCACATTTGATTAAGAGGGGCATACTTCAGATCGCCAAACTTAGTCTGTAATAAGAAAGGCTTACCGGCTGCTACTTCCCCAGCTTGCCGGATCTCTTCCCGAGCCGCTCTAGACTCGGATTGTGCTTCTCTTGCCTCTTGTAATGCCTTGTCAAGATCGGTCGCTTTGGCCTTGTTATCCTTCTCGAGGAATTTGCACCGGACAGTGGCTTCCTTCAGCTCGTGCACCATAGTGGCCATTCTCTCCTCACACTGGCGCTGCGTGGCCTGTCCGGCTTCTAACTCATCAGCTGCCTTCTGGGCAGCCATATTACTCATCCGGGCTCGGGCAAGTTCATCCCGAAGAGTCTCAACCACGGTAGCACCATCTGCAGATACGCACGTCTTAGAACATAATTCTAGCTTCGTGCCTATGTTACTATACATATTCTAACACATACCTTGCGCCTCGTTGGGCTGCCTATTAATAAGCGTGATGTCGTTATCCGCCACATCAAGCTTACGCTCCAGACCGACAACCTCCGTAGTGTGTGCAGTCGTCATGGAGGTACCGGCTTGTGTTTCGAGTCATTAGATTATTACCTGAGGACATCTTTTTTGATCCTCTGATTGCCTACCTTTGGGCGCCAACCAGAGTCTCAGGGGTTACTATCTATACACAGGTGCATTTTTGCGTATAAAGCACAATCGAACATTACATACCTCAAAGCCTCTTAGTAGGCTCATGAAGGCTTCATTCAATCCGCTTTTCACGGACAGAATCCTCTCGACCACCGTACCCATCAAGGTACGATGATCATCTGAGATTGACGAACACCGTAACATGTCCGTCAGCGTATCCAGCGCATCCGGATTCCTGGAAGCAGCTGTGGCAGTACGGACTCCCTTCGACAGGGTAGGTTTACTCGACCCTAGAGTTGTCTCCGGCTGTAAACCAGATAGTTCAGAGCCTTTATTATTAACCCTTGTAGGGACCGCACACTTTGTACTCTGGGCGACCAAAATTTCACCTTGGGGTGCTGGCTCTATTATCCCCCGATCGGGAGAGACCCTCTGTAACACCCTCGATGCGACTATAGCTCCCACGTGTCAAGGCACGACTTAGAGACATAATCGCATTGAAGGCATATGTCGCAAGTTAGGCCATCTTCACACAACATCCCATGTAATATATAGATAATAAAAGGGGAGATAACATAGTTGGCTTACACTCGCCACGTCAATCAAGTACATAAATAACATTACATCATTCAAACACTCATGGCCCGACTACGGCGCCAAAATAAAAGATAACCCAACATGCGACATGGTCCCGATCACCCCCAACTGGGCACCACTACTGATCATCAGGGAAAGACACGTAGTATCGTGAGAGTCCTCGTCGGACTCCCACTTGAGCTCAAGCGCGTTACCTGGAGCGGAATCATCAGGACCTGCATCTGGTGTAATAGTAATCTGTGAGCCACAGGGACTTAGCAATCTCGCACCCTTGCGATCAAGACTATTTAAGCTTAATAGGTAAGGCTAGGTAAAAATATGTGCTGCTGCAGCAAGCGACTAGCATATATGGTGGCTATCCTGTTCGCAAAAGGGAGCGAGAAGAGAGGGCAAAGCGCGAACGAGAAACTAGAGAACAACCTGCGCAAGCATTACTCCAACACCGTGTTCACTTCCCGGACTCCGCCGAGAAGAGACCATCACGGTAACTCACACTGTTGATTCATTTTAGTTAAGTTAAGGTTCAAGTTATCTACAACCGGACATTAACAAATTCCCATCTGCCCATATCCGCGGGCACGGCTTTCGAAAGTTCAAATCCCTGCAGGGGAGTCCCAACTTAGCCCATGACAAGCTCTCACGGTCAACGAAGGAATAGACCTCCTCCCGAGACGTTCCGATCAGACTCGGTATCTCGGTTCTTCAAGACACTTCGACAGGTTAAAACAAGACCAGCAACACCGCCCGAATGTGCCGACAAATCCCGATAGGAGCTGCACATATCTCATTCTGAGGGCACACTCAGATGAGACTAGCTACGAGTAAAACCAACCCTCAAGTTGCCCCGAGGTGGCCCCGTAGGCAGCTCAGTCGGACCAACACTCAGAGGAGCACTGGCCCGGGGGGGGGGGTTAAAATAAGATAACCCTCGGGCTCCGGAAACCCAAGGGAAAAAGGGGCTAGGTGGCAAATGGTAAAACCAAGGTTGGGCATTGCTGGAAAAGCTTTAATCAAGGCGAACTATCAAGGGGTTCCCATTATAACCCAACCGCGTAAGGAACGCAAAATCCGGGAACATAACACCGATATGACGGAAACTAAGGCGGCAAGAGTGGAACAAAACACTAGGCGAGAGGCCGAGCCTTCCACCCTTTACCAAGTATATAGATGCATTAAGATAACATGGCAATATAATGATATCCCAACAAGTAAATAAATGTTCCAACAAGGAACGGTCTCCCATCTTCACCTGCAACTAGCAACGCTATAAGAGGGGCTGAGCAAAGCGGTAACATAGCCAAACAACGGTTTGCTAGGACATGGTGGGTTAGAGGTTTGACATGGCAATTTGGGAGGCTTGAAAGCAAGTGGTAGGCATCGTAGCATTGGCATAGCAAAAGAGCGAGCATCTAGCAAAGCAAAGATAGTAGTGATTTCGAGGGTATGATCATCTTGCCTGCAAAGTTGTCAGAGTTGACTGGATCCTCGAAAGCAAACTCAACGGGCTCCTCGTTAGCGAACTGTCTCCCGGCTCTACCCAAACAAGACAAACAGACAAACGGAATACAATAAACCACGTGCAAAGCTCAAACAATAAGATGCAAAGATGGTATGCTATGCGGGATGCGATGCGGGATGCATATGCAAGATTTGACAAGGGATGCAAGAACCTGGCCTCAACTTGGGAATCCAAGTGTTACACTGGAAATATGAGATGAAATCGCTTGAAAACGATATAAAGAACGCCGGAATCGGAGTTACGGTTTGGAAATGGCAAGCAATTCAAATATGGCCACGTTCTGCGATTTACAGCAAGTAGCCACCTAAATGCAACAAGATGAACATGCTACAGCACCCAAACATGGCATCAAAATACATGGCAGGTATGCATTCATGATGCTTAACAAAAGTCTAGCACTGAGCTACGACCAATTCATCCATTAACAGGTTCAAACAAGCATGGCAAAAATGCATATGGTAAACAGATCTCAGACTTTGTGAAATTAACACTTGTCTGAAATTTCAGATCAGGTAGCACACTTCGGAGCAACAAAACTATATTCTACAGGACCTGAACATGACAAAGTAAAGCATGGCATGGAGCTACTCAAAGAGCTTAACAAAAGTCCCTTAGTTATCTTGAGCCAACAGGGATCAGAAAATACAATTGCAAGCATGTGAACATGGCAAAAACATAAACAGTTCTCAAACTTAGTGAAAACTGGAGCATGCCGAAACAGATATCAAGTAGGCATGTTTACGAGCTTGATGCACTCACTACGGAGCAAGTCATGATAATCTAAGCATACACCCATCAAAAATACACAAAATTCAAGCTAGACATGGCAAGAACAATAACATAGCATGCACGGATCAACTACAACATCCTCGGCAAAATCGCTAACAAGTAGACAATCTTCCCAGATTCACGAAGTAGCAAAAGTAGAGCTCGATTGGCTCAAGCTAGGTTGCTCCATAATTGCAAATAAATATATGGATGGATGGAGCACTACAATATTAACAAAACATCCTTACTGATCATCCTCAAAAGAGGCACGGATCACTAGGAAACAACATGAACATATGGCAACATGAGAAAAACAGATCAAGGAGTTAGTGGAAATGCTAAGTCCTTGAAATCAGCATTACCAAGTGCCTCACTTTGCAAGCTTGTGCTAGTCACCACACACATCACAAAAATACATGGGTTGCACCTCTGGAAAGATGGCAAAACCCTTAACAAAGCATATGTAGAGCTCATGGGCATATCATGCACACATTAATCATGGCAAAAATGACAAATATCTAAATGGAGCAGCAGATCTGACAATTATCTCAAGTAGCACTCTTCTAACAGCATTTCGGGCATCAAGATGAACTCAAATAAAAATGATGTAATGGAATGAAATGATGTACTCTCTGAGACGAACATTTTGATATGCTATATGTGCAAAACGGAGTTACGGATGTAAAGTTACGACACGATGAACATGGAAACATGAGCTAGGGTTTCGGGAGAAAAGTCAACCCAAACGGGATCTCAGATCCAAATCTGGGGCACGGGCGCGATTTACGAGGTTCACCGGCCAGAGTTGCTGAAGCTTGCCGGAGACGTCGCCGGAGTTGGAGAGGAGACCGGAGCCAGGGCCGGCGAGCTCCGGGCGGCGCGTTGCCGTGGTGCGGCGGGGTCGGCGGTGGCCGACGCGGTGGCGCGCGGCGGAGCGGCGAGGGAGCTCCGCCACCGGAGATGGGCAGCGGGGCGGCGCGGTGAGGGCGGCGTCCCGCGGGCAGGTGGCGGCGGACCCGGGCCCGGGAGGGCCCCTCGCGGGCCGAGCGGGCCGGCGGCGGGAGGAGGCGGCGATGTGGGCGCGGCTGCCCACGTGGCGGCTCGTGGTTGGTGGGGCGATTTCGTCCGGCCGGACCGGACGTGTCCGGCCGCGCGGAGGTGCTGGAACTAGGGTTTCGAACGGGGGAGATCCGGATTTTCGAGGAGGGGTCTTTAAATAGGCATAGAGGGAGCTAGGAGAGTCCAAATGAGGTGCAGTTTTCGACCACGCGATCGTGATCGAACGCTCTAGGTGATGGAGAAGGTTTTGGTGGGTTTTGGGCCAAAATGGAGGGGCGTTGGGCTGCAACACACACGAGGCCTTTTCGGTCCCTCGATTGACCGTTGGAGTATCAAACGAAGTCCAAATGATACGAAACTTGACAGGCGGTCTACCAGTAGTAAACCAAGGCCGCTTGGCAAGTCTCGGTCCAATCCGGAAATGTTTAATCCCCACACACGAAAGAAAGGTAGAAATGACCACCGGAGGAGAACGAAGCGCCGGAATGCAAAACGGACAACGGGGAAAATGCTCGAATGCATGAGATGAACACGTATGCAAATACAATGCACATGATGACATGATATGAGATGCATGACAATGACAACAACACACGGAGACAAAAACCTGAACCCGAGAAAATAAAATAACTTAAGGCCGGAAACGGCAAGAGTTGGAATACATATTGGGTAAGTCATATCCGGGGTGTTACAACACTCCACCACTACGAAAGGATCTCGTCCCGAGATCTAGGACTGAAAGAACGCTGGGTACTCAGAACGGAGGTGATCCTCGCGTTCCCAGGTAGCTTCACGGTTGGAATGGTGTGACCACTTGACTTTGAGGAATTTGATTGACTTGTTGCGAGTCTTGCGTTCAGTCTCTTCAAGAATAGCAACTGGGTGCTCACGATAAGAGAGATCTTCTTGGAGCTCAATGTCCTTGAAGTTGACGGTGCGGTCAGGAGTCTTGAAGCACTTTCGGAGCTGAGAGACATTGAACACGTCATGAACATTTGCAAAGTTTGAAGGAAGTTTGAGTTGGTAGGCAAGATCGCCTCTCTTGCTGACAATCTTGAAAAGTCCCACGTATCTGGGGGCAAGCTTCCCTTTGATACCGAAGCGACGAGTACCTTTCATAGGAGAGACGCGAAGGGAAACATGATCTCGGATCTCGAAAGCCAAATCATGGTGCTTACTATCATAGTAGCTCTTCTGGCGGGATTGGGCTGCTTTGAGGTTATCTCGAATGACTTTGCACATCTCCTCTGCCTCTATGATTAAGTCATTACCCAAAAGCTGAGGTTCACCGGTTTCAGACCAGTTGAGAGGGGTACAACACTTCCTGCCATACAGAATTTCAAATGGAGCCTTGCCCGAACTTGCTTGAAAACTGTTGTTGTAGGAGAATTCAGCATAAGGAAGACAATCCTCCCACTTCATGCCGAAGGAGATCACACAAGCCCTGAGCATATCTTCAAGAATCTGGTTGACACGCTCGACTTGACCGCTAGTTTGAGGATGGAAAGCTGTGCTGAAGCGGATGTTGGTGCCCATGGCCTTCTGAAAAGAACCCCAAAACTTGGAGGTAAAGATGCTGCCACGGTCTGAAGAGATCACTTGTGGAATACCGTGCAGAGAGACAATTCGAGAGTTATAGAGTTCCGCCAATTGAGCTGCAGTGATTGACTCTTTGATGGGCAGAAAATGAGCCACTTTGGTGAGTTTGTCGATGACAACGAATATAGCATCATTGCCACGCTTGGACTTAGGAAACCCAGTCACGAAGTCCATTTCAATGTGGTCAAACTTCCATTCTGGAGTGGCAAGAGGTTGGAGGAGACCAGCTGGCCTTTGGTGTTCTGCCTTCACTCTTCTGCAGACATCACACTCATTCACGAATTGAGCAATCTCGCGCTTCATTCGAGTCCACCAATAAGCCTGCTTGAGGTCCTGATACATCTTCGTACTCCCAGGGTGGATGGAGAGGAGAGAATTGTGAGCCTCGTTCATGATCACTTTACAGAGGTCACCTTTGGGTACAACAATACGATCCTCAAAGAAGAGAGTATCCTTGTCATCAAGGCGGTAGCACTTGTACTTGGGTTGACTCTTGGCAATCCCAATATTCACCTTTTTCACCATAGCATCAAGAAGCTGAGCTTGGCGAATCTGGTCTTCCAAGGTAGGAGAGACTTGAAGGTTGGCGAGGAAACCTTGAGGAACAACTTGCAGATTAAGCTTGCGGAAAGCTTCACAAAGCTCGGGTTGATAAGGCTTGAGAATCAGACTGTTGCAATAAGCTTTCCTGCTCAATGCGTCAGCAATCACATTGGCCTTGCCTGGAGTATACTCGATACTTGGATTATACTCTTGAATCATTTCGACCCATCGAGTTTGCCTGAGGTTGAGATTAGGCTGAGTGAAGATGTACTTGAGACTCTTGTGGTCAGTGAAAATGTCCACTTTTCTTCCCAATAAGAGATGTCTCCAAGTCAAAAGAGCATGCACAACTGCCGCCAACTCGAGATCATGAGTGGGGTAGTTCTTCTCATTGGGCTTCAACTGGCGAGAGGTATAGGCAACAACTTTCTTCTCTTGCATCAACACTGCGCCAAGACCTTGGAGAGAGGCATCACAAAAGACCTCGTACGGCTTGGATTCATCAGACGGAGTCAGAACTGGAGCAGTGACCAATTTCTCTTTCAAAGTGTTGAAAGCAATGTCACACTCCGGAGACCATACGTACTTGACGTGCTTCTGGAGAAGATTAGAGAGAGGCTTCGCGATCTTAGAAAAGTTTTCAACGAATCTTCGGTAGTAGCTTGCGAGACCGAGGAAGCTACGGAGTTGCTTCACGTTCTGAGGAGGTTCCCAATTCACAATTGCAGACACCTTCTCAGGATTCACGGCAATGCCCTTGGCAGAGATGATATGACCAAGATAAAGAACCTCATCGAGCCAAAGTTCACACTTGGAGAACTTGGCGTAGAACTGGTGTTCTCTGAGCTTATCGAGTACCAAACGCAAGTGCTTGGCATGATCTTCCTTGTTCTTCGAGAAAACCAGAATGTCGTCGAGATAGACCAAAACGAAGTCATTGGTGTAGGCGTTGAAGATGAAGTTCATCATGCGAGAGAACGTCGGAGGAGCGTTGACGAGGCCAAAAGACATGACAGTGTATTCATATGAACCATAGCTTGTTCTGAAAGCCGTCTTGGGAATATCTTGTTCACGGATTCGAATCTGATGATAACCCATACGGAGATCAAGCTTGGAGAATACTTGGGAACCTTTGAGTTGTTCGAACAGCTCGTTGATGTTGGGAAGTGGGTATTTGTTCTTGATAGTCTTCTTGTTCAATGGACGGTAATCAACACAAAGTTGGTCCGTTCCATCCTTCTTCTTCACAAAAAGAACACCACAACCCCATGGAGAAGAACTAGGCCGGATGAGACCCATTCTCTCTTGAATATCGAGTTGCTTCTTCAGCTCCTTCAACTCTTCAGGTCCGAGCTTGTAAGGACGCTTGCACACAGGTTCCGTGCCGGGCTCAAGATCAATGACGAATTCAACTGGCCGGTGCGGAGGCATTCCTGGAAGCTCTTCTGGAAAGACGTCTTGATATTCGCAAACAACTGGAATTTGCGAGATAGCATCCAGTTCACCCTTCTCATTGAGAGAAAACAAACGGATGGTATTATCCCGAGCGGCAAAGACAATTACATCCTCAGACGAATGAGTCAATTGAATCTGTCTGGCTGCACAATCAAGCTGAGCCTTGTGCTTAGAAAGCCAATCCATCCCGAGAATAAGATCAATATCCGAGTTACCAAGAACCATTGGAGAAGCCAGAAACTTGAAATCACCCATCAAGATAGAAATATCCGGAACCATCATACTAGAACTCAGACGCTTAGCCGGAGAGACGACTTGCATAGCTCTAGGTAAAGCCTTAGTACTAAAATTGTTCTCCGATGCAAATGGGAATGACATGAAGGAATGCGATGCACCAGAGTCAAAAAGTACTTTTGCAGGAATATCATTAACAGGAAGGTTACCCATGATGACATCTGACGAGTCCTCTGCCTGAGCTGCATTCATCAAGTTGACCTTGGCATGCTTGGGGTTATGCTTGACCACAACTATACTTGCCGATCTGACAGGAGGAGGAGGAGGAAGACGCCTCTGGTTGAGACACTTGTTGGCATAGTGACCCTTCTGTTGGCATTTGTTGCACATGACCTCTGAAAGCGGATGGTGATACGGAGCACTCGATCTTGGAGCTTGAGACGAAGTCTTGTTCTGAAAGCCAGGGTTGGGTGGGTGGGAAGATCCACTGCCACCTTTGCTCTTCTGCTGATACGGCTGACGGAACGGAGGAGGAGGAAGCCAATACTTCTGCTGCTTGGCCACTTGAGTAGAGGAAGAAGGAGTAGCATCTCTGACTCGCTTCTTGGAAGCATCACACCTCAGTTGAGCGGCCTCTTGCTTCAATGCCATGTTGTAGAACTCATCGTACCTCAAGGGCTCAAAGAGAACAAGAGCTAGCTGAATTTCTTCTCTGAGACCACCCCTGAACTGGTATATCATGCTCTTCTCATCAGGGACGTCCTGCTTGGCAAAGCGGGCGAGCTTCTGAAACAACTTGTTGTAGTCATAGACAGACAAAGAGCCTTGCTTCAGGTTGCGGAATTCCTCATGCTTGTTTTCAACCACGCTCTGAGGGATATGGTGAGCTCTGAAATCTTAACAGAATTCATCCCAAGTGATCACACGTCCACCTCTGGAATCCTTGTACTGCTGGAACCATTCTGCAGCTTGATCTTTGAGTTGGAAGGAAGCGAACTTGAGAAAGTCCTCAGGCCTGACGTTACTGCACTCGAAATGCTTGCACAGATCCACGAGCCAATCATCAGCATCGGTTGCCTCAACACAATTGCTGAAAGTCTTTGGCCCGTTAGCAAGGAATTGGTTGAGTGTAGCAAAGTGATTCTGATTGTTGCCTTGGTTCCCTTGGTTGCCTTGATTGCGCTCTTGAAGAATTTGCATGATCAACTGTGTGTTTGCATTGGTTGCGGCCATCACAACTTGCCATGCCTCCGGAGGAGGTGGAGGTGGTGGCAGATCTTGATTCTGATTCTGATTGGTGCTCTTAGCGGGAGCCATCCTGAAGAGGTTGACCACCGTTAGCACATTGACAGATAAAATGAAGCTGAATCCAACGGAATGAAAATTGCAACATATAGTCTCCACATCCGAACAATGAACGAATGCATTCCTCTTGAAATGGTCACATATCCATAAATTGAGAAGCCATGTAGAATTTAGGTAGAGAAATAAATCAACAAGGTATGGATCAAGAACGAATACTCGGTAAGAAATCCCAATCTCAAACCAAATATCCGTGGAAGAAGAACTAGAGCTACTAGAATTCCCACCTATGAAACTCCCGAACCTTTCCGGTTATGCAATCAGGTGTTGGGAATACAGGGGAAGCATAATATCTCACCCAAATCTAGCAAATCCTACATCCAGCTGTATCCATCCTTTAACACATAACCGAGAAAAACTTCGGAAACCATCTACCTCAAC
Organism: Triticum urartu; assembly: GCF_056163025.1. Classification (NCBI taxonomy): domain Eukaryota; kingdom Viridiplantae; phylum Streptophyta; class Magnoliopsida; order Poales; family Poaceae; genus Triticum; species Triticum urartu. Next base: position 476,715,580 of record NC_141879.1, read on the forward strand.
CTTCGAAAAGCATCCGTTATACAAGTTATGGCGATACTCCCGAACTCCCGCCCCGGTACTGGGTGGCGTCGAGGTTATCTCACCAACGAACTGCATAAAAGAGATTTTCGATGTCGGCGTACTAAACTCAGGTATTCCAGAACTGCAACGATAAAATTATGACGACAACACCTCAGAGCTCAACTCCCGGGACACTTCCACAAAACCCCTGACAGGAGGCACCAAGACAATGTTCTCGTCATAAAACCATCGAAACGATTCCAAGATACCCGCGTGATCCTAAAAAAATTTAGTGAAATTTGAGAAGAGAAGAGTCAAAACTCTACGTCAGGATGCCTTACCAGAGCGATGAGGAGACTGGGAAGTAAAAAGAATTCCTAAACTCTCCGATATATAATTCCTAAATGAGTCAAAACATTTTTCTAGACACAACTCGACCGCTAAAAACGATCAAGCAATGGGGCTCCTAAGGTCGGGGAAGGCTCTGATTACCAACTTGCAACACCCTCGATTCGACTATAGCTCCCACGTGTCGAGGCACGACTTAGAGACATAATCGCATTGAAGGCATATGTCGCAAGTTAGGCCATCTTCACAACATCCCATGTAATATATAGATAATAAAAGGGGAGATAACATAGTTGGCTTACACTCGCCACGTCAATCAAGTACATAAATAACATTACATCATTCAAACACTCATGGCCCGACTATGGCGCCAAAATAAAAGATAACCCAACATGCGACACGGTCCCGATCACCCCCAACTGGGCACCACTACTGATCATCAGGGAAAGACACGTAGTATCATTGAGAGTCCTCGTCGGACTCCCACTTGAGCTCAAGCGCGTCACCTGGAGCGGAATCATCAGGCCCTGCATCTGGTGTAATAGTAATCTGTGAGCCACAGGGACTCAGCAATCTCGCACCCTCGCGATCAAGACTATTTAAGCTTAATAGGTAAGGCTAGGTAAAAATATGTGGAGCTGCAGCAAGCGACTAGCATATATGGTGGCTATCCTGTTCGCAAAAGAGAGCGAGAAGAGAGGGCAAAGCGCGAACGAGAAACTAGAGAACAACCTGCGCAAGCATTACTTCAACACCGTTTTCACTTCCCGGACTCCGCCGAGAAGAGACCATCACGGTAACTCACACTGTTGATTCATTTTAGTTAAGTTAAGGTTCAAGTTATCTACAACCGGACATTAACAAATTCCCATCTGCCCATATCCGTGGGCATGGCTTTCAAAAGTTCAAATCCCTGCAGGGGAGTCCCAACTTAGCCCATGACAAGCTCTCACGGTCAACAAAGGAATAGACCTCCTCCCGAGACGTTCCGATCAGACTCGGTATCTCGGTTCTTCAAGACACTTCGACAGGTTAAAACAAGACCAGCAACACCGCCCGAATGTGCCGACAAATCCCGATAGGAGCTGCACATATCTCGTTCTCAGGGCACACTCAGATGAGACTAGCTACGAGTAAAACCAACCCTCAAGTTGCCCCGAGGTGGCCCCGCAGGCAGCTCAGTCGGACCAACACTCAGAGGAGCACTGGCCCGGGGGGGGGGGGTTTAAAATAAGATAACCCTCGGGCTCCGGAAACCCAAGGGAAAAAGGGGCTAGGTGGCAAATGGTAAAACCAAGGTTGGGCATTGCTGGAAAAGCTTTAATCAAGGCGAACTATCAAGGGGTTCCCATTATAACCCAACCGCGTAAGGAACGCAAAATCCGGGAACATAACACCGATATGACGGAAACTAAGGCGTCAAGAGTGGAACAAAACACTAGGCGAGAGGCCGAGCCTTCCACCCTTTACCAAGTATATAGATGCATTAAGATAACATGGCAATATAATGATATCCCAACAAGTAAATAAATGTTCCAACAAGGAACGGTCTCCCATCTTCACCTGCAACTGGCAACGCTATAAGAGGGGCTGAGCAAAGCGGTAACATAGCCAAACAACGGTTTGCTAGGACATGGTGGGTTAGAGGTTTGACATGGCAATTTGGGAGGCTTGAAAGCAAGTGGTAGGCATCGTAGCATTGGCATAGCAAAAGAGCGAGCATCTAGCAAAGCAAAGATAGCAGTGATTTCGAGGGTATGATCATCTTGCCTGCAAAGTTGTCAGAGTTGACTGGATCCTCGAAAGCAAACTCAACGGGCTCCTCGTTAGCAAACTGTCTCCCGGCTCTACCCAAACAAGACAAACAAACAAATGGGACACAATCAACCACGTGCAAAGCTCAAACAATAAGATGCAAAGATGGTATGCTATGCGGGATGCGATGCGGGATGCATATGCAAGATTTGACATGGGATGCAAGAACCTGGCCTCAACTTGGGAATCCAAGTGTGCCACTGGAAAGATGAGATGAAATCGCTTGAAAACGATAAAGAACGGCGGAATCGGAGTTACCGTTTGGAAATGGCAAGCAATTCAAATATGGCCACGTTCTGCGATTGACAGCAAGTAGCCACCTAAATGCAACAAGATGAACATGCTACAACACCCAAACGTGGCATCAAAATACATGGCAGGGATGCATTCATGATGCTTAACAAAATTCTAGCACTGAGCTACGACCAATTCATCCATTAACAGGTTCAAACAAGCATGGCAAAAATGCATATGGTAAACAGATCTCAGACTTTGTGAAATTAACACTTGTCTGAAATTTCAGATCTGGTAGCACACTTCGGAGCAACAAAACTATATTCTACAGGACCTGAACATGACAAAGTAAAGCATGGCATCGAGATACTCAAAGAGATTAACAAAAGTCCCTTAGTGACCTTGAGCCAAAAGGGATCAGAAAATACAATTGCAAGCATGTGAACATGGCAAAAACATAATCAGTTCTCAGACTTAGTGAAAACTGGAGCATGCCGAAAAAGATATCAAGTAGGCATGTTTACGAGCTTGATGCACTCACTACGGAGCAATTCATGATAATCTAAGCATACACCCATCAAGAATACACAAAATGCAAGCTAGACATGGCAAGAACAATAACATAGCATGCACGGATCAACTACAACATCCTCGACAAAATTGCTAACAAGTGGACAATCTTCCCAGATTCACGAAGTAGCAAAAGTAGAGCTCGATTGGCTCAAGCTAGGGTGCTCCATAATTGCAAACAAAGACATGGATGGATAGAGCACTACAATATTAACAAAACATCCTTACTGATCATCCTCAAAAGAGGCACGGATCACTAGGAAACAACATGAACATATGGCAACATGAGAAAAACAGATCAAGGACTTAGTGGAAATGCTAAGTCCCTGAAATCAGCATTACCAAGTGCCTCACTTTGCAAGCTTGTGCTAGTCACCACACACATCACAAAAATACATGGGTTGCACCTCTGGAAAGATGGAAAAACCCTTAACAAAACATATGTAGAGCTCATGGGCATATCATGCACACATTAATCATGGCAAAAATGACAAATATCTAAATGGAGCAGCAGATCTGACAATTATCTCAAGTAGCACTCTTCTAACAGCATTTTGGGCATCAAGATGAACTCAAATGAAAATGATGCAATGGAATGAAATGATGTACTCTCTGAGACGAACATTTTGATATGCTATATGCGCAAAACGGAGTTACGGATGCAAAGTTATGGCACGATGAACAAGGAAACATGAGCTAGGGTTTCGGGAGAAAAGTCAACCCAAACAGGATCTCAGATCCAGATCCGGGGCAAGGGCGCGATTTACGAGGTTCACCGGCCGGAGTTGCTGAAGCTTGCCGGAGACGTCGCCGGAGTTGGAGAGGAGACCGGAGCCGGGGCCGGCGAGCTCCGAGCGGCGCATTGCCGTGGTGCGGCGGGGTCGGCGGCGGCCGATGCAGTGGCGCGCGGCGGCCGGCGCGGTGGCGCGCGGCGGAGCGGCGAGGGAGCTCCGCCACCGGAGATGGGCAGCGGGGCGGCGCGGTGAGGGCGGCGTCCCGCGGGCAGGTGGCGGCGGACCCGGGCCCGGCGGGAGGAGGCGGCGATGTGGGTGCGACTGCCCACGTGGCGGCTCGTGGTTGGCGGGGCGATTTCGTCCGGCCGGACCGGATGTATCCGGCCGCGCGGAGGTGCTGGAACTAGGGTTTCGAATGGGGGAGATCCGGATTTTCGAGGAGGGGTCTTTAAATAGGCATAGAGGGAGCTAGGAGAGTCCAAATGAGGTGCGGTTTTCGGCCACGCGATCGTGATCGAATGCTCTAGGTGATGGAGAAGGTTTTGGTGGGTTTTGGGCCAAAATGGAGGGGTGTTGGGCTGCAACACACACGAGGCCTTTTCGGTCCCTCGGTTGACCGTTGGAGTATCAAACGAAGTGCAAATGATACGAAACTTGACAGGCGGTCTACCGGTAGTAAACCAAGGCCGCTTGTCAAGTCTCGGTCCAATCCGGAAATGTTTAATCCCCACACACGAAAGAAAGGTAGAAATGACCACCGGAGGAGAAGAAGCGCCGGAATGCAAAACGGACAACGGGGAAAATGCTTGAATGCATGAGATGAACACGTATGCAAATGCAATGCACATGATGACATGATATGAGATGCATGAAAATGACAACAACACACGAAGAGAAAAAACCCGAACCCGAGAAAATAAAATAACTTAAGGCCGGAAACGGCAAGAGTTGGAATACATATTGGGTAAGTCATATCCGGGGTGTTACACCCTCCGGGACGACACCTTGACGTCGTCCAGCCTGTTGGGCGAGGAAGCTTGTGGAGGCATTTCGCTTTCCATCATCTCGGGTAAAAGGTCCCCTGAGGAGGAGGATTGCTGAGGAAGACTGTGTGCCGGACTACAAAACGCATATTCTAGATGTTACCTTTGCAAAGAGAAAAGGAACGGGGTATGTTTAAAATATCTTTGTTCACTTACAATTCGGCTGGAGGCTTGTCCTTACGAAGGGATTGTGCGACAACAACACCTTCCGAGCCTGAACCGCCTGACAGGGGCATTTTGCCTCGCTTAGGAGCCCTTACCTCCCAACTCTCGGAGGCAGCCCTTTTCTTACCATGGGAAGAAGGGATGTCAGCTTTCCTTCCCTTTTGTCTTCGGAAGAGGGAGCCCTAGTCTCCTCAGACACAATGTGTGGTGTGCCTCCAGGATGGAAGCCGCCTTTGGCTCCCCCGCTCTTCTCATTCTCCTCCTCCACCGGCGCCTGCTATCGCACTGGGACCAGCATCCTTGCTAGTATGGGACTAGCTGAGTCTTCGGGAAGAGGAGCCGAACACCTGATTCACTCCGCCTTCTTTATCCAGCCCTAGAAGAAGATGGTTTTCTCAGCAACTTATCATGAGATGCGTATCCAAGCTATGTTCAAGAATCGAGTGCTTACCGAGGTATCCGGATTGTTGCAGTCGAGACCGATGTCTTCTGTAGTGTCCGGCCACTGTTTTCGTTTCCCGAAAAATAACTTCCGCATTCGTCTATGCGTCGCACCGAAGAAGTGCTGAAGGGTTCATGGTCCTTCTGGATTAAACTCCCACATGTGGAGGGACCGTCTTTGGCACGGGAGGATCCGGCGGACTAGCATTACTTGAATTACGTCGATGAGTTCAGTGTCCCTCTCAAGGAGACTCCGGATGCGGCTCTAAAGAGTCTGCACTTCATCGGTTGATCCCCAGTCCAACCCCTTATTGACCCATGATGGGAGCTGAATTGGAGGGCCAGATCGGAACGCAGGTGTAGCTTCCCACTTGGTGCCACGGGGTTTAGTGATATAAAACCACTCCCTCTGCCATAAGTCGGAAGATTCTGTGAAGGATCCTTTTAGCCAGGGAGCGTTGATAAGTTTACCCATTGTAGCACCACCACACTCTGCCCGTCCCCTGTCGACTACCTTCGGCTTCACATTAAAGGTCTTAAGCCACAAGCTGAAGTGTGGGGGAATACGGAGGAAAGCTTCGCACGTAATAATGAATGCCAGAATATGAAGGAGGGAGTCCGGAGTTAGATCGTGAAAATCTAGCCCGTAATAGAACATAAGCCCTCAAACAAAGGGGTGGAGGGCGAACCCCAACCCTCAGAGGAAGTGGGAGATGAATACGACCCCTCTCGCTGGATTTGGGAGTAGGAATAACCTGCCCTTGAGTAGGAAGCCTATGGGGGATTTCCGCGGTCAGATATCGGGCCGCTCGGAGCTTCGCAATGTCCTCCTGTGTGACGGAGGAAGGCACCCACCGACCTTGAGGACTGTGGCCGGCCATGACTGGGAAGCTCGAAACAATCGAAACCTTGGGCGCTGGGGCTCGAGGTTGGAGAGGATGAGGAAAGAGTTGGTGTAAAGAAGCCAGACAGGCCTTAGTCCCTTTATAAAGGCAATAAATATCAAACACCTCCTCCTCGACCTTGAAACATGCCTATTCTTAAGGAATCATGCCAACTGGACGATTGCAATCCCCATGCCCGTGTTGATGATGATGCCGCGATAAGGGGACATGATCTCTGCTTCGATAAGACGTGCCAATGAATCCGCATCTTGGAACATGGAACGGCGAGCGAAGAAACAAAAGGTTCGATATAATAATGAGATGGTGACGTGATATCACATCACAGAAAAATTGTCAGCAGATTGGACTCGCAAAATATTGTTTCCTCGGTGGTGGTGTGGTATTTGTTTTTGTAGAGCCGGATACGCTTGTTGCGTTCGAAGACTGTGTTGGAATGTTTGGAGAAGGAGCCCGCCTTGCAATGCCGAAGCCAATTTACGCGTCGGGCACCTCATCATTGAAGCCTGGTTCAGGGGCTACTGAGGGAGTCCTGGATTAGGGGGTCCTCGGGCGTCCGGACTATGGTACGTATGCCGGACTGATGGACAGTGAAGATGCAAGACCGAAGACTCCCGCCCGTGTCCGGATGGGACTTTCCTTGGCGTGGAAGGCAAGCTTGTCATCCCAATATGAAGATTCCTTTCTCTGTAACCGACTTTGTACAACCCTGGTCCCCTCTGGTGTATATATAACCAGAGGGTTTAGTGCATAGAGGCGCAGAACAATCATAATCAGATAGGCTACACTTCTAGGGTTTTAGCCATTATGATATCGTGGTAGATCAACTCTTGTAAACCCCATACTCATCAATATTAATCTAGCAAGACATAGTGTTTTACCTCCATCAAGAGGGCCCAAACCTGGGTAAACATTGTGTTCCCTGTCTCCTATTACCATCAACCTCAGACGCACAGTTCGGGATCCCCTACCCGAGATCCGCCGGTTTTGACACCGACAGGACCATCATATGTAGTATGCTTGATATGAACCTCGCTCTGTGTGGGTGCATGGTTTATGGTTTTTGAGGCATGTGGCACATCAAAGTTGTGCATTTGGGTTATTCATCATATATATGTTTGGCCCACATGCAAAGCGGTGGTGGTTGTCCTCTCGCACCCACTTAAGCAATCATTAGCGATATCGATGCTTTCCATCTGTGGGCCCGCTTGGTCCATCACTTCTTTTTGCCTGACAACAAGAGAGGTCAATTTGACTTAGGAGGGGAATATTATTTTTGCTCTGGGATGACATGCATGGTACACTTTGAGCACACACACATGCATGTGTATGCATGAATCCCTCCCATCGAGTCAAAGTGGCTAGTACAACGACACCATCATGAACCGATCTCACTCTGTGTGGGGAGCTAGTGTACGATTTTGACACACGCGCCAGATCAATGTTGTGTATTCAAACATGCATGCACACATCACCTCCATACATATGCATGTCGTGGTTGCCTTCGAACAATACACTCCCTCGCGTGGTTATCGGCGACAAGCCTATATATTCATGGGCCGCATGGACATCCATGATCACCTTGACCAACAACAAGACAGGTTACCATGGCTGATTCTTCATTTGGTTCGTGTTATCGTAGTATAGGTCATGGTGAGATTCAGACCTAATTAAGTTTGACCGCATATACTATGAACGCATGCATGCACATATGAATCCCCGTCGTTGGTTTGAAGTGTGGTATAACATACATATGCATCGTGAACCTAACCCTCACTCGGTGTGGGGATTTCTAGTTCGAAATCACGATGCAACATAAAAGTTGTTCCATTGTTACTAAAAAACACACCTCTCCATACATATGTTTGGGCCACACGCATGCAGTGGTTGTCTTCGAGGACTAGCTACTTGCATGATTATTGGCGAGCTAGCCCATCTCCCGGGTCGCATGGACGGCCATCACTTTGACCAACAACAAGAGAGAGGTTGTACGACCAAGGTGGATTATTCTTGGTCCGTTTTAAGATCCATCTTGGTGAGATATATGCCTCCCTGGCCCGCTGACTGAAAGTGTGTGTGGGGGGGGGGGGGAGGGGGTTGCTATATCGCACTTTGCTAGGTGAACCTCGGTTGGGGGGGCATGCATTCATAGCTTAATTAGGATTCCCTTCGTGGCGACACGAGGGGGGTGGGTGGCTGCTAGCTACTTCACACTTTGCTAGGTGAACCTCGGTTGGGGGGAGGGGCATGCTCATAGCTTAGGATTCCCTTCATGCCAACACGAGGGGGGGCTGCTAGCTACTTCGCACTTTGCTAGGTGAACCTCGGTTGGGGGGGGGGGCATGTGCAGTCATAGCTTAGGATTCCCTTCATGCTGACACGAGGGAGGGTGGCTGCTAGCTACTTCACAATTTGCTTGGGTGAACCTCGGTTGGGGGGGGGGGGTGGAGGGCATGCATTCATAGCTTATGATTCCCTTCGTGCCGACACGAGGGAGGGGGTCTACTAGGTACTTCGCACTTTGCTAGGTGAACCTCGGTTGGGGAGGGGCATGTGCATTCATAGCTTAGGATTCCCTTCATGCCGACACGAGGGAGGGGTGGTTGCTAGCTACTTCACACTTTGCTAGGGTGAACCTCGGTCGGGGGGGGGGGGAGGGCATGCATTCATAGCTTAGCTAGGATTCCCTTCGTGTCGACACGAGGAGGGGGGCTGCTTGCTAGTTCGCACTGTGCTAGGTGAACTTCGGTTGGGGGGGCATGCATTCATAGCTTAGGAATCCCTTCGTGCCGACACGAGGGAGGGGGGCTGCTAGCTCTACTTCACACTTTGCTAGGTGAACCTCGGTTGGGGGGAATGCATTCATAGCTCAGGATTCCCTTTGTGCCGACACGAGGGGGGGGGCTACTACCTACTTCGCACTTTGCCACGGTGAACCTCGGTTGGGGGGGCATGCATTCATAGCTTAGGATTCTCTTCGTGCCGACACGAGGGAGGAGGGGGGCTTCTAGCTACTTCACACTTTGATAGGTGAACCTCGGTTGAGGGGGAGGGGGCATGCATTCATAGCTTAGGATTCCCTTCATGCCGACACGAGGGGGTGGGGGTGGGGGCAAGCAATACCGTGCGCTTTGCGAGAGAGGTGCCACATCGAAGTTGCATTTGGTACTTGAAAATAAAATCACCCTTTCGATAAATAAATTTGGTCCACATGCAAGTGTGTTCGTGTTCTGACCCTCTCCCGCGTCATTTTTCGCCAAATTTATGAACATTAGACAAGTCAGATGACGCAACAGACACGGTTCACTCAAACTAACCATGTGCCATGCCGGTGCACCTGTCACGCACACATCCGCACAGTACATTGGGCTCCACGAGGCTCTGCCTCTCAAAAATATTTGCCCGCCTCGAGGGCTTTTCTGTTTCATAACACACGGTTGTTATCTCCGGACCGTGTGCGATGTTTCTTGTTCCCAATCCCGCGTGCATCCCTAGAAAATATCTGCTTGCCTCGAGGGTTTTTCTATTTCATAACACACGGTTGTTATCTCCGGACCGTATGCGGTTTACTATCATCAAAATTTTCAATAGCCCGACATTTCACTCCCGCCTTTGACTCTCGCGTAGTAAAATTTTCAGTACCCTCATCATTTCCTCAAACACCCCGCGCCCCCCTCCGCACACACACACACACACCAAAACCTCCTCGGGCGTGCGCACACACACACCCCCTCCCTCACTCGAAACCCTAGCAAAGTCACCACCACCACCGCAAGGCCTCCATTGCCAACATCTGCCGGTTTTCCCGTTCATCTTACCCACCGATCTCCATACCCAGGCCGCCCTGAGTTTCTTAGATGACGCCTGCCAAACGCCCCCTTTCCCACAGATCCCCATCCCCATCCCCATCCCCCACTCCAGAGTGTTGTAGCCTAAACCCGGCTACGCTTCCCGTGGAGCTCGAGGAGCGACTGTCCCAAAAGAGGTGTATAGCCGTCTCTTCGCACGACATCGCTGAGGAAGCTGATGACCATTACTGGTGGCAGGCACTGAAGCAGCGGGGTAGAGTATGCGGGCATGTCTTGTCCGCTGGCAACGACATCGAGGTCATCGACAGCGACGCCCTGAGGCAGGCTGTGTCACAGGTTAAGTCGCCCACCCCCAACCCCTCGGGTTCAACCACCGTCGATCTCATCCATGGCCCCGCCGCTGATCTCCTCTGGCTCGCTCTCAACAATTTGCCATTCTACATCACCATCGAGCCCCTTTTGTCATTTCTGAAGGACACGTTCTGCGACGCTGGCTTGGGATCCACAACTTCCAAGTCAGACCTCATCGACGATGACCACGAGGAGGGAACCCTCTTCGGCTCTTCCAATGGGAAAGAGCCCATCTGCTCTTCCAAGGGGAAAGCGCCCGTCTGCGACATCAGGGAGGGCACCCTACAGCCGTGCTCTTCCAAGGGGAAGGAGCCCATCTGCGACAACATGGAGTGCATCCATGGTCCGTGCTCTTCCCATAGGAACAAGCCCATCCATGACAAGTGAGGAAACCCATGATTCGATCGGTCATCGGTATGTTACTTGCCCAAGATTCGATCGTCGGTATCATCATACCTAGTTCAATATCGTCACTGGGAAGTCTCTTTACTCATTCTGTAATGCATCATCCCGTGACTAACTAATTAGTCACATTGCTTGCAAGGCTCATAGTGATGTGCATTCCTGAGAGGGCCCGGAGATACCTCTCTGATACACAGAGTGACAAATCCTAATCTCGATCTATGCCAACTCAACAAACACCATCGGAGACACTTGTAGACATCTTTATAATTACCCATTTACGTTGTGACATTTGATAGCACACAAGGTGTTCCTCCGGTATTCGGGAGTTGCATAATCTCATAGTCATAGGAACATGTATAAGTCATGAAGCAATAGCAATAAACTAAACGATCATAGTTCTAAGCTAAACGGATGGGTCTTATCCATCACATCATTCTCTAATGATGTGATCCCGTTCATCAAATGACAACACATTTCTATGGCTAGGAAACTTAACCATCTTTGATAAACGAGCTAGTCAAGTAGAGGCATACTAGGGACCAATGTTGGGGATATCGCTTATCGGGAACTTATCGGTCGACCCATGATAAGGGGTAAATCGGCCAGTTTATCGGCATATCGGCTGATTTATCGCCATATCGGCTGATTTATCGGCCGATTAATCTTATCGGTCAGAGAGCGGTAAGCGATAAATCGAACGATTTATCGGAATATCGGAAGATATCTTGAACAGTGCTAGGGACACTCCGTTTGTCTATGTATTCACACATGTACTAAGTTTACAGTTAATACAATTTTAGCATGAATAATAAACATTTATCATGATATAAGGAAATATAAATAACAACTTTATTATTGCCTCTAGGGCATATTTCCTTCAGCCTATGGTTCGCTTCATCGCACCCCGCGAGTGGGGGCTGGGCATGGTGCGCACGCCGGTGCTAAAGATGCCCTGAGAGCCCAGGCCACAGCAGCTGTGGCCTTGCCCGCGCGCACACCTCTCTGGGTCCTCGCGTGGCGCTCTCGAGCAAACTGGTAGGCACACATTGCCCGGGACCCTCAACAGGCAACCCCTCGGGGACCTTGAACCAGACACCACGACCAGGCAAGGCAACGGTGGTCACCCCTACTCAGGGATCATGTGTGCATGAAAAGTAAAAGACGGACAACAACAGGGAGTGCAAATATCACTTAATACATTGTAGGAAAAATTCGTTCGCATCCCTGTAGGGTCACATTCGAAGTTCTAACAGGAAGGCAGGGAAACACGAGCTCAACGAGGTGCGCCGTTGTCATCGCCTCCACTGCCCTCGTCATCATCTTCTCTACCGTCATCATCTTCAAAAGCTTCACCCTCTTCGGCCGCGGGTGCGACCACATCGTCGGTAGGGGCGAGCTCCGCGATTAGGTCGTCCATGTGATCATCCACCCAGCTCGCCGGGGCGTCTTGGATTGACCCGGGCACAGTGGCTATCGCGGCATCGAAATCAAAGTCAGGGTTGGAGCAAAGAAGGTGGCTGAAAATGCGCGCCCAAGAAGGTCGCGGCTCTTCTCCATGGCGAGTCGGCGCACCCTCGCGGCCCCACCCTGGAGACGAGTCAGGACCTGGGTGAAGAAGCTGAGGTATCTAGTGTCATCGGCTTCGAGCGGGTGGGAGACGTTCTCGTCGCAGATGCTGCTTAGGGCCCTGTTGGCCCTGAGCCCAAGGGCCTCAAACATCAAGGAACTCTCACGCTACAGCATTCGGCTATAACCCGCCTCGTTTGAGGCTCTCTACATGAGGGACGTAATGCCTTCGACCTGCTGATGGAGGAAGGACAACTCGGCCTCAGTGGTAGCTCGAGCTGCCTTAGCGGCCTTCTCATGCTGCTCCACTACGGCTAGCTTCCCCTCGAGGGCGTCGGCCTTGCCCTGCAGCTCGACGCGCCGCTGCTTGTAGCGAGCCTCCTGGAGCTCCGGCTTCTGGCGATATTCCTCGACGAGGGTCTCACGGATCCCTGCCACCTTCTGGTCGATCTCTTGTTGGATCCTCGCCTCCCGAGAGGCAAGGACATCCTTGATGGTCGCCACTTGGCGCTCCATCACTTCCAGTGGCTCGTGCTCCAGGCTTAGCTCGACCGCTTCCAATGCTAGCGTCTCACCGGGCACGCGGGGCCTCGCCTCGCTCGTGGGCAGCGCAGCTATCGGAGTGGCAGGCGCGGCCATGCGCGACTGGACTCGCTGCTCAAGGATGGTGTTGGAGGCATGGAACTCCCTCTCGCGCGCCTTCGCCGCTTCACGCCGGTGGTCTGCGGCCCGGGCCTCTTCCAAGGCGCGGTCGCGAGCCTCCCTCATCGCAGTTAGATGCCCCTTCGCCTCCAGTCGGGCCTGCTCATGCTGCAGATGACCAAAGTTGATGGAGACTTGCAGCTGGCGCCAGGCGCAGGCGCTCTACCTTGAGGCGGGCGTCAACGTCGCCAAGCTCCACTCCGAGCTGCCCAAGCGCATGTTGCCTCCTGAAGAAGGTCATGCAGGATGGCACTGCGCCCACGCGCAATCTCCAACACGCGGCCTGGGCTTTCTCCCACGCACCGGCCAGCCCGAGAGGCACGCGGGGCCTCGCCTGCCTTAGGCAGGGGCCCGAGGCTGGGACTCCTTCGCCCGCTCTTGCAACCCGAGAGGGGGCCTGATGCAAACTCGCCCCACTACTTGAAGACGGTGCCATCCCGTAGGGTGCCCGGTTCCCAGCAAGGACCAGCGGGGGATCCCTCGGCACAACATCCGTGCCCCATAGGCCATCCCAGGAGAAGGATGCCCGCAGTACGAGTCTGCGGCCACCCGAGGGCGACCCTGGCTCGTATGCGGGCACTGCCTCGCGCATGGCCGTCGGGCTCGTGAGGCTTAAGATCGCGAAGGGACCAGAGCCCTTCGAAGGACGCGCTCGGGACGTGCTCGCCCCCACAATAGGAAGGATCCTAAGGGGAAAAAGTCAAAAGAGGACGTAACATGCGAGAGTCAAAGGAAAGACAAGGTACTTACTCGTCCGTAGCTATCCACTTCCTCCTTTTCAGGATCCATGGGACAAGGTCGTAGTGGCTCCCGAGCCCCTTCCTCTTGTGGGATACCCCAAGGCCCAGAGGGAACACACTTCAGGCTAGCGCATCACACTCCACGGCGGGGACGGTAGTTGCATCCGTAGACGGGGCTCCTCCCCGCCACCTGTGGGGCTAGGGGCGGCCACCTCAGGAGCGCGTGGTGGCGCTTGCTCCTCAGCGGCCACCTCAAGAGCACGTGGTGGTGCCTGCTCTTCAGCGGCCTCCTCAGGAGCGCGTGGCGGTGCCCGCTCCCCCGTAGTCACCTCAGGAGCACGCACCATAGGGCCTCTGAGCACGGGAGTCACCAAGAGGGGCTTGTCACGAGGCCCCTCATGGCCCTCAGGGGGCAGCCCCCACTCATCGATGCATGGCATCTTCTCGGCGAAGGCCCTCTAGTTTAGGCAGTTTTACAGGGGGCGTCCCTCAGGAGGAAGCGCGGCAGGCTCCCAGTTAGGAGCTGCAGCACCCTGTGCAACATGTTGGAGGGGAGTGAAGGCACCTGGAGCCTCATGGAGTCATCAGGGCCAGTGAAGGCCCACATTGGGCGAGTATGGCGCTGGAGTGGAGCGATGCGCCGCCGAACGAATTCCCTCACCACCATCACCGTCGTCACCCCCGTGATATGTCTCCAATGTATCTATAATTTATGAAGTATTCATGCCATGTTTACAAAAAATTTATATGATTTTGGTATGATTTGATTAGAACTAACCAGGACTGACGCTATTTTCAGCAAAACTACCGTGGTGTCGTTTTTTGTGCAAAAATAAAAGTTCTCGAAATGGGCTGAAAATTTACGGTGAATTTTTATGGACCAGAAGAAGCCCCCAAAGCAAAAGAGTTGCGCGAGAAGAGTCCTGAGGCATCCGAAAGGGTGGGGGGGGGGGGCGCCCCCTACCTTGTCGTCGCCTCGTGGACCCCCCTGACTTGTTCCCGATGCCAAAAATTCCTATAAATACCAACACCCCCAGAAATAAACCTAGATCCGGAGTTCCGTCGCTGCAAGCCTCTATAGCCACGAAATACTAATCGGGAGCCCATTCCGACACCCTGCCGGAGGGGAAAACCATCACCGGTGGCCATCTTCATCATCCCGGTGGTTGATACGTCTCCAACGTATCTATAATTTTTGATTGCTCCATGCTATATTATCTACTGTTTTGGACATTATTATCCACTTTTATATTATTTTTGGGACTAACCTATTAACAGGAGGCCCAGCCCAGAATTGCTGTTTTTTGCCTGTTTTAGGGTTTCGAAGAAAAGGAATATCAAACGGAGTCCATACAGAATGAAACCTTCGGGAACGTGATTTTCTCACCGAATACAACTCAGGAGACTTGGACCCTACGTCAAGCCAATCAACGGGAGGCCACGAGGTAGGGGGGCGTGCCTGCCCCCCCAGGCACACCCTCCCCCTCGTGGGGCCCCTGTTGCTCCACCGACGTACTTCTTCCTCCTATATATACCCACGTACCCCCAAACGATCAGATACGGAGCCAAAACCCTAATTCCACCGCCGTAACTTTCTGTATCCACGAGATCCCATCTTGGGGCCTGTTCCGGAGCTCCGCCGGAGGGGGCATCAATCACGGAGGGCTTCTACATCAACACCATAGCCCCTCCGATGAAGTGTGAGTAGTTTACTTCAGACCTACGGGTCCATAGTTAGTAGCTAGATGGCTTCTTCTCTCTTTTTGGATCTCAATACAATGTTCTTCCCTCTCTTGTGGAGATCTATTCGATGTAATCTTCTTTTTGCGGTGTGTTTGTTGAGAACGATGAATTGTGGGTTTATGATCAAGTCTATCTATGTATAATATTTGAATCTTCTCTGAATTATTTTATGTATGATTGGTTATCTTTGCAAGTCTCTTTGAATTATTAGTTTGGTTTGGCCTACTAGATTGATCTTTCTTGCAATGGGAGAAGTGCTTAGCTTTGGGTTCAATCTTGCGGTGTCCTTTCCCAGTGACAGTAAGGGAAGCAAGGCACGTATTGTATTGTTGCCATCGAGGATAACAAGTTGGGGTTTTCTTCATATTGCATGAGTCTATCCCTCTACATCATGTCATCTTGCTTAAGGCGTTACTCTTTTTTTAACTTAATACTCTAGATGCATGCTGGATAGCGGTCGATGAGTGGAGTAATAGTAGTAGATGCAGGCAGGAGTCGGTCTACTTGTCTCGGACGTGATGCCTATATACATGATCATACCTAGATATTGTCATAACTATGCTCAATTATGTCAATTGCTCAACAGTAATTTGTTCACCCACCATAGAATACTTATGCTCTCGAGAGAAGCCACTAGTGAAACCTATGGCCCCCGGGTCTATCTTTATCATATCAATCTCCCATATGAATTTTCTACTTTAAGTTTTGTGTTGTGAAGTTTTCAAGTTTTGGGTAAAGATTTGATGGATTATGGAATAAGGTGTGGCAAGAGCCTAAGCTTGGGGATGCCCATGGCACCCCCAAGATAATCTAAGGACACCTAAAAGCCAAAGCTTAGGGATTCCCCGGAAGGCATCCCCTCTTTCGTCTACTTCTATCAGTAACTTTACTTGGAGCTATATTTTTATTTACCACATGATATGTGTTTTACTTGGAGCGTCTTGTATGATTTGAGTATTTGCTTATTAGTTTACCACAATCATCCTTGCTGTACACACCTTTTGAGAGAGCCATACATGATTTGGAATTTGTTAGAATACTCTATGTGCTTCGCTTATATCTTTTGAGTTATATAATTTTGCTCTAGTGCTTCACTTATATCTTTTAGAGCACGATGGTGGATGTTTTTATAGAAACTATTGATCTCTCATGCTTCACTTAGATTATTTTGAGAGTCTTAAATAGCATGGTAATTTTCTTAAAATCCTAATATGCTTGGTATGCAAGATTAATAATAAAAATTCTCTTATGAGTGTGTTGAATACTATGATAAGTTTGATACTTGATAATTGTTTTGAGACATGAAAAGATGGTAATATTAAGGTCATGCTAGTTGAGTAGTTGTGAATTTGAGAAATACTTGTGTTGAAGCTTGTGATTCCCGTAGCATGCAGGTATGGTGAACCGTTATGTGATGAAGTCAGAGCATGATTTATTTATTGATTGTCTTCCTTATGAGTGGCGGTCGGGGACGAGCGAGGGTCTTTTCCTACCAATCTACCCCCCTAGGAGCATGCGCGTAATACTTTGCTTTGATAACTTGTAGATTTTTACAATAAGTATATGAGTTCCTTATGACTAATGTTGAGTCCATGGATTATACGCACTCTCACCCATCCACCTTTGCTAGCCTCTCTAATGCCGTGCACCTTTTGCCGGTATCATACACCCACCATATACCTTCCTCAAAACAGCCACCATACCTACCTATTATGGAATTTCCATAGCCATTCCGAGATATATTCCCATGCAACTTTCCACCATTCTGTTTATGACACACTCCATCATTGTCATATTGCTTAGCATGATCATGTAGTTGACATAGTATTTATGGCAAAGCCACCGTTCATAATTCTTTCATACTTGTCACTCATGCATCATTGCATATTCCGGTACATCACCGAAGGCATTCATATAGAGTCATATCTTGTTCTAAGTATCGAGTTGTAATTATTTAGTTGTAAGAAAAATAAAAATGTGATGATCATCATTATTACAGCATTGTCCCAAGTGAGGAAAGGATGATGGAGACTATGATTCCCCCACAAGTCGGGATGAGACTCCGGACGAAAAAAAGAGAGAAAGAAAAGAGGCCATAAAAAAGGGGGGAAAGGCCCAAATAAAAAAATTGAGAGAAAAAGAGAGAAGGGACAATATTACTATCCTTTTACCACACTTGTGCTTCAAAGTAGCACCATGATCTTCATAGTAGAGAGTCTCTCATGTTATCACTTTCATATACTAGTGGGAATTTTTCATTATAGAACTTGGCTTGTATATTCCAATGATGGGCTTCCTCAAAATTGCCCTAGGTCTTCATGAGCAAGCAAGTTGGATGCACACCCACTTAGTTCTTTTTGAGCTTTCATATACTTATAGCTCTAGTGCATCCGTTGCATGACAATCCCTACTCACTCACATTGATATCTATTGATGGGCATCTCCATAGCCTGTTGATACGCCTAGTTGATGTGAGACTATCTTCCCCTTTTTCATCTTATCCACAACCACCACTCTATTCCACCTATAGTGCTATATCCATGGCTCACGCTCATGTATTGCGTGAAGATTGAAAAAGTTTTGAGAATGTCAAAAGTATGAAACAATTGCTTGGCTTGTCATCGGGGTTGTGCATGATTTAAATATTTTGTGTGGTGAAGATAGAGCATAGCCAGACTATATGATTTTGTAGGGATAACTTTCTTTAGCCATGGTATTTTGAGAAGACATAATTGCTTTGTTAGTATGCTTGAAGTATTATTATTTTCTATGTCAATATGAACTTTTGTCTTGAATCTTTCGGATCTGAATATGCCAAGTAGTACTCCGCATCAAAAATTCCGTTTTTATCATTTACCTACTCGAGGACGAGCAGGAAATAAGCTTGGGGATGCTTGATACGTCTCCAATGTATCTATAATTTTTGATTGCTCCATGCTATATTATCTACTGTTTTGGACATTATTGGGCTTTATTATCCACTTTTATATTATTTTTGGGACTAACCAATTAACCGGAGGCCCAGCCCAGAATTGCTGTTTTTTGCCTGTTTTAGGGTTTCGAAGAAAAGGAATATCAAACGGAGTCCAAACGTAATGAAACCTTCGGGAACGTGATTTTCTCATTGAATACAATCAGGAGACTTGGACCCTACGTCAAGCCAATCAATAGGAGGCCACGAGGTAGGGCAGCGCGCCTGCCCCCCAGGCGCGCCCTCCACCCTCGTGGGCCCCCTGTTGCTCCACCGACATACTTCTTCCTCCTATATATACCCACGTACCCCCAAACGATCAGATACGGAGCAAAAACCCTAATTCCACCACCGTAACTTTTTGTATCCATGAGATCCCATCTTGGGGCCTGTTCAGGAGCTCCGCCGGAGGGGGCATCGATCACGGAGGGCTTCTACATCAACACCATAGCCTCTCTGATGAAGTGTGAGTAGTTTATTTCAGACCTACGGGTCCATATTTAGTAGCTAGATGGCTTCTTCTCTCTTTTTGGATCTCAATACAATGTTCTCCCCCTCTCTTGTGGAGATCTATTCGATGTAATCTTCTTTTTGCGGTGTTTTGTTGAGACCGATGAATTGTGGGTTGATGATCAAGTCTATCTATGAATAATATTTGAATCTTCTCTGAATTCTTCTATGTATGATTGGTTATCTTTGCAAGTCTCTTTGAATTATCGGTTTGGTTTGGCCTACTAGATTGATCTTTCTTGCAATGGGAGAAGTGCTTAGCTTTGGGTTCAATCTTGTGGTGTCCTTTCCCGGTGACAGTAAGGGAAGCAAGGCACGTATTGTATTGTTTCCATCGAGGATAACAAGATGGGGTTTTCTTCATATTGCATGAGTCTATCCCTCTACATCATGTCATCTTGCTTAAGGTGTTACTCTGTTTTTAACTTAATACTATAGATGCATGCTGGATAGCGGTCGATGAGGGGAGTAATAGTAGTAGATGCAGGAAGGAGTCGGTCTACTTGTCTCGGACGTGATGCCTATATACATGATCATACCTAGGTATTTTCATAACTATGCTCAATTCTGTTAATTGCTCAACAGTAATTTGTTCACCCACCGTAGAATACTTATGCTCTCGAGAGAAGCCACTAGTGAAACCTATAGCCCCGGGTCTATCTTTATCATATCAATCTCCTACTACTTAGTTATTTATTTTGCCTTTCTTTTACTTTGCATCTTTATCATAAAAATACCAAAAATATTATGTTATCATATCTATCAGATCTCACTCTCGTAAGTGGCCCTATAGGGATTGACAACCCCTATTTGCGTTGGTTGCGAGGATTTATTTGTTTTGTGCAGGTACGAGGGACTTGCGTGTAGCCTCCTACTGGATTGATACCTTGGTTCTCAAAAACTAAGGGAAATACTTACACTACTTTGCTGCATCATCCCTTCCTCTTCGAGCAAAACCAACGCAGTGCTAAAAGAGGTAGCGGTGGTCTCCATGATGAGAAAGGAGCAGTTCACCCTCGGGGCTGAGGGTTTGTACTAGTAGCTATGCGTTTGATCTCTCTCTCTCTCTCATGTTCTTGATTTGGCACGATCTTGATGTACCGTGAGCTTTGCTACTATAGTTGAATCATATGGTGTTTCTTCCCCTCTCTGTTCTTGTGATGAATTGAGTTTTACCTTTGAGGTTTCACTATTATCGGATTGAATACTATTATGGATTTGAGAACACTTCATGTATGTCTTGCATGGAATACCCGTGGTGATAATGGGGTGTTCTATTGATTCACTTGATGTATGTTTTGGCACTCAACTCGCAGATTCCCAAGGTGACATTGGGGTAATCTATGCATAGGGGTTGATGCACGTTTTCGTCCTTGTTTCTCCGGTAGGAATCTTGGGGCACTCTTTGAAGTTCTGTGTGTTGGATTTAATATTACGAATCTGAAGTTGTTTGATGCATATCGTATAATTGACCCATAGATACTTGTGGTGACATTGGAGTATCTAGGTGACATTAGGGTTGATTAATGTGTGTCATATGGTGTTATTTTACTACAAACTCTAGGGCTGCTTGTGACACTTATAGGAATAGCTCGATGGATTGATCAGAAAGAATAACTTTGAGGTGGTTTCGTACCCTACAAGCAATTTCATCTTATGTTCTCCGTGATAGGAACTTTGGAGTGACTTTTGTCGCACATTGAGGGATTGACATATGATCTAATTATGTTATCATTGTTAA
This sequence comes from Triticum urartu, assembly GCF_056163025.1. NCBI lineage: Eukaryota > Viridiplantae > Streptophyta > Magnoliopsida > Poales > Poaceae > Triticum > Triticum urartu. Next base: position 476,736,370 of record NC_141879.1, read on the forward strand.
GGAACTTGCACTAGTGAAAGTATGAACCCTAGGCCTTGTTTCCAAGCATTGCAATACCGTTTTCGATCACTTTTACTACTTGCTACCTTGCTGTTTTTATATTTTCAGATTACAAAAACCTATATCTACTATACATATTGCACTTGTATCACCATCACTTTGCCGAACTAGTGCACCTAAACAATTTACCATTGTATTGGGTGTGTTGGGGACACAAGAGACTCTTTGTTATTTGGTTGCAGGGTTGTTTGAGAGAGACCATCTTCATCCTACGCCTCCCACGGATTGATAAACCTTAGGTCATCCACTTGAGGGAAATTTTCTACTGTCCTACAAAACTCTGCGCTTGTAGGCCCAACACGAGTCTACAAGAAGAAGGTTGCATAGTAGACATCAAGCTCTTTTCTAGCGCCGTTGCCTCAGAGGTGAGTGCTTGAAGGTATATCTTTAGATCTTGCAATTAAACCTTTTAGTTTCTTGTTTTATCACTAGTTTAGTATGTAAAAGAAAACTATAAAAAATTGAATTGAGGTTGCCTCATATGCTTCATCTTTTTAATGTCTTTCTTGAAAATGATGGAAAGGAAAATTGTGCTCAAGTGCTAGAAGAAGAAGTTAATATAATGTTCGGACTAAATATATGAATGATGAGCATGATTGGAATGTTGTTAGTATGCATTCTTTGAATATCCATAGTACTAATGATAATTGCTCTCGTCATGATAAAAATGTTTCTTATAAGCATGTCAATTTTTGTGGAGTGCATAGAGTTTGCAGTTACATACCAAAAAGGGAAGATAGATTTTGCAAGAGGCATAAGTATTTAGAAACTAAATGGTTCCAAGAGTGGCTAGATGTTCGTGCTAAAAAAATTATTTTTTCTTGCCATCCTTGTGAACTTTGCAATGAACATGGTCATTTAAATCTCCAATGCAAATTGTTTCATGATCGAATCGTGTCCAAAAATTGTGATGACTTGATTTCCCTTGCGCATCATAATGAACTTAGTTTGCATCTGGGATATGAAGAAATGAAATGTATAACTAAGGGTATTCCAGAATATAACCTTAAGAGATTTCTTGATTTTGATCTAGAGGAAATTTATATGTATTGTGCGGTAAATTGCATTGAGAATCCTTATATTGCCAATTACTTAAAGACAAGAAAACAAATAGAAGAAGAAGAGAATACTAATGAAGGGGAAGAGGTTTCCAATATCCTCCTATTTTTTCTTATGATGAATCAGGTAATGAGGAGGAGCTTTTTATCCAACCAATCTCATCAATAAGGAGCTCCAAAAAGGTGATTAAACCCACACATGATGTGAAGAAGAAAGAAAAGACGGAGAAGCAAAGGTAAAAAGGTATCCCTCCCAAATTATGTTGCTCCTATTATTGTTTTGCCTATTACTCATTGTGATGATTATGATTGGGAAAGTAATGATACTTGTTATAATCTTGAGAATATTTTTGGCACCAACTTAGAAAATTTTGATGATAATAATTGCTATACTATTGGTGCTATCCATACTATTAATTATGAGAGTGATTATGCTTATGATATACAAAGCCACAAGCTTGGGGACACTATGTTTGATGAGAATGACATGCTTGAGAATTCGTTTGCTGCAATTAATGTTTGTCCCAAGCTCGGGGATGCTATGTTTAATGAAGATGATATTTTAGTCCCCCAAGTTTTGATGTGCAAATTTATTATGATGATAGCATGCCTCCTACTTATGATGATTGCAATATAAATGAAAGTGGGTTTGGAAGAGTGTCAACTTTAGATAATAATTATCCCACTATTTTGGAGGGTGTTGAATCTTATTATAATGATAAAGTGGATTTGGAGAGGTCATGACCTTATTTAGTAATGATTCCACTATCTTAGAAGAGGTTTCAATTGATTATGATGAGAACAAAGTTGCTATTTATGATGATTATTGTGATGACACTTATGTTATAAAAAGTAGTGATGATTATATTTATAAAGCTTGTCATAATTATGATTACCCTTTTTATGAACATTATTATTTTAATCTAGAAACAATTTATAGTATTCGAGTTTCTTATGATACTCCCACTATTCCGAATGAGAAGAGTTTTGCTTATGTGGAGAGTAGTACAATTTATATGCTTATGGATCATGAAAGTAATGCTTTATGTGATGGTTATATTGTTTAATTCATTCATGATTCCACTAAAAATTATTATGAGAGAGGAACATATGCTTTTACAAATCTCAACAATATCAAGTTTCCTCTCTATGTGTTGAAAGTTTCGAAGTCGTGCTTGTTTTGCCTTCCTATGCTAGTTGATTCTTGTTCTCATAAGTTGTTTGCTCACAAAATCCCTATGCATAGGAAGTGGGTTAGACCTGCATGTGCTTGCCACGTATGTTTCATGATGCTCTCTTTGCGTTTCAATTCTTTACTTTTATGCGAGCATCATTGAAATCATCATGCCTAGCTAAAAGGCATTAAAGAAACGCGCTTGTTGGGAGACAACCCAACATAACCCTTATTGTTTTTGTGCGTTCACATGATTAGGATACTGCATTAATAATGTTTTATAGCTTTTGTTTCAATAAAGTGCCAAGTAAGACCTTTGGGATGGTCTATGGTGATAGTTGATTTGATCTTACGGAAAAACAGAAACTTTTGCGCCCAGTAAAATAATTTTCATTTTTTACGGAAGCGTGATAAAATGCTGAATATTTTTTCACAAGATTTATATACAAATTTCCCAGGTTGTCCTAATTTTTCAGAATTTTTGGAGTTACAGAAGTATATGAAGTTTCCAGATTACCACAGACTTTTCTGTTTTTAACAGATTATGTTTTCATTGTGTTGTTTGCTTATTTTGATGAATCTATGGGTAGTATCGGAGGGTATGAACCATGGAGAAGTTAAAATACAGTAGATATAACACCAATATAAATTTAGAATGAGTTAACAACAGTACTTAAGTGGTGATTTGTTTTATTATACTAATGAAGCTTACGAGTTTTCTGTTAAGTTTTGTGTTGAGAAGTTTTCAAGTTTTGGGCGAAGTTTCGATGGACTACGAAATAAGAAGTGGCAACAGCCTAAGATTGGGATGCCCAAGGCACCCCAAGGTAATATTCAAGGAGAACCAATAGCCTAAGCTTGGGGATGCCCCGGATGGCATTCCCTCTTCCATCCTCGTTCATCGGTAACCTTAATTGGAGCTATATTTTTATTCACCACATGATATGTGTTTTGCTTGGAGCGTCATTTTATTTTATTAGGATTTTCTTGTTGTTTCAATAAAATATTAAGATCTGACATACTTAAATAAGAGAGAGTCCTCACATAGCTAAATAATTATTTGACTACTCTTTGATCTTCACTTATATCTTTTTGGAGTAGTTTGTCATTTACTCTCATGCTTCACTTATATCCTATGAGTAAATGTTGAATGAATTGAATATCATAAATCTGAAATTATATATGTTTCATATGCTTATCCCATGGGGAGTAATGACTTCACATATAAGAAGTATAGGTGGTGAATTTATTGAAAGTTAGCAAACATAGTATTGGTCACTTGAACAATTCATGAAAGAATATTGAAGGAAGAGAGATTTCACATATAAATATGCTATCTTGGACATCTTCTATGATTGTGAGCCCCATTAATTATTTCCAAACTTGAGAAAATTAGTTTAAGTTGAACAAGGAAGACAACATAATGAGCTATGTTTGGGTATATTTGTATAGAAGTTATATTATTATGCATCCTCCAACATATGGTGCTTGCTATTTAGAATCTTTTGCTAGCCAACATTTTTGTACTAAGCTGGAATACTGCTTATGCATCTAAAATCCTTGAACCAAGTTTGTACCATGAGTGTCCACCATATCTACCTATATGCGGTATTTACCTGCCATTCCAATTAAATTTGCATGTGCCAAACTCTAAACCTTCAAATAATAATCAATTTTGTATGCCCGAATCACTCATGTAGCGACTAAGGGCTGTCAGTATCTTCCATGCTAGGTGGATTATTCTCACGATGGGTGTTTATTCACTTGTCATTCACAAGAGAATGACTAGTAATTGGGATGCCCATTCCTATGATCAAAAGGTCAAAAACAAAATTTCAAATAATCAAACAAAACTCCCCAGGACTGTTGTTGGTATGGACGGTACCCGCTGTTTCGGATCAGCCGTGGAGTGTGATTGTTGGTGGAGGGGGAGTAAAAACTTTACCATTCTGTTTGAGAACCTCCTATAATGTGTCTACTAGCATGGAAGATAGTGAGAACTCTCAGTCGTTACGTTGACAGTGAAAGCATACTTCTCCAAATTATATTCATCTCTGCTTTAAAAGCTTCGTGCTCTGGCACCTCTGGAAATCCCTGCTTCCATTTGCGAAGGGACTATCTTTTAGTTTTATGCAAGATTCAGTAGTATTCCTTCTCATTCCAACCTACTCTTTAGTTGGCAAGCATCATGGATGGGGAAAGATCTAAGCATATATGGCCATTCAAATCTATTTGATCTTGAATTATTATTGTTGACAATTATCTATATGATAAATAAGTTGGGAGGCGAAACATTAAGACCCTATCTTTCTCTGTGTTCAGCGGATGCTATTTTGTTATAAAAATATGCTTTGAGTGGTAGCAATCATGGAAGACTATATGATAGTTGAGTATCTGTGATTTGCTAAATCAAAGCTCTTACATAGACCCTTCCTGAAAATAAGATGAACTGCAATTGTTTAATGATCGAGAACCTAGTTTGTGAGTTTTCAAGAAAGTTTATGATCTATGCTTTAACATGTGAATAGCTTGCTACTTGATCATGAGAAGTTTTATGAGATGAGCTACTATTTATGATATATAATGACGCTAGAAAAAGTGATTGAAATTATCATTGATCAAACTTGTGCACTTGCTAGCATTCACACTTCATAAATTATTTATTTTATCATTTACCTACTCGAGGACGAGCAGGAATTAAGCTTGGGGATGCTAATACGTCTCCAATGTATCTAGAATTTATGAAGTATTCATGCCATGTTTACATAAATTTTATATGATTTTGGTATGGTTTGATTAGAACTAACCCGGGCTGACGCTGTTTTCAGCAGAACTACCGTGGTGTCGTTTTTTGTGTAGAAATAAAAGTTCTCGGAATGGGCTGAAAATTTACAGTATTTTTTTATGGACCAGAAGAAGCCCCAAAGCAAAAGAGTTGGGCCAGAAGAGTCCCGAGGCATCCACAAGGTTGGGGGTGCGCGCACCCCGCTAGGGCGCGCCCCCTACCTTGTCGTCGCATCGTGGACCCCCCTGACTTGTTCCCGACGCCAAAAATTCCTATAAATATCAAAACCCCCAGAAATAAACCTAGGTCAGGAGTTCCACCGCCGCAAGTCTCTGTAGCCACGAAAAACCAATCGGGAGCCCGTTTCGGCACCCTGCCGAAGGGGGAAACCATCACCGGTGGCCATCTTCATCATCCTGGCGGTCTCCATGACAAGGAGGGAGTAGTTCACCCTCGGGGCTAAGGGTATGTACCAGTAGCTATGTGTTTGATCTCTCTCTCTCTCTCTCTCTCTCTCTCTCTCGTGTTTTTGATTTGGCACGATCTTGATGTACCACGAGCTTTGCTACTATAGTTGAATCATATGGTGTTTCTTCCCCTCTATGTTCTTGTGATGAATTGAGTTTTACCTTTGAGGTTTCACAATTATCGAATTGAATACTGTTATGGATTTGAGAACACTTCATGTATGTCTTGCGTGTGATACCCATGGTGATAATGGGGTGTTCTATTGATTCACTTGATGTATGTTTTGGCACTCAACTCGTGGATTCCTGAGGTGACATTGGGGTAATCTATGCATAGGGGTTGATGCACGTTTTCGTCCTTGTGTTTTTCGGTAGGAATCTTGGGGCACTCTGTGAAGTTCTTTGTGTTGTATTGAATACTATGAATCTGAAGTTGTTTGATGCATATTGTATAATTGACCCACAGATACTTGTGGTGACATTGGAGTATCTAGGTGACATTAGGGTTGATTGTTGTGGGTCATATGGTGTTATTTTACTACGAACTCTAGGACTGTTTGTGACACTTATAGGAATAGCTCAATGGATTAATCGGAAAGAATAACTTTGAGGTTGTTTCGTACCCTATAAGCAATTTCATCTTATGTTCTCTGCGATAGGAACTTTGGAGTGAATTTTGTTGCACGTTGAGGGATTTCCATATGATCTAATTATGTTATCATTGTTAATAAAACTTGCACTAGTGAAAGTATGAACCCTAGACCTTGTTTCCAAGCATTGCAATACCGTTTTCGCTCACTTTTACTACTTTCTACCTTGCTGTTTTTATATTTTGAGATTACAAAAACCTATATCTACTATCCATATTGCACTTGTATCACCATCTCTTCGCCGAACTAGTGCACCTATACAATTTACCATTGTATTGGGTGTGTTGGGGACACAAGAGACTCTTTGTTATGTGGTTGCAGGGTTGTTTGAGAGAGACCATCTTCATCCTATGCCTCCCACGGATTGATAAACCTTAGGTCATCCACTTGAGGGAAATTTGCTACTGTCCTACAACACTCTGGGCTTGGAGGCCCAACACGAGTCTACAAGAAGAAGGTTGCATAGTAGACATCACCCCGCCTCCTTCAGCTTGGCTAGCCTGGACAAGATGTGCGCGAGCCGCGGGTCAGCTAGCTCCGCATGACCCCAACCGGAGCTTGGCTCCACCGGCGCCAATGGGATGAGGAGCATGGGGTTGTGCATGGTGGCGTCCTCATACACCCACTGCTTCCGAAACCCCTTGCATCCAGGCGGATCGTGAAGTCGATGTCGGAGCCAACGGTCGCCGCCACCGCCTGAAGCAGCACGCACCCCGAGCATTGCCCGTTGTCGACCAAGTGGAGCGAGAAGAAATGGCGGAGCAAGGCAATAGATGAGGCAATGCCCACAAAGGCCTCGCACAAGAAGGCAAAAGCGCAGAGCAGGATGATGGATCCAGGATCCAGATGCAGCACGTGGATCTGGTAATGCGAGAGCACAACATTGAAGCAATCGAAGAACAGAGGCAACGGGCCGGCAAAAAGAGCATGGAGATGAAGAGGGATTTTGGTGGCCTCCATATCGGCTAAGGTCTGGGAGGCAGGCCAGACCTTCATTGCCTTCCACTCGTTGGAATCGGTGGCAATGGCGGGCCGGACCTTGTCTAGCCCCTCCTGGTTGATCACCATGGACCGGTCCAGCGCTGGTTCCGGCCCCAGCGAGGGATGCATGGTTCTTCCCCTTCTTCCTCGGACCCATGGCGGTGGGGTGGATTAGAGCTGGCATGGAGTATAGCGAAGAAGACACAATTTCACGAGGAGGAGGAGATGCAGAAGGCAAGCGCGCAGCGGAGCAATGATGGCTGGGCTGCGTGCGCCAGGCAGTTGCTGAGGCGGCATGGGGAAGTGGAGACGCCCACGTCCCATCAAGCGCCATGCGTCAGTCTGGCCCGCAGGCGATTGGGGCCCGTGACGGTTCGCCCTTGCCCTTTGGCTTCACCTCGAGGCCAAGTCCAAGCGCGCCTTGGGCCCGGGGCTACTGTCGGTGTTCTGGGAACCAGGGTGCCCAGACTTGCCTGCCTGCGGCCCACGGCGTGGCTCCATCGACGGCCTGGTATGGCCCATCTACAAAGACTACCAACACAAGACCCTCGCGAGGGGGCCAAGCCTGATGAGGGAGAAAATGCCAAGACCTTCAGAGGGAGCGGCCTCCCCAGGCTGCCTCCTAAGGAGCAGAGATTCCTATGCAGGTGCTCAACCTCATGAGGTTGCGGTGATGCAAGCCATGACGACCAAGGCTAGGCGGGTGCCTGTGGGCGCAGAGGAGCCAGTTTCCTCTTTGGTGCTAAGGAGGTAAAGATAGGCATGGTTCCCGAGGAATCAGGCAAAGGTTTCCATTCCAGTGCAACAAGACTAAGACCTCCAGGACGGCAGGACGGATGTCATCATCGAGCCCACTGCAGCGTCACGACTAGAAGCTTTGTAGGCGAAGACCAAATTTTGTCAGGATAAGATGTACTACTTGTCCCCTTTCAAATTGGCCACTGTGGGATCCCTTCCCGCCTATGTTTTGGGGGAAGAGGACCGAGGCTACTATAAGTATAGGTTAGCCACCACCGAGAGAGGGATCGGATATTTTCCACCCTCACCAGAGTAGACCTCGCGAGGTTGTTCATCCCTTGTACTTGTTCATCCTCAGCCGCTCATGAGGCAAATCCACCACAAAACATGAGTAGGGTCTTACACCGCAAGGTGGCCCGAACCTGGGTAAACTGTTGAGTCCGTCTTCTTCCTTGTACATCGAGGTAGGCCGTGGGATGACGAGCTGGTTGGCCGGATAGGTTGATTTCTTCGCACATGCCCCAGAGTTCAAACCTTTCTTGGGTCTGCGGAGCCCTGACTGAACTGCAGAAATGCCAGAAGAGAAGGGAAAACCTAGCCCATCGAAGACTAGCATCTTGCAGCAACATAAGAGAGTAGAGTAACATAACATAAGTAATAAGTATGTTGTAGTAACACCCAGAGATCCTTCCTCGACTCCCTGCAAGAAAGCAATCCCGGAGCCATCATAACCATCTCACATCTCCACTATCCAGTTCTAGTTGTATAGATCGGGATACAACTCTGAGTGTCTATTACCATGGACACGACTATTCGAATAAATTAACTTCCTTGTAGGGGTGCACAAACTTTGTTGGGGAACATAGCAGAAATTCAAAATTTTCCTACGTGTCACCAAGATCTATCCATGGAGAAACTAGCAACGAGGGGAAGGAGAGTGCATCTACATACCCTTGTAGATCGCTATGCGGAAGCGTTTAAGAGAACGGGTTGAAGGAGTCGTACTCGTCGTGATCCAAATCACCGGAGATCCTAGTGCCGAACGGACGGCACCTCCGCGTTCAACACACGTACAGCCCGGTGACGTCTCCCATGCCTTGATCCAGCAAGGAGAGAGGGAGAGGTTGAGGAAGACTCCATCTAGCAGCAGCACAACAACGTGGTGGTGGTGGAGGAGCGTGGTACTCCAGCAGGGCTTCGCCAAGCACCGCAAGAGACGAGGAGGGAGAGGGGTAGGGCTGCGCCAAGAAGGAGAGGAACTCATGTGTCTGGCAGCCCAAAACCTCAAGTATATATAGGGGGAGGGGAGGGGCTGCGCCCCCACCTAGGTTTCCACCCCTAGGGGTGGCGGCCAGCCCTAGATCCCATCTAGGGGGGCGGCCAAGGGGGGGAGAGAGGGAGGCGCACCACTAGGTGGGCCTTAGGCCCATCTGAGCCTAGGGTTTGCCCCCTTCCACTCTCCCTTGCGCCTTGGGCCTTGGTGGGGGGCGCACCAGCCCACCTGGGGCTGGTCCCCTCCCACACTTGGCCCATGCAGCCCTCCGGGGCTGGTGGCCCCACTTGGTGGACCCCCGGGACCCTCCCGGTGGTCCCGATATATTACCGATAAACCCCGAAACTTTTCCAGCGACCAAAACAGGACTTCCCATATATAAATCTTTACCTCCGGACCATTCCAGAACTCCTCATGACGTCCGAGATCTCATCCGGGACTCCGAGAAACATTCGGTAACCACGTATATCTATTCCTTATAACCCTAGCGTCATCGAACCTTAAGTGTGTAGACCCTACGGGTTCGGGAATCATGCAGACATGACCGAGACGTTCTCCGGTCAATAACCAACAGCGGGATCTGGATACCCATGTTGGCTCCCACATGCTCCACGAGATCTCATCGGATGAACCACGATGTCGAGGATTCGATCAATCCCGTATACAATTCCCTTTGTCTAGCGGTATTGTACTTGCCCGAGATTCGATCGTCGGTATCCCGATACCTTGTTCAATCTCATTACTGTCAAGTCTCTTTACTCGTTCCGTAACAAATCATCCCGTGATCAACTCCTTGGTCACTTTGTGCACATTATGATGATGTCCTACCGAGTGGGCCCAGAGATACCTCTCCGATCACACGGAGTGACAAATCCCAGTCTCGATTCGTGCCAACCCAACAGACACTTACGGAGATACCTGTACTGTACCTTTATAGGCACCCAGTTACGTTGTGACGTTTGGCACACCCAAAGTATTCCTACGGTATCCGGGAGTTGCACAATCTCATGGTCTAAGGAAATGATACTTGACATTAGAAAAGCTTTAGCATACGAACTACACGATCTTTGTGCTAGGCTTAGAATTGGGTCTTGTCCATCACATCATTCTCCCAATGATGTGATCCCGTTATCAACGACATCCAATGTCCATGGTCAGGAAACCGTAACCATCTATTGATCAACGAGCTAGTCTACTAGAGGCTTACTAGGGACATGGTGTTGTCTATGTATCCACACATGTATCTGAGTTTCCTATCAATACAATTCTAGCATGGATAATAAACGATTATCATGAACAAGGAAATATAATAATAACTAATTTATTATTGCCTCTAGGGCATATTTCCAACAGTCTTGAAAGTGCGTTATATCGACTAGAGGGGGGGGGTGAATAGGCGATTTTTATGAAAGTCTTCAAAACGCGAGAGTTTTGAAGACAAACAGTGAAGATTATGACTATTACTATGCAGCGGAAGTTAGATTACACTAGGGCAGCCATGGTCATGTATTCAATAGAGTGAAAGCGCAATGACAAACAGCTTCAGTGTAATAAGGATCATGTAGGAAGAAGTTATGAAGCCAAACAGATCATACATTCATGTTGTGAAGACAAAAGATAAAGCAAGCATGCAATGGCTTCACAATGAATAACTGTAAATGAAGGGAAGTGAAGATGGAACCAGTGACACGTTGAAGACAATGATTTGTTGGACCAGTTCCAGTTGCTGTGACAACTGTACGTCTGGTTGGAGCGGCTAGGTATTTAAACCGAAGGACACACAGTCCCGGACACCCAGTCAAGGACCCTTAGTCCAAGACACCCAGTCCTCACCGTTTTCTCCTTGAGCTAAGGTCACACAGACCTCGCCCAATCACTCTGGTAAGTCTTCAAGGTAGACTCCCAAACCTTCACAGACTTCGTTCACTGGCAATCCACAATTTCTCTTGGATGCTCAGAACGCGACGCCTAACCGTCTGGAGGATGCACAGTCCTCAAGTGTAATAAGTCTTCAAATCACACAGACACGAAGACTTAAGTGATGCCCAATTTACTCTGGCTCTGGGTGGTTAGGGATTTTCTCCTCACTGGGAATTATTCTTTCAAAGGCTTCGAGGTGGGTTGCTCTCAAACGACAAAAGCCGTGTGCTGAAATCTGAGCAGCCAACCATTTAAGGTTGTGGGGGGTGGACTATTTATAGCCACTTGGCAACCCGACCTGATCTGTCCGAAATGACCCTGGGTCACTAAGGAACTGACACGTGTACCAACGGTCGGATTTCGAACTCACACAGCAACTTTTACTTGGGCTACAAGTAAAGCTGACTTGTCTGACTCTGGACAAGATTTTCTCTCAAAGTCTTCGCTCGAAGACATAGGATTTGAATTTGGCATCACTTCAGTCATTCTGACTGGTTCTCTTCGACCCCACTTAACAGTACGGTGGTTCCTATGACACAACATGAATGAAATAAAACTACGAAGGATCTAGGTCTTCGAGTTCCAAAAGCTTCATAGGGAGTCATCTCATGTCATTGTCTTCAATATGAATATCTTCATAAACCACCATTGTCTTCAATGTCTTCGTACATTTTAGGGGTCATCTCTAGTAGTGAAACCGAATCAGTGAGGGACTTCTACCTGTGTTTTCCTGCAATTCTTACAAACGCATTAGTCCCTCAACTAGGTTTGTCATCAATACTCCAAAACCAACTAGGGGTGGCACTAGATGCACTTACAATCTCCCCCTTTTTGGTGATTGATGACAAACTAGTTGAAGTTTTCAACGGGAAACATAATTTGCGAAATTGTAAAAGAATTGTCTTCATAAGTTGCAAGGGCTCCCCCTGAAGATGTGCATATAAGTAATTTGCTTCTTGAATGCAAATGCACATGGCAGGTTGTACTTGTGGAGATCCACTTCAACTTATGACAATCCACTATGCATGTGAAAGTATATGAAGATAATGACATGCATAATGGAAAATGGACGTCTGCAGAATGAGATGAGTGCGGAACTTATCGTCGCACATGCGGAATTTATCTTCGCATAATGGAGTGACAAGCAGGTAGCAGACGGCCATCAAGGCTAAGTGTTACAACTCAAGGAAGCAAATGTAGCAAAAACGGGAGTTGTAAGCATGAAGCAAAATGTAGCAAGATATGAAGGCACCCGCCCATAGTGACCCGCTTGAAGATTATTACCATCATATGCTTCTCCCCCTTTTGTCAGTGATGACCAAAAAGGTTTGAAGACATAGAGGTTTCTACGCGTTCCCAGGTGCAGCAGGGTCGGTGGAGTTGTTTGGCGGCGGTGCAGATGAGCTTGGTGCAGATTCGACGCGCGTTGAAGCAGGTGGAGATGATGTCGCGTCGTCTTCTTCTTCAATAATCCGGGCAGACACGGTGGCAGCAGAAGAAGAGAACTCTGACTCTTCAAGTGATGGGGTGCTGCGCATCACCGCTCTTCTCGGAGGCGTGGAGTCAAATTTGAAGTGCTCTGTGAAGCCATCCTCATGCAGTTCAGCTTCAGGGCACATCATGGTGAGGCCCTTCCAAGTGCGGCGACAGGTCTCGTGTGTGACAAATGCATTCTTGGTTGCCATATTTCTGAGGCGATTGACGTCTTGCATGATGCTTCTCATCTGCCTCTTGAGCCAGTCATGATGCCTATCTTGCTTTTGGTGAAGAGCCACAAGAAGCTCTCTGTCATTGAGTGCACGAGTGCGCTTCTTGGGTCTCTTTGCAGCTGTGTTGTTGGTGGCTTCAGTTGAGGTAGGGGCACGTGTGGTGCCAGCCATTGGATACACGCGAGAGAGAGCTTCAACACCTTCAATATTTTGAGTGAAGCTCTGGTGTTCTGCATTCTGAAGACTTAGTGGTTGCTTGGCCGGCTCTGGATATATTGCTTCAGCAGATGTGTCCATATCGGGCAAAAATATCCTATGATTGCGGGCTGAGGGTTGATAGGAGATTGCAGAGTGAAGCTTGATTAGCCTCATAACCCAAGGAGCATAAAACTTTAAGCCAAACAGTTCTGAAGCAGACGCAGCAAATTGTCGGATGAAGAGATCCTGTGCATTGAAGCATTTGCCATGAAGAATGCAGAAGATGAGAGTCTTCATTGCACCATCAATCGTTGCATATCGAGAGTGTCCCTTGACTGGCCAGAGAGTCCGCCTTATGATGTGATATATTGTTCTGGGCAGGTACTCTAAGTCTTCAACGAAGAACCTAGTTGGATAGGGTGCATTTGGAGGAAATGGCTTCATCATTGAGAGCATCTGACTCATATCTGGCTCAGGACGCTGAAATATGCTCTCAATGGCTTCAGCATGGAGTTGGCACCCTTATTCAAAGAATTCGCCAGGAGTGGGAAGGCCGGTAAGCTCAATTAGGTCGAAAGCATTGGCTTCATGATGGATATTGCCTGTCATCCACTCCAGGATCCATGTCTTCGGATCTCTGTTATAGCCTTTGATATGCAAAGTGGCATAGAACTGGAGCAGAAGCTCTTCGTTCCAGTGCTCTTCGTCAGTGATGAATGGCAGCAAACCCACTTGCTTGAAGCAATCCAATGCTTCTTCTAGACCAGGCAGACCTTCAACAGCTTCAACCTCAAGGCGCTTGTGAGGAAAGATGCGGCCTTGGTTGTAGAGGATGCATGAATAATAGCTGCGCTGTTGATGGCTCCAGAACCTATCTGATACAATCCGTTCCCTTGAATAAGGGTTCTTGGAGCGGTCGAAAAACGTGTTATCTGCCCTGAAGCCGTTGATGTTGAAGGAACCAGGAGCTGATGTAGGACCTGGGAACCTTGGTAGTCGTGGGATCGGCTTCTGGACCTGGGGCCTGTGCGCAATATGATAGTGGAATTGTGGTCCGGCAGCAGACTCAGGCACAGAATGTTTAGGAGCAGTAGCTTCGGTGTCTTCTGAAGCTGTTGTTGGGGAGGGCTCCACATTTGCTTCGGCGTTGTTTGTGGCAGCCTCAACATTTTTAGCTTCAGGCACGTTCTCCTTGAGAACTGCTTCTTGTTGGTGCGGGGGAGTTGGAGCTTGTGGTATTTCTGCTTGCTCTTCGGCTGATGCAGCCGGAATGTCTTCAACAGCCTGAGCCCTTGGCCCTCTGCGAAGCCTATGGAGGGTAGGCGCCAGTGGAGTTGTAGTGGGTTGGGGCTCATCTTCCTCTTGTGGGCGATCTGCCCACGATGCATCTTGTGTGATTGGCGTCAATGGACGACCAATACTGATCTATTCGCTTGTTTCAAGCAGAGGAAGGGCTGCATCACCTTGCACATTGTCTTGGGGACCAATGTCTTTAGCAGCATTAGGGTTGGCTGCTGGAATGTCTTCAGCGTGCGGAGCCTCTATGTAACCAGGCTCATGCACTGTCATCTGACGATCTGCGTCAGGATAGCGGACGCAGAGTGGTTCAACTATCAGGGGCTCTGTGGGAGCAGCCCGAGATTTCTTGGTCTTGCGCTTCTTGATAATGGGCTCAGAAGGAGAGGCTTCAGAATGTTTTCTCTTCTTAGCCTTAGCCTCTGCAGTCCGTGTCTTCTTGTGCTGTGAGGCGGTTGATTGACTCTTTGGCTTCGAGCCAGTCGTTGCAGCGGGGAAGACAATCGGAGCATCAGGTTCTGACCTTGGCGCTTCAGGTTCGGGCACAGCCGCCTTCTTTTTCTTTTTCGCGACCATCCTGGGGTCAATGCCGGGACGCCCAAGTGCCTTGCGCTTTTCTGCCTCATTGTAGGCTTGCACGCAACGTTCAGCCAAAGTATTCATGCGTTCTCGTGAGCCTTGAGCTTCGGCACGCGTCTTCAGGAAGTTTTCTTTCAGCTCGTGCAACATGATCTTGAAGTTTTTCACTTCTTGCACACTGAGCTTGGCCACGTGCTTCTTGAACTAAGCCTTTTCATGATCAATTTTCTGCTTCAGTTCTACAATTCGCTGGGCTATTGCAAGTTCTGAAGCGATTGCACCTTGAAAGGCAACGCTGAGGCCTATGGGTAGCTGCAGATCATTGAAGCTTATGTCTGGTGTGTCAAACCATTCATCGATGAAGTTGTGGATGATGGCGACATCAAACAGAGGCAGATTGTTGAAGATTTCAGCCTCCTCCTTGCTCTTGATGAGCTGCTCAAGAGCATCATCTCCAAGATCTTCATCGCTTGAGAGATCAATGGCTTCGCAGCGCAGAATGTCAACAGCTGTGAGCTCTTTACCTGTGTGTGGCTGAGGCTTCTTGGCTTTTTGGGGCTTGGACACTCGTGATAAGCCTTCAGACTGCACACTGGCTTCAGGAGGTGAAGTTGCTAAAGGCTTCACTCTTGCGATCTTGGGAGAAGCGGCTGGCTTTGAAGCTTTTGGAGCTTTTGGCTTCTTCTGCTTTGGCTTCAGAGCAGCAGGGGCGTCATCTGACTCAGTATCTGCTGGAGGGTCATTCACAGCAGTCCCTTGGACTAGGATGCGAGTGATGAGGCCTGCAAGATTGGCATACGGCCCGATGATATTGGGATTGGCGTTGCGTGTGCCATCTGCCCTTGGTGAGGAGGGACCAGGTTTGAAGTCAAGCCCAAATTTCTTCTTGTTTATCTTCGCTGACTGTTGTGCAAACTGAAAGTTGCGCTTGAAGAGATTATCATCGCGGCACTAGAGAAGTGATGACGGATGTGCCTCAGCTGGCTGTGGTCCTCTCACCATGCATGGATAGAATCCTTGAGCAATGGCTTCGTCTTTGAACTTGGGTACGAGATTTTTGTATAATACATCTCCCCACGGTCTCTTGATGGCGCACTTCTCCGCATATTCCTGAGTGACGAAGCGGTAGTGGAACCATTGCTCTGCCCAATATTTTCGAATCCATTGGATTCGTGTCTTGCGCTGACCATAGCTTTCTTCAGGATCAGTTTTGTACATCTCTGCCAATTCATCAGGCAGATCTTTGGACGTTTCACCACGTCGCTGTCTGCCTCCCTTCCTTGCTGCTGTTTCTGAAGCCATGGATAACTTGGAAGGCTTCAAGATGTTCAAAGGCTTCAAAGGCTTCCTTCTGCAAGAACTGGCTTCAGGCGAGTTGATGTGATGCTGCAAGTACTCTGCAAATGAATGCAGACTATGAGAACCGAAGGATTCTCCCACGGACATGTACCTGTGACAGCATTAAGGTGCGAGGGAAGGGGAAGAGGTCATATGCATTCTCAGAAGATTTTGAAGATAAATCGGTTTAGAAGACATTGACCTCATTATGCGAAGACATTCACTTATAGATAAGAAGTTGGTTCCAGATTTGTACGAACCCATAGATCAGTACAAGTGAGGAATCTAACTACTTTATGAAGTACAAGTGAATATACTAGGCATGTTATGAGATGCAGCGAGAGATTTAACTGGTGTGAAGAGAAACTTCTTATGGCAGAAAGTGACTAAACTGTAGGATCAAAAGAAGCTGTAAAAAGAGGTTTTATTTACCACACTTGGAACTGCTAGACGAAGTGAGATTTGAGGCCGAGCAGTTCGATCCTCCGTGCCCTAACTTGGCGATGGAAGACACCTACGGCGACGGCGGAGAAAGTGATGTCCGCTGTCGGCGTGAAAACGGCGTCGGAGAGGTTGCGGCAGTGAAGCGCTTTGTCGCCGGCGTCGTCGAGTGCTAGCGGTGGCGCTAGGGTTCGTGCGAGGGTGGAAGAAGGAGATAATGACCGCAGTGAATCGTATATTTATAGGGATAGAGGCGGCACTGCGCTATTACGCAGGTACCCCTGGCGGTTCGCATTTGAGGCACGTGTGGCCAGTTAGATTATCGGGATTTGTTCCACGTCCCACGCACGCCTAAATTATCGGGCGGTCGTTTCTTCTTCTCCGGATCTTATGTGGAGGAATGAGCATTAAAACTGACTTTTATGGTTGTCTCAATGTCTTCGGCTGACAAGGACACAGTGAAGACATTCGACAATTTCAACAGAATGCATATGACTTGGAGAGATAGAGTTTGAGATAGAAAGCATAGAGAGGTTAGGGTCCGATCACATTCACTTAGTTCAAAAGATTCAACCAAGAAGATATAGCTATAAGTGAATGCTGTAGAGGACAGAACATCAGTACATATATATCCATATAATCAACGCAGTGAAGATAATCATGAAGACATACAGAGAATGAAGCCAAACCAATTGTGAAGACATTGAGAGGTGACGCCATGAGAGAAACACTTCAAAATGGAACGTTTGGTGGTGGCGTTACCCACCGTATAGGAAGTATTAGACCCAGACACGGCGCACAATTATCGTGGCGCTCCGAAGTCAAATTCCACATTAATGTATTCACACTTAGAATGTATGTCTTCATTGATTGAAGATATACGCTACTTCGTGTGTTGCACATCTAAGTCATCAATATGCATAAGTGTTAGGATGTGTGCCTGATCATAGGACATTTGAGGATTCCAAGATATTTAGCTCACACCGTAACTTGCAAAATCTCTTCTCATCCAAGGGCTTTGTGAAGATATCTGCCAATTGCTCTTCAGTGTTGACGTGTATGATATCAATGTCTTCCTTCACAACATGATCTCTGAGAAAGTGATGACGAATTTCAATGTGCTTTGTCTTCGAGTGCTGAACTGGGTTGTTGGCAATCTTGATGGCGCTTTCGTTGTCACAGTAAAGTGGCACTTGCTTTAGATGAATGCCATAATCCTTGAGTGTTTGCTTCATCCACAGAAGCTGAGCGCAGCAAGATCCAGCAGCAATGTATTCAGATTCAGCAGTGGAGAGAGATACACAGTTCTGCTTCTTTGAAGACCAACATACAAGTGATCGTCCCAGAAAATGACATGTGCCTGATGTAGATTTGCGATCAACTTTGTCACCAGCATAATCAGCATCCGAAAATCCAACCAGATCAAACTCTGAGCCCTTTGGATACCATAATCCTAGAGTTGGGGTGTGAGCCAAATATCGAAGAATTCGCTTCACAGCTAAGTGATGCGACTCCTTTGGTGTCGCTTGAAATCGAGCACACATGCAAACACTAAGCATGATATCTGGCCTAGATGCACATAAATAAAGCAAAGACCCAATCATGGAGCGGTATACCTTTTGATCGAACTCTTTACCATTGTCGTCGGGACCCAGATGATGCTTGGCTGGCATTGGTGTTGTGAAGCCTTTGCAGTCTTGCATACCGAACTTCTTCAGGCACTCTTTAAGATATTTCTCTTGAGATATGAAGATGCCGTTGTGTTGTTGCCGTATTTGAAGACCGAGAAAGAACCTCAGATCCCCCATCATGGACATCTGATATTGCTCTTGCATCATGTATCCAAACTCTTAACTATACTTCTGATTGGTGCAGCCGAAGATAATGTCATCCACATATATTTGGCACACAAACAGTTCACCATCATATGTCTTCGTGAAAAGAGTGGGATCCAGGGAACCAGGTATGAAGCCTTTGCTTTTCAGAAAGTACTTGAGTGTATCATACCAGGCCCTAGGGGCTTGTTTGAGTCCATACAGTGCCTTGTTGAGCTTGTATACCATATCAGGATGTTTTGGATTTTCAAAGCCAGGTGGTTGTGCCACATACACTTCTTCTTCAATCTTGCCATTGAGAAAGGCACTTTTCACATCCATTTGATATAGAAGTATGTTATGATGATTTGCATAGGCCAGCAGTATGCGTATGGCTTCAAGCCTAGCCACAGGAGCAAATGTTTCATCGAAGTCAATGCCTTCCACTTGAGTATATCCCTGAGCAACTAGACGAGCTTTGTTTCTGACAACTTGACCATGCTCATCTTGCTTGTTGCGGTATATCCATTTGGTGCCTATTATGTTGTGCTTCCGTGGATCAGGACGCTTAACCAGTTCCCATACATTATTCAGCTCAAACTGTTGAAGCTCTTCTTGTATAGCTTGAATCCATTCAGGTTCCATGAAGGCTTCTTCAACTTTCTTGGGTTCTGATATTGAGACAAATGCGAAATGCCCACAGAAGTTCGTTAGCTGAGTTGCCTTTGAACGAGTGAGTGGACCAGGTGCATTGATGCTGTCCAGTATTTTGTCAATTTGTACTTCATTTGCAACACGAGGGTGTGTGGGGCGAAGACTTTGCTCTTGCTGATCTATGTGGTCATTTGAAGGTATATCTTCAGTCTGAGCATTGTCTTCATGTGGATCAGGGGCTGAGATGATAAGTTCTTCTTCAGGTTGAGCTTCAGAAGGTACAATTTCTCCAGTTCCCATAAGCTTGATTGATTCATTTGCTGGAACTTCATCTAGCACATTTGGCAATTGCTCTCTTTGTGATCCATTGGTTTCATCAAATCGCACATCCACTGTTTCAACCACTTTGTAGTGGAAGAGATTGAAGACTCTGTAGGAGTGTGAATCCTTTCCATATCCAAGCATGAAGCCTTCATGTGCTTTTGGTGCAAACTTTGAGGTGTGGTGTGGGTCCTTGATCCAGCATTTTGCGCCGAATACTCTGAAATAACTGACATTTGGCTTCTTGCCAGTTAGGAGTTCATAGGATGTCTTGTTTAGGAGCTTGTGAAGATAAACACGATTGATTGTATGGCATGCAGTATCAATGGCTTCAGTCCAGAATTTTCTTGGAGTCTTGTATTCATCTAGCATTGTTCTGGCCATCTCAATGAGTGTTCTGTTCTTGCGTTCGACGACGCCATTCTGCTGTGGCGTGTATGGAGCTGAGAATTCATGTGTGATGCCCAAGGTGTCCAGATATGTATCAAGGCCAGTATTCTTGAATTCGGTGCCATTGTCACTTCTGATGTGCTTTATCGTGGCGCCAAAATTGTTCATAGCTCGATTTGCGAAGCGTCTGAAGACATCCTGCACTTCAGTCTTGTAAAGGATTATGTGCACCCAAGTATATCTAGAATAATCATCAACAATTACGAAGCCATAGAGGCATGCAGAAGTAGTAAAAGTTGAGTAGTGAGTGGGACCAAAAAGATCCATGTGAAGCAGTTCGAAGGGTTGTGTAGTAGTCATGATTGTCTTCGAAGGATGTTTTGCCCTTGTCATCTTCCCTGCTTCACAAGCACCGCATAAGTGATCTTTCTTAAACTTGATGCCCTCGATGCCTATGACGTGCTTTTTCTTCGCAAGGGTGTGGAGGTTCCTCATGCCAGCATGCCCAAGCCTTCGATGCCAAAGCCAGCATTCTGAAGCTTTTGCGAGAAGACATACTGCAAGTTGTGGTCCTGCTGAGAAATCTACCACATACAAATCACCTTTCCTATACCCTTCAAACACTAGAGATTGTCAGATTCCATTAGCACCAGGCAGCGATATTTACCAAACATTACAATCATATTCAAATCGCAAAGCATTGAGAAAGACATTAAGTTGAAGCCAAGGGATTCAACAAGCATGACTTTATCCATGTGTTGATCCTTTGAGATTGCAACTCTACCTAGACCCAATACCTTACTTTTACCAGTGTCAGCGAATGTAATGTGGCTCTTGTTGGATGGACGTAAAGTTGAGTCCATAAGAAGGCTTCTTCTGCCAGTCATGTGATTTGTACACCCACTGTCAATAATCCATTCTGAAGACTTTGAAGTCGCTGGTATCGTACCCTACAGCGCAGTTAGGGGGATAGGCTTCACGAAGAGTGTTGTGAAGCATAAAGATTTGACGAACCAGTGGGTTATGAAAACTTAGATCCAGATTAGGACTAATGGGGAGAGTAGCATGCGATTCAGGAACGAAGTACATAATGATGCCATTTGGGCATTTTATCTTGCGCCCCACAAGATTTTTATGGTCCCCAGCAAAAGCATCAGAAAATTTTGTTTTTGTGCTGGAGACCTTTCCCTGCAAAGGAGAGTTAAGCTTTCTTAACCACCCACATCTTCAAGGGTGGCTTAGAAGCTATAAGTCTAAGTGCAGCATCTGAGAATTTTGGCTTTGAAACCTTAGCAAACAGTCTAGCAGGTGGACAATAACACTCATAGGAATAAGCAGAATAAATTTTGGTCATATGAACATGACGGTTCGACGAACCACTCTCATATTCATATGCCTGAGTATGGTTCCCCTGCAAAACATTTGCGTTAGTGCGACTCAGGTGAGCCCCCTGTTTGTATGAAGCATTTGGATCATATGAAGTCTTTGGTCTGAGGTTTGTCTTCTTCAAGTGAGGTGTCATGAAGACATTCACAGGAAGATTTTCCAGACATGTTTTTGGAACCCAGATCTTCTTCATAGGCGGTCCATTCCTGCAGTTAGTACCAATGTACCTGGCAAACACTTTATCATTCTGATTCTTAAACAGTTTATAGTTTGCATCAAAGGATTCATCAATGATAATTGGGTTAGCACAAGTGAAGCCAGACAGATTGGATGGATCTGCTGAGGATTCCTTTGTAGCAACCCATATGGTTTTGGGGTACTGCTCAGGTTTCCAGTAAGACCCATCTGCATTAATTTCCTCACGAACCCAACACCCTCTTTCCTAGGGTTTCGGTTCAGAATCTGCTTCTTAAGGACATCACATAATGTCTGATGCCCTTTCAGACTTTTGTACATCCCTGTTTCAAGCAATGTCTTCAACCTAGCATTCTCATCAGCAATAGCAGTGGTATCCTCAGCAGAGGGGTTAGTTACCACATCAGCAGTTGAAGATATTGAAACAGTAGTAGCAGTGGAACATTCAGCAACAGAAGCAGCATTATCACGCTCAATGCATTTAAGACATGGTGGTTCAAATCCTTCCTGAGCGGGACTGATCTGTTCAGCGCGAAGTGACTCGTTTTCCTTTTGAAGATCTTCATGAGCCACCCTCAATTTCTCAAGTTCTTGCTTCCTTTCAATATAATCATAGGAAAGCTTTTCATGAGTTGTTGAGAGAGTATCATGACGATCTTCAAGTTCCTGATACTTAACGTGAAGGTTTTTTATGTCTTCAATTAAGGATTCAGATCGAGTCATTTCAGCACCCAACAGATCATCGCTTCTATCTAACAATTTTTGAATATGTTCCATTGCTTTCTGTTGTTTAGTTGCAATTTTAGCAAGTGTTTTGTAGCTAGGTTTTGAATCACATTCAGAGTCATCGTCACTAGATGTTTCATAGCGAGTTGTGCGTGTGTTTACCTTGGCACCGCGTACCATGAAGCAGTAGGTAGGAGTGGAGTCGTTCTTGTCATTTGCGTCGGTGTCGGTGATGCAGTCATTGTCTTCAGTATTGAAGATGGACTTGGCGATGTATGCTGTAGCCAGACTCGCAATGCCAGAATCAGACTCCTCCTCAGACTCCACCTTTGCCTCCTCAGATGCGGACTCCTCCTCTGAATCCATCTCCTTTCCAACAAACGCACGTGGCTTGCCAGATGAGCTCTTCTTGTGTGATGAAGACCTTGATGAAGTTTTGGAAGAAGACTTTGAGTATTTCTTCTTCTTCTTGTCGTCAGAGTCATACTCCTTGCTCTTCTTCTTCCTTCTGTTCTCATTGTCCCACTGTGGACACTCAGAGATGAAGTGCCCAGTTTTCTTGCACTTGTGACATGTTTTCTTCTTGTAGTCATGAGCAGAAGCTTCATCATTCCTTGAGCTTGATCGTGAAGACTTTCTGAAGCCTTTCTTCTTGGTGAATTTTTGAAACTTCTTCACTAGCATTGCAAGTTCTCTTCCAATGTCTTCAGGATCATCAGAACTGCAGTCAGATTCTTCTTCAGATGAGGAGACAGCTTTTGCCTTCAAGGCACGAGTTCGCCCATAGTTTGGGCCGTAGATATCTCTTTTCTCAGAAAGCTGAAACTCATGTGTGTTGAGCCTCTCAAGTATGTCAGACGGATCGAGTGTCTTGAAATCAGGACGTTCTTGAATCATCAGGGCCAGAATGTCAAATGAACTATCAAGTGATCTCAGCAGCGTCTTGACGATTTCATGTTTGGTGATCTCAGTAGCGCCGAGGGCTTGAAGCTCATTTGTGATGTCAGTGAGCCGATCAAAGGTGTGCTGGACATTCTCATTGTCATTTCATTTGAAGTGGTTGAATAGATTGCGAAGGACACTGATTCTTTGATCTCTCTGGGTTGATATGCCTTCATTAACTTTGGAGAGCCAATCCCAGACCAGTTTGGATGTCTTCAAGGCACTCACACGGCCATACTGTCCTTTGGTCAGATGACCACAGATGATATTCTTGGCAGTAGAGTCCAGTTGAACGAACTTCTTAACATCAGCAGCAGTGACACCTTCTCCAGCCTTGGGAATGCCGTTTTCGACGACATACCATAGGTCGACGTCAATGGCTTCAAGATGCATGCGCATCTTATTATTCCAGTAGGGATATTCAGTTCCATCGAAGACGGGACAAGCAGCGGAAAATTTGATTATCCCTGCAGTCGACATAGCTAAAACTCCAGGTGGTTAAACCGAATCACACAGAACACGGGAGCACCAGGCTCTGATACCAATTGAAAGTGCGTTATATCGACTAGAGGGGGGGTGAATAGGCGATTTTTATGAAAGTCTTCAAAACGTGAGAGTTATGAAGACAAACAGTGAAGATTATGACTATTACTATGCAGCGGAAGTTAGATTACACTAGGGCAGCCATGGTCATGTATTCAATAGAGTGAAAGCGCAATGACAAACAGCTTCAGTGTAATAAGGATCAGGTAGGAAGAAGTTATGAAGCCAAACAGATCATACATTCATGTTGTGAAGACAAAAGATAAAGCAAGCATGCAATGGCTTCACAATGAATAACTGTAAATGAAGGGAAGTGAAGATGGAACCAGTGACACGTTGAAGACAATGATTTGTTGGACCAGTTCCAGTTGCTGTGACAACTGTACGTCTGGTTGGAGCGGCTAGGTATTTAAACCGAAGGACACATAGTCCCGGACACCCAGTCAAGGACACTTAGTCCAAGACACCCAGTCCTCACCGTTTTCTCCTTGAGCTAAGGTCACACAGACCTCGCCCAATCACTCTGGTAAGTCTTCAAGGTAGACTCCCAAACCTTCACAGACTTCGTTCACTAGCAATCCACAATTTCTCTTGGATGCTCAGAACGCGACGCCTAACCGTCTGGAGGATGCACAGTCCTCAAGTGTAATAAGTCTTCAAATCACACAGATACGAAGACTTAAGTGATGCCCAATTTACTCTGGCTCTGGTGGTTAGGGCTTTTCTCCTCACTGGGAATTTTTCTTTCAAAGGCTTCGAGGT
Organism: Triticum urartu; assembly: GCF_056163025.1. Taxonomy (NCBI): domain Eukaryota; kingdom Viridiplantae; phylum Streptophyta; class Magnoliopsida; order Poales; family Poaceae; genus Triticum; species Triticum urartu. The sequence goes on from NC_141879.1 coordinate 476,760,770, forward strand.
GGGTTGCTCTCAAACGACAAAAGCCGTGTGCTAAAATCTGAGCAGCCAACCATTTAAGGTTGTGGGGGGTGGACTATTTATAGCCACTTGGCAACCCGACCTGATCTGTCCGAAATGACCCTGGGTCACTAAGGAACTGACACGTGTACCAACGGTCGGATTTCGAACTCACACGGCAACTTTTACTTGGGCTACAAGTAAAGCTGACTTGTCTGACTCTGGACAAGATTTTCTCTCAAAGTCTTCGCTCGAAGACATAGGATTTGAATTTGGCATCACTTCAGTCATTCTGACCGGTTCTCTTCGACCCCACTTAACAGTACGGTGGTTCCTATGACACAACATGAATGAAATAAAACTACGAAGGATCTAGGTCTTCGAGTTCCAAAAGCTTCATAGGGAGTCATCTCATGTCATTGTCTTCAATATGAATATCTTCATAAACCACCATTGTCTTCAATGTCTTCGTACATTTTAGGGGTCATCTCTGGTAGTGAAACCGAATCAGTGAGGGACTTCTACCTGTGTCTTCCTGCAATTCTTACAAACGCATTAGTCCCTCAACTAGGTTTGTCGTCAATACTCCAAAACCAACTAGGGGTGGCACTAGATGCACTTACAAGTCTCCCACTTGCACTAGAGTCAATAATCTAGTTCACATCGTCATGTGATTAACACTCACAGGTCACATCGCCATGTGACCAACATCCAAAGAGTTTCCTAGTGTCACTAAACTAGTTCACATCATCATGTGATTAAGACTCAATGATTTCTGGGTTTGATCATGTTTTGCTTGTGAGAGAGGTTTTAGTCAACGGGTCTGCAACATTCAGATCCATATGTAATTCGCAAATCTCTAGGTCACATTATAAATGCTGCTTCCACGCTCCACTTGGAGCTATTCCAAATGGTTGCTCCACTATACATATCTGGTTTGCTACTCAGATTCATTCGGATAGGTTTTAAAGCTTGCATCGAGGTAACCCTTTACGCCGAACTCTTTATCACCTCCATAATCGAGAAACATGTCCTTATTACTCCAAGGACAATTTTTGACCGCAATCTAGTGATCCACTCCTGGATCACTTTTGTACCCTCTTGCCAGACATGTGGCAAGGCACACATCTGGTGCGGTACTTAGCATGGCATACCGTATAGAGCCTATGACAAAAGCATAGGGGACGACCTTCGTCCTTCCTCTTTCTTCTGCCGTGGTCAAGCTTTAAGTCTTAACTTCATACCTTACAACTCAGGCAAGAAATCCTTCTTTGGCTGATCCATCTTGAACACCTTCAAGATCATGTCAAGGTATGTGCTCATTTGAAAGTACCATTAAGCGTTTTTGATCTATCCTTATAGATCTTGATGCTTAATGTTCAAGTAGCTTAATCCAGGTTTTCCATTGAAAAACACCTTTCAAATGACCCTATATGCTTTCCAGAAATTCTACATCATTTCTGATCCACAATATGTCAACAACATATACTCATCAGAAATTCTATAGTGCTCCCACTCACTTCTTTGGAAATACAAGTTTCTCATAAACTTTGTATACACCCAAAATCTTTGATCATCTCATCAAAGCATACATTCCAACTCCGAGATGCTTACTCCAGTCCTTAGAAGGATTGCTGGAGCTTTGCATACTTATTAGCATCTTTCAGGATTGACAAAACCTTCCGGTTGTATCACATACAACCTTTCCTCGAGAAAATCGTCAAGGAAACAATGTTTTGACATCCTATCTGCAAGATTTCATAAATAATGCAGTAATCGCTAATATAATTCCAACAGACTCTTAGCATCGCTACGAGTGAGAAAGTCTCATCATAGTCAACTCCTTGAACTTGTCGGAAAAAATCTTAACGACAAGTCGAGCTTTCTTAATGGTGATACTTACCATCATTGTCCGTCTTCCTTTTAAAATCCATCTATACTCAACAGCCTTATGACCATCGAGCCGTTCTGCCAAAGTCTACACTTTGTTTTCATACATGGATCCTCTCTCGGATTTTATGGCCTTGAGCCATTTATCGGAATCCGGGCCCACCATCGCTTCTCCATAGCTCGTAGGTTCATTGTTGTCTAGCAACATGACTTCCAAGACAGGATCACGTACCACTCTGAAGTAGTACGCATCCTTGTCATCCCACGAGGTTTGGTAGTGACTTGATCTGAAGTTTCATGATCACTATCATAAGCTTCCACTTCAATTGATGTAGGTGCCACAGGAACAACTTCCTGTGCCCTGCCACACACTAGTTGAAGAGACGGTTCAATAACCTCATCAAGTCTCCACCATCCTCCCACTCAATTCTTTCGAGAGAAACTTTTCCTCGAGAAAGGACCCGATTCTAGAAACAATCCCTTATTGCTTTCGGTTCTGAGACAGGAGGTATACCCAACTGTTTTGGTGTCCTATGAAGATGCACTTATCCGCTTTGGGTTCGAGCTTATCAGCCTGAAACTTTTCCACATAAGCGTCGCAGCCCCAAACTTTTAAGAAATGACAGCTTAGGTTTCTCTAAACCATAGTTCATATGGTGTCATCTCATCGGAATTACGTGGTGCCCTATTTAAAGTGAATGTGGTTGTCTCTAATGCCTAACCCATAAACTATCATGGTTATTCGATAAGAGACATCATGGTATGCATCATATCCAATAGGGTGCAGTTATGATGTTCGGACACACCATCACACTATGGTGTTTTAGGCTGTATTAGTTGTGAAACAATTTCCACAATGTCTTAATTCTGTGCCAAACTCGTAATTCAGATATTCATCTCTATGATCATATCATAGATCTTTTATCCTCTTGTCACGACGATCTTTCAACTTCACCCTGAAATTACTTGAACCTTTCAATAATTCAGACTCATGATTCATCAAGTAAATATACTCAACATCTACTCAAATCATCTGTGAAGTAAGAACATAACGATATCCACTACATGCCTCAGCACTCATTGGACTGCACACATCAAAATGTATTACTTCCAACAAGTTGCTTTCTAGTTCCATTTTACTGAAAACGAGGCTTTCAGTCATCTTGCCCATGTGGTATGATTTGCATGTCTCAAGTGATTCAAAATCAAGCGAGTCCAAACGGTCCATTTGCATGGAGTTTCTTCATGCATATACACCAATAGACATGGTTTGCATGTCTCAAACTTTTCAAAAACGAGTGAGCCCAAAGATCCATCAACATGGAGCTTCTTCATGCGTTTTATACCCATATGACTTACGTGGCAGTGCCACAAGTAGGTGGTACTATCATTACTATCTTATATCTTTTGGCATGAACATGTGTATCACTACGATCGAGATTCAATAAACCATTCATTTTAGGTGCAAGACCATTGAAGGTATTATTCAAATAAACAGAGTAACCATTATTCTCCTTAAATGAATAACCGTATTGCGATAGACATAATCCAATCATGTCTATGCTCAACGCAAACACCAATCTTGATGGTAGAGGGAGCGTACGATATTTGATCAACCTTGGAAATACTTCCAACACATATCGTCATCTCACCTTTAGCTAGTCTCCATTTATTCCGTAGCTTTTATTTCGAGTTACTAACACTTAGCAACCGAACCAGTATCTAATACCCTGGTGCTACTAGGAGTACTAGTAAAGTACACATTAACATAATGTATATCCAATATACTTCTATCGACCTTGCCAGCCTTCTTATCTACCAAGTATCTAGGGTAATTCTGCTCCAGTGGTTGTTCCCTTTATTACAGAAGCACTTAGTCTCAGGTTTGGGTTCAAACTTGGGTTTCTTCACTAGAGCAGCAGTTGATTTGCCGTTTCATGAAGCATCCCTTTTTGCCCTTGCCCTTCTTGAAACTAGTGGTTTCACCAACCATCAACAATTGATGCTCCTTCTTGATTTCTACTTTTGTGGTGTCAAACATCGCGAATATCTCAACGATCATCATATATGTCCCCGATACATTATAGTTCATCACGAAGCTCTAGCAGCTTGGTGGTAATGACTTCGGAGAAACATCACTATCTCATCTGGAAGATCAACTCCCACTCGATTCAAATGATTGTTGTACTCAGACAATCTGAGCACAAGCTCAACAATTGAGCTTTTCTCCCTTAGTTTGCAGTCTAAGAAAATCGTCGGAGGTTTTATACCTCTTGACGTGGGCACGAGCCTGAAATCCCAATTTCAGCCCTCGAAACATCTCATATGTTTCGCGACGTTTCAAAACGTCTTTGGTGCCTCAACTCTAAACTGTTTAACTGAACTATCATGTAGTTATCAAAATGTGTATGTCAGATGTTCGCAACATCCACAGACGACGTTCGAGGTTCAGCACACTGAGCGGTGCATTAAGGACATAAGCCTTCTATGAAGCAATGAGGACAATCCTCAGTTTACGGACCTAGTCCGCATAATTGCTACTATCAACTTTCAACTAAATTTTCTCTAGGAACATATCTAAACAGTAGAACTGAAGCGCGAGCTACGACATAATTTGCGAAGATCTTTTGACTACGTTCAGGATAATTAAGTTCATCTTATGAACTCCCACTCAGATAGACATCCCTCTAGTCATCTAAGTGATTACATGATCCGAGTCAACTAGGCCGTGTCCGATCATCACGTGAGACGGACTAGTCATCATCGGTGAACATCTTCATGTTGATCGTATCTACCATACGACTCATGCTCGACCTTTCGGTCTCTTGTGTTTCGAGGCCATGTCTGTACATGCTAGGCTCGTCAAGTCAACCTAAGTGTTTAACGTGTGTAAATCTGTCTTACACCCGTTGTATGTGAACGTTAGAATCTATCACACCCGATCATCACGTGGTGCTTCAAAACAACGAACTGTCGCAACGGTGCATAGTTAGGGGGAACACTTTCTTGAAATTTTAATGAGGGATCATATTATTGACTACTGTTGTTCTAAGAAAATAAGATGCATAAACATGATAAACATCACATGCAATCAAATAATAGTGACATGATATGGCCAATATCATATAGCTTCTTTGATCTCCATCTTGGGGCTCCATGATCATCTTGTCACCGGCATGACACCATGATCTCCATCATCGTGTCTCCATGAAGTTGTCTCGCCAACTCATTACTTCTACTACTATGGCTACCGGTTAGCAATAAAGTAAAGTAATTACATGGCGTTGTTCAATGACACGCAGGTCATACAATAAATAAAGACAACTCCTATGGCTCCTGCCAGTTGTCATACTCATCGACATGCAAGTCGTGATTCCTATTACAAGAACATGATCAATCTCATACATCACATATCATTCATCACATTCTTCTTGGCCATATCACATCACATAGCATACCCTGCAAAAACAAGTTAGACGTCCTCTAATTGTTGTTTGCATGTTTTATGTGGCTGCTATGGGTTTCTAGCAAGAACTTTTCTTACCTACGCAAAAACCACAATGTGATATGCCAGTTGCTATTTACCCTTCATAAGGACCCTTTTCATCGAATCCGATCTGACTAAAGTGGGAGAGACAGACACCCGCTAGCCACCTTATGCAACTAGTGCATGTCAGTCGGTGGAACCAGCCTCATGTAAGAGTACGTGTAAGGTCGGTCTGGGCCGCTTCATCCCACAATGCCGCCGAATCAAGATTGGACTAGTAACCAAGATCTATCTATGGAGAAACTAGCAACGAGGGGAAGGAGAGTGCATCTACATAACCTTGTAGATCGCTATGCGGAAGCGTTCAAGAGAACGGGTTGAAGGAGTCGTACTCGTCGTGATCCAAATCACCGGAGATCCTAGTGCCGAACGGACGACACCTCCGCGTTCAACACACGTACAGCCCGGTGACGTCTCCCATGCCTTGATCCAGCAAGGAGAGAGGGAGAGGTTAAGGAAGACTCCATCTAGCAGCAACACAACAGCGTGGTGGTGGTGGAGGAGCATGGTACTCCAGCAGGGCTTCGCCAAGCACCGCAAGAGACGAGCAGGGAGAGGGGTAGGGCTGCGCCAAGAAGGAGAGGAACTCATGTGTCTGGCAGCCCAAAACCTCAAGTATATATAGGGGGAGGGGAGGGGCTGCGCCCCCACCTAGGTTTCCACCCCTAGGGGTGGTGGCCAGCCCTAGATCCCATCTAGGGGGCGGCCAAGGGGGGAGAGAGGGAGGCGCACCACTAGGTGGGCCTTAGGCCCATCTGAGCCTAGGGTTTGCCCCCTTCCACTCTCCCTTGCGCCTTGGGCCTTGGTGGGGGGTGCACCAGCCCACCTGGGGCTGGTCCCCTCCCACACTTGGCCCATGCAGCCCTCCGGGGCTGGTGGCCCCACTTGGTGGACCCCCGGGACCCTCCCGGTGGTCCTGGTATATTACCGATAAACCCCGAAACTTTTCCAGCGACCAAAACAGGACTTCCCATATATAAATCTTTACCTCCGGACCATTCCGGAACTCCTCGTGATGTCCGGGATCTCATCCGGGACTCCGAACAACATTCGGTAACCACATATATCTATTCCTTATAACCCTAGCATCATCAAACCTTAAGTGTGTAGACCCTACGGGTTCGGGAATCATGCAGACATGACCGAGACATTCTCTGGTCAATAACCAACAGCGGGATCTGGATACCCATGTTGGCTCCCACATGCTCCACGATGATCTCATTGGATGAACCACGATGTCAAGGATTCGATCAATCCCGTATACAATTCCCTTTGTCTAGCGGTATTGTACTTGTCCGAGATTCGATCGTCGGTATCCCGATACCTTGTTCAATCTCGTTACTGGCAAGTCTCTTTACTCGTTCCGTAACACATCATCCCGTGATCAATTCCTTGGTCACTTTGTGCACATTATGATGATGTCCTACCGAGTGGGCCCAGAGATACCTCTCCGATCACACGGAGTGACAAATCCCAGTCTCGATTCGTGCCAACCCAACAGACACTTTCGGAGATACCTGTACTGTACCTTTATAGCCACCCAGTTACGTTGTGACGTTTGGCACACCCAAAGTATTCCTACGGTATCCGGGAGTTGCACAATCTCATGGTGTAAGGAAATGATACTTGACATTAGAAAAGCTTTAGCATACGAACTACACGATCTTTGTGCTAGGCTTAGAATTGGGTCTTGTCCATCACATCATTCTCCCAATGATGTGATCCCGTTATCAATGACATCCAATGTACATGGTCAGGAAACCGTAACCATCTATTGATCAACGAGCTAGTCAACTAGAGGCTTACTAGGGACATGGTGTTGTCTATGTATCCACACATGTATCTGAGTTTCCTATCAATACAATTCTAGCATGGATAATAAACGATTATCATGAACAAGGAAATATAATAATAACTAATTTATTATTGCCTCTAGGGCATATTTCCAACAAACTTACCCAACACGCTCGATTAACTCTAGCTGAACACGCTTTACTGGTTCATGGCCGGCCTTAGTTGATCAACATGTCGTAGTCCTACCTAGGCTCAATAGAGAGGCCAATACCCCAGTTTACATCCTAAATGCGAAGTGGTCATGGGCCAATCATCCTTTGCAATCCTGTGCATTGCAAGGACGGCTGGGATCAGTCCTGGCTACCCCTTTATACAAAGAAGGTGCTTACGCAGACCACCCAGGAGCGTGCCACTAAACCACTGACGTTAGTGAGATTTTGGAAGAATCATACGATGTAGAGTGCCCATACTTATTCCCGCGTGGTGGTCAGTGCCCATCACATATCCAAACCGTTAGTGTCTTGTGAGCGTACAGAGATGATCAATGATCCATGATCTGTGGTCCCATCGCCCTGTCTCACGGACTTACGGCAATGGCTAAGAATATCTGGCCGTGTCATGTAATTATCTTGCGGGTACCCTCCAGGTCAATCCGACTCAGTAACTCTCACGGGGTACCCTCACAGTCAACCTGACTTCACATCTCTCGCGTGTACCCCTCGGGGCCGACTCAATTTCAACATGGTTCTCGGGTAAAGTCAAAGTAGCTGTATGTCTATAACATCAAGGGGGAAATACGAGGAATCACTCTCGATGGATTCCCACTCGATGTAACCGTCAAAGTGTACTAGGAGGAATCACCCTCAAAGGGTTCACACTTGAGGTGTTGCACGACAGAGTCGTCACCGGGAGTGGTGAAGAAGGAATCACCCTTGTAATCCATGACCAATTAGCTACACTACAGAGATATCATCAGGAGTGCGTTACATGGTATCACCCTTGGCACTCGATAGTACCTCTGCAGAGTCGTAAAACTAAGGGGGTGTGGGGTGATGTGTCAGGCTCTGTACGTCGATCACGTTGATCGAGTCATCAGTAATAAAGCGGGGGCAACAGGGACAAGGTGAGGGGTCACTGATGGATCAGTAACCAACCTATACTAAGTATATAGGATAAGCATGTAGGTAAAAATAGCAGATTACAAAATCAGGCTATGCATTAGAATAGGATCAAACAAATACAATAGAAAATTCTAATGCAAGCATGAGAGGGAAGGAAATGGGCAATTTTGCTGAATGAAATATGCTCTAGAAGAAATAATAAAGTTGTTATTTTATATTTCCTTATTCATGATAAAGGTTTATTATTCATGATAGAATTGTATTGATTGGAAAACTGAAATACATGTGTGAATACATAAACAAATACCGTGTCCTTAGTAAGCCTCTACTAGACTAGCTCGTTGATCAAAGATGGTTAAGGTTTCCTAACCATAGACATGTGTTGTTATTTGATAACATGATCACATCATTAGGAGAATTATGTGATGGACAAGAATCATCCGTTAGCTTAGCATATTGATCGTTTAGTTTATTACTATTGCTTTCTTAATGTCAAATACATGAATACCTTGTGTGCTATCAAACGTCACAACGTAATTGGGTGATCATAAAGATGCTCTACAGGTATCTTCGAAAGGTGTTTGTTGAGTTGTCATAGATTGAGATTAGGATTTGTCATTCTGAGTATCGTAGAGATATGTCTGGGCCCTCTCGGTAATACACATCATAAGAAGCCTTGCAAGCATAGTGACTAAGGTGTTAGTTGCAAGATGATGTATTACGGAATGAATAAAGAGACTTGCCGGTAATGAGATTGAACTAGGTATGAATATACCGACGATCGAATCTCGGGCAAGTAACATACCGATGGACAAAGGGAATTACGTATGTTGTCATAAGGTTCGACCGATAAAGATCTTCGTAGAATATGTAGGAGCCAATATGGGCATCCAGGTTCTGCTATTGGTTATTGACCGGAGAGGTGTCTCGGTCATGTCTACATATTTCTCGAACCCGTAGGGTCCGCATGCTTAACGTTCGTTAACGATATAGTGTTATATGAGTTATATGATTTGGTGACCGAATGTTGTTCGGAATCCCAGATGAGATCACGGACATGAAGAGGATCTCCGGAATGGTCCATAGGTAAATATCAATATATAGGACGATGATATTTGGACACCGGAAGAGTTTCGGTAGGTTAATGGGCCGTATGGGCCAAAGGTGGGGAACACACCAGCCCAAAAGGGGTTGGCGCGCCCCTCCTAGGCCGCAACCCTTGGGGAGAGAAGGAAAGGGGGGTCGGCCTCCCCCTTCCTTTCCTCTCCCCCTTCCCCCCCCCCTCCGACAAATATGGTAAGGGGGGCTAGGGAAAGACCCCAAATAGGATTTGGCCCTACTTGGGGCGCCCCTTGGCCTCTCCCCCTGTCCCACCTATATATATGTCGGAGGGGGCTGTAACACCCACAATGCGACTATATCTCCCACGTGTTGGGGCATGACTTAGAGGCATAGCCGCATGGTAGGATTGTCTCAAGAGCGGTAATCTTCACACATCCCATGTACTGAATAAGAAAGGGATAAAGATTTGGCTTACAATCGCCACTTCACACAATACTTAAATAATCCATACATCATCCAAGGTACAATCAAAGGTCCGACTACAGAACCAAAATAAAGGAAGACAACCCCAAATGCTAGATCCCCGGTCGTCCCAACTGGGCTCCTCTACTGATCATCCGGAAAAGAAACATAGTAATGTCCTGAATCCTCGTCGAACTCCCACTTGAGTTCGGTACCGTCACCTGCACTGGTATCCTCGTCACCTGCAACTGTTTTGTAAGTATCCGCGAGTCACGAGGACTCAGCAATCTCACACCCATGAGATCAAGACTATTTAAGCTTATGGGTAGGGGAAGGTAGTGAGGTGGAGCTGCAGCAAGCACTAAGCATAGATGGTGGCTAACATACGCAAATAAGAGCGAGAAGAGAAGCAACGCACGATCGAGAAGCTATAAGTGATCAAGAAGTGATCCTGAAGCTACTTACGTTCAAGCATAACACAAGATCGTGTTCTCTTCCCGGACTCCGCCGAAAAGAGACCATCATGGCTACACATGCGGTTGATTCATTTTAATTAAGTTAAGTGTCAAGTTCTCTACAATCGGATATTAACAAATTCCCATCTGCCACATAACCGCGGGCACGGCTCTCGTAAGTTTATAACCTGCAGGGGTGTCCCAACTTAGCCCATCACAAGCTTTCACAGTCAACGAAGGATAATCCTTCTCCGGGAAGACCCGATCAGTCTCGGAATCCCCGTGTAAAACAAGACCAGCAAAGCCGCCCGATGTGCCGACAAATCTCGATAGGAGTCGCACGTATCTCGTTCTCAGGGCACACCGGATGGGCCAGACGTTGGGTTGGCATAGACCCTGGTTGCCCAGGGGGCGCCGGACATCGCCCAGTTTGGACCAACACTCAGAGGAGCACTGGCCCGGGGGTTTAAAATAAAGATGACCCTTGAGTCCACGGAACCCAAGGGAAAAAGGCTTAGGTGGCAAATGTTAAAACCAAGGTTGGACCTTGCTGGAGGAGTTTTATTCAAAGAAAACTGTCAAGGGGTTGCCATAACACCCAACCGCGTAAGGAACGCAAAATCACGGAACATAACACCGGTATGACGGAAACTAGGGCGGCAAGAGTGGAACAAAACACCAGGCAAAAGGCCGAGCCTTCCACCCTTTACCAAGTATATAGATGCATTAAAGTAAATAAGATATAAGAATGATATCCCAACATATCCAGGTTCCAACATGGAACAAACTTCATCTTCACCTGCAACTGGCAACGCTATAAGAGGGGCTGAGCAAAAGCGGTAATATAGCCAAACAACGGTTTGCTAGGAAAGGTGGGTTAGAGGCTTGACATGGCAATACGGGAGGCGTGATATAGCAAGTGGTAGGTTGCGTGACATAGAGATAGAGCGAACAACTAGCAAGCAAAGATAGAAGTGATATCGAGGGTATGGTCATCTTGCCTGCAAAGTTCTCAGAGTTGTCGAATGCTTGATCCTCGTTAGCGTACTCAACAGGTTCCTCGTTCACGTACTCGTCTCCCGGCTCTACCCAAAGCAAGAACACAAGCAAACGACTAACAATCAATCACGGTGCAATGCACAAGCAACATGATGCAATACATGGCATGATATGCGAGATGTGATATGCAATGCATATGCGTGCTCCGGAAGGGAAAGAATGATCAAGGCATCAACTTGGCAAACCAAGTGTGCCGCTCGAAAGATGAGATGATTTTGGTTGAAATCTATATAAAGATCACCGGAAACGGATGCATGGTTTGCAAATGGCAAGCAAAACAAGGATGACGCAAAACTGCGATTAACAGCATGATGGCACATAGAATGCAACAAGAAACTAAGCTACTGCACTCCAACATAGCAACAAAGCATATGGTAGTGATGTACAAGAGATGCTTGGCAAAACATGAACATTGAGCTACGGCTAAATCACACTAGAACAGGTTCAAACAAGCATGGAAAAAGTGCAAAAGATATGAGCTTCATAGACTTAGTGAAAATACTATTATGTCCAAAAACAACATCAGGAAGTAATGTTTACAGCAAGCAAACAACATGCTATAGGAACATATCATAGCAAACAACATGCTATGGTGAACATATCACAGCAAACAACAATATTTACATGCGTCGGGGAGGTCGGGTCCGACCGGATCCGACTGGATCCAGCGCCGGCGGAGGCGGAGCAGGGCCGGACGGTGATACGTCCATTTTGCATCACGCTTTTATATCGATATTTATTGCATTAGGGTCTGCTATTTCACATTATGTCACAATACTTATGGCTATTCTCTCTTATTTTACAAGGTTTACATAAGGAGGGAGAATGCCGGTAGTTGGAATTCTGGGCTGGAAAAGGAGCAAATATTAGAGACCTATTGTGCAGAACTCCAAAAGTCCTGAAACTCCACAGAATACCTTATAATAAATAATGAAAAATCCTCGCCATAGATGAAGACCAGGAGGCCCACACCCTTTCCACGAGGGTGGGGGGCGCCCCCCTAGGGCGCGCCCCCTAACTCGTGGGCCCCCTGGTGGCTCTCCGATGACCATATTCTGCTATATGAAGCCTTTCGTCGAGTAAAAAACCAGAAGCAACCTTTCGGGATGAAACTCCGCCGCCACGAGGAGAAACCTTGGCGGAACCAATCTAGGGCTCCGGTAGAGCTGTTCTGCCAGGGAAACTTCCCTCCCGGAAGGGGAAATCATTGCCATCGTCATCACCAACGCTCCTCTCATCGGGAGAGGGCAATCTCTATCAACATCTTCATCAGCACCATCTCATCTCAAAACCCTAGTTCATCTCTTGTATCCAATTCTTGTCTCCAAGTCCGAGATTGGTGCTAGTAGGTTGCTAGTAGTGTTAATTACTCCTTGTAGTTGATTCTAGTTGGTTTAAGTGGTGGAAGATCATATGTTCAGATCCTTTATGCATATTATTACCCCTCTGATTATGAACATGAATATGCTTTGTGAGTAGTTACGTTTGTTCTTGAGGACAAGGGAGAAGTCTTGCTATTAGTAGTCATGTGAATTTGGTATTCGTTCGATATTTTGATAAGATGTATGTTGTCTAGCCTCTATGTAGCGACCCGACCCGAATGGACCAAGTCTCTGTGCTTATGTGTCATCCCTGGATCAGTATGCTGACACACACAGTACTCGCAGGATTTATAACAGAGGTAAATCACATGTATAAAGTAACATAAATACTATTACCTCAATCCAAATATAGCGGAAGCAACAAGGTTGTGGATTCCCATCAACACCAACGGCAAAGTTGAGTGTAGAAATCGTAACCCTAACGTATCACTTACTCGTCGTAAGAAACCTGCAACATAAGACGTTGCAGCCCGAAACGGGTCAGTACATTGAATGTACTGGCAAATTCACACCATAGAGAATGATGAACAATGGCTATCACTATATGCATATTTGGCTGGTGGAAAAGCTCTATGGTTATAAGGTTTTTGCGTAAAGCCAATTTTTCCCTACTGCAAAGGAATAAGATTAATTACTATCATGGTGGTTGTGAAACATTGAGAATGGTTGACAGCATTCTCAATCCCAATTAAAATAATTAAAACCCAATAACATTAATTAGAAGTAACATGTTGAGATTCACAATGATATTCAAGTACTAGATACTCAAGTTGTCCATAACCGGGGACACGGCTAATCATGATTAGTTTGTAAACTCTGCAGAGGTTTGCGCACTTTTCCCCACAAGACTCGATCGCCTCCGTTTGGTTTCTCGCACTACATGGTGTTTGAGAAGACGGATGACCGAGACATAGTCTTTCAGAAGCGCTAGCACCTTACATGTGGGGTAGACCGGTACACCTACATCCCCTACATCTGCTAGTCCACCCCGTAAGAGTTCGCACTACTTAGTCAACTATGCCAGAGCCCATAATGGCTTGTGGCTGCACACGGAAGTTTCTAGCATGAATTATCTTATGATCCCTTTGAGCCTGGGTGGCGGTCCAAAAAAAAACAGGCAAGTCCTGATAGACATCAGGTGCCTCAATCCACCCAGATGTGTGTTTAAGTTGCCACCTTAGATAAACCATTAAAGTTATCAATCTCACATCTGTCATGGATATCACTCACCCAATCCACGTCTACTAGCAAAGCATAGCATAATAAGCAAACGTAGAAGTAACTCCCAAAGGTTTCATAATAATACACGTAATAGGTACTACCTCATCTACTTCCCATCCCACAGTTTAATTAGATCCTAATCATGCAATGTGTGAGGATTGATCTAATGCAATAAAACTGGGTTGTAGAAAAGATATGATCAAAGTGTGAACTTGCCTGCAATGTAGATGAAGATGATTCGCACTTAAAACTCTTGATAGATCTACTCGTCACACTCCGGTCAATCTATCGTAAGCAAACAATAGTAACCACACAATAAGTACTCATCTAATGCACAAGTAAAACTCTAACGAGAGAACGAACCAGAAAGTTCAACTTAAGAACTCCGGTTGCAAAGAAAGAACGAGCCGAACAAACGACGAAAAACAAACGGCGGAAGAAAACAACTCGGTTCTAGCAAGTTGAAACTAGGTCAAATTTTACTGTAGCAAAAGCTTGTTCAAGTTGATTAGACGGAACGGCGGTTTCGAGATGAAACTCCAGGCGCTTGAATCACCTGATTTCGATAAACGGGCGAGAAGATAAACTAGAACGAAGATCGGATCTGAGATCGCGATCGCGGGATAATTCCGACGAGAAGAAAAATAAGAACGGTTAAACAAACGGGCGTCGTTAACCTAGAAGAATCCGGTGATCACGTTCGTTAGGACGAACGGTCCGCAGAACGGTCCAAAGGCAACTAAATCGGAAAAGAAAACGAATCCGATCTAGGGTTTCGGAGAAGTAAACGGAAAACCGATCTAGAAAACCGGAACGGTTTGGCGAAGAATCAAAGAGAAAACGAATCGGTAGAGAAGAAAAGAATCGGAACGGTTTATAAGTAAAACCGAACCGAGGGAAAGAAGAGACGCGGCGCAGTACCTCCGGCGAACGGCGGCGACGGCGGCGTATGGCGGCGTTGGTGACGCAGGGCGGCGGCGGCGCGGCAAGGTGCGGCGGCGGCGCGGGTGTGGTGCGGCGGCGGCGCTAGGGCACAAGGGTGGCGGCGCGGGTGAGGCGGCGGGCGAGGCGGGGTGATGGTGAGGTGGTGGTGCGGCGGCGGCGATGGGCAAGGTGCGGCGCGGCGCGGTGGTGGTGAGGCAGGGCGCGGTGTGGAGGAGAGCTTTGATTTGATGTGTTTTAGAGGGGGGGGTGCTTGGGTATTTATATTGGGGAGGGGAGGGGTTTACTTGGGGTAGAGGACAAGGAATTAGAATAGGAGTAGGAAAGATCTAGAAAATAAACGGAAGTAGGACTTGATTTCCTAAAAGAAAGAGGCGGCGGCTCCCTGGCGCCTGGCGCCTGCGCACGGGGAGGCTGGGGCGCTAGCGATGGCCTTGGCCTCGGCCGGCTGGTGGCTTGGGCCTTTGGCCCAAGGCGCTGCAGTTTTTTTTTTAAAACGGTTCCGCGCTCGGAAAAACACAGAAAAACAAAATCTACCGAACTCCAAAACTAATAAAGTAAATTTTCCCCGACTCCTAAAAATGAGTCGAACAAAATGAACTTTTCTCCGGGCCTAAAATAAAATTTTCAAAAACGCGCATTTTTCCCTATCCAAAGAAAAACAAACAAACACCGGAAAACGAAATTTGATCTATTTATTAAATCTTCATTTTTCCTATATTTTGGGAAAGTCATATTATTCCCTCTCTTATATTTTTGGATAACGGAAAAATTATTGAATAGGAAATAAATAAATCAAATGATCCTTTTTTTTTCAAATTCGAGAAAACTCTCAAATATGAAAATAACGAAATCTCCAACTCTCTCCGAAGGTCCTTGAGTTGCGTGAAATTTCTAGGATCGACCAAAATGCAAGAAAATAGGATATGCATGATGATCTAATGTATTCCAATTTGAAAAATAAATTCAAAAGAACTTTGAATTTAGTTCTTTGAAACTCCCAACTCATATTTCATAATTTGAAGAAGTCATTTTATCTTCTCTCGTGAAAATCATTGAGTTGCTTAAAGTTTCTGAATTGGAAATATTTTCAAATGAAATTCAAATATTTTCAACAACCCTTTTCATTTTTAAATGGAAGAAGTCATGTCATCTTCTCTCTAGGGTTTTGTGTTTGAAAAGCATTTGAATTCATGGAGATCAGAAAACAAATATGAAAGTTTGGGAAAGTCCTTTTATTCCCTCTCATTTAACTTTCAAAAAGAATTCGAATTTCACTCAATTCACGCAATCAATCAAACAATCAATCAATCTATCTATGTGTTTATAACATTCCAAAATTTAGAATTTTGGGATGTTACAAACCTACCACCCTTAAAATGAATCTCGTCCTCGAGATTCGGAGAGGCTAGAAAGAAATAGGTTAGGGTTTGGGGGTCTTCTTAAAATGCATCGATCATCACACGGGGTCTGGGGTGCTACCACCCTTAGAAACATTGTTATGGTTCCATCAAAACTCGTATACTTCATCCATATTGTTAACAGTGTGGGTCCTTCTCAGATCCTCGAGAAAATTCCTTCTCTGAGCTCTTCCGGTAGTGGCATAACCTTTTCCTCAATTTTTTCTGTACCTTCATCCTGCTAAGGTTATTCCGAGACTGGGTCTTCTTAGCTGACGGGTCTGGCGCCAAAGCTAAACAACTATCGATCTCTCATGGTGGTCAACAATTTGTGGCTTCTCCTGTAGGAAATGGGTCTGGGTTGACCCTCACCGTATAACCTACGGTTGGCAAAAAGCTGCCGTGTACAAGGGAAAAATTCTTATACCATTCTAAGGTTTAACAAGGTTTAATATCGTCATCTCTCTACTATAGGTAAGTCACTCAGATTTACCATCCCATATAGCAAGGCGAATAATAAGAGTAAGTCGGTATGGTGATCAATCCATCCCGCACCCAAATCATTACCATGTATACAGTTTAGCGAATCTCGCATTCTAACACTCGGTCATCCTCACAAGCATTGCAGAATTTCTCTTGTCGACGAACTAAGTTCGGATAATCCATGGATTCTGCAAGCCAGACAAACATCTATCGTTCCTTCACAACTCTCAGGTTTTGCGTAAACTCCTATAAAATCGTCTATCGACAAAGGTATATCCTCCTCCAGGGTCCTTCCTTCAGCAAGAATGTGCTTGCTTCTTGGCAGGTCCTGGGGCCTGTGGGTTATGGCACATCTCATCACTTGTAGTCCTTGAACTTATCATAGCGCAACTGATCATTGTTCCAACTTCCTAGTATTCTTAAATCCATCCAATTGTACTGTCTTCCTTCCTTCTATTGGCACCAAACTAGGACATGTTTACTCAGACTTGTCATGGGGTTGCCATTGCTCCATATTTCCAACATCATACCTCCTTTATATCCAATAGTAATTTTATCTCTTCATCCTCGTGGGATATCCCTCATACCGAGATAAAACTTATACTTATGAAGTCCATATTCCACTTCGTGGCACATCATTATCCTTTCCAGGGTCAAGCGTCCTTACAGGGGAATATTGGCCATCTCTGCATGGCACTTCTTCAACTGGGAAATGTGAAACACATCATGAACTCCTGACAGTCCTTCGGGTGACTCCAACTTGTTGGCCACTTCTCCATACGCTCCAAAACTCGGTATGGTCCTACAAATCTCGGGGCTAACTGTCCCTTAACTCCAATATGTTTAACTCCTCGCAGAGGGAACACATGAAGACATGCTCTATCTCCAATTTCATAGACTACCTCCTTGAGTTTGTGAGTCTACATAACTCTTCTGCCTGGACTGAGCTACCTTCAGCCTATCTCGAATCAACTTGACATTCTCTTCTGACTCCTTGATCACATTTGGTCCAAACAACTGTCGGTCTCCAACTTCATCCCACATACTCTTGGGGCATCACACATATCGAGACAAAACTCGTATTCATTTTGTCCAAAATCCACGCAGTGGAGTATCTTTATCCTTTCTGGGGGTCAAAGGTTCTTACAGGGTACTTTCACCCTTAAAATGCACAAATCTTCCATAGACCATATTTCTCTTATCCTCAAAATGGTCAAAATTCTTCTTCATAGAGTAACAACTCATAAAATCCATATCAGTACCAATGATGCTACTTTATTCCTTCTCAAATGATTACAATCTCCTGTTTTTCCATTACATGCCTCAACTCAATACCTCAATATAAAAGAAAATGTTCTCACTACCACCACTATATTACTTCTGTTACAAACTCAACTATTTATCACAAGTCTCCTTCTCCTTCGGACAACCTCTGGCAAAGTGCCCTGCTCCATTACAACGGAAACATATTACTTCGGGCAAGTTTCGAGGTTTCCTTGTGATTATATAGCCTACTTGGGTCCTTGGCTCCATTTGTGGGCAATTGCTGAGGTAGTGCCCTGACTCCTTGCATTTGTAACAGATGATATGACTCAGGTTCCTCCTGGAATCCAATCGGTTTCTCTTTCTGGACTTTTCCATTCCAATCAGGGCTCCTATTTCCTGTGGGTCATACTCTATTTCCTCTGTCGGGAATTCTACTAGATCCCCCTTCATACAATTTTGAGATACGTGTCCTTCTTCTCCACATGAATAGCAAGACTTGGTGCAGGGTTTAATTGGTTCCTCTTTCGGTGTGTCCTCCACCTCTTCCTTCATCGCAGGTTCTTCTAAATTTTCCATTAGGGCTCCTTTCATTGCTTCTTCCTTCTGCTGGATGGTTCGTTGTACCAAGGGGTAAATGTGACACTGAGCAGGATAGTGGGTAGTCCCTTCACACAAGAAACAAGTAATCTTCCTAGTTGGGCATTCTTCAACTGGGTGACTTCCTTCACAGTTAGGGCATTCATCCTTGTGTTCTTTATGGGTGTGTCCGATTTCTCCACAAATCTTGCATGCACAAGGTTTCCTTATATCCTTTCCATAAGGCTTCAACTTCTGGGACACAAACTGTGACTTTAGCAAAGTCAACTTAAATTTTTTTCCAAGTGGTTACTCCTTGCCATCCATTGATGGTTTGGTACATCCTCCACCAAGTAGCAGCACCTCTTTCAAAGCATTGAAGAGCATGCTAGGCCATATCCTTTCCGACTATAGGGTTGTTCTCCATATGATCCTCCATGTTCTGAATCCATCAGTCCGTCTCCAATTGACTCATCGGTCCAGAAAATATAAGCTCATCTTCATTCATCCTCTATTGGGTCCATGTGGGTTTAGGGTGAGATAAGAGAGATAGAGAGGGATACACACAATGCAAACAACAGTTTTGAAAAGACAGATTTTTGTTGTGGCTGTCGAAAAAACATCAAACAAGTGACAGCTCACAATCGTCGCATCTAACGTAGGTATATAACAGGGGTTTGGTCTTCTAAAGGTCAATAAATCTTCAACGTCCCCAAACTCTTCAAGCCTTGTTCATGCCTCCAATGGCTTCTTTCGGTCGTGCTTGATCTTTCTCAAGTCCTTTCGCCAGATCAACTCTGTTGATGCGAAGTCTCTCGTGACATCCTTTAATATTCTGGAGTTGTATTCCAAACTTCTAGGTTTCAACATCCTTGGCATGAGCCATGGTCATACTGTCCTTCCGTTCCTGATAAGTCTCCGGTATCTCGAGGTTGTAGCTCCTCCAGATTGGCTATTTTCAGCTTTTGGTTCCTGAGTTCTTCACGAAATGCTCCTTGTCTAATACGGCTTCATGGAGATCCACCTTAAACTTCTTGATGTACTACTCCAGATCCGGGTGATACACCGGCTAGGGCTAAAACTTCATCTTATGATAGGTGCTCCATCAACCTTCTACCATTTAATCCATTCTGATGACATGCATCCTTAACTCAGCACGGTGACAATAGCATTAGCAGGGGATGACATCACGGATAACCGTGTTTCTGCTCTTGTCATTTCCATGAGCTATCTCTCCACAGTTCATATCTCCTGCCTTAGGGTTTCTTTGACAAAACTTCGAGTTCTCATACTCCTTGTTTCAGTCTTTCTCTGATACACCCTGATCTCGGTTATTGACAACTTCCATAGTCTGCCAAGTTCCATAGGGGTAGCATTCCTAGGTCATACAAATCTGGGGATTCTTCAGAGCCTTCAATTCTACTTGTCTTCGGTCTTCAACAGCTGTAGTTTCCATTATCATAATGTATGGTAAAATCCTCTTCATTCCGAATGGTCTTACTGGTCTGATATCCTGTACTTCTTGGAGTGGTCTCATCCGTCGAATCTTCGAATGGTCAAAAGGGGAAAGGGGTATGGTCTCACTAAAGAGAATTTTTGAATAAGCTCAGAAGAGAAGAGAGGTAAAAGATCTTTTTGAAAGGGAAAGTTGTAGAGAAAAATCTTTGCTATGGGCTTGCCAATTTCTAGGGTCACGTCCTACAGTCAACATGTGCTCTGATACCATCTTGTAGCGACCCGACCCGAATGGATCAAGTCTCTGTGCTTATGTGTCATCCCTGGATCAGTATGCTGACACACACAGTACTCGCAGGATTTATAACAGAGGTAAATCACATGTATAAAGTAACGTAAATACTATTACCTCAATCCAAATATAGCGGAAGCAACAAGGTTGTGGATTCCCATCAACACCAACGGCAAAGTTGAGTGTAGAAATCGTAACCCTAACGTATCACTTACTCGTCGTAAGAAACCTGCAACATAAGACGTTGCAGCCCGAAACGGGTCAGTACATTGAATGTACTGGCAAATTCACACCATAGAGAATGATGAACAATGGCTATCACTATATGCATATTTGGCTGGTGGAAAAGCTCTATGGTTATAAGGTTTTTGCGTAAAGCCAATTTTTCCCTACTGCAAAGGAATAAGATTAATTACTATCATGGTGGTTGTGAAACATTGAGAATGGTTGACAGCATTCTCAATCCCAATTAAAATAATTAAAACCCAATAACATTAATTAGAAGTAACATGTTGAGATTCACAATGATATTCAAGTACTAGATACTCAAGTTGTCCATAACCGGGGACACGGCTAATCATGATTAGTTTGTAAACTCTGCAGAGGTTTGCGCACTTTTCCCCACAAGACTCGATCGCCTCCGTTTGGTTTCTCGCACTACATGGTGTTTGAGAAGACGGATGACCGAGACATAGTCTTTCAGAAGCGCTAGCACCTTACATGTGGGGTAGACCGGTACACCTACATCCCCTACATCTGCTAGTCCACCCCGTAAGAGTTCGCACTACTTAGTCAACTATGCCAGAGCCCATAATGGCTTGTGGCTGCACATGGAAGTTTCTAGCATGAATTATCTTATGATCCCTTTGAGCCTGGGTGGCGGTCCAAAAAAAAAAACAGGCAAGTCCTGATAGACATCAGGTGCCTCAATCCACCCAGATGTGTGTTTAAGTTGCCACCTTAGATAAACCATTAAAGTTATCAATCTCACATCTGTCATGGATATCACTCACCCAATCCACGTCTACTAGCAAAGCATAGCATAATAAGCAAACGTAGAAGTAACTCCCAAAGGTTTCATAATAATACAGGTAATAGGTACTACCTCATCTACTTCCCATCCCACAATTTAATTAGATCCTAATCATGCAATGTGTGAGGATTGATCTAATGCAATAAAACTGGGTTGTAGAAAAGATATGATCAAAGTGTAAACTTGCCTGCAATGTAGATGAAGATGATTCGCACTTAAAACTCTTGATAGATCTACTCGTCACACTCCGGTCAATCTATCGTAAGCAAACAATAGTAACCACACAATAAGTACTCATCTAATGCACAAGTAAAACTCGAACGAGAGAACGAACCAGAAAGTTCAACTTAAGAACTCCGGTTGCAAAGAAAGAACGAGCCGAACAAACGACGAAAAACAAACGACGGAAGAAAACAACTCGGTTCTAGCAAGTTGAAACTAGGTCAAATTTTACTGTAGCAAAAGCTTGTTCAAGTTGATTAGACGGAACGGCGGTTTCGAGATGAAACTCCAGGCGCTTGAATCACCTGATTCCGATAAACGGGCGAGAAGATAAACTAGAACGAAGATCGGATCTGAGATCGCGATCGCGGGATAATTCCGACGAGAAGAAAAAGAAGAACAGTTAAACGAACGGGCGTCGTTAACCTAGAAGAATCTGGTGATCACGTTCGTTAGGACGAACGGTCCGGCGAACGGTCCAAAGGCAACTAAATCGGAAAAGAAAACGAATCCGATCTAGGGTTTCGGAGAAGTAAACGGAAAAAGAAACGGAAAACCGATCTAGAAAACCGGAACGGTTTGGCGAAGAATCAGAGAGAAAACGAATCGGTAGAGAAGAAAAGAATCGGAACGGTTTATAAGTAAAACCGAACCGAGGGAAAGAAGAGACGCGGCGTGGTACCTCCGGCGAACGGCGGCGACGGCGGCGTATGGCGGCGTTGGTGACGCAGGGCGGCGGCGGCGCGGCAAGGTGCGGCGGCGGCGCGGGTGTGGTGCGGCGGCGGGTGAGCAAGGTGCGGCGGCGGCGCTAGGGCACAAGGGCGGCGGCGCGGGTGAGGCGGCGGGCGAGGCGGGGTGATGGTGAGGTGGTGGTGCGGCGGCGGCGGTGGGCAAGGTGCGGCACGGCGCGGTGGTGGTGAGGCAGGGCGCGGTGTGGAGGAGAGCTTTGATTTGATGTGTTTTAGAGGGGGGGGGTGCTTGGGTATTTATATTGGGGAGGGGAGGGGTTTACTTGGGGTAGAGGACAAGGAATTAGAATAGGAGTAGGAAAGATCTAGAAAATAAACGGAAGTAGGACTTAATTTCCTAAAAGAAAGAGGCGGCGGCTCCCTGGCGCCTGGCGCCTGCGCACGGGGAGGCTGGGGCGCTAGCGATGGCCTTGGCCTCGGCCGGCTGGTGGCTTGGGCCTTTGGCCCAAGGCGCTGCAGTTTTTTTTTAAAACGGTTCCGCGCTCGGAAAAACACAGAAAAACAAAATCTACCGAACTCCAAAACTAATAAAGTAAATTTTCCCCGACTCCTAAAAATGAGCCGAACAAAATGAACTTTTCTCCGGGCCTAAAATAAAATTTTCAAAAATGCGCATTTTTCCCTATCCAAAGAAAAACAAACAAACACCGGAAAACGAAATTTGATCTATTTATTAAATCTTCATTTTTCCTATATTTTGGGAAAGTCATATTATTCCCTCTCTTATATTTTTGGATAACGGAAAAATTATTGAAGAGGAAATAAATAAATCAAATGATCCTTTTTTTTCAAATTTGAGAAAACTCTCAAATATGAAAATAACGAAATCTCCAACTCTCTCCGAAGGTCCTTGAGTTGCGTGAAATTTCTAGGATCGACCAAACTGCAAGAAAATAGGATATGCATGATGATCTAATGTATTCCAATTTGAAAAATAAATTCAAAAGAACTTTGAATTTAATTCTTTGAAACTCCCAACTCATATTTCATAATTTGAAGAAGTCATTTTATCTTCTCTCGTGAAAATCATTGAGTTGCTTAAAGTTTCTGAATTGGAAATATTTTCAAATGAAATTCAAATATTTTCAACAACCCTTTTCATTTTTAAATGGAAGAAGTCATGTCATCTTCTCTCTAGGGTTTTGTGTTTGAAAAGCATTTGAATTCATGGAGATCAGAAAACAAATATGAAAGTTTGGGAAAGTCCTTTTATTCCCTCTCATTTAACTTTCAAAAAGAATTCAAATTTCACTCAATTCATGCAATCAATCAAACAATCAATCAATCTATCTATGTGTTTATAACATTCCAAAATTTAGAATTTTGGGATGTTACACTCTAGTGGTGTTATGTGAACGTCGACTACATAACACTTCACCATTATTTGGGCCTAGAGAAAGGCATAGGGAAGTAATAAGTAGATGATGGGTTGCTAGAGTGACAGAAGCTTAAACCCTAGTTTATGCGTTGCTTCGTAAGGGGCTGATTTGGATCCATATGTTTCATGCTATGGTTAGGTTTACCTTAATACTTTTCTTGTAGTTGTGGATGCTTGCAATAGAGGTTAATCATAAGTGGGATGCTTGTTCAAGTAAGAACAACACCCAAGCACCAGTCCACCCACATGTCAAATTATCAAAGTACCGAACACGAATCATATGAACGTGATGAAAACTAGCTTGACGATATTCCCATGTGTCCTCGGGAGCGCTTTTCCTTATATAAGAGTTTGTCCAGGCTTGTCCTTTGCTACAAAAAGGATTGGGCCACCTTGCTGCACTTTATTTACTTTTGTTACTTGTTGCTCATTACAAATTATCTCATCACAAGACTATCTGTTACCACTTATTTCAGTACTTGCAGAGAATACCTTGCTGAAAACCTCTTATCATTTCCTTCTGCTCCTCATTGGGTTTGACACTCTTACTTATCGAAAGGACTATGGTAGATCCCCTATACTGGTTTGTCATCAAGACTCTTTTCTAGCGCCGTTGCCGGGGAGTGAAGCGCCTTTGGTAGGTGGAATTTGGTAAGGAATAATTTATATAGTGTGCTGGAATTTACTGTCACTTGTTACTATGGAAAGTAATCCTCTGAGGGGCTTGTTCGGGGTATCTTCACCCTGGCCAGTAGAGAAAAGAGTTGCTCCTCAACCTACTGAACCTATTGAAAATGAAATTCCTTATGAGTATCCTTCGGGTATGATAGAAAAACTTCTAGCTAATCCTTTTACAGGAGATGGAACAAAGCATCCTGATGAACACCTAATATATGTGGATGAAGTTTGTGGATTATTTAAGCTTGCAGGTATACCCGATGATGTTGCTAAGAAAAAGGTGTTCCCTTTATCTTTGAAGGGAGACGCATTGACATGGTATAGGCTATGTGATGATACGAGATCATGGAACTATAGAAGATTGAAATTGGAATTTCATCAAAAGTATTACCCTATGCATCTTGTTCATCGTGACCACAATTATATATAATTTTTGGCCTCGCGAAGGAGAAAGCATTGCTCAATCTTGGGGGAGGCTTAAATCAATGTTATATTCATGCCCCAATCATGAGCTCCCAAGAGAAACAATTCTTCAAAAAATTTATGCTCGGCTTTCTGAAAATAATCGCACCATGCTCGATACTTCTTGTGCTGGCTCTTTTATGATGAAGACTATTGGATTTAGATGGGATTTATTGGATAGAATTAAATGCAACTCTGAAGATTGGGATCTCGACAAAGGTAAGGAGTCAGGTATGACACCTAAGTTTGATGGTGTTAAATATTTTATGGATACCGATACTTTCCGTAAGTTTAGCACTAAATATGGACTTGATTCTGAAATAGTAGCTTCTTTCTGTGAATCTTTTGCTACTTATGTTGATCTCCTAAGGAGAAGTGGTTTAAATATCATCCTCCCGTAGAAGTAAAAGTAGATGCACCTATTAAAGTTGAAGAAAAGACTGTCACTTATAATGATCCTATTGTTCCTACTTGTTATGTTGAGAAACCACCTTTCCCTGTTAGGATAAAGGATCATGCTAAAGCTTCAACTGTGGTTCGTAAAAGCAATATTAAAACATATACACCTCCTGAGCAAGTTAAAGTTGAACCTAATATCGCTATTGTTAAAGATCTCTTGTCTGATAATATTGATGGGCATGTTAGTCAGTTCTGCGGTGAAGCTGCTAGAATTGCTAAACCTTTTGCTAAAGATAAAAATACACCTGTGGTAGGCATGCCTGTTATTTCTGTTAAACTAGGAGATCATTGTTATCATGGCTTATGTGATATGGGTGCTAGTGCTAGTGCAATACCTATTGACTTATACAAAGAAATTATGCATGACATTGCACCTGTTGAGTTAGAAGAAATTGATGTTACTATTAAACTTGCTAATAGAGATACTATTTCACCAATGGGAATTGTTAGAGATGTTGAAGTCTTGTGTGGGAAAACTAAATATCCTGCTGATTTTCTTGTTCTTGGTTCCCCACAAGATAGCTTTTGTCCCATTATATTTGGTAGACCCTTCTTAAATACTGTTAATGCTACCATAGATTGCACAAGGGATGTTGTTACTGTCGGCTTAGATGATATGACTCATGAGTTTAATTTCTCTAAATTTAGTAAACAACACCATGAAGAAGAATTGCCTAGTAAGGATGAAATTATTGGTCTTGCTTCTATTGCCGTACCTCCTAGTGATCCTTTAGAACAATATTTTCTAGACCATGAGAATGATATGTTTATGAATGAAAGAAGGGAAATAGATGAAGTATTCTTTAAACATGAACCTATTCTAAAACACAATTTTCCTGTTGAAATCCTAGGGGATCCCCCTCCACCTAAGGGTGATCCCGTGTTTGAGCTTAAAAACCGTTGCCTGATAATCTTAAATATGCTTATCTTGATGAAAAGAAGATATATCATGTTATTATTAGTGCTAACCTTTCAGTGCATGAAGAAGAAAGATTATTGAAAACTCTGAAGAAGCACTGTGCTGCTATTGGATATACTCTTGATGATTTTAAGGGCATTAGTCCCACTCTATATCAACATAAAATAAATTTGGAAGCAGATGCCAAACCATTTCATGATCCTCAATGACGTATGAATCCTAAAATGAAAGAAGTGGTAAGAAAAGAAATACTAAAGCTTCTGGAGGCAGGTATAATTTATCCCGTTGCTGATAGTCAGTGGGTAAGTCATGTTCATTGTGTCCCTAAGAAGGGAGGTATTATTGTTGTTCCTAATGATAAAGATGAATTGATTCCACAAAGAATTATTACAGGTTATAGGATGGTAATTGATTTCCGTAAATCAAATAAGGCTACTAAGAAAGATCATTACCCCTTACCTTTTATCGATCAAATGCTAGAAAGATTATGCAAACATACACACTACTGCTTTCTAGATGGTTATTCTGGTTTCTCGCAAATACCTGTGTCGGCTAAAGATCAATCAAAGACTACTTTTACATGCCCATTTGGTACTTTTGCTTATAGACGTATGCCTTTTGGTTTATGTAATGCACCTGCTACCTTTCAAAGATGCATGATGACTATATTCTCTGAATTGTGTGAAAAGATTTGTGAGGTTTTCATGGATGACTTTTCCGTCTATGGATCTTCTTTTGATGATTGCTTGAGCAATCTTGATCGAGTTTTGTAGAGATGTGAAGAAACTAATCTTGTCTTGAATTGGGAAAAGTGCCACTTTATGGTTAATGAAGGTATTGTCTTGGGGCATAAAGTTTCTGAAAGAGGTATTGAAGTTGATAAAGCCAACGTTGATGCTATTGAAAAGATGCCATGTCCCAAGGACATCAAAGGTATAAGAAGTTTCCTTGGTCACGCCAGATTTTATAGGAGGTTCATTAAGGACTTCTCAAAATTTCTCGGCCTCTGACTAATTTATTACAAAAAGATATACCATTTGTCTTTGATGATGATTGTGTAGAAGCATTTGAAATACTTAAGAAAGCATTAGTCTCTGCACCTGTTGTTCAGCCACCTGATTGGAATTTACCCTTTGAAATTATGTGTGATGATAGCGATTATGCTGTAGGTGCTGTTCTAGGACAAAGAGTTGATAAGAAATTAAATGTTATCCATTATGCTAGTAAGACTCTAGACAATGCTCAAAGAAATTATGCTACTACTAAAAAAGAACTTTTAGCAATTGTATTTGCTTGTGATAAGTTCAGACCTTATATTGTTGATTCTAAAGTAACTATCCACACTGATCATGCTGCTATTAAATATCTTATGGAGAATAAAGATGCTAAACCTAGACTTATTAGACGGGTTCTCTTGCTACAAGAATTTGATTTGCATATTTTTGATAGAAAAGGAGCTAAGAACCCCGTTGCAGAGAACTTATCTAGGTTAGGGAATGTTCTTGATGACCCACTACCTATTGATGATAGCTTTCCTGATGAACAATTAAATGTCATAAGTACTTCTCGTAGTACCCCTTGGTATGCTGATTATGCTAATTACATAGTTGCTAAATTTATACCACCTAGCTTCACATACCAACAAAAGAAAAAGTTCTTCTATGATTTGAGACATTACTTTTGGGATGACCCACATCTTTATAAACAAGGAGTAGATGGTGTTATTAGACGTTGTGTACCTGAGCATGAACAGGAACAGATCCTACGCAAGTGCCACTCCGAAACTTATGGAGGACACCACACGGGAGATAGAACTGCACATAAGGTATTTCAATCCGGGTTTTATTGGCCTACTCTCTTCAAGGATGCCTGTGAGTTTGTCCTATCTTGTGATGAATGTGAAAGAATTGGTAATATTAGTAGACGTCAAGAAATGCCTATGAATTATTCACTTGTTATTGAACCGTTTGATGTTTGGGGCTTTGATTATATGGGACCTTTTCCTGCCTCTAATGGATATACACATATTTTAGTTGCTGTTGATTACGTTACTAAGTGAGTAGAAGCTATTCCAACTAGTAGTGCTGATCATAACACTTCTATTAAAATGTTTAAAGAATTTATTTTTCCGAGGTTTGGAGTCCCTAGATATTTAATGACTCATGGTGGTTCACATTTTATTCATGGTGCTTTCTATAAAATGCTTGCTAAATATGACGTCAATCATAGAATTGCATCTCCGTATCACCCACAGTCTAGTGGTCAAGTAGAATTGAGTAATAGAGAACTCAAATTAATTTTGCAAAAGACTATCAATAGGTCTAGAAAGAATTGGTCCAAGAAACTTGATGATGCATTATGGGCCTATAGAACTGCATACAAAATCCTATGGGTATGTCTCTGTATAAAATGGTATATGGAAAAGCATGTCACTTACCTCTCAAACTAGAACATAAGGCATATTGGGCTATTAAAGAGCTCAACTATGATTTTAAACTTGTCGGTGAAAAGAGGTTATTTTATATTAGCTCACTTGCTGAATGGAGAACCCAAGCTTATGAAAATGCCAAGTTGTTTAAAGAAAAGGTTAAAAGATGGCATGACAAAAGGATACAAAAGCGTGAGTTTAATGTAGGTGATTATGTATTGCTATACAACTCTTGTTTAAGATTTTTTGCAGGAAAACTTCTCTCTAAATGGGAAGGCCCCTATGTTATCGAGGAGGTCTATCGTTCCGGTGCCATAAAAATCAACAACTTCGAAGGCACAAATTCGAAGGTGGTAAACGTCAGAGAATTAAACATTATATCTCAGGTAATCCCATAAATATTGAAACCAATATTATTGAAACCGTAACCCTAGAGGAATACATAAGGGACACTTTCTAGAACGTTTCAGACTCCGAAAAGGAATAGGTATGTGGTACGGTAAGTAAACCGACTCCAAAACAATTTTTAAGGCAATATTTCTCCGTTTTGGAATATTTAGAAAAATAGAAAAATAAGTAGCAGTCCGGGAAGGACACGAGGGCCTCACGAAGGTGGAGGGCGCGCCCTACCCCCTGGGCGCGCCCCCCTACCTCGTGAGCACCTCGTGTGCCTTCTGAACTCCGTTTTCTTGCACGGTACATATCTTGGTCGGTAAAAATTCACTATATATTCTCCCGAAGGTTTTGACTCCCGTATCACACAATTATCCTCTGTTTTTGTTTTGAGCTGTCCCGCTGCAGATTAGATCAACATGTCTTCCTAGGATTCGGAAGGAGAAAGCTATGTGGATGATTACTTAGCTAATCGTAAGGTCTATGGAGATGTGGAGCACGATGGTTGGACCATGGAGGAAGAAGAGGACTATGAACCCAATGGGAAGGAGGAGACGAGC
Source organism: Triticum urartu (assembly GCF_056163025.1). Lineage (NCBI taxonomy): Eukaryota > Viridiplantae > Streptophyta > Magnoliopsida > Poales > Poaceae > Triticum > Triticum urartu. Next base: position 476,790,455 of record NC_141879.1, read on the forward strand.
TCAGATGAAGATGAAGCCCCATTACCTCAACCTGGGGATATGCACATGGAGTTCAAAAACTCAAGTCTCCCTGATAGGGTAAAGAAACCAAAAATTGAGTTTATCCCTTTTCGTCTCTTGTAGGAAAATAAGCAGGACCTATGCAAAAAGATATTAACCCTGGAGTGGGAGATTGATGATCTGAGGGATCAAAATGCCGTCCTCAAGCGTAAATTAAGGGAGAAGTCTATGCCATCAACTAAGTCAACAACACCTCCACCTTCTTCACCAACCAAGGAGATATAATCACATGGGTATGGGCACTCCCCTTGGCAACAGCCAAGCTTGGGGGAGGTGCCCCGATATCGTATCACAATCACAACTCCTATCTTTACCGTTTTCCTTAGTTCGATCCTATTAGTAGTATTTTGATCTAGTAGAATAAAGTTTATGGCATGATCTAGTTTTGAGTTTTGCCTTATGATCTCTCTATGTAATCGAGTCCGTGAGCTATATAATAAAGATTAGTGTTGAGTCAAGGGCTTGATTTTCTTGCTATGATCTTGGGTGAATAAAAGAAAAGAGAAAAAGAATAAGAAGAAAGAAAAGTTCATATTGATCTTATTGATAGTAATGACTTCACATAGAAAGAGTGTGATGATTAAAAGTTGTTGGGAGTTGGCAGACATAGCTTTGGTCATCGTTGCAATTAATAGGAAGTAATAAGGAAAGAGAGGTTTCACATATAAATATACTATTATTGACATCTTTTATGATTGGGAGCACTCATCAAAATATGACATGCTAAAGAGTTGATGTTGGACAAGACAACGTAATGGGTTATGTTTTCTTATATCTGAGATAAAGTATGTTGTCATGGATCATCCAACATGTTGATCTTGCCTTTCCCCCTCATGCTAGCCAAATTCTCAGCACCAAGTAGAGATACTACTTGTGCTTCCAAATACCCTTAAACCAGTTTTGCCATGAGAGTCCATCATATCTACCTATGGATTGAGTAAGATCCTTCAAGTAAGTTGTCATCGGTGCAAAGCAATAAAAATTGCTCTAAATATGTATGATTGGTGTGGGAGAAATAAGATTTATACGATCTTGTGATGTTGAAGTAAAAAAAGCGATGGACTGCATAATAAAGGTTCATATCACAAGGGGCGATATAAAGTGATGTTCTTTCGCATTAAGATTTTGTGCATCCAACCATAAAAGCGCATGGCAACCTCTGCTTCCCTCTGCGAAGGGCCGATCTTTATTATTATCTTCTACCTTATGCAAGTGTCATGGTGATCTTCACCTCTCCCTTTTTTATTTTATCCTTTGGCAAGCCCAGCATGTTGGAAAGAACATGATATATATATATATATATATCTAATTGGATGTAGGGGCATGAGTTATTATTGTTGACATTACCCTTGAGTTAAAAGGTTGTGGGGCGAAACTATAAGCCCCTATCTTTCTCTATGTCCGATTAAAACTCTATAACCACAAGTATTGCGCGAGTGTTAGCAATTATGAAGGACTAGATGATAGCTGAGTATGTGGACTTGCTTTTTAGCTCTAACATATACTCTTTCTGATGTTATGATAAATTGCAATTGCTTCAATGACTGAGGTTATAGTTTGTTGGTTCTCAATAAGGTTTCCGGTTCATACTTTTGCATTGTGAATAGATCATCACTCGAACATAAGTAATCATAGGACAATATCTATGTGTGTTGCTGTTATGAGAATAATAATGATGCCCTCATGTCAGTATTTTATTTTTATCGACGCCTCTACCTCTAAACATGGGGACATATTTATTGTCATCGGCTTTCGCTTGAGGACAATCGAGGTCTAAACTTGGGGGAGTTGATACGTCCATTCTGCATCATGCTTTTATATCGATATTTATTGCATTATGGGCTATTATTTCACATTATGTCACAATACTTATGGCTATTCTCTCTTATTTTACAAGGTTTACATAACGAGGGAGAATGCCGGCAGTTGGAATTCTGGGCTGGAAAAGGAGCAAATATTAGAGACCTATTCTGCACAACTCCAAAAGTCCTGAAACTCCACGGAATACCTTATAATAAATAATGAAAAATCCTCGCCAAAGATGAAGACCAGGGGGCTCACACCCTTTCCACGAGGGTGGGGGACGGCCCCCCTAGGGCACGCCCCTACCTCGTGGGCCCCCTGGTGGCTCTTCGATGACCATCTTCTGCTATATGAAGTCTTTCATCGAGAAAAAAACCAGAAGCAACCTTTCGGGACGAAACTCCGCCGCCACGAGGCGGAACCTTGGCGGAACCAATCTAGCGCTCTGGCAGAGCTGTTCTGCCGGGGAAACTTCCCTCCCGGAGGGGGAAATCATCGCCATGGTCATCACCAACGCTCCTCTCATCGGGAGAGGGCAATCTCCATCAAGATCTTCATCAGCACCATCTCATCTCAAAACCCTAGTTCATCTCTTGTATCCAATTCTTGTCTCCAAGTCCGGGATTGGTGCTAGTAGGTTGCTAGTAGTGTTAATTACTCCTTGTAGTTGATGCTAGTTGGTTTAATTGGTGGAAGATCATATGTTCAGATCCTTTATGCATATTATTACCCCTCTGATTATGAACATGAATATGCTTTGTGAGTAGTTACGTTTGTTCCTGAGGACAAGGGAGAAGTCTTGCTATTAGTAGTCATGTGAATTTGGTATTCGTTTCATATTTTGATAAGATGTATGTTGTCTAGCCTCTAGTGGTGTTATGTGAATGTCGACTACATAACACTTCACCATTACTTGGGCCTAGAGGAAGGCATTGGGAAGTAATAAGTAGATGATGGGTTGCTAGAGTGACAGAAGCTTAAACCCTAGTTTATGCATTGCTTCGTAAGGGGTTGATTTGGATCCATATGTTTCATGCTATGGTTAGGTTTACCTTAATACTTTTGTTGTAGTTGCGGATGCTTGCAATAGAGGTTAATCATAAGTGGGATGCTTGTTCAAGTAAGAACAGCACCCAAGCACCGGTCCACCCACATGTCAAATTATCAAAGTACCGAACACAAATCATATGAACGTGACGAAAACTAGCTTGACGATATTCCCATGCGTCCTCGGGAGCGCTTTTCCTTATATAAGAGTTTGTCCAGGCTTGTCCTTTGCTACAAAAAGGATTGGGCCACCTTGCTACACTTTATTTACTTTTGTTACTTCTTTCTCGTTACAAATTATCTCATCACAAAACTATCTGTTACCACTTATTTCAGTACTTGCAGAGAATACCTTGCTCAAAACCTCTTATTATTTCCTTCTGCTCCTCGTTGGGTTCGACACTCTTACTTATCGAAAGGACTACAATAGATCCCCTATACTTGTGGGTCATCAGACGGCGAGGGCGGCGGCGAGCAGGCGGTGCGGGCGGCGCTGGCGAGGAGACGAGGCGCGGCAGCGGGGCCGGAGCTCGGTGCGGGGGCGGCGACGATGGGCACGCGGGGGCCGGCTGCGGGCCTCGGCGGGCCGGCGGCGCCATGTGGCGGCTCCTGGTTGGCTTGGGCGCGGCGGCGGACACGTCCTGGCCGATCCGGACGTGTCCGTCGGCGGAGAGGGGCTAGGCTAGGGTTTGGACTGCGCGAAAAATTGAAGGGGAACACATATTTATAGGTAGAGGGAGTTTGGAGTGTCCAAATGAGGTGTAGTTTTCGCCCACATGATCGTGATCCGACGACGGAGGACATGGAGATGGTTTAGATGGGTTATTGGGCTGTTTTGGAGGGGTGTTGGGCTGCAACACACAAGAGGCTTTTGCGGTTACCCGGTTAACCGTTGGGGTATCAAACGGGCTCCAAATGGAACGAAATTTGACAGGTAGTCTACCGGTGGTGTACCAAGGCCACTTGGCAAATCTCGGTCCATCCCGAGAACGTTTAACACCCACTCATGAAAACAGACAAGAGGGGTGCACCGGTGCATGTGGGAGTGTCGGATTGCGAAACGGACAATGGGGAAACTGCTTGGATGCATGAGACGAACACGAATGCAAATGCAATTCACATGATGACATGTATTGAAATGCATGACATGAACAAAATGCAAAACGAAGACAAAACCCAACCACGAAGGGAATCTCATAACTTAAAGCCGAAAATGGCAAGAGTCGGAGTTACAAATGTGGCAATTTACATCCGGGGTGTTACAACACTCCATCACTATAAGAGGATCTCGTCCCGATATCTAGGACTAAAAGAACTTCGGATATTCGGAACAGAGGTGATCCTCACGCTCCCAGGTGGCTTCTCGGTCGAAATGGTGTGACCACTTCACTTTCAGGAATTTGATTGACTTCTTGCGAGTCTTGCGCTCGGTTTCTTCAAGAATAAAAACGGGATGCTCATGATAAGACAAGTATTCTTGGAGATCAATCTCTTCGAAGTTGATGGTGCGCTCAGGAGTCTTGAAGCACTTGCAAAGCTGTGACACATGGAACACATCGTGCACGTTTGCGAAGTTGGACGGAAGCTCAAGTTGATAGGTGAGATCGCCTCTTTTGCCAATGATCTTGAAATGACCCACGTATCTAGGGGCAAGCTTCCCTTTGATACCGAAGCGACGAGTTCCTTTTATTGGAGAGACGCGGAGGTAGACATAGTCTCCGATCTCGAAAGCCAAGTCATGGTGCTTGCTATCATAGTAACTCTTCTGGCGCGATTGCGCGGCTTTGAGATTTTCACGGATAACTTTACACATTTATTCATCTTCTGTGATTAAGTCGTTGCCAAGAAGTTGGCGTTCACCAGTCTCTGACCAGTTGAGAGGAGTATGACACTTTTTGCAATAGAGAATTTCAAAAGGGGCCTTGCCCAAACTCGCTTGGAAGCTGTTGTTGCAGGAGAACTTGGCATATGGAAGACAATCTTCCCACTTCATACCGAAGGAAATGACACAAGCCCTGAGCATATCTTCAAGGATTTTATTGACTCGCTCGACTTGGCCACTAGTTTGAGGGTGGAAAGCTATGGTGAAGCGAATGTTGGTGCCCATGGCCCTCTGGAAGAAATCCCAGAACTTGGAGGTGAAAATACTTCCGTGGGCTAAAGATATCAATTGTGGAATGCCGTGCAAGGAGACAATCCTAGAGTTTTATAGCTCTGCCAGCTGAGCTGCTGTGATAGATTCTTTGATTGGAAGGAAATGAGCCACTTTAGTAAGCTTGTTGATGACAACAAAGATAGCATCATTTCCGTGCTTGGACTTGGGAAATCCAGTCACGAAGTCCATTTCAATATGGTCAAACTTCCATTCTGGAATAGCAAGAGGTTAGAGGAGACCAGCTGGTCGTTGGTGTTCCGGTTTCACCCTTCTGCAGACATCACATTCATTCACGAATTGAGCAATTTCTTGCTTCATTCGAGTCCACCAATATGACTGCTTGAGGTCATGGTACATCTTCATACTTCCAGGATGAATGGATAGAAGGAAATTGTGCGCCTCATTCATATTGACTTTCCTTAGATCAACTTTAGGAACCACAATCCGATCCTTGAAGAAGAGAGTGTCTTTGTCATCAATGCGATAGCACTTGTATTTGGGTTGGCTCTTGGCAATCCCATGTTTAACCTTCTTCACCATGGAATCTAGGAGTTGTGCCTCACGAATTTGATATTCCAAAGTAGGAGAGACTTGGATGTTGGCAAGAAAGCCTTGAGGAACAACTTGGAGATTTAGTTTGCGGAAAGCTTCACAAAGGTCCGGCTGGAAAGGGCTTGAGAATTAAGCTGTTGCAGTAAGCCTTCCTGCTCAAAGCATCTGCAATGACATTAGCCTTGCCTGGAGTATATTCAATACTCGAATTGTATTCTTGAATCATTTCGACCTATCTGTCTGAGGTTGAGGTTGGGTTGAGTGAAGATGTACTTGAGGCTCTTATGATCTGTGAAGATGTCCACTTTCCTTCCCAACAAGAGATGTATCCACATTAATAATGCATGGACAACTGCCGCCAACTCAAGGTCGTGAGTGGGGTAGTTCCTTTCGTTGGGCTTCAACTAACGAGAGGTATAAGCCACAACTTTCTTCTCTTGCATTAACACAGCACTGAGACCTTGTAAGGAGGCATCACAGAAAACTTCAAATGGCTTGGATTCATCGGGAGGAGTCATGTCAGGAGCTGTGACCAGCTTCTCTTTGAGGGTGTTGAAAGCAACATCGTATTCAGGCGTACAGACATACTTGACATGCTTCTGGAGGAGGTTGGAAAGAGGCTTTGCAATCTTAGAGAAATTCTCAATGAATCTTCGACAATAACTTGCAAGCCAAAGAAAACTATGGAGTTGTTTGACATTCTGAGGAGGTTCCCAATTCACAATTGCAGACACCTTCTCAGGATTAACAGCGATGCCTTTGGCGGAGATGATATGACCAAGGTAAAGAACTTCATCAAGCCAGAACTCACACTTGGAAAACTTCACATAGAATTGATGCTCTCTGAGTTTGTCAAGCACCAATCTCAAATGCTTGGCATGATCCTCCTTATTCTTGGAAAAGACCAAGATATCATCGAGATACACCAGGACGAAATCATTTGTGTATGGGTTGAAGATGAAGTTCATCATGCGAGAGAACGTTGGAGGCGCAATGACAAGGCCAAAAGACATGACAGTATATTCATAAGAACCATAGCTTGTTCTGAATGCTGTCTTGCGAATATCTTGTTCACGAATGCGAATCTGATGATAACCCATACGGAGGTCAAGCTTGGAGAATACTTTGGCACCTTTAAGTTGCTCGAATAGCCCATTGATGTTGGGAAGTGGATACTTGTTCTTTATTGTCTTCTTGTTCAATGGACGGTAGTCGACACAGAGTCGTTCCGTTCCATCCTTCTTCTTGACAAAAAGGACACCACAACCCCATGGAGATGAAATCGGTCTGATCAGACACATATGCTCTTGTTCATCGAGTTGTTTCTTCAACTCCTTCAACTCCTCTGTTCCAAGCTTGTAAGGACGCTTGCAAACAGGTTTCGTGCCAGGCTCAAGATCGATAACGAATTCAACTGGCTGGTGACGAGGCATTCCTGGAAGTTCTTCTAGAAAGACGTCTTGGTATTCACAAACGACTGGAATATGAGAGATGGCATTCAACTCGCCCTTCTCATTGAGAGAAAACAGTCGAATGATTTCATCACGAGCGGCATAGATGATCACATCCTCAAAAGAGTGTGTCAATTGAATCTGCCTGGCAGCACGGTCAAGCTGAGCCTTGTGCTTAGAAAGCGAGTCCATGCCGAGAATTAGATCAATATCCGAGTCACCAAGAACAATTGGAGAAGACAGAAATTTATAGTTACCCATCTTGATAGAAACATCCGGAACCATGGAGCTCGCGTTCATGAATTTACTTGAAGAGACAACTGACAACTTTCTAGGAAAATCTTGGAAAACCAACTCATGCTTCGATGCAAAAGGTCTTGAAATGAAACAATCGATGCGCCAGTATCAAATAAGACTTTTGCAGGAAAGTCATTAATAGGAAGGTTACCCATGATCACTTCTGAAGAATCCTCTGCCTGAGCTGCGTTCATCATGTTCACCTTTGCAGACTTGGAATTATGCTTGACCACTGCATTGCTGGAAGATCTCACAGGAGGAGGAGACGGAAGGCGCCTTTGGTTGAAGCACTTGTTTGCATAGTGCCATTTCTGCTGACACTTGTTGCAAGTAACCTCTGAGAGCGGCCGATGATAAGGAGCACTTGACCTTGGAGTTTCAGACTGGGCTTTGTTCTAGCGTGGGTGGGTGGGTGGGAAGATCCATTGCCACCTTTGCTCTTCTGCTGGTAGGGCTAACGAAATGGAGGAGGAGGAAACCAGAACTTCTGTTGCTTAGCTGTCACTTGTGATGAAGAAGAAGATTGAACTGCGTCCCTGACTCTCTTCTTAGATGCCTCACACTTGAGCTGAGCAGCTTCTTGCTTTAGTGCCATGTTATAGAATTGATCGGACTTGGTCGACTCAAGAAGCACGAGAGCTAACTGCAGATCCTCTCTGAGGCCACCTCTAAATTGATAGATCATACTCTTTTCATCAGGAACGTCTTGTTTAGCAAAGCGAGCAAGTTTCTGAAACTGGATATTGTATTGATACACGAACATGCTGCCTTGCTTGAGATTGCGGAACTCCTCACGCTTCATCTCAGCAACGCTTGGTGGAATTTGATGAGCTTTGAAATCTCGGCGGAAATCATCCTAGGTAATCTCGGCGGTTGATACCACTCAGCAGCTTGGTCCTTGAGTTGAAACGAAGCAAACTTGACAAAGTCCTCAGGTCTGACATTGCTACATTCAAAATGTTTGCAAATGTCCATGAGCCAACCGTCGGCGTCTGTGGCCTCGGCACATTTGCTGAAAGACTTCGGCTGGTTTGCGAGGAACTGGTTGAGGGTAGCAAACTGAGGCTGATTGTTGCCTTAGCCTTGATTTCCTTGGTTGCTCTCTTGCAAGAGTTGCAAAAGCATCTGAGTGTTGGCGTTGGTGGCTGCCATGACAGCTTGCCATGCCTTTAGAGGTGGAGGTGGTGGCGGATTCTGACGCGTTGGAGGAGCCATCCTGAAGAGGGTGACATCCGTTAGAATTTTTAAAGATAGATATTCAAGCTGAATCAATGGATCGAAATTGCAACATATAGTGTTAACATTCGAACAAGGATGAATGAATGAATTCCAAAGTAAATCATCACACGTCCTTAAGTTGAGAAGCCACTTAGATAAAGGTAGATGAATAAAGCAACAAGGTACGGATATGAACAAATAAGTGGTAAGGATTACCCAATCACAAACCAAATATCTGCGGGAAGAAATACTAGAGCTACTTGAATTCCCACCTATAAAACTCCCGAAACTTTCTGGTTATGCAATCAGGTGTTGGGGATACATGGGAAGCATAATATCTCACCCAAACTAACAATTCCTACATCCGCTGTATCCATCCTTCAACACATAACCAAGAAACCTTCGGAAATCATGTACCTCAACCTACGAAAAGCATCTGTTATACGAGTTATGGCAATACTCCCGAACTCTCACCCCAGTACTGGGTGGCGTGGAGGTTATCTCACCAACAAGTGCATAAAAGAGATTTTCAATGTCGGCGAACTCAGGTATTCCAGAATTGCAACGATAAAATTATGACGACAACACCTCGGAGCTCAACTCCCAAGGACACTACAACAACCCCTAAATGTCAGGAGGCACCAAGAACGATGTTCTCGTCACAATACTATCGAAACGATTCCAAGATACCCGCATGATCCTAAAAAAAATTCCGTGAAATTTGAGGAGAGAAGAGTCAAAATTTCTACGTCAGGAGGCCTCACTAGAGCGTTGATGGGACTGAGGAGTAAAAAGAAACCTACTCTCCGATATATATAATCCTAAGACTCAAAACATTTTGTTCTAGACTCAACAACGTCAGCGGTTCCATCAAGCAGGGGCTCCTAAGTCGGGGATGGCTCTGATTACCAACTTGTAACACCCACAATGCGGCTATATCTCCCATGTGTCGGGGCACGACTTAGAGGCATAGACGCATGGTAGGCTTGTCACAAGAGGGGTAATCTTCACACATCCCATGTACTGAATAAGAAAGGAATAAAGAGTTGGCTTACAATCACCACTTCACACAATACATAAATAATCCATACATCATCCAAGGTACAATCAAAGGTCCGACTATGGAACTAAAATAAAGGAAGACAACCCCAAATGCTAGATCCCCGATCGTCCCAACTGGGCTCCTCTGCTGATCATCCGGAAAACAAACATAGTAACGTCCCGAATCCTCATCGAACTCCCACTTGAGTTCGGTATCGTCACCTGCACTGGTATCCTCGGCACCTGCAACTATTTTGGAAGTATCCGTGAGTCACGAGGACTCCGCAATCTCACACCCGCGAGATCAAGACTATTTAAGCTTATGGGTAGGGGAAGGTAGTGAGGTGGAACTGCAGCAAGCACTAAGCATAGATGGTGGCTAACATACGCAAATAAGAGTGAGAAGAGAAGCAACGCACGGCCGAGAAGCTATAAGTGATCAAGAAGTGATCCTGAAGCTACTTACGTTCAAGCATAACACAAGACCGTGTTCTCTTCCTGGACTCCGCCGAAAAGAGACCATCATGGCTACACACGCGGTTGATTCATTCTAATTAAGTTAAGTGTCAAGTTCTCTACAACCGGATATTAACAAATTCCTATCTGCCACATACGTGGGCACGGCTCTCGAAAGTTTATACCCTGCAGGGGTGTCCCAACTTAGCCCATCACAAGCTCTTAGGGTCAACGAAGGATATTCCTTCTCCTGGGAAGACCCGATCAGTCTCGGAATCCCGGTTACAAGACATTTTGACAATGGTAAAACAAGACCAGCAAAGCCGCCTGATGTGCCGACAAATCCCGATAGGAGTCGCACGTATCTCGTTCTCAGGGCACACCGGATGGGCCAGACATCGGGTTGGCATAGACCCTAGTTGCCCAGGGGGCGCCAGACATCGCCCAGTTTGGACCAACACCCAGAGGACCACCGACCCGGGGCTTAAAATAAAGATGACCCTTGAGTCCACGGAACCCAAGGGAAAAAGGCTTAGGTGGCAAATGTTAAAACCAAGGTTGGGCCTTGCTGGAGGAGTTTTATTCAAAGTGAACTGTCAAGGGGTTCCCATAACACCCAACCACGTAAGGAACGCAAAATCAAGGAACATAACACCGGTATGACGGAAACTAGGGCGGCAAGAGTGGAACAAAACACTAGGCAAAAGGCCGAGCCTTCCACCCTTTACCAAGTATATAGATGCATTAAAGTAAATAAGATATAAGAATGATATCCCAACATATCCAGGTTCCAACATGGAACAAACTTCATCTTCACCTGCAACTAGCAACGCTATAAGAGGGGCTGAGCAAAAGCGGTAATATAGCCAAACAACAGTTTGCTAGCAAAGGTGGATTAGAGGCTTGACATGGCAATACGGGAGGCATGATATAGCAAGTGGTAGGTTGCGCGACATAGCGATAGAGCGAACAACTAGCAAGCAAAGATAGAAGTGATATCGAGGGTATGGTCATCTTGCCTACAAAGTTCTCAGAGTTGTCGAAAGCTTGATCCTCATTAGCGTACTCAACAGGTTCCTCATTCACGTACTCGTATCCCAGCTCTACCCAAAGCAAGAACACAAGCAAAGGACCAACAATCAATCACGGTGCAATGCACAAGCAACATGATGCAATACATGGCATGATATGCGAGATGTGATATGCAATGCATATGCGTGCTCCGGAAGGTAAAGAATGATCAAGGCATCAACTTGGCAAACCAAGTGTGCCGCTGGAAAGATGAGATGATTTTGGTTGAAATCGATATAAAGATCACCGGAAACGGATGCACGGTTTGCAAATGGCAAGCAAAACAAGGATGACGCAAAACTGTGATTAACAACACGATGGCACATAGAATGCAACAAGAAACTAAGCTACTGCACTCCAACATAGCAACAAAGCATATGGCAGTGATGTACAAGAGATGCTTGACAAAACATGAACACTGAGCTACGGCTAAATCACACTAGAACAGGTTCAAACAAGCATGGCAAAAGTGAAAAAGATATCAGCTTCACAGACTTAGTGAAAATACTAAGATGTCCAAAAACAACATCAGGAAGCAATGTTTACAACAAGCAAACAACATGTTATAGGAACATATCATAGCAAACAACATGCTATGGTGAACATATCATAGCAAACAACAATGTTTACAGGCGTCGGGGAGGTCGGGTCCGACCGGATCCGACTGGATCAGGCGCCGGCGAAGGCGGAGCAGGGCCGGACGGCGAGGGCGGTGGCGAGCGGGCGATGCAGCGGCGCCGGCGAGGAGGCTCGGCGCGGGGGCGGTGGCAATGGGCCCGCGGGGGCCGGCTGCGGCCCTCGCCGGGCCGGCGGCGGCTGGCGGGACGGTGGCACCACGTGGCGGCTCCTGGTTGGTTTAGGCGCGGAGGCGGACTTGTCCGGTCCGATCCGGACATGTCTGTCGGCGGAGAGGGGCTAGGCTAGGATTTGGTCTGCGTGAAAAATCGGAGGGGAACACATATTTATAGGTACAGGGAGTTTGGAGTGTCCAAATGAGGTGTAGATTTCACCCACACGATCGTGATCCGACGACGGAGGACATGGAGATGGTTTAGATGGGTTATTGGGCTGTTTTGGAGAGGTGTTGGGCTGCAACACACAAGAGGCTTTTGCGGTTACCCGGTTAACCGTTGGGGTATCAAACGGGCTCCAAATGGAACGAACTTTGACAGGTGGTCTACCGGTGGTGTACCAAGGCCACTTGACAAATCTCGGTCCATGCCGAGAACGTTTAACACCCCCTTATGAAAACAGACAAGAGGGGTGCGCCGGTGCATGTGGGAGTGTCGGATTGCGAAACGGACAACGGGGAAACTGCTCGGATGCATGAGACGAACACGAATGCAAATGCGATGCACATGATGACATGATATGAAATGCATGACATGAACAAAATGCCAAACGAAGAAAAAAAACCCAACCACGAAGGGAATCTCATAACTAAAAGCCGAAAATAGCAAGAGTCGGAGTTACAAATATGGCAAGTTACATCCGGGGTGTTACAACACTCCATCACTACAAGAGGATCTCGTCCCGAGATCTAGGACTGAAAGAACTTCAGATATTCGGAATGGAGGTGATCCTCGCGCTCCCAGGTGGCTTCTCGGTCGGAATGGTGTGACCACTTCACTTTCAGGAATTTGATTGACTTGTTGAGAGTCTTGCGCTCGGTTTCTTCAAGAATAGCGACGGAATGCTCATGATAAGACAGGTCTTCTTGGAGATCAATCTCTTCGAAGTTTATTGTGCGCTCAGGAGTCTTGAAGCACTTGCGAAGCTGTGACACATGAAACACATCGTGCACATTTGCGAAGTTGGACGGAAGCTCAAGTTGATAGGCGAGATCGCCTCTTTTGCCAATGATCTTGAAAGGATCCACGTATCTAAGGGCAAGCTTCCCTTTGATACTGAAGCGACGAGTTCCTTTCATTGGAGAGACGCTGAGGTAGACATAGTCTCAGATCTTGAAAGCCAAGTCACGATGCTTGCTATCATAGTAACTCTTCTGGCGCGATTGCGCGGCTTTGAGATTTTCACGGATAACTTTACACATTTCTTCATCTTCAGTGATTAAGTCGTTGCCAAGAAGTTGGCGTTCACCAGTCTCTGACCAATTGAGAGGAGTACAACACTTTCCGCAATAGAGAATTTCAAAAGGGGCCTTTCCTGAACTCGCTTGGAAGCTGTTGTTGCAGGAGAACTCGGCATATGGAAGACAATCTTCCCACTTCATAGCGAAGGAAATGACGCAAGCCCTGAGCATATCTTCAAGGATTGGATTGACTCGCTTGACTTGGCCACTAGTTTGAGGGTGGAAAGCTGTGCTGAAGCGAATGTTGGTGCCCATGGCCTTCTGGAAGGAATCCCAAAACTTGGAGGTGAAAATACTTCCGCGGTCTAAAGATATCACTTGCGGAATGTCGTGCAAGGAGACAATCCTGGAGTAGTTAAAACCAAGGTTGGACCAACACCCAGAGGAGCACTAGCCCGAGGCTTTAAAATAAAGATGACCCTTAAGTCCATGGAACCCAAGGGAAAAAGGCTTAGGTGGCAAATGTTAAAACCAAGGTTGGGCCTTGCTGGAGGAGTTTTATTCAAAGCGAACTGTCAAGGGGTTCCCATAACACCCAACCGCGTAAGGAACGCAAAATCAAGGAACATAACACCGGTATGACGGAAACTAGGGCGGCAAGAGTGGAACAAAACACCAGGCAAAAGGCCGAGCCTTCCACCCTTTACCAAGTATATAGATGCATTAAAGTAAATAAGATATAAGAATGATATCCCAACATATCCAAGTTCCAATATGGAACAAACTTCATCTTCACCTGCAACTAGCAATGCTATAAGAGGGGCTGAGCAAAAGCGGTAACATAGCCAAACAACGGTTTTCTAGGAAAGGTGGGTTAGAGGCTTGACATGGAAATATGGGAGGCATGATATAGCAAGTGGTAGGTAGTGCGACATAGCGATAGAGCGAACAACTAGCAAGCAAAGATAGAAGTGATATCGAGGGTATGGTCATCTTGCCTACAAAGTTCTCAGATTTGTCGAAAGCCTGATCCTCGTTAGCGTACTCAGCAGTTCCTCGTTCACGTACTTGTCTCCCGGCTCTACCCAAAGCAAGAACACAAGAAAATGACCAACAATCAATCACGGTGCAATGCACAAGCAACATGATGCAATACATGGCATGATATGCGAGATGTGATATGCAATGCATATGCGTGCTCTGGAAGGGAAAGAATGATGAAGGCATCAACTTGGCAAACCAAGTCTGCCGCTCGAAAGATGAGATGATTTTGGTTGAAATCGATATAAAGATCACCGGAAACGGATGCACGGTTTGCAAATGGCAAGCAAAACAATGATGACGCAAAACTGCGATTAACAACACGATAGCACATAGAATGCAACAAGAAACTAAGCTACTGCACTCCAACATAGCAACAAAGCATATAACAGTGATGTACAAGAGATGCTTGACAAAACATGAATACTGATATACGACTAAATCACACTAGAATGGGTTCAAACAAGCATGGCAAAAGTGGAAAAGATTTGAGCTTCACAGAGTTAGTGAAAATGCTAACATGTCCAAAAAGAACATTAGGAAGCAAAAAGTGCAAAAGATTTGAGCTTCACAGACTTAGTGAAAATACTAACATGTCCAAAAACAACATCAGGAAGCAATGTTTACAGCAAGCAAACAACATGCCGCAAGAAAATATCATAGCAAACTAAGGCATGGCATGAATCTTCTGAAAGCATAGATCAAATGTCCTTTAGTGATCATGAGCCAAAAAGGCACAGAAATATGATCACACCCGTGTAAACATAGCAAGTTTTATTAACAGTTTCAGACTTGGCAGAAAAATAGAGCATGACATAAACAACTTTATGAAGGCAACTTTGCGAGCTCATGCCACTCATCACAAAGCATTGCATGACAATATAAGCATACCAATAGCAAGATGAAATGTTCATGAAGATAACCATGGAAAGATCAAGTTCATAGGATGCATGGATCACTAGCAACAACCATGGAAAAATTGATTGAGATGCTAACATTCTGCCAGGAACATTTTACAGCAAAAGTAGAGCAAGAACAAGACATTCTAGACAGCTCCATAATTGCAAACAGGGGCATGCATGGATTGGGCATAACCACATGTTCAAAACTTTTTTACTGAAGTAACCCAAAATAAGTATGGATCTCACTGTAGCATCAAGTTTACATGGCATCAAAATAACAGCAGGAAAAAGACAGCAAAATCCTAAGTCCCTGAAAACAACAACACCACGAAGCCTAGTTTGCATGCTTGTGATAGTCACCACATAGATCACAAAAATACAAGACAAGCACCTCTGTAAAGATGGCATGACGTAGTTCAAAATACATGTAGACCTCAATGTTACACGATGCACACATCAAATGCAACAAAAATGACAAAACCTCATGATATGATAAGTACCTGCAGTTAACATTTTATAGCACTCATGCATCAATGAAAATGGCATCATAACGGGCAGTATCATGCATGGACATGCTTCTACCATGAAGAGCTCAACGGGACGAACAATTTGATATATCGTATGCATGAATCGGAGTCATGGTCACCAAGATATGATGCGATGAAGGAGGCATAAAAATATTACAGAGGTAAAGACTTGGCGATTTTACCCTCTGGATTCCAGATCTAGGGTTCGTGTGCGCGGATCGAGGTTCGTCGGAATCTACGCCGGAGTTGGCCGCAGAGGAGGAAGGAGATCGGAGAGGCGTCGGGGAGGTCGGATCCGACCGGATCCGGCGCCGGCGGAGGCGGAGTAGGGCCGGACAACGAGGGCGGCGGCGCCAGCGAGGAGGCGAGGCGCGGTGGTGGGGCCGGAGCTCGCCGCGGGGGCGGCGGCAGTTGGGTCCGCTGGGGCCGGCTGCGGGCCTCGGCGGGCCGGTGGCGACTGGCGGGACGGCGGCACCATGTGGCGGCTCCTGGTTGGCTCGGGCACGGCGGCGGACGTGTCCGGTCCAATCCGGACGTGTCCGTCGGCGGAGAGGGGCTAGGCTAGGGTTTGGACTGCGCGAAAAATCGGAGGGGAACACATATTTATAGGCAGAGGGAGTTTGGAGTGTCCAAATGAGGTGTAGTTTTCGCCCACACGATCGTGATCCGACGACGAAGGACATGGAGATGGTTTAGATGGGTTATTGGGCTGTTTTGGAGGGGTGTTGGGCTGCAACACACAAGAGGCTTTTGCGGTTACCCGGTTAATCGTCGGGGTACCAAACGGGCTCCAAATGGAACGAAATTTGACCGGTGGTGTACCAAGGCCACTTGGCAAATCTCGGTCCATTCCGAGAACGTTTAACACCCTCTCATGAAAAGAGACAAGAGGGGTGCGTCGGTGCATGTGGGAGTGTCGGATTGCGAAACGGACAACGGGAAAACTGCTCGGATGCATGAGACGAACACGAATGCAAATGCGATGCACATAATGACATGATATGAAATGCATGACATGAACAAAATGCAAAATGAAGAAAAAAAGCAACCACGAATGGAATCTCATCATTTAAAGCCGAAAATGACAAGAGTCGGAGTTACAAATATGGCAAGTTACATCCGGGGTGTTACAGGGGCGCCACACATAACCACGACAATTGCTTAGCCGTGTGCGGCGCCCCACTCCACAGTTTAGTCCCTCGGTCATATTTTCATAGTGCTTAGGCGAAGCCCTGCGGAGATAGCTTCACCATCACCGTCACCACGCTGTCATGCTTCCAGAACTCATCCACTACTTTGTCATCTTGCTGGATCAAGAAGGCGAGGATGTCACCGAGCTGAAAGTGTGCTGAACGCGGAGGTGCCGTACGTTCGATACTCGATCGGTTGGATCGCGAAGAAGTTCGACTACATCAACCGCATTAACAAACATTTCCACTTACGGTCTATGAGGGTACGTAAACACACTCCCCCCTCTCGTTGGTATGCATCTCCATGAATAGATCTTGCGTGTGCGTGTATTTTTTTTGTTTTTTCCATGCAACGTTTCCCAACAGTGGCATCCGAGCCAGGTCTATGCGTAGATGATATGCATGAGGAACGCAAAGAGTTGTGGGCGATGATAGTCATACTGCTTACCACCAATGTCTTATTTTGATTCGGCAGTATTGTGGAATGAAGTGGCCCGGACGAACCTTACATGTCCACGCACATGAGACCAGTTCCACCGACTGACATGCAACTTGTTTTGCATAAAGGTGGTTGGCAGGTGTCTTTTTCTCCTACTTTAGTTGAATTGAATTTGACTACAGCTGGTCCTTTAAGAAGGTTAAAACAACAAACTTGATGAATCACCATTGTGGTTTTTATGTAGTTAAGAACGGTTCTTGCTAGAAGCTCATAGCAGCCACGTAAAACTTGCAACAACAAAGTAGAGGAGGTCTAACTTGTTTTTGCGGGGTATGTTGTGATGTGATATGGTCAAGATATGATGTGATATATGTTGATGTATGAGATGATCATGTTTTGTAATATCGACAACCAACAGGAGCCTTAGGGTTGTCTCTTAATTGTTGTATGAAATACAATCGCCATGTAATTGCTTTACTTTATCGCTATGCGTTAGGAATAGTTGTAGAAGCAATAGTTGGTGAGACGACCCTGACGCAACGATGGAGATCAAGGTGTTGAGCCGGTGACGATGGAGATCATGACGATGCATTGGAGATGGAGATCAAAAGCACAATACAATGGTGGCCATATCATGTCACATATTTTGATTGCATGTGATGTTTATCCTTTATGCATCTTATTTTTCTTAGAACAATGGCTACATTATAAGATGATCCCTTCACTAAATTTCAAGATAAAAGTGTTCTCCCCGAGTATGCACCGCTGCCAAAGTTCGTCGTTTCGAAGCACCTCATGATGATTGGGTGTGATAGACTCTATGTTCACATACAACGGGTGTAAGAAAGTTTTACACATGCAGAATACTTGGGTTAAACTTGACGAGCCTAGCATGTACACACATGGTCTGGAACACTGGAGACCGAAAGGTCGAACATGAGTCATATAGTATATATGATCAACATAGAGATGTTCACCATTGATGACTACCCCATCTCACGTGATGATCGGACATGGGTTAGTTGATTTGGATCATGTATCACTTAGATAACTTGAGGGATGTTTATTTAAGTGGGAGTTCTTAAGTAATTTGATTAATTGAACTTAATTTATCACGAACTTAGTCTTAATAGTGTTTGCATATCTATGTTGTAGATCAATGGCCCGTGCTACCGTTCCCTTGAATTTCAATGCTTTACTAGAGAAAGCTAAGTTGAAAGATGATGGTAGCAACTACACGGACTGGGTCCATAACTTGAGGATTATCCTCGTTGCTGCACAGAAAAATTATGTCCTTGATGCATTGCTAGGTGACAGAACTACTGTAGGAGCTACTGCAGATGTTAGGAACATCTGGCAGGCTAGATCTGATGACTACTCTATAGTTCAGCGTGCCATGCTTTACAGCTTAGAACCGGGACTTCAAAGACATTTTGAACGTCATGGAGCATATGAGATGTTCCAATAGTTGAAGTTAATATTTCAAACAAATGCCCGGGTTGAGAGATATGAAGTCTCCAACAAGTTCTATAGCTGAAAGATGGAGGACAACAGTTATGTCAGTGAACACATACTCAAAATGTCTGGGTATCATAACCACTTCACTTAGCTGGGAGTTGAACTTCCAGTTGATAGTGTTATTGGCAGAGTTCTTCAATCACTGCCACCAAGCTACAAATGCTTCGCGATGAACTATAATATGCAAGGCATGACTAAAATGATTCATGAGCTCTTCGCAATGCTTGAGGCCACGGAGGTAGAAATCAAGAAGGAGCATCAAGTGTTGATGGTTAACAAGACCACCAGTTTCAAGAAAAAGGGCAAGGGAAAGAAAGGGAACTTCAAGAAGAATGGCAAGGAAGTTGCCACTCCCGGGAAGAAACCCAAAGCTGGACCCAAGCCTGAAACAGAGTGCTTCTACTGCAAAGGGAGTGGTCACTGGAAGCAGAACTGCCCCAAATTCTTGGTGGATAAGAAGGATGGCAAAGTGAACAAAGGTATATTTGATATACATGTTATTGATGTGTACCTTACTAATGCTCGTAGTAGCGCCTGGGTATTCGATACTGGTCCGGTTGCTCATATTTGTAACTCGAAACAGGAGTGCGGAATAAATGAAGATTGGCTAAGGACGAGGTAACGATGCGCGTCGGAAATGGTTCCAAGGTTGATGTGATCGCCGTCGGCACGCTACCTCTACATCTACCTTCGGGATTAGTTTTAGACATCAATAATTGTTATTTGGTGCCAGCGCTGAGCATGAGCATTATATTTGGATCTTGTTTATTGTGAGACGGTTATTCATTTAAATCGGAGAATAATGGTTGTTCTATTTGTAAGTGTAATATCTTTTACGGTCATGCACCCCTAATGAATGGTCTATTCTTGGTGAAACTCGACCGTAGTGATACATATATTCATAATATCGATGCCAAAAGATGCAAAGTTGATAGTGATAGTGCAACATATTTGTGGCACTGCCGTTTAGGTCATATTGGTGTAAAGCGCATAAAGAAACTCCATGCGGACGACCTTTTGGAATCACTTGATTATGAATCATTTGATACTTGCGAACCTTGCATCATGGGCAAGATGACTAAAACTCCATTCAATGGAACAATGGAGCGAGCTAATGACTTATTGGAATTATACATACCGATGTATGCGGTCCGATGAGTGTTGAAGCATGCGGCGGGTATTGTCATTTTCTGACCTTCATAGATCATTTGAGTAGGTATGGGTATATCTACTTGATCAAACACAAGTCTGAAACATTTGAAAAGTTTAAAGAATTTTAGAGTGAAGTTGTTGGGGATATTACTACTGGACGTAAACCGGCCAGGTGTAGCCGGGTTAACTCTATGAAGATAGAAGCCCATAAAGACGTGAGGATGGTGGCGCTTCATGAAGGCCCAAGGCCCAAAGGCGGGTTAAGGACTGTAGATGTAAACCGACTCTTTCATGTAACTTGTATTGTAAGTTAGAAGGAATAGAGACCGAGCCAGATACGTTTATGATCCGGCCTCGGGACTCTGTAAACCGGCGGGTGTCAACCTATGTATATAAAGGGACGACCCGTCAGCGGTTTAGGGACAACACAACAGACAACAACTCGAGAGCCAGGCAAGGCGGATTCGCTCCCTGGTCATCGAAACCCTAGCAATACCAACACAACTAGATGTAGGCTTTTACCTTCATCGAAGGGGCCGAACTAGTATAAAACCCTCGTGTCCCTTGTCCGGTTTAACCCCTTTAAGCTAACCTGTAGCGATGGCTCCACAACTAAGTCCTTTCACGAGGACATCTGCCGTGACAAACCCACGACAGTTGGCGCCCACCGTGGGGCTATCGCATGATGGTTTCAAGTTCTTGAAGGGCAGCTTCGAAGGACTCAAGGGATACGTTGTCAGCCGGATGACGAAGAGTCGTCGCGGCAAGCTCTACATCGACGATGCGGGATGGGGTCCCGAGGCCGGTTCAATTGAATACGGGTACCAGGTCCCCTTTGGTGGGATTCACGTCTTCATCGGTAAGATCGGCGAACCGGGCCCTAAGCCGGACACCTGCACGGACATCATCGAGACGGCTCAGCATGCAAGCCCTGCCCAGGTTCAGCCCTCAGCAAGGCATGTTTTTGTAGGTGTCATCCATGGAGCGAAATATGAGGATGGACCGGCATCTGATGGATAAACCGTTGTCTGTTCTGATGATGAGTCTTCAACCGGAGAGACCGAGTCGTTGTATCAGCTGCAGGAGGGCCGGATTAGTGGAGGTTCCTATGGCAACAGTATTCCGGACCCCCTCGATCTGCCAAGCCGGGTCGCGGTCTTCATGGCTGGTACACAACCAGCGCATCACTCTTCTACCGCCGCGGCAATGCTCTCCGGTTCAGCAACGACAACGCCAGCAGGAGCAGGGGGCTCTGCTCTGGCTCAGGTTTTGTCTGATTTGTTTGACGCTTTGGCAACATTGATGGCAGCAAAAGTGGATGCAGCAACCCGAGATCAGCACAATGCGGAGATTGCAAAGGTGAAAGATCAGATAACTCAGACTAAAGCGGACCTGGCAGCAGAGAACGCCAGGATGGCTACAGAATGGGCCGAGTTGTAAGCTCAGGCCTACCGGCTTAGGCTGGATCAGAGTGCCTCAGATGATGTCATGAGGAGGAGATACCGGTCGCACCTCCCGCTGGGTTATGAGCCAAGAAATCTCTTCAACACGCCAGGAGCAGGAACCAGTAACCAGCCGGTGGGAAACCGAACTAAGGCACCAGAAACAGGAGCGCCGGTTCAGCCGCGCATGATGAACCCCCCTCGTCAGAACAACATTGTGCCACAGTATGTTCCGACGCCTCTGGGGCATTACTCTAACCCGCTGGATAACATTGTGGCTGCCGCTTCACGATTGGCAGCCCTCCCAATGGACGACGATTGAGACACGACGGGCCAGAGAGCTCCTTCAAATATCTTTAAACCAGCAGCAGGCTTGTCGGTGTCAAAACCGGCGGATCTTGGGTAGGGGGTCCCGAACTGTGCGTCTAAGGCGGATGGTAACAGGAGGCAGGGGACACGATGTTTACCCAGGTTCAGGCCCTCTTGATGGAGGTACTACCCTACGTCCTGCTTGAGTGTTCTTGATGATATGATTATTACAAGAGTTGATCTACCACGAGATCGTAGAGGCTAAACCCTAGAAGCTAGCCTATGGTATGATTGTCTGTTGTCCTACGGACTAAACCCTTCGGTTTATATAGACACCAGAGGGGGCTAGGGTTACACAGAGTCGGTTACACGGGGGAGATTTACATATCCGTATTGCCTAGCTTGCCTTCCACGCCAAGGAGAGTCCCATACAGACACGGGACGAAGTCTTCAATCCTGTATCTTCATAGTCCAACAGTCCGGCCAAAGGATATAGTCCGGTTGTCCAGAGACCCCCTAATCCAGGACTCCCTTAGTAGCCCCTGAACTAGGCTTCAATGACAATGAGTCCGGCGCGCAGTATTGTCTTTGGCATTGCAAGGCGGGTTCCTCCTCCGAATACTCCATAGAAGATTTTGAACACAAGGATAGTGTACGGCTCTGCAAAACAAGTTCCACATACCACCTTAGAGAGAATAATATTTCCACAAATCTAATCTGCTGACGTGTTTTGACAGCACGACATTATGTCATGGCCCGGTTTTATTTGAACCGTTTTTCTCAACCAACACCGCGCATATCGTGAGGCGGTTTTTTTGACACGTCTTGTCGAAGCAGAGATTGTGTCCCCCTTGTTATGGGATTCTCATCAATACGGACGTGGGTAACCCAACCGCTCCATTAATTACGGCGCTTGGGGAATAAGCGATTTTACCAAGCAAGTGGGGAGGCGCATCGCCTCCTCCGCCCTTATAAAGGGAAAAAGATTCACTCTTTTCACCCACGCCTTCCTCCTCCTCACTTATCCGTTCCTCTTCTCAAACCACTCCAAGTATGTCCGGAGCAGGAGGCAAGTGGACGGTCTCCTCCGTCATGGAGGAGAACATCAAAAAGATACGGGAAGCCGGATATTTGGCCGCGGATATCGCGCACCGGCTGCCAGATGTAGGGCAGATCATCCCAACGCCCAAACCACATGAGAAGGTAGTTTTTCTTACCCATTTGTCCGCGGACTGGGATTTCCTCTCCACCCGTTTGTCCGCGGGCTCATGTTCTACTACGGGCTGGATTTTCATGATCTGGCCCCCAATTTCATCCTCAACATCTCGGCGTTTATCGTCGTGTGCGAGGCCTTCCTCCGCATCAATCCCCATTTCGGCCTGTGGCTGAAGACCTTCAATGTCAAACCGAAGGTGGTGGTCGGCCAGCAAGCGGAGTGCGGAGGCGCCAAGGTGAGCAAGATGCCTAATGTCACCTGGCTTGAAGGCTCCTATGTGGAGACCATAAAGGGGTGGCAATCAGGGTGGTTCTACATCACCGAGCCGCGGGACACCAACTGGGTGACGGCCCCCGAATTCCAATCTGGAATCCCCACACGGCTCAGTTTAATCATGTGCGGGATCTAAGCCTTCCATGCCTTTAACATGACTAGGTGAAGACAGTGGAGCAGATCGATTGCCCCACCCCTCTGCCGGAGGATCCTGCAGACACTCTCCTGATGGAGATGCTGGTTTCGGCACCTTACGAGGTGCCAGTGAAGAAGGCCAAGAAGAAGGCCGCGGGGACCCGAAAGGGTCTCTGGCGCAAGGTTGTATCAGACTCATCGTCCGATAACTCCGACGCTCCCTCCTCCCACGAAAATGAGGAGGAGGAAGAGGAAAGTTCCCCCCCCCCCCAGCCGGGGGAGACAAGAAAAGGAAGGCCAACCCAACTGGGGAGGCCGAAGGGTCCAAGAAGGGCAGGACCCTCCCTCCGGACTACTCCACGGCGGCCACCCATAGCGGCGACGAGTGGCTACCCAGGGTCAAGCCCCTGGTGAAGTCGTAAGTATCCGGACACCATAGCAATTCATGGTATGTTTTACTGCATTGCTTCCTCTCATGCCGAACATGATTATGCAGTCCGTCCCGAGCTCATCTCGACGTATCTTCGTTGAGCAGTTCGTTGGACTCGTCGGATATGAACAACAGTTCTCTTCCGACTGCCTCCACCTGTTGCCCTGCGGACAGCGCCGAGGTGTTGTCTCAATAGGCACCGGGCCAAGGGTAGGCAGTCCTTGGGGCGCCCCGAGGTGACCTTCCGGACCCTGGGCGCAAAGGGAGCCGGACTCCCATGGGCTCTAGGTTCGGCCCCCAGCCGAACACTGCACCAGAGTCTTTGGTGGTTCCAGACTCCGGCGGGCGATCCCCATTTAAGGGGGGCCAGCCGCCCGTGCCGGTGTCATCTGTCCATCCAGAGTCACCGGACAACTTACTGGAAGCGCTTCGCAGCGCCTCCATCGACGAGGAGCACCGCACTATCATGAGTGCGGTGATCGAGAAGGTTCAGTCCACCAAAAATGGACTGACCGAAGCTTGCGCTAGCCTCCTAACAGGCTTTGAGGTAAGCAATCAAAGTATAAGAAAGTATTACCGCATAGGTAGTAGCCCCTGATGCTCTGTTTGGCGTTCGAGAAGAAAGGCCGAATAGAGGATCAAATGATGACTCGGGAGTCTAATCAGAATATATCTATGTGTATGTGCAGGCTTCACTGCTGGCCGCTGCCGCACGTACTGCAGAGGTCTCTGCACTAAAGCAGGGCCTGGAGCGGTCCGAGAACAAGCTCAGCCTTACCAAGAGGCAGCTCGAGGAGAGCAAAGGTAAGCAATACCTTGTCTACGCTTTTAAAAAGAAGTTTGGTTGTAAAATAATAGGATCATCATGAATTTGTCAAGGGCCACGACCGAAGTGGCGGCCCTGAAGAAGGCGCTATCCGAGGCCGAAGACAAAGCGGCCAAGGAGCGCATTGAGCGGGAGAAACAAGAAGCCCGAGTGGACGAGGTGCAGCAGGAGCTCGAGGCTCTCGCCAAAAAACATGAGTCCTTGGAGCTTGACTCTAAGACGCGAGAGTCCAAGCTCGCGCAGGCACTTGAAAGCGCCCGGAGCGCCAAGGCTGAAGCCCACAAGGCCCTCCAGGAGATTAATGCGGTGAAGAAGATAGCAGCGGGTAAGGCATTCATTATGCAAAGCAAGCACGTGAAGGAGACTTTCCTTTTTCTTACCCGAGTTCGGAGCTCTCCAGGAGCGTTTGCAGATCTTCCCCGCAGTGTACTGGATGCCGCGAAGTTTTACCGAGCCGAGGAGGGGAGCTCGATGGAGAAGTTGTTCTGGTCTCAGTATACTGGGACCGAACACCCCGTGCCCTTGAGCGACCAGCTGAAGCAGTTGGCCGAGCTTCACAAGGCGACCGAACAAGCCATGAGGGGCCTTATAGTCCGGATGTGGCCCGGCGAGCCCCTGTCCGACAGCTACTTCAGTCTGGTAAGGCGGCTCATCGACGCCTGCCCACGGCTTGAAGTCATAAAGCGGTCCGTCCGCATCGAGGGTGCGTGCAGGGCTTTTGCCCGGGCGAAGGTGCACTGGGCGAAGCTGGACGCTGTGAAGCTGGTGAAGGAGGGGCCGCCGGAGGGCAAGGAGCATCGCTGCCCCGAGATGTACTATGAGAGTGTCCTCAAGGGTTCCCGCCTTGTGGCGGATGAATGAGCCAAGGATGTAATTTTTGAACGAACATGCTCATGTGATCCTGTAATATGAAACAAGTTCATTTGCGCCATGCGACGCGTTTTTAATTTAAAATATTACCTTCTGTGCGGCTGTTTATAAAATCTAAGAGTTGGCCAGTCATCGGCCTTTGCCCCCATGTAACTAGTACTAGGGTGTTCGGGATAAACCTGAGCACTCTTTACCCCAATTTTGGGTCCTTCAAGGCTGGTGTTCAGCGCAACGAACCAGGCAATCGGACTATAATGCTTTATCACTCTCACTTAGCCATAGAAGTCTATAATTTTAAATTCTGGCGAAGCCCCTGGTATTCGGAAGGCCGAATTTGGGGCGCTATACATGCCTAAACCGGACAAGGCCGGCTCCTCGCCCGAAGCGGAAAAAGTCTTTAAGGACTTGAGACCTCTCGAACAGTGACCAGTCTCTCGCCATATCATGACAATCAGTTTTCGGCTTTCTCTACTGAGGTGCTCGTCCGGAAGAACCGGGACACAATCACAGTAGTTCTCCCACCGCTACCTTAGCCGATATAGCGGAACGTAAGGTACCAAAGCATGGGAGCCGGGCAAACCCAACTATTGACGCAAGACATGATTCAGAGCTGATGCATATAATGCTATAAGTTCGGGGTGCCGCACTGTCAAAAGTGTTCGGACTTCTCGTGCCATATTATGGGGTAAACGAAAGCCCCTGGCGTACTGACTATACCTGAATTGCCATGTGCGGATTGTCGTAAATGGACATTAAGGAAGAAAAAAGGATGAATAATGCAATAATAGACTTATGCTATGCATTGTTATTTAAATAATACGTCGAAGCATACTGGTACAGGTAGTGCGATAAGCAGAAAGTAGGACTATTCGAAATGTCCTATCCAAGGCGAGCTGTGTATAGAAAGCGAGTATTATTATTAGAGACCACCTGGGGGTTCCCGTGTACATCTTAGCTTCTTGCCGCCTTGGTTGTTCCTTCCCGTAATGTGTCCGGCAATCATACTGCCGGAAAGGGCTTCCAGAGAGTTAGACCTGAAAGAGAAAAGAAATGATAAAGATATACAGCCCTGAGGGCGGTTAAGCCGCATTGCTGGACGTGCCTTGATCATGCCCCCGCCTATGTACATGATATTTTCAGTGCGTAATTATGTACGCGCGGCACGGATTTCGTCACTTGACTGGGACTGGGACGGGGGCCGAATTGCTAGGCGAGCTCTGAACATGCCAGGTGATCCTGTTGCAGTTTACTCCGGACACGCTTGAAGGTGTTCGGGGGCCATATCACCGAATTAGTGGTTTGCTTTGAAAGGCTGCTTTGTGCTTCTGCTGCGAGGGACACAGTGCGCTCTTCCGTGCGGAGCGAGCATTCTGTGTTTCCATTCGCTGTTATGACCCCCCGAGGTCCTGGCATCTTGAGCTTGAGGTATGCGTAATGTGGTACTGCATTGAATTTTGCAAATGCAGTTCGTCCGAGCAGTGCATGATAGCCACTTCGGAACAAGACGATGTCGAAGATTAATTCCTTGCTTCGGAAGTTGTCCGGTGATCCGAAGACTACTTCCAGTGTGATTGAGCCCGTGCAATGGGCCTCTACACCTGGGATGACGACGCCCTTAAAGGTGTTTTGGTGGGTTTGATCCTTAAGGGATCGATACCCATTTTTCGCACTGTATCCTGATAGAGCAGGTTCAGGCTGCTGCCGCCGTCCATAAGGACTCGAGTGAGATGAAATCCGTCGATGATGGGGTCTAGGACCAATGCGGCGGATCCGCCATGACGAATACTTGTGGGGTGGTCCTTGCGATCAAAGGTGATCGGGCAAGCAGACCATGGGTTGAACTTTGGGGCAACGGGATCCACCGCATAGACGTCCCTTAGTGCACGCTTCCGCTCCCTCTTGGGAATGTGGGTTGCGTATATCATGTTCACCGTCTTCACTTGTGGGGGGAACCCCTTTTGTCCTCCCGTGTTCGGCGGTCGGGGCTCCTCATCATCATCACTATGCAGCCCCTTGTCCTTGTTTTCGGCATTTAACTTGCCAGCCTGCTTGAACACCCAGCATTCTCTGTTGGTGTGGTTGGCTGGCTTGTCGGGGGTGCCGTGGATTTCACATGAGTGATCCAGTATGCGATTCAAACTGGACGGAGCCGGAGTACTTCTTTTAAATGGATTTTTCCGCTGACCGGATCTAGAGCCTCTGAATCCGGCATTGGTTGTCGTATCCTCGGTGTTATCACCGTTATTGCGGCACTTTGGTCTGTTACGACGTTGTCTATCGTTGGCATCTTTGGTATCCGATGCGCCCGGATTCCTTGATGTGTTATTGCTGTGAGCCAGCCAGCTATCCTCGCCCGCGCAAAAGCGGGTCTTGAGTGTCGTGAGGGCTGCCATAGACTTCGGCTTCTCCTGGCCAAGGTGCCGGGCAAGCCACTCATCACAGATGTTGTGCTTGAATGCCGCGAGGGCCTCTGCGTCCGGACAATCGACAATTTGGTTTTTCTTAGTCAGGAATCGAGTCCAGAATTGTCTGGCCGATTCCCCTGGCTACTGAGTTATATGGCTCAAGTCATCAGGCATCCGGTGGTCGCACATAAGTGCCTTGGAAGTTGTCAAGGAATGCGTCTTCCAGATCCTCCCAACTGCCGACGGAGTCGGCTGGCAAGCTATTGAGCCAATGCCGAGCTGGTCCTTTGAGTTTTAGTGGGAGGTACTTGATGGCGTGTAGATCATCACCGCAAGCCATGTGGATGTGAAAGAGACGTATCAACTCCCCCAAGCTTAAACCTTTGCTTGTCCTCAAGCAATTCAGTTGACAAACTGAAAGTGATAAATAAAAACTTTTACAAACTCTGTTTGCTCTTGTTGTTGTAAATATGTAAAGCCATCATTCAAGTTTTCAGCAAAGATTATAACTAACTACATTCGCAATAACGCTTAGGTCTCAAGTTTACTCATATCAATAGCATAATCAACTAGCGAGCAATAATAATAAATCTCGGATGACAACACTTTCTCAAAACAATCATAATATGATATAACAATATGGTATCTCGCTAGCCCTTTCTGAGACCGCAAAACATAAATGCAGAGCACCTTTAAAGACCAAGGACTGACTAGACATTGTAATTCATGGTAAAAGAGATCCAATCAAGTCATACTCAATGTAAACTAACAGTAATGAATGCAAATGACAGTGGTGCTCTCCAACTGGTGCGTTTAATAAGAGGATGATGACTCAGCATAAAAGTAAATAGATAGGCCCTTCGCAGAGGGAAGCAGAGATTTGTAGAGGTGCGAGCTCGGTTTTGAAACAGAGGTGAATAATATTTTGAGCGGTATGCTTTCATTGTCAACATAACAACCAAGAGATGGCGATATCTTCCATGCTACACACATTATAGGCGGTTCCCAAACAAAATGGTAAATTTTATATTCCCCCTTCCACCAACAAGCATCAATCCATGGCTTGCTCGAAACAACGAGTTCCTCCAACTAACAAGAGTCCCAGGGGGAGTTTTGTTTGCAATTATTTTGATTTAGTTTGCATAAATCATGGGACTGGGCATCCCGGTGACCAGCCATTTATCTCATGAGTGAGGAGCGGAGTCCACTCCCCTTGAGAATAACCCGCCTAACATGGAAGATATAGACAACCCTAGTTGATACATGAGCTATTCGAGCATACAAAACATGATATTTATTTGAAGGTTTAGAGTTTGGCACATACAAATTTACTTGGAACGGCAGGTAGATACCGTATATAGGTAGGTATAGTGGACTCATGTGGAATAACTTTGGGGTTTAAGGGATTGGATGCACAAGCAGTATTCCCGCTTAGTACAGGTGAAGGCTAGCAAAAGACTGGGAAGTGACCAGCTAGAGAGCGACAACAGTCATGAACATGCATTAAAATTAATCAACACCGAATGCAAGCTTGAGTAGGATATAATCCACCATGAACATAAATATCGTGAAGGCTATGTTGATTTTGTTTCAACTACATGCGTGAACATGCGCCAAGTCAAGTCACTTAAATCATTCAGAGGAGGATACCACCCTATCATACCACATCATAACCATCTCAATAGCATGTTGGCACGCAAGGTGAACCATTATAACTCATAGCTAATCAAGCATGGCACAAGGAACTATGATCTCTAGTTGTCATTGCAAACATGTTTATTCATAATAGGTTGAATCAGGAACGACGAACTAATCATATTTACAAAAACAAAAGAAGTCGAGTTCATACCAGCTTTTCTCATCTCAGTCAGTCCATCATATATCGTCATAATTGCCCTTCACTTGCATGACCGAACGATGTGAATAATAATAATAGTGCGCGTGCATTGGACTAAGCTGCAATCTGCAAGCATTTAATAAACAGGAGAAGACAAGGCAATATGGGCTCTTTTGTCAGATCAACAAGTATGCATACAAGAGCCACTTCAACAATTTAATTATGGTCTTCTCCTATCGACCCCCAAAGAAAAGAAAAGAAATAAAACTATTTACACGGGAAAGCTCCCAACAAGTAAAAGAAGAACATGAAATCTTTTTGGGTTTTCTTTCTAGTTACTACTACAAGCATGGAAAGTAGACTAATTAAAATCTACAACTAATTTTTTTGTTTTTCTTAAGGTTTATTAAACACACAAGAAGAAAGCATAAAAAGGAAAATAAACTAGCATGGATGATACAATGAAAAAGTATGAGCATCGACATCTAGCAATGAGTGTGTGAACATAAATGTAATGTCGGTGAGAAAAACGTACTCCCCCAAACTTAGGGTTTTGGCCTAAGTTGGTCTATGGCCACGGTTGGCCTGGCGGATATCCATAATAGTAGCTGGGGTCGTACTGAGATGTAGCGGCTATCGCCTCCTGAGCTGCAACGTGGCGACGAGCGGCCTCCGCTCTCCTCTCGTACTCATCTGCCTCCTCTCTGGTAATAACATATCTTCCTTTTGCCCGATGATCAAAGAAGGAAGGAGCATGGAGAGTAATATGGACAGCACGGCGTCTGTCAAAGATTAGTCGATACTTGAGAGGTGATTCGTTCCTCTCGACAAACTGGTGGTGAACCATAGCATTAAAGTCTAGGTAAGCGGGGGGTAATTCAATATCATCTTCGCGTATGGCTACACCAAGAAAATTAGCTATGAGGGTTGCATAAATTCCTCCAAAGAAATCTCCATTAAATTTATTAAGATGCAACCTACGTGCAACAATGGCTTCCAAATTATAAGATTTATCTCCTAACACAGCACTCCTAAGAATACTGAGGTCAGGGACACACATGTGACATGCCTCATCTTTACCATTAATGCATCTACCTATGAAGAGAGCAAAATAATGTATAGCAGGAAAGTGAATGCTCCCTATGGTAGCTTGTGTAATATCTCTAGATTCTCCCATAGTTATGCTAGCAAGAAAATCTCTAAATTCAGATTTGTGAGGATCCCTTATACTACCCCATTGTGGAAGTTTGCAAGCAGTGGTAAAATCTTCTAAGTCCATAGTGTAAGAATTTTCATAGAGATCAAACAGGACAGTTGGAGAATTACGTGAAGATAAAAATACAAACCTCCTCACAAAGGTACTAGTGAGATTGTGATACTGGCTGCACTTCTCTTCCTCGAAGCTCACAAGATCAGCGTTACGCAAATATGCGTTGAATTCTTCCTTAATTCCCGCTCGATCCATAAAATTTCCAGAAGGCCACTCACAAGGACGCACTGGAGCGTCTCTTGGTGGCTCTTCATCAGCATCACGCATTGCAAGCCTGGGTCCTTGCTTCCTTAAGGAACCACCTTGGAACATTTTCCTAAGCATTTTTCTTCCTCTGAAAAATTCTGAAATTTTTTAGTAACTTCAAAATAAAAGTAAACCAAACACAATAATATTGATAGGAACTACTCCTACAAGTGCCTAGGGCCTATATCATGCCTCAAAAGTACTTTTGACCATATAAATTTGACATGCAAGCTCAAGAACAGGGTCACCTAAGCAGCAAAAATTTGCAATGAATAAAGCACTAGAACAAAAACTAATTGGACCAATGGAGGAGTCACATACCAAGGAACACTCTCTCCAAGCAGTTTTGTGAGAGGTGCTTTGAGCAAGGAGATCGAAAATGGCAGCAAAATGAGCTTGGACTCGGGTTTGAGCTGGATGTTCATGATTGGGGGAGGAAGAAGGAGTGTGTGGGTGAAAGGATAAGTGGAGGAGGGCCACCGTGGGCCCACGAGGCAAGGGGCGCGCCTGGAGGATAGGGCGCGCCCTCCACCCTCGTGGGCAGGTGGTTGACCCCCTGCTGTGTTCTCAGTGCCAAATATTCTCAAATATTCTAGAAAAAATCATATTTAAATTTCAGGGTATTTGGAGAACTTTTATTTTTGGGGTATTTTTATATTGCATGGATAATCAGATAACAGACAGAAAAATACTTATTTTTATTTTATTTAATATAAATAACAGAAAGTAAAAGTGGGGTACAGAAGGTTGTGCTTTCTAGTTTCATCCATCTCATGCTCATCAAAAGGAATCCACTAACAAGGTTGATCAAGTCTTGTTAAAGAATTCATTCCGAATAACATGGAACCGGAGAAATTTCGAATAACACTATGTTACCTCAACGGGGATATGCACATACCCAATAATAAGAATATCATATTTCTTCTTGACAGTAGGAAGAGGAAATTCAAAACCTCCAAATATAATCGATGGAATTTTTCCAATAGAGTTGATACTATGAACTTGAGGTTGTTTCCTCGGAAAGTGTACTGTATGCTCATTACCATTAACATGAAAATTGACATTGCCTTTAGTGCTATCAATAACAGCCCCTGCAGTATTCAAAAAGGGTCTTCCAAGAATAATAGACATACTATTGTCCTCGGGAATATCAAGAATAACAAAGTCCGTTAAAATAGTAACGTTTGCAACTACAACAGGCACATCCTCACAAATACTGACAGGTATAGCAGTTGATTTATCAGCCATTTGCAAAGATATTTCAGTAGGTGTCAACTTATTTAAATCAAGTCTACGATATAAATAGAGAGGCATAACACTAACACCGGCTCCAAGATCACATAAAGCAGTTTTAACATAGTTTCTTTTAATAGAGCATGGTATAGTGGGTACTCCTGGATCTCCATGTTTCTTTGGTATTCCACCCTTAAAAGTATAATTAGCAAGCATGGTGGAAATTTCAGCTTCCGGTATGTTTATTTTATTTGTAACAATTTCTTTCATGTACTTAGCATAAGGATTCATCTTAAGCATATCAGTTAATCGCATACGCAAAAATATATGTCTAATAATTTCAGCAAAGTGCTCAAAATCCTCATCATCCTTTTTCTTGGATGGTTTGGGAGGAAAAGGCATGGGTTTCTGAAGCCATGGTTCTCTTTCTTTACCATGTTTCCTAGCAACAAAGTCTTTCTTATCATAACGTTGATTCTTTGATTGTGGGTTATCAAGATCAACAGCAGGATCAATTTCTACATCATTATCATTACTAGGTTGAGCATCATCATGAATATTATTATTAACACTAGTTTCAGGTTCATTACCAGATTGAGTTTCAGCATCAAAAATAGAAATATCATTTGGATTCTCAGGTGTTTCAGTAACAGGTTCACTAGAAGCATGCAAAGTCCTATCATTTTTCTTTTTCTTCCTTTTAGAAGGACTAGGTGCATCTATATTATTTCTCTGAGAATCTTGCTCAATTCTCTTAGGGTGGCCTTCGGGATACAAAGGTTCCCGAGTCATTCTACCAGTTCTAGTAGCCACTCTAACTGCATTATCATTATTCTTACTATTCAATTCATTGAGCAAATCATTTTGAGCTTTAAGTACTTGTTCTACTTGAGTGGTAACCATAGAAGCATGTTTACTAATAAGTTTAAGTTCACCTTTGACATTGGCCATATAATCACCCAAGTGTTCAAGAATATTTGAATTGTATTTCAATTGTCTACCAAAATAAGCATTAAAGTCTTCTTTCTTAGCCATAAATTTATCAAACTCATCTAAGCATGGGCTAGCAAACTTAGTAAATGGGATTTCAGCTTTATCATATCTATAGAGAGAATTTACCTTTACTACCTGTGTTGGGTTATCAAGACCATGAGTTTCTTCAATAGGTGATAGATCAAGATCATATGTTTCTTCAACAAGCGGTAAATTAAGACCATTTATTTCTTCAATAGGAGGTAAATTCTTAACATCTTCAGCTTTAATGCCTTTTTCTTTCATAGATTTCTTTGCCTCTTGCATATCTTCAGGACTGAGAAATAGAATACCCCTCTTCTTCGGATTTGGTTTAGGAATAGGCTCAGGAATTGGCTCCGGAGGTGTCCAATTATTTTCATTTGTCGACATATTATTCAATAGAATTTCAGCTTCATCCGGTGTTCTTTCCCTGAAAACAGAACCAGCACAACTATCCAGGTAAACTCTGGAAGCATCGGTTAGTCCATTATAAAAGATATCAAGTGTTTCATTTTTCTTAAGAGGATGATCAGGCAAAGCATTAAGTAATTGGAGAAGCCTCCCCCAAGCTTGTGGGAGACTCTCTTCTTTAACTTGCACAAAATTATATATATCCCTTAAACCAGCCTGTTTCTTTTGAGTAGGGAAATATTTAGCAAAGAAGTAATAAATCATATCCTGGGGACTATGCACACAACCAGGATTAAGAGAATTAAACCATATCTTAGCATCAGCCTTTAATGAGAACGAAAATATTTTAAGGATATAAAAGTAGCGAGTTCTCTCATCATAAGTGAACAGGGTAGCTATATCATTTAATTTAGTAAGATGTGCCACAACAGTTTCAGATTCATAGCCATGAAAAGGATCAGATTCAACCAAAGTAATTATATCAGGATCAATAGAGAATTCATAATCCTTATCGGTGACACAGATAGGTGAAGTAGCTAAAGCAGGGTCAGGTTTCATTCTAGCATTTAGAGATTGCTTTTTCCATTTAGCTAATAACCTCTTAAGTTCGTATCTATCTTTGCTAGCTAAAATAGCTAAAGAGGCTTCTTGATCAAAAACATAACCCTCAGGAATAACAAGTGATTCTTCATCATCACTTTCATCAGTATTACCAGATTCAGTATTTTCAATCTCTCTAGCCCTAGCAAGTTGTTCATCAAGAAATTCACCAAGTGGCACGGTAGTATCAAGCATAGAAGTAGTTTCACCATAAGTATCATGTATAGCAGAAGTAGCATCATCAATAACATGTGACATATCAGAACGAATAGCAGAAGCAGTTTTAGGTGTCACAAACTTACTCAAAACAGAAGTTGAATCAAGTGCAGAGCTAGATGGCAGTTCCTTACCTCCCCTCGTAGTTGAGGGATAAATCTTGGTTCTTGGATCTTTCAAGTTCTTCATAATGATAAGCAGATATAAATCCCAAGTGACTCAAAGAATAGAGCTATGCTCCCCGGCAACGGCGCCAGAAAATAGTCTTGATAACCCACAAGTATAGGGGATCGCAATAGTTTTCGAGGGTAAAGTATTCAACCCAAATTTATTGATTCGACACAAGGGGAGCCAAAGAATATTCTCAAGTATTAGCAGCTGAGTTGTCAATTCAACCACACCTGGAAACTTAGTATCTGCAGCAAAGTATTTAGTAGCAAAGTAATATGATAGTAGTGGTAACGGTAACAAAAGGTAATAATAGTAAAAGTAATGTTTTTGGTATTTTGTAGTGATGATAGCAATAGCAACGGGAAAGTAAATAAGCGAAGAACAATATATGGAAAGCTCGTAGGCAATGGATCAGTGATGGAGAATTATGTCGGATGCGGTTCATCATGTAACAGTCATAACCTAGGGTGACACAGAACTAGCTCCAGTTCATTGATATAATGTAGGCATGTATTCCGAACATAGTCATACGTGCTTATGGAAAAGGACTTGCATGACATCTTTTGTCCTACCCTCCCGTGGCAGCGGGGTCCTTACGGAAACTAAGGGATATTAAGGCCTCCTTTTAATAGAGTACCTGAACAAAGCATTAACACATAGTGAATACATGAACTCCTCAAACTACGGTAATCACCAGTAAGTATCCCGATTATTGTCACTTCGGGGTTAACGGATCATAACACGTAATAGGTGACTATAGACTTGCAAGATAGGATCAAGAACACTCATATATTGATGAAAACATAATAGGTTCAGATCTGAAATCATGGCACTCGGGCCCTAGTGACAAGCATTAAGCATAGCAAAGTCATAGCAACATCAATCTCAGAACATAGTGGATACTAGGGATCAAACCCTAACAAAACTAACTCGATTACATGATAGATCCCATCCAACCCATCACCGTCCAGCAAGCCTATGATGGAATTACTCATGCACGGTAGTGAGCATCATGAAATTGGTGATGGAGGATGGTTGATGATGACGATGGCGACGGATTCCCCTCTCCGGAGCCCCGAACGGACTCTAGATCAGCCCTCCCGAGAGGTTTTAGGGCTTGGCGGCGGCTCTGTATCATAAAACGTGATGAATGCTTCTCTCCAATTTTTTCTCCCCGCAACACAATATATAGAGCTGGAGTTAAATTCGGAGAGGCACCAGGGGGCCCACGAGGTAGGGGGCGCGCCCTAGTGGAGCAGGCGCGCCCCCCACCCTCATGGACAAGTGGTGGGCCCCCTGGCCTTCATCTTTTGCAGGTATTTTTTATATTTTCCAAAAAGTTGCTCCGTGAAGTTTCAAGTCATTCCGAGAACGTTTGTTTCTGCACATAAATAACACCATGGTAATTCTGCTGAAAACAGCGTCAGTCTGGGTTAGTTCCATTCAAATCATGCAAGTTAGAGTCCAAAACAAGGGCAAAAGTGTTTGGAAAAGTAGATATGACGGAGGCGTATCAGGATGGCGCGATTTGCTCCAGGTTGACGGCCGGAGTAGTTGTAGATGCGATCTCCTGAACACTGTCCGACGGCAGAGTTACGTCGTGCTCATCGTGACTGTGCGGCGCACCTAACATGGGCTCGAATCCGTCGAAGATCAAGTCTCCGCAAATGTCGGCAGTGTAGTTTAAGTTTCCGAATCTGACCTGATGGCCAGGGGCGTAGCTCTCCATCTGCTTCAGATGGCCAAGCGAATTGGCCCGCAGTGCGAAGCCGCCGAATACAAAGATCTGTCCGGGGAGGAAAACCTCACCCTGGACCGCATCGCTACCGATGATCGAAGGAGCCATCAAGCCTTATGGTGACGACAAAGTGGAACTCTCAATGAAAGCACCAATGTCGGTGTCAAAACCGGCATATCTCGGGTAGGGGGTCCCGAACTGTGCGTCTAAGGCAGATGGTAATAGGAGGCAGGGTACACGATGTTTACCCAGGTTCGGGCCCTCTTGATGGAGGTAATACCCTACGTCCTGCTTCATTGTTCTTGATGATACGAGTATTACAAGAGTTAATCTACCATGAGATCGTAGAGGCTAAACCCTAGAAGCTAGCCTATGGTATGATTGTCTGTTGTCCTACGGACTAAACCCTCCGGTTTATATAGACACCGGAGGGGGCTAGGGTTACACAGAGTCGGTTACAAGGGATATCTACATATCTGTATTGCCTACCTTTCCTTCCACACCAAGGAGAGTCCCATCCGGACACGGGACGAAGTCTTCAATCTTGTATCTTCATAGTCCAATAGTCCGGCCAAAGGATATAGTCTGGCTGTCCGAAGACCCCCTAATCCAGGACTCCCTCAAGGCTTATTCGCATAGTCGCGAGAGGATTCATTCCACCCCCGCCCGAGTCAGTGCTACAGCAGGCACGTTGAGGATGAACCGGCCGTGTCAAGCAGTGCGCGTCACCGTAACTCGCCGCGAGGGCATAACCCGACAGGTATTGGTGCTAATGCGCAGGATGTGGTGGATCATGGTCGGGCACGTCGAGAAGCCGAGTTGGCAGCTCAGCACGTAGCTCG
This sequence comes from Triticum urartu, assembly GCF_056163025.1. Classification (NCBI taxonomy): domain Eukaryota; kingdom Viridiplantae; phylum Streptophyta; class Magnoliopsida; order Poales; family Poaceae; genus Triticum; species Triticum urartu. Next base: position 476,827,891 of record NC_141879.1, read on the forward strand.
TCAACCTACTCTGGTTCATCCTACCACTTCAGTGGAGCCAGGCGTGGTCTTCAGTTCTTTAGGGGTGCCGTGTCTTACCCCCGCTTTGCATAATGTACGACTGCCCAAGGATTTTAAAGGCCCTCGTAAGGTGCCCAATTACATCGCCGATTTGCAACCAGAGTCATGGGTTGAGAGTTATGAGATGGCAATGGAGATGCTAGACGTGGATGAAGCGGTGTGTGCTAAGTATTTCACCATGATGTTGGAAGGAACGGCCCGTACCTGGTTAAAGAGCCTACCAGCTAACTCCATTGCGTCATGGGCCGAGTTGAAGAGCCGGCTTATCTAGAATTTCAAGGATACATGCAAGCAGCCCATGTCAATTGTGGACCTAGCCACTTGTGTTCAGGAAGAGGGGGAGTCTACGACCCATTGGGTGAAGCGAGTCTCAGCCATTTTACATTCATCAGACCGCATCAACGCGGATACAATAGTTTTGACGTTGGAGGGCAATTGCCGGTTTATGCCATTAAAACTAAAGCTAGGCTGGCTCAAATGTCACTGCAATGACATGTCAACCCTTATGGCTGCTTTGGTGAAATATGCCGATTCAGATAGTACCAAAGACCCTAAGTCTGAGGATGAAAAAACGGGGAAGGGGAAAAAGAACGGCAATACCAAGGGGCAGCAGCACAATCCGGCGGGTCATGGGAATAATGGTAAGTGCAAGGCAGCCAACAGTTTGGACTTTGTGGCTAACACGAATGCTCAGGACAACGATCAGCGTCATAAGGGTAAACAGCCCCAGAGGGGCGGAGGGTCAGGCCCCAATCTGGAGCGCCTGCTAAATCAACCTGGTCCAAAGCACGGATCAAAGGAAAGGCCAGCTTCACATCTTTGGAAGGATTGTTTCATCATGCGGGAGTTCAAGAATTCCAATATGTTTCAATATGACAATGGCCTGCCCGGTGATTCAGGAAGCGGTTTTCATGGGCCGGGTTATGGAGGTGGAAGCTCCGGTTCACGATTCCAAGGCAATCAGACCGAACATGGCAATCAAGGGAATCAGGGCAATCAAGGAGGTTATAACCATCAGGGGAATCAGCAGCAGCAGTCGGGCAATCAGAGCAATTCGAAGCAGTTGAATAGTGGGCAGTATCATGTCTTTACCACTAGCTTGTGTAAGCGCGATCAGAAGCTTCACAAGAGGGCCGTAAACTCCGTTGAACCGACGGTGCCTCAGTATCTGCGCTTGTCTGAGCAGCCCATTTTATGGAGTCGAGAGGATCACCCGCCCCGGGTTGATGGTCATCTGGCCTTAGTGGTGGCACCTCAAGTTGGGGGGTATAAGTTCACCAAAGTGCTTATGGATGGTGGAAGTAGTATCAATATCCTTTACTATGATACCTTCCGCCGTATGGGATTGACAGATAAGAATCCTAAACCGTCGAACACCGTTTTTCATAGTGTGGTGCCTAGTAAGTCTGCGTATCCAGTGGGCAAGATAGCCCTAGAGGTGGCTTTTGGAGATGATCATGACTCAAGGTCAGAAACATTGACTTTTGAGGTGGTGAAAATCAAGAGTCCGTATCACACCCTGTTTGGACGACCGGCTTATGCCAAGTTCATGGCGAGGCCGTGTTATGTTTATATACAGCTTAAGATGCCGGGTCATAAGGGGACCTTCATAGTACATGGGAGCAGGAAGATTGCTTTGGAATGTGAAGAGGGTGATGTGGCTTATGCTGAGTCGATTTGTGCCACAGAGGAGCTGAACTTTTATAAAGACAAGGTTGATCCGGCAGACATGACTTCTTTGAAAAACCAACTACAGAGCATGATCCGGCGTTGAAGTTTAAATCGGCTACAGACACTAAGATGGTTGATTTTGTTCCTGGCGATTCATCCAAGCAGTTCAACATCAGCGCTAATCTGGGTACCAAATAGGAAAGTGCACTCATCGAGTTCATCCGTGAGAACCGGGACATCTTTGCATGGAAGCCTTCTGACATGCCAGGTGTACCAAGGGAACTCGCTGAGCACACACTTAATATAGATCCTAAGTTTAAACCGGTCAGGCAGTTTCTCCGCCGCTTCAACGATGAAAGGCGTAAGGCTATTGGTGAGGAGGTAGCTCGGCTGTTGGCCGCAGGGTTTATCATGGAGGTCTTTCACCCGGAGTAGCTGGCTAATCCGGTGCCGGTTCTTAAGAAAAACGACACTTGGCGTATGTGTGTGGACTACACAGATTTGAACAAGGCTTGTCCAGCAGATCCCTTTGCCCTCCCTCGTATTGATCAGATTATTTATGCTATGGCGGGTTGTGACCGTTTGTGTTTTCTGGATGCTTACTCTGGTTATCATCAGATCAAAATGGCAGTTAAGGACCAGGAGAATACAACTTTTATAACTCCCTTTGGAGCCTTCTATTATGTCTCCATTCCCTTTGGGCTCAAGAGTGCCCAGGCGACTTATCAGCGCTGTGTTCAGAATTGTCTTCATAAGCAGATTGGGCGCAATGTTCATGCATATGTGGATGATATTGTGGTGAAGTCTAGGACGGAGGAAACATTGATAGATGACTTGAGAGAGACTTTTGACAACCTCCGGGTTTATAAGATGATGCTTAATCTGGACAAATGTGTCTTTGGTGTTCTGGCAGGCAAGCTCTTGGGTTTTCTGGTGTCTAACAGGGGCATTGAGGCTAATCTGGAAAAGATTTCAGCTATCACATCCCTGGCTAAACCGGCATGTATCAATGACGTTCAACATTTAGCAGGCCGGATTGCGGCTTTGAGCCTGTTTATCAGTCGTCTTAGGGAGAAAGCTATCCCTTTATATCAGATGTTAAAGAAAACGGATGACTTTGTCTGGAGTGCCGCGACTGATAAAGCGTTTGAGGATTTAAAGAGACAGTTAGCTGAACCGCCTGTCCTTGCGGCTTCGGTCGATAAAGAGCATTTACTGCTATATGTGGCTTCTAATGCCCGGGCTGTCAGTGTGGCTATTATTGTGGAGCGGAAGGAGGCTGGAAAGGAGTATGCGGTTCAACGGCTGGTTTATTATATCAGTGAGGTGCTTATCGAATCAAAGCAAAGGTATCTGCATTGGCAGAAGCTGGTGTATGGAGTTTTTATGGCAAGCCGGAAGCTCAAGCACTATTTTCACAGTCATCCTATCACAGTGGTTAGTTCAGCCCCTTTGGGAGATATCATCCAAAACAGAGAGGCGACTGGCCGGATTGCCAAGTGGGCTATTGAGTTTGGACCTCACGGGCTCAAGTATACACCCCACACAGTGATCAAATCTCAAGCACTCGTGGACTTCATCAATGATTGCACAGAGTTGCAGGCACGAGAGGAAAAGCCAGACAACACTTATTGGACTATTCACTTTGATGGGTCCGGGCAATTGGAGGGCTCGGGGACTGGAGTCATATTAACTTCCCCACGAGGTGACAAGTTTTGTTATGTTCTTCTCTTAATGTTCCCTTGCACTAACAATGCAGCTGAGTATGAGGCCTTACTCCATGGTCTTCGGATGGCTAAGGAGATGAACTTAAGCCGGGAAGTGGATGTTGGGAAGTGGATGTTGGGAAGGATATGGCTAAGGATATGAACTTTGGCACCTTTAAGTTGCTCGAATAGCTCATTGATGTTGGGAAGTGGATACTTGTTCTTTATTGTCTTCTTGTTCAATGGACGGTAGTCGACACAGAGTCGTTCCGTTCCATCCTTCTTCTTGACAAAAAGGACACCACAACCCCATGGAAATGAAATCGGTCTGATCAGACACATATGCTCTTGTTCATCGAGTTGTTTCTTCAACTCCTCTGGTCCAAGCTTGTAAGGACGCTTGCAAACAGGTTTCGTGCCAGGCTCAAGATTGATAACGAATTCAACTGGCCGGTGAGGAGGCATTCCCGGAAGTTCTTCTGGAAAGATGTCTTGGTATTCACAAACGAATGGAATATGAGAGATGGCATTCAACTCGCCCTTCTCATTGAGAGAAAACAGTCGAATGATTTCATCACGAGCGGCATAGATGATCACATCCTCAGAAGAGTGTGTCAATTGAATCTGCCTGGCAGCACAGTCAAGCTGAGCCTTGTGCTTAGAAAGCCAGTCCATGCCGAGAATTAGATCAATATCCGAGTCACCAAGAACAATTGGAGAAGACAGAAATTTATAGTTACCCATCTTGATAGAAACATCCGGAACCATGGAGCTCGCGTTCATGAATATGAATTTACTTGAAGAGACAACTGACAACTTTCTAGGAAAATCTTGGAAAACCAACTCATGCTTCGATGCAAAAGGTCTTGAAATGAAACAATCGATGCGCCAGTATCAAATAAGACTTTTGCAGGAAAGTCATTAATAGGAAGGTTACCCATGATCACTTCTGAAGAATCCTCTGCCTGAGCTGCGTTCATCATGTTCACCTTTGCAGACTTGGAATTATGCTTGACCACTGCATTGCTGGAAGATCTCATAGGAGGAGGAGATGGAAGGCGCCTTTGGTTGAAGCACTTGTTTGCATAGTGCCATTTCTGCTGACACTTGTTGCAAGTAACCTCTGAGAGCGGCCAATGATAAGGAGCACTTGACCTTGGAGTTTCAGACTGGGCTTTGTTCTAGCGTGGGTGGGTGGGTGGGAAGATCCATTGCCACCTTTACTCTTCTGCTAGTAGGGCTAACGAAACGGAGGAGGAGGAAACCAGAACTTCTGTTGCTTAGCTGTCACTTGTGATGAAGAAGAAGATTGAACTGCGTCCCTGACTCTCTTCTTAGATGCCTCACACTTGAGCTGAGCAGCTTCTTGCTTTAGTGCCATGTTATAGAATTGATCGAACTTGGTCGACTCAAGAAGCATGAGAGCTAACTGCAGATCCTCTCTGAGGCCACCTCTAAATTGATAGATCATACTCTTTTCATCAGGAACGTCTTGTTTAGCAAAGCGAGCAAGTTTCTGAAACTGGATATTGTATTGATACACGAACATGCTGCCTTGCTTGAGATTGCGGAACTCCTCACGCTTCATCTCAGCAACGCTTGGTGGAATTTGATGAGCTTTGAAATCTCGGGGAAATCATCCTAGGTAATCACACGACCTCCTCTGGAATCTCTGTATTGTTGATACCACTCAGCAGCTTGGTCCTTGAGTTGAAACGAAGCAAACTTGACAAAGTCCTCAGGCTTGACATTGCTACATTCAAAATGTTTGCAAATGTCCATGAGCCAACCGCCGGCGTCTGTGGCCTCGGCACATTTGCTGAAAGACTTCGGCTGGTTTGCGAGGAACTGGTTGAGGGTAGCAAACTGAGGCTGATTGTTGCCTTAGCCTTGATTTCCTTGGTTGCGCTCTTGCAAGAGTTGCAAAAGCATCTGAGTGTTGGCATTGGTGGCTGCCATGACAGCTTGCCATGCCTTCGGAGGTGGAGGTGGTGGCGGATTCTGACGCATTGGAGGAGCCATCCTGAAGAGGGTGACATCCGTTAGAATTTTTAAAGACAGATATTCAAGCTGAATCAATGGATCGAAATTGCAACATATAGTGTTAACATTCGAACAAGGATGAATGAATGAATTCCAAAGTAAATCATCACACGTCCTTAAGTTGAGAAGCCACTTAGATAAAGGTAGATGAATAAAGCAACAAGGTACGGATATGAACAAATAAGTGGTAAGGATTACCCAATCACAAACCAAATATCTGCGGGAAGAAATACTAGAGCTACTTGAATTCCCACCTATAAAACTCCCGAAACTTTCTAGTTATTCAATCAGGTGTTGGGGATACATCGGAAGCATAATATCTCACCCAAACTAACAATTCCTACATCCAGCTGTATCCATCCTTCAACACATAACCAAGAAACCTTCGGAAATCATGTACCTCAACCTTTGAAAAGCATCTGTTATACGAGTTATGGCAATACTCCCGAACTCTCGCCCCAGTACTGGGTGGCGTGGAGGTTATCTCACCAACAAGTGCATAAAAGAGATTTTCAATGTCGGCGAACTCAGGTATTCCAGAATTGCAACGTTAAAATTATGACAAAAACACCTCGGAGCTCAACTCCCAGGGACACTACCACAACCCCTAAATGTCAGGAGGCACCAAGAACGATGTTCTCGTCACAATACTATCGAAACGATTCGAAGATACCCGCGTGATCCTAAAAAAAATTCGTGAAATTTGAGGAGAGAAGAGTCAAAATTTCTACGTCAGGAGGCCTCACCAGAGCGTCGAAGGGACTGAGGAGTAAAAAGAAACCTACTCTCCGATATATATAATCCTAAGACTCAAAACATTTTGTTCTAGACTCAACAACGTCAGCGGTTCCATCAAGCAGGGGCTCCTAAGTCGGGGATGGCTCTGATTACCAACTTGTAACACCCACAATGCAGCTATATCTCCCATGTGTCGGGGCACGACTTAGAGGCATAGACGCATGGTAGGCTTGTCACAAGAGGGGTAATCTTCACACATCCCATGTACTGAATAAGAAAGGAATAAAGAGTTGGCTTACAATCACCACTTCACACAATACATAAATAATCCATACATCATCCAAGGTACAATCAAAGGTCCGACTACGGAACTAAAATAAAGGAAGACGACCCCAAATGCTAGATCCCCGATCGTCCCAACTGGGCTCCTCTACTGATCATCCGGAAAACAAACATAGTAACGTCCCGAATCCTCATCGAACTCCCACTTGAGTTCGGTACCGTCACCTGCACTGGTATCCTCGGCACCTGCAACTGTTTTGGAAGTACCCGTGAGTCACGAGGACTCCGCAATCTCACACCCGCGAGATCAAGACTATTTAAGCTTATGGGTAGGGGAAGGTAGTGAGGTGGAACTGCAGCAAGCACTAAGCATAGATGGTGGCTAACATACGCAAATAAGAGCGAGAAGAGAAGCAACGCACGGCCGAGAAGCTATAGGTGATCAAGAAGTGATCCTGAAGCTACTTACGTTCAAGCATAACACAAGACCGTGTTCTCTTCCCGGACTTCGCCGAAAAGAGACCATCATGGCTACACACGCGGTTGATTCATTCTAATTAAGCTAAGTGTCAAGTTCTCTACAACCGGATATTAACAAATTCCTATCTGCCACATACGTGGGCACGGCTCTCAAAAGTTTATACCCTGCAGGGTGTCCCAACTTAGCCCATCACAAGCTCTCAGGGTCAACGAAGGATATTCCTTCTGCTGGGAAGACCCAATCAGTCTCGGAATCCCGGTTACAAGACATTTTGACAATGGTAAAACAAGACCAGCAAAGCCGCCTGATGTGCCGACAAATCCCGATAGGAGTCGCACGTATCTCGTTCTCAGGGCACACCAGATGGGCCAGACATCGGGTTGGCATAGACCCTGGTTGCCCAGGGGGCGCCGGACATCGCCCAGTTTGGACCAACACCCAGAGGAGCACCGGCCCGGGGACTTAAAATAAAGATGGCCCTTGAGTCCATGGAACCCAAGGGAAAAAGGCTTAGGTGGCAAATGTTAAAACCAAGGTTGGGCTTTGCTGGAGCAGTTTTATTCAAAGTGAATTGTCAAGGGGTTCCCATAACACCCAACCACGTAAGGAACGCAGGAACATAACACCGGTATGACGGAAACTAGGGCGGCAAGAGTGGAACAAAACACCAGGCAAAAGGCCGAGCCTTCCACCCTTTACCAAGTATATAGATGCATTAAAGTAAATAAGATATAATAATGATATCCCAACATATCCAGGTTCCAACATGGAACAAACTTCATCTTCACCTGCAACTAGCAACGCTATAAGAGGGGCTGAGCAAAAGCGGTAACATAGCCAAACAACGGTTTGCTAGGAAAGGTGGGTTAGAGGCTTGACATGGCAATATGGGAGGCATGATATAGCAAGTGGTAGGTAGCGCAACATAGCGATAGAGCGAACAACTAGCAAGCAAAGATAGAAGTGATATCGAGGGTATGGCCATCTTGCCTGCAAAGTTCTCAGAGTTGTCGAAAGCTTGATCCTCATTAGTGTACTAAACAGGTTCCTCGTTCACGTACTCGTATCCCGGCTCTACCCAAAGCAAGAACACAAGCAAAGGACCAACAATAAATCACGGTGCAATGCACAAGCAACATGATGCAATACATGGCATGATATGCGAGATGTGATATGCAATGCATATGCGTGCTCCGGAAGGGAAACAATGATCAAGGCATCAACTTGGCAAACCAAGTGTGCCGCTGGAAAGATGAGATGATTTTGGTTGAAATCGATATAAAGATCACCGGAAACGGATGCACGGTTTGCAAATGGCAAGCAAAACAAGGATGACGCAAAACTGTGATTAACAGCACGATGGCACATAGAATGCAACAAGAAACTAAGCTACTGCACTCCAACATAGCAAAAAAGCATATGGCAGTGATGTACAAGAGATGCTTGACAAAACATGAACATTGAGCTACGGCTAAATCACACTAGAACAGGTTCAAACAAGCATGGCAAAAGTGCAAAAGATATCAGCTTCACAGACTTAGTGAAAATACTAAGATGTCCAAAAACAACATCAGGAAGCAATGTTTACAGCAAGCAAACAACATGTTATAGGAACATATCATAGCCAACAACATGCTATGGTGAACCTATCATAGCAAACAACAATGTTTACAGGCATCGGGGAGGTCGGGTCCGACCGGATCCAACTGGATCAGGCGCCGGCGAAGGCGGAGCAGGGCCGGACGGCGAGGGCGGAGGCGAGCGGGCGATGAAGCGGCGCCGGCGAGGAGGCTCGGCGCGGCGGCGAGGCCGGAGCTCGGCGCGGGGGCGGTGGCGATGGGCCCGCGGGGGCCGGCTGCGGCCCTCGCCGGGCCGGCGGCGGCTGGCGGGACGGCGGCACCACGTGGCGGCTCCTGGTTGGTTTGGGCGCGGAGGCGGACTCGTCCGGTCCGATCCGGACGTGTCTGTCAGCGGAGAGGGGCTAGGCTAGGATTTGGTGTGCATGAAAAATCGGAGGGGAACACATATTTATAGGTAGAGGGAGTTTGGAGTGTCCAAATGAGGTGTAGATTTCGCCCACACGATCGTCATCCGACGACGGAGGACATGGAGATGGTTTAGATGGGTTATTGGGCTGTTTTGGAGAGGTGTTGGGCTGCAACACACAAGAGGCTTTTGCGGTTACCCGGTTAACCGTTGGGGTATCAAACGGGCTCCAAATGGAACGAACTTTGACAGGCGGTCTACCGGTGGTGTACCAAGGCCACTTGGCAAATCTCGGTCCATGCCGAGAACGTTTAACACCCCCTTACGAAAACAGACAAGAGGGGTGCGCCGGTGCATGTGGGAGTGTCGGATTGCGAAACGGACAACGGGGAAACTGCTCGGATGCATGAGACGAACACGAATGCAAATGCGAGGCACATGATGACATGATATGAAATGCATGACATGAACAAAATGCAAAATGAAGACAAAACCCAACCACGAAGGGAATCTCATAACTAAAAGCCGAAAATAGCAAGAGTCGGAGTTACAAATATGGCAAGTTACATCCGGGGTGTTACAACACTCCATCACTACAAGAGGATCTCGTCTCGAGATCTAGGACTGAAAGAACTTCGGATATTCGGAACGGAGGTGATCCTCGTGCTCCCAGGTGGCTTCTCGGTCGGAATGGTGTGACCACTTCACTTTCAGGAATTTGATTGACTTGTTGAGAGTCTTGCGCTCGGTTTCTTCAAGAATAGCGACGGAATGCTCATGATAAGACAGGTCTTCTTGGAGATCAATCTCTTCGAAGTTGATGGTGCGCTCAGGAGTCTTGAAGCACTTGCGAAGCTGTGACACATGAAACACATCGTGCACATTTGCGAAGTTGGACGGAAGCTCAAGTTGATAGGCGAGATCGCCTCTTTTGCCAATGATCTTGAAAGGATCCACGTATCTAAGGGCAAGCTTCCCTTTGATACTGAAGCGACGAGTTCCTTTCATTGGAGAGACGCTGAGGTAGACATAGTCTCAGATCTTGAAAGCCAAGTCACGGTGCTTGCTATCATAGTAACTCTTATGGCGCGATTGCGCGGCTTTGAGATTTTCACGGATAACTTTACACATTTCTTCATCTTCTGTGATTAAGTCGTTGCCAAGAAGTTGGCGTTCACCAGTCTCTGACCAATTGAGAGGAGTACGACACTTTCTGCAATAGAGAATTTCAAAAGGGGCCTTGCCCGAACTCGCTTGGAAGCTGTTGTTGCAGGAGAACTCGGCATATGGAAGACAATCTTCCCACTTCATAGCGAAGGAAATGACACAATCCCTGAGCATATCTTCAAGGATAGGATTGACTCGCTCGACTTGGCCACTAGTTTGAGGGTGGAAAGCTATGCTGAAGCGAATGTTGGTGCCCATGGCCTTCTGGAAGGAATCCCAGAACTTGGAGGTGAAAATACTTCCGCGGTCTAAAGATATCAATTGTGGAATGTCGTGCAAGGAGACAATCCTGGAGTAGTTAAAACCAAGGTTGGACCAACACCCAGAGGAGCACTGGCCCGGGGGTTTAAAATAAAGATGACCCTTGAGTCCACGGAACCCAAGGGAAAAAGGCTTAGGTGGCAAATGTTAAAACCAAGGTTGGGCCTTGCTGGAGGAGTTTTATTCAAAGCGAACTGTCAAGGGGTTGCCATAACACCCAACCGCGTAAGGAACGCAAAATCACGGAACATAACACCGGTATGACGGAAACTAGGGTGACAAGATTGGAACAAAACACTAGGAAAAAGGCCGAGCCTTCCACCCTTTACCAAGTATATAGATGCATTAAAGTAAATAAGATATAAGAATGATATCCCAACATATCCAGGTTCCAACATGGAACAAACTTCATCTTCACCTGCAACTAGCAACGCTATAAGAGGGGCTGAGCAAAAGCGGTAACATAGCCAAACAACGGTTTGCTAGGAAAGGTGGGTTAGAGGCTTGACATGGCAATATGGGAGGCATGATATAGCAAGTGGTAGGTAGCGCGACATAGCGATAGAGCGAACAACTAGCAAGCAAAGATAGAAGTGATATCGAGGGTATGGCCATCTTGCCTGCAAAGTTCTCAGAGTTGTCGAAAGCTTGATCCTCATTAGTGTACTAAACAGGTTCCTCGTTCACGTACTCGTATCCCGGCTCTACCCAAAGCAAGAACACAAGCAAAGGACCAACAATAAATCACGGTGCAATGCACAAGCAACATGATGCAATACATGGCATGATATGCGAGATGTGATATGCAATGCATATGCGTGCTCCGGAAGGGAAACAATGATCAAGGCATCAACCTGGCAAACCAAGTGTGCCGCTGGAAAGATGAGATGATTTTGGTTGAAATCGATATAAAGATCACCGGAAACGGATGCACGGTTTGCAAATGGCAAGCAAAACAAGGATGACGCAAAACTGTGATTAACAACACGATGGCACATAGAATGCAACAAGAAACTAAGCTACTGCACTCCAACATAGCAAAAAAGCATATGGCAGTGATGTACAAGAGATGCTTGACAAAACATGAACATTGAGCTACGGCTAAATCACACTAGAACAGGTTCAAACAAGCATGGCAAAAGTGCAAAAGATATCAGCTTCACAGACTTAGTGAAAATACTAAGATGTCCAAAAACAACATCAGGAAGCAATGTTTACAGCAAGCAAACAACATGTTATAGGAACATATCATAGCCAACAACATGCTATGGTGAACCTATCATAGCAAACAACAATGTTTACAGGCGTCGGGGAGGTCGGGTCCGACCGGATCCAACTGGATCAGGCGCCGGCGAAGGCGGAGCAGGGCCGGACGGCGAGGGCGGAGGCGAGCGGGCGATGAAGCGGCGCCGGCGAGGAGGCTCGGCGCGGCGGCGAGGCCGGAGCTCGGCGCGGGGGCGGTGGCGATGGGCCCGCGGGGGCCGGCTGCGGCCCTCGCCGGGCCGGCGGCGGCTGGCGGGACGGCGGCACCACGTGGCGGCTCCTGGTTGGTTTGGGCGCGGAGGCGGACTCGTCCGGTCCGATCCGGACGTGTCTGTCAGCGGAGAGGGGCTAGGCTAGGATTTGGTGTGCATGAAAAATCGGAGGGGAACACATATTTATAGGTAGAGGGAGTTTGGAGTGTCCAAATGAGGTGTAGATTTCGCCCACACGATCGTCATCCGACGACGGAGGACATGGAGATGGTTTAGATGGGTTATTGGGCTGTTTTGGAGAGGTGTTGGGCTGCAACACACAAGAGGCTTTTGCGGTTACCCGGTTAACCGTTGGGGTATCAAACGGGCTCCAAATGGAACGAACTTTGACAGGCGGTCTACCGGTGGTGTACCAAGGCCACTTGGCAAATCTCGGTCCATGCCGAGAACGTTTAACACCCCCTTACGAAAACAGACAAGAGGGGTGCGCCGGTGCATGTGGGAGTGTCGGATTGCGAAACGGACAACGGGGAAACTGCTCGGATGCATGAGACGAACACGAATGCAAATGCGAGGCACATGATGACATGATATGAAATGCATGACATGAACAAAATGCAAAATGAAGACAAAACCCAACCACGAAGGGAATCTCATAACTAAAAGCCGAAAATAGCAAGAGTCGGAGTTACAAATATGGCAAGTTACATCCGGGGTGTTACAACACTCCATCACTACAAGAGGATCTCGTCTCGAGATCTAGGACTGAAAGAACTTCGGATATTCGGAACGGAGGTGATCCTCGTGCTCCCAGGTGGCTTCTCGGTCGGAATGGTGTGACCACTTCACTTTCAGGAATTTGATTGACTTGTTGAGAGTCTTGCGCTCGGTTTCTTCAAGAATAGCGACGGAATGCTCATGATAAGACAGGTCTTCTTGGAGATCAATCTCTTCGAAGTTGATGGTGCGCTCAGGAGTCTTGAAGCACTTGCGAAGCTGTGACACATGAAACACATCGTGCACATTTGCGAAGTTGGACGGAAGCTCAAGTTGATAGGCGAGATCGCCTCTTTTGCCAATGATCTTGAAAGGATCCACGTATCTAAGGGCAAGCTTCCCTTTGATACTGAAGCGACGAGTTCCTTTCATTGGAGAGACGCTGAGGTAGACATAGTCTCAGATCTTGAAAGCCAAGTCACGGTGCTTGCTATCATAGTAACTCTTATGGCGCGATTGCGCGGCTTTGAGATTTTCACGGATAACTTTACACATTTCTTCATCTTCTGTGATTAAGTCGTTGCCAAGAAGTTGGCGTTCACCAGTCTCTGACCAATTGAGAGGAGTACGACACTTTCTGCAATAGAGAATTTCAAAAGGGGCCTTGCCCGAACTCGCTTGGAAGCTGTTGTTGCAGGAGAACTCGGCATATGGAAGACAATCTTCCCACTTCATAGCGAAGGAAATGACACAATCCCTGAGCATATCTTCAAGGATAGGATTGACTCGCTCGACTTGGCCACTAGTTTGAGGGTGGAAAGCTATGCTGAAGCGAATGTTGGTGCCCATGGCCTTCTGGAAGGAATCCCAGAACTTGGAGGTGAAAATACTTCCGCGGTCTAAAGATATCAATTGGGGAATGTCGTGCAAGGAGACAATCCTGGAGTAGTTAAAACCAAGGTTGGACCAACACCCAGAGGAGCACTGGCCCGGGGGTTTAAAATAAAGATGACCCTTGAGTCCACGGAACCCAAGGGAAAAAGGCTTAGGTGGCAAATGTTAAAACCAAGGTTGGGCCTTGCTGGAGGAGTTTTATTCAAAGCGAACTGTCAAGGGGTTGCCATAACACCCAACCGCGTAAGGAACGCAAAATCACGGAACATAACACCGGTATGACGGAAACTAGGGCGACAAGATTGGAACAAAACACCAGGCAAAAGGCCGAGCCTTCCACCCTTTACCAAGTATATAGATGCATTAAAGTAAATACGATATAAGAATGATATCCCAACATATCCAGGTTCCAACATGGAACAAACTTCATCTTCACCTACAACTAGCAACGCTATAAGAGGGGCTGAGCAAAAGCGGTAACATAGCCAAACAACGGTTTGCTAGGAAAGGTGGGTTAGAGGCTTGACATGGCAATATGGGAGGCATGATATAGCAATTGTTAGGTAGTGCGACATAGCGATAGAGCAAACAACTAGCAAGCAAAGATAGAAGTGATATCGAGGGTATGGTCATCTTGCCTACAAAGTTCTCAGAGTTGTCGAAAGCTTGATCCTCGTTAGCGTACTCAACAGTTCCTCGTTCACGTACTCGTCTCCCGTCTCTACCCAAAGCAAGAACACAAGCAAATGACCAACAATCAATCACGGTGCAATGCACAAGCAACATGATGCAATACATGGCATGATATGCGAGATGTGATGTGCAATGCATATGCGTGCTCCGGAAGGGAAAGAATGATGAAGGCATCAACTTGGCAAACCATGTGTGCCGCTCGAAAGATGAGATGATTTTGGTTGAAATCGATATAAAGATCACCGGAAACGGATGCACGGTTTGCAAATGGCAAGCAAAACAACGATGACGCAAAACTGCGATTAACAACACGATGGCACGTAGAATGCAACAAGAAACTAAGCTACTGCACTCCAACATAGCAACAAAGCATATGACAGTGATGTACAAGAGATGCTTGACAAAACATGAATACTGATATACGACTAAATCACACTAGAATGGGTTCAAACAAGCATGGCAAAAGTGCAAAAGATTTGAGCTTCACAGACTTAGTGAAAATGCTAACATGTCCAAAAAGAACGTTAGGAAGCAAAAAGTGCAAAAGATTTGAGCTTCACAGACTTAGTGAAAATACTAACATGTCCAAAAACAACATCAGGAAGCAATGTTTACAGCAAGCAAACAACATGCTGCAAGAAAATATCATAGCAAACTAAGGCATGGCATGAATCTTCTGAAAGCATAGATCAAATGTCCTTTAGTGATCATGAGCCAAAAAGGCACAGAAAATATGATCACACCCATGTAAACATAGCTAGTTTTATTAACAGTTTCAGACTTGGTAGAAAAATAGAGCATGACATAAACAACTTTATGAAGGCAACTTTGCGAGCTCATGCCACTCATCACAAAGCATTGCATGACAATATAAGCATACCAATAGCAAGATGAAATGTTCATGAAGATAACCATGGAAAGATCAAGTTCATAGGATGCATGGATCACTAGCAACAACCATGGAAAAATTGATTAACATGCTAACATTCTGCCAGGAACATTTTACAGCAAAAGTAGAGCAAGAACAAGACATTCTAGACAGCTCCATAATTGCAAACAGGGGCATGCATGGATTGGCATAACCACATGTTCAAAACTTTCTTACTGAAGTAACCCAAAATAAGTATGGATCTCACTGTAGCATCAAGTTTACATGGCATCAAAATAACAGCAGGAAAAAGACAGCAAAATCCTAAGTCCCTGAAAACAACAACATCACGAAGCCTAGTTTGCATGCTTGTGATAGTCACCACATAGATCACAAAAATACAAGACAAGCACCTCTGTAAAGATGGCATGACGTAGTTCAAAACACATGTAGACCTCAATGTTACACGATGCACACATCAAATGCAACAAAAATGACAAAACCTCATGATATGATAAGTACCAGCAGTTAACATTTTATAGCACTCATGCATCAATGAAAATGGCATCATAACGGGCAGTATCATGCATGGACATGCTTCTACCATGAAGAGCTCAACGGGACGAACAATTTGATATATCGTATGCATGAGTCGGAGTCATGGTCACCAAGATATGATGCGATGAAGGAGGCATAAAAATATTAGAGAGATAAAGACTTGGCGATTTTACCCTATGGATTCCAGATATAGGGTTCGTGCGCGCGGATCGAGGTTCGTCGGAATCTACGCCGGAGTTGACCGGAGAGGAGGAAGGAGATCAGAGAGGCGTCGGGGAGGTCGGATCCGACCGGATCCGGCGCCGGCGGAGGCAGAGTAGGGCCGGACGACGAGGGCGGCGGTGCCAGCGAGGAGGCGAGGCACGATGGTGGGGCCGGAGCTCGCCGCGGGGGCGGCGGCGGTTGGTCCCGCTGGGGCTGGCTGCGGGCCTCGGCGGGCCGGTGGCGACTGGCGGGACGGCGGCACCATGTGGCGGCTCCTGGTTGGCTCGGGCACGGCGGCGGACGTGTCCGATCCAATCCGGACGTGTCCATCGGCGGAGAGGGGCTAGGCTAGGGTTTGGACTGCGCGAAAAATCGGAGGGGAACACATATTTATAGGCAGAGGGAGTTTGGAGTGTCTAAATGAGGTGTAGTTTTCGCCCACACGATCGTGATCCGACGACGAAGGACATGGAGAAGGTTTAGATGGGTTATTGGGCTGTTTTGGAGGGGTGTTGGGCTGCAACACACAAGAGGCTTTTGCGGTTACCCGGTTAATCGTCGGGGTATCAAACGGGCTCCAAATGGAACGAAATTTGACCGGTGGTGTACCAAGGCCACTTGGCAAATCTCGGTCCATTCCGAGAACGTTTAACACCCTCTCACGAAAAGAGACAAGAGGGGTGCGTCAGTGCATGTGGGAGTGTCGGATTGCGAAACGGACAACGGGAAAACTGCTCGGATGCATGAGACGAACACGAATGCAAATGCGATGCACATGATGACATGATATGAAATGCATGACATGAACAAAATGCAAAATGAAGAAAAACGCAACCACGAATGGAATCTCATAATTTAAAGCCGAAAATGACAAGAGTCGGAGTTACAAATATGGCAAGTTACATCCGGGGTGTTACAGGGGCGCCACACATAACCACGACAATTGCTTAGCCGTGTGCGGCGCCCCACTCCACAGTTTAGTCCCTCGGTCATATTTTCATAGTACTTAGGCGAAGCCCTGAGAAGATAGCTTCACCATCACCGTCACCACGCTGTCGTGCTTCCAGAACTCATCCACTACTTTGTCATCTTGCTGGATCAAGAAGGCGAGGATGTCACTGAGCTGAAAGTGTGCTGAACGCAGAGGTGCCGTACGTTCGGTACTCGATCGGTTGGATCGCGAAGAAGTTTGACTACATCAACCGCATTAACAAACGTTTCCACTTACGGTCTATGAGGGTACGTAAACACACTCCCCCCTCTCGTTGGTATGCATCTCCATGAATAGATCTTGCGTGTGCGTGTATTTTTTTTGTTTTTCCATGCAATGTTTCCCAACAGTGGCATCCGAGCCAGGTCTATGCGTAGATGATATGCATGAGTAGAATGCAAAGAGTTGTGGGCGATGATAGTCATACTGCTTACCACCAATGTCTTATTTTGATTCGGCAGTATTGTGGAATGAAGTGGCCCGGACGAACCTTACATGTCCACGCACATGAGACCAGTTCCACCGACTGACATGCAACTTGTTTTGCATAAAGGTGGTTGGCGGGTGTCTTTTTCTCCTACTTTAGTTGAATCGAATTTGACTACAGCTGGTCCTTTCAGAAGGTTAAAACAACAAACTTGATGAATCACCGTTGTGGTTTTTATGTAGTTAAGAACGGTTCTTGCTAGAAGCCCGTAGCAGCCACGTAAAACTTGCAACAACAAAGTAGAGGAGGTCTAACTTGTTTTTGCGGGGTATGTTGTGATGTGATATGGTCAAGATATGATGTGATATATGTTGATGTATGAGATGATCATGTTTTGTAATATCGACAACCGACAGGAGCCTTAGGGTTGTCTCTTAATTGTTGTATGAAATACAATCGCCATGTAATTGCTTTACTTTATCGCTATGCGTTAGGAATAGTTGTAGAAGCAATAGTTGGTGAGACGACCCTGATGCAACGATGGAGATCAAGGTGTTGAGCCGGTGACGATGGAGATCATGATGATGCATTGGAGATGGAGATCAAAAGCATAATACAATGGTGGCCATATCATGTCACATATTTTGATTGCATGTGATGTTTATCCTTTATGCATCTTATTTTGCTTAGAACAATGGCTGCATTATAAGATGATCCCTTCACTAAATTTCAAGATAAAAGTGTTCTCCCCGAGTATGCACCGCTGCCAAATTTCGTCGTTTCGAAGCACCTCGTGATGATCGGGTGTGATAGACTCTACGTTCACATACAACGGGTGTAAGAAAGTTTTACACATGCAGAATACTTGGGTTAAACTTGACGAGCCTAGCATGTACACACATGATCTGGAACACTGGAGACCAAAAGGTCGAACATGAGTCATATAGTATATATGATCAACATAGAGATGTTCACCATTGATGACTACCCCATCTCACGTGATGATCGGACATGGGTTAGTTGATTTGGATCATGTATCACTTAGATAACTTGAGGGATGTTTATTTAAGTGGGAGTTCTTAAGTAATTTGATTAATTGAACTTAATTTATCACGAACTTAGTCTTAATAGTGTTTGCATATCTATGTTGTAGATCAATGGCCCGTGCTACCGTTCCCTTGAATTTCAATGCTTTACTAGAGAAAGCTAAGTTGAAAGATGATGGTAGCAACTACACGGACTGGGTCCATAACTTGAGGATTATCATCGTTGCTGCACAGAAAAATTATGTCCTTGATGCACTGCTAGGTGACAGACCTACTGTAGGAGCTACTGCAGATGTTAGGAACGTCTGGCAGGCTAGATCTGATGACTACTCTATAGTTCAGCGTGCCATGCTTTACAGCTTAGAACCGGGACTTCAAAGACATTTTGAACGTCATGGAGCATATGAGATGTTCCAAGAGTTGAAGTTAATATTTCAAACAAATGCCCTGGTTGAGAGATAGAAGTCTCCAACAAGTTCTATAGCTGAAAGATGGAGGACAACAGTTATGTCAGTGAACACATACTCAAAATGTCTGGGTATCATAACCACTTCACTTAGCTGGGAGTTGAACTTCCAGTTGATAGTGTTATTGGCAGAGTTCTTCAATCACTGCCACCAAGCTACAAATGCTTCGCGATGAACTATAATATGCAAGGGATGACTAAAATGATTCATGAGCTCTTCGCAATGCTTGAGGCCGCGGAGGTAGAAATCAAGAAGGAGCATCAAGTGTTGATGGTTAACAAGACCACTAGTTTCAAGAAAAAGGGCAAGGGAAAGAAAGGGAACTTCAAGAAGAATGGCAAGCAAGTTGCCACTCCCGGGAAGAAACCCAAAGCTGGACCCAAGCCTGAAACTGAGTGCTTCTACTGCAAAGGGAGTGGTCACTGGAAGCAGAACTGGCCTAAATTCTTGGTGGATAAGAAGGATGGCAAAGTGAACAAAGGTATATTTGATATACATGTTATTGATGTGTACCTTACTAATGCTCGTAGTAGCGCCTGGGTATTCGATACTGGTTCGGTTGCTCATATTTGTAACTCGAAACAGGAGTGCGGAATAAATGAAGATTGGCTAAGGACGAGGTAACGATGCGCGTCAGAAATGGTTCCAAGGTTGATGTGATCGCCGTTGGCACGCTACCTCTACATCTACCTTCGGGATTAGTTTTAGACATCAATAATTGTTATTTGGTGCCAGCGCTGAGCATGAGCATTATATTTGGATCTTGTTTATTGCGAGACGGTTATTCATTTAAATCGGAGAATAATGGTTGTTCTATTTGTAAGTGTAATATCTTTTACGGTCATGCACCCCTAATGAATGGTCTATTCTTGGTGAAACCCGACCGTAGTGATACATATATTCATAATATCGATGCCAAAAGATGCAAAGTTGATAGTGATAGTGCAACATATTTGTGGCACTGCCATTTAGGTCATATTGGTGTAAAGCGCATAAAGAAACTCCATGCGGACGACCTTTTGGAATCACTTGATTATGAATCATTTGATACTTGCGAACCTTGCATCATGGGCAAGATGACTAAAACTCCATTCAATGGAACAATGGAGCGAGCTAATGACTTATTGGAATTATACATACCGGTGTATGCGGTCCGATGAGTGTTGAAGCATGCGGCGGGTATTGTCATTTTCTGACCTTCATAGATGATTTGAGTAGGTATGGGTATATCTACTTGATGAAACATAAGTCTGAAACATTTGAAAATTTTAAAGAATTTTAGAGTGAAGTTGTTGGGGATATTACTACTGGACGTAAACCGGCCAGGTGTAGCCGGGTTAACACTATGAAGATAGAAGCCCATAAAGACATGAGGATGGTGGCGCTTCATGAAGGCCCAAGGCCCAAAGGCGGGTTAAGGACTGTAGATGTAAACCGACTCTTTCATGTAACTTGTATTGTAAGTTAGAAGGAATAGAGACCGAGCCAGATACGTTTATGATCCGGCCTCGGGGCTCTGTAAACCGGCGGGTGTCAACCTATGTATATAAAGGGACGACCCGTCAGCGGTTTAGGGACAACACAACAGACAGCAACTCGAGAGCCAGGCAAGGCGAATTCGCTCCCTGGTCATCGAAACCCTAGCAATACCAACACAACTAGACGTAGGCTTTTACCTTCATCGAAGGGGCCGAACTAGTATAAAACCCTCGTGTCCCTTGTCCGGTTTAACCCCTTTAAGCTAACCTGTAGCGATGGCTCCACAACTAAGTCCTTTCACGAGGACATCTGCCGTGACAAACCCACGACAGTTGGCGCCCACCGTGGGGCTATCGCACGATGGTTTCAAGTTCTTGAAGGGCAGCTTCGAAGGACTCAAGGGATACGCTGTCAGCCAGATGACGAAGAGTCGTCGCGGAAAGCTCTACATCGATGACGCGGGATGGGGTCCCGAGGCCGGTTCAATTGAATACGGGTACCGGGTCCCCTTTGGTGGGATTCACGTCTTCATCGGCAAGATCGGCGAACTGGGCCATGAGCCGGACACCTGCACCGACATCATCGAGACGGCTCAGCATGCAAGCCCTGCCCAGGTTCAGCCCTCAGCAAGGCATGTTTTTGTAGGTGTCATCCATGGAGCGAAATATGAGGATGGACCGGCATCTGATGGATAAACCGTTGTCTGTTCTGATGATGAGTCTTCAACCGGAGAGACCGAGTCGTTGTATCAGCTGCAGGAGGGCCGGATTAGTGGAGGTTCCGATGGCAACAGTATTCCGGACCCCCTCGATCTGCCAAGCCGGGTCGCGGTCTTCATGGCTGGTACACAACCAGCGCATCACTCTTCTACCGCCGCGGCAATGCTCTCCGGTTCAGCAACGACAACGCCAGCAGGAGCAGGGGGCTCTGCTCTGGCTCAGGTTTTGTCTGATTTGTTTGACGCTTTGGCAACATTGATGGCAGCAAAAGTGGATGCAGCAACCCGAGATCAGCACAATGCGGAGATTGCAAAGGTGAAAGATCAGATAACTCAGACTAAAGCGGACCTGGCAGCAGAGAACGCCAGGATGGCTACAGAATGGGCCGAGTTGTAAGCTCAGGCCTACCGGCTTAGGCTGGATCAGAGTGCCTCAGATGATGTCATGAGGAGGAGATACCGGTCGCACCTCCCGCTGGGTTATGAGCCAAGAAATCTCTTCAACACGCCAGGAGCAGGAACCAGTAACCAGCCGGTGGGAAACCGAACTAAGGCACCAGAAACAGGAGCGCCGGTTCAGCCGCGCATGATGAACCCCCCTCGTCAGAACAACATTGTGCCACAGTATGTTCCGACGCCTCTGGGGCATTACTCTAACCCGCTGGATAACATTGTGGCTGCCGCTTCACGATTGGCAGCCCTCCCAATGGACGACGATTGAGACACGACGGGCCAGAGAGCTCCTTCAAATATCTTTAAACCAGCAGCAGGCTTGTCGGTGTCAAAACCGGCGGATCTTGGGTAGGGGGTCCCGAACTGTGCGTCTAAGGCGGATGGTAACAGGAGGCAGGGGACACGATGTTTACCCAGGTTCAGGCCCTCTTGATGGAGGTACTACCCTACGTCCTGCTTGAGTGTTCTTGATGATATGATTATTACAAGAGTTGATCTACCACGAGATCGTAGAGGCTAAACCCTAGAAGCTAGCCTATGGTATGATTGTCTGTTGTCCTACGGACTAAACCCTTCGGTTTATATAGACACCAGAGGGGGCTAGGGTTACACAGAGTCGGTTACACGGGGGAGATTTACATATCCGTATTGCCTAGCTTGCCTTCCACGCCAAGGAGAGTCCCATACAGACACGGGACGAAGTCTTCAATCCTGTATCTTCATAGTCCAACAGTCCGGCCAAAGGATATAGTCCGGTTGTCCAGAGACCCCCTAATCCAGGACTCCCTTAGTAGCCCCTGAACTAGGCTTCAATGACAATGAGTCCGGCGCGCAGTATTGTCTTTGGCATTGCAAGGCGGGTTCCTCCTCCGAATACTCCATAGAAGATTTTGAACACAAGGATAGTGTACGGCTCTGCAAAACAAGTTCCACATACCACCTTAGAGAGAATAATATTTCCACAAATCTAATCTGCTGACGTGTTTTGACAGCACGACATTATGTCATGGCCCGGTTTTATTTGAACCGTTTTTCTCAACCAACACCGCGCATATCGTGAGGCGGTTTTTTTGACACGTCTTGTCGAAGCAGAGATTGTGTCCCCCTTGTTATGGGATTCTCATCAATACGGACGTGGGTAACCCAACCGCTCCATTAATTACGGCGCTTGGGGAATAAGCGATTTTACCAAGCAAGTGGGGAGGCGCATCGCCTCCTCCGCCCTTATAAAGGGAAAAAGATTCACTCTTTTCACCCACGCCTTCCTCCTCCTCACTTATCCGTTCCTCTTCTCAAACCACTCCAAGTATGTCCGGAGCAGGAGGCAAGTGGACGGTCTCCTCCGTCATGGAGGAGAACATCAAAAAGATACGGGAAGCCGGATATTTGGCCGCGGATATCGCGCACCGGCTGCCAGATGTAGGGCAGATCATCCCAACGCCCAAACCACATGAGAAGGTAGTTTTTCTTACCCATTTGTCCGCGGACTGGGATTTCCTCTCCACCCGTTTGTCCGCGGGCTCATGTTCTACTACGGGCTGGATTTTCATGATCTGGCCCCCAATTTCATCCTCAACATCTCGGCGTTTATCGTCGTGTGCGAGGCCTTCCTCCGCATCAATCCCCATTTCGGCCTGTGGCTGAAGACCTTCAATGTCAAACCGAAGGTGGTGGTCGGCCAGCAAGCGGAGTGCGGAGGCGCCAAGGTGAGCAAGATGCCTAATGTCACCTGGCTTGAAGGCTCCTATGTGGAGACCATAAAGGGGTGGCAATCAGGGTGGTTCTACATCACCGAGCCGCGGGACACCAACTGGGTGACGGCCCCCGAATTCCAATCTGGAATCCCCACACGGCTCAGTTTAATCATGTGCGGGATCTAAGCCTTCCATGCCTTTAACATGACTAGGTGAAGACAGTGGAGCAGATCGATTGCCCCACCCCTCTGCCGGAGGATCCTGCAGACACTCTCCTGATGGAGATGCTGGTTTCGGCACCTTACGAGGTGCCAGTGAAGAAGGCCAAGAAGAAGGCCGCGGGGACCCGAAAGGGTCTCTGGCGCAAGGTTGTATCAGACTCATCGTCCGATAACTCCGACGCTCCCTCCTCCCACGAAAATGAGGAGGAGGAAGAGGAAAGTTCCCCCCCCCCAGCCGGGGGAGACAAGAAAAGGAAGGCCAACCCAACTGGGGAGGCCGAAGGGTCCAAGAAGGGCAGGACCCTCCCTCCGGACTACTCCACGGCGGCCACCCATAGCGGCGACGAGTGGCTACCCAGGGTCAAGCCCCTGGTGAAGTCGTAAGTATCCGGACACCATAGCAATTCATGGTATGTTTTACTGCATTGCTTCCTCTCATGCCGAACATGATTATGCAGTCCGTCCCGAGCTCATCTCGACGTATCTTCGTTGAGCAGTTCGTTGGACTCGTCGGATATGAACAACAGTTCTCTTCCGACTGCCTCCACCTGTTGCCCTGCGGACAGCGCCGAGGTGTTGTCTCAATAGGCACCGGGCCAAGGGTAGGCAGTCCTTGGGGCGCCCCGAGGTGACCTTCCGGACCCTGGGCGCAAAGGGAGCCGGACTCCCATGGGCTCTAGGTTCGGCCCCCAGCCGAACACTGCACCAGAGTCTTTGGTGGTTCCAGACTCCGGCGGGCGATCCCCATTTAAGGGGGGCCAGCCGCCCGTGCCGGTGTCATCTGTCCATCCAGAGTCACCGGACAACTTACTGGAAGCGCTTCGCAGCGCCTCCATCGACGAGGAGCACCGCACTATCATGAGTGCGGTGATCGAGAAGGTTCAGTCCACCAAAAATGGACTGACCGAAGCTTGCGCTAGCCTCCTAACAGGCTTTGAGGTAAGCAATCAAAGTATAAGAAAGTATTACCGCATAGGTAGTAGCCCCTGATGCTCTGTTTGGCGTTCGAGAAGAAAGGCCGAATAGAGGATCAAATGATGACTCGGGAGTCTAATCAGAATATATCTATGTGTATGTGCAGGCTTCACTGCTGGCCGCTGCCGCACGTACTGCAGAGGTCTCTGCACTAAAGCAGGGCCTGGAGCGGTCCGAGAACAAGCTCAGCCTTACCAAGAGGCAGCTCGAGGAGAGCAAAGGTAAGCAATACCTTGTCTACGCTTTTAAAAAGAAGTTTGGTTGTAAAATAATAGGATCATCATGAATTTGTCAAGGGCCACGACCGAAGTGGCGGCCCTGAAGAAGGCGCTATCCGAGGCCGAAGACAAAGCGGCCAAGGAGCGCATTGAGCGGGAGAAACAAGAAGCCCGAGTGGACGAGGTGCAGCAGGAGCTCGAGGCTCTCGCCAAAAAACATGAGTCCTTGGAGCTTGACTCTAAGACGCGAGAGTCCAAGCTCGCGCAGGCACTTGAAAGCGCCCGGAGCGCCAAGGCTGAAGCCCACAAGGCCCTCCAGGAGATTAATGCGGTGAAGAAGATAGCAGCGGGTAAGGCATTCATTATGCAAAGCAAGCACGTGAAGGAGACTTTCCTTTTTCTTACCCGAGTTCGGAGCTCTCCAGGAGCGTTTGCAGATCTTCCCCGCAGTGTACTGGATGCCGCGAAGTTTTACCGAGCCGAGGAGGGGAGCTCGATGGAGAAGTTGTTCTGGTCTCAGTATACTGGGACCGAACACCCCGTGCCCTTGAGCGACCAGCTGAAGCAGTTGGCCGAGCTTCACAAGGCGACCGAACAAGCCATGAGGGGCCTTATAGTCCGGATGTGGCCCGGCGAGCCCCTGTCCGACAGCTACTTCAGTCTGGTAAGGCGGCTCATCGACGCCTGCCCACGGCTTGAAGTCATAAAGCGGTCCGTCCGCATCGAGGGTGCGTGCAGGGCTTTTGCCCGGGCGAAGGTGCACTGGGCGAAGCTGGACGCTGTGAAGCTGGTGAAGGAGGGGCCGCCGGAGGGCAAGGAGCATCGCTGCCCCGAGATGTACTATGAGAGTGTCCTCAAGGGTTCCCGCCTTGTGGCGGATGAATGAGCCAAGGATGTAATTTTTGAACGAACATGCTCATGTGATCCTGTAATATGAAACAAGTTCATTTGCGCCATGCGACGCGTTTTTAATTTAAAATATTACCTTCTGTGCGGCTGTTTATAAAATCTAAGAGTTGGCCAGTCATCGGCCTTTGCCCCCATGTAACTAGTACTAGGGTGTTCGGGATAAACCTGAGCACTCTTTACCCCAATTTTGGGTCCTTCAAGGCTGGTGTTCAGCGCAACGAACCAGGCAATCGGACTATAATGCTTTATCACTCTCACTTAGCCATAGAAGTCTATAATTTTAAATTCTGGCGAAGCCCCTGGTATTCGGAAGGCCGAATTTGGGGCGCTATACATGCCTAAACCGGACAAGGCCGGCTCCTCGCCCGAAGCGGAAAAAGTCTTTAAGGACTTGAGACCTCTCGAACAGTGACCAGTCTCTCGCCATATCATGACAATCAGTTTTCGGCTTTCTCTACTGAGGTGCTCGTCCGGAAGAACCGGGACACAATCACAGTAGTTCTCCCACCGCTACCTTAGCCGATATAGCGGAACGTAAGGTACCAAAGCATGGGAGCCGGGCAAACCCAACTATTGACGCAAGACATGATTCAGAGCTGATGCATATAATGCTATAAGTTCGGGGTGCCGCACTGTCAAAAGTGTTCGGACTTCTCGTGCCATATTATGGGGTAAACGAAAGCCCCTGGCGTACTGACTATACCTGAATTGCCATGTGCGGATTGTCGTAAATGGACATTAAGGAAGAAAAAAGGATGAATAATGCAATAATAGACTTATGCTATGCATTGTTATTTAAATAATACGTCGAAGCATACTGGTACAGGTAGTGCGATAAGCAGAAAGTAGGACTATTCGAAATGTCCTATCCAAGGCGAGCTGTGTATAGAAAGCGAGTATTATTATTAGAGACCACCTGGGGGTTCCCGTGTACATCTTAGCTTCTTGCCGCCTTGGTTGTTCCTTCCCGTAATGTGTCCGGCAATCATACTGCCGGAAAGGGCTTCCAGAGAGTTAGACCTGAAAGAGAAAAGAAATGATAAAGATATACAGCCCTGAGGGCGGTTAAGCCGCATTGCTGGACGTGCCTTGATCATGCCCCCGCCTATGTACATGATATTTTCAGTGCGTAATTATGTACGCGCGGCACGGATTTCGTCACTTGACTGGGACTGGGACGGGGGCCGAATTGCTAGGCGAGCTCTGAACATGCCAGGTGATCCTGTTGCAGTTTACTCCGGACACGCTTGAAGGTGTTCGGGGGCCATATCACCGAATTAGTGGTTTGCTTTGAAAGGCTGCTTTGTGCTTCTGCTGCGAGGGACACAGTGCGCTCTTCCGTGCGGAGCGAGCATTCTGTGTTTCCATTCGCTGTTATGACCCCCCGAGGTCCTGGCATCTTGAGCTTGAGGTATGCGTAATGTGGTACTGCATTGAATTTTGCAAATGCAGTTCGTCCGAGCAGTGCATGATAGCCACTTCGGAACAAGACGATGTCGAAGATTAATTCCTTGCTTCGGAAGTTGTCCGGTGATCCGAAGACTACTTCCAGTGTGATTGAGCCCGTGCAATGGGCCTCTACACCTGGGATGACGACGCCCTTAAAGGTGTTTTGGTGGGTTTGATCCTTAAGGGATCGATACCCATTTTTCGCACTGTATCCTGATAGAGCAGGTTCAGGCTGCTGCCGCCGTCCATAAGGACTCGAGTGAGATGAAATCCGTCGATGATGGGGTCTAGGACCAATGCGGCGGATCCGCCATGACGAATACTTGTGGGGTGGTCCTTGCGATCAAAGGTGATCGGGCAAGCAGACCATGGGTTGAACTTTGGGGCAACGGGATCCACCGCATAGACGTCCCTTAGTGCACGCTTCCGCTCCCTCTTGGGAATGTGGGTTGCGTATATCATGTTCACCGTCTTCACTTGTGGGGGGAACCCCTTTTGTCCTCCCGTGTTCGGCGGTCGGGGCTCCTCATCATCATCACTATGCAGCCCCTTGTCCTTGTTTTCGGCATTTAACTTGCCAGCCTGCTTGAACACCCAGCATTCTCTGTTGGTGTGGTTGGCTGGCTTGTCGGGGGTGCCGTGGATTTCACATGAGTGATCCAGTATGCGATTCAAACTGGACGGAGCCGGAGTACTTCTTTTAAATGGATTTTTCCGCTGACCGGATCTAGAGCCTCTGAATCCGGCATTGGTTGTCGTATCCTCGGTGTTATCACCGTTATTGCGGCACTTTGGTCTGTTACGACGTTGTCTATCGTTGGCATCTTTGGTATCCGATGCGCCCGGATTCCTTGATGTGTTATTGCTGTGAGCCAGCCAGCTATCCTCGCCCGCGCAAAAGCGGGTCTTGAGTGTCGTGAGGGCTGCCATAGACTTCGGCTTCTCCTGGCCAAGGTGCCGGGCAAGCCACTCATCACAGATGTTGTGCTTGAATGCCGCGAGGGCCTCTGCGTCCGGACAATCGACAATTTGGTTTTTCTTAGTCAGGAATCGAGTCCAGAATTGTCTGGCCGATTCCCCTGGCTACTGAGTTATATGGCTCAAGTCATCAGGCATCCGGTGGTCGCACATAAGTGCCTTGGAAGTTGTCAAGGAATGCGTCTTCCAGATCCTCCCAACTGCCGACGGAGTCGGCTGGCAAGCTATTGAGCCAATGCCGAGCTGGTCCTTTGAGTTTTAGTGGGAGGTACTTGATGGCGTGTAGATCATCACCGCAAGCCATGTGGATGTGAAAGAGACGTATCAACTCCCCCAAGCTTAAACCTTTGCTTGTCCTCAAGCAATTCAGTTGACAAACTGAAAGTGATAAATAAAAACTTTTACAAACTCTGTTTGCTCTTGTTGTTGTAAATATGTAAAGCCATCATTCAAGTTTTCAGCAAAGATTATAACTAACTACATTCGCAATAACGCTTAGGTCTCAAGTTTACTCATATCAATAGCATAATCAACTAGCGAGCAATAATAATAAATCTCGGATGACAACACTTTCTCAAAACAATCATAATATGATATAACAATATGGTATCTCGCTAGCCCTTTCTGAGACCGCAAAACATAAATGCAGAGCACCTTTAAAGACCAAGGACTGACTAGACATTGTAATTCATGGTAAAAGAGATCCAATCAAGTCATACTCAATGTAAACTAACAGTAATGAATGCAAATGACAGTGGTGCTCTCCAACTGGTGCGTTTAATAAGAGGATGATGACTCAGCATAAAAGTAAATAGATAGGCCCTTCGCAGAGGGAAGCAGAGATTTGTAGAGGTGCGAGCTCGGTTTTGAAACAGAGGTGAATAATATTTTGAGCGGTATGCTTTCATTGTCAACATAACAACCAAGAGATGGCGATATCTTCCATGCTACACACATTATAGGCGGTTCCCAAACAAAATGGTAAATTTTATATTCCCCCTTCCACCAACAAGCATCAATCCATGGCTTGCTCGAAACAACGAGTTCCTCCAACTAACAAGAGTCCCAGGGGGAGTTTTGTTTGCAATTATTTTGATTTAGTTTGCATAAATCATGGGACTGGGCATCCCGGTGACCAGCCATTTATCTCATGAGTGAGGAGCGGAGTCCACTCCCCTTGAGAATAACCCGCCTAACATGGAAGATATAGACAACCCTAGTTGATACATGAGCTATTCGAGCATACAAAACATGATATTTATTTGAAGGTTTAGAGTTTGGCACATACAAATTTACTTGGAACGGCAGGTAGATACCGTATATAGGTAGGTATAGTGGACTCATGTGGAATAACTTTGGGGTTTAAGGGATTGGATGCACAAGCAGTATTCCCGCTTAGTACAGGTGAAGGCTAGCAAAAGACTGGGAAGTGACCAGCTAGAGAGCGACAACAGTCATGAACATGCATTAAAATTAATCAACACCGAATGCAAGCTTGAGTAGGATATAATCCACCATGAACATAAATATCGTGAAGGCTATGTTGATTTTGTTTCAACTACATGCGTGAACATGCGCCAAGTCAAGTCACTTAAATCATTCAGAGGAGGATACCACCCTATCATACCACATCATAACCATCTCAATAGCATGTTGGCACGCAAGGTGAACCATTATAACTCATAGCTAATCAAGCATGGCACAAGGAACTATGATCTCTAGTTGTCATTGCAAACATGTTTATTCATAATAGGTTGAATCAGGAACGACGAACTAATCATATTTACAAAAACAAAAGAAGTCGAGTTCATACCAGCTTTTCTCATCTCAGTCAGTCCATCATATATCGTCATAATTGCCCTTCACTTGCATGACCGAACGATGTGAATAATAATAATAGTGCGCGTGCATTGGACTAAGCTGCAATCTGCAAGCATTTAATAAACAGGAGAAGACAAGGCAATATGGGCTCTTTTGTCAGATCAACAAGTATGCATACAAGAGCCACTTCAACAATTTAATTATGGTCTTCTCCTATCGACCCCCAAAGAAAAGAAAAGAAATAAAACTATTTACACGGGAAAGCTCCCAACAAGTAAAAGAAGAACATGAAATCTTTTTGGGTTTTCTTTCTAGTTACTACTACAAGCATGGAAAGTAGACTAATTAAAATCTACAACTAATTTTTTTGTTTTTCTTAAGGTTTATTAAACACACAAGAAGAAAGCATAAAAAGGAAAATAAACTAGCATGGATGATACAATGAAAAAGTATGAGCATCGACATCTAGCAATGAGTGTGTGAACATAAATGTAATGTCGGTGAGAAAAACGTACTCCCCCAAACTTAGGGTTTTGGCCTAAGTTGGTCTATGGCCACGGTTGGCCTGGCGGATATCCATAATAGTAGCTGGGGTCGTACTGAGATGTAGCGGCTATCGCCTCCTGAGCTGCAACGTGGCGACGAGCGGCCTCCGCTCTCCTCTCGTACTCATCTGCCTCCTCTCTGGTAATAACATATCTTCCTTTTGCCCGATGATCAAAGAAGGAAGGAGCATGGAGAGTAATATGGACAGCACGGCGTCTGTCAAAGATTAGTCGATACTTGAGAGGTGATTCGTTCCTCTCGACAAACTGGTGGTGAACCATAGCATTAAAGTCTAGGTAAGCGGGGGGTAATTCAATATCATCTTCGCGTATGGCTACACCAAGAAAATTAGCTATGAGGGTTGCATAAATTCCTCCAAAGAAATCTCCATTAAATTTATTAAGATGCAACCTACGTGCAACAATGGCTTCCAAATTATAAGATTTATCTCCTAACACAGCACTCCTAAGAATACTGAGGTCAGGGACACACATGTGACATGCCTCATCTTTACC
The DNA here is from genome assembly GCF_056163025.1 of Triticum urartu. Classification (NCBI taxonomy): domain Eukaryota; kingdom Viridiplantae; phylum Streptophyta; class Magnoliopsida; order Poales; family Poaceae; genus Triticum; species Triticum urartu. The sequence continues at coordinate 476,858,662 of NC_141879.1, forward strand.
ATTAATGCATCTACCTATGAAGAGAGCAAAATAATGTATAGCAGGAAAGTGAATGCTCCCTATGGTAGCTTGTGTAATATCTCTAGATTCTCCCATAGTTATGCTAGCAAGAAAATCTCTAAATTCAGATTTGTGAGGATCCCTTATACTACCCCATTGTGGAAGTTTGCAAGCAGTGGTAAAATCTTCTAAGTCCATAGTGTAAGAATTTTCATAGAGATCAAACAGGACAGTTGGAGAATTACGTGAAGATAAAAATACAAACCTCCTCACAAAGGTACTAGTGAGATTGTGATACTGGCTGCACTTCTCTTCCTCGAAGCTCACAAGATCAGCGTTACGCAAATATGCGTTGAATTCTTCCTTAATTCCCGCTCGATCCATAAAATTTCCAGAAGGCCACTCACAAGGACGCACTGGAGCGTCTCTTGGTGGCTCTTCATCAGCATCACGCATTGCAAGCCTGGGTCCTTGCTTCCTTAAGGAACCACCTTGGAACATTTTCCTAAGCATTTTTCTTCCTCTGAAAAATTCTGAAATTTTTTAGTAACTTCAAAATAAAAGTAAACCAAACACAATAATATTGATAGGAACTACTCCTACAAGTGCCTAGGGCCTATATCATGCCTCAAAAGTACTTTTGACCATATAAATTTGACATGCAAGCTCAAGAACAGGGTCACCTAAGCAGCAAAAATTTGCAATGAATAAAGCACTAGAACAAAAACTAATTGGACCAATGGAGGAGTCACATACCAAGGAACACTCTCTCCAAGCAGTTTTGTGAGAGGTGCTTTGAGCAAGGAGATCGAAAATGGCAGCAAAATGAGCTTGGACTCGGGTTTGAGCTGGATGTTCATGATTGGGGGAGGAAGAAGGAGTGTGTGGGTGAAAGGATAAGTGGAGGAGGGCCACCGTGGGCCCACGAGGCAAGGGGCGCGCCTGGAGGATAGGGCGCGCCCTCCACCCTCGTGGGCAGGTGGTTGACCCCCTGCTGTGTTCTCAGTGCCAAATATTCTCAAATATTCTAGAAAAAATCATATTTAAATTTCAGGGTATTTGGAGAACTTTTATTTTTGGGGTATTTTTATATTGCATGGATAATCAGATAACAGACAGAAAAATACTTATTTTTATTTTATTTAATATAAATAACAGAAAGTAAAAGTGGGGTACAGAAGGTTGTGCTTTCTAGTTTCATCCATCTCATGCTCATCAAAAGGAATCCACTAACAAGGTTGATCAAGTCTTGTTAAAGAATTCATTCCGAATAACATGGAACCGGAGAAATTTCGAATAACACTATGTTACCTCAACGGGGATATGCACATACCCAATAATAAGAATATCATATTTCTTCTTGACAGTAGGAAGAGGAAATTCAAAACCTCCAAATATAATCGATGGAATTTTTCCAATAGAGTTGATACTATGAACTTGAGGTTGTTTCCTCGGAAAGTGTACTGTATGCTCATTACCATTAACATGAAAATTGACATTGCCTTTAGTGCTATCAATAACAGCCCCTGCAGTATTCAAAAAGGGTCTTCCAAGAATAATAGACATACTATTGTCCTCGGGAATATCAAGAATAACAAAGTCCGTTAAAATAGTAACGTTTGCAACTACAACAGGCACATCCTCACAAATACTGACAGGTATAGCAGTTGATTTATCAGCCATTTGCAAAGATATTTCAGTAGGTGTCAACTTATTTAAATCAAGTCTACGATATAAATAGAGAGGCATAACACTAACACCGGCTCCAAGATCACATAAAGCAGTTTTAACATAGTTTCTTTTAATAGAGCATGGTATAGTGGGTACTCCTGGATCTCCATGTTTCTTTGGTATTCCACCCTTAAAAGTATAATTAGCAAGCATGGTGGAAATTTCAGCTTCCGGTATGTTTATTTTATTTGTAACAATTTCTTTCATGTACTTAGCATAAGGATTCATCTTAAGCATATCAGTTAATCGCATACGCAAAAATATATGTCTAATAATTTCAGCAAAGTGCTCAAAATCCTCATCATCCTTTTTCTTGGATGGTTTGGGAGGAAAAGGCATGGGTTTCTGAAGCCATGGTTCTCTTTCTTTACCATGTTTCCTAGCAACAAAGTCTTTCTTATCATAACGTTGATTCTTTGATTGTGGGTTATCAAGATCAACAGCAGGATCAATTTCTACATCATTATCATTACTAGGTTGAGCATCATCATGAATATTATTATTAACACTAGTTTCAGGTTCATTACCAGATTGAGTTTCAGCATCAAAAATAGAAATATCATTTGGATTCTCAGGTGTTTCAGTAACAGGTTCACTAGAAGCATGCAAAGTCCTATCATTTTTCTTTTTCTTCCTTTTAGAAGGACTAGGTGCATCTATATTATTTCTCTGAGAATCTTGCTCAATTCTCTTAGGGTGGCCTTCGGGATACAAAGGTTCCCGAGTCATTCTACCAGTTCTAGTAGCCACTCTAACTGCATTATCATTATTCTTACTATTCAATTCATTGAGCAAATCATTTTGAGCTTTAAGTACTTGTTCTACTTGAGTGGTAACCATAGAAGCATGTTTACTAATAAGTTTAAGTTCACCTTTGACATTGGCCATATAATCACCCAAGTGTTCAAGAATATTTGAATTGTATTTCAATTGTCTACCAAAATAAGCATTAAAGTCTTCTTTCTTAGCCATAAATTTATCAAACTCATCTAAGCATGGGCTAGCAAACTTAGTAAATGGGATTTCAGCTTTATCATATCTATAGAGAGAATTTACCTTTACTACCTGTGTTGGGTTATCAAGACCATGAGTTTCTTCAATAGGTGATAGATCAAGATCATATGTTTCTTCAACAAGCGGTAAATTAAGACCATTTATTTCTTCAATAGGAGGTAAATTCTTAACATCTTCAGCTTTAATGCCTTTTTCTTTCATAGATTTCTTTGCCTCTTGCATATCTTCAGGACTGAGAAATAGAATACCCCTCTTCTTCGGATTTGGTTTAGGAATAGGCTCAGGAATTGGCTCCGGAGGTGTCCAATTATTTTCATTTGTCGACATATTATTCAATAGAATTTCAGCTTCATCCGGTGTTCTTTCCCTGAAAACAGAACCAGCACAACTATCCAGGTAAACTCTGGAAGCATCGGTTAGTCCATTATAAAAGATATCAAGTGTTTCATTTTTCTTAAGAGGATGATCAGGCAAAGCATTAAGTAATTGGAGAAGCCTCCCCCAAGCTTGTGGGAGACTCTCTTCTTTAACTTGCACAAAATTATATATATCCCTTAAACCAGCCTGTTTCTTTTGAGTAGGGAAATATTTAGCAAAGAAGTAATAAATCATATCCTGGGGACTATGCACACAACCAGGATTAAGAGAATTAAACCATATCTTAGCATCAGCCTTTAATGAGAACGAAAATATTTTAAGGATATAAAAGTAGCGAGTTCTCTCATCATAAGTGAACAGGGTAGCTATATCATTTAATTTAGTAAGATGTGCCACAACAGTTTCAGATTCATAGCCATGAAAAGGATCAGATTCAACCAAAGTAATTATATCAGGATCAATAGAGAATTCATAATCCTTATCGGTGACACAGATAGGTGAAGTAGCTAAAGCAGGGTCAGGTTTCATTCTAGCATTTAGAGATTGCTTTTTCCATTTAGCTAATAACCTCTTAAGTTCGTATCTATCTTTGCTAGCTAAAATAGCTAAAGAGGCTTCTTGATCAAAAACATAACCCTCAGGAATAACAAGTGATTCTTCATCATCACTTTCATCAGTATTACCAGATTCAGTATTTTCAATCTCTCTAGCCCTAGCAAGTTGTTCATCAAGAAATTCACCAAGTGGCACGGTAGTATCAAGCATAGAAGTAGTTTCACCATAAGTATCATGTATAGCAGAAGTAGCATCATCAATAACATGTGACATATCAGAACGAATAGCAGAAGCAGTTTTAGGTGTCACAAACTTACTCAAAACAGAAGTTGAATCAAGTGCAGAGCTAGATGGCAGTTCCTTACCTCCCCTCGTAGTTGAGGGATAAATCTTGGTTCTTGGATCTTTCAAGTTCTTCATAATGATAAGCAGATATAAATCCCAAGTGACTCAAAGAATAGAGCTATGCTCCCCGGCAACGGCGCCAGAAAATAGTCTTGATAACCCACAAGTATAGGGGATCGCAATAGTTTTCGAGGGTAAAGTATTCAACCCAAATTTATTGATTCGACACAAGGGGAGCCAAAGAATATTCTCAAGTATTAGCAGCTGAGTTGTCAATTCAACCACACCTGGAAACTTAGTATCTGCAGCAAAGTATTTAGTAGCAAAGTAATATGATAGTAGTGGTAACGGTAACAAAAGGTAATAATAGTAAAAGTAATGTTTTTGGTATTTTGTAGTGATGATAGCAATAGCAACGGGAAAGTAAATAAGCGAAGAACAATATATGGAAAGCTCGTAGGCAATGGATCAGTGATGGAGAATTATGTCGGATGCGGTTCATCATGTAACAGTCATAACCTAGGGTGACACAGAACTAGCTCCAGTTCATTGATATAATGTAGGCATGTATTCCGAACATAGTCATACGTGCTTATGGAAAAGGACTTGCATGACATCTTTTGTCCTACCCTCCCGTGGCAGCGGGGTCCTTACGGAAACTAAGGGATATTAAGGCCTCCTTTTAATAGAGTACCTGAACAAAGCATTAACACATAGTGAATACATGAACTCCTCAAACTACGGTAATCACCAGTAAGTATCCCGATTATTGTCACTTCGGGGTTAACGGATCATAACACGTAATAGGTGACTATAGACTTGCAAGATAGGATCAAGAACACTCATATATTGATGAAAACATAATAGGTTCAGATCTGAAATCATGGCACTCGGGCCCTAGTGACAAGCATTAAGCATAGCAAAGTCATAGCAACATCAATCTCAGAACATAGTGGATACTAGGGATCAAACCCTAACAAAACTAACTCGATTACATGATAGATCCCATCCAACCCATCACCGTCCAGCAAGCCTATGATGGAATTACTCATGCACGGTAGTGAGCATCATGAAATTGGTGATGGAGGATGGTTGATGATGACGATGGCGACGGATTCCCCTCTCCGGAGCCCCGAACGGACTCTAGATCAGCCCTCCCGAGAGGTTTTAGGGCTTGGCGGCGGCTCTGTATCATAAAACGTGATGAATGCTTCTCTCCAATTTTTTCTCCCCGCAACACAATATATAGAGCTGGAGTTAAATTCGGAGAGGCACCAGGGGGCCCACGAGGTAGGGGGCGCGCCCTAGTGGAGCAGGCGCGCCCCCCACCCTCATGGACAAGTGGTGGGCCCCCTGGCCTTCATCTTTTGCAGGTATTTTTTATATTTTCCAAAAAGTTGCTCCGTGAAGTTTCAAGTCATTCCGAGAACGTTTGTTTCTGCACATAAATAACACCATGGTAATTCTGCTGAAAACAGCGTCAGTCTGGGTTAGTTCCATTCAAATCATGCAAGTTAGAGTCCAAAACAAGGGCAAAAGTGTTTGGAAAAGTAGATATGACGGAGGCGTATCAGGATGGCGCGATTTGCTCCAGGTTGACGGCCGGAGTAGTTGTAGATGCGATCTCCTGAACACTGTCCGACGGCAGAGTTACGCCGTGCTCATCGTGACTGTGCGGCGCACCTAACATGGGCTCGAATCCGTCGAAGATCAAGTCTCCGCAAATGTCGGCAGTGTAGTTTAAGTATATAGATGCATTAAAGTAAATAAGATATAAGAATGATATCCCAACATATCCAAGTTCCAATATGGAACAAACTTCATCTTCACCTGCAACTAGCAATGCTATAAGAGGGGCTGAGCAAAAGCGGTAACATAGCCAAACAACGGTTTTCTAGGAAAGGTGGGTTAGAGGCTTGACATGGAAATATGGGAGGCATGATATAGCAAGTGGTAGGTAGTGCGACATAGCGATAGAGCGAACAACTAGCAAGCAAAGATAGAAGTGATATCGAGGGTATGGTCATCTTGCCTACAAAGTTCTCAGATTTGTCGAAAGCCTGATCCTCGTTAGCGTACTCAGCAGTTCCTCGTTCACGTACTTGTCTCCCGGCTCTACCCAAAGCAAGAACACAAGAAAATGACCAACAATCAATCACGGTGCAATGCACAAGCAACATGATGCAATACATGGCATGATATGCGAGATGTGATATGCAATGCATATGCGTGCTCTGGAAGGGAAAGAATGATGAAGGCATCAACTTGGCAAACCAAGTCTGCCGCTCGAAAGATGAGATGATTTTGGTTGAAATCGATATAAAGATCACCGGAAACGGATGCACGGTTTGCAAATGGCAAGCAAAACAATGATGACGCAAAACTGCGATTAACAACACGATAGCACATAGAATGCAACAAGAAACTAAGCTACTGCACTCCAACATAGCAACAAAGCATATAACAGTGATGTACAAGAGATGCTTGACAAAACATGAATACTGATATACGACTAAATCACACTAGAATGGGTTCAAACAAGCATGGCAAAAGTGGAAAAGATTTGAGCTTCACAGAGTTAGTGAAAATGCTAACATGTCCAAAAAGAACATTAGGAAGCAAAAAGTGCAAAAGATTTGAGCTTCACAGACTTAGTGAAAATACTAACATGTCCAAAAACAACATCAGGAAGCAATGTTTACAGCAAGCAAACAACATGCCGCAAGAAAATATCATAGCAAACTAAGGCATGGCATGAATCTTCTGAAAGCATAGATCAAATGTCCTTTAGTGATCATGAGCCAAAAAGGCACAGAAATATGATCACACCCGTGTAAACATAGCAAGTTTTATTAACAGTTTCAGACTTGGCAGAAAAATAGAGCATGACATAAACAACTTTATGAAGGCAACTTTGCGAGCTCATGCCACTCATCACAAAGCATTGCATGACAATATAAGCATACCAATAGCAAGATGAAATGTTCATGAAGATAACCATGGAAAGATCAAGTTCATAGGATGCATGGATCACTAGCAACAACCATGGAGAAATTGATTGAGATGCTAACATTCTGCCAGGAACATTTTACAGCAAAAGTAGAGCAAGAACAAGACATTCTAGACAGCTCCATAATTGCAAACAGGGGCATGCATGGATTGGGCATAACCACATGTTCAAAACTTTTTTACTGAAGTAACCCAAAATAAGTATGGATCTCACTGTAGCATCAAGTTTACATGGCATCAAAATAACAGCAGGAAAAAGACAGCAAAATCCTAAGTCCCTGAAAACAACAACACCACGAAGCCTAGTTTGCATGCTTGTGATAGTCACCACATAGATCACAAAAATACAAGACAAGCACCTCTGTAAAGATGGCATGACGTAGTTCAAAATACATGTAGACCTCAATGTTACACGATGCACACATCAAATGCAACAAAAATGACAAAACCTCATGATATGATAAGTACCTGCAGTTAACATTTTATAGCACTCATGCATCAATGAAAATGGCATCATAACGGGCAGTATCATGCATGGACATGCTTCTACCATGAAGAGCTCAACGGGACGAACAATTTGATATATCGTATGCATGAATCGGAGTCATGGTCACCAAGATATGATGCGATGAAGGAGGCATAAAAATATTACAGAGGTAAAGACTTGGCGATTTTACCCTCTGGATTCCAGATCTAGGGTTCGTGTGCGCGGATCGAGGTTCGTCGGAATCTACGCCGGAGTTGGCCGCAGAGGAGGAAGGAGATCGGAGAGGCGTCGGGGAGGTCGGATCCGACCGGATCCGGCGCCGGCGGAGGCGGAGTAGGGCCGGACAACGAGGGCGGCGGCGCCAGCGAGGAGGCGAGGCGCGGTGGTGGGGCCGGAGCTCGCCGCGGGGGCGGCGGCAGTTGGGTCCGCTGGGGCCGGCTGCGGGCCTCGGCGGGCCGGTGGCGACTGGCGGGACGGCGGCACCATGTGGCGGCTCCTGGTTGGCTCGGGCACGGCGGCGGACGTGTCCGGTCCAATCCGGACGTGTCCGTCGGCGGAGAGGGGCTAGGCTAGGGTTTGGACTGCGCGAAAAATCGGAGGGGAACACATATTTATAGGCAGAGGGAGTTTGGAGTGTCCAAATGAGGTGTAGTTTTCGCCCACACGATCGTGATCCGACGACGAAGGACATGGAGATGGTTTAGATGGGTTATTGGGCTGTTTTGGAGGGGTGTTGGGCTGCAACACACAAGAGGCTTTTGCGGTTACCCGGTTAATCGTCGGGGTACCAAACGGGCTCCAAATGGAACGAAATTTGACCGGTGGTGTACCAAGGCCACTTGGCAAATCTCGGTCCATTCCGAGAACGTTTAACACCCTCTCATGAAAAGAGACAAGAGGGGTGCGTCGGTGCATGTGGGAGTGTCGGATTGCGAAACGGACAACGGGAAAACTGCTCGGATGCATGAGACGAACACGAATGCAAATGCGATGCACATAATGACATGATATGAAATGCATGACATGAACAAAATGCAAAATGAAGAAAAAAAGCAACCACGAATGGAATCTCATCATTTAAAGCCGAAAATGACAAGAGTCGGAGTTACAAATATGGCAAGTTACATCCGGGGTGTTACAGGGGCGCCACACATAACCACGACAATTGCTTAGCCGTGTGCGGCGCCCCACTCCACAGTTTAGTCCCTCGGTCATATTTTCATAGTGCTTAGGCGAAGCCCTGCGGAGATAGCTTCACCATCACCGTCACCACGCTGTCATGCTTCCAGAACTCATCCACTACTTTGTCATCTTGCTGGATCAAGAAGGCGAGGATGTCACCGAGCTGAAAGTGTGCTGAACGCGGAGGTGCCGTACGTTCGATACTCGATCGGTTGGATCGCGAAGAAGTTCGACTACATCAACCGCATTAACAAACATTTCCACTTACGGTCTATGAGGGTACGTAAACACACTCCCCCCTCTCGTTGGTATGCATCTCCATGAATAGATCTTGCGTGTGCGTGTATTTTTTTTGTTTTTTCCATGCAACGTTTCCCAACAGTGGCATCCGAGCCAGGTCTATGCGTAGATGATATGCATGAGGAACGCAAAGAGTTGTGGGCGATGATAGTCATACTGCTTACCACCAATGTCTTATTTTGATTCGGCAGTATTGTGGAATGAAGTGGCCCGGACGAACCTTACATGTCCACGCACATGAGACCAGTTCCACCGACTGACATGCAACTTGTTTTGCATAAAGGTGGTTGGCAGGTGTCTTTTTCTCCTACTTTAGTTGAATTGAATTTGACTACAGCTGGTCCTTTAAGAAGGTTAAAACAACAAACTTGATGAATCACCATTGTGGTTTTTATGTAGTTAAGAACGGTTCTTGCTAGAAGCTCATAGCAGCCACGTAAAACTTGCAACAACAAAGTAGAGGAGGTCTAACTTGTTTTTGCGGGGTATGTTGTGATGTGATATGGTCAAGATATGATGTGATATATGTTGATGTATGAGATGATCATGTTTTGTAATATCGACAACCAACAGGAGCCTTAGGGTTGTCTCTTAATTGTTGTATGAAATACAATCGCCATGTAATTGCTTTACTTTATCGCTATGCGTTAGGAATAGTTGTAGAAGCAATAGTTGGTGAGACGACCCTGACGCAACGATGGAGATCAAGGTGTTGAGCCGGTGACGATGGAGATCATGACGATGCATTGGAGATGGAGATCAAAAGCACAATACAATGGTGGCCATATCATGTCACATATTTTGATTGCATGTGATGTTTATCCTTTATGCATCTTATTTTTCTTAGAACAATGGCTACATTATAAGATGATCCCTTCACTAAATTTCAAGATAAAAGTGTTCTCCCCGAGTATGCACCGCTGCCAAAGTTCGTCGTTTCGAAGCACCTCATGATGATTGGGTGTGATAGACTCTATGTTCACATACAACGGGTGTAAGAAAGTTTTACACATGCAGAATACTTGGGTTAAACTTGACGAGCCTAGCATGTACACACATGGTCTGGAACACTGGAGACCGAAAGGTCGAACATGAGTCATATAGTATATATGATCAACATAGAGATGTTCACCATTGATGACTACCCCATCTCACGTGATGATCGGACATGGGTTAGTTGATTTGGATCATGTATCACTTAGATAACTTGAGGGATGTTTATTTAAGTGGGAGTTCTTAAGTAATTTGATTAATTGAACTTAATTTATCACGAACTTAGTCTTAATAGTGTTTGCATATCTATGTTGTAGATCAATGGCCCGTGCTACCGTTCCCTTGAATTTCAATGCTTTACTAGAGAAAGCTAAGTTGAAAGATGATGGTAGCAACTACACGGACTGGGTCCATAACTTGAGGATTATCCTCGTTGCTGCACAGAAAAATTATGTCCTTGATGCATTGCTAGGTGACAGAACTACTGTAGGAGCTACTGCAGATGTTAGGAACATCTGGCAGGCTAGATCTGATGACTACTCTATAGTTCAGCGTGCCATGCTTTACAGCTTAGAACCGGGACTTCAAAGACATTTTGAACGTCATGGAGCATATGAGATGTTCCAATAGTTGAAGTTAATATTTCAAACAAATGCCCGGGTTGAGAGATATGAAGTCTCCAACAAGTTCTATAGCTGAAAGATGGAGGACAACAGTTATGTCAGTGAACACATACTCAAAATGTCTGGGTATCATAACCACTTCACTTAGCTGGGAGTTGAACTTCCAGTTGATAGTGTTATTGGCAGAGTTCTTCAATCACTGCCACCAAGCTACAAATGCTTCGCGATGAACTATAATATGCAAGGCATGACTAAAATGATTCATGAGCTCTTCGCAATGCTTGAGGCCACGGAGGTAGAAATCAAGAAGGAGCATCAAGTGTTGATGGTTAACAAGACCACCAGTTTCAAGAAAAAGGGCAAGGGAAAGAAAGGGAACTTCAAGAAGAATGGCAAGGAAGTTGCCACTCCCGGGAAGAAACCCAAAGCTGGACCCAAGCCTGAAACAGAGTGCTTCTACTGCAAAGGGAGTGGTCACTGGAAGCAGAACTGCCCCAAATTCTTGGTGGATAAGAAGGATGGCAAAGTGAACAAAGGTATATTTGATATACATGTTATTGATGTGTACCTTACTAATGCTCGTAGTAGCGCCTGGGTATTCGATACTGGTCCGGTTGCTCATATTTGTAACTCGAAACAGGAGTGCGGAATAAATGAAGATTGGCTAAGGACGAGGTAACGATGCGCGTCGGAAATGGTTCCAAGGTTGATGTGATCGCCGTCGGCACGCTACCTCTACATCTACCTTCGGGATTAGTTTTAGACATCAATAATTGTTATTTGGTGCCAGCGCTGAGCATGAGCATTATATTTGGATCTTGTTTATTGTGAGACGGTTATTCATTTAAATCGGAGAATAATGGTTGTTCTATTTGTAAGTGTAATATCTTTTACGGTCATGCACCCCTAATGAATGGTCTATTCTTGGTGAAACTCGACCGTAGTGATACATATATTCATAATATCGATGCCAAAAGATGCAAAGTTGATAGTGATAGTGCAACATATTTGTGGCACTGCCGTTTAGGTCATATTGGTGTAAAGCGCATAAAGAAACTCCATGCGGACGACCTTTTGGAATCACTTGATTATGAATCATTTGATACTTGCGAACCTTGCATCATGGGCAAGATGACTAAAACTCCATTCAATGGAACAATGGAGCGAGCTAATGACTTATTGGAATTATACATACCGATGTATGCGGTCCGATGAGTGTTGAAGCATGCGGCGGGTATTGTCATTTTCTGACCTTCATAGATCATTTGAGTAGGTATGGGTATATCTACTTGATCAAACACAAGTCTGAAACATTTGAAAAGTTTAAAGAATTTTAGAGTGAAGTTGTTGGGGATATTACTACTGGACGTAAACCGGCCAGGTGTAGCCGGGTTAACTCTATGAAGATAGAAGCCCATAAAGACGTGAGGATGGTGGCGCTTCATGAAGGCCCAAGGCCCAAAGGCGGGTTAAGGACTGTAGATGTAAACCGACTCTTTCATGTAACTTGTATTGTAAGTTAGAAGGAATAGAGACCGAGCCAGATACGTTTATGATCCGGCCTCGGGACTCTGTAAACCGGCGGGTGTCAACCTATGTATATAAAGGGACGACCCGTCAGCGGTTTAGGGACAACACAACAGACAACAACTCGAGAGCCAGGCAAGGCGGATTCGCTCCCTGGTCATCGAAACCCTAGCAATACCAACACAACTAGATGTAGGCTTTTACCTTCATCGAAGGGGCCGAACTAGTATAAAACCCTCGTGTCCCTTGTCCGGTTTAACCCCTTTAAGCTAACCTGTAGCGATGGCTCCACAACTAAGTCCTTTCACGAGGACATCTGCCGTGACAAACCCACGACAGTTGGCGCCCACCGTGGGGCTATCGCATGATGGTTTCAAGTTCTTGAAGGGCAGCTTCGAAGGACTCAAGGGATACGTTGTCAGCCGGATGACGAAGAGTCGTCGCGGCAAGCTCTACATCGACGATGCGGGATGGGGTCCCGAGGCCGGTTCAATTGAATACGGGTACCAGGTCCCCTTTGGTGGGATTCACGTCTTCATCGGTAAGATCGGCGAACCGGGCCCTAAGCCGGACACCTGCACGGACATCATCGAGACGGCTCAGCATGCAAGCCCTGCCCAGGTTCAGCCCTCAGCAAGGCATGTTTTTGTAGGTGTCATCCATGGAGCGAAATATGAGGATGGACCGGCATCTGATGGATAAACCGTTGTCTGTTCTGATGATGAGTCTTCAACCGGAGAGACCGAGTCGTTGTATCAGCTGCAGGAGGGCCGGATTAGTGGAGGTTCCGATGGCAACAGTATTCCGGACCCCCTCGATCTGCCAAGCCGGGTCGCGGTCTTCATGGCTGGTACACAACCAGCGCATCACTCTTCTACCGCCGCGGCAATGCTCTCCGGTTCAGCAACGACAACGCCAGCAGGAGCAGGGGGCTCTGCTCTGGCTCAGGTTTTGTCTGATTTGTTTGACGCTTTGGCAACATTGATGGCAGCAAAAGTGGATGCAGCAACCCGAGATCAGCACAATGCGGAGATTGCAAAGGTGAAAGATCAGATAACTCAGACTAAAGCGGACCTGGCAGCAGAGAACGCCAGGATGGCTACAGAATGGGCCGAGTTGTAAGCTCAGGCCTACCGGCTTAGGCTGGATCAGAGTGCCTCAGATGATGTCATGAGGAGGAGATACCGGTCGCACCTCCCGCTGGGTTATGAGCCAAGAAATCTCTTCAACACGCCAGGAGCAGGAACCAGTAACCAGCCGGTGGGAAACCGAACTAAGGCACCAGAAACAGGAGCGCCGGTTCAGCCGCGCATGATGAACCCCCCTCGTCAGAACAACATTGTGCCACAGTACGTTCCGACGCCTCTGGGGCATTACTCCAACCCGCTGGATAACATTGTGGCCGCCGCTTCACGATTGGCAGCCCTCCCAATGGACGGCGATTGAGACACGACGGGCCAGAGAGCTCCTTCAAATAGCTTTAAACCAGCAGCAAGCTTGTCGGTGTCAAAATCGGCGGATCTTGGGTAGGGGGTCCCGAACTGTGCGTCTAAGGCGGATGGTAACAGGAGGCAGGGGACACGATGTTTACCCAGGTTCGGGCCCTCTTGATGGAGGTACTACCCTACGTCCTGCTTGAGTGTTCTTGATGATATGAGTATTACAAGAGTTGATCTACCACGAGATCGTAGAGGCTAAACCCTAGAAGCTAGCCTATGGTATGATTGTCTGTTGTCCTACGGACTAAACCCTTCGGTTTATATAGACACCGGAGGGGGCTAGGGGTACACAGAGTCGGTTACACGGGGGAGATTTACATTTCCATATTGCCTAGCTTGCCTTCCACGCCAAGGAGAGTCCCATCCAGACACGGGACGAAGTCTTCAATCCTGTATCTTCATAGTCCAACAGTCCGGCCAAAGGATATAGTCTGGCTGTCCGGAGACCCCCTAATCCAGGACTCCCTTAGTAGCCCCTGAACTAGGCTTCAATGACGATGAGTCCGGCGCGCAGTATTGTCTTCGGCATTGCAAGGCGGGTTCCTCCTCCGAATACTCCATAGAAGATTTTGAACACAAGGATAGTGTACGGCTCTGCAAAACAAGTTCCACATACCACCGTAGAGAGAATAATATTTCCACAAATCTAATCTGCTGACGTGTTTTGACAGCACGACATTATGTCATGGCCCAGTCTTTATTCGAACCGTTTTTCTCAACCAGCACTGCGCATATCGCGAGGCAGTTTTTTTGACACGTCTTGTCGAAGCAGAGATTGTGTCCCCCTTGTTATGGGATTCTCATCAATACGGACGTGGGTAACCCAACCGCTCCATTAATTACGGCGCTTGGGGAATAAGCGATTTTACCAAGCAAGTGGGGAGGCGCATCGCCTCCTGCACCCTTATAAAGGGAAAAAGATTCACTCTTTTCACCCACGCTTTCTTCCTCCTCACTTATCCGTTCCCGCACACTCGAGCTCTAGCGTCCAAGCTCGCGTTCCTCTTCTCAAACCACTCCAAGTATGTCTGGAGCAGGAGGCAAGTGGATGGTCTCCTCCGTCATGGAGGAGAACATCAAAAAGATACGGGAAGCCGGATATTTGGCCGCGGATATCGTGCACCGGCTGCCAGATGTAGGGCAGATCATCCCAACGCCCAAACCACATGAGAAGGTAGTTTTTCTTACCCATTTGTCCGCGGACTGGGATTTCCTCTCCACCCATTTGTCCGCGGGCTCATGTTCTACTACGGGCTGGATTTTCATGATCTGGCCCCCAATTTCATCCTCAACATCTCGGCGTTTATCGTCGTGTGCGAGGCCTTCCTCCGCATCAAGCCCCATTTCGGCCTGTGGCTGAAGACCTTCAATGTCAAACCAAAGGTGGTGGTCGGCCAGCAAGCGGAGTGCGGAGGCGCCATGGTGAGCAAGATGCCTAATGTCACCTGGCTTGAAGGCTCCTATGTGGAGACCATAATGGGGTGGCAATCAGGGTGGTTCTACATCACTGAGCCGCGGGACACCAACTGGGTGACGGCCCCCGAATTCCGATCCGGAATCCCCACACGGCTCAGTTTAATCATGTGCGGGATCTAAGCCTTCCATGCCTTTAACAGGACTAGGTGAAGACAGCGGAGCAGATCGATTGCCCCACCCCTCTGCCGGAGGATCATGCAGACGCTCTCCTGATGGAGATGCTGGTTCCGGCACCTTACGAGGTGCCAGTGAAGAAGGCCAAGAAGAAGGCCGCGGGGACCCGAAAGGGTCTCTGGCGCAAGGTTGTATCGGACTCATCGTCCGATAACTCCGACGCGCCCTCCTCCCACGAAAATGAGGAGGAGGAAGAGGAAAGTTCTCCCCCCCAGCTGGGGGAGACAAGAAAAGGAAGGCCAACCCAACTGGGGAGGCCGAAGGGTCCAAGAAGGGCAGGACCCTCCCTCCGGACTACTCCACGGCAGCCACCCATAGCGGCGACGAGTGGCTACCCAGGGTCAAGCCCCTGGTGAAGTCGTAAGTATCCGGACACCATAGCAATTCATGGTATGTTTTACTGCATTGCTTCCTCTCATGCCGAACATGATTATGCAGTCCATCCCGAGCTCATCTCGATGTATCTTCGTCGAGCAGTTTGTTGGACTCGTCGGATATGAACAACGGTTCTCTTCCGACCGCCTCCACCCGTTGCCTGTGGACAACGCCGAGGTGTTGTCTCAATAGGCACCGGGCCAAGGGGAGGCACTACTTGGGGCGCCCCGAGGTGACCTTCCGGACCCTGGGCGCAAAGGGAGCCGGACTCCCATGGGCACCAGGTTCGGCCCCCAGCCGAACACTGCACCAGAGTCTTTGGTGGTTCCAGACTCCGGCGGGCGATCCCCATTTAAGGGGGGCCAGCCGCCCGTGCCGGTGTCATCTGTCCATCTAGAGGCACCGGAAAACTTGCTGGAAGCGCTTCGCAGCGCCTCCATTGACGAGGAGCACCGCACTATCATGAGTGCGGTGATCGAGAAGGTTCAGTCTGCCAAAAATGGACTGACCGAAGCTTGCGCTAGCCTCCTAACAGGCTTTGAGGTAAGCAATCAAAGTATAAGAAAGTATTACCGCATAGGTAGTAGCCCCTGATGCTCTGTTTGGCGTTCGAGAAGAAAGGCTGAATAGAGGATCAAATGATGACTCAGGAGTCTAATCAGAATATATCTATGTGTATGTGCAGGCTTCACTGCTGGCCGCTGCCGCACGTACTGCAGAGGTCTCTGCACTAAAGCAGGGCCTGGAGCGGTCTGAGAACGAGCTCAGCCGTACCAAGAGGCAGCTCGAGGAGAGCAAAGGTAAGCAATACCTTGTCTACGCTTTTAAAAAGGAGTTTGGTTGTAAAATAATAGGATCATCATGAATTTGTCAAGGGCCACGACCGAAGTGGCGGCCCTGAAGAAGGCGCTATCCGAGGCCGAAGACAAAGCGGCCAAGGAGCGCATTGAGCGGTAGAAACAAGAAGCCCGAGTGGACGAGGTGCAGCAGGAGCTCGAGGCTCTCGCCAAAAAACATGAGTCCTTGGAGCTTGACTCTAAGACGCGAGAGTCCGAGCTCGCGCAGGCGCTTGAAAGCGCCCGGAGCGCCAAGGCTGAAGCCCACAAGGCCCTCCAGGAGATTAATGCGGTGAAGAAGATAGCAGCGGGTAAGGCATTCATTATGCAAAGCAAGCACGTGAAGGAGACTTTCCTTTTTCTTACCCGAGTTCGGAGCTCTCCAGGAGCGTTTGCAGATCTTCCCCGCAGTGTACTCGATGCCGCGGAGTTTTACCGAGCCGAGGAGGGGAGCTCGATGGAGAAGTTATTCTGGTCTCAATATACTGGGACTGAACACCCCGTGCCCTTGAGCGACCAGCTGAAGCAGTTGGCCGAGCTTCACAAGGCGACCGAACAAGCCATGAGGGGCCTTATAGTGTGGATGTGGCCCGGCGAGCCCCTGTCCGGCACTACTTCGGTCTGCTAAGGCGGCTCATCGACGCCTGCCCACGGCTTGAAGTCATAAAGCGGTCCGTCCGCATCGAGGGTGCGCGCAGGGCTTTTGCCCGGGCGAAGGTGCACTGGGCGAAGCTAGACGCTGTGAAGCTGGTGAAGGAGGGGCCGCCGGAGGGTAAGGAGCATCGCTGCCCCGAGATGTACTATGAGAGTGTCCTCAAGGGTTCCCGCCTTGTGGCGGATGAATGTGCCAAGGATGTAATTTTTGAACGAACATGCTCATGTGATCCGGTAATATGAAATGAGTTCATTTGCGCCATGCAACGCGTTTTTAATTTAAAATATTACCTTCTGTGCGGCTGTTTATAAAATCTGAGAGTTGGCCAGTCATCGGCCTCTGCCCCCATGTAACTAGTACTAGGGTGTTCGGGATAAACCTGAGCACTCTTTACCCCAATTTTGGGTCCTTCAAGGCAGGTGTTCAGCGCAACGAACCAGGCAATCGGACTATAATGCTTTATCACTCTCACTTAGCCATAGAAGTCTATAATTTTAAATTCTGGTGAAGCCCCTGGTATTCGGAAGGCCGAATTTGGGGCGCTATACATGCCTAAACCGGACAAGGCCGACTCCTCGCCCGAAGCGGAAAAAGTCTTTAAGGACTTGAGACCTCTAGAACAGTGACCAGTCTCTCGCCATATCATGACAGTCAGTTTTCGGCTTTCTCTACTGAGGTGCTCGTCTGGAAGAACCGGGACACAATCGCAGTAGTTCTCCCACCGCTACCTTAGCCGATATAGCGGAACGTAAGGTACCAAAGCATGGGAGCCGGGCAAACCCAACTATTGACGCAAGACATGATTCAGAGCTGATGCATATAATGCTATAAGTTCGGGGTGCCGCACTGTCAAAAGTGTTCGGACTTCTCACGCCATATTATGGGGTAAACGAAAGCCCCTGGCGTACTGACTATACCTGAATTGCCGTGTGCGGATTGTTGTAAATGGACATTAAGGAAGAAAAAAGGATGAATAATGCAATAATAGACTTATGCTATGCATTGTTATTTAAATAATACGTCGAAGCATACTGGTACAGGTAGTGCGATAAGCAAAAAGTAGGACTATTCGAAATGTCCTATCCAAGGCGAGCTGTGTATAGAAAGCGAGTATTATTATTAGAGACCACCTGGGGGTTCCCGTGTACATCTTAGCTTCTTGCCCCCTTGGTTGTTCCTTCCCGTAATGTGTCTGGCAATCATACTGCCGGAAAGGGCTTCCAGAGAGTTAGACCTGAAAGAGAAAAGAAATGATAAAGATATACAGCCCTGAGGGCGGTTAAGCCGCATTGCGGGACATGCCTTGATCATGCCCCCGCCTATGTACATGATATTTTCAGTGCGTAATTATGTACGCGCGGCACGGATTTCGTCACTTGATTGGGACTGGGACGGGGGCCGAATTGCTAGGCGAGCTCTGAACATGCCAGGTGATCCTGTTGCAGTTTACATCGGGCACGCTTGAAGGTGTTCGGGGGCCGTATCACCGAATTAGTGGTTTGCTTTGAAAGGCTGCTTTGTGCTTCTGCTGCGAGGGACACAGTGTGCTCTTCCGTGCGGAGCGGGCATTCTGTGTTTCCATTCGCTGTTATGACCCCCTGAGGTCCTGGCATCTTGAGCTTGAGGTATGCGTAATGCGGTACTGCATTGAATTTTGCAAATGCGGTTCGTCCGAGCAGTGCATGATAGCCACTTCGGAATAGGAAGATGTCGAAGATTAACTCCTTGCTTCGGAAGTTGTCCGGTGATCTGAAGACTACTTCCAGTGTGATTGAGCCCGTGCAATGGGCCTCTACACCTGGGATGACGACGCCCTTAAAGGTGTTTTGGTGGGTTTGATCCTCAAGGGATCGATACCCATTTTTCGCACTGTATCCTGATAGAGCAGGTTCAGGCTGCTGCCGCCGTCCATAAGGACTCGAGTGAGATGAAATCCGTCGATGATGGGGTCTAGGACCAATGCGGCGGATCCGCCATGACGAATACTTGTGGGGTGGTCCCTGCGATCAAAGGTGATCGGGCAAGCAGACCATGGGTTGAACTTTGGGGCAACGGACTCCATCGCATAGACGTCCCTTAGTGCATGCTTCCGCTCCCTCTTGGGAATGTGGGTTGCGTATATCATGTTCACAGTCTTCACTTGTGGGGGGAACCCCTTTTGTCCTCCCGTGTTCGGCGGTCGGGGCTCCTCATCATCATCACTATGCAGCCCCTTGTCCTTGTTTTCGGCATTTAACTTGCCGGCCTGCTTGAACACCCAGCATTCTCTGTTGGTGTGATTGGCTGGCTTGTCGGAGGTGTCGTGGATTTCACATGAGCGATCCAGTATGCGATTCAAACTGGACGGAGCCGGAGTACTTCTTTTAAATGGATTTTTCCACTGACCGGATCTAGAGCCTCTGAATCCGGCATTGGCTGTCGTATCCTCGGTGTTATCGCCGTTATTGCGGCGCTTTGGTCTGTTACGACGTTGTCTATCGTTGGCATCTTTGCTATCCGAAGCGCCCGGATTCCTCGATGTGTTATTGCTGTGAGCCAGCCAGCTATCCTCGCCCGCGCAAAAGCGGGTCTTGAGTGTCGTGAGGGCTGCCATAGAATTCAGCTTCTCCTGGCCAAGGTGGCGGGCAAGCCACTCATCACAGATGTTGTGCTTGAATGCCGTGAGGGCCTCTGCGTCCGGACAGTCGGCAATTTGGTTTTTCTTAGTTAGGAATCGAGTCTAGAATTGTCTGGCCGATTCCCCTGGCTACTGAGTTATATGGCTCAAGTCATCGGGCATCCGGTGGTCGCACATAAGTGCCTTGGAAGTTGTCAAGGAATGCATCTTCCAGATCCTCCCAACTGCCGACAGAGTCGGCTGGCAAGCTATTGAGCCAATGCCGAGCTGGTCCTTTGAGTTTTAGTGGGAGGTACTTGATGGCGTGTAGATCATCACCGCAAGCCATGTGGATGTGAAAGAGACGTATCAACTCCCCCAAGCTTAAACCTTTGCTTGTCCTCAAGCAATTCAGTTGACAAACTGAAAGTGATAAATAAAAACTTTTACAAACTCTGTTTGCTCTTGTTGTTGTAAATATGTAAAGCCATCATTCAAGTTTTCAGCAAAGATTATAACTAACTACATTCGCAATAATGCTTAGGTCTCAAGTTTACTCATATCAATAGCATAATCAACTAGTGAGCAATAATAATAAATCTCGGATGACAACACTTTCTCAAAACAATCATAATATGATATAACAATATGGTATCTCGCTAGCCCTTTCTGAGACCGCAAAACATAAATGCAGAGCACCTTTAAAGACCAAGGACTGACTAGACATTGTAATTCATGGTAAAAGAGATCCAATCAAGTCATACTCAATGTAAACTAACAGTAATGAATGCAAATGACAGTGGTGCTCTCCAACTGGTGCGTTTAATAAGAGGATGATGACTCAGCATAAAAGTAAATAGATAGGCCCTTCACAGAGGGAAGCAGAGATTTGTAGAGGTGCGAGCTCGGTTTTGAAACAGAGGTGAATAATATTTTGAGCGGTATACTTTCATTGTCAACATAACAACCAAGAGATGGCGATATCTTCCATGCTACACACATTATAGGCGGTTCCCAAACAAAATGGTAAATTTTATACTCCCCCTTCCACCAACAAGCATCAATCCATGGCTTGCTCGAAACAACGAGTGCCTCCAACTAACAAGAGTCCCAGGGGGAGTTTTGTTTGCAATTATTTTGATTTAGTTTGCATAAATCATGGGACTGGGCATCCCGGTGACCAGCCATTTATCTCGTGAGTGAGGAGCGGAGTCCACTCCTCTTGAGAATAACCCGCCTAACATGGAAGATATAGACAACCCTAGTTGATACATGAGCTATTCGAGCATTCAAAACATGATATTTATTTGAAGGTTTAGAGTTTGGCACATACAAATTTACTTCGAACGGCAGGTAGATACCGTATATAGGTAGGTATAGTGGACTCATGTGGAATAACTTTGGGGTTTAAGGGATTGGATGCACAAGTAGTATTCCCGCTTAGTACAGGTGAAGGCTAGCAAAAGACTGGGAAGTGACCAGCTAGAGAGCGACAACAGTCATGAACATGCATTAAAATTAATCAACACCGAATGCAAGCTTGAGTAGGATATAATCCACCATGAACATAAATATCGTGAAGGCTATGTTGATTTTGTTTCAACTACATGCGTGAACATGCGCCAAGTCAAGTCACTTAAATCATTCAGAGGAGGATACCACCCTATCATACCACATCATAACCATCTCAATAGCATGTTGGCACGCAAGGTGAACCATTATAACTCATAGCTAATCAAGCATGGCACAAGGAACTATGATCTCTAGTTGTCATTGCAAACATGTTTATTCATAATAGGTTGAATCAGGAACGACGAACTAATCATATTTACAAAAACAAAAGAGGTCGAGTTCATACCAGCTTTTCTCATCTCAGTCAGTCCATCATATATCGTCATAATTGCCCTTCACTTGCATGACCGAACGATGTGAATAATAATAATAGTGCGCGTGCATTGGACTAAGCTGGAATCTGCAAGCATTTAATAAACAGGAGAAGACAAGGCAATATGGGCTCTTTTGTCAGATCAACAAGTATCCATACAA
Source organism: Triticum urartu (assembly GCF_056163025.1). Taxonomy (NCBI): domain Eukaryota; kingdom Viridiplantae; phylum Streptophyta; class Magnoliopsida; order Poales; family Poaceae; genus Triticum; species Triticum urartu. Next base: position 476,880,463 of record NC_141879.1, read on the forward strand.
GAGCCACTTCAACAATTTAATTATGGCCTCCTATCGACCCCCAAAGAAAAGAAAAGAAATAAAACTATTTACACGGGAAAGCTCCCAACAAGTAAAAGAAGAACATGAAATCTTTTTGGGTTTTCTTTCTAGTTACTACTACAAGCATGGAAATTAGACTAATTAAAATCTACAACTAATTTTTTGTTTTTCTTAAGGTTTATTAAACACACAAGAAGAAAGCATAAAAAGGAAAATAAACTAGCATGGATGATACAATGAAAAAGCATGAGCATCGACATCTAGCAATGAGTGTGTGAACATAAATGTAATGTCGGTGAGAAAAACATACTCCCCCAAACTTAGGCTTTTGGCCTAAGTTGGTCTATGGCCACGGTTGGCCTGGCGGATATCCATAATAGTAGCTGGGGTCGTACTGAGATGTAGCGGCTATCGCCTCCTGAGCTGCAACGTGGCGACGAGCGGCCTCCACTCTCCTCTCGTACTCATCTGCCTCCTCTCTGGTAATAACATATCTTCCTTTTGCCCGATGATCAAAGAAGGAAGGACCATGGAGAGTAATATGGACAGCACGGCGTCTGTCAAAGATTAGTCGATACTTGAGAGGTGATTCGTTCCTCTCGACAAACTGGTGGTGAACCATAGCATTAAAGTCTAGGTAAGCGGGGGGTAATTCAATATCATCTTCGCGTATGGCTACACCAAGAAAATTAGCTATGCGGGTTGCATAAATTCCTCCAAAGAAATCTCCATTAAATCTATTAAGATGCAACCTACGTGCAACAATGGCTTCCAAATTATAAGATTTATCTCCTAACATAGCACTCCTAAGAATACTGAGGTCAGGGACACACATGTGACATGCCTCATCTTTACCATTAATGCATCTACCTATGAAGAGAGCAAAATAATGTATAGCAGGAAAGTGAATGCTCCCTATGGTAGCTTGTGTAATATCTCTAGATTCTCCCATAGTTATGCTAGCAAGAAAATCTCTAAATTCAGATTTGTGAGGATCCCTTATACTACCCCATTGTGGAAGTTTGCAAGCAGTGGTAAAATCTTCTAAGTCCATAGTGTAAGAATTTTCATAGAGATCAAACAGGACAGTTGGAGAATTACGTGAAGATAAAAATACAAACCTCCTCACAAAGGTACTAGTGAGATTGTGATACTGGCTGCACTTCTCTTCCTCGAAGCTCAGAAGATCAGCGTTACGCAAATATGCATTGAATTCTTCCTTAATTCCCGCTCGATCCATAAAATTTCCAAAAGGCCACTCACAAGGACGCACTGGAGCGTCTCTTGGTGGCTCTTCATCAGCATCATGCATTGCAAGCCTGGGTCCTTGCTTCCTTGAGGAACCACCTTGGAACATTTTCCTAAGAATTTTTCTTCCTCTGAAAAATTCTGAAATTTTTTAGTAACTTCAAAATAAAAGTAAACCAAACACAATAATATTGATAGGAACTACTCCTACAAGTGCCTAGGGCCTATATCATGCCTCAAAACTACTTTTGACCATATAAATTTGACATGCAAGCTCAAGAACAGGGTCACCTAAGCAGCAAAAATTTGCAATGAATAAAGCACTAGAACAAAAACTAATTGGACCAATGGAGGAGTCACATACCAAGGAACAATCTCCCCAAGCAGTTTTGTGAGAGGTGCTTTGAGCAAGGAGATCGAAAATGGCAGCAAAATGAGCTTGGACTCGGGTTTGAGCTGGATATTCGTGTTTGGGGGAGGAAGAAGGAGTGTGTGGGTGAAAGGATAAGTGGAGGAGGGCCCCCATGGGCCCACGAGGCAAGGGGCGCGCCTGGAGGATAGGGCGCGCCCTCCACCCTCGTGGGCAGGTGGTTGACCCCCCTGCTGTGTTCTTAGTGCCAAATATTCTCAAATATTCTAGAAAAAATCATATTTAAATTTCAGGGTATTTGGAGAACTTTTATTTTTGGGATATTTTTATATTGCATGGATAATCAGATAACAGACAGAAAATATTTATTTTATTTTATTTAATATAAATAACAGAAAGTAAAAGTGGGGTACAGAAGGTTGTGCTTTCTAGTTTCATCCATCTCATGCTCATCAAAAGGAATCCACTAACAAGGTTGATCAAGTCTTGTTAAAGAATTCATTCCGAATAACATGGAACCGGAGAAATTTCGAATAACACTATGTTACCTCAACGGGGATATGCACATCCCCAATAATAAGAATATCATATTTCTTCTTGACAGTAGGAAGAGGAAATTCAAAACCTCCAAATATAATCGATGGAATTTTTCCAATAGAGTTGATACTATGAACTTGAGGTTGTTTCCTCGGAAAGTGTACTGTATGCTCATTACCATTAACATGAAAAGTGACATTGCCTTTAGTGCAATCAATAACAGCCCCTGCAGTATTCAAAAAGGGTCTTCCAAGAATAATAGACATACTATTGTCCTCGGGAATATCAAGAATAACAAAGTCCGTTAAAATAGTAACGTTTGCAACTACAACAGGCACATCCTCACAAATACTGACAGGTATAGCAGTTGATTTATCAGCCATTTGCAAAGATATTTCAGTAGGTGTCAACTTATTCAAATCAAGTCTATGATATAAATAGAGAGGCATAACACTAACACCGGCTCCAAGATCACATAAAGCAGTTTTAACATAGTTTCTTTTAATAGAGCATGGTATAGTGGGTACTCCTGGATCTCCAAGTTGCTTTGGTATTCCACCCTTAAAAGTATAATTAGCAAGCATGGTGGAAATTCCAGCTTCCGGTATGTTTCTTTTATTTGTAACAATTTCTTTCATGTACTTAGCATAAGGATTCATCTTAAGCATATCAGTTAATCGCATACGCAAAAATATATGTCTAATCATTTCAGCAAAGTGCTCAAAATCCTCATCATCCTTTTTCTTGGATGGTTTGGGAGGAAAAGGCATGGGTTTCTGAACCCATGGTTCTCTTTCTTTACCATGTTTCCTAGCAACAAAGTCTTTCTTATCATAACGTTGATTCTTTGATTGTGGGTTATCAAGATCAACAGCAGGATCAATTTCTACATCATTACCATTACTAGGTTGAGCATCATCATGAATATTATTATTAACACTAGTTTCAGGTTCATTACCAGATTGAGTTTCAGCATCAGAAATAGAAATATCATTTGGATTCTCAGGTGTTTCAGTAACAGGTTCACTAGAAGCATGCAAAGTCCTATCATTTTTCTTTTTCTTCCTTTTAGAAGGACTAGGTGCATCTATATTATTTCTCTGAGAATCTTGCTCAATTCTCTTAGGGTGGCCTTCGGGATACAAAGGTTCCTGAGTCATTCTACCAGTTCTAGTAGCCACTCTAACTGCATTATCATTATTCTTACTATTCAATTCATTGAGCAAATCATTTTGAGCTTTAAGTACTTGTTCTACTTGAGTGGTAACCATAGAAGCATGTTTACTAACAAGTTTAAGTTCACCTTTGACATTGGCCATATAATCACCCAAGTGTTCAAGAATATTTGAATTGTATTTCAATTGTCTACCAAAATAAGCATTAAGGTCTTCTTTCTTAGCCATAAATTTATCAAACTCATCTAAGCATGGGCTAGCAAACTTAGTAAATGGGATTTCAGCTTTATCATATCTATAGAGAGAATTTACCTTTACTACCTGTGTTGGGTTATCAAGACCATGAGTTTCTTCAATAGGTGATAGATCAAGATCATATGTTTCTTCAACAAGCGGTAAATTAAGACCATTTATTTCTTCAATAGGAGGTAAATTCTTAACATCTTCAGCTTTAATGCCTTTTTCTTTCATAGATTTCTTTGCCTCTTGCATATCTTCAGGACTGAGAAATAGAATACCCCTCTTCTTCGGATTTGGTTTAGGAATAGGCTCAGGAATTGGCTCCGGAGGTGTCCAATTATTTTCATTTGTCAACATATTATTCAATAAAATTTCAGCTTCAGCCGGTGTTCTTTCCCTGAAAACAGAACCAACACAACTATCTAGGTAATCTCTGGAAGCATCGGTTAGTCCATTATAAAAGATATCAAGTATTTCATTTTTCTTAAGAGGATGATCAGGCAAAGCATTAAGTAATTGGAGAAGCCTCCCCCAAGCTTGTGGCAGACTCTCTTCTTTAACTTGCACAAAATTATATATATCCCTTAAACCAGCTTGTTTCTTTTGAGCAGGGAAATATTTAGCAGAGAAGTAATAAATCATATCCTGGGGACTACGCACACAACCAGGATTAAGAGAATTAAACCATATCTTAGCATCAGCCTTTAATGAGAACGAAAATATTTTAAGGATATAAAAGTAGTGAGTTCTCTCATCATCAGTGAACAGGGTAGCTATATCATTTAATTTAGTAAGATGTGCCACAACAGTTTCAGATTCATAGCCATGAAAAGGATCAGATTCAACCAAAGTAATTATATCAGGATCAATAGAGAATTCATAATCCTTATCGGTGAGACAGATAGGTGAAGTAGCTAAAGGAGGGTCAGGTTTCATTCTAGCATTTAGAGATTGCTTTTTCCATTTAGCTAATAACCTCTTAAGTTCGTATCTATCTTTGCTAGCTAAAATAGCTAAAGAGGCTTCTTGATCAAAAACATAACCCTCAGGAATAACAAGTGATTCTTCATCATCACTTTCATCAGTATTATCAGATTCAATATTTTCAATCTCTCTAGCCCTAGCAAGTTGTTCATCAAGAAATTCACCAAGTGGCACGGTAGTATCAAGCATAGAAGTAGTTTCACCATAAGTATCATGTATAGCAGAAGTAGCATCATCAATAACATGTGACATATCAGAACGAATAGCAGAAGTAGTTTTAGGTGTCACAAACTTACTCAAAACAGAAGTTGAATCAAGTGCAGAGCTAGATGGCAGTTCCTTACCTCCCCTCGTAGTTGAGGGATAAATCTTGGTTCTTGGATCTTTCAAGTTCTTCATAATGATAAGCAGATATAAATCCCAAGTGACTCAAAGAATAGAGCTATGCTCCCCGGCAACGGCGCCAGAAAATAGTCTTGATAACCCACAAGTATAGGGGATCGCAACAGTTTTCGAGGGTAAAGTATTCAACCCAAATTTATTGATTCGACACAAGGGGAGCCAAAGAATATTCTCAAGTATTAGCAGTTGAGTTGTCAATTCAACCACACCTGGAAACTTAGTATCTGCAGCAAAGTATTTAGTAGCAAAGTAATATGATAGTAGTGGTAACGGTAACAAAAGGTAACAATAGTAAAAGTAATGTTTTTGGTATTTTGTAGTGATGATAGCAATAGCAACGGGAAAGTAAATAAGCGAAGAACAATATATGGAAAGCTCGTAGGCAATGGATCAGTGATGGAGAATTATGTCGGATGCGGTTCATCATGTAAGAGTCATAACCTAGGGTGACACAGAACTAGCTCCAGTTCATTGATATAATGTAGGCATGTATTCCGAACATAGTCATACGTGCTTATGGAAAAGGACTTGCATGACATCTTTTGTCCTACCCTCCCGTGGCAGCGGGGTCCTTACGGAAACTAAGGGATATTAAGGCCTCCTTTTAATAGAGTACCGGAACAAAGCATTAACACGTAGTGAATACATGAACTCCTCAAACTACGGTAATCACCAGTAAGTATCCCGATTATTGTCACTTCGGGGTTAACGGATCATAACACGTAATAGGTGACTATAGACTTGCAAGATAGGATCAAGAACACTCATATATTGATGAAAACATAATAGGTTCAGATCTGAAATCATGGCACTCGGGCCCTAGTGACAAGCATTAAGCATAGCAAAGTCATAGCAACATCAATCTCAGAACATAGTGGATACTAGGGATCAAACCCTAACAAAACTAACTCGATTACATGATAGATCCCATCCAACCCATCACCGTCCAGCAAGCCTATGATGGAATTACTCACGCACGGCGGTGAGCATCATGAAATTGGTGATGGAGGATGGTTGATGATGATGATGGCGACGGATTCCCCTCTCCGGAGCCCCGAACGGACTCTAGATCAGCCCTCCCGAGATGTTTTAGGGCTTGGCGGCGGCTCTGTATCATAAAACGCGATGAATTCTTCTCTCCAATTTTTTCTCCCCGAAACACAATATATAGAGCTAGAGTTAAAGTCGGAGAGGCACCAGGGGGCCCATGAGGTAGGGGGCGCGCCCTAGTGGGACAGGCGCGCCCCCACCCTCGTGTTCAGGTGGTGGGCCCCCTGGCCTTCATCTTTTGCAGGTATTTTTTATATTTTCCAAAAAGTTGCTCCGTGAAGTTTCAAGTCATTCTGAGAACGTTTGTTTCTGCACATAAATAACACCATGGTAATTCTGCTGAAAACAGCGTCAGTCCGGGTTAGTTCCATTCAAATCATGCAAGTTAGAGTCCAAAACAAGGGCAAAAGTGTTTGGAAAAGTAGATACGACGGAGGCGTATCAGGATGGAGCGATTTGCTCCAGGTTGACGGCCGTAGTAGTTGCAGACGCGATCTCTTGAACACTGTCCGACGGCAGAGTTACGTCGTGCTCATCGTGACTGTGCGGCGCACCTAACACGGGCTCGAATCTATCGAAGATCAAGTCTCCGCGAATGTCGGCAGTGTAGTTTAAGTTTCCGAATCTGACCTGATGGCCAGGGGTGTAGCTCTCCATCTGCTTCAGATGGCCAAGCGAATTGGCCCGCAGTGCGAAATCGCCGAATACAAAGATCTGGCCGGGGAGGAAAACCTCACCCTGGACCGCATCGCTACCGATGATCGAAGGAGCCATCAAGCCTTATGGTGATGACAAAGTGGAACTCTCAATGAAAGCACCAATGTCGGTGTCAAAACCGACATATCTCGGGTAGGGGGTCCCGAACTGTGCGTCTAAGGCGGATGGTAATAGGAGGCAGGGGACACGATGTTTACCCAGGTTCGGGCCCTCTTGATGGAGGTAATACCCTACATCCTACTTGATTGTTCTTGATGATACGAGTATTACAAGAGTTGATCTACCATGAGATCGTAGAGGCTAAACCCTAGAAGCTAGCCTATGGTATGATTGTCTGTTGTCCTACGGACTAAACCCTCCGGTTTATATAGACACCGGAGGGGGCTAGGGTTACACAGAGTCGGTTACAAGGGAGGAGATCTACATATCTGTATTGCCTACCTTTCCTTCCACGCCAAGGAGAGTCCCATCCGGACACGGGACGAAGTCTTCAATCTTGTATCTTCATAGTCCAACAGTACGGCCAAAGGATATAGTCTGGCTGTCCAAAGACCCCCTAATCCAGGACTCCCTCAAGGCTTATTCGCATAGTCGCGAGAGGATTCATTCCACCCCGCCCGAGTCAGAGCTACAGCAGGCACGTTGAGGATGAACCGGCCGTGTCAAGCAGTGCGCGTCACCGTAACTCGCCGCGAGGGCATAACCCGGCAGGTAGTGGTGCTAATGCACAGGATGTGGTGGATCATGGTCGGGCACGTCGAGAAGCCGAGTTGGCAGCTCAGCACGCAGCTAGTCAACCTACTCCGGTTCATCCTACCACTTCAGTGGAGCCAGGCGTGGTCTTCAGTTCTTTAGGGGTGCCGTGTCTTACCCCCACTTTGCGTAATGTACGACTGCCCAAGGATTTTAAAGGCCCTCGTAAGGTGCCCAATTACACCGCCGATTTGCAACCAGAGTCATGGGTTGAGAGTTATGAGATGGCAATGGAGATGCTAGACGTTGATGAAGCGGTGTGTTCTAAGTATTTCACCATGATGTTGGAAGGAACGGCCCGTACCTGGTTAAAGAGCCTACCAGCTAACTTCATTGCGTCATGGGCCGAGTTGAAGAGCCAGCTTATCTAGAATTTCAAGGATACATGTAAGCAGCCCATGTCAATTGTGGACCTAGCCGCTTGTGTTCAGGAAGAGGGGGAGTCTATGACCCATTGGGTGAAGCGAGTCTCAGCCATTTTACATTCATCAGACCGCATCAACGCGGATACAACAGTTTTGACGTTGGAGGGCAATTGCCGGTTTATGCCATTAAAACTGAAGCTAGGGAGGCTCAAACGTCACTGCAATGACATGTCAACCCTTATGGCTGCTTTGGTGAAATATTCCAATTCAGATAGTACCAAAGACCCTAAGTCTGAGGATGAAAAAACGGGGAAGGGGAAAAAGAACGGCAATACCAAGGGGCAGCAGCACAATCCGGCGGGTCATGGGAATAATGGTAAGTGCAAGGCAAACAACAGTTTCGACTTTGTGGCTAACACCAATGCTCAGGACAACGGTCAGCGTCATAAGGGTAAACAGCCCCAGAGGGGCGGAGGGTCAGGCCCCAATCTGGAGCGCCTGCTAAATCAACCTGGTCCAAAGCACGGATCAAAGGAAAGGCCAGCTTCACATCTTTGGAAGGATTGTTTCATCATGCGGGAGTTCAAGAATTCCAATATGTTTCAATATGACAATGGCCCGCCCGGTGGTTCAGGAGGCGGTTTTCATGGGCCGGGTTATGGAGGTGGCAGCTCCGGTTCACGATTCCAAGGCAATCAGACCAGACACGGCAATCAAGGGAATCAGGGCAATCAAGGAGGTTATAACCATCAGGGGAATCAGCAGCAGCAGTCGGGCTATCAGAGCAATCCGAAGCAGTTGAATAGTGGGCAGTATCATGTCTTTACCACTAGCTTGTGTAAGCGCGATCAGAAGCTTCACAAGAGGGCCGTAAACTCCGTTGAACCGACGGTGCCTCAGTATCTGCGCTTGTCTGAGCAGCCCATTTTATGGAGTCGAGAGGATCACCCGCCCCGGGTTGATAATCCGGGTCATCTGGCCTTAGTGGTGGCACCTCAAGTTGGGGGGTATAAGTTCACCAAAGTACTTATGGATGGTGGAAGTAGTATCAATATCCTTTACTATGATACCTTCCGCCGTATGGGATTGACAGATCAGAATCCTAAACCGTCGAACACCATTTTTCATGGTGTGGTGCCTAGTAAGTCTGCGTATCCAGTGGGCAAGATAGCCCTAGAGGTGGCTTTTGGAGATGATCATGACTCAAGGTCAGAAACATTGACTTTTGAGGTGGTGAAAATCAAGAGTCCGTATCACACCCTGTTTGGACGACCGGCTTATGCCAAGTTCATGGCAAGGCCGTGTTATGTTTATCTACGGCTTAAGATGCCGGGTCATAAGGGGACCTTCATAGTACATGGGAGCAGGAAGATTGCTTTGGAATGTGAAGAGGGTGATATGGCTTATGCTGAGTCGGTTTGTGCCACAGAGGAGCTGAACTTTTAAAAAGACAAGGTTGATCCGGCAGACATGACTTCTTTGAAAAACCAACTACAGAGCATGATCCGGCGTTGAAGTTTAAATCGGCTACAGACACTAAGATGGTTGATTTTGTTCCTGGCGATTCACCCAAGCAGTTCAACATCAGCGCTAATCTGGGTCCCAAATAGGAAAGTGCAATCATCGAGTTCATCCGTGAGAACTGGGACATCTTTGCATGGAAGCCTTCTAACATGCCAGGTGTACCAAGGGAACTCGCTGAGCACACACTTAATATAGATCCTAAGTTTAAACCGGTCAGGCAGTTTCTCCGCCGCTTCAACGATGAAAGGCGTAAGGCTATTGGTGAGGAGGTATCTCGGCTGTTGGCCGCAGGGTTTATCATGGAGGTCTTTCACCCGGAGTAGCTGGCTAATCCGGTGCTGGTTCTTAAGAAAAACGACACTTGGCGTATGTGTGTGGACTACACAGATTTGAACAAGGATTGTCCAGCAGATCCCTTTGCCCTCCCTCGTATTGATCAGATTATTTATGCTATGGCGGGTTGTGACCGTTTGTGTTTTCTGGATGCTTACTCTGGTTATCATCAGATCAAAATGGCAGTTAAGGACCAGGAGAATACAACTTTTATAACTCCCTTTGGAGCCTTCTATTATGTCTCCATTCCCTTTGGGCTCAAGAGTGCCCAGGCGACTTATCAGCACTGTGTTCAGAATTGTCTTCATAAGCAGATTGGGCGCAATGTTCATGCATATGTGGATGATATTGTGGTGAAGTCTAGGATGGAGGAAACATTGATAGATGACTTGAGAGAGACTTTTGACAACCTCCGGGTTTATAAGATGATGCTTAATCCGGACAAATGTGTCTTTGGTGTTCTGGCAGGCAAGCTCTTGGGTTTTCTGGTGTCTAACAGGGGCATTGAGGCTAATCTGGAAAAGATTTCAGCTATCACATCCCTGGCTAAACTGGCATGTATCAATGACGTTCAACATTTAGCAGGCCGGATTGCGGCTTTGAGCCTGTTTATCAGTCGTCTTGGGGAGAAAGCTATCCCTTTATATCAGATGTTAAAGAAAACGGATGACTTTGTCTGGAGTGACGCGACTGATAAAGCGTTTGAGGATTTAAAGAGACAGTTAGCTGAACCGCCTGTCCTTGCGGCTCCAGTCAATAAAGAGCATTTACTGCTATATGTGGCTGCTAATGCCCGGGCTGTCAGTGTGGCTATTATTGTGGAGCGGAAGGAGGCTGGAAAGTAGTATGCGGTTCAACGGCTGGTTTATTATATCAGTGAGGTGCTTATCGAATCAAAGCAAAGGTATCCGCATTGGCAGAAGCTGGTGTATGGAGTTTTTATGGCAAGCCGGAAGCTCAAGCACTATTTTCACAGTCATCCTATCACAGTGGTTAGTTCAGCCCCTTTGGGAGATATCATCCAAAACAGAGAGGCGACTGGCCGGATTGCCAAGTGGGCTATTGAGTTTGGACCTCACGGGCTCAAGTATACACCCCGCACAGTGATCAAATCTCAAGCACTCGTGGACTTCATCAATGATTGGACAGAGTTGCAGGCACGAGAGGAAAAGCCAGACAACACTTATTGGACTATTCACTTTGATGGGTCCGGGCAATTGGAGGGCTCGGGGACTGGAGTCATATTAACTTCCCCACGAGGTGACAAGTTTTGTTATGTTCTTCGCTTAATGTTCCCTTGCACTAACAATGCAGCTGAGTATGAGGCCTTACTCCACGGTCTTCGGATGGCTAAGGAGATGAACTTAAGCCGGGTTAAGTGCTTCGGTGACTCGGACCTGGTGGCTCAACAGGTATCTGGCACTTGGGATTCTAAGGACCCACTTATGGCTGCATATCGACGAGAGGTGGACATAGTGGCTGGTCATTTCAAAGGCTATCAAGTTGACCATATAGACCGACGAAAGAATGAAGCGGAGGACGCTTTAAGTCGTCTAGGCTCTCAACATAAACCGATGCCACCTAATGTCTTCCTCGACGTACTTCATAATCCATCGGTCAAGATACCCACAGAGGAGGAGTTGGCTATTCCTGACCCGGAGGCCCAGTTGGTGGCGGCTTTGCATGTTATACCGGATTGGACAGTCACGTACATGGCTTACATGAACCGGGGTGAGTTACCGGAGGATGAAACCTTGGCCCGGTAGATAATCCGGCGATCCAAGTCAATGACCATTATCAATGGGGAGTTACATTGTTACAGCGTCACAGGAGCAATTTAGCGTTGTGTGTCTCCTAAGGAGGGTTGTGAGATTTTGCAAGATATCCACGAAGGAGATTGTGGTCACCATGCCGGTTCAAAATCCTTGGTGGCTAAGGCTTTTCGTCACGGCTTCTATTGGTTGACGACTCATGCTGATGTTGAGGATTTAGTCAAAAGGTGTGACGGTTGTCAGAAATTTGCACGCCGCGCTCATGTTCCGGCTCAGGAGTTGAGAATGATTCCAATCACTTGGCCGTTTGCAACTTGGGGGCTTGATATGGTTGGACCCTTTAAGAGATCCAAGGACAAGAAGACCCACCTATTAGTGGCAGTTGACAAGTTTACCAAGTGGGTAGAAGCAGAGCCAGTCAGTAAGTGTGATGCAGCCACGGCGGTTCAATTCATCAAAAAGGTGATATTCCGAGTTGGTTTTCCACACAGTATTATAACTGATAACGGTACTAATCTGTCCAAGGGTGATATGGAGGAATTTTGTCAACGTGAGCACATCCGGCTTGATGTAGCATCAGTGGCTCACCCCTAGTCTAATGGTCAAGCAGAGAGGGCAAATCAAGAAATTTTGAGAGGTATCAAACCCCGGCTTATGGTTCGTTTAAAGCGGACGCCGGGTTGTTGGGTGGTGGAGTTACCTTCTATGTTATGGAGTATCAACACCACACCAAACAGATCGACGGGTTACACAACTTTCTTCATAGTTTACGGAGCAGAGGCGGTTCTCCCTAGTGACATCCGTCATGATTCGTCCCGTGTGGCGGCTTACGTTGAAGCTGACAATGAGAAGGCACGTCAGGACTCACTGGACCTGTTAGATGAGGAGCGTGATCTAGCAGCAGCGTGGTCGGCGATTTATCAACAAGATATCTGACGTTATCACAGCCGTCGAGTTAAGACCAGAACTTTTCAAGAAGGCGATCTGGTGCTCCGGCTCATCCAGGATCAGACTGACATGCACAAGTTATCCCCACCTTGGGAAGGACCTTTTGTGGTCAGCAAAAACCTGCACAATGGGTCATACTACCTTATCGATGTTCGAGAGCACAAAGACTCACGCAAATCGGAGGAGGAGACTTAGCGGCCATGGAATATAGCTCTTCTTCGGCCTTACTATACTTGAGACACAGGCTCTTCTTATGTACATACTTATGACAATGTATATATTATATAATAAACCGGAGCCTCAGCTAAAGCGAGGTCTCTGTTCTTTTTTACATCATGTGTGGTTCCATCAGGGCTTCTACTTATAAAGCGGAGTTCTATTAAACCGGCCTATAAAGCCACACAGATATAAAGGAATTCATTAGGGGGCTTGGTCGTATTCGAACCATAGCTACACCTCTTGACTGGTTTAAAACCACAAAGGGAGATCACTAGGGGGCTTGGCTGTATTTACACCATAGCTACACCTTTTGATAGGTTTAAAGCCAAAAGGAAATTATGTGGAACCAAAGAGAGTCTGTTGCATAAAGCGCATCTCAAACATAGGTAACCACTGAGCATAGCTCAAATATTACTTGGGGGCTCCTTGCTTCTCAAAGAACAACGAGCTTGCACCCTTGTAATAGGCTATCAAGCCAGGCTTGGAAGCCATGTGTATTCACCTAAAACCCCGGGTTGTCCTGCCTCTTTAAGTAAGCCACTCCGTCCAGGTAAACCTGGTATGACCCATCGAACGTTTGACAAGTCAATCTCATAGACCCTAAACTTGTCAAAGTTAAAATGGTGATTGGTTAAAGATTGAGGTCCATCTTAAAAGGCTTTGCAAAATGGTTTAACTCAGCGGCCTGGCAGCCCATGAAAAGCCTCGATTTAGGGCCTGACAGCCCATGAAAAGCCTTGCATATTTTTTTTTGTATTTGCTGTTTTACAATCTTTTGATAAGGGATTTATGAATATTTTTCTGATAAACCGGTGTTTATTGCAACCCGGCGTGGCTTTCAATGCTCAGTTGTCAGTACATGATCAGTTCTAAACCGGTAGTAAGTTGCTCCGGTCTGGTTTTGACTAGATGTCACCAGCATTATACGAACAAATCGGTGGCTATTATAGCCCGGTACGGTTTTTATATGAACTGACAAGAGGGCAAGGAGTCCTCAACACTCCAGATTTGTGTTTTTCACCCTTACTATGCAAACAGTTGGTCAGCCAACGAGGTATATCATAGGTATCATCTATTTTATATTTGGTTATTACAATCTTGGTTATCCATCCAAGTTATGTATATATATTTTTTGGGCATTATGACCCGTCCAGTGGTAAAACACTAGGACACTTTCAAGTTTTTATGTGCAGGAAAAAAGCCATAATGGACTATGCATATCATAACTCCCAAAGGCATGGCAAGTTTTAAGTAACAAGTAAAACAAACATGCTCGATGGCATGGCAGATAAGGTGTTCACGCTATCCTATTACAAGGTGCTTTAACAGCCCAAATTGAATAATTTTTTTAAAGAGTGGCAGACTATTACTGATAAACCGGCCTCTTCATCTGGACGGCTTGACGATTGAGGGTCATCTTGAGCGGTCACATTCTCTTCATCTCTACCCAGTTGCTGGAAATCAATCGTTGACCAATCGATTCCAGTTAAGGCTTGAAAAATGGCTTCTTCATGAATAAGGGTGGAAGGGTCGATGTCAGGAGCGTAAGCATGCTTACGGATTAGCGGCACAAGATCTTCAACATTATGAATCAGCGCGGGCTGTCTTTTCCCTTCAGCATCGTAAACCAGTTGAAAATGAGATAGATATGTGTCATCCGCCAATTTGCTTGCTATAGGCCGCATCTCCTTTGTGAGCCTTCGAAGATCATCGTTGTTGAAGTTGGTGCCATCTTCCTTCACGCTGGGGTACCCTTGGCCGTTATCTGCTGGTTCAAGATCTGGAATCCACGCCTTGGCCCGGATTAGTGCGGTCAGTGCACCTGACCTTGCGGCTGATCTCTTCAGTTCATCCAACCGGGCAGGTAGCATGGCCAGCTTTTCGATGGTTTCTTTGATCAGCGTTGGCGGAGGCTTGTTATAAGCTGCAGTGCAAATGGCTCGTTGGGATCCAGAATACAGCTGTTCTATCAAAGTATAGGCCGCTTTAAGCTTCATCCGCATATCGGAGCCCAGATGAGTAATGCGGGTCCCTATCATGGTAAAGCATCTGTAAACCGGTTTTTGATAAGATGTTATGGATTCGAAAAACTTCATATGCAGATACTTACCAAAGACAGAAGAGGTCGTGGCATTAATCTGTCGTTTTAACCCGGTCAGTTCTTCAACCACCGGCTTCAGGGCTGCTTCTACATCTTCGGCCTTCTTTGTTAAACCGGCCTTTTCTGTCTCCCAGTCTGCACGCTCTTTGTTAAAGGTCTCTTTCAGCCTTTCCATGGCTGCTAAGGCGTTAGCCAGCTCTTCCTTGGCCTTGGAAGCCTCCGCTTGCTGAGATTTAATATTCTCCTGAAGGTCAGCGGTTTGAGCGTCTTTCTTACTCAGCTCAGCCTACAAAGGCAAGATATATCCACAATGAGATATGTATATTTGAAGTGCCAAGCGTATAACAAGTTATGCACTTTGTACTTGGGGGCTAATGCCTATTTGCTCTATCATCAAAATTTTATTTGCAAGTCTCAAGTACAATGCAAGCATTATCCTTGACACTTGGGGACTACACAGGCGAAAACTACAGGAATACAATGATCAAGTCCGGTTTATCTCAAACGATCATTTGATATATGGAGGACAATTTTGCAAGGGTTAAGGTATTACAAAGTCCCGGTTTATGATTGCCATCATAAACCGGCCCTTGGGGGCTACTTGAGTTGGTACTTGTACATTGGATTTAAGAAAGGAAAAGTGATGAAAATACCTCATAGCGCTCCTTCATCAGGTTCACCAAACCGGCTTCATAATACCGGTTTGAGTGCAGACGGTTTAGAAAACCAGAGTGGAGTTCTTGAGCGCTGAGATGGGCGTAGCTTGACAAGTCGGTGCTCCATTTGCCTTTTTCCATGGCAGCACGCTCTTCCTTGGCACTATGTCTCGCCAATATAACAGGATGGCCAGGAGAGGTGTGGCTCATACCGGTAATGATAACCTCGCCTTCTTTGTCTCCAGCAGCCTTTTCTGGAGTTGATGGAATGTCAGTAGTCCTAGCTGGACTTGAAGGTCTGTCAGCAGCCCGGATTGGACTTGCCGGTTCACCATCTGGTACAGCAGTTTCAACTTTTGTTGGTTCATCAACATTATGATCTGGAGGGGGCGGTTCATCAAATGTCGCTTCAGTATTTGGACCCTCTGGTTCTGCAGTCTGCTCCAGTTCAACAACCACATGATCTTCGGGCGGGTTATTCACCCGAGCCTTCTTACTGGGTCTGGCTTTGGCTCTAAACAGAACAAGGTACAAAGGTTAATATAGCATATAGAGTGTGAAACATCAAAATATTGGATTGAAATACTTACCCAGTCACGGTTATGAGAGGAGGGAGTTGTGTTGCTGCTGACTCGCCAGAAGATGAAGGAGGTGTCATCTGATAATTCGAATCGGATGAATTAAGAGGTTGTCGGAAATAGCCTGCCTTGGGATAAGAAGTGTCAGAAGTGGGTGAGACCTCAGATCGGCGCTTTCGAACCGGGGTGTCTAGTAAACCGGTCGAAGTGACCTTTTGGCTGCTGTGTCGGGTTGTGCGGCGAGCCTCGTGCTGCTGCTTCTTCAAAATAAATGTTGGATCCAAGTGAGCAAGAGGATGAGAAAAGCTTACTTTCTGGACCGCTTGATGGATTTTTTGTGTTGGTAGAGAGTCTGAACCGGAGGAAACGATAATTACCTCTGCATCGTCAGCTTGGCTGCCTTCAACGTCCTCCTGATAAGTATCATTGTCAATGAGATACATGAAAAGTGAACCAAGTGAATCAAGTTCTACCTCAACTTCCGGTTCATCCGGGTCGTCATCCAATTCCATACTGATGCGTTCAGGTGCCTTCCACTTTGTGGTTTTTTTGACGGCTTTTGTTTTAGGACGGGAAGGCTTTACCGCTTTTTCTTGAGGTTTCTTCTTCCAAAACGGATCATCACCCTGTTTACAAATAAGCAGAAGGGTATTCAAAGATTGTACAGTCTAAAGGTATCAAGTGTAAAGTGGAAGAACAATACTTACATCAGGTGGTTTGTTTTGCGTGTAAAAGGGGTTTAATCCGGTTTGGCGACAGACAACTTCCGATTCGTTCAATATTTTCTTGACAGCTTCAGTAACTTCTTCATCTGTTAGCTGAATATTGATATGACGTTGGGAGTCTTCTACTTCACTAGTATACTCGCACATTAAACCGGAGCGGCAACTTAACGGCAAGATACTCCAGGATATCCAGCAACGGACGAAGTCTACACCTATTAAACCGTTGGCCAGGAAGGCACTCAGCTTGGCGAGTTGAGGTGCGTACGAGGCCCGTTCCTGTGCACTTAGTCGTTGTGGAAGTGGATGAGTATTGGCAAGCCGGTGGGCACGGTAACCCGGCAGAGGGTTCTCATCTTCAGGGGAGGTGTCTCTACAGTAGAACCAAGTTTGATTCCATTCTTTGGGGTGACTGTGCAACTTGGCATGAGGAAACTCAACTTCTTTCCTTTTCTGAATGGAGACGCCGCCAAGTTAAGTATTGGGACCGTGTACGAATTCAATGCGCCGGTTCAGATGGAAGAAATCTCAGAACAACTCAACAGTTGGCTCTTCTTGTAGGTACACTTCACAGAAGACTTGGAAGTTGCATATATTGGATACCGAGTTGGGTCCAATATCTTGAGGGTGGAGTTGAAAGCTGGCAAGCACATCCCGGAAAAACTTCGATCCGGGCGGTTTGAAGCCATGGCCTATGTGGTCAACAAACACCACTACTTCACCCTGCTTGGGAGTAGGAGGATTCTCCGGTCCAGGAACTCGCCACCGGATCTCATTCTTCTTTGGTAAGGTACCGATCTTGACCATTCCATTCAGTTGTTCCTCGGTAACCCGGGAGGGAGCCCAGTTGCAGGAATAAAACTGCTTGGCCATTGCAAGTGAAAAGCTGAAAGGAAATGCCGGTTTAGAATTCATTCATGGTGATGCATAAGGTACAACAGGACAAAGGAATCCAAGTATGTGAAATTGGTAAACCAGAGGCTGATACAATTATGAATGACAAAGCGATAAGCGGAAACGGAGGTATACACATACTATTAAACCGGAGTATGACAACGAAGATAAAGGGATTGCTGGATTACAAGGGGACTAATGGTATATAATAGATTACTCTCTACAAGGGTAAACCATATATGTGATAAAGAAGGTACAGATCTAAAGCAAGAACGACTAAGTAAGGTAAAACAGGTTTCACAAGACTGCAGTGAAATTTTGGATCTACTGTAAGTCAGGAAAAGGAAAAATATTGAGACTTAAAAGTTTGGTCCTGAAGCAGTTCACAAAAGGTCTAGATCAAGTTACGATTTGGATCAAATGGCTAAGATAATGAGTTTCATAGCTACTATGCGGAACACATCAAGATCAAGCTCTGTTATCTATGGGTTGACGAAGGACATGAGGAGATAGACATGAACCCGCATGAACCCTAATGGATCTATAGAGGAAAGAGGAGAGGCTTACGGCAGCGGTTGAGGTAGCGGAGATGCGCCGTGTCTTTCTGATGCAACCAGGTAGATGCAGCGGCCGTTGGTGATGCAGAAGCGAAGCTCGACGACGGTGGCGGTGCTCGGAGGCAGGGGCATCGCGAGGAGGAAGATGGAGCGAAGAGATGACGGGGGGAAAAAGGAAATGACCCTTGGCCTTATTTATAAGGTAAAGGGGGAGGTGACGGGCCTGAGAATCGAGGAGCCCGAAAATGGGATAGATAACGGAGCGGTTGCCTCGATTGTCGAAGGCTCATTAACTGAAGGTGAGATGTATCATTTTTAATAACAAAGTGATGTCATGTCGATTTATCATGATTCTGGAGTATGACATCACGGCAGTTTACAAGATCAAGGTGAACATGCAAAGGAGGAATTTATCTAAGTGTTGAAGATTGACATGAACAAGTTCAAACCAATCTGGGGCCTAATGTTGGGGATATTACTACTGGACGTAAACTGGCCAGGTGTAGCCGGGTTAACTCTATGAAGATAGAAGCCCATAAAGATGTGAGGATGGTGGCGCTTTACGAAGGCCCAAGGCCCAAAGGTGGGTTAAGGCCTGTAGATGCTAACCGACTCTTTCATGTAACTTGTATTGTAAGTTAGAAGGAATAGAGACCGAGCCAGATACATTTATGATCCGGCCTCGGGACTCTGTAAACTGGCGGGCATCAACCTATGTATATAAAGGGACGACCCGGCAGCGGTTTAGGGACAACACAACAGACAACAACTCGAGAGCCAGGCAAGGCGGATTCGCTCCCTAGTCATCGAAACCCTAGCAATACCAACACAACTAGACATAGGCTTTTACCTTCATCGAAGGGGCCGAACTAGTATAAAACCCTCGTGTCCCTTGCTCGGTTTAACCCCTTTAAGCTAACCCGTAGTGATGGCTCCACGACTAAGTCCTTTCACATGGACATCTGCCGTGACAAACCCACGACAGAAGTGGAGAATCATCGTAACAAAAAAATAAAGTTTCTACAATCTGATCGCGGAGGCGAATATTTGAGTTATGAGTTTAGCCTTCATTTAAAACAATGTGGAATTGTTTCACAACTCATGCCACCTGGAACACCACAGCGTAATGGTGTGTCCGAACGTCGTAGCCGTACTTTATTGGATATGGTGCGTTCTATGATGTCTCTTACCGATTTACCACTATCGTTTTGGGGTTATGCATTAGATACAGTTGCATTCATGTTAAATAGGGCACCGTCTAAATCCGTTAAGACGACACGTATGAATTGTGGTTTGGCAAGAAACCTAAGCTGTCATTTCTTAAAGTTTGGGGTTGCGACACTTATGTGAAAAGGCTTCAACCTGATAAGCTTGAACCCAAATCGGAGAAGTGCGTCCTCATAGGATACCCTAAGGAAACAATTGGGTAGACCTTCTACCACAGATCCGAAGGCAAGATCTTTGTTGCCAAGAATTGAACCTTTCTAGAGAAGGAGTTCCTCTCGAAAGAAGTGAGTGGGAGGAAAGTAGAACTTGATGAGGTAAGTGTACCTTCTCTCGAATTGGAAAGTAGCACATCAGAGAAATCCATTCCCGTGATGCCTACACAAACTAGAGAGGAAGCTAATGATGAAACTTTGAATCAAGTTACTACTGGACCTCGTTGGTCAAACAGAACACGCTCTGCACCAGACTGGTACGGTAATCCTGTCCTGGAAGTCATGTTATTAAACCATGGCGAACCTACACTACAAAAAAAGACACATCCGTGACATTTTGGGCCGAACAATTTTTTTCCCTGTCATGCTTATGACACTTCTATGACGATAATTGTGACAAAACCCGGTATCATCATAGATGTGGTGGGGTCCTACATCTATGACAAAAAATCATGACAGAAAATGGGCTTTTTGTCCTGGGCGGGCCGGAGACACAGCTGCATGACATTCTTTGGGCCGTCCATGACAGAAAAACCATGGTAGATGCGAGGGTGAGGAAAGTATCGGGGAGTTCCCGATTATGGTGGGTGGTCGGGGGCCGAGCGATGCGTGTTTTCTCTCGTACGTGTGTGCGAGGCATTGGGCTGTAACTAAACCCAAGCGAGGCGTTGGGCTCTAACTGAACCCGAGCAATTTCACTGCAGGCTACGCGTTACTGAACCCGAGCGATCGATCGATCCCTTGCTATTAACTGAACCCGAGTGATTCCTTCGCTACTGCTGCTAACTGAAGCCGATCGAACACTGCTGCCTCCTTCCCTTGATGAACAGTGAGCGTTCTTGAGGGGGTTTGGATGAACAGTTCCTGGTGGGGGCTTGGATGAACAGGACCCCATGGTAGTAGAGGCCGTTGCCGCTG
The DNA here is from genome assembly GCF_056163025.1 of Triticum urartu. Lineage (NCBI taxonomy): Eukaryota > Viridiplantae > Streptophyta > Magnoliopsida > Poales > Poaceae > Triticum > Triticum urartu. Next base: position 476,900,986 of record NC_141879.1, read on the forward strand.
GATGAACAGCACCCCGATCGATCGAGCCGGTGGATGATTAGGACCTCGTGGAGGGCTGGATGAATAGGACCCCGTGGAGGGCTGGTTGAACAGTAGCTGGTGGAGGGCTGGTTGAATAGTAGCTGGTGGAGGGCTGGATGAACAGTAGCCCGTGGAGGGTGGTTGAACAGGATCCCATGGAGAGGGCTGGTTGAACAGTAGTCGGTGGAGGAGTGGTGGAGGCTGGATGAACAGGAGGAGCCCGTGGATGAACAGGAGCAGGTGGAGGCTGGAGGAAGTCGACGTTGGATGAACAGGAGCCCGTAGAGGCATTCGACGGTGGATGAACAGTAGCCCGTGGAGGCAATCGACGGTGGAGATGAACAGTATCCCGTGGAGTCCCATTTTGCGGTACGCCACACCCCTCCTGATTAATAGGACCCCAGTTTCAACCGTAGCGCTCCAACACAAGTCCGTTTCCTCCGTTTTGCGGTACGCCACACCCCTCTCGATCAACAGGACCCCGTTTCGACCGTAGGAGGTCCGTTTCCTCCGTTTTACGGTACGCCAGACCCCTCCCGATGAACAGGATCCCGTTTCCACGGTGGCCGGTCGAACACAAGGCCGTTTCCTCCGATCTCCCGTATGCTAGTCCTTGTTTCCATCGGCTGTTCCGTCCAAGCCGGTTGGCTCCCAATGAACACGACGATGCATTCCGTTCCGACCCAGCCGGTTGCCTTCTCATGATCACGACGACGGCGCAGCTTCTCCGTTCCGACCCAGCCATGTACACGAGCCCTGGCCGTACGTATGCATGAGTAGGCGTTCGAGACCCCACCTGTATGTACGTACGTGGTCGTATTTTCTTTCTTGCACCCTGGCCGCTGTACGTACGTGTACATGCTACGTGCGCGCCTCTACTATGACATGTGCACGCCTCTTCATCGACCAGTATGTACGTACACGTTCGCGACCAGAATGACAAGGCTACATATGCTTCGACCAGGTGGGTCCCGACTGTCAGGCACTTCCTTGCGTGTGAAGATATAGCTGGTGGGTCCCAGCAATCATGGGGCGAATCATTTTTTTGCCCATAATATGGATGCACTTCCTTGCATGCGAAGATGTAGTTGGTGGGTCCTAGCAGTCCGGTGGGTCCCTACTGTCAGGTGGAGAAATAATTATTTTGCGTGTAATAAGGAGGCACTTCCTTGCTGCGGCCGTGGACCCAGCTGTCAGCCTCTCCACGTACAGTACTCTTCCGATGGAAGTCATTCCTTGACCACGTTGACCACGCCGTGCCGAGAGCACCAGGGCGGTGGACGACGGCGAGGCCTACGAAGGGGATGACACAGAGCCGGGGAAAATGCGGTAGTGGTTGCCCGCGCGGAGAGGAGTACGAGGGTTCAATGGTTTGGCTACAGTGTGATGCTGCTGTCGCCGCAGAATAACAGGGGGTCTGGGTGAGTAGAGGGATGGCCAGGCCAGCGGCGGGAGTAGTAGGGGGCGGTGAGGCCTCCACGGAATCACAGCCGGCCACGGGAGACAGGAGCACACGGCACGACCGGTGCTGCTTTGGGCGGCTGGCGCAAGAAGACCAGAAGTTGCAGAAGCACTACGGCCGTTGGATGGACATAGTACGGTCACTAGAGCTAGAATCGTTCATATTGACTAAGTTGACAAAGCCCTCCATCCCCGTCAACATAGTAGGCCCACAAGTCAGCCTCCCATTATGCTGGGTCCCAGCTAGCAGGGGGAGTATTAATTTTTGTGTGCGTAATAAGGAGGCACTTCCTTGCGTGCGAAGATATAGCTGGTGGGTCTGAGCTGTCAGCGGCAGGAACATTTTTTTCACGAAATATAGAGGTCCTTACGGTGGGTCCCTGATGTCAGGTGGGGAATCATTATTTTGTGCATAATAAGGAGGCATTTCCTTGCGTGCGGCCATGGACCCAGCTGTCGGCCTCTCCACGTACAGTCCACTTCGGATGCATGTCCGTCATTTACCACGTTGACCACACCGCGCCGAGAGCACCAGGGTGGTGGACGACTGCGAGGTGAAGGGAACGACACAGAGCTAGGGAAGACACGGCAGTTGTTTCCCACGCAGAGGGTAGTACGAGGGTTTACTGGTCCGTCTGCCATCGCGGGAGAATAACAGCAGGTGTGGGTGAGTAGAGGGATGGCTAGGCCGGTGATGGGAGTACGGTGGGGCGCTGGGGCCTGCGCGGCAGCATAGCCGGCCGCCGGAGGAGGGAGTAGGCAGTCCCGCCGGCTCTTGTTTGAGCGGCTGGAGCACGAAGAGCCGAGATTGAAGAAGCACGACGGCCGTTGGATGGACATCCAACAGTCACTGCTTGTGCGTCAACCTTTTTTTAGGAAAGCCTCAAATCTGTGGAAAACAGCATACAACCCATCTGCCATTATTTGTAATAATTTACAGCCCATTTGCTAATTCTTAAGGGTATTTTGGAGCCCATATTTTTTTGTTAGCATTACAGCCCATATTGTGGCCACGGTTAAAAAATTATACAAAATTTTGCATATTTCGGTGCGGTCCGAACTATTTTTAATCCTGAAATTTCGAGTCACATTCAAACTGATTTTAGAAATAAATGTATATCAATATAAAATCCAACAAATTGTCCACGCATAAAAATCAATGCAATTTAAAATCTGGAAATAAAAAAAAGAAATTTGAAACTAATTGCCAGTTTTATGTGTTTTAAAAATGTACAACCCATTTCTCATTGCTGATAGGCCATTTTCTCGGCCAGTCGAATGAAGCTCTCCTCGTCTTGAAAGATTTGTATCCCAACAGGCCTGACAAAGCGACTTACTTGACAAATCACAAAAAAACTGGGCTAGCCATTTTCAGAAAGAAAGAAAAAAACTACTGGGCTGGTCTGTGGTAAACATAAAAGAATAGGTTGTCTAGGAAGGCCAGAGTGCCCCGCACAGCCCAGTTGACACCCTACTTCCATCTCAAAAACAAATTAGATAAATGCCACCCCAATTATGATGATTCATAAAAATTCCACTGCAATTTTTGCAAACTTTGAAAAACGCCACTGCAGACTTCGAAAAATGCCACTCGAAATGGCATGAAATGGCATTTTTCAAAGTTTTGAAATTGCGGTGGCATTTCTCGGAATCACTAGATTTGGAGTGGCATTTATCAAATTAACACAAAACAAAAATAATTGGGCGAGCTGCTGGGTCCCTGGTGTCAGCCGCTCGTTGTGCAATTCTCTCGTTTATTGACTATGTTGACAATGGCATGGGACCCAGATGTCAGAAATCCATTAGGAGCAGCCATTTTTTATTGGCTTGAAATAAGGAGGCACTTGCTTGCGTACTGCCATGACCTTGGTGGGTCCCTGCTGTCATCCTCTCCACATACAATCATCTCCTGATTGTGTACGCGTCAACCTGGTAGGCCCACAAGTTAGCCTCTAAACTCGTGGTGGACAAAATACAACCCAATAAAAAAATAACAGCGCATTCCATATGTTCAAACAGAAAGTTCAACATTCAGAGCAAAGTAACAGGTCTGATCCAGATATAGAGTACTGAACTTCCATGTGCTCCCGTTCCAACATGTCAGTGAGATGACGGCGAGTCCTTTCGTACAATTTCTGAACGGACGTCTATGTAGGCCAGGGCGCCTCTTCGTGTACTGTGGCAACCGTCCACCGACTTTTCGCCTTTCCCTCTTGATTTGGAACTGTTGTTGCACGCTCTTCCTCCCTCCTCCATTTGCCTTCACCCTTTCTTCTGCCATTGTTTGACGTCTTCTCCATGGAGGGAACAGGCTAGAAACGACCCCGTTATTCTTGCCCCGATCTGAATGATGATGCGGTGGAGGAACTCATTGATTGGTGTGACGTCATCACCTCGGCTAGCATGGCAGGTTCATTCAAGACCATTCTCGACTCAACTAATAACATCATTACAAGGAACCCAAGGGTCCAGGAGCGGTTTTGATCTCTCCTATCTTCTTCACCGTGACCCTGCTCACTAGCGCGGGGACGACGGAAGCCTCGACTTGTGCAAGTTGATGCCACTTGATAATGATACGTGTGATGTTAAGATGCCATCACTTGAGGGGAAGGCTTGGACAGGCGCAAATGAAGATTGGGTTGTTTATATTGGGTACAACTGCGAGTGGGAACTTGTGAATGTGTACACTCGTCACCGGGTTCCACTTCCAAAAATCTCAGACCGCCCAGAGGTTGAGCACACAGATGATCTACGTGAGTTCAAATATGATCATGGTAACTGTCGTCTATGGAAGATAGCAATTTGTCAAGTTCCCAACCGCTCTTGGGATTACATGAACTATGAAGTTGTTGCTATCTTCGACAAGCTTGTTGCCTTCCCTACTTCCACGCCTCGATGGATATTGCTGAAATATCAATTTCTGTACATGGATGAGTACTGTGATGCAATTCAATACGAGGGTCTTGTGTTTGCTGCCACCACTCGTCGCACTGTTTTTGCATGGAATCATCATGCTTTCGGTAGGTTTGTATTCCACCGTAATTATAATTGTTTCATCCACATGCATGCGGGTTAGCTAGTTTCCCTTTACTAATTAATCAACCTTCTTGTGTTTCCAAGGTCCTGTGAACATTCCACCACCTATACTTGAAAAAATTTATAACCAAGGGGGAGATGACGATGCTGATGATCACGAGCATGAGGACGAGCAGGACCCGTATACTCAGTCGTGCCTGGCAACTTATTCCGATGGATCACCTCCTCTTGTCTGTATACAAGGCACTGCTGATGTTACTAAGGAAGCAGGTGTTGTCTCGCATGGTCGCATTCTCCGGACCTATTCCAACATCCGTTGCAGGGTATTCGGGATGGATACTAGTGTACTAGCGCCAACACCTTCTCACTGGTTCAGTACTAAAAGTCTTGGAGGAAACTCGCTCTTCCTTGGACAGAACTATCCAATCATGGTCAAACGCGATCCAGTTGCTGTTGACACAACGTTACTACCATTTATGAGAAGCAACTGTATCTATACCTCGGTCATTGCTATGTTTCCCTACCATCATAATATGGGTCCTGACATAGCCCGCTTCGGCCTGGATGATTAGTCCTACGTTGGTCTCAAGACTGACAGTGGCTGGCCCTTCTTAGAAAATCACTTCTGGTTCAAAGCAAGCATTTCCAATGCCGAGGATTGGTTAGGCTGAAGTTCATTTCATTGCTTGTTATTTGTTGTGTGATGAGAACTTTAGTATTTACTAGAATGTATCGTCGTTGTCGTTGTGGGTTCATGACCTGTTGTATGTAATAAAATGATATGCCTATGATGGACTTACTAAATTTATGAATGGCTTTCGAGTCGCTTCTCTGAGTGGGTGCTGTGACGAGGCAAAAAATATTTTCCGAATACATAATTGTAAGTGCATTGCAACAGGTTATCGGATGAGTCCAATCAACAACAATACTACTACTATTTGTACTAGCTTCACACGCTTCGCGCGTCGGGCGGGTGTTTTTACTGTAGCTGTGAATCCCATCATCCTAGGTCCTCGGATGAGTCCAGTAGAAATTGCATTCTGATGTTTGGGTTCAAAATTTCAAAACTGCTGCACTATCTCTACGTCTACGTATATGTAATACAACAAGTTTTAAACTTGAGACCAGTCACCCACCCTCACAAAGAACACTTTTAAACCTAGCACAGACTCCAGGAAATTTTGCAACGGTGTGAGGTGGGCCATATGTTAATGTGAGGTGGAGTAGTACACTAGGGTGGCCCGGGCCAGAACAAGCATTCATGTCCAGGAGTATGGCACACGCCACCAGCACGACTTCCATCTGACACCATATTTCTTGGAGTCCCTGCTATAGCTATCTCTTCAACCTCTTCGTTTCTCTAACTCAGCCATCGCGCGATGGGCAAGGTGGGGGTTTGCCAATAGTCGTTTCCTCAACTGCGGTCCCACTTGTAAGGCCAACTCCAACTCACGACCCCAAATGGACCTCTGTGGCTTCGCTCGTGTGGAGGACAGAAGCCATCCCGCGCGGGCGCTAGGTCTGACAGGACGGCCTTGTCGTCAGTGTGTGACCTCTGTGGCAACCGCCCACTCCCCACTAGCCTCTTCGTTGACATGTGGTCTCGTTCCCACATGTCAGTGAGACAACGGCGAGTCCTTTTGTACAATTTTCGAATGGACGTCTATGTAGGCCAGGGTGCCTCTTCGTGTACCGTGGCAACTGTCCACCGACTCTTCGCCTTTCCCTCTCGATTTGGAACTGCTGTCGCACGCTCTTTCTCCCTCCTCCATTTGCCTTGACCCTTCCTTCTGCCATTGTTCGATCGTCTTCTCCATGGAGGGAACAAACCAGAAATGACCGCATTATTCTTGCCCCGATTTGAATGATGACATGGTGGAGGAACTCATTGATCGGTGTGACGTCGTCACCTCGGCTAGCATGGCAGGTTCGTTCAAGACCATTCTCGACTCAACTAATAACATCATTACAAGGAACCCAAGGGTCCAGGAGCGGTTTGATCTCCCTTATCTTCTTCACCGTGACCCTATCACTGGCGCGCGGACGACGGAAGCCTCACCTTGTGAAAGTTGGTGCCGCTTGATAATGATACGTGTGATGTTAAGATGCCATCGCTTGAGGGTAAGGCTTGGGTAGGCGCAAATGGAGATTGGGTTGTTTATATTGGGTACAACTACGAATGGGAACTTGTGAACGTGTACACTACTTCCAGAAATCTCAGACTGCCCACAGGGTGAGCACACCGGTATTCTACGTACATTCAACTATGATCATGGTGACTGTCATCTACAGAAGATAGCAATTTGTCGAGTTCCCAACCGCTCTTGGGGTTATAGGAATGCTTGTGTTGTCGCTATCTTCAACAAGCTTGTTGCCGTCCTTCAAGGTTCGACTCGATGGATATTGCTCAAAAATCAATTTCTATACACGGATGAGTATTGTGATGCAATTCAATACGAGGGTCTTGTGTTTGCTGCAACCACTCGTGGCACTGTTTTTGCATGGAATCATGATGCTTTCGGTACGTTTGTCTTCCACTGTAATTATAATTGTTTCATCCACATGCATGCGGGTTAGCTAGTTTCCCTTTACTAATTAACCTTCTTGTGTTTCCATGGTCCTGTGAACATTCCACCACCTATACTTGAAAATTTTTATAACCAAGGGGGAGATGACGATGCTGATGATCACGAGCATGAGGACCCATATAGGAGTACTCAGTGGCGCCTGGCAACTTATTCCGATGGATCACCTCTTCTTGTCTGTATAGAGGGCACCACTGATGTGACTAAGGAAGCAGGTGTTGTCTCGCATGGTCGCACTGTCCGGACCTATTCCAACATTTGTTGTAGGGTATTCGAGATGGATATTAATGTACTAGCGCCAACACCTTCTCCTTGGTTCAGTATTAAATGTCTTGGAGGAAACTCACTCTTCCTTGGACAAAACTATCCAATCATGGTGAAAGGCGATCCAGCTGCTGTTGACACAATGTTACTAGCATTTATGAGAAGCAATTGTATCTATACCTCAGGCATTGCTATGCTTCCCTACTGTGGCTATCACAATATGGGTCATGAAATAGGCCGCTTCAGCCTGGATGATCAGTCCTGCGTTGGTCTCGAGATTGACAGTAGCTGCCCCTTCCCAGAGAAACTCTTCTGGTTCAAAGAAAGTGTTTCCAACGTCGAGGAGTGGTTGAGCTGAAGTTCATTTCATTGCTTGTTATTTGTTGTGTGATGAAAACTTTAGTATTTACTAGAATGTTTTGTTGGAGCTAATCTATAATCCAACATGTATCCTCATTGTCGTTGTGTGTTGATGACTTGTTGTATGTAATGAATGGTGCATTTGCATATGCATGTCATAATATCAATTTATAAATGGTTTTTGACTCACTTCTTGGGGTGTTAGTGCCATAGTAGTATAGCCAGCATCCGTAGTAGTATGGAGTTGCCACATCACATAGAGCCAACCAATAGTTAGTTCTAGTTAGATCAACTAGAGCTAGATGTCACACGGAGGCCGAGAAATATGGTGATAGAGTGACTGCGTGAGGTGGCCTTGTATGTAGTAGTATGATGTAGGCACAGGGCTTGCCATGTTTCCTACTCCTCCGGTCTAAATGTGGAGAACATTCGGTCGAGTTCTTCCTCCTTTTGCCGACACGTGGGACATCCAGCATACAGGCCGTGTCATGCAAGAAAATGGAGTGGTAGTTGAAGTCACGTGATGTGCATCTTCGGTTAAACTGTAAATAGAATCTTGCTACTCTTGAGTAACTCCAAAAGCGGCCACCAAAGATCTTTATTGGATTTGTTTTTGATCACCTGCACGTCGAGGTGAAAGATGTGCAGGTTCAGTGGGTCCTCTTGCGTTTTCACTGACATGTGGGACCGCATGTGAGCAAATAGACGATGGGCTCTGTGTGTCTGCTGGCTGGCTGAGAAGAGATATAGAGGAGGGCTGAGCACGGACTCCAGGAAATTTGTTCTACGTAACCAGCACCTCGATATAGGCTCGATATAGTGGGGGTGGCATGGGCCATAACTAGCATTCATGTCTAGCAGTACGGCACACGCCACCCACACGAGTCCCATCTGACAGCAATTTTCTTGGAGTCCGTGCTACAACCATCTCTTCTCCCTCCTATTTTCTCAGCCATCGCGCGGTGGGAGGGGTGGGGGTTTGCCGATGGTCAGTTTTCTCAACTGCGGTCCCACATGTAAGTGAAAATGCAACACAACACGCATTCCCCCTTGAGCAGTGTGCCGGACCAACCGTGTGGGGGTGCGACGTACGTGAACATGGTAGGCTTTTCCTTTTGAACTTGTAACTTGTAAAATTTGGTTCTGCTCCATGGCACGACCGATAGGTAGAAATAACGATTTTCCCTAGAGTAATGAGAAGTTTGGTTCTGGCGCGGTTCATGCGTGGAGTACATACAAAAATTATGAAGTTGATGTGAAAGGTAAGATAATTACTAGTAGTACCATATACTACTACATGGATTTGATGGAAAGATAAAGATACATACGGATCCATCAATGGCATCCTCACGCCCTAGTGCGTCGGGTCACCAACCGACGTGTGAGGAGCAGTGGCGAGCTCAACGTGCTTCTGAACAATGCCGTCCAAGGTTGCCTTGCGGGTCAAGAAGGCTAGCAACCTATCATCCTCCTCTGGCACATAGTAGTCCTTGTGGACGATTTGCACGTAGACGCGGGTGATTATGTCGACGGTGTCTTGCTGTGCCAGGCGCTGCGCGGCGAGCGCGACCTCGAGGTGGACATTCTCCGGCGCGACGGCGGGCAATCACAGGGCCACCAGTGCGTCGAAGAGGTTGTCACCATAGGCCATTGAGGGTGGCGGGCATCGTAGAGCCTGGGCGTGTGGGCTGGAGGCGTACGTCAAGGTCGTCCACGAGCTTCTTGACGACGGTGAACTTGTCGAGGAAGACGACGAGGACCTTGTCGAACAAGGAGATGAAGCTGTCATCCAAGCGGCCTCTCGCCCTGGCGGCCTCAAGCACGACCTGGAGATATTCCTCGGTGCTGGGCCGCAGGACGACGTCATGGACCATCTGGCACAGCCGGCTGATGCTCGCGCTCATCGCATCCATGGGTCTAGCTTCTAGTTAACTGATCTTGCGATTGAAGTGATCACTCTTGCCCTTGGTTAGGGTGCATAGGTGCGTAGGATTTTGTAGATTGGACTGGCGGGGAGAAGTGCAGACTGTGTTGCATTCACGTGTGTGTTGGCCATCTACTCCTCGGCCCTCTACTGCACCTGCCTTTGGCTGTATGACAGGTGGGCCAGCCACCTGTTGGGACCACGAGTCATTCACCCAAACGCAGGTGCAGTAAGTCAATGAAGCTGTGTCCCCCTCCGTCCCAAAACACTTAGGCACGGTACATTAACTCCCTCATCGTTTCTTATTTCGTGATATATTAACCAATGAGAGATGTGGGACGTGCATGCTTTCAATGACTTGAGACTACCAAACATGACATGCAGTGGTTAGTTCATTGCATGTAAGCCTATTAATTAGCAAAAAGACATTATGTTCTCTCACTTTCCCCTTTGTCTTGGTCACGGTGCACAACCTAAGAGCATGGTTAATACTTAATAGTATAGCCAGCTGCTAGCTATATGATGTTTCCATGTCATAGTAGAGCCATCACTTGTAGCCACTCATACAATAAGGTTAGCTATAAGGCTGGCTATAAGAGTACTACTTTTTCTCATCTTCTCTCTCTTTCTCAATATTTATTGTATATCGGCCTAGGAATCCGCATATAGCTAGGCTCTTGCGTGAGAGCCCACTCCTCTTTTTCACTTGCTCTAAGATGACTTGGACTAGCCACAGTGGGAGTAAGTTCAGCATTAACATCGACTCCAACTCAACAAATTTGCTTATGTGACAATGAGTTAATGAGGAGAGAGGTAGTTTGAGTAACTTAGCTAGTTATTACTGTAACATCACATGTCCCAATGCAATATGAGTCTATAACCTAATAAATGAGGCTTTGCATGTTACCATACTTATGTTACTACCCACTATGAAAGGTAGTACTAGTGTATGTTACTCTTCATTGTGGCTAGTCATACACCTAGACAGAGGGAGTAGACTCAAGTCATTGGATGCATACGCACCCAACGTCTCATATTTGTATTGGGTGATTTCTTTTTTCATGGCAAGAAACAGGGAACGAGGTGGGTAGTTAATGCACCGCGCCTAAAAGTTTTGGGATTACCATTTGGTTCTTGTAACGTGACTAATGCACCAGTACGGAGGGAGTACAATAGTAGTCTTTGATTGCAATTTTTAGTTGGTAGCTTACAAAGCTAAGCGCTCGGTGAGTACAATAGTAGTCTGATTGATGACACTTCAGATTTGAGCCATCTACCGGAAGGAATAAAACAATACACCATGTATTTATTTACAGAGGGAGTAGTACATTTTTTGTGACATGCATTACTAGATATTGCTAGTCAAATACTAAATCCAGATGGACGTGGTAGTACTACTAAATCCACATGGTGGTGCTAGTACTAGTAGTAGTACTACCAATGTAGTAGCACTATACTACTCGTTTGTTAAATTATTACGTGTTGCTCATCGCAGTGAAGTGCCAAGACCCCGCGCCGGAGATGACACCTGAGTATAGGCACCCTGTTCGGCATAACACATAAGTCAGCCTCACCGTCTGCAGTCACTATCATCATGGCTATAGAGCTAGCCTGCTTACAACTAGCCGTGTTTGACATATTTTCCCGTGCGTAGATGCCCGTGCATTGCACGGAACACCAAGATTGGGGGTGGACGGCGCCGGCAACAGCCATTGCTACCTCTTGAGCACTGTGTTGGTTTTCCCTTGAAGAGGAAAGGGTGATGCAGTAAAGTAGCGTAAGTATTTCCCTCACTTTTTGAGAACCAAGGTATCAATCCAGTAGGAGATCACGCTCAAGTCCCACGCACCTACACAAACAAATAAGAACCTCGCAACCAATGCGATAAAGGGGTTGTCAAGCCCTTCACGGTCACTTACGAGAGTGAGATCTGATAGATATGATAAGATAATATTTTTGGTATTTTTATGATAAAGAGAAATAAAGATGCAAAGTAAAATAAACGGCAAAGGAAATAACTAAGTGTTGGAAGATTAATATGATGAAAGATAGACTCGGGGGCCATAGGTTTCACTAGTGGCTTCTCTCAAGAGCATATGTATTACGGTGGGTAAACGAATTACTGTCGAGCAATTGATAGAATTGAGCATAGTTATGAGAATATCTAGGTATGATGATGTATATAGGCATCACGTCCGAGACAAGTAGACCGAAACGATTCTGCATCTACTACTATTACTCCACACATCGACCGCTATCCAGCATGCATCTAGAGTATTAAGTTCATAAGAACATAGTAATGCTTTAAGGAAGATGACATGATGTAGAGGGATAAACTCATGCAATATGATATAAACCCCATCTTTTTATCCTCGATGGCAACAATACAACACGTGTCGGTTCCCTTTCTGTCACTGGGATCGAGCACCGCAAGATTGAACCCAAAGCTAAGCACTTCTCCCATTGCAAGAAAGATCAATCTAGTAGGCCAAACCAAACTGATAATTCAAAGAGACTTGCAAAGATAAACCAATCATACATAAAAGAATTCGGAGGAGAATCAAATATTGTTCATAGATAATCTGGATCATAAACCCACAATTCATCGGATCTCGACAAACACACCGCAAAAGAAGATTACATCGAATAGATCTCCAAGAAGATCGAGGAGAACTTTGTATTGAGATCCAAAGAGAGAGAAGAAGCCATCTAGCTAATAACTATGGACCCGTAGGTCTGAAGTAAACTACTCACACATCACCGGAGAGGCCATGGAGTTGATGTAGAGGCTCTTCGTGATCAATGCCCCCTCTGGCGGAGCTCTGGAGAAGGACCCAAGATGGGATCTCTCGGGTACAGAAGGTTGCGGCGGCGGATCTAGGTTTTCGTGGTGCTCCTGGATGTTTGGGGGGCACGTGGAAATATATAGGAGGAAGAAGTACATCGGTGGAGCAATGGAGGGCCCACGAGGGTGGAGGGCGCGCCCCCTGCCTCGTGCCTTTCTCCCTTGTTTCTTGATGCCCACTCCAAGTCTCCTAGATCACGTTTGTTGAGAAAACCACGTTCCCAAAGGTTTCATTCCGTTTGGACTCCGTTTGATATTCCTTTTGTCCGAAACCCTAAAATAGGCAAAAAAATAGCAATTTGGGCTGGGCCGCCGGTTAGTAAGTTAGTCCCAAAAATGATATAAAAGTGTAAAATAAAGCCCATTAACATCCAAAATAGATAATATAACAGCATGGAGCAATCAAAAATTATAGATACGTTGGAGACGTATCAAGCATCCCCAAGCTTAATTCCTGCTCGTCCTCGAGTAGGTAAATGATAAAAAAATTGATATGGAATGCTTTCAAACATATTTCTCAACGTAATTTTTATTTATTGTAGCATGAATGTTCAGATCCGAAAGATTCAAGATAAAAGTTTAATATTGACATAAAAATAATAATACTTCAAGCATACTAACTAAGCAATCATGTCTTCTCAAAATAACATGGCCAAAGAAAGTTATCCCTACAAAATCATATAGTCTGGCTATGCTCTATCTTCAGCACACAAAATATTTAAATCATGCACAACCCCGATGACAAGCCAAGCAATTGTTTCATACTTTTGATGTTCTCAAACTTTTTCAATCTTCACGCAATATATGAGCGTGAGCCATGTATATAGCACTATGGTGGAATAGAATGGTGGTTGTGGAGAAGACAAAAAGGAGAAGATAGTCTCACATCAACTAGGCGTATCAACGGGCTATGGAGATGCCCATTAATAGATATCAATGTGAGTGAGTAGGGATTGCCATGCAACGGATGCACTAGAGCTATAAGTATATGAAAGCTCAACAAAAGAAACTAAGTGGGTGTGCATCCAACTTGCTTGCTCACGAAGACCTAGGGAATTTTGAGGAAACCCATCATTGGAATATACAAGACAACTTTTATAATGAAAAATTCCCACTAGTATATGAAAGTAATATCATATGAGACTCTCTATATGAAGAACATGGTGCTACTTTGAAGCACAAGTGTGGAAAAAGGATAGTAGCATTGTCCCTTCTCTCTTTTTCTCTCATTTGTTTTTTTATTTGGGCCTTCTTTCTTTTTTTTCTTTTTGGCCTCTTTTCTTTTCCTTTTTTTTATTTTTCGTCCGGAGTCTCATCCCGACTTGTGGGGGAATCATAGTCTCCATCATACTTTCCTCACTTGGGACAATGCTCTAATAATGATGATCATCACACTTTATTTACTTACAACTCAAGAATTACAACTCAATACTTAGAACAAAATATGACTCTATGTGAATGCCTCTGGCGGTGTACTGGGATGTGCAATGATGCATCAGTGACATGTATGAAGAATTATGAACGGTGGCTTTGCCACAAATACGATGTCAACTACATGATCATGCAAGCAATATGACAATGATGAAGCGTGTCATAATAACGGAATGGTGGAAAGTTGCATGGCAATATATCTCGGAATGGCTATGGAAATGCCATAATAGGTAGGTATGGTGGCTGTTTTGAGGAAGGTATATGGTGGGTTTATGGTACCGGTGAAATTTGCGCGATACTAGAGAGGCTAGCAATGGTGGAAGGGTGAGAGTGCGTATAATCCATGGACTCAACATTAGTCATAAAGAACTCACATACTTATTGCAAAAATCTACAAGTTATCAAAGCAAAGTATTACGCGCATGCTCCTAGGGGGATAGATTGGTAGGAAAAGACCATCGCTCGTCCCCGACCGCCACTCATAAGGAAGACAATCAATAAATAAATCATGCTCCGACTTCATCAGATACCGGTTCACCATACGTGCATGCTACGGGAATCACAAACTTCAACACAAGTATTTCTCAAATTCACAACTACTCAACTAGCATGACTCTAATAGCACCATCTCCATATCTCAAAACAATTAACAAGTATCGAACTTCTCATAGTATTCAATGCACTTGCATGAAAGTTTTTATTATTGCCATGTTGTTCTAAAGGACTCTCAAAATAATATAAGTGAATCATGAGAGAACAATAGTTTCTATAAAACAAATCCACCACCATGCTGTAAAAGATATAAGTGAAGCACTAGAGCAAAAACTATATAGCTCAAAAGATATAAGTGAAGCACATAGATTATTCTAATAAATTTCAAATCATGTGAGTCTCTCTCAAAAGGTGCGTAAAGCAAGGATGATTGTGGTAAACTAAAAAGAAAAGACTCAAATCATACAAGACGCTCCAAGCAAAACACATATCATGTGGTGAATAAAAATATAGCTCCAAGTAAAGTTACCGATAGACGAAGACGAAAGAGGGGATGCCTTCCGGGGCATCCCCAAGCTTAGGCTTTTTGGTGTCCTTGAATTTTAACTTGGGGTGACATGGGCATCCCCAAGCTTAGGCTCTTTCCACTCTTTGTTCCATTCCATCAAATCTTTACCCAAAACTTGAAAACTTCACAACACAAAACTCAAAATAGAAAATCTCATGAGCTCCGTTAGCGAAAGGAAACAAAACACCACTTCAAGTTACTGTAATGAGCTTATTCTTTATTTATATTAGTGTTAAACCTACTGTATTCCAACTTCTCTGTGGTTTATAAACTCTTGTACTAGCCATAGATTCATCAAAATAAGCAAACAACACAAGAAAAACAGAATGTGTCAAAAACAGAACAGTCTGTAGTAATCTGTAGCTAAGCAAGTTATGGAACCCCAAAAATTCTAAAATAAATTTTTGGACGTGAGTAATTTATGTATTAATCATCTGCAAAAAATAATTAACTAAATAGCACCTTCCAAATAAAAATGTTAGCGATTCTCATGAGCGCTAAAGTTTCTGTTTTTTACAGCAAGATCAAAAAGACTTTCCCCAAGTCTTCCCAACGGTTCTACTTGGCACAAACACTAATTAAACACAAAAAGAACAACCAAAACAGAGGCTAGATAAATTATTTATTACTAAACAGGAGCAAAAAGCAAGTAATATAAATAAAATTGGGTTGCCTCCCAACAAGCACTATCGTTTAACGCCCCTAGCTAGGCATAAAAGCGAAGATAGATCTAGGTATTGCCATCTTTGGTTTTAGGGAAGAAAAGAGAAAAATTATTATCTATGGCATTAATCTTTCTATTTTGATAAAGGACGTGGTTGTTAATGGTAGAAGAAAGATTAAGAATTTTACGGAAATTTGCATCTAAGCTAGCTTTCATCTCTTTGATAGATTCGTTTTGGTAGGAGAGAAAAAGAGATGTGGATTCAACCCTCTCATTCATGGGGTGCCCAAATGTGGTTTTCATCTTTTCATAAGTATCTACGGCATCCCCTTCAAGAAAACCTTCTTCAAAATTAGAATCTAGGACATGCTTAAACGAAGAAGGTAGGGCAACATAAAAGCTCTTTAAGTAAATTTCAATTTGGTATTGGGGCACATAGCTGGCCCGGATCCTTAATAGTCTATCCCAAGCATCTTTCAAAGATTCGTCGAGTAAATAACGAAAAATTCCTGAATCATCTTCGTCAAAATTATTAAGATTCTCATTGATAACTTCGGTAGGTCTTTCCATAGCATCATTTTTTATGAGTTTAGAGAGAATAGAAGGATTGTCAAAAGTACTAAAACTCGGTAGAGAACCCCCAACCCTTTTTGATTCCGACATGGTGAAAGAAAGGTGAGCGGAAAAGAGAGGGCGAATAAAACGGCAAGGGTGAAGTGGGGAGAGGAAAACGAGAGGCAAATGGCAAATAATGTAATGCAAGGGATAAGAGTTTGTGATGGGTACTTGGTATGTCTTGACTTGGTAATGGCGCCAGAAATGACTCGTTGTTGGGAGTCAAATCTTGACTTGACTTGACTTGGCGCGAATCTCCCCGGCAACGGTGCCAGAAATGGCTCGTTGACGGGAGATAACATTTTGACTTGACTTGGTGTGAGCCTCCCCGGCAACGGCGCCAGAAATCCTTCTTGCTACCTCTTGAGCACTGCATTGATTTTACCTTGAAGAGGAAAGGGTGATGCAGCAAAGTAGAGCAAGTATTTCCCTCAATTTTTGAGAACCAAGGTATCAATCCAGTAGGAGATCACACTCAAGTCCCACGCTGTTGGAAATATGCCCTAGAGGCAATAATAAAGTTATTATTTATTTCCTTATATCATGATAAATGTCACTAGTATGCCTCTACTTGACTAGCTTGTTAATCAAAGATGGTTATGTTTCCTAACCATAGACATGAGTTGTCATTTTATTAAACGGGATCACATCATTAGGAGAATGATGTGATTGCCATGACCCATTCTGTTAGCTTAGCACTTGATCGTTTAGTTTGTTGCTATTGCTTTCTCCATGACTTATACATGTTCCTATGACTATGAGATTATGCAACTCCCGTTTACCGGAGGAACACTTTGTGTGCTACCAAACGTCACAACGTAACTGGGTGATTATAAAGGTGCTCTATAGGTGTCTCCAAAGGTACTTGTTGGGTTTAGGATTTGTCACTCTGATTGTCGGAGAGGTATCTCTGGGCCCACTCGGTAATGCACATCACTTAAGCCTTGCAAGCATTACAACTAATGAGTTAGTTGCGGGATGATGTATTATGAAACAAGTAAAGAGACTTGCCGGTAACGAGATTGAACTCGGTATTGAGATACCGACGATTGAATCTCGGGCAAGTAACATACCGGTGACAAAGGGAACAACGTATGTTGTTATGCGGTCTGACCGATAAAGATCTTCGTAGAATATGTTGGAGCCAATATGAGCATCCAGGTTCCTCTATTGGTTATTGACCGGAGACGTATCTCAGTCATGTCTACATAGTTCTCGAACCCGTAGGGTCCGCACGCTTAAAGTTTTGATGACGGTTATATTATGAGGTTATATGTATTGTTGTACCGAAGGTTGTTCGGAGTTCCAGTTGTGATCACAGACATGACGAGGAGTCTCGAAATGGTCGATACATGAAGATTGATATATTGGAAGCCTATATTTGGATATCAGAAGTGTTCCAGGAGAAATTGGGATTTTACCGGAGTACCGAGGGGTTACCGGAACCCCCCGGGGGATTAATGGGCCATAGTGGGCCTTAGTGGAGAAGAGGAGAGGCGGCCAGGGCAGGGTCGCGCACCCCTCCCCCTCCCCTAGTCCGAATAGGAGAAGGAGAGGGGGCGGCGCCCCCCTTTCCTTCCTCTCTCCCTCCTCTTTCCCCCCTTCTCCTAATCCAATACGGAAGGGAGGGAGTCCTCCTGGTGCGCCTCCTCCTGGCCGGCAGCACCTCCCCCCTTGCTCCTTTATATACGGGGCAGGGGCACCCCATAGACACAACAATTGATTTGATCTTTTAGCCGTGTGCGGTGCCCCCCTCCACCATAGTCCACCTCGATAATACTGTAGCGGTGCTTAGGCGAAGCCCTGCGTCGGTAGAACATCATCATCATCACCACGCCGTCATGCTGACGAAACTCTCGCTCAACACTCGGCTGGATCGGAGTTTGAGGGACGTCATCGGACTGAAGGTGTGCTGATCTCGGAGGTGCTGTGCGTTTGGTACTTGATCGGTCGGATCATGAAGACGTACGACTATATCAACCGCGTTGTGCTAACGCTTCCGCTTTCGGTCTACGACGGTACGTGGACAACACTCTCCCCTCTCGTTGCTATGCATCACCATGATCTTGTGTGTGCGTAGGAATTTTTTTGAAATTGCTTCGTTCCCCGACAGTGGCATCAGTGCCAGGTTTTATGCGTAGATGTCATATGCACGAGTAGAACACAAGTGAGTTGTGGGCGATATAAGTCATACTGCTTACCAGCATGTCATACTTTGGTTCGGCGGTATTGTTGGATGAAGCGGCCCGGACCGACATTACGCGTACGCTTACGCGAGACTGGTTCTACCGACGTGTTTTGCACATAGGTGGCTGGTGCGTGTCAGTTTCTCCAACTTTAGTTGAACTGAGTGTGGCTACGCTCGGTCCTTGCGAAGGTTAAAACAACACCAACTTGACAAACTATCATTGTGGTTTTGATGCATAGGTAAGAACGGTTCTTGCTCAGCCCGTAGCAGCCACGTAAAACTTGCAACAACAAAGTAGAGGACGTCTAACTTGTTTTTGCAGGGCATGTTGTGATGTGATATGGTCAAAGCTTGATGCTAAATTTTATTGTATGAGATGATCATGTTTTGTAACTGAGTTATCGGCAACTGGCAGGAGCCATATGGTTGTCGCTTTATTGCATGCAATGCAACCTGTAATGCTTTACTTTATCACTAAGCGGTAGCGATAGTCGTAGAAGCATAAGATTGGCGAGACGACAACGATGCTATGATGGAGATCAAGGTGTCATGCCAGTGACGATGGTGATCATGATGGTGCTTCGGAGATGGAGATCACAAGCACAAGATGATGATGGCCATATCATATCACTTATATTGATTGCATGTGATGTTTATCTTTTATGCATCTTATCTTGCTTTGATTGACGGTAGCATTATAAGATGATCTCTCACTAAATTTCAAGATAAAAGTGTTCTCCCTGAGTATGCACCATTGCCAAAGTTCGTTGTGCCCAGACACCACGTGATGATCGGGTGTGATAAGCTCTACGTCCATCTACAACGGGTGCAAGCCAGTTTTGCACACGCAGAATACTCGGGTTAAACTTGACGAGCCTAGCATATGCAGATATGGCCTCGGAACACTGAGACCGAAAGGTCGAGCATGAATCGTATAGTAGATATGATCAACATAGTGATGTTCACCATTGAAAGCTACTCCATTTCACGTGATGATCGGTTATGGTTTAGTTGATATGGATCACGTGATCACTTAGAGGATTAGAGAGATGTCTATCTAGGTGGGAGTTCTTAAGTAATATGATTAATTGAACTTAAATTTATCATGAACTTAGTACCTGATAGTATCTTGCTTGTCTATGTTGTTTGTAGATAGATGGCCCGTGTCGTTGTCCGTTGAATTTTAATGCATTCCTTGAGAAAGCAAAGTTGAAAGATGATGGTAGCAATTACACGGACTGGGTCCGTAACTTGAGGATTATCCTCATTGCTTCATAGAAAAGTTATGTCCTGGAAGCACTGCTAGGTGTACCACCTGCGCCAGCAACTGCAGACATTGTGAATGCCTGGCAGTCGCGTGTTGATGACTACTCGATAGTTCTGTGTGCCATGCTTTATGGCTTAGAACCGGGACTTCAACGACGTTGAACGTCATGGAGCATATGAGATGTTCCAGGAGTTGAAGTTAATATTTCAAAAGAATGCCCGGATTGAGAGATATGAAGTCTCCAATAAGTTCTACAGCTGCAAGATGGAGGAGAATAGTTCTGTCAGTGAGCATATACTCAAGATGTCTGGGTACTGCAATCACTTCATTCAACTGGGAGTTAATCTTCCGGATGATAGCGTCATTGACAGAATTCTTCAATCACTGCCACCAAGCTACAAAAGCTTCATGATGAACTATAACATGCAAGGGATGGATAAGACGATTCCCGAGATCTTCGCAATGCTAAAGGCTGCGGAGGTAGAAATCAAGAAGGAGCATCAAGTGTTGATGGTCAATAACACCACCAGTTTCAAGAAAAAGGGCAAAGGGAAGAATAAGGGGAACTTCAAGAAGAACAGCAAACAAGTTGTTGCTCAAGAGAAGAAACCCAAGTCTGGACCTAAGCCTGAGACTGAGTGCTTCTACTGCAAGCAGACTGGTCACTAGAAGCGGAACTGCCCCAAGTATTTGGCGGATAAGAAGGATGGCAAGGTGAACAAAGGTATATGTGATATACATGTTATTGATGTGTACCTTACCAGAGCTTGCAGTAGCACCTGGGTATTTGATACTGGTTCTGTTGCTAATATTTGAAACTCAAAACAGGGACTACGGATTAAGCGAACACTGGCCAAGGACGAGGTGACGATGCGCGTGGGAAACGGTTCCAAAGTCGATGTGATCGCCGTCGGCATGCTACCTCTACATCTACCTTCGGGATTAGTTTTAGACCTAAATAATTGTTATTTGGTGCCAGCGTTGAGCATGAACATTATATCTGGATCTTGTTTGATGCGAGACGGTTATTCATTTAAATCAGAGAATAATGGTTGTTCTATTTATATGAGTAATATCTTTTATGGTCATGCACCCTTGAAGAGTGTTCTATTTTTGATGAATCTCGATAGTAGTGATACACATATTCATAATGTTGAAGCCAAAAGAAGCAGAGTTGATAATGATAGTGCAACTTATTTGTGGCACTGCCGTTTAGGTCATATCCGTGTAAAGCGCATGAATAAACTCCATACTGATGGACTTTTGGAATCACTTGATTATGAATCACTTGGTACTTGTGAACCGTGCCTTATGGGCAAGATGACTAAACCGCCATTCTCTGGAACTATGGAGCGAGATACTGATTTATTGGAGATCATACATACTGATGTATGTGGACCAATGAATATTGAGGCTCGCGGCGGGTATCGTTATTTTCTCACCTTCATAGATGATTTAAGCAGATATGGGTATATCTAGTTAATGAAACATAAGTCTGAAACATTTGAAAAGTTCAAAGAATTTCATAGTGAAGTTGAAAATCATCGTAACAAGAAAAAAAAGTTTCTAAGATCAGATCGTGGAGGAGAATATTTGAGTTACGAGTTTGGTCTACATTTAAAACAATGCGGAATAGTTTCACAACTCACGCCACCCGGAACACCACAGCGTAATGGTGTGTCTGAACGTCATAATCCTACTTTACTAGATATGGTGTGATCTATGATGTCTCTTACTGATTTACCGCTATCATTTTGGGGTTATGCTTTAGAGACAGCCGCATTCACGTTAAACCATCGAAATCCGTTGAGACGACGCCTTATGAATTGTGGTTTGGCAAGAAACCAAAGTTGTCATTTCTTAAAGTTTGGGGCTGCGATGCTTATGTGAAAAAGCTTCAACCTGATAAGCTCGAAACCAAATCGGAGAAATGTGTCTTCATAGGATACCCAAAGGAGACTGTTGGGTACACCATCTATCACAGATCCGAAGGCAAGACATTCGTTGCTAAGAATGGATCCTTTCTAGAGAAGGAGTTTCTCTCAAAAGAAGTGAGTGGGAGGAAAGTAGTTCATCATAGAAACCGGTTCCTGTGACGTCTTTACCAATTCATGAGGAAGTTAATGATGATGATCATGGAACTTCAGATCAAGTTGTTACTGAACCTCGTAGGTCAACCATAGTAAGATCTGCACCGGAGTGGTACGGTAATCCTGTTCTGGAGGTTATGTTACTGGACCATGACGAACCTACGAACTATGAAGAAGCGATGGTGAGCCCAGATTCCGAAAAATGGCTTGAGGCCATGAAATCTGAGATGGGATCCATGTATGAGAACAAAGTGTGGACTTTGGTTAACTTGCCCGTTGATCAGCAAGCCATCGAGAATAAATGGATCTTCAAGAAGAAGACAGACGCTGACAGTAATGTTACTGTCTACAAAGCTAGACTTGTTGCAAAAGGTTTTCGACCAGTTCAAGGAGTTGACTACGATGAGACCTTCTCACCCATAGCGATGCTTAAGTCCGTCCAAATCATGTTAGCAATTGCCGCATTTTATGATTATGAAATTTGGCAAATGGATGTAAAAACTGCATTCCTGAATGGATTTCTGGAAGAAGAGTTGTATATGATGCAACCTGAAGGTTTTATCGATCAAAAGGGAACTAACAAAGTGTGCAAGCTCCAGCGATCCATTTATGAACTGGTGCAAGCCTCTCAGAGTTGGAATAAACACTTTGATAGTGTGATCAAAGCATTTGGTTTTATACAGACTTTTGGAGAAGCCTGTATTTACAAGAAAGTAAGTGGGAGCTCTGTAGCATTTCTAATATTATATGTGGATGACATATTGCTGATTGGAAATGATATAGAATTTCTGGATAGCATAAAGGGATACTTGAATAAGAGTTTTTCAATGAAAGACCTCGGTGAAGCTGCTTATATATTGGGCATCAAGATCTATAGAGATAGATCAAGACGCTTAATTGGACTTTCACAACGCACATACGTTGACAAAGTTTTGAAGAAGTTCAAAATGGATTAAGCAAAGAAAGGGTTTTTGCATGTGTTACAAGGTGTGAAGTTGAGTAAGACTCAATGCCTGACCACTTCAGAAGATAGAGAGAAGATGAAAGATGTTCCCTATGCTTCAGCCATAGGCTCTATCACGTATGCAATGCTGTGTACCAGACCTGATGTGTGCCTTGATATAAGTCTACCAGGGAGGTACCAGAGTAATCCAGTAGTGGATCACTGGATAGCGGTCAGGAACATCCTGAAATACCTGAAAAGGGCTAAGGATATGTTTCTCGTTTATGGAGGTGAAAAAGAGTTCATTGTAAATGGTTACGTTGATGCAAGCTTTGACACTGATCCAGACGATTCTAAATCGCAAACCGGATACATGTTTACATTGAACGGTGGAGCTGTCAGTTGGTGCAGTTCTAAACAAAGCGTTGTGGCGGGATCTATGTGTGAAGCGGAGTACATAGCTGCTTCGAAAGTAGCAAATGAAGGAGTCTGGATGAAGGAGTTCATATCCGATCTAGGTGTCATATCTAGTGCATCGGGTCCAATGAAAATCTTTTGTGACAATACTGGAGCAATTGCCTTGGCAAAGGAATCCAGATTTCACAAAAGAACCAAGAACATCAAGAGACGCTTCAATTCCATCCGGGATCTAGTCCAGGTGGGAGACATAGAAATTTGCAAGATACATACGGATCTGAATGTTGCAGACCCGTTGACTAAGCCTCTTCCACGAGCAAAACATGATCAGCACCAAGACTCCATGGGTGTTAGAATCATTACTATGTAATCTAGATTATTGACTCTAGTGCAAGTGGGAGACTGAAGGAAATATGCCCTAGAGGCAATAAGAAAGTTATTATTTATTTCCTTATATCATGATAAATGTTTATTATTCATGCTAGAATTGTATTAACCGGAAACATGATACATGTGTGAATACATAAACAAACAGAGTGTTACTATATGCCTCTACTTGACTAGCTCGTTAATCAAAGATGGTTATGTTTCCTAACCATAGACATGAGTTGTCATTTGATTAAACGGGATCACATCATTAGGAGAATGATGTGATTTACATGACCCATTCCGGTAGCTTAGCACTTGATCGTTTAGTTTGTTGCTATTGCTTTCTTCATGACTTATACATGTTCCTATGATTATGAGATTATGCAACTCCCATTTACCGGAGGAACACTTTGTGTGCTACCAAACGTCACAACGTAACTGGGTGATTATAAAGGTGCTCTACAGGTGCCTCCAAAGGTACTTGTTGGGTTGGCGTATTTCGAGATTAGGATTTGTCACTCCGATAGTCGGAGAGGTATCTCTCGGACCACTCGGTAATGCACATCACTTAAGCCTTGCAAGCATTACAACTAATGAGTTAGTTGCGGGATGATGTATTACGGAACGAGTAAAGAGACTTGCCGGTAACGAGATTGAACTAGGTATTGAGATACCGACGATCGAATCTCGGGCAAGTAACATACCGATAATAAAGGGAACACCGTATGTTGTTATGCGGTCTGACCAATAAAGATCTTCGTAGAATATGTGGGAGCCAATATGAGCATCCAGGTTCTGCTATTGGTTATTGACCGGAGACGTGTCTCGGTCATGTCTACATAGTTCTCGAACCCGTAGGGTCCTCATGCTTAAAGTTTCGATGACGGTTATATTATGAGTTTATGAGTTTTGATGTACCAAAGGTTGTTCGGAGTTCCGGATGTGATCACGGACATGACGAGGAGTCTTGAAATGGTCGAGACATGAAGATTGATATATTGGAAGCCTATATTTGGATATCGGAAGTGTTCCGAGAGAAATCGGGATTTTACCGGTGTACCGAGGGGTTACCGGAACCCCCCGGGGGATTAATGGGCCATAGTGGGCCTTAGTGGAGAAGAGGAGAGGCGACCAGGGCAGGGCCGCGCGCCCCTCCCCTAGTCCGAATAGGACAAGGAGAGGGGGGCGGCGCCCCCCTTTCCTTCCACTCTCCCTCCTCTTTCCCCCCTTCTCCTAATCCAACAAGGAAGGGAGGGAGTCCTACTCCCGGTGGGAGTAGGACTCCTCCTGGCGCGCCTCCTCCTGGCCGGCCGCACCCCCCCTTGCTCCTTTATATATGGGGGCTGGGGGCACCCCATAGACACAACAATTGATTTGATCTTTTAGCCGTGTGTGGTGCCCCCCTCCACCATAGTCCACCACGATAATACTGTAGCGGTGCTTAGGCGAATCCCTGCATCGGTAGAACATCATCATCGTCACCACGCCGTCGTGCTGATGAAACTCTCCCTCAACATTCGGCTGGATCAGAGTTCGAGGGACATCATCGGACTGAACGTGTGCTGAACTCGGAGGTGTCGTGCGTTCGGTACTTGATCGGTCGGATCATGAAGACGTACGGCTACATCAACTGTGTTGTGCTAACGCTTCTGCTTTCGGTCTACGAGGGTACGTGGACAACACTCTCCCCTCTCGTTGCTATGCATCACCATGATCTTGTGTGTGCGTAGGAATTTTTTTGAAATTACTTCGTTCCCCAAACACGCACCTACACAAACAAATAAGAACCTCGCAACCAACGCGATAAAGGGGTTGTCAAGCCCTTCACGGTCACTTACGAGAGTGAGGTCTGATAGATATGATAAGATAATATTTTTATGATAAAGAGAAATAAAGATGCAAAGTAAAATAAACGGCAAAGGAAATAGCTAAGTGTTGGAAGATTAATATGATGAAAGATAGACCCGGGGGCCATAGGTTTCACTAGTGGCTTCTCTAAAGAGCATAAGTATTACGGTGGGTAAACGAATTACTGACGAGCAATTGATAGAATTGAGCATAGTTATGATAATATCTAGGTACGATCATGTATATGGGCATTACGTCAGAGACAAGTAGACCGAAACGATTCTGCATCTACTACTATTACTCCACACATCGACCGCTATCCAGCATGCATCTAGAGTATTAAGTTCATAAGAATAGAGTAATGCTTTAAGGAAGATGACATGATGTAGAGCGATAAACTCATGCACTATGATATAAACCCAATCTTTTTATCCTCAATGGCAACAATACAATACGTGTCGGTTCCCTTTCTTTCACTGGGATCGAGCACCGCAAGATTGAACCCAAAGCTAAGCACTTCTCCCATTGCAAGAAAGATCAATCTAGTAGGCCAAACCAAACTGATAATTCGAAGAGACTTGCAAAGATAAACCAATCATACATAAAAGAATTCAGAGGAGAATCAAATATTGTTCATAGATAATCTGGATCATAAGCCCACAATTCATCGGATCTCGACAAACACACCGCAAAAGAAGATTACGTCAAATAGATCTCCATGAAGATCGAGGAGAACTTTGTATTGAGATCCAAAGAGAGAGAAGAATCCATCTAGCTAATAACTATGGACCCGTAGGTCTGAAGTAAACTACTCACACATCATCGGAGAGGCCATGGAGTTGATGTAGAGGCCCTCCGTGATCAATGCCCCCTCCGGCCGAGCTCTGGAAAAGGCCCCAAGATGGGATCTCTCAGGTACAGAAGGTTGCGGCGGTGAAATTAGGTTTTCATGGTGCTCCTGGATGTTTGGGGGGTACGTGGATATATATAGGAGGAAGAAGTACGTCGGTGGAGTAACGGAGGGCCCACGAGGGTGGAGGGCGCGCCCAGGGGGTAGGCGTGCTGCCCCTGCCTCGTGCCTTCCTCCCTTGTTTCTTGACGCCCACTCCAAGTCTCCTGGATCACATTTGTTGAGAAAATCATGTTCCCAAAGGTTTCATTCTGTTTGGACTCCGTTTGATATTCCTTTTCTTCGAAACCCTAAAATAGGCAAAAAAACAGCAATTTGGGCTGGGCCTTCGGTTAGTAGGTTAGTCCCAAAAATGATGTAAAAGTGTAAAATAAAGCCCATTAACATCCAAAATAGATAATATAATAGCATGGAGCAATCAAAAATTATAGATACGTTGGAGATTTATCAGCCATCGCGCCAGATTTTTTCATGGCCTTCTAGATGTGGTGGGAGGAGATAAGGCTGATTGTGAGAGACAAGGAGTTGTTTGTAAATAGGGAACAAGTGCGGTATATTTTTGCAAAACTAGAGAAGTTTGGTTTGTATGCGTCGGATCTAGATCCGACAGCTATTGGTGAAAGATGGCAGGCACAACATCATCACCAACTCAGGACCTCTTTGATTCGCAGGATTTTGAAAACTCGGGAATAGGACACGGCAATATTACAAGTTTCAAATTGATATTACAAATGTTAGGAGTAATGTTGCACCTACAAAGAGGGAATCTAGGAAGTTTACGTAAGAACTTTCATTACTTTAGGTGGATGCAGCATTATCGTACAAACTAAAATCCACCGCCCTGACAAGCCATTAATGGGCAAATAAATTTTCGAGTCTTAGGCCACTTGATGTTTCAAAAACAAGTTCAGCTTCTGTGGAGACTTTTTCATTGAGGCTTAGACGCTTGCGGTGATAAGCACGCCATTCATTGTTGCGCCAGAGAATGCTAAACCTCATTACCTTGAGCACACTTGCCTCCAGAACAAAGAACCTAGCCAATTTAATCTCAGATGTGCTGCCTCGGTAGTCGATCAAATCAATTTCTGTAAGATGGAGATCAAGGCATTCGATGAGATTGTTATAGTGCAGCACATTTTTCACTTTTGGGTCATTTATCTGCAAAAGAAGAGAACATATTAGAGAAGCTAGCTATATAAGATTGCAGTGTGTCATCAAGAGGTACCAATATCATTCGGTCATACGATAGGGTTGGCTGGCTAGTGATATTTTCTCTCTCTCTCTCTCTGTCTCTCTCTCTCTCTCTCTTTCTCTTTCCTCTCATTGACCTAGGAGCACATGAAGAGCTTGGGCATTTGCTGCCTTCCACTATGTGGCCGATGCCATATTTCTCAAAAGTATGCCACATAATACGCATCGATGTCAAATCAAAAGATTTTGCCACCGCTCTCGCGAGGTGAGAGAGTTGGCACCGCTGTGCACACAGACTCACATGTATAAACAAATCAATCAAACCAACTACACCAGCCTCTCACTCTCCCAAACAAGTGTTTTTATTGCCTTAGTCCTCTCTCTCTCTCCCACGCTAGTGTTTTTTTATTGCGTGAGTTAATTTGGCACCGGAACAAAGTAGGTGATCCAAATTGGGGCACCAGGTGAGCAATGGAGGGGCATCAATGCCAAATGCATCACAAGTGAATTTGGCACGTGTTTTGGCCTACATAGTGGAGGGCCGTTATAGCCCACTTTTGTACTACCCCATATTTAGTGTAAAATTTTGACCATAGATTTACCTAAGTAAATGCCGATGCATGTCACCAAAAATTATACCATTTGAAATTATGTTCAAATATGAATCCAAGGATATAATTTTTAGTGACATGCATTAACATTTTGTCAGTTAAATCTATGGTCTAATTTTGATACTACAAAACAGGAAGAGTAAACCAGGATGGAGGTAGTACTTGCTCTTAGGGTAACCATAGAGTTACTAGTCTAAGTTACTTTCCACTACGACTAGCCTAGGCTACTATATTAGTACAACAACAAAACGATGCAAGTGATCATGTGAGAAAAAAATACTAAAAACATTTCTTTTAGTGCAGTGCGTAGATGATGTTTTGAACACTACACTTGTCATCGTAATTTGGGAAAATTACGAAAAAAATTGAGCTACATTGTGATTACCGTTTACTAATAGGAAATAAGTTTCACCTCGATGAGTAGCTTCTCCGTGCACGGAAAGTATGTAAGGAATCCAACAACTTGATCCAGATTGGGGCCGATAGATTTTATTGCCAAGATCTTCACTTTGCGCATAGACTGGGTCAAGCTTGTGGGAATCATTTTCTGGAAGACGGTCGTAACTACATCAAGAAGAAATTTTAAAATGTGAATTTCAAGAATATGGAGAAGAAGATGAGTGATGTACCTGAACGATTATGGATCCAATAAAGAGTTCGGAGAATTTGGTAGAGGAGTACACCAACGCTATCAACTTTGGCGCGTCAATGACCCTGATTTTTGTTGGACCTTCTAAATCAGATACAAGCAATCTCTCAAGGAAAGGTGCATTCTCAATGACCATAACGTGGAACAGCTGGAGTGATCTCTTCCCAATTGATGTCTTGTTGCGGGGCCAGCAAGACACATAAATCCATCGGAGATTCGTGGAGGCGATGTGGAGGCTAATGAACCTGTGGATCTGCTCAAGACAAAGGTACTCGAGCGTAGTATAGCTGCGGAGCGGGTGCTCCATTGCCTGCTTCGAGATGCCAACGTAGAAGAGGTCGAGCTGCTTGAGTTGAGGGAGAAGAAGGGCGGGCGCGACATTAATCTGGGGAAGATAGCAGGAGTTGAAGCTGGCGTGGTGCAGCATTGGCGTGAGGCGGAGCGCGGACGGCGGCAGAGAGTGACATCGTCCAGCTTCAAAGCTGAGCTCCTCGAGCTCATCTAGGGAGGGGCATAAGAACCACTCGTCGAACTTGGCTTGGACCTAGCAGTTGGTACTAAACATGCGGATGTCAAGGCGTCTGGCTGGCCCAGGGTGCGATGAAAGGATCTTGGAGACTGCGGCCATGCATTTGCAATCCCCGTCACAGAGGCAGCTGTCAATGGTGTGGTTGAGGAGGACGCGGCGCCAGAGGGGGCACCACCGCCGGGAGAGCAGGGCGGTCCGCACGGCAGATTTGGTGGGGAGAAGGCCGATGATGATGAGCAGCATGTCGTTGGGGAGGCTGCTGATGAAGTCCAGGCTCGCCGGATGCGGTTTTGGCTCGAGCCGCCTCCGCTTGTTGGCTGCCTCACTGTCCATCTCAACCGGCGGCGACGCCGGTGTACACGTGTGCTGGTGTGTGTTGTGTGCTGGCCTGCTAGGTGTGCGTGAGTGCGTCCTTTTGTGCATGCCGCCGCGCAGTGGTGAATTGTGCACGAGTGCGTCCTTCGCACGGAAGAAGTGTGTCCTCAATGCGCCCTCAATTTACTAGCGTGCGGGGTGCTACCCCAAGTGGTTTCAACTTTTTTTACTTCACCATGTGTCAGATGGGCCTCTAGTTTACTTATTTTCACCCACTGCCACATGGGCCAGCACACAAAGATAGAGAACACGAGCTAACAAGGAAGCATGTCGACTGGTTGACCGGTCAACTAAACAATATACAAAGCTATACGCTGACACAATGAGCATATAATCCGTCAGTATAGAGAGTTCGAGTGAGAGGGGAGGCCCATGAGAGATAGCATAGAGAGAAAGAGCTACTCCCTTCGTTTGATAATGTAGTGCCAACATTTTTTTAAAGTCAAACTTTTGAAACTTTGACCAAGTTTATAAAGAAATTACTTATATCTACAATATCAAAGATAAATGATAGTATGAATTAAGTACATGTTGTGATGAATCTAATGATCGTTCCAGATGTAAATGTTTTTCTCCACATATACATGGTCAAACGTTTATGAGGTTTGACTTTTCAAAACATCCATATGCTTATGGACATGAGAGAGTCCCTAACTAGAGAGAGAGAGAGAGAGAAATAGAAAGAGTGAGTGAAAAAAGTGTGTGTGCGTGTGTGAAAGAGACATGGACAACACACGATAAAAGTAGAGAAAAGGCATGTGTGTCTTATGCAAACATATCACACATGCATCTTCGACAATAGAATCAAGGTGAGGAGATAGTGTGTGGTTGTGTGCAACTGAGAGAGAAAGACCCCTAGCACATGGCCAAGAGGGTTCTAACAAACAAGGGAGAGAGGTCGAGAGAGACGTACGGAGAAAATGCAGACATAGGGAGGAGAGAGTGTATGTTTGTCATAGAGACATCCCCTGGAGATCGCGATGGGACTACATGGGTGGGAGATTGAGTGGAAAGGTGTGTGCGTGATAGAAGATACCCCGAGAGATATCGAGATAGACATATGGATGGAAGGAGAAAATACGTATGTTCCAGATGGCTAGTGAGAGATAATCATACTTAGGGGGGAGTGCGTGCGCCTATGATGGAGTGAGGGATTATGGTACTTAGGGGAGTGCTTGTCACATAGAGAGAGAACAAGGGCGGAGTGTGTTGGATGGGTCTATATGTAGCGCGAGCGAGACATGTGTATGTGTGAACCAGGGAGATATAAAGTTTGAGAGAGATAGAGGAGCCCCGATAAGGCTGAGTGGTGCGTCAGATAGCTGAGAGGGGGAAAGAGATATTCCATCTGCTCGATAATGCAGTGCATGTAAAAAAATTAGAAGTCGAACTTTGGAAACTTTGATCAGGTTTACGCAAATGTTATTTATATCTACAATACCAAAGATACATCATAGAAAACTACATTTCATGATGAATCTAATGGTATATGTTTTCCGTTCTAGATGTAAATGTTTTTATCCACATACATGGTCCAACTTTGTGATGTTTGACTTTTCAATAAATCTATATGCTATGGACCGAAGAGAGTGCCTAAGTCGAGAAAGATCAAGTGCGTGTGAAGGAGAATGAGTGAGTGTGCAAAAAGAGTATGTGTGTGAAAGAGAAAGGGACAACAAATGATAAATTAGAGAGTGTGTGTGTTTTTTCATTTCTTATGCAAACATATCACGCATGCATCTCCGAGATAGAAAAGCGAGGTGAGGAGATACACGAATATAGCTAGTGCGTGATTGTTTGCAACGGAGAGAGACACCCCTATAGCACATGTCCAATAGAGGTCTGGCCAACAAGGAACAAAGGTCGAGAGGGACACATGGAGAACATGGACGCATGGGGACGGAGAGAGGGTGTGTTTGTGATAGAGAGACCCCCTCAAGATCGTGAGGGGACTATATGGGTGGGAGATCGAGGGAGGTGCGTGCGCGATAGAAAGATGCCCCGAGAGAAATTGAGATAGACCATGCACATGTTTGTGATGGAGACTAAGATTAGCTAGTCATACACATATAGGGGGACTGCGTGTGCCTACATTTGAGTGAGAGACCATCATACTTGGCTAGGCATGAGATTGTGTGTGTGTGTGAGATGGGGAGAGAACGAGGGAGAGAGATAGAGTTTTAGATGGGTCTATTGAGTGCGAGTGAGATATGCATGTGTATGTGTGACCCAGGTAGATGGAGAGTTTGAGAGAGAGAGAGAGAGGAAGAGCTCCAAGATGACAAAGTGGTGCGTGAGAGAGTTACGGGCAACGAGCCAAGGATTTTGTGTGTGTATGATGAGTGCAACCAAGATATTTAGCTTGGACTAGAGAATCATACATAGTGTGAGAGAGAGACCTATAGATGGAGTATATATGCATGCGAACTAGAAAGACCCCCCCCCCACACACACACACAAAGAGAGAGAGAGAGAGAGACGGAGAGAGAGGGATAGGGACCAAAAAGTTTTGTGTGTTGGATGCGTGCGACAGAATTGAAGATTGTCGGTGAGAGAGAGAGAGCAGGAGTCCGGAAGAGGGGGAGGTCGCGTTTTATGCATCAAAGACTAATATAAACCATGTTTCGATATATACTTGCATTCAAATATTTAAATTGCAGAACGTGTTGTCTGCAATCCACACATGAACGGAGATATGCTTATATCAAGCAAGTTCATTAATTTGACTTTCAACATGTTCATGGAGTACTATAATACTATACAACATGCTACTCGATTGAGGTGTTCAATTTTGGATTTAGTTCACTATTTTGACCTGGTGAACGAGCTATTTCATTGAATCAAGATATTTCATTTTGGGTTTGATTCCCGTTTTTGAGTGGGTCAACTATTTGTCATATAGTAAATCGCTAGAAACGAGCATGTAAAAACACATTACTTCCGAGCATCATCTCTCCATCTAAAAAAGAAGTGGCAAGCTAATATTTCAAAATTTGATTCGAATCGACTCGTTAAGGTAGACGTGGATTCTCGCTCTCCCAAAATTTGAACAAACCGTTAAACACCCTCTGCTCAGTGGAATTTGCCCGAGAAAATAAATGGGAGACGCGAAATTACCGGCCTATGTGGGACATGCATCAATTGGCCCGTTGTACATCGAGGGTAGGTTCGTAACTTCATCCAAGCGCGCCTTCTCCTCGGCCGAAATGACATGTGCTGAATAATTCATAAACCATGGTCGACAAAACACCCTCTCCTCGCCCAAAATAGCTTGTGCCCACTATTTCGAAACACGCTCTCCTCGCCCGAAATCGCTCGCGCCCACTATATTTCAAAACACGCCCTCCTCGCCCGAAATCGCTCGCGCCCACTATTTGGGAGAAGCAAAGTTACTCTACTATCCCCGACCCTCAGTACACAGACCCAAGCCGAGAAGCCTAAAGGCAGGGGTAGAACTGTAACTACCCCCACATTTCACACAAATGCATCCGTAAGACATGGTTCCCCCACCCAATTCCCCATTCATACCTCGTGGGCGCCAAATCACCTTCTCCCCGAAAGCTCCATTCTCCCGAGCCACGAAACCTCAGCCCCTCCTCCATGGCGCCCCCACCGCACCAAATTCATAGCCTCCCTCCTCTCTAATCCCAGAGACGTTGCCCATTTGCCGTCGTGCAGTGGGCCGTGTGCCTCTTACTCCGTGCTGCCGGAGCTGCCTTGACGACGGCCGCGTGAACCGTATCGGAGCCGATTCACCCCCGTCGTTGTTCACGGCACCGGAGCGGCTCCAACTTTGGACCCGTCTAGAGCCCCGGCGCTGCTTCCCCGTAGTCGTCGACCATCGCGACATCTCTGCTTCCCTGCCGGCGGTAGCCACCGCAACCGCGCCGGCCTCACCAACTAGGCAGCTGGAGCTGCCTACTTCATCGGGCCGCCAGATAGGTCGCACCCTCATCTCAAATCACTTTATTTAGGCATCAGTTGTATGAATTTTTATTCTGGGCCAATCGATTCCCAATGGGAAGCAGCACCCCTCGAGCCGGCGGAGCTCCTAGGCTGCTGGTTGGCTGGTGTCTAATGTAAGGGTGCAGGGGCACAAGTTCGCCGCAGAAGCAGTGCTTAGATGGCTATCTTAGAGTTGCGTGGGTTGAAGGTACTACCACCGCCGGATCTGGATGGCGGCGAGTCTTTGTGGATTGGCCTGGGGGCGACGCAACCACGGCAGTGCGGTGGGGCGGGGAGTGTGGTTTTGGTCGGGGCCACGAACAGCGGAGGCGGGCTGCTCTGCCGGTGGTCGCTGGCTCTTCGAGGAAGATTCCGAACAGTGTCAGCCGGGAGGCACAAGACGGCCATCAAGCCATCCGGCGTAGATCGGACAGTACCAAAATAAAATAAAATCATGTGACCCCAATTTAATCTTTAGTCAATAGACGTGTGACCACTCTCGTACCTTGTTGTTGATCTCTTAGGGTATTTCTTCATATCAGAGATATGTGTCGTTCTTAACATTATGCGTTTTTGCATCTTCAGCCATACCGTCTTCCGACTCACCGCAGCTGCTCCAACAAGGGAAGCATACACCAAAAGGGAGCTATAGTCCCCACTCAACAGTTCCCTGCATCGAATGCGCGTGCCCAACATGGACAGCCACAACAACTGCAGGGCCATCGACAAGTCAGCACAATATGCTCACTCCTATTGATGGCGGCCAGATAGGTTGTACCATCATCTTACTTGTGTGCAATATTTATGGCTTTGTTATTCATCTAAGCATGGAAAATAGATTATAAAATTTCACTTTATATTCATGCTGATCTCTTACGGGTCTTGTTCAGGACTTAACGATGTTCCATAGTTCAGCTAAGAGACTTGTTCTTTAGGTAACGTTATTCCATAGTTATCGTCCATCAGCTAATGCTATCCCACGGGCTGGTGATTATAGTATTATACCACTTCTAGTGTAACCTATGTTGTTCCTTAATACTTTTCTATGCCATCTAGTTAATCTTGAGTACAAACGATACATATTCTGTATCTTTCATCTGTGTTCTCCCTTTAGTTTTTGAGACCTGTTGCTGCTAGTTAACCCCAGTCCTACTATTTATGTCGTCTCCTACAGGCACTCATTACATAAATCTAACTACTAGTTGTCTTCCATGCATGTCAGATATAATTGCACACATTGATTTATCCACAAGAACCTCACGGAGCAATGTAACGGCCAACAAACTTGACGTCAATGATACCCAATATGATGGAACATGTAAAGGCAGTTCTTCACAAGACTTGCAGAAATATGATGAATCCTATTCACCCCATAAGGTCCTTACTCTAACTTGGCCCTTGATATGGGTACAACATGCATATAATGTCCTGGAGTGCATCTACTCTGTTGCAATGCCTTGTGCTTAGCCTGCTGATCATGCATGTAAATATGGCATGCCGTCCTATTTTTCAGTACCTATTCCATTCATGATAACATGTTTTCAAATTCAAGTACTGTCATTCTACTCTATCGCAATGCCATCTGCTTATTTTGGACATCATGCTTCTCAATATCTTATGCATTGTTATTCATCAGTATGTACTTCATCTGTCTACCATACCATGTTTTTTTACATTGAAGTGTTGTTCTAGTGGTCTCTTGTAATGCCATCTTACTTTCCCAATCATACACGCATATGTTGCCTTACTGTTTTTCTGTATGTATTCCGCTAGCATAGAGTTTTACATTCAAGTAGTGTTTTTTTACACTGTTGTCCTGTCGTATCCCTAGCTCTTACATCATACTCCCTCCATCCGGATTACATGTCGTGGAAATGGATAAAACTGGGTGTATCTAGAACTGAAATACGCCTAGACCCATCCATTTATTTCCGGATGGAGGGAATACATGTCAATATGTCATGCCTTTCTATTCGTCCATACCTATTCCGTCTCTGTTGTAGCATGTTTTATAATTGAAGCATCATTCTTCTATATAATGCATGCAAGGGGAAGACGTCTATGTTAGAATCTTAAGGGTTACAAACCAGGTCTTTGCAAAAGATCCAAATGCCAGGAGATAATAAACCAACTCCAGTTTTCATAGATACTGCTCCAGCATAGAGAAACCCAACTCCCAGTGGTAATAAGCAGATTCCAGTGGCCAAAGAACTAGTCCACTCCAGTCTAGCAAAAATATGTCAACTCCATTCTAAGAAGTGTGTGCATATCCTCACATCATGAAATTTTATAGCATCTGATCATATTTTCTACATGTTTCTCACACATCTCTCTTTTAGAGAATAAGGTTAAACGATAGAAGACTTCCTCCATTGGGATCGTATTCTAGGAAAATATCTTGCGGGAATTCTCTGTGCTCCAATGTTGATGTAAGTACCTGCTGTATATCACTATATTTTTACATCAGCATGTATTTTGTTAATCTGCGTGAATAAAACCTTTATCTGATCTAAAATTAGTTGTAGAAAAATCTTAAAGCCTCCAATGTTCATTTTTGTAAGGAAAACTGCATGGTAGTTTTTGCATACTAAGCTGCATGAGTATACTATCTCATATCATGCACATTACTGAATTGTAGTGCTGCTCTGGTTGCCCAAAGACCTCGGTGAAGCTGCTTATATATTGGGCATCAAGACCTATAGAGATAGATTGAGCCGCTTAATAGGACTTCCACAAAGCACATACCTTGATAAAGGTTTGAAGAAGTTCAAAATGGATCAATCAAAGAAAGGGTTCTTGCCTATGTTACAAGGTGTGAAATTGAGTCAGAGTCAAAGCCCGACCACTGCAGAAGATAGAGAGAAAATAAAAGTCATTCCCTATGCCTCAGCCATAGGCTCTATCATGTATGCTATGTTGTGTAGCAGACCTGATGTGTGCCTTTCTATAAGTTTGGTGGGGAGGTACCAAAGTAATCCAGGAGTGGATCACTGGACAGCGGTCAAGAACATCCTGAAGTACCTGAAAAGGACCAAGGATATGTTTCTTGTTTATGGAGGTGATGAAGAGCTCGTCGTAAATGGTTACGTCGATGATAGCTTTGACACTGAACCTGATGAATCTAAGTCACAAACCAGATACGCATTTATATTGAATGGTGGAGCTGTCAGTTGGTACAGTTCCAAGCAGAGCGTCATGGCGGGATCTACGTGTGAAGCAAAGTACATAGCTGCTTCGGAAGTAGCTCATGAAGGAGTCTGGATGAAGGAGTTCGTATGCGATATGGGTGTAATACCCAGTGCATCGGGTCCAATGAAAATCTTCTGTGACAACACTGGAGCAATTGCCTTGGTGAAGGAATCCAGGTTTCACAAGAGAATCAAACACATCAAGAGACGCTTCAACTCTATTCGTGAAAAGGTCAAGGATCGAGACATAGAAGTTTGCAAAATACATACAGATCTGAATGTAGGAGACCCGTTGGCTAAGCCTCTTCCGCGAGCAAAACATAATCACCACTAAGACTCCATGGGTGTTAGATTCATTACAATGTAACCTAGATTATTGACTCTAGTGCAAGTGGGAGACTGAAGGAAATATGCCCTAGAGGCAATAATAAAGTTGTTATTTTGTATTTCCTTATTCATGATAAAGGTTTATTATTCATGCTAGAAATGTATTGATTGGAAACTAAAATACAGGTGTGAAAACATAAACAAATACCATGTCCCTAGTAAGCCTCTACTAGACGAGCTCGTTGATCAAAGATGGTTAAGGTTTCCTAACCATAGACATGTGTTGTTATTTGATAACAGGATCACATCATTAGGAGAATGATGTGATGGACAAGACCCATCCGTTATCTTAGCATAATGATCATTTAGTTTTATTGCTATTGCTTTCTTCATGACTTATACATGTTCCTCTGACTATGAGATTATGCAACTCACGGATACCAGAGGAATACCTTGTGTGCTATCAAACGTCACAATGCAACTGGGTGATCATAAAGATGCTCTATGATGACCCACAATTATTGGGAATCAATTGTAGCTCTTTTCGATAAGTAAGAGTGTCGAACCCAACGAGCAGCAAAACGAAATGACAAGTAGTTTCTAGTAAGGTAATGTCTGCAAGTGCTGAAATTGTAAGTAGAAGAGTATTTTGATAGAAAGATAATTTGTAATGAGCAAGTAACGATAATAGTAACAGAAGTGCAGCAAGGTAGCCCAATCCTTTGGAGGCAAAGGACAGGCCAAAACGATCTCTTATGATAAGCAAAGCATTCTTGAGGGTACACGGGAATTTCATCTAGTCACTTTCATCATGTTGGTTTAATTCGTGTTCGCTACTTTGATAATTTGATATGTGGGTGGACTAGTGCTTAGGTGTTGTTCTTACTTGAACAAACCTCCTACTTATGAATAACCCTCCCGCAAGCATCCGCAACCACGAGAAAAGTATTAAGAATAAATTCTAACCCTAGTGTCGGGGATATACCCCGCGGTATGATCCGGACAGAGTTATAACCCGGCTGGGACTTGGTAAACCGGCAGGTGTTAAGGCAGGTGGTAAACCGGCAGGTGTTAAGACAGGTGGTAAACCGGTTGGTGTTAAGTCAGACGGTAAACCGGCAGGTTGTTAAACCGGCTGACAGTTAAGACAGATAGGTAAAACAGGCAGTTAACCCAGACGGTAAACCGGCCGGTTGTTAAACCGGCTGACAGTTAAGACAGGGGTTAAGTCAGATGATAACTCAGCAGATATTCTTAAACCGGCAGACAATCTTAAACCAGCAGAAGTTAACTCCTGGCATACAATCTTAAAACCGGCACCAGTTAACTCCCGACAGACAATCTTAAACCGGCACCAGTTAACTCCCGGCAGACAATCTTAAACCGGCACCAGTTAACTCCCGGCAGGCAGTGGTAACTGGGTTGCTAGGAGTTATGAAGCCCTAGATGTTATGAAACCCAATATGTTAAGAAGCCCAGGAAGAGAAGTCATAATAGTTAAGTCTTAAGTCCGAGTTGGACTCTACATGTAACCCGCCCCTTCAACATATATAAGGAGGGGCAGGGCTCCCCAAAGAGGGAGAAGGAGGAAGAAAAAATCTTAAAGGGTTAGGGTTAACTGGGAGAACCGGTTTACGGCGACTTCCTCATGATCATAATGAGAGGTAGCCTCAAACAGCACGTAGGGTTGTTACCGGATGATGTTTCCTGGGGCCCGAAGCTGTCTAAACCCTTGTCTTGCGTTGCATCTCTCGATTCCACTCAACCCCTCTCAAGCTACCACATAGATGCATTGGCCTCACGACTAAGTACTCACACTAGGACATCTGCTGTGACAATTCTACAACACATAGCATTAAACTTTTGGATCCAATCAGTCCCTTACGGAATAGCGCATAAACTAGGGTTTAGCTTCTATCACTCTCGCAACCCATCATCTAATTGCTACTCCACAATGCATTCCCTTAGGCCAAAATATGGTGAAGTGTCATGTAGTCGACGTTCACATGACACCACTAAGGGAATCACAATATACATACTATCAAAATATCGAACACATATCAAATTCACATGATTACTTGCAACATGATTTCTCCCGTGACCTCAAGAACAAAGGTAACTACTCACAAGTAATAATCATGCTCAAGATCATAAGAGTATTAAATAGCATATTGGATCTAAACATATAATCTTCCACCAAATAAACCATATAGTAATCAACTACAAGATGTAATCAACACTACTAGTCGCCCACAAGTACCAATCCATAGTTCCGGTAACAAGATTGAACACAAGAGATGAACTAGCGTTTAAGAGGAGATGGTGCTGTTGAAGATGTTGATGGAGATTGCCCTCCCCAAGATGGGAGAGTTGTTGGTGATGATGATGACAATGAGTTCCCCCTTCGGGACGGAAGTTCCCCTGGCGGAACGCTCCGCCGGAGGGCAAAAGTGCTCCTACCAAGTTCCGCCTTGAGGTAGCGGCGATTCATCCCGAAATTCCTCCTCTTATTTTTCTAGGTCAAAATGACTTACATACCAAAAGATGGGCACCAGAGGTGGGCCGAGCAGGCCACAACTCCCCAGGGGGCACCAGGGGGCCTTGGCGCGTCCAGGTGGGTTGTGTCCACCTGGTGGCCCCCCTCTGGTATTTATTTTCTCCAATAATTCTTATATATTTCATAAAAAATCCCCGTGAAGTTTCAGCTCATTTGGAGTTGTGCAGAATAGGTAGCGTGACGTAGCTTTTCCAGGTCCAGATTTCCAGCTGCCAGAATCCTCCCCCTTGGTGTGTACCTTGCAAATTATGAGAGAAAAGGCATTAGAATTACTCCAAAAAGCATTATCATGGAAAAACATTATAAATAACAGTAAGAAAAGATGATGCAAAATGGACGTATCACTCTACAGGTATCTCCGAAGGTGTTTGCTGAGTTGGCATAGATCAAGATTAGGATTTGTCACTCTGAGTATAGGAGAGGTATCTATGGGCCCTCTCGGTAATACACATCATAAGAAGCCATGCAAGCATAGTGACTAAGGAGTTAGTTGCAAGATGATGTATTACGGAACGAGTAAAGAGACTTGCCAGTAACGAGATTGAACTAGGTATGAAGATACCGACGATCGGATCTCGGGCAAGTAACATACCCATGGACAAAGGGAATTACATATGCTATAATAAGGTTCGACCGATAAAAATCTTCTTAGAATATATACGAGCCAATATGGGCATCCAGGTTCTGCTATTGGTTATTGATGGGAGAGGTGTCTTGGTCATGTCTACATAGTTCTCGAACCCGTAGGGTCCACACGCATAATGTTCGTTGACAATATAATGTTATATGATTTGGTGACCGAATGTTGTTCAGAATCCCGGATGAGATCACAGACATGACGAGGAGCTCTAGAATGGTCCGGAGATAAGGATCGATATATAGGACGATGATATTGTTGGGAAACATTGCATGGGAAACAAAAAAATACTACGCACCACTACTACAGGATGCTGCTAATGCGGCACTACGATGAGAGACCCTTCGACGAAACTGTGTGCGATGCAATAATCGCAAACAGTGGTGTAAAAAACTGTCAAAAAGATGCAAAATGTTTGCGATGACGGATGCATCAAACATGGTTCAGAATTTAGTTGTGTGTGGGATGAGGGGCATACGGTTTAGTTCAATGAATTGTTTTGCGATGAGGCGGAACAAAAGAAACATGCAGTGAGATGAAGGTGTGTGCGATATACATCATAGGGTTCACTCGGATGAACTATTTTTTATTAGGCAACACAAAAGAAACGGTCAGCCAGATCAAGGTGTGTGCGATATACGGCATACAGTTCACTCGGATGAACTGTTTGCGTTGAGCCAAGAGAATAGAAACGGCTCAACTTAACAAGATGTGTGTGATACATGGCAAACAGGTCTGTAATCGGAAACGTGTGGGAAGACCGATAACAACACATATGATATATTCCTGTTAACAAGCCGTGTGTGTTGTGAGCAAACGATTGCTGGTATACAATTGTTAGTGATTGATGAAATCATCACCGATGGGTTCCATTGTTTAGTCCGTGTGCGATGTGATTTGCTCTGTCTACAGAGCATCAACATATATACTTAAAAAGACAGTATTGCAAAACCAAATTAAGCATACAATTACACAATTGACTGCACACATAGCATTTCCACACACCAAAGTAAGCAATTACATGCATACTAAACTAGGAGAAATGAGGATCTAATCATCTACTTATTGTTGCGACGATGCTTGCCATTGCTCTGCTTCCGGCTGGATCCCTGGCCGTTTTGGGGAAGGAGGCACTTCCTCATGTCACCGATCCGCCTGTACATGTCGTAGCTCATGTACGCCTACTTGGCCACGTACACGACGTGAGCTTTGTTGAGTTTCTCCATCCAGGCCGAGTGCCAAGCACGCTTGTCCTTGTTGCAGGAATCCTTAATGTCTTTGTAGTAGGGGTCGATGCTGGCCTCGGCGAGGTGAACCACTGAGTCCTTCTCATGCTCCTTGCTGCCCCAGATCTTGTATTGGCCCTGGATGTCGACAAGATTCTGGCAGGCGATGCCTGAATTATCGAGCGCCTTTACATCATTGGTGATGTCCACTGTAGAGAACATGTAGTGGGTGCTGTTGATAAACCTCGCAAAATGCTCGCAAGGCCTTGTGGCCAGGCAGTAGTGGTATATGAGGACATGGTGGCGCATGCACATCTGGGCGACGGCGACCTTGGGACGAGACCTGACACGAGCATAGGTGTACTCAAGGTCGAACCCGACCACCTTGTACTTCTCCTCGGCAAGCAACAGCTCCATTATGTGGATGGAGTGCTCCACCCAGACCGGGTCGTTGGTGTACAACACCGAGAGGTCCATGAACCTTCTATGGGTGTCCAGCACGGCATGCATGGTGAACTGTTGCTCGTCCTGGTCAGCTGCTCGGAGTGCCATTAGAGCCGCGCAGGATACCCTCTAAGGATTTTTCATGGTGGGTGTGCTTCTTACAATGGTGGGCGCGATCGAAAGGTTGAAGAGACACAAGGGTTAAATGGCCACTGTAATAAATGGGGGCCGGCCGGCCTGCAATCGTCACGTCTTGTCACGACGTTCATAGCGGAGGATTCCAGTGCATGCTTGACAACACCGCACCGCACATGTTTCGTTTGACCACGCGTGGGCTCGAAGAGGTGCCAAATGTATCGTCG
Organism: Triticum urartu; assembly: GCF_056163025.1. NCBI lineage: Eukaryota > Viridiplantae > Streptophyta > Magnoliopsida > Poales > Poaceae > Triticum > Triticum urartu. The sequence continues at coordinate 476,943,325 of NC_141879.1, forward strand.
GTGAGCCTGTTCCCGCGCTACCGCGCAAGCTTCCCGCCCGGCTAGATTGGCCACGAATCGGCTAGAAGAGGGACAAATTGTGGGTGTTTATTGGCAAAAAGCTTTGTAAAAATGAAGTGTGTGGAATGACTTTAGTCATAAGTTTACCCATGGGTGATGAGGTCAAAGTTACACAGAAGGGTGATGATGGACACTCGAGTGCGAAAACTAATTCTGCGCTCTACAGGGCATACTGTTGAAGAAACCAACTATGTGCAATAATGTCGAAGATCGCAGTTGAGTTAGCTATAAAGATCGTGTGCTGTGAGACGGACAAGGTAAACAGATTTGAGAATGGTAAATAAAACCTAAGACCATTGCATATTAAGGTCAAAATAGTGCTACCAATATATGAGGTTCATACGATGCCATTTCAACGATTGTACCACAAAAGCTCAAAATATTACAAGGTTCAAATTCCAGAGTTATATGGCTCAAATTCGAAGATTACAAGGTTCAAACTGATATTAGAAATGAAATTCAGCTCATCAGCTGCAAACGCTCGCGTTGATCCGCTGAACATGGATATCAGAGAGGTTCAAACTAATGTTACCACTTCTAAGTCTGGTTTCGAAACCTCATAATTTTTGCAAGGGGGTCAGCCACTGAGAAGTCATGTATGGGGTTGGCACGATGACTTCCGATTACTCTGTCATCTGAAGTTCCAAAATGACATTCAGCATTTTTGGAGCCTATTCCATTCTGCCGCAGGCGCCGACGCTGATCAACAAACCATTCATTTTTGCAAAATAAATGCAGGGCAAACCTCATTACCTTCAGCACCCTTGCTCTAACAACAAAGAACCTGGCAAATATAATCTCCGGTAAGGTCCCTCGGTAGGAGTTCAAAGTAATTTCTAAGAGATGCAAATCTAGTCATTCGGCGTGATTATTATATTGTATCACATTATCCACCACCGGGCCTAATCTTATCTGCAAAAGAAGGAAATGTGTTAGTGCCTACATGCAATTTTGAACACTACTACAGGCCTATTTGGTTTGCAGGATCTGTAAAATGCACTAACATGCCATCTTCGATCTGACATGATTAACATGGGCATTTGATTATGTTCTAGAAAAATGTAGCCTTCTTCACAAGAGGTTGGAGTGCACTACTGCAGGATGCTACTAACGTGACACTACGATCAGAGACCCTTTGACGAAACTGTGTGCGATGCAATAATCACAAACGGTGGTGTAAAAAGCCCGTCAAAAAAGGTGCAAAATGTTTGCGATGATGGATGCATCAAACACGGTTCAGATTTTAGTTGCTTTTGCGATTCAGGGCATACTGTTCAGTTCAATTAACCGTTTATGAGTAGGAACAAAAGAAACGGGCAGCAAGATGAAGGTATCTGCGATGTACAGCATATGGTTCACTCGGATGAACTATTTGTGATTAGGAAACACAAAAGAAATGGTCAGCCAGATCAAGGTGTGTGTGATGTACAACATACAGTTCACTCGGATGAACTGTTTTGATTAGGCAACACAAAAGAAATGGTCAGCCAGATCAAGGTGTGTGCGATGTACGACATGCAGTTCACCTGGATGAACTGTTTGCGTTGAGACAATATAACAAAAACGGTTCAATACAACAAATACCATAAATATTGCAAGGTTCAAATTCAAAGATTACCACGCCCAAATTCAAACATTGCAAGCTGCGTCATTTCTAAAAAGGGATCAGCCACTGACAAGTCATGTATGGGTTTGACACAATAACTTTCAATTGCTTTGCCATATGTTCTTCCCATATGAAGTTTGGCATTTTTGGAGGCACTTCCATTCCACATTACCAGCCGGCTCTGATAATCATACCATTGATCTTTCCTAATTAAATGCGTGTTCAACCTCTGTACACTCAGCACCTTTGCTCTAGCAAGAAAGAACCTGGCGAGTGTAATCTCTGGTGGGGTCCCTCGGTAGGAGTTCAAAGTAATATTTGAGAGATGCAAATCCAGGCATTCGATGTGATTGTCATTATAAACATCATCCACCGGGCCTAATATGCACTGCAAAAGAAGAGAACGTGTTAGTGCCTACATGCAGTTTTGAACACTACTACACGCCCATTTGGTTTGCAGGATTTGTAAAATGCACCAATGTGTCATCTTTCATCTGGCATGATTAACATGGGCATTTGATTACAATCTAGAAACATTTAGCCTTCTTCACAAGAGGTTGGATTGGATGAAAAAATCCCTAAGAAAGCTAGTACAGATGAATCCAAAGGAGAAATGCTTATGGACGATTGTGACCATATGAATAAAGCAACCAATATGGGGTGGGGGTGTATGTCCTAAAATCCTCCAAAATTCCTTCAGAAATTGTAGTACATTGCCATTGTAAACTTGGGAAAAGGTGCAAAAAATTGATCTCCCTTATGGTTAACATTTAACAGGAAAGGAACATCACCTCGATATACAACTTCTTCAGGCACGGAAAGCATCTCAGGCAACTGAAAACTTGGTCCAGGTTGGGGACGACAGATTCTAGTGCCAAGACCTTCACTATGCCCAGAGTCTGGGTGAAGCTTCGCTGGATGACAAATGTACATACATCTTCAAAACTAGAAATAATGTTGATATCAAGAAGGAGAGGTATATAAGGCAACTGTTGTACCTGAAAGTTGTAGTGTTTGATAGACGAGTAGCCCACACCACTTTCAATTTCGACGCAGAAATGACATTGATTCTTGTTGGACCTTGTTGATCAACTACAAGTAATCTCTCAAGTGAAGGTGTGTCCTGGATGACCATATTGTGGTCCACCTTTTGTGATCTCCCGTTACAGCACCAACAACACACATAAATAGTCCGGAGAGTCCTGGAGGTGATGTGCAAGGTACTCAACCAATTCATCGCATGAAGACAAAGGAACTCGAGTGCAGTACAGCCGCGGAGTAGGCGCTCCATGTCATCCTTTGGGATGCGAACGGCGACGAGCTTGAGGTGCTTCAGTCGTGGTAGAAAAAGAGTGGGCGCATCATTAAGGGGGGATGGCAGATCATGAACTTGGCGAGGCGCAGCGTGGGCGTGAAGCAGAGCACGGACGTTTGCAGCAAGCGCATATGCCCATCATTATACCCTAGCTTCTCGAGCTGATCTATGGCACGGGATCAGAACCACTCATCAAGCTTGGATCGGTCCTTGCCATTGGAACAGAACTTGCCCGCGATAAGGCCTTTGATTGGGCCATCGTGACTGCCGAGGATCTGGGAGAACGCATCCAAGCTTTGGTGATAGCCATGGCAGAGCTTGTGGGCGTCGATGAGGTCGATAGGGGCGCGAAGCCATAGGGTGTGCAACCGCCGGGAAAGGGCGGCTGTCCTCGCCCGATATTTGATTGGGAGGAGGGATATGATGACTATCAACATATCATCGGGGAGGTTGTTGATGAAGTCTAGGCCTGCTGGAGTCGCTTGCTGTTCTTTCTCGACCCGCCTCCGCTTGTTGGCAGCCTCGTTCTCCACCTCATCGGCGGGGACGGAAACCTCTGTCTCCATATTCACGCCGCACTAAGGTGCTTCAGCAGCCCCGGTGTTGCCACTCCCTCCGATGGGGCGCTTCGGCGGCATCCTCGTACACTGATGGCTTTGAGGACTCAGAGCGGCGCCGAGGATGTGAGTGGAGAGAGAGGAATTGTGTGTGTGGCGAGGATGGGGGGTGCGGCCGCTCAGTGGCGCCATTAATATAGACCAGTGGGAGCGAGGCAGGCGGCGGTCCAAGGTTGTCTCGCTTCCCGGTGAGAATGACTACTTAATCTCTAGTATGAATGAAATCTATGCTTAATTACTGAAATTTAATTGCAAAAAATAGATAGTGCTATTGATTTTTAGCTGCATATTTTGACAAGTCGCAGTGTCTCTTGGCTTAGCGTCGAAGTCTGGCTTTAATTTACATACCGTAATCTGAACCGTTTGCATTGAAGAGATGCACAGATCCTGCGTTGAACAACTTGTATGCTTCCCGATGAGCCTCCACACCGAACTGCGCTCGCACGCCTCCTGTTTAGTCAAGCAGCTGTCCACACGGCACCTCCTATAGACATTAAAACCAAGACACATGGCGTCATGTGAATGGTTAACCAAACGCAGACGGTTTGAATTACACAAACTTTTGAGGTATTAAAGTGGCAGCTATTTTTTTCAAAATGCCTTTGTCGCTGTCATTATTCGAGTGCGCCTTCTCTCAAAATGGACACGAAAAATACCACAGCATGTCGGGTGCCCTTCCATGATAGCATGCCAAGTTTCATGAGTTCCAGATGAGTTTTAGATTTACTAGAATTTAAAAACAAAGTATCTCAACATGTTGCCGGCAATCAATGGTGCCCTGGTGTTTGAAATTCATTCCCATTTCTTGCATGCACCCAAGGACACATATTTGATTTTTCAACCAATTTATATGCACTGGAGCATGTGCATGCACTTCAAATTTGAATTATACACATAAATGCATTGAAAACTCAGTTAATGCATAAAAAAGTCCAAACGAACCCCGAAAAATCACAAAAAGCACACAACACTCCTGTTGTTCTACGTTGACACGAGAAAAAAATTGAAAGCAATAAGAGGCAACGGATATCGTTTCGTCCCCAAAGGTGGGACGTTCCCTACCGAAAACCATCATGCTTGTTGTGAGAAGCTCCGGTTTGTGAGAAGCATATACCCAAACCTGCCCCAAATGGGACAAAAAATTTACCACGACATGTTGATGCCGCTCCATGATAGCATGCCAAGTTTCATGAATTTCATACAAGTTTTGGATTTACTAGAATTTAAAAACCAGGCATCTCAATGTTTTGCCCGCAATCAATGCTGCCCTGGTGTTTGAAATTCATTCACATTTCTTGCATGGGACCTAAGCATGCATCCAAGGACGCAGATTTGATTTTTCAACCAATTTATATGCATTGGAGCATGTGCATGTAGTTCAAATTTGAATTGTGCACATAAATGCATTGAAAACTCAGATAATGCATAAAAAATGTCCAAACGAACCCCGAAAAATCACAAAAAATCACACAACACTCCTGTTGTTCTATGTTGACACGAGAAAAACATTTGAAAGCAATAAGAGGCAATGTATATCGTTTCGTCCCCAAAGGTGGGGCGTTCCCTACCGAAAACCATCATGCTTGTTGTGAGAAGCTCCGGTTTGTGAGAAGCATATACCCAAACCTGCCCCAAATGGGACAATATTTTTACCACGGCATGTTGATGCCGCTCCATGATAGCATGCCAAGTTTCATGAATTTCAGATGAGTTTTGGATTTACTAGAATTTAAAAACCAGGCATCTCAATGTTTTGCCGGCAATCAACGGTGCCCTGGTGTTTGAAATTCATTCTCATTTCTTGCATGGGACCTAAGCATGCACCCAAGGACACAAATTTGTTTTTTCAACCAATTTATATGCACTGGAGCATGTGCATGTAGTTCAAATTTGTGACGCCCAGATAATTAGGCTATAGTAATCCCTCGTTAACGATGTCGCGTTACCTCTGTCACTGTAGTTAATCTCGGGTTAGTTCAAAAACCGATTCAAAATTCAAATTCAAACTCAAGTCAAACTAGTAAAGTTTTCAAATGTCAAAACTAAAAAAAGTACAAACGGTGACAACTAATACAAGGGTAATTATGGTGCAACAAACACATTTTTATAAAATGGCTAAATGATTTAAAATGATTTAAACAGAAAAGAAAGAAAATACAAAAAGGGAAAACAAAAAACAAAAAAAGAAAGAGAAAGCCCCCCCTCCCTGGGCCGTGGCCCAACTGGGCCAACCCACCTAGCCCATTCGGCCACACCCACCGGCCCAACCCCTCCCCTCAATAACCCCACCAGGGGGGAAACCCTAACCCAATCCCCGCACCCACTCACCCCCCCTCCTCTCTCCCGATCTGGATCGGGATCCAAAGGAGACCAAAGCCGCCCGGTGCGCTCCCGCCACACGCCGGCGCCTGGAGCTCGACGACCCCGCCACCAGGGGCCCTCCCCACCAGCCTGCTTCCTCCTCTCCGCCGGCCTGCCTCCTCCTCGTCGACGCCGTCCCCGTCCCCCTCCACCACGGTCCACCCCAACCTCCATCGAGCACGCTGCCCCTTCCCTACGCACCCCGGTGAGGACCCCGGTCCTCCTGCTCCCCGTCCCCTCTCGCCGGTGCATGCCTCGCTCCGGTGCCGCGCTCGTCGCGCCCCGGCCCGTGCTCACCGTGGCCTCGCCCCGCCCGGCGTGCCCCTGTTCGCCACCCCCGTACGCGCTCGCCTCGTGGCCGCGCTTCCCCGCTGGCCTTGGCCTCGCCTTCCCCCTCGGTGGCGCTGCTCGTCGGCGGCCCTCCCGGGCGACATCGCACCGTGCCGGGCCAACCCCCCCCTGCGCCTTGCCTCTTCCCTTCACTGTCGCCGGCGCCGTTCCGTGCCCGAACGCGCGTTGGGGCCGTGCCCTGGCCGTGCTCGCGCACGCGCCCGCGCCCCGTGGCGCCCCTGCTTCCCCCCCTCCCCCCCCCCCCCCCCCGCTCTGCTCCGCCTTCGGTCGCGGCCAAGCCAACGCCCGCGGCCCGCCGTCGCCTCGGGCCTTTGCTCGCCGGCGTGCCCGTTCGGGCGACGCCGCGCCCCGTCGGACGCCCACGGTCACGGCCTTGCCCCGGCCCTCCTCGCCCCAGCGATTTGGGCGAACGCCCAGTCGGGCGCCACAACGCCGACCCGCCCGTAACCCACTACGGCCCCTGTGCCACCGACACTAGGGGCCCCACCCCACAGAACGTTTCCAATAAAAAAAGTGAATAATAATAAAAAAATAAACTTAAATAATTAATAAATTAACTAAATTAATTAAGTTAATTAATCCTAGTAATTAATCTAACTAGTCTGTTAGTTAATTAAACAGTAGTTTGTTTAGCCTAATCTCTAATTAACATAGACAGTGTATGACAGGTGGGTCCCACTGGACCCACTGGTCAGGTTGACTAAGTCAACTATGTTGACTGCTGATGTCAGCATGACATCATGCTGATGTCATTAATTCATTTTCGAATTAATTAATTAATTAATTAAATTCTAGAAATTAATAAACTCATTAGAAAATCATATCTATTAATCCGTAACTCGGATGAAAATACTTTCTACATGAAAGTTGCTCAGAACGACGAGACGAATCCGGATACGCAGCCCGTTCGTCCGCCACGCACCCCTAACATATCAAACTCGCTACTTTCCCCCTCCGGCTCCTTTGCCCGAAAACGCGAAACACCGGGGATACTTTCCCGGATGTTTCCCCCCTTCACCGGTATCACCTCATACCGCTTTAGGGCACCTCTAGCACCGATACGTGTCTTGGCATGCATCGTTATGCATCTATTTTCTCAAATATTTATTGTTTCTTCCCCCTCTTCTCTCGCTAGACACCGAGACCGACGCCGCTGCTACCCAGTACGACTACGGAGTTGTCGACCCCTCTCTCTTGCCAGAGCAACCAGGCAAGCCCCCCCTTTGATCACCAGATATCGCCTACTCTTCTCTATACTGCTTGCATTAGAGTAGTGTAGCATGTTACTGCTTTCCGTTATTCCTATCCTGATGCATATCCTGTCCTTGCTACTACTGTAGTTACCATTACCTGCTATCCTACTGCTTAGCATAGGATGCTAGTGTTCCATCAATGGCTCTACACTCTTGTCCGTCTGCCATGCTATACTACTGGGCCGTGATCACTTCGAGAGGTGATCACGGGCATATACTATATACTTTACATAGTTACATTACCCGTGGTACTGTTCGGAGTCGGGGGCTGAAGGGGCAGGTGGCTCCATCCCGGTAGAGGTGGGCCTGGGTTCCCGACGGCCCCCGACTGTTACTTTGTGGCAGAGCGACAGGGCAGGTTGAGACCACCTAGCAGACAGGTGGGCCTGGCCCTGGTCGGTGTTCGCGGATACTTAACACGTTTAACGAGATCTTGGTATTTGATCTGAGTCTGGCTATTGGCCTATACGCACTAAGCATCCACGCGGGGACAGTTATGGGCACTCGACATCGTGGTATCAGCCGAAGCCTTCGTGACGTCAGCGAATGAGTGGCGCGCGCCAGATTGGACCGTAAGCCTGCTCTTGTATTAAGGGGGCTAGTTCTGCTTCCGGCAGCGTATGCAACGTGCAGGTGTGCAATGGGCGATGGGCCCAGACCCCTGCGTCATAGGATTTAGACCGGCGTGCTGACCTCTCTGTTGTGCCTAGGTAGGGCTGCGACGTGTTGATCTTCCGAGGCCGGGCATGACCCAGGAAAGTGTGTCCGGCCAAATGGGATCGAGCGTGTTGGGTTATGTGGTGCACCCCTGCAGGGAAGTTAATCTATTCGAATAGCCATGATCTTCGGTAACAGGACGACTTGGAGTTGTACCTTGACCTTATGACAACTAGAACCAGATACTTAATAAAACACACCCTTCCAAGTGCTAGTTACAACCGGTGATCGCTCTCTCACAGGGCGACGAGGGGAGGATCATCGGTTAGGATTATGCTATACGATGCTACTTGATGTTACTTGGTGAACTTACCATCTACTCTCTCCTACATGCTGCAAGATGGAGGTGGCCAGAAGCGTAGTCTTCGACAGGATTAGTTATCCCCCTCTTATTCTGGCATTCTGCAATTCAGTCCACATATGATACCCTTATTCCATTTGATACCCATGCACATGTAGTGTAGCTCCTTGCTTGCGAGTACTTTGGGTGAGTACTCACGGTTTCTTTCTCCCCCTTTTTCCCCCTTTCCTTTCTTTCTGGTTGTCGCAACCAGATGCTGGAGTCCAGGATCCAGACGCCACCGTTGATGACGACTACTACTACTCGGGAGGTGCCTACTACTATCTGGAGCCCGCTGTCGACGACCGAGAGTAGTTTAGTAGGATCCCAGGCAGGAGGCCTGCGCCTCTTTCGATCTGCATCCCAGTTTGTGTTAGCCTTCTTAAGGCAAACTTGTTTAACTTATGTCTGTACTCAGATATTGTTGCTTCCGCTGACTTGTCTATGATCGAGCTCTTGTATTCGAGCCGTCGAGGCCCCTGGCTTGTAATATGATGCTTGTATGACTTATTTTATTTGTAGAGTTGTGTTGTGATATCTTCCCGTGAGTCCCTGATCTTGATCGTACACGTTTGCGTGTATGATTAGAGTACGACTGAATCGGGGGCGTCACAAGTTGGTATCAGAGCCGACTGCCTGTGGGAATCCCCCTTCCATACTCCTTGGCCGAAGTCGAGTCTAGTCGATGAAAATTGTTTTACTAACATGGCTGTGCGGCTTACGGCCCCACGTCGCCATCGGGTGGTATTAGGATCTTTTATTCCTCGTCTATACTCTGGGATTCTGATATCTCTTCTATTCGGGTAAAATGGTTTTACTAATTATAACTCTAGGTTCTCGTTACCACTTCCTGCCGGAGAGCCTCTTCATTCCAGATGATCGACTGTTTCACCAGAAGGTTCCGAAGATGCTATTCGATGTTTTCGCGAGACGCTTGTGCCCACCGCCTTTGCAAATTCCCTACCACTATTATATCCGTATGGATTTTTGCATACACTTGCCTACATTCAATCCCATTGATCTTGTTATTATAAGATGCCACGAACTGCTCTTCGTTGTTCCGAGAATCCTCCTTGCAGTTCTTTACCACCTGAATAACCCTAAGAATAATTTCTCGCACTTTCCGAGTATCCGCTCATCCCCAGTTGTTCAGGTGTTTCAAAAAAGTCTTTGAAATACTATTCAATCCTCCTAAAATCCTTAGCAGCTTTATTGCTCTGCAAATACTTGTCTACTTGCATTATGGATGCTTCCCATATATCTAGCAATATTCACTAGTATCTTTTGACACCGTCATTTTGATCCTACTGATTCAACATGTGTGCGAATGCACACAATCATCAGTCGACCCTTCTACATTATCTTTCCGGCCCAGACATCATTTTAAACATGAGCTGGTTCTCGACCAATCGGATTGCCATCAATTGTACCCATAAGCATATGCAACTTATCCATCCTTAATCAGAGTGTTTGCTTCTGATCCCTTGGTCGGAAATCATAATTCTTTTGCATTTGAGCTTTGAATTAGTCAGTTGTTTCTATAGTCTGATCTCCTTGCATTGTTCTTCCTCTGGTTGAGTACCGATGCTCACATCAGATCCGTTGAGGACCACCGGATCCTTTGTTGGATTTTATCCGATAGCGTCCTTCATATTCAATCCCTTTGGAAGTTCTTTCTCCATTGGTAAATCCTATCCTCTGATTGACCAACCATGCTCTGCTTTCGAGCTTGTTGTATTTACTATTGAAACTTGTGGTATATGTTTCCACGATACCCTGACGGGTTGGACCTATGCCTTCCTTAATATGTGTAAACTCGAAAGTTTTCACGAGTCATACTCTTCTGGTGTTTTGCTAGATAAAATCTCAACACTACAACTTCTTCGAGAGTGAGAGGTGAATGGAAGGGTATACATTGAAGAAGTGGGAGTCGACCTTGAACTTTGTGTTCATGCCCATGGACACGACGTAGATCCTACCATAGAAGCTTCTTGTAATAATAACTATTTCGTTGATATAATATCATCTGGTATCTGTGAACTGATCCTATGCAATCTTGGTTTTGACCATATTTTCTCTTTGATCTCATTTCTCGGACAAGTTAAAGCACTTGTCTTTTGCAAGTCAATACACCAGTCTAACCTCTACCTTGATCTACCGTCGAGTATTACCCTCTGGTATCTCGAGAATATCTAAGAACTGTGTTGCATCTTATGAGTCTCCATCAGCTATTATTTCTCACTGATTCCAATTTCTCATGGGTTCTGAGTTGTTAGTCGCTCAAGAACACCGGTAAGTAAACCGATTCCGCACTCTGGTTTGATAACTCTAAGTAATCTTCGTTGCTTATGAGTTTAATAATCCTTCAAGTCATTCCTAGCCTAATCGACTATATCATTATCATGCAAACTGTTAATTGTGCTACCTGGTCCTTCTTCCCAGAGCACAAATTTTTGACGATGAGCTAAGCTTACGTCGATCTTTCCTCATCATATCATTTTGCTTTGGACAACAAGCTCGTTTTCGAGTTTGTGTCGTACCCATGGTTCCAATAACCTCTTTCTTCATCATTCCTTTGACTTGATGTCATTGCTGATCGTTTACATCTTCAGGTAATCTCTCGACAAATGTGTCGTGATCATTATCAACATTCTAAGCTCTTCCAGAATATCAATCAAATTCATGATGAGAAATACCATCCTTTGCCCTCGAAGATTTGGGTTATCATCGACAACATTATTGCCTTCCGTTCAACACAAACTTGATCTTGTTTTGTGTTGTACCTTCAGTTCCTTGCTATCCAACTTATGTTATGTTCTACCGTGGAGTGTTACCATCTTTTATGTCAAGAAGGTCGTGAGAATTTCACCACCTCTTAAGAATTCTTGGTATGGTGATACTTCTCACCATCACCATTCTTTCTTGGTACCCGTGTTGTTTCTAACCGGAATACCGACAATTGAACTATGAGGTGTGAATTCAAAACTTCTAGCAACCCTATTGCTTTGAAGCGAATGGTCGAGTTTCATTCTAATTCTCTTGTTCGTCAAGTCACCATTCTAACATTGATCATGCAACCCAGCCCATATTTCGGGTGCACCTTTCAACCCATGTTTAATTGTGTATGTTTTCCTCCAGCATACATCATTAAGTCATTTGATCTGGCTAATGTTATCTCCTTGTTCACATAATTGTGGAAATCCATCCTTTTTGGAAATGTCAATGAATTATCGCTGAGTCAATCAGCCACCTCCTCACCTCTCCTTGGTTTAATGATGAACTCTTGTGTTGATACTCACTCCCATAGTTCATTTACCGAGGATCTTACAATGTCATCTCGACAGTTTGTGTTGCACTTTTCTTCTCAAGCATTCTGAGTCTGAGTTATCCTGACACCAATCAGATCTGAATCTCGGTCAGATATGGTGATTGGAACATATTCCCAAGAGTTATAACAATGGTCTTTATGTGACCCGGTAAGGTGTTGTCATGCCTAACACACTTGGCTGGAGGACCTATTGTTATAGCTTACTTCTAGCAAGGTTATCTATTCTTCCACGAGGAAATGGTAAGACTTATTCTATAAGTTCTTCCTGATGAATCCTTTGTGAATCCAAAGTCCGACCTTTGCTTGAAGACCATGTTAATGCTATCTCGAAACATGTCTATGGTACTCCGATTTTCAACAAGAAAATTTAAAGCCCAATGCCAAATGTTTCCTGCTCAATTATCCAAACACAGCTGTATGGGTAATGTCGTGAAATTTCTCTCCCCTTACCTAAAAGGGTTTTCTACTTTATATCCTATCAAGGATATCTTGCTCTGCTTGTCCTTGGGAAGGATATACCCTTGAAATATGTGTTTAAACACATTTTCCCTTCCATTGTTTGGTTTAATCTGATAGACATAATTTCCTTTCCATTGTTTTGTTTAACCTTTCTGTGATCTATATGACCTAAGTAGAAATATCTCCCGGCTTATGTAAACACCGTGGTGTACAACTCGGTCAGTAAGACCCTGTACTATTGTTGATGACATTCCGGTAACCACCGATGGACGAGAACTTTGCCTACTGGTCCGCCTCGTTCAACGAGCAGGAAAATGGTTCTCTTTGCCCCTCGCCCTTGGTACCTATGTTGTTGCCAACATGGCCGACAGACTATCCTCTGACATGCCTTGCTTACACGATCGTGCAAGATATCACCGACCTTCCTACTTTTAACCACATGGTGGGCACATAACCCATAGTTCCACAGGATCGAAACCTGACTCTCCTGTACACCCCTGTTTCTAAAGTCATTCCTCACGCTTGGCTTCGTAGGAAAGATCACGGGCCACCGTCCTAGTGATCTATTCTAGTAACAGACGCAATATTCAATCTCGTTGCTCTGGACCCCTTTCGCATGTTGTTTCAGACATCGAACGATTACCTATCCATTTGAAACTTCTCATGGTACCTTCTTACTTTACTCTCGATATTTTCTTAATTATCTATTCGAGAGTTACTTTCTACCACATTCCCTGAGTTATCTGCTAGATAGCCAACCTTGTAAGGTCCGTTCTTCCGCAGTTACCCCTTACCTATTCATAGGTACGTTGGAGATCCCGAAGAAAAGGACGACTTCACCATGATGACCTGAAGCAGAGGAATGAAGACGTCAATGTAATGGATCGACCTGTTCGAGGAGAGCAACCAAGACCGAGAAGATCAGTTAGATTTTTCGTAACCCAATCCCTTCCCCCTTGCCTCCCCTCTTAAATCTCGGGACGAGATTTCTTGTAGTGGAGGAGAATTGTGACGCCCGGATAATTAGGCTACAGTAATCCCTCGTTAACGATGTCGCGTCACCTCTGTCACTGTAGTTAATCTCGGGTTAGTTCAAAAACCGATTCAAAATTCAAATTCAAACTCAAGTCAAACTAGTAAAGTTTTCAAATGTCAAAACTAAAAAAATACAAACAGTGACAACTAATACAAGGGTAATTATGGTGCAACAAACACATTTTTATAAAATGGCTAAATGGTTTAAAATGATTTAAACAGAAAAGAAAGAAAATACAAAAAGGGAAAACAGAAAACAAAAAAAAAGAGAAAGCCCCCCTCCCTGGGCCGTGGCCCAACTGGGCCAACCCACCTAGACTATTCGGCCACACCCACCGGCCCAACCCCTCCCCTTAATAACCCCACCAGGGGGGAAACCCTAACCCAATCCCCGCACCCACTCACCCCCTCCTCTCTCCCGATCTGGATCGGGATCCAAAGGAGACCAAAGCCGCCAGGCGCGCTCCCGCCACACGCCGACGCCCGGAGCTCGACGACCCCGCCGCTAGGAGCCCTCCCCACCGGCCTGCTTCCTCCTCTCCGCCAGCCTGCCTCCTCCTCCTCGACGCCGTCCCCATCCCCCTCCACCACGGTCCACCCCGACCTCCATCGTGCACGCTGCCCGTTCCCTACGCACCCCGGTGAGGACGCCGGTCCTCCTACTCCCCATCCCCTCTCGCCGGTGCATGCCTCGCTCCGGTGCCGCGCTCGTCGCACCACGGCCCGTGCTCACCGTGGCCTCGCCCCGCCCGGCGTGCCCCTATTCGCCACCCCCGTACGTGCTCGCCTCGTGGCCGCGCTTCCCCGCGGGCCTTGGCCTCGCCTTCCCCCTCGGTGGCACTGCTCGTCGGCGGCCCTCCCGGGCGACACCGCACCGTGCCGGGCCGCTCCCCCCCTACGCCTTGCCTCTTCCCTTCACTGTCGCCGGCGCCGTTCCGTGCCCGAACGTGCATCGGGGCCGTGCCTTGGCCGTGCTTGCGCATGCGCCCGCGCCCCGTGGCGCCCCTGCTTCCCCCCCCCCCCCCCGCTTTGCTCCGCCTTCGGCCGCGGCCAAGCCAACACCCGCGGCCCGCCGTCGCCCCGTCGGACGCCCACGGTCACGGCCTTGCCCCGGCCCTCCTCGCCCCGGCGATTTGGGCGAACGCCCAGTCGGGCGCTGCAACGCCCGACCCGCCCGTAGCACCCGTAACCCACTACGGCCCCTGTGCCACTGACACTAGGGGCCCCACCCCATAGAACGTTTCCAATAAAAAAAGAGAATAATAATAAAAAAATAAATAAACTTAAATAATTAATTAATTAACTAAATTAATTAAGTTAATTAATCCAAGTAATTAATCTAACTAGTCTGTTAGTTAATTAAATAGTAGTTTGTTTAGCCTAATCTCTAATTAACATAGACAGTGTATGACAGGTGGGTCCCACAGGACCCACTGGTCAGGTTGACCAAGTCAACTCTATTGACTGCTGATGTCAGCATGACATCATGCTGATGTCGTTAATTCATTTTCAAATTAATTAATTAATTAATTAAATTCCAGAAATTAATAGAATCTTTAGAAAATCATATCTTTTAATCCATAACTCGGATGAAAATACTTTCTACATGAAAGTTGCTCAGAACGACGAGACGAATCCGGATACGCAGCCCATTCGTCCGCCACGCACCCCTAACATATCAAACTCGCTACTTTCCCCCTCCGGCTCCTTTGCCCGAAAACGCGAAACACCGGGGATACTTTCCCGGATGTTTCCCCCCTTCACCGGTATCACCTCATACCGCTTTAGGGCACCTCTAGCACCGATACATGTCTTGTCATGCATTGTTATGCATCTATTTGCTCAACTATTTATTGTTTCTTCCCCCTCTTCTCTCGCTAGATACCGAGACCGACGCCGCTGCTACCCAGTACGACTACGGAGTTCTCGACCCCTCTCTCTTGCTAGAGCAACCAGGCAAGCCCCCCCTTTGATCACCAGATATCGCCTACTCTTCTCTATACTACTTGCATTAGAGTAGTGTAGCATGTTACTGCTTTCCGTTATTCCTATCCTGATGCATAGCATGTCCTTGCTACTACTGTAGTTACCATTACCTGCTATCCTACTGCTTAGCATAGGATGCTAGTGTTCCATCAGTGGCTCTACACTCTTGTCCGTCTGCCATGCTATACTACTGGGCCGTGATCACTTCGGGAGGTGATCACGGGCATATACTATATACTTTACACAGTTACATTACCTGTGGTACTGTTCGGAGTTGGGGGCTGAAGGGGCAGGTGGCTCCATCCCGGTAGAGGTGGGCCTGGGTTCCCGACGGCCCCTGACTGTTACTTTGTGGAGGAGCGACAGGGCAGGTTGAGACCACCTACGAGAGAGGTGGGCCTGGCCCTGGTCGGTGTTCGCGGATACTTAACACGTTTAACGAGATCTTGGTATTTGATCTGAGTCTGGCTATTGGCCTATACGCACTAACCATCCATGCGGGGACAGTTATGGGCACTCGACGTCGTGGTATCAGCCGAAGCCTTCGTGACGTCAGCGACTGAGTGGCGCGCGCCGGATTGGACCGTAAGCCTGCTCTTGTATTAAGGGGGCTAGTTCTTCTTCCGGCAGCGTACGCAACGTGCAGGTGTGCAATGGGCGATGGGCCCAGACCCCTGCGCCATAGGATTTAGACCGGCGTGCTGATCTCTCTGTTGTGCCTAGGTAGGGCTGCGACGTGTTGATCTTCCGAGGCCGGGCATGACCCAGGAAAGTGTGTCCGGCCAAATGGGATCGAGCGTGTTGGGTTATGTGGTGCACCCCTGCAGGGAAGTTAATCTATTCGAATAGCCGTGATCTTCGGTAACAGGACGACTTGGAGTTGTACCTTGACCTTATGACAACTAGAACCGGATACTTAATAAAACACACCCTTCCAAGTGCCAGTTACAACCGGTGATCGCTCTCTCACAGGGCGACGAGGGGAGGATCATCGGTTAGGATTATGCTATACGATGCTACTTGATGTTACTTGGTAAACTTACCATCTACTCTCTCCTACATGCTGCAAGATGGAGGCGGCCAGAAGCGTAGTCTTCGACAGGATTAGTTATCCCCCTCTTATTCTGGCATTCTGCAGTTCAGTCCACATATGATACCCTTATTCCATTTGATACCCATGCATATGTAGTGTAGCTCCTTGCTTGCGAGTACTTTGGATGAGTACTCACGCTTGCTTTCTCCCCCTTTTTCCCCCTTTCCTTTCTTTCTGGTTGTCGCAACCAGATGCTGGAGTCCAGGAGCCAGACGCCACCGTTGATGATGACTACTACTACTCGGGAGGTGCCTACTACTACGTGCAGCCCGCTGTCGACGACCAAGAGTAGTTTAGTAGGATCCCAGGCAGGAGGCCTGCGCCTCTTTTGATCTGTATCCCAGTTTGTGTTAGCCTTCTTAAGGCAAACTTGTTTAACTTATGTCTGTACTCAGATATTGTTGCTTCCGCTGACTCGTCTATGATCGAGCTCTTGTATTCGAGCCTTCGAGGCCCCTGGCTTGTAATATGATGCTTGCATGACTTATTTTATTTGTAGAGTTGTGTTGTGATATCTTCCCGTGAGTCCCTGATCTTGATCGTACACGTTTGCGTGTATGATTAGTGTACGACTGAATCGGGGGCGTCACAAAATTTGAATTGCGCACATAAATGGATTAAAGACTCAGATAATGCATAAAAAATGTCCAAACGAACCCCGAAAAATCACAAAAATTCACAAAAGACTCCTGTTGTCCATGTTGACACGAGAAAAAAATTTGAAAGCAATAAGAGGCAATGGATATCATTTCGTCCCCAAAAGTGGGACGTTCCCTACCGAAAACCATCATGCTTGTTGTGAGAAGCTCCGGTTTGTGAGAAGCATATACCCAAACCTGCCCCAAATGGGACAAAAATTTTACCACGGCATGTTGATGCGCTCCATGATAGCATGCCAACTTTCATGAATTTCAGATGAGTTTTGGATTTACTAGAATTTAAAAACCAGGCATCTCAATGTTTTGTCGGCAATCAACGGTGCCCTGGTGTTTGAAATTCATTCCCATTTCTTGCATGGGACCTAAGCATGCACCCAAGGACACAGATTTGATTTTTCAACCAATTTATATAAACTGGAGCATGTGCATGTAGTTCAAATTTGAATTATGCACATAAATGCATTGAAAACTCAGTTAATGCAAAAAAATGTTCAAACGAACCCCGAAAATCACAAAAAATAACCCAACACTCATGTTGTTCTATGTTGACACGAGAAAATTTTTGAAAGAAATAAGAGGCAATGGATATCGCTTCACCCCCAAAGGTGGGGCTTTCCCTACCGAAACCATCATGCTTGTTGCGAGAAGCTCTGGTTTGTGAGAAGCATATACCCAAACCTTCCCTGAATGGGACAAAAGATTTACCACGCCATGTTGATGCCACTCCATGATAGCATGCCAAGTTCTATGAATTTCAAACGAGTTTTGGATTTACTAGAATTTAAAAACCAGGCATCTCAATGTTTTGCGGGCAATCAATGGTGCCCCAGTGTTTGAAATTCATTCCCATTTCTTGCATGGGACATAAGGATGCACCCAAGGACAAAGATTTGATTTTTCAACCAATTTATATGCATTGGAGCATGTGCATGTAGTTCAAATTTGAATTATGCACATAAATGCATTGAAAACTCACTTAGTGCATAAAAATGTCCAAACGAACCTTGAATAATTCCAATTCTTTTATGACACATATATAGTTGCATGATCACTGCAGATAAAAGGTCTAGCAAGTCAAACACCGTCCATGGCTGCTGTGACCCTATTATGTAATTCAAATCAAGACGAAAAAACAAGTAGATCCCACACAGTTTATTATAACCAACCGTGTGAGATGCAGCACAAAATATCTTTGGACCGTGTCTGAATAAGGGACCGTGTCTGATGACACTTTGTGCGCCAGTTTTTTGGCTGAAGTGATTCCAAATTTTCGGCTTCCGTGGAAATATCTACCTCCCCGCCCTCTCCCTTACCAAAATCCACATTTCCTCTATTTCCGCCTTCCTTTCCAAGTTGAAACCTTCACTCCTTGCTTGCAGCACCGCCGCCTCCTCGCCGGCAACCCTCCTTCACGCTACTCGGCCTCACCTGTCCAAACAGGTAATCCACACCCGACCCCCATCCTCCTCCTCCTTCCACATCCCACATGCCCCAACCGCCGGCGCGACCACGACACCTTCCACCAAAATCCCCGACCCCTCCACCAAATAAGCGCCAGCCTAAGCCATGGTGCACGCAATATAGCCAGGACCTCAAGGAGCATTTGGCAGCAGAGAAGCAAATCGCGGCCGCACGCGCGGATGAGGTCGCGATGGCTTTCATTCATGCCGACCCCCAGATCTTGGAGGAGCACCTCGCCGTCGAGGCCACCGTTGACGCCTCGCGCGCCGACGTCGCTGCTACGTCTCCAACGTATCTATAATTTTTTATTGTTCCATGCTATTATATATTCTGTTTTGGATGTTTAATGGGCTTATTTATACACTTTTATATTATTTTTGGCAATAACCTATTAACCGGAGGCCCAGCCCAAATTGTTGTTTTTTTGCCTATTTCAGTGTTTCGCAGAAAGAGAATATCAAACGTTGTCCAAACGGAATGAAACCTTCGGGAGCGTGATTTTTGGAACAAACGTGATCCAGAGGACTTGGAGTGGAAGTCAAGAAACCAACGAGGAAGCCACGAGGCAGGGGGTGCGCCTACCCCCTGGGCGCGCCCTCCACCCTCGTGGGCCCCTCGTGGCTCCACCAACCTACTTCTTCCTCCTATATATACCTACGTACCCTGAAAACATCAGAGAGAACCATGAAAACCTAATTCCACCGCCGCAACCTTCTGTACCCGGCGCTCCGCCGGAGGGGGCATTGATCACGGAGGGCCTCTACATCAACACCATAGCCTCTCTGATGATGTGTGAGTAGTTTACCTCAGACCTTCGGGTCCATAGTTATTAGCTAGATGGCTTCTTCTCTCTCTTTGGATCTCAATACAAAGTTCTCCTCGATTTTCTTGGAGATCTATTCGATGTAATCTTCTTTTGCGGTGTGTTTGTCGAGATCCAATGAATTGTGGGTTTATGATCAAGATTATCTATGAACAATATTTGAATCTTCTCTGAATTATTTTATGTATGATTGGTTATCTTTTCAAGTCTCTTCGAATTTTCACTTTGGTTTAGCCTACAAGATTGATCTTTTTTGCAATGGGAGAAGTGCTTAGCTTTGGGTTAAATCTTGCGGTGCTTGATCCTAGTGATAGAAAGGGAAATGACACGTATTGTATTGTTTCCATCGAGGATAAAAAGATGGGGTTTATATCATATTGCATGAGTTTATCCCTCTACAGCATGTCATCTTGCTTAAAGCGTTACTCCGTTCTTATGAACTTAATACTCTAGATGCATGCTGGATAGCGGTCGATGTGTAGAGTAATAGTAGTAGATGCAGGTAGGAGTCGGTCTGCTTGTCACGGACGTGATGCCTATATACATGATCATGCCTAGATATTCTCATAATTATTCGCTTTTCGATCAATTCCTCGGCAGTAATTTGTTCACCCACCGTAATACTTATGCTATCTTGAGAGAAGCCACTAGTGAAACCTATGGCCCCGGGTCTATTTACCATCATACAAGTTTCCAATCTATTTTATTTTGCAATCTTTACTTTCAATCTATATCATAAAAATACCAAAAATATTTATCTTATTATTATCATCTCTATCAGATCTCACTCTTGCAAGTGGCTGTGAAGGGATTAACAACCCCTTTATCGCGTTGGTTGCGAGGTTCTTATTTGTTTGTGTAGGTACGAGGTGACTCGCGCATGGTCTCCTACTGGATTGATACCTTGGTTCTCAAAAACCGAGGGAAATACTTATGCTGCTTTGCTGCATCACCCTTTCCTCTTTAAGGGAAAACCAACGCATGCTCAAGAGGTAGCAAGAAGGATTTCTGGCGCTGTTGCCGGGGAGATCTACGCCAAGTCAAGACATACCAAGTACCCATCACAACTCTTACCCTTCGCATTACATTATTTGCCATTTGCCTTTCGTTTTCCTCTCCCCCACTTCACCCTTGTCTTTTTATTCGCCCTCTTTTCCGTTCGCCTCTTTTTCCTTCCTGCCTTCTGTGTGCTCATTATTTTTTTTGCAATTTGTTGCCTTCATGTCTGAAACTGGGGAGGTTATCATTGATAAGGATAATAATATGGAAAACTTTGATGCTATTGATGATCCTCTTGAAAATCCTACTATTTTACACACTAAAAGGTTTCGGATTGGTAGCGGTAATATTATTGGGAAGGGAGTTATTCAAGATTTCTTTACTTGTTCCGGTGCTTTTCCCACCATGAGCGGGTCTATTCTTCATAAAACTAGTAGTCTCGCGGATGCTATATCTTTGCTCATAGTTGAACTTGAAAGACAATTTTTACATATGCATCCTTCCATACAAAGGATTTTCCTAGAATTTTCTAATATTGAACATTCTTCTGTTAAGCGAGCAGCGACCATCTTTTTAGCTCATGAGTTCAGATTTATAATAAAAGAGGCCAATGAAATTTTTGCGCATTATAGGGTGGATGCCGGTCGTCCTCCCATAGAAGCAATCTTTTTTTATCAAGAAGACATTATGCGTTTACGATGCTTAGATCATGTTGCTTTTAATGAAAACCTTAGAAAAAAGGTTCCTACCGATGTCCTTGTTGATAGGATCTCTGAATTTAATGATAATTTTGCTATCCAGAATAATGGGTTGGGTTTTTCCCTTGAACAAAGACTCATGACTTTTTGCCAAAAGAATGCTTATAATGATGAATTGGTTGTGCAATATGAGGGGCCAAAGGAGGAACCAATACCTCTCAAGCTTGATCTTGGGGACTTTTGTCCCATTAAATTTAGCCCTTTTGATTACTTTTGCTTGCCACAAAGAAAACTTGCTGCTGAGCGTTGGGAGTATGAGATGAATTTTCACGATTTACCTTATCATTATCATGGCAATACCTAGATCTATCCTCGCTTTTATGCCTAGCTAGGGGCGTTAAACGATAGCGCTTGTTGGGAGGCAACCCAACTTTATTTTTATTCATTTATTTTTGTTCCTGTTTAGTAATAAATAACTTATCTAGCCTATGTTTTGGTTGTTTTTTTTGCATTTAATTAGTGTTTGTGCCAAGTAGAACCGTTGGGAAGACTTGGGGAAAGTCTTTGCGATCTTGCTGTAAAAAACAGAAACTTTAGCGCTTGCGAGAATTGCTGACATTTTTTATTGAAGAGTGATATTTAGTTAATTATTTTTGCAGATGATTAATAGATAAATTCCTCACGTCCAGAAATTTATTTTAGAATTTAGGGGTTCCAAAAGTATGCGTTTGATACATATTACTACATACTGTTCTGTTTTTGACAGATTCTGTTTTTCGTGTATTGTTTGATAATTTTGATGAATCTATGGCTAGTAATGGAGTTTATAAACCATAGAAAAGTTGGAATACAGTAGGTTTAACACCAATATAAATAAAGAATGAGTTCATTACAGTACCTTGAATTGGTGTTTTGTTTTCTTTCGCTAACGGAGCTCACGAGATTTTCTGTTAAGTTTTTTGTTGTGAAGTTTTCAGGTTTTGGGTAAAGATTTGATGGATTATGGAACAAGGAGTGGCAAGAGCCTAATCTTGGGGATTCCCAAGGCACCCCAAGGTAAAATCCAAGGACACCAAAAATCCTAAGCTTGGGGATGCCCCAGAAGGCATCCCCTCTTTTGTCTTCGTTCATCGGTAACTTTACTTGGAGCTATATTTTTATTCACCACATGATATGTGTTTTGCTTGGAGCGTCTTGTATGATTTGAGTCTTTGCTTTTTAGTTTACCACAATCATCCTTGCTGTACACACCTTTTTAGAGAGACACACATGAATCGGAATTTATTAGAATACTCTATGTGCTTCACTTTATCTTTTGAGCTATATAGTTTTTGCTCTAGTGCTTCACTTATATCTTTTAGAGCACGATGGTGGTTTTATTTTATAGAAATAATTAATCTCTCATGCTTCACTTATATTATTTTGAGAGTCCTTTAGAACAGCATGGTAATTTGCTTTTAGGAATAATAAAAGCTTTCATATAAGTGCATTGAATACTATGAGAAGTTTGATACTTGGTAATTGTTTTGAGATATGGAGATGGTGATATTAGAGTCATGCTAGTTGAGTAGTTGTGAATTTGAGAAATACTTGTGTTGAAGTTTGTGATTCCCGTAGCATGCACGTATGGTGAACCGTTATGTGATGAAGTCGGAGCATGATTTATTTATTGATTGTCTTCCTTATGAGTGGCGGTCGGGGACGAGCGATGGTCTTTTCCTACCAATCTATCCCCCTAGGCGAATGCGCGTAGTACTTTGTTTCGATAACTAATAGATTTTTGCAATAATGTTGAGTCCATGGATTATACACACCCTCACCCTTCCACATTTGTTAGCCTCTCTATTACCGCTCACTTTTCACCGGTATCATACACCCACCATATACCTTCCTCAAAACAGCCACCATACCTACCTATTATGGCATTTCCATAGCCATTCCGAGATATATTGCCATGCAACTTTCCACCGTTCCATTTGTTATGACACGCTTCATCATTGTCATATTGCCATGCATGATCATGTAGTTGACATCGTATTTGTGGCAAAGCCACCGTTCATAATTTTTTTCATACATGTTACTCTTGATTCACTTCATATCCAGGTACACCGCCGGAGGCATTCACATAGAGTCATATCTTGTTCTAAGTATTGAGTTGTAATTCTTGAGTTGTAAGTAAAAAGAAGTGTGATGATCATCATTATTAGAGCATTGTCCCAGTGAGGAAAGGATGATGGAGACTATGATTCCCCCACAAGTAGGGATAAGACTCCTGACGAAAAATAAAAAAAGGAGAAAAGAGGCCAAAAGAAAAAAAGAAAGAAGGCCCAAATAAAAAAATGAGAGAAAAAGAGAGAAGGGACAATGTTACTATCCTTTTTCCACACTTGTGCTTCAAAGTAGCACCATGATCTTCATGATAGATAGTCTCCTATGTTGTCACTTTCCTAAACTAGTGGGAATTTTACATTATAGAACTTGGCTTGTATATTCCAATGATGGTCTTCCTCAAATTGCCCTAGGTCTTCGTGAGCAAGCAAGTTGGATGCACACCCACTTAGTTTCTTTTGTTGAGCTTTCATACACTTATAGCTCTAGTGCATCCGTTGCATGGCAATCCCTACTCACTCACATTGATATCTATTGATGGGCATCTCCATAGGCCGTTGATTTGCCTAGTTGATGTGAGACTATCTTCTCCTTTTTGTCTTCTCCACAACCACCATTCTATTCCATCTATAGTGTTATGTCCATGGCTCACGCTCATTATTGCGTGAAAGTTGAAAAAGTTTGAGAACATCAAAAGTATGAAACAATTGCTTGGCTTGTCATCGGGGTTGTGCATGATTTAATATTTTGTGTGATGAAGATAGAGCATAGCCAGACTATATGATTTTGTAGGGATAACTTTCTTTGGCCATGTTATTTTGAGAAGACATGATTGCTTAGTTAGTATGCTTGAAGTATTATTATTTTTATGTCAATATTAAACTTTTATCTTGAATCTTTAGGATCTGAACATTCATGCCATAACAAAGAAAATTACATTGAGAAATATGTTAGGAAGAATTCCACATCAAAAATTCTGTTTTTATCATTTACCTACTCGAGGAGGAGCGGGAATTAAGCTTGGGGATGCTTGATACGTCTCCAACGTATCTATAATTTTTTTTATTGTTCCATGCTATCATATATTTTGTTTTGGATGTTTAATGGGCTTATTTATACACTTTTATATTACTAACCTATTAACCGGAGGCTCATCCTAAATTGCTGTTTTTTTGCCTATTTCAGTGTTTCGCAGAAAGAGAATATCAAACGGACTCCAAATGGAATGAAACCTTCGGGAGCATGATTTTTGGAACAAACATGATCCAGGGGACTTGGAGTGGACGTCAAGCAACCAACGAGGAAGCCACTATGCAGGGGGGCGCGCCTACCCCTTGGGCACGCCCTCCACCCTTGTGGGCCCCTCGTGGCTCCATCGACCTACTTCTTCCTCCTATATATACCTACGTACCCTGAAAACATCAGAGAGCACCACGAAAACCTAATTACACCGCCGCAACCTTCTCTACCCGTGAGATCCCATCTTGGGGTCTTTTCCGGCGCTCCGCCGAAGGGGGCATTAATCACGGAGGGCTTCTACATCAACACCATAGCCTCTCCGATGATGTGTGAGTAGTTTACCTCAGACCTTCGGGTCCATAGTTATTAGCTAGATGGCTTCTTCTCTCTCTTTGGATCTCCATACAAAGTTCTCCTCGATCTTCTTGGAGATCTATTCGATTTAATCTTCTTTTGCGGTGTGTTTGTCGAGATCCGATGAATTGTAGGTTTATGATCAAGATTATCTATGAACAATATTTGAATCTTCTCTGAATTCTTTTATGTATGATTGGTTATCTTTGCAAGTCTTAGAATTATCAGTTTGGTTTGGCCTACTAGATTGATCTTTCTTGCAATGGGAGAAGTGCTTAGCTTTGGGTTCAATCTTGCGGTGCTCGATCCCAGTGACAGCAGGGGAAACGACACGTATTGTATTGTTGCCATCGAGGATAAAAAGATGGGGTTTATATCATATTGCATGAGTTTATCCCTCTACATCATGTCATCTTGCTTAAAGCGTTACTCCATTCTTATGAACTTAATACTCTAGATGCATGCTGGATAGCGGTCGATGTGTGGAGTAATAGTAGTAGATGCAGGCAGGAGTCGGTCTACTTGTCACGGACGTGATGCCTATATACATGATCATGCCTAGATATTCTCATAATTATTCGCTTTTCTATCAATTGCTCGGCAGTAATTTGTTCACCCACCATAATACTTATGCTATCTTGAGAGAAGCCACTAGTGAAACCTATGGCCCCCGGGTCTATTTACCATCATAAAAGTTTCCAATCTATTTTATTTTGCAATCTTTACTTTCAATCTATATCATAAAAATACCAAAAATATTTATCTTATTATTATCATCTCTATCAGATCTCACTCTTGCAAGTGGCCGTAAAGGGATTGACAACCCCTTTATCGCATTGGTTGTGAGGTTCTTATTTGTTTGTGTAGGTACGAGGTGACTCGCGCGTGGTCTCCTACTGGATTGATACCTTGGTTCTCAAAAATTGAGGGAAATACTTACGCTGCTTTGCTGCATCACCCTTTCCTCTTCAAGGGAAAACCAACGCATGCTCAAGAGGTAGCAGCCGTGATGCGGTTGGCTACTTTAAATGACAGTTTGTGGCGTTTTTCTCGAGGCCACCGTCAGTGCCTTCGACGAAGACTATGAGGTGTTTTCTCAGCATGCACGTGCTTACCTCATCTCGAGAGCCAGCAGGTTGGTGCCCGAAGCAGCTCAGGCAACTCACCACTACAACGAGGGAACCCACGATGCGGAGGCCTCGCCCTCTGCCATGTCCAAGGAGCCAATCGTCATCGATATCTTCGACAATGAGGAGTAGCTTGTCTTATTAGCTCACTATAAGGACCCATCTTCAGTTTGCTAGCTACTGCCTTTCCTTAACAAATTCTAGTGAATTATGCTATCTACTTTTACCATCCAATATTCTGCTATAGTGTATATGTTCTATATGTCGTGCAATGTGGTGTTCAATTAACTGCTTTGTTCAATTCTGCAAATGTGATGTTCAATTCTTCAGGGTGCAATATTTCCAAGTTGTTAAGCATGCTTGGTTTGGTTAACTGTCTGATCCTCTATTAGGAGTATGTTATATTGTTTAATTGGTGTTTAGTTAACTGCTTCGTTCATTTGTTGTGGCTTGGCTCACTTGTTGTGGTGTTTAGTTAACTGATTGGTTCAATTCTGCAATGCGATGTTCAATTGTTGTGGCAGCATTCTGTTATTGTATACCATGTGAGGAATAAATCAAATTTGGTTGTACTAAATACATGAGAAACAAATACAATTGATATATTTCCAAGTTGTTAAGCATGCTTGGTTTGGTTAACTGTCTGATCTTCTATTAGGAGTATGTTATATTGTGCAATGTGGTGCTCAGTTAACGTATGGTTCATTTGTTGTGGTGTTTAGTTAACTGCTTGGTTCAGTTCTGCAATGCGATGGTCAATTGCTGTGGCTGCATTCTGTTATTGTATACCATGTGAGGAATAAATCGAATTTGGCTGTACTAAATACATAAGAAACAAATACAATTTCTATATTTCCAAGTTGTTAAGCATGCTTGGCTTGGTTAACTATCTGATCTTCTATTAGGAGTATGTTATATTGTCCAATGTGGTGCTCAGTTAATGTTTGGTTCATTTGTTGTGGTGTTTAGTTAACTGCTTGGTTCAATTCTGCAATGCGATGTTCAATTGTTGTGGCTGCATTTTGTTATTGTATGCCATCTGAGGAATAAATCGAATTTGGCTACACTTAATACATGAGAAACATATACAAGTGCTATATTTCCTAGTTCTTAATCATGCTTGGTTTGGATAAATGGGTTTTCCATGTGGCTTGAATTAATCTGATGAATCTGCAATGTGCTTATTTTTCATCAACATGTTTTACTGATAGCATGTGAACCCTTACTTAACCTGATGACTAACTACCTTATATGTGTTGCAGGGAAACAATGGGAAGCACTGAGGTTTACAAGATGGTACTAACTATTATACCTTGCCTTTTTTATTCCTTTGCCCCGTTTCCAATATAGAGAAGATATTTATGCACATCCTTGTTTTCAGGGTTCATTGATGATTACCTCTCAAACCACCTTTGTGGTCAGGAGGTGAGGAAAGTTTTCATACAACACCCATGGTTCAATATTGAAGTGTTCCTGAAGAGGTCGAAGGATGGACGGTCAATCATCCACAGGCACTGGCCTAAAGTTGCAAAGACCTTCAACATGAATGAAGGCTCCATATTCGCCTTCCGCTTCAGCATTTTTCCAGATGAGGTGCATCTCTCTATGTACCGTCTATGATGCTAATTTTGAAAGGTTCTAGATGTTGCATGTGAAACTTGCTGCTGGTGCAGTTGTGTAATGGGGTAGCTGAGTGCTGAAGCTATATCATGTTGTACTCCGATGTATTTCAATTATGAAATCCTGCTTCCTTAATATGTAAATGGAATATATTATGTGCTTAATATGAATGTCAATTAGATTAGTAAATGGATTATTAATAATAGGGCAATTAGCCCACTAATTGGCCAATTAGCTTGCTAATTGGGTTTTCCTATTGCAAATGGTTAATGAGAAAACACCATGGGCGATGACCTCAGGCAACGCACACAGTTTCTAGGAATAAACCATGTTGGATCAATGAACAATCACACACGACATTCTCTTCAAAACTGTTTGCGTTACACCACCTTGCGCAAACGTTTTCCTTGTAGTGACTGTGTGGGATGTATATACGAACGAAAACGTTTAGTGGTGACTGGCTATGTGGGCGATAGGGATTTTTTTAGCACTACTGTACGTATTTCTGTATTTGAGTGCTCATCGGTCGCACACGACCTCATTTTGCCGAGCGTGTGTGCCAGGAGGGCATATCCCCAATGGTTTCTGGGTCGTGTGGGAAGGACCCCCCTATCGCCCACACTCACTTGGCGACGATTCTGAATGCCGTCGCGGAAAGGGGTTAAAAACCATTTGTTTAGGACCGACGCATACCAGTGGTGGATGAAAAGTTCCCTAAGAAAACTAGTACAAATGAATCCAAAGGAGAAATGCTTATGGATTGTAACCATATGGATCAAGCAACCAATATGGGGGGCATGTATGTACTGAAATCCTCCAAAAGAATCCTTCAGAAATCATAGTACATTGTCATTGTAAACTTGGAAAAAGGTGTCAAAATTGAACTCCCTTATGGTTAACATTTAACAGGAAAGGAACATCACCTCGATATATAGCTTCTCCAGGCACGAAAAGCATCTCGGGAAACTGACAACTTGCTCCAGGTTGGGCCCGATAGATTCTAGTGTCAAGTCCTTCACTGTGCGCAGTTTCAGGGTCAAGCTTGTCAGAATCATTTTCTAGATGACAGACGAACAAACATCTTCAAAATTACAAATAATGTTAATTTGTAGAAGGAGAGGTAGAAGGTGGCTGTTGTACCTGAGCGGGTGTGGATACAATAACAAGTTCGGAGTATTTGTCAGACGAGTAGCCCACCACTGTCAATTTTGGCGCAGAAATGACATTGATTCTTGTTGGACCTTCTTGATCAACTACAAGTAATCTCTCAAGTGCAGGTGTGTCCTCAGCGACCATACCGTGGTACACATCTTGTGTTGTCTTCCTGCCGCACCAGCAACACACATAAATAGTCCAGAGAGTCATGGAGGTGATGTGGAAGCTACTCAACCCATTGATCGCCTGAAGACGAAGGTACTCAAGTGCAGTACAACCACGGAGCAGCCGCTCCATGTCACCGTTTGGGAGGCAGACGGCGACGAGCTCGAGGTGCTTCAATCGTGGTAGAATAAGAGCGGACGCGTCATTAAGGGGCATGGTAGTTCCTAAACTTGGCGACACGTAGCATGGGCACGAGGTGGAGCGTGGACGTTGTCAGCGAGCGCATATTCCCATCATCAAAAGTGAGCTCCTCGAGATGATCTAGGGCGGGGGATCAGAACCAATCATCAAGCTTGGCTTGGTCCTTGCCATTGGAACGGAACTTGCCCATTCTAAGACCTCTGGTTGGGCCAAGGTGACTGCCGAGGATCTCGGAGAATGCATCCAAGCTTTTGCAATAGCCTTGGCAAAGCTCGTGGGTGTCGATGAGGTCGACAGCGGTGGAGTTCCATAGGGGCGCCACCACCGGGAAAAGACAGTTGTCCGAGCCCCATATTTGATTGGGAGGAGGGAGATATGACTGTCAACATATCATCGGGGAGGTTGCTGATGAAGTCTTGGCCTGCTGGAGTCGCTTGCGGTTCTTGCTCGCCCCGCCTCCTCTTGTTGGCAGCCCCGTTCTCCACCTCAGGAGTCTCCCTGTCAGCGGCGTTTTCTGATAGAAGTGGGAGTACAGGGAATATTTAGTTAAAATAGGGCAATAGAAAAGTGTATTGATAACTAGAAGTTATTAGGTAGGAATATAGTAAGAAAATTGAATAACAATTGGTTGATTAAATACTACACAATTCATTTGATATTGCTGGGTAAGTCAACATGCAGATACTTGAAAAGAAACTTACTTTGAAAAAAGTCTAGACGGATGATATCATCGGGGAAGTTAGCATATATCTCATGACCAGGCCCTTTTATGTGCAGTGCAATTATAGTGTCAGCTTTCAGTACATAAAACTTAGAAATTTCTTTCCAAAGGCCAGTGCCAAAATAGGAGTCATGACGTTCATCAAGTCTTATAGTAGCAACGATTGTAAATCCATGGTTTGTGTTCAGTATGACATCCCTGCAGTCTTGATTTATGTAAAAGGAAAGATTGTGCACTACAGATTTTGTTGCATAGCAAGGGACGCGCTGCAGAAAATGATAGGATTGTTAAAGAAAATATGGTAACATGCAAATATGGGCCCAAATTGAAAGAACTGTACAGTGGTTGAAATCGAAGGACAAAAATCTATAATTAAATAGATAGGGTAAACATGATGTCATGGAAATATGAGAGTAATCGAAAGAACAATACATCATTAATTTGCCTAATATAGAAATAAGAGGGGGAAATCCCCTTTGACGTATATGGTGCATGTGGCACCTTTTATCCAAATGTAGCAATATTTAGAATATGTTCGGGAAAGTAGGTCATGCCAACCGATTTAGGGTGAGATTGAACATACCGCGCTCAACCTCAAGTCATCTGGTACGGTGAGATGGAATGTCTGGCGGAGGATGCAAAGTCCTGATGTGTTCGCGCACTGTACACACTATGAATGAAAGAAAACCCTCAAATCAGCCCGAATAAAAATGAATTCACGGTGATTTCATCCGGGTGATTAAAGGAGGAAAATGAACTGGGATAAGAGATGAGCTAATATCTCATTAAATTAGTTACCTTGTTGTCCATGAGAAAGAACGCTCAGTACGGCAGATTCTCCAACCAAGCGGAGCTGGGTTGACCGCGAGCAGCATCGAGAAAGTCGATGGTGATAGGCGGCGGCAAGCGGAAGTGGTGAAATGCGGTGGGGTTTGTCGGCATCCTGGCGGCGGCAGGCGGCGAGCTAAGTGGTTACCGCCGTGATAGGAAGTGCCATGCATATACGCAGAGGAGCTTGTGCAGGTGTGAATGGGGACCGGAGAGGGTGGCGGGCAGGGTGAGGGTATTTGTGACGTGGGGATGGTGAGGGTTTTCTTTTTTGAATTGGGTGGTGAGGGTTTTCTGTCCCACAAAGAATTTCGGAGGCAACAGTTTGCTAGAGCCAACCGTGTGTGGTTGACGCAACAGGCAAAATGAAAGTCATTGCATACGGTTCCAATTTTGGGAACCGTGTGCGATTGACGTACTACCTCCGTCCTGGTTTATTGGTCCCCTTTCTAATTTGTACCAACTTTTGACCAAATATTTAACTAAGAAATTTTTATGCATATCACAAAAAATATATCATTGATGTTCAAATACGCATCCAACGATATAAGTTTTGCTAACCTGCACTAACATTTTGTCTGTTAAATCTTTGGTCAAAATTTTAACACAAATTACAAAAGGGACCGATAAACCAGGATGGAGGTAGATTCCATCAACCGAACTGATTGCATCCATATCCCATATTTAGACATAAGTAAACATAGATTAAACATACTCAGACATAGATAATAAGCGTACACAAGCATAGTTCAACCATAAGCACATAGTCCAATCGTCATTAAGCATACTCAAGCATACATAATTCGATCCCACATCTCATCTCATCTGTCGGCACGATCCTGAAGCTTCTCCAAGTACTCGGCGTACGCGCCATGCGCCACCCAGCGAGAATACTTCTGCTTGAAGGAGCCAACGACCCGTCCTCTTGCATGCGCCAGAACACTTAGATACACATCATGAAGCTTGTGGTTGCAAAATGGGCATCGATAGCCGCCGTTCCAGGTCCTAATATGTCTGTTATGCATTCCCAGATAAAGCTCCCTCAGGATTAGGAATTTATGGCTATTTTTTATACATATCCAGATATTATGGTTCAATTTTTTAGCACGGTCGTCTATGTACAGACCAATCTTGAAGAAGATAATGGCACAAACATATATGTAGGTCATTCAAAATCAATTATCAAGGCCTAGCTAGGAATTATTAGCACGAACACTAACCTTAGTCGGATTACTAGCAGAAATTATTTGCACAGATGAAACAACTAATCACTTATCACTTGTACCATTCAAACAATCAATACACTACACGGATCTAACGAAACTTACTCAGATTTCATGGATTGGGAGAACATAACCATAGGATTTCTATTCCAAAAAGGGGAGGCAGGAGTAATCAGAGAAACCCTAGGATCTATTTGACACATAAATGGGTATAGATGACAAACCAGTTGTCCGTCATCATCGGAGTCGTCGCTGAGGTCGTCACCAGAGTCGGTGTGGAACTCCGCCTCTAGCTGTGGAAGCTCGATGCCGTCGACGACGTTAGGGTGCAGCAATAATTCGTCGGCGATGACGACAACCTCTATCTCCATCTCCACGCCATGCTCCGGTGCTTCGGCAGCCCCGACGTCACCACTCCCTCCGATGGGGCGCTTCGACGACATCCTTATACACTAATGGCTTTGAGCACTGAGAGCAGCGTCGAGGATGCAAGCGGTGAGAGAAGATTGTGTGTGTGGCGAGGATGGGGGTGCGGCCGCTCGGGCGCACCATTAATATGGAGTAGTGGGAGAGAGGCGGGCGGCGTGCAAACCGCTGGCTCGCCTCCCGGTGAGCCTGCGCACTGGACTGCTGGCATGCCTATCGTCATTTCACACAGCTACTCGCACGCCTCCCGATGACATTGTGCAGCGAGCACGCCTTCGTCAATTCACACACATGCACGCACGCCTCCTGGTCTGCCTACGCGACGGACTGCTCGCATACGTCCTGTCAACTCATGCCTGCTCGCAGGACACACAGCTCTCATGGCGGCATGTATATTGTTTTTCTATTTGGATGATTAATGATGTCGATTTATTGCTTAACCGAAGCATGGCACATATCCATGGTTGGTCTAACGCTCACGGTTCAATAAATAATCCGTTTGGGATATTGGTTCCCAATTATTAGTAATCTCCTGTTTGTAATTAGATAAAGATTACATCAAAACTGGTCTCAAAATTGACAAAAAAAGTACAATGCCACTTTGTATTGGTGTCCATATGACAACACGATTAGTTTCATGAACTTCACATAAGTTTTGGATGTACTAGAATTTAAAAATCAAGATTATCAATGTTAGAAATTTCTTGCACGGGGAGGAAACATGCACCCAGTGAGACACATGTGCTTTTGCAATCCATTTAGGTGCACTGCCACGTGTGCGTGTAGCTCAAATTTGATTTTTGCACATTATACCCGTAGAAAATCAATCAATGTACTAAAACATCTTAGTGATCTCTATTTTTTTAAATTAAAATGACCCTCCTTTGGTAACATATGTTCACCGCGGGATAATTTAACATACATCGTAGTTGCAGTGGATTCGCGGTGTGTGTGTGGGTGTGTGCGTCTGGGGGGTGGGTGGCTCGCAGTACACTATGAGTTGTGAGCCACCGTGTGGGTTGGCCGTTTTGTTAGGCAGGTGCCACATCAGAGTCATGAATTCGTTATTAAAACATTAAACAACCCTTTCATACATACATGCTTTGGCCACATGCAGTCGATGGCTATCCTACACGACACTCGCTACCCATGTGTGACGCTTTTTGTGGGTCCACGAGGTCGTCGTCCATCACTTTGACGAACAGCCGGCATTGAGGTTAATTTGACCAGCAAGGTAGAATCTTTTTTATTTGTGTTATGGTGGGAGTATATGTATAGTACGCATCGAAGAGGTGGGAGGGGACTAGCATATATACTATACGTACGCGTCCGTGAACAAGTACACCTCACTCAGTGTCAGGACTTTTCAGTTTTCGAGGCACGTGCCACATCAAATTTGTGAAATTGGCTATTCAAACATCACACAACACCTCTTTGGGCTACATGCATGCAGGCGGTGGTTATCCTAGCTAGGACACTCACGTGTGACGCATCCATCTATGGGCCCATGAGGCCATCGTCGATGCATGCATCACTTTGACCTACATCAGGAGAGGTTAATTAATTTCACCATCGAGGAGGATTCTTTTTGGGTTGTATTACGGTAAGCATATAGTATGCGTCGAAGAGGGGGAAGGGGACCATCATATGTAGTACGCTTCATGAACCTCGCTCTGTGGGGGGTTATGGTTTTTGAGGCATGTGGCACATCAAATTTGTGTATTTTGGGTATTCAGCATATGTTTGTCCCACATGCAAAGTGATGGTGGTTGTCCTCTCGCACCCACTTAAGCGGTTATCAGCGATATCGATGCTTTCCATCTGTGGAAACACTTGGTCCATCACTACTTTTTTCCTGACAACGAGAGAGGTTAATTTGACTTAGGAGGGGATTTTTTTTGCTATACGGTATATATGTAAGTCATGCTCTGGGATGACATGATACGGTTTAAGCACACACACACATGCATGTGTACACATGAATCCCTCCCATCGAGTCGAAGTGGCTAGTACAATGACACGTCATGAACCGATCTCGCTCTGTGTGGGGACTGTATGATTTTCGACGCACGCGCCACATCAATGTTGTGAAATGGTATTCAAACATGCATGTACGCATCACCTCCATACATATGCATGTAGTGGTTGTCTTCAAACAATACACTCCCTCGTGTGGTTATCGGCGACAAGCCTATATATTCATGGGCCTGCGTGGACATCCATGATCACCTTGACCGACAACAAGATAGGTTACCATGGCGGATTCTTCCTTTGGTTCGTGTTATTGTAGTATAGGTCATGGTGAGATTCAGACCTAATTAAGTTTGAGCGCATATAGTATGCATGCATGCATGCATGAATCCCCGTCGTCGGCTTGAAGTGTGGTGTAACATACATATGCATCGTCAACCTAACCCTCACTCAGTGTGGGGATTTCTAGATCGAAATCACGGTGCCACATCAAAGTTGTTCCATTGTGTATTAAAAAACACACCTCTCCATACATATGTTTGGCCCACACGCATGCAGTGGTTGTCTTCAGGGACCAGCTACTTGCATGATTATTGGTGAGCTAGCCCATCTTTGGGGTCACATGGACGGCCATCACTTTGACCAGGTTGTACGACCAAGGTGGATTATTCTTGGTCCGTTTTACGACCCATCTTGGTGAGATGCCTCTCTGGCCCGCTGACTGAAAGTGTGTGTGGGGGGCTGCTACTTCGCACTTTGCTAGGTGAACCTCGGTTTGGGGGGCATACATTCATAGCTTAGGATTCCCTTCGTGCCGACACAAGGGGGGCATGCATTCATAGCTTAGGATTCCCTTTGTGCCGACACAAGGGGGGCTCCTAGCTACTTCGCACTTTGCTAGGTGAACCTCAATTGGGGGGCATGCATTCATAGCTTAGGATTCCCTTCATGCTGACACGAGGGGGCAAGCAATATGGTGCGCTTTACTAGATAGGTGCCACATTGAAGTTGCATTCGGTATTTGAACATCAAACAACCCTTTTCATACGTAAATTTGGTCCACATGCAAGCGTGTTCGTGTTCTGACCCTTTCCCGCATCATTTCTCGCCAAATTTATGAACATTAGACAAGTCGGATGATGCAAAAGATACGGTTCACTCAAACTAACCATGTGCCACGCTGGTGCCCCTGTCACGCACACATCCGCATGGTACATTGGGCTCCATGAGGCTTCCCCTCTCAAAAATATCTACCCGCCTGCAGCTTTTTTTGTTTGATAACACACAGTTATTGTGTTTCGACCGTGTGCGATGTTTCTTGCTCCCAATCCCGCCTGCATCCCTCGAAAATATCTGCCCGCCTCAAGGGTTTTTCTGTTTCATAACACACTGTTGTTGTCTCCGGACCGTGTTCTATGCACCATCATCAAAATTTTCAATAGCCCCGGCTTTTCACTCCCGCGTTTGACTATCGCGTAGTAAAATTTTCAGTACCCGCGTCATTTCCTCAAACACACACACACCCCCTCCATACACACACACACACCAAAACCTCCTCGAGCATGCGCACACACACACACCCCTTCCTCGCTCGAAACCCTAGTGAGGTCCCCACCGCCGCCGCAAGGCCTCCATTGTCAACATCTGCCGTTTTGCCCGTGCAGCTTACCCACCGATGTCCATACCTAGGCCGCCCAGAGTTTCTTAGATGACGCTTGCCAAACGCCCCCTTTCCCATAGATCCCCATCCCCATCCCCCACTCCAGGGCATCGCAGCCTAAGCCCGGCTACGCTTCCCGTGGATCTCGAGGAGCGACTGGCCCAAAAGAGGTGTATCGCGGTCTCTTCGCGACATAGCCGAGGAAGCTGACGACCATTACTGTTCGCGGGCACTCAATCAGCGGGCTAGAGTATGCGAGTATGTTGTGGACGCTGGCTATAGCATCGAGGACGTCGACAGCGACAGCCTGAGGCAGGCTATGTCACAGGTTAAGTGGCCCATCCCCAACCCCTTGGGTTCAACCACCGTCGATCTCATCCATGGCCCTGCCACTGATCTCCTCCGGCTCGCTGTCAAGAATTTGCCATCCTACATCACCATCGAGCCCCTTTTGTCATTTCTGAAGGACACGTTCTGCGACGCTGGCTTGGGATCCACAGCTTCCAAGTTAGACCTCATCGACGGCGACCACGAGGAGGGCACCCTCTCCGGTCTTCCAAGGGGATAGAGCCCATCTACTCTTCCAAGGGGAAAGAACCCGTCTACAACATCAGGGAGGGCACCCTACAGCCATGCTCTTCCAAGGGGAAGGAGCCCATCTGCGACAATATGGAGCGCATCCAGGGTCCATGCTCTTCACATAGGAACGTGCCCATCTGTGACAAGTGAGGAAACCTATGATTTGTTTTGTCGTGCCTCTTCACGGGGGGAAACCCATGATTTGTTTTCTCGAGTCCCTTTTGTAGTGTAGTGAGAATATGTCCAGTTTTAATTGCTATATTTGGTTGTTTGCAGTATGCCTTGTTTATTTAAGTTGTTCACAATGTGATGCTCTATATGTGCAATTATTTACTGTGCAGTACATTTCATCAATCCAGTTTTAAACATACCAATAGGAATTCATATATTTGCTTGCTGTTAAGCCTGTTATAGCTAGCATATGCCTCTTTTAAAGTTTTTTGATTGTTCGGTTGTTTTTAGTTAGCATATGTCCAGTTTCAAATGCTATCTTTGGTTGTTCATACTATGCCTTGTTTATTCCAGTCATTCACGACGTGATGTTCTATATGTGCAAGTATGAACTGTGCAGTTCAATATCATCAGTACCAGTTTCAACAATACCACTATGAATGACTACATTTGGTTGATGCATCTTGTAGTTAACACGCCTTTCCATTTTTATTTAACAATAACCAGTGACCGACACAATACCAGTTTGAATGACTATGTTTGCTTGTTGTTAAATGTTAGGCATGTTGCAGTTAATACACCATTCCACTTGTTTTGCTTTACTAGTGTGCTTAAACCTGCACACTGAAGCTATCTTTTGGAGATTATTTTGTCTTCCATGGATAATTTTGGTTGATGTTTAGCCTGTTGTGCTTAACATGCCTCTCGATATACCTACACAGGACAATTTTGGGAACGACTGTTGTTTCCATCGAGGTTAGTTTCATCCCATGGCTTATATATACTCACCATTTAGGATATCGGTAGCTGGTACCATATAGGCCGGGGGCTGATAAGGGACTAATCGATGAATCGGAATTTTAACTGAATATATCTGCAACCCATTTATCGTTAGGTTAACTAGGGACATATGTAATATATCTGAGACTACATAGCAACATGCACTGTACTTAATGTCTAAATATGCAATCCTAGGCTACATAACAACAAGAGTGTTACCTTAATGTTCTGATGATGTCTAGATATACGTAGAAGAGCAACAACAACAACAACAACAGCCCTGTTTGGATACTCAACTTAGCTAGAGGATAGAGTTAGTTTCTAGCTCATGATTAACCTTGAACTAACTCCATCCAAAGAGGTATTTGGATGACAGGTTTAGATTGACAATAAATGCACTAGGAGAGCTAGCTCCAATTAGCACCTCTTGGGTTGGATAGTTTTTTTGGGTGGGTTAGATGCAAATAGCTCAAACTATCCCTCATGTTTGGATATACTTTAGGGCTATTTGAGCCTGAACTAGCTCAAACTAACTCTAACCCAAGACAACAACAGTTAATCAGCCGATAATTTGTAAGAATGCGATAAACTCCTTCCGACCCATAATATAAGATGTTAATTCATCTAATATGTGAGTATAGTGAATGTTATAAGATATTATAAAAGAGTGTTGTACTACATCATTGTGCAATTGTTGTTTAGCTTCTAATATTAACTTGGTGCTTGTAGGTACATATGTCATTGGTAAAGATCCGCGCTTTGACCCTTTCTGCGTATGGGGAAATGAGATATCGATGAACCAGCATCAAGTGAGGAAGCTGATAAAGATTGTTAGTAAAGTGGGTCAAAAGATGGCAATTAAACTATTTGTTTACACTTTATCCAAGACAACAATGAACTGCAGGATGGTAAGTAAGAACTCTGCAGCCTTCTTTTTATTGCCCATAATGGGTTGTTTAGATGACAATGTCTGAATCTTTTTCCTTTGCAATGGTTCCCAAAGCAGTTTACTCAAGATTACCTCTCAAACTACATGATTGGTAGGCATGCAAAGGTTAAAGTATTTCTACCAGAACACGATGATTATCTAGATGTTTTCATGAAGACCATGAAGGATGGGCGGTCGACCATCACAAGGGGTTGGACTAGAGTCGTGTGTGCCTTCTGCATGGAGGAGGGCACAATATGGGCATTTCGCTTCACCTTGTTCAGCAACCAGAATGTATTTCGCCTCTTTCTTTACCATCTTTAATAGTACAAGTATACAACTGTGGTTCATCATTCTTTATTTGGTTCTTATGTAATTCTTGAACATATGTACATATGAATCGAATAATGCATTGGTTGTTTGAACCTGATGGATATGAATAAAGCTATAGCATACATTCAAATTCAAATTCCAATCCGGTACAATTTGAAACATCAGAAATCAAATTATGGTGAAATTATGCTCTCTAGGTCGTTACGGCACACACATTTGGTAAAACACAAACATTTGCGATATACACCATAATCCGACATGATTCATAGAGAGGAAACATGTGCAAGCATGCACACAGTTGCCATTTGCAAAGCGTGTGCGATGTCAGACAATATCACAAATGGTGCGGGCAAACTAAACGTTTGTGATAGTTGCCTTATTGTACACAATTCGCAACCATGAACTGTTTCTGATGAAGTATGCATCGTAAACGTTGCACCACAGAATAGCGTGTGATAGTTGTCGTGTATGACGGTGTTAC
Organism: Triticum urartu; assembly: GCF_056163025.1. NCBI lineage: Eukaryota > Viridiplantae > Streptophyta > Magnoliopsida > Poales > Poaceae > Triticum > Triticum urartu. The sequence continues at coordinate 476,982,557 of NC_141879.1, forward strand.
GACGGTCCGAAGTTTCTTAATCCTATCCGACACTCATACGACGATTAGCTAATCTTCTTAATTAGTTATCGCATACGGTTTGGGAAAAGTGATTGTGTGTGATTGTATGCTTATCATACACGTTCTATAATAGTGAACCGTTTGTGATGGGCCGCGCATCGTAAACATAGCACCATAGAATACCGACTGCGATGGCAATGCAAGCACAAACGAGTAGGAGTACTGTATATGCATCTTGGCTCCCTATCCCTGACGGTTTCTGAGTCGTGTGGGAACGACCCCCCCTATCGCCCACACTCACTTGGTGACGGTTCCAAATGCCATCGCGGAAAGGGGTTAAAAATTGTTTGTATAGCACCAACGCGTACCAGTGCACATGCAAGATCTATCCATGGAGATGCATAGCAATGAGAGGGGAGAGTGTGTCTATGTACCCTTGTAGACCGTAAGCGGAAGCTTTTGATAACGCGGTTGAAGTAGTCGAACTTCTTCGCGATCCAACCGGTCAAGTACTAAACGTACGACACCTCCGTGTTTAGCACACGTTTAGCTCGGTGACGTCCTCCGCCTTCTTGATCTAGCAAGATGGCGAGGTAGTACATGAGTTTCGGCAGCACAACGGTGTGGTGATGGTGAATCTATCTCTGCAGGGCTTCGCCTAGGCACTACAAAAATATGACTCGGGTGTAAACGGTGGAGGGGGCGCCGCACACGGCTAAGAAATTGCCGTCGTTGTGCTAGGCCCCCCCCCCATATATATATATATATATATATATATATATATATATATATATATAGGGAGGAGTAGACAAGGAGGCCGAATCCTACTTGGGGTCCTCCCCTAGCCGCGCCCCCTTCCATATATAGGTGCAGGGGAAAGGTAGGGGAGGGAGGCGACTCCCCCCCCCCCCATTTCCTTTCTCCCATGAGAAGGGGGAGGCGGGAGGGGCTAACCCTCCCCCTTTCCTTCCCTAGGGCTGGCCGGCCAGGGAGAGGGTGCACCAGCTCCTGTGGGCTAGTTTGTCCCCCCTTGCCCATTAGGCACATATACCTACCGGGGGTGCCCAGAACCCCTTCTGGTGACCCGATGACTACCCGGTGCATCCCAAAGCTCTTTCGGTGTCAGAATACCATCGTCCTATATATAAATATTTACCTCTTGACCATTTTGAGACTCCTCGTAATGTCCGTGATCTTATCCGGGACTCTGAAAAACATTCGGTCACCAAATCATGTAACTCATATAACATTATGTCGTCAACAAACGTTAACTGTGCGGACCCTACGGGTTCGAGAACTATGTAGACATGACCAAGACACCTCTTCAGTCAATAACAAATATTGGAACCTAGATGCCCATATTGTCTCCTACATATTCCACGAAGATCTTTATTGGTCGAACCTTATGACAACATACGTAATTCCCTTTGTCCATCGGTATGTTACTTGCCCGAGATTCGATCGTCGGTATCTTCATACCTAGTTCAATCTTGTTACCGGAAAGTCTCTTTACTCGTTTCATAATACATCATCTTGCAACTAAATCCTTAGTCACTTTGCTTGCAAGGCTTCTTATGATGTGTATTACCGAGAGGGCCCAGAGATTTCTCTCTGATACTCGGAGTGAAAAATCCTAATCTCGATCTATGTCAACTCAACAAACACCTTCGGAGATACCGTTAGAGCATATTAATGATCACCTAGTTACGTTGTGATGATTGATAGCACACAAGGTATTCATCCGATATCCGGAAGTTGCATAATCTCGTAGTCGAAGGAATATGTATTTGACATTAAGAAAGAAATAGCAATAAACTGAAACGATCAATATGCTAAGCTAACGCATGGGTCTTGTCCATCACATCATTCTCCTAATGATGTGATCCCATTATCAAATGACAACACATGTCTATGGTTAGGAAACCTTAACCATCTGTGACCAACGACCTAGTCTAGCAGAGGCTTACTAGGGACACGATATTTGTTTATGTATTCACACATGTATTTAAGTTTCCGATCAATACAATTCTAGCATGAATAATAAACCTTTATCATGATTTAGGAAATATAATAATAGCCATTTTATTATCGCCTCTAGGGCATATTTCCATCAGTCTCCCACTTGCACTGGAGTTAAAAATCTAGTTCACACTGCCATTTGATTCACACCCATAGTTCACATTGCCATGTGACAAACACCCAAAGAGTTTACTAGAGTCAATAATCTAGTTCACAGCGCCACGTGATTAACACCCAAAGAGTAATAAGGTGTGATCATGTTTTGGTTGTGAGAGAAGTTTAGTCAACGGGTCTGTCACATTGAGATTCGTATGTATTTTGCAAATTTCTATGTCTACAATGCTCTGCATGGAGCTACTCTAGCTAATTGCTCCCACTTTCAATATTGCTACCTCTTGAGCATGCGTTGGTTTTCCCTTGAAGAGGAAAGGGTGATGCAGCAAAGTAGCGTAAGTATTTCCCTCAGTTTTTCAGAACCAAGGTATCAATCCAGTAGGAGACCACGCGCGAGTCACCTCATACCTACACAAACAAATAAGAACCTCGCAACCAACGTGATAAAGGGGTTGCCAATACCTTCGCAACCACTTGCAAGAGTGAGATATGATAGAGATAATAATAATAATAAGATAGATATTTTTGGTATTTTTATGATATAAATTGAAAGTAAAGATTGCAAAATAAAATAGATTGGAAACTTGTATGATGGAAAATAGCCCCCGTGGCCATAGGTTTCACTAGTCGCTTCTCTCAAGATAGCATAAGTATTACGGCGAGTGAACAAATTACTGTCGAGAAATTGATAGAATTGAGCATAGTTATGAGAATATCTAGGTATGATCATGTATATAGGCATCATGTCCGTGACAAGTAGACCGACTCCTGCCTACATCTACTACTATTACTCCACACATCGACCGCTATCCAGCATGCATCTAGAGTATTAAGTTCATAAGAACGGAGTAACGCTTTAAGCAAGATGACATGATGTAGAGGGATAAACTCATGCAATATGATATAAACCCCATCTTTTTATCCTCGATGGCAACAATACAATACGTGTCGTTTCCCCTACTGTCACTGGGATCAAGCACCGCAAGATTGAACCCAAAGCTAAGCACTTCTCTCATTGCAAGAAAGATCAATCTAGTAGGCCAAACCAAACTGATAAGTCTAAGACTTGCAAATATAACCAATCATACATAAAAGAATTCAGAAAAGATTCAAATATTGTTCATAGATAATCTTGATCATAAACCCACAATTCATCGGATCTCGACAAACACACCGCAAAAGAAGATTAAATCGAATAGATCTCCAAGAAGATCAAGGAGAACTTTGTATTGAGATCCAAAGAGAGAGAAGCCATCTAGCTAATAACTATGGACCCGAAGGTCTGAGGTAAACTACTCACACATCATCGGAGAGGCTATGGTGTTGATGTAGAAGCCCTCCGTGATCAATGCCCCCTCCGGCAGAGCACCGGAAAAGGCCCCAAGATGGGATCTCACGGGTACAGAAGGTTGCGGCGGTGGAATTAGGTATTCGTGGTGCCCCCTGATGTATTCAGGGTACGTAGGTATATAGGAGGAAGAAGTAGGTCGGTGGAGCCACGAGGGGCCCACGAGGGTGGAGGGCGCGCCCAGGGGGGTAGGCGCGCCCCCCTGCCTCATGGCCTCCATGTTGATTGCTTGACGTCCACTCCAAGTCCTCTGGATCACGTTTGTTCCAAAAATCACGCTCCCGAAGGTTTCATTCCGTTTGGACTCCGTTTGATATTCTTTTTCTGCGAAACATTGAAATAGGCAAAAAAATAGCAATTTGGGCTGGTCCTCCGGTTAATAGGTTAGTCCCAAAAATAATATAAAAGTGTATAAATAATCCCATTAAACATCCAAAACAGAATATATAATAGCATGGAACAATCAAAAATTATAGATACGTTGGAGACGTATCAAATATGTATCCAGATTGATACTCATAGTCATCTGAATCGGTGTTAAAGCTTGCATCGACGTAAATCTTTACGATGAACTTTTTATCACCTCCATAACCAAGAAAATATTTCCTTAGTTCTCTAAGGATAATTTTGACCACTATCCAGTGATCTACTCCTGGCTCACTATTGTACCCCCTCACCAAACTCATGGCAAGGTACACAATAGGTCTGGTACACAGCATGTCATACTTTATAGAACCTATGGCTGAGGCATAGGGAATGACTTTCATTCTCTCTCTATCTATTGCCGTGGTGGGCCTTTGAGTCTTACTCAACTTCACACCTAGTAACACATGCAAGAACCATTTCTTTGACCGATCCATTTTGAACTTCTTCAAAATTTTGTCAAGGTATGTACTTTGTGGAAGTCCTATTAAGCGTCTCAATCTATCCCTATAAATCTTGATGCCCAATATATAAGCAGCTTCACCAAGGTCTTTCATTGAAAAATTCTTATTCAAGTACCCTTTTATGCTATCCAGAAATTCTATATCATTTCCAATCAATAATATGTCATCCACATATAATATCAGAAATACTACAGAGCTCCCACTCACTTTCTTTTAAATACAGGCTTCACCGTAAGTCTGTATAAAACCATATGCTTTGATCACCTCATAAAAGCGTATATTCCAACTCTGAGATGCTTGCACCAGTCCATAGATGGATTGCTGGAGCTTGCCCACTTTGTTAGCACCTTTAGGATTGACAAAACCTTCTGGTTGCATCATATACAACTCTTCTTTAAGAAATCCATTAAGGAATGTAGTTTTGACATCCATTTGCTAGATTTCATAATTATAAAATGCGGCAATCGATAACAAGATTCAGACTGACTTAAGCATCGCTACGGGTGAGAAGGTCTCATCGTAGTCAACTCCTTGAACTTCTAGAAAACCTTTTGCGACAAGTCGAGCTTTTTAGATGGTGACATTGCCATCGGCGTCTTTCTTCTTCTTGAAGATCCATTTATTCTCAATGGCTTGCCAATCATCGGGAAAGTCCACCAAAGTCCACACTTTGTTCTCATACATGGATCCTATCTCAGATTTCTTGGCCTCAAGCCATTTATCGGAATCTGGGCTCATCATAGCTTCTTCATAGTTCATAGGTTCGCCATGGTCTAATAACATGAGTTCTAAGACAGGATTACCATACCACTCTGGTGCGAAACGTGCTCTGTATGATCTACGAGGTCCAGTAGTAACTTGATCTGAAGTTTCATGATCATCATCATTAGCTTCCTCTCCAGTTGGTATGGGCATCACGTGAACGGATTTCTCTGATGTACTACTTTCCAAATTGAGAGAAGCTATAATTAGCTCATCAAGTTCTACTTTCCTCCCACTCACTTCTTTTAAGAGAAACTCCTTTTCTAGAAATGTTCCATTCTTGGCAACAAAGATTTTTCCTTCGGATATGTGGTAGAAGGTGTAGCCAATTGTTTCCTTAGGGTATCCTATGAAGACGCACTTCTCTGATTTGGGTTCGAGCTTATTAGGCTGAAGCCTTTTGACATAAGTGTCACAACCCTAAACTTTAAGAAACGACATCTTTGGTTTCTTGCCAAACCACAGTTCATATGGTGTCATCTCAACGGATTTATACGATGCCCTATTTAACGTGAATGCAGCTGTCTCTAATGCATAACCCCAATACGATAGTGGTAAATCGGTAAGAGACATCATAGAATGCACCATATCCAATAAAGTATGGTAACAACGTTTGGACACACCATTACGCTATGGTGTTCCTGGTCGCGTGAGTCGTGAAACAATTCCACATTGTTTTAAATGAAGGCCATACTCGTAACACAAATATTCGCCTCTGCGATCAGATCGTAGAAACTTTATTTTCTTGTTACGATGATTCTCCTCTTAACTCTAAAATTCTTTGAACTTTTCAAATATTTCAGATTTGTGTTTCATCAAGTAGATATACCCATACCTACTCAAATCATCTGTGAAGGTCAGAAAATAACGATACCCGCCGCGTGACTCAACACTTACCGGACCGCAAACATCGGTATGTATTATTTCCAATAAGTCATTAGCTCACTCTATTGTTCGAGAGAACGGAGTTTTAGTCATATTGCCCATGAGGCATAGTTCGCAAGTATCAAATGATTCATAATCAAGTGATTCCAAAAGTCCATGGAGTTTATTCATGCGCTTTACACCAATATGACCTCAACGACAGTGCCACAAGTATGTTGCACTGTCATTATCAACTTTGCATCTTTTGGCATCAATATTATGAATATGTGTATGACTATGGTCAAGATTCAATAAACCATTCATAATGGGTGTATGACCATAGAAGGTTTTATTCATGTAAAGAGAACAACAATTATTCTTTGACTTAAATGAATAACTGTATTGCAATAAACATGATCCAGTCATATTTATGCTCAATGCAAACACCAAATAACATTTATTTAGGTTCAACGGTAATCCTGAAGGTAGAGGGAGTGTGCGATGGTGATTATATCAACCTTGGAATCACTTCCAGCACACATCGTCACCTCATCCTTAACTAGTCTCTATTTATTCTCCAACTCCTGTTTCGAGATACTAATCTTAGCTACTGAACCGGTATCAAATACCCAGGGGTTGCTACAAACACTAGTAATGTACACGTAATAACATGTATATCGAATATACCTTTGTTCACTTTACCATCCTTCTTATCCGCCAAGTATCTGGGGTAGTTCCACTTCCAGTGACCATTCCCTTTGCAGTAGAAGCACTTAGTTTTAGGCTTAGGTCCAGCTTGGGGCTTCTTCACGGGAGTGGCAATTTGCTTGCCATTCTTCTTGAAGTTCCTTTTCTTTTCCTTTCCCTTTTTCTTGAAACTAGTGGTCTCGTTAACCATCAACACTGGATGCATTTTCTTGATTTCTACCTTTGCCAGTTTTAGCATCGCGAAGAGCCCGGGAATCGTTTCCGTAATCCCTTGCATATTATAGTTCATCACTAAGTTCTAGTAGCTTGGTGATAGTGACTAGAGAACTCTATCAAACACTATCTTATATGGAAGATTAAATTCCACTTGATTCAAATGATTGTAGTACCCAGACATTCTGAGCACATGCTCACTGGCTGAACCATTCTCCTCCATCTTGTAGGCAAAGTACTTGTCGGAGGTCTCATACCTCTCAACACGGGCATAAGCCTGAAATACCAATTTCAGCACTTCAAACATCTCATATGTTCCATGGCGTTCAAAACGTCTTTGAAGCCCTAATTCTAAGCCGTAAAGCATGGAGCACTAAACTATCTAGTAGTCATCACGCCGACCTTGTCAAACGTTCATAAGATCTACATCATCTCCTACAACAGGTCTATCACCCAGCGGTGCATCAAGGACATAATTCTTCTATGCAGCAATGAGGATAATCCTCAGATCACGGACCCAGTCCACATTAGTGCTACTATCATCTTTTGACTTAGTTTTCTCTAGGAACATATCAAAAACAGGGGAGCTATATCGCAAGCTATTGATCTACAACGTAGATATGCAAAACTATTAAGACTAAGTTCATGATAAATTTAAGTTCACTTAATCAAATTACTAATGAACTCCCACTTAAATAAACATCCCTCAAGTCATCTAAGTGATACATGATCCAAATCAACTAACCCATGGCAGATCATCATGTGAAATGGGGTAGTCATCAATGGTGAACATCTCTATGTTGATCATATCTACTATATGACTCACGTTTGACCTTTCAGTTTCCAGTGTTCCGAGACCATGTATGTACATGCTAGGCTCATGAGGTTTAACCCAAGTATTCTGTGTTGGGAATCATTGCATGGAAAACAAAAAATTTCTACGCGCACACAATGATCTATCCATGGAGATGCATAGCAACGAGGGGGCGTATGTCTACATACCCTCGTAGACCGTAAGCAGAAGCATTTCACAATGCGGTTGATGTAGTCAAACTTCTTCGTGCTTCAACCGATCAAGTAACAAACGCACGACACCTCCGTGTTCAGCACACGTTCAGCTCGATAACGTCTTCGCCTTCTCGATCCAGCAAGAGAGGCGAAGTAGTAGATGAGTTCCAGCAGCACGACGGCGTGGTGACGGTGTTGGTGAAGAACAATCTCCGCAAGGCTTCACCAAGCACAATGGAAACTATGATGAAGGATAAAACTAGAGGGACAGGGTTGCCGGCACACGGCTTGGTGTATCTTGATGTGTATCCACGCCACGAAGTACTTGCCCCTGAAGCTTAAAGGACCAGCTCGGCACTGGTTGAAAAGCCTCCCCGAAAACTCAATTGGAAGTTGGGAGGAGCTCGAGGATGCTTTTCGGGCTAATTTTCAAGGGACCTATGTCCGACCTCTGGATGCAGACGATTTAAGTCATATAATTCAACAGCCCGGAGAGTCAGCCCGAAAGCTTTGGAACAGGTTTCTCACTAAGAAGAACCAAATCGTCTACTTCCCGGACGCCGAAGCCTTAGCAGCTTTCAAGCACGGCGTCTGAGACGAATGGCTCGCCAGACACCTCGGCCAAGAAAAACCGAGAACAATGGCAGCCCTGACAAGCCTCATGACCTGCTTTTGCGCGGGCGAAGATAGCTGGTTAGCCCGCAGTAGCACCAGCGACCCAAGCACATCTGAAGTCAGGGATGGCAATGGAAAACCATGACACAGTAAAAGCAAGCGTCGAAATAAAGAAGACAGCCCAGATAATACGGTAGTAAACACCGGATTCAGGGGCTCTCGACCAGGTCAGTGGAAAAAGCCTTTCAAAGGTAGCAGAGATGGACCGTCCAGCCTAAACAAGATTCTAGACAAACTATGTCAGATTCATGGCACCCCCGATAAACCTGCAAATCACACCCACAGAGAATGATGGGTTTTCAAGCAGGCCGGTAAGCTAAACACCAAACACAAGGGGAGGGAGACACCAAGCGAAGACGAGGACGAACCCCGCCAGCAAAGCACTGGAGAACAGAAAAAGTTCCCACCAGAGGTTAAAACAGTAAACATGATCCACGTGACGAAGAGGAGAAGCAAACATGCACTCCGAGACATACGCGCCATAGAGCCCGTCACCCCTAAGTTCAACCCCTGGTTGGCCTGCCCGATCACTTTTGATCGCAGGGATCACCAGACAAGCATCCGGCATGAAGGATTGGCTGCCTTGGTGTTAGACCCAATAATAAACGGATACCATCTCACACGAGTCCTTATGGACGGCGGCAGTGGTCTAAATCTGATATATCAGGACACAGTCCACAAAATGGGGATAGACCCGACAAAAATAAGCCACAGTAATACTACCTTCAAGGGAGTAATACCAGGCCCAGAGGCCCGCTCCAAGGGCTCTCTAATACTAGAGGTTGTATTAGGTTTATCTGACAACTACCGAAGTGAGAAATTAAACTTCGACATTGCTCCATTCCTAAGCGGCTATCAAGCACTAATCGGAAGAACACTTTCGCTCGTTTTAATGCGGTACCACATTACGCTTCTCTTAAGCTTAAGATGCCTGGTCCACGGGGCACCATCACAGTTAGTGGAAATATTGAGCGTTCTCTATGCGCGGAAGAATGTGTGGCATCTTTAACAGCCGAGCACTAGACGGCCTCACCAACCAGAATAAATGACAGGTCGTCAAGACCGCGGACACGGTTAGACGAGTCCGGCCCATCACTAGATATACCTGAGATTGGTTTGATGGTTAAACCCTCATAGACAGTACCAGGGGCTTCCCGTGTGTAATCAGGGCTAGTTCAGCTCAACTTGACTTATTCTTGAAATTTTAATGGTTATCGGGAACAACCAATTGTTTTTGGCACGACAACTTTCACCTAAGTTCTTCTCTTTTACAGATGACAATCGTGCTACACCCGTCTAGGACACGGCACAATGGAGACACAGGCGCAGACGTGCAGCAGGGACCCGCTAAGGTTTCTTTTCAGATTAAGACCCAGCGTAAACCTTTTTTACTGTCTCTTGTTGTTCACATCCTCCGGATACTCAATACAACCGAGAAGGATGCTGGCGTTGTTGGCATTTCGCCATGTCAAAATATTGCACGTACCTGGACACTCGGGGTTTATTTTTAAGGGCATTGTTCAGCCCGGAATATGTTATAAAGACCGAATACCTTAGGGAGTGTTTGGCGTCGCGAGTTTGGCCTTATATGCATCAGCTCCGAATCATGTCTTTGGTCAAATGTTGGGTTTGCCCGGCTCCCATGTTTTGCTACCTTACGTTCCGCTCTATCGGCTAAGGCGGCACCAGGAGAACTACTGCGATTGTGCCCTGGTTCATCCGGATGAGCACCTCAGTAGAGAAAGCCGAAAACTGTCTGTCATGATAAAGCGCGAGACTGGTCAACCACTCGATGACTTAGCGGAATCTTCGGGATTCCTCCGCATTAACGAAGGGCCGTTTCCTGGTCATGTACGTACACGCACCATATTCGGACGAGCGCGGAGGTACCAAGGGCTATATAGTAGCCCCACTGTCAAACTCCTATGGCTAAGTGAAAGTGTTAAAGCAATATAGTCTGATTGCCTCGTTCGCTACGCCACCACCTCCTTAATGGACCAAGACGTTGGATCAAGTGTGAATACGCGTTTTTTGCGAACACCCCTGCATTATATGCGTGGGGGATCAAGCCGACGACTACAAACTTTCAGGTTATATACATATATACATAAATGGCCGCACAGGAGGCATCATAATACTTTCAGGTAAAGGTATAAACACAGCCTTTATAATTCAATAAAACATTGTTTTTACAATGGGAATACATGTCACTAGAACATAATATTCTTCGTGCACTGAGCCTCTATTGAATGAGCGCCTTCAAGGACTTCTTCAAAGTAGTGCTCAGCAGGTACCTGGCCTACGGCCGAACTCTAGGTTGCAATAGCGGTGGCCTCCATCTCTGTCCAGTATGTCTTGACACGGCAAGTGCCATACGCGCACCCTCTATGCACGCCGACCTCTTCATAGCGTCGATGTGCGGCACAGCACCAAGGAACTGTTGCACTAAACTAAAATAACTATTCGGCCTTGGCCCTTCCGGCCACAGATGATCCACAACAGACCTCATGGCAAGCCCGGACAACCTATGCAGCTCGGCCCACTCGGTCATTCGCTCATTCAATAGCAACGGACGCACTGGAACATGGAACTGTGACCAGAATAGCATTTCCACTTCACGATCTTTTTGACCTTTGAAGTACTCGGCCGCATCAACAGCACTGGCTGCCAAATCCACGTATGTGTCTGCATAACTCCATAGTTGATTAAGAGGGGCATACTTCGGATCTCCAAACTTCGTCCGCAACAAAAATGGCTTCCCAGCCACGATATCCCCAGCTTGACGCAGCTCCTCCTTCGTTGCTCTGATTTTAGAGCGGGCTTCCTTGGCTACTACCATGGCCTTCTCTAGGTCCGCCGTCTTCGCCCGGCTTTCTTTTTCAAGAAGCTGGTAACGGTCGGCGGCATCCTTCAACTCAACGGCCATCTTGACTATTCTTTCCTTGCTTTGGCAATGCACAGCCTGTTTGGCCCTCAGCTCTTCGACCGCCTTTAGAGCGGCCACATGACTATTCCTGACTTGTTCCTTGGCTCGGGCAAGGTCCGCCCGAAGGGTCTCCACGGTGGCGGCTCCATCTGCAGTCACAACATATTAAAGATACTAGCATCATGCTCATCTTACTATGTGTTGATCACTGGAGAAATCACATACCCTGTGCCTCGTCGAGCCGCTTGTTGACAAGCACGATGTCGGCATCTGCCGCATCAAGTTGCTGCTTCAGCTCGGCAAACTCACCAGTCCGGCTAGCCACCGGACCTTCAGCCATCTGCACGTAAAGGCAGCCTGATTATTACCTGGGACTATGGTCCTCTGTTTGCCGCCGTTCTCGACGGCAACCAGAGTCTCAGGGGCTACTATCTGCATAGGGCACACCTAACATGTGCGGTACTATCAAAAACATACACTATTCCACATACCTCAAAGCCTTTCAGCAGACTCATAAAAGCTTCATGCAACCTGCTTTCGGCGGATGAAATCCTCTCAATCATCATACCCATTAGCATATGATGCGCTTCTGAGATGGCCGCTTGCTCCAGAAGATCCTTCAGTGCATTCGATCGCACACCGGACGGTTCCGAACTCTTTCTGTTGATCTCTTTAGGAGCCGAATACTGAGGACTTCGGGTGGCCGAAGGATTACCCTCTGGCTTGGCAGATCAGAAGAAACCCTCCGCAACGACACTTTAGGGTCACCCGCCTCATGAGGCGGGGTGGCATGGGGAGGTGTTTCGCTCTCCATCATCTCCGGAAGAAGATCCCCCAAAGACGAACTCTGTCGAGAAGGGCTACGATCCGAACTACAAGATATATGCTTCTGTTATTGTCTTCAGAAGTAATGTAGGATATTTTTACTATTAAGTACCTTTTGTTTACTTACAGCTCGGTAGAGGGCTGATCCCCTTGCAGGCACTATGCGGCAAGAGTACCCTCCGAGGCAGGACCCTCTGGCGAAGATTTCTTCCCCCGTTTGGAAACCTTTGTTTCCGGGTCTTCAGAGGTGGTCCTCTTCCTTCCTTGGGGAGAGGGAATTTCATATTCTTCTCCCTGGTTATCCTCCTTCGCGGAGGCACTAATTCCCCTGGTTGGGATGAATAATGAGTGAGGCCTGCTTTCAGCCTCTTTATTCCCCCCTTTATCTTCCCTTGAGGGCGCCTGATAAGGCGCCGGCTCGATCATTCTGGCTAGTACTGGATCGGCTGAGCCTTCGGGAAGGGGGGCCGAACACCTGATCATCTTCGCCTTTGTTACCCAGTCCTGTTCAAGGAGTGACTTTTCAGAATGATGTTATGATAAATAAAAAGACAGCGTGTTCGGCCTCGGGATTACTTACTTGGGTATCCGGGCGATTAGAGCTCAGACCCACATCCTCGGTGGTGTCCGGACACCTTATTTGTGGTCCGAAGAACAATTTGTACATCTCTTCGAGCGTCATGCCGAGGAAGTGTTGAATAGTTCGCGGTCCTTCCGGGTTGAAGTCCCACATACGGAGGGGTCAACATTTGCAAGGCGGGACTCGACGAACTAGCATGACTTGCATTACCGTGACCAGGCTAACATCTCTCTCAAGGAGATCTCGGATGCGACTCTACAATATCGGCACATCATTTACTGGCCCCGAGTCCAGCCCCTTGTTGATCCATGACGTTAGTTGTGGTGGGGGGCCCGAGCAAAAGGCAGGGGCGGCTACCCACTTGGTACTCCGGGGAGCTATGATATAAAACCACTCTCGTTACCATAAATCGGACACCTCTGGGAAGGAACCCTCTGGCCACGGAACATTAGCGCTTTTGCTTATTACGGCACCTCCGCACTCTACGTGTCGCCCCTCGATCATCTTCAGCTTCACATTGAAAGTCTTGAGCCACAGGCCGAAGTGTGGGGTAATGCAGAGGAAGGCCTCACACATGACGATGAACGACGAGATGTGAAGGAGGGAATCCGGGGCCAGGTCATGGAAATCTAGCCCATAATAGAACATGAGCCCCCTAACAAAGGGATCTAGAGCGAGGCCTAGCCCTCGGAGGAAGTGAGAGATGAATACAACGCTCTCGCCGGGTTCGGGAGTGGGAATGACCTGCCCTTGAGCAGGCAGCCTGTGCCAGATTTCGCTGGTCAAATACCTGGCCTCTCTTAGCTTCTTGATGTCTTCCTCTATGACAGAGGAAGGCATCCACCGACCTTGAAGGTTGGATCCGGACATGGTTGAAGGTCCGAAGCGCCTGACCGAAGCCTTGGGTGTTGGAACTTGAGGCGGGGGAGGATTCGATTGAGTACGAGAGGGAAAAAAGGACAGGCCTTGGCCTCTTTATAAAGAGGGTGAATATCAAGTGTCCTCCTTGTGGCCGTTTGGGACTTGCCTAAAATTGAGGAGTCATACCAACGGGCATGATTGGGTTACCCACGTCTGTATTGATGAGAATCCCGTAATAAGGGGGACACGATCTCTGCTTCGACAAGACATGTCAAGAAAACCGCCTCGCGATATGTGCAGTGCTGGTTGAGAAAAACGGTTCAAATAATAACCGGGCCATGGCATGATGTCATGCTGTCAATCGTGTCAGCAGATTAGATTTGTGGAAATATTAATCTCTCTACGGTGGTGTGTGGAACTTGTTTTGCAAAGCCGGACACTATCCTCGTGTTCAAAATCTTCTACGGAGTATTCGTAGGAAGAACCCGCCTTGCAATGCCGAAGACAAATCTGCGCGCCGGACTCATTGTCATTGAAGCCTAGTTCAGGGGCTACTGAGGGAGTCCTGGATTAGGGGGTCTCTGGATAGCCGGACTATATCCTTTGGCCGGACTGTTGGACTATGAAGATACAAGATTGAAGACTTTGTCCCGTGTCCGGATGGGACTCTCCTTGGTGTGGAAGGCAAGCTTGGCAATACGGATATGTAGATCTTCTTCCTTGTAACCGACTCTATGTAACCCTAGCCCCCTCCGGTGTCTATATAAACCGGAGGGTTTAGTCCGTAGAACAACATACAATCATACCGTAGGCTAGCTTCTAGGGTTTAGCCTCTATGATCTCGTGGTAGATCGACTCTTGTAATACTCATATCATCAAGATCAATCAAGCAGGACGTAGGGTATTACCTCCATCGAGAGGGCCCGAACCTGGGTAAACATCGTGTCCCCCGCCTCATGTTACCATCCGCCTTAGACGCACAGTTCGGGACCCCCTACCCGAGATCTGCCGGTTTTGACACCGACACTCCCACTTGCACTAGAGTCAATAATCTAGTTCACGTCGCCATGTGATTAACACCCATAGTTCACATCGCCATGTGACCAACATCCAAAGAGTTTACTACAGTCAATAATATAGTTCACATCGCCATGTGATTAACACCCATAGTTCACATTGCCATGTGACCAACACCCAAAGAGTTTACTAGAGTCAATAATCTAGTTCACATCGCCATGTGATTAACACCCAAAAAGTACTAAGGTGTGATCATGTTTTGCTTGTGAGAGAAGTTTAGTCAACGAGTGTGTCACATACAGATCTGTGCGTATTTTGCAAATTTCTATGTCTAGAATGCTCTGCATGGAGCTACTCTAGCTAATTGCTCCCACTATCAATACGTATCCAGATTGAGACTTAGAGTAATCCGAATCAGCGTCAAAGCTTGCATAGACGTAACCTTTTAGGATGAACTCTTTATTACCTCCATAATCGAGAAATATCTCCTTTGTCCTCTTAGGTAACTAAGGATAAATTTGACCGATGTCCAGTGATCTACTCCTGGATCACTGTTGTACCCCCTTGCCAAACTCATGGCAAGGTACACAACAGGTTTGGTACACAGAATGGCATACTTTATAGAACCTATGGCTAAGGCATAGGGAATGACTTTCATTCTCTCTCTATCTTCTGCCGTGGTCGGGTTTTGAGTCTTACTCAACTTCATACCTTGCAATACAGGCAAGAACCATTTCTTTGACTGATCCATTTTGAACTTCTTCAAAATCTTGTCAAGGTATGTGCTTTGTGAAAGTCCTATTAAGCGTCTCTATTTATCCCTATAGATCTTGATGCCCAATATATAAGTAGCTTCATTGAGGTCTTTCATTGAAAAATTCTTATTCAAGTATCCTTTTATGCTATCCAGAAATTTATATATCATTTCCAATAAACAATATGTCATCCACATATAATATCAGAAATGCTATAGAGCTCCCACTCACTTTTTGTAAATACAGGCTTCACCATAAGTCTGTATAAAACCATATGCTTTGATCACCTCATCAAAGCATATATTCCAACTCCGAGATGCTTGCACCAGTCCATAGATGGATCGCTGGAGCTTTCACACTTTTTTAGCAACTTTAGGATCGACAAAACCTTCTGGTTGCATCATATACAACTCTTCTTTAATATCCATTAAGGAATGCAGTTTTGACATACGTTTGCCAGATTTCATAATAATAAAATACGGCAATTGCTAACATGATTTGGACGGACTTAAGCATCGCTACGGGTGAGAAAGTCTCATCATAGTCAACCCCTTGAACTTGTCAAAAACCTTTTGCTACATGTCGAGCTTTCTAGATAGTGACAATACCATCAGTGTTTGTCTTCTTCTTGAAGATCCATTTATTCTCAATGGCTTGCCAATCATCGGGCAAGCCCACCAAAGTCCACACTTTGTTCTCATACATGGATCCTATCTCAGATTTCATGGCCTCAAGCCATTTATCAGAGTCTGGTTTCATCATAGCTTCTTCATAGTTCGTAGGTTCGCCTTGGTCTAGTAACATGAATTCTAGTACAGGACTACCGTACCATTCTGGTGTGGATCGTGCTTTGGTTAACCCAAGAGGTTCTGTAGAAACTTGATCTAAAGTTTCGTGATCATTATCATTTGTTTTTCTCTATTTGGTGTAGTCATCACTGGAATGGTTTTCTGTGATGTGCTACTTTCCAATTCGAGAGAAGGTACAATTACCTCATCAAGTTCTACTTTCCTCCCACTCACTTCTTTCGAGAGAAAATCCTTCTCTAGAAAGGTTCCATTCTTGGCAACAAAGAGCTTGCCTTCAAATCTGTGCTAGAAAGTGCATCCAGTTGTTTCCTTAGGGTATCCTATGAAGATGCACTTCTCTGGTTTGGGTTTGAGCTTATTAGGCTGAAGCCTTTTGACATAAGTGTCACAACCCCAAACTTTAATAAACGACAGCTTAGGTTTCTTGCCAAACCATAGTTCATACGGTGTCATCTGAACGGATTTAGATGGTGCCCTATTTAACGTGAATGCAGTTGTCTCTAATGCATAACCCAAAAATGATAGTGGTAAATCAGTAAGAGACATCATAGAATGCACCATATCTAATAAAGTACGAATATGACATTCAGATACACCATTATGTTGTGGTGTTCCAGGTGGCGTGAGTTGTGAAACAATTCCACATTGTTTTTAAATGAAGGCCAAACTCACAACTCAAATATTCGCCTCTGCGATCAGATTGTAGAAACTTTATTTTCTTGTTACGATGATTCTCCACTTCACTCTGAAATTCTTTGAACTTCTCAAATGTTTCAGACTTGTGTTTCATCAAGTAGATATAGCTATACCTACTCAAATCATCTGTGAAAGTCAAAAAATAACGATACCCGCCGTGTGCTTCAACACTCATCGGACCGCATACATCGGTATGTATTATTTCCAATAAGTCATTAGTTCACTCCATTGTTCCAGAGAACGGAGTTTTAGTCATCTTGCCCATGAGGCATGGTTCACAAGTATCAAATGATTCATAATCAAGTGATTCCAAAAGTCCATCTGCATGGAGTTTCTTCATGCACTTTACACCAATATGACCTAAACGGCTGTCCCACAAGTATGTTGCACTATCATTATCAACTTTGCATCTTTTGGCATCAATATTATGAATATGTGTATCACTACGATCAAGATTCAATAAACCATTCACATTGGGTGTATGACCATAGAAGGTTTTATTCATGTAAACAGAAGAACAATTATTCTCTAACTTAAATGAATAAACATATTGCAATAAACATGATCTAATCATATTCATGCTCAACGCAAACACCAAATAACATTTATTTAGGTTCAACACTAATCATGAAGGTAGAGGGAGTGTGCGATGGTGATCATATCCACCTCGGAATCATTTCCAACACACATCATCACCTCACTTTTAACTAGTCTCTGCAACTCCTATTTCGAGTTACTAATCTTAGCAACTGAATCAGTATCAAGTACCCAGGGGTTACTACGAACACTAGTAATACACATCAATAACATGTATATCAAATATACCTTTGTTCACTTTGCCATCCTTCCTATCCTCCAAGTATTTTGGGCAGTTCCACTTCCAGTGACCATTTTCTTCGCAGTAGAAGCACTCAATTTCGGGTTTGGGTCTGGCTTTGCGCTTCTTCACGGGAGTGGCAACTTACTTTCCATTCTTCTTGAAGTTCCCTTTCTTTCCCTCGCCCTTTTTCTTGAAATTAGTGGTCTCGTTAACCATCAACACTTGATGCTCTTTCTTGATTTCTACCTTCACCGATTTCAGCATTGTGAAGAGCTTGGGAATAGTTTTTGTCATCCCTTGCATATTATAGTTCATCACGAAGTTCTAGTAGCTTGGTGACAGTGACTAGAGAACTCTTTCAATCACTATCTTATCTGGAAGATTAACTCCCACTTGATTCAAGCGATTGTAATACCCAAACATTCTGAGTACATGCTCACTGGCTGAGCTATTCTCCTCCATCTTGTAGGCAAAGTACTTGTCAGAGGTCTCATACCTCTTGACACGAGCAAGAATCCTAAATACCAATTTTCAGCTCTTAGAACATCTCATATGCTCTGTGGCATTCAAAACATTTTTGAAGTCCCGGTTCTAAGCCGTAAAGCATGGCACACTAAACTATTAAGTAGTCATCGTACCGAGCTTGTCACACATTCATAACGTCTGCTTCTGCTCCTGCAATAGGTCTGTCACCTAGCGGTGCATCAAGGACATAATTCTTCTATGCAGCAATGAGGATAATCCTCAGATCACGGACCCAGTCCGCATCATTTCTACTATCATCTTTCAACTTATTTTTCTCTAGGAACATATCAAAATTAGGGGAGTTATACCGCGAGCTATTGATCTACAACATAGATATGCAAATACTATCAGGACTAAGTTCATGATAAATTAAGTTCAATTAATCAAATTACTTAAGAACTCTCACTTAAATAGACATCCCTCAAGTCATCTAAGTGATACGTGATGCAAATCAACTAACCCATGTCGGATCATCACGTGAGATGGGGTAGTCATTAATGGTGAACATCTCTATGTTGATCATATCTACTATATGATTCACGTTCGACCTTTCGATCTCTAGCGTTTCGAGGCCATGTATGTACATGTTAGGCTCGTCAAGTGTAACCCAAGTATTCCGCATGTGCAAAACTGTCTTGCACCGATTGTATGTGAACGTAGAGTCTATCACACCCGATCGTCATGTGGTGTCTCAACACGACGAACTGTAGCTACAATGCATACTCAGGGAGAACACTTTTACCTTAAAATTTAGTGAAGGGATCATCTTATAATGCTAACGCCATACTAAGCAAAATAAGATGCATAAAAGATAAACATCACATGCAATCAAAATATGTGACATGATATGGCCATCATCATCTTGCGCTTTTGATCTCCATCTCCAAAGCAAAGTCATGATCTCCAGCGTCACTGGCTCGACACCTTGATCTCCATCATTGCATCGTGGTCGTCTCGCTAACTATTGCTTCTACAACTATCGCTAACACATAGTGATAAAGTAAAGCAATTACGTGGTGTTTGCATTTCATACAATAAAGAGACAACTACAAGGCTCCTACCGGTTGTCAATAACTTACAAAACATGATCATCTCATACAATAACGTTTATCACATCATGTCTTGACCATATCACATCACAACATGCCCTGCAAAAACAAGTTAGACGTCCTCTACTTTGTTGTTGCAAGTTTTATGTGGCTGCTATGGGCTTCTAGCAAGATCCGTTCTTACCTATGCATAAAACCACACTGGTGTTTCGTCAAGTTTGCTATTTTAACCTTCTTCAAGGACCGGTCATAGTAAAATTTGATTCAACTAAAGTAGGAGAAACAGACACCCGCCAGCCACCTTTATGCAAAACTAGTTGCATGTTAGTCAGTGGAACCGGTCTCATGTGCATGGACATGTAAGGTTGGTCCGGGCCGCTTCATCCCACAATACCACCGAATCAAAATAAGACGTTGGTGGTAAGCAGTATGACTATCACCGCCCACAACTCTTTGTGTTCTACTCGTGCATATCATCTACGCATAGACCTGGCTCTGACACCACTATTGGGAATCGTTACATGGAAAACAAAAAATATCTACGCACACGCAATGATCTATCCATGGAGATGCATAGCAACGAGGGGGAGAGTATGTCTACGTACCCTTGTAGACCACAAGATAAAGCATTTCACAACGCGGTTGATGTAGTCGAACTTCTTTGTGCTTCAACCGATCAAGTACTGAACGCATGGCACCTCCATGTTCAACACACGTTTAGCTCGATGACGTCCTCACCTTCTCTATCCAACAAGAGAGGCGAAGTAGTAGATGAGTTCCGGCAGCACGACGACGTGGTGACGGTGTTGGTGAAGAACAATCTCCGCAGGGCTTCGCCAAGCACAATGGAAACTATGACGGAGGATAAACTAGAGGGACGGGGTTGCCGGCACATGGCTTGGTGTATCTTGATGTTTTTCGGGTGCTAGCCCTGCCCCTCTATTTATATGTTCAGCCCTGGGGTCGAAACTTGGAGTAAAAGCCTCCTCAAAGTCGGTTTTGCCCGCAAGGAAGAGTCCTTCTCGGACTTCCACAACCAGATGCCACAGTCCTTGCCGTCTGGCCCAGGGCTAGACGCCAGGGTCTCCGTCGTTTGGCACCTAGCCTCCGCAAAACTCATTTTGCACAGACCTAAAGCCCCGTGGGCTTTACCCCTTGGCCTAACCATATCATCCTATATATCTATCTTTACCTACGGACCATTCCGGAGCTCCTCTTCATGTTCGTGATCTCATTCGGGACTCCGAACAACATTCGGTCACCAACATACATAACTCATATAATGCTATATCATCAATGAACGTTAAGCGTGTGGAACCTACCGGTTCGAGAACTATATAGACATGACCGAGACACCTCTCCGGTCAATAACCAATAGCGGAACCTGGATGCCCATATTGGCTCCCACATATTCTATGAAGATTGAGGGAGTCCTGGATTAGGGGGTGTCCGGATGGCCGGACTATACCTTCAGCCGGACTCCTGGACTATGAAGATACAAGATTGAAGACTTCGTCCCGTGTCCGGAAGGGACTTTCCTTGGCGTGGAAGGCAAGCTTGGCGATACGGATATGCAGATCTCCTACCATTGTAACCGACTTTGTGTAACCCTAGCCCTCTCCGGTGTCTATATAAACCGGAGGGTTTTAGTCCGTAGGACAACATACAGAACAACAATCATACCATAGGCTAGCTTCTAGGGTTTAGCCTTTCCGATCTCGTGGTAGATCTACTCTTGTACTACCCATATCATCAATATTAATCAAGCAGGACGTAGGGTTTTACCAACATCGAGAGGGCCCGAACCTGGGTAAAACTTCGTGTCCCTTGCCTCCTGTTACCGTCCAGCCTAGATGCACAGTTTGGGACCCCCTACCCGAGATCCGCCGGTTTTGACACCGACATTGGTGCTTTCATTGAGAGTTCCTCTGTGTCGTTGCCGTCAGGCTTGATGGCCCCTACGATCATCGATAGTGATGCGGTCCAGGGTGAAACTTGTCTCCCCGGACAGATCTCTGTCTTCGGCGGCTTTGCACTGCGGGCCAATTCACTTGGCCATCTGGAGCAGATCGAAAGTTATTCCCCTGGCCGTCAAGTACGATTTGGAAGTTTAAACTACACGGCTGACATCCGCGGGGACTTGATCTTTCACGGATTCGAGCCACTGCCGAGCGCGCCGCACTACCACGACGAGCATGATCTAGCTCTGCCGCCTAACAGTGCCCTGAAGGCCGCACCCGCATCGGCTTCGACCCTTAATTCGGAGCCAACCGCGCCGATCGAGGATGGGTGGTTGGACGCCGCCTCGGGCTACGATCCTAATGGTGATCGAGCCGAACACCAGCCCCACACTCCGCAGGACTCATGGTTCCAAGGAGCCGGACTCCTCTCCGGACTCCGAACCATTCGCGCCTCTGCCGGTCGAATCCGATTGGGCGCCGATCATGGATTTTACTGCCGCGGACATCTTTCAACACTCGCCCTTTGGCAATATTATAAAATCACTAAAGTCTCTCTCTTTATCAAGAGAGCCCTGGCCGGACTACATTCAGCGAGATTGGGATGCAGACGATGAAGAAATTCAAAGCCCACCCACCACCCACTTTGTAGCCACTGTCGACGATTTAACCGACATGCTCGACTTCGACTCCGAAGACATCGACGGTATGGACGCCGATGAAGGATACGATGAAGAACCAGCGCCTATTGGGCCCTGGAACGCCACCTTGTCATATGACGTATACATGGTGGACGCACCAAAAGATGACGACGAGGAGCGGAAGGATGCACCGAAGGCTTGTTCCCTCGAAAAGCAGTCAAAGCGGCGACGCAAGCGCCGCCCCAAATCCCGCCTCGACAGAAATAGCGATCACACAGACCCAGCGCTGGAGCAGGGTGAACCGCTGCCGGACAACGGCAATCCAGATAATCAAACCGAACAAACAAATCCTATCAAGGATAATGGTCCGGACGACATAACGCCGGACAGACACCCGGAGCAGCAGACTGCCCGTAAAAGGCTTGTTGCCACCGCGAGGAGTCTGAAAAAGCAGAAGCAAAGGCTCAAGGCCGTGCAAGACACACTCCAAATCAGATGGAGTAAAATACTCAACACTGCAGCAAGGTACGGTGACAATCGCCCCTCCAAAAGCTACCCAAAGCGGAAGCTGCTACCCGAATTCGATGAGGAGGCCTCAGAACCCCCACAACCAAATATCAAAGCAGCCACCTGGTCGGATAGACGACCCCTCTACCAACATAGAGCGGCATACAACACCGCTCACAATACAATACGCGACCCATGCGAGGGCTCGCACCCAAAGGACGGCGCAACAAGATCCATCTATGGACCACACAAGCGCACCCCAGCATACAATGCAACACAACAAACATCCGAACAACGCGGTACACCCAGCTGCAGGGGTGCCGCACACCCCCTATGTTTCACCGATGAGGTGCTGGACCATGAATTTCCAGAGGGATTCAAGCCCGTAAACATAGAGGCATACGACGGAACAACAGACCCTGGGGTCTGGATTGAGGACTACATCCTTCATATCCATATGGCTCGAGGAGATGATCTCCACGCCATCAAGTACTTACCCCTCAAGCTCAAAGGGCCAGCTCGTCACTAGCTCAAAGGCCTCCCCGAAAGCTCCATTGGAAGTTGGGAAGAGCTCGAAGACGCCTTTCGGGCAAATTTTCAAGGGACTTACGTCCGACCTCCGGATGCGGACGATTTGAGTCATATAACTCCACAGCCCGGAGAGTCAGCCCGAAAGCTTTGGAACAGGTTTCTTACTAAAAAGAACCAGATTGTCGACTGTCCGGACGCCGAAGCCTTGGCAGCTTTCAAGCATAGCGTCCGTGACGAATGGCTCGCCAGACACCTCGGCCAAAATAAGCCGAGAACGATGGCCGCATTAACAAACCTCATGACCCGCTTTTGCGTGGGTGAGGCCAGCTGGCTAGCCAGATGCAGCACCAGCGACCCCAGTACATCTGAAGTTAGAGATGGAAACGGGAAATCACGGTGCAATAACAATAACAAACGCCGGAATAAAGGAGGCAGCACGAAGGGCACGGCAGTAAATGTTGGATTCAAAAGCTCTCGGCCAGGTCAAAAGCCGCCCCCTAAAGGCACTAGGGATGAATTGTCCAACCTCAACAAAATTCTGGACCAAGTATGTCAGATTCATAGTACCCCTGGTAAACCTGCTAATCATACCCACAGAGAATGTTGGGTCTTCAAGCAGTCCGGCAAGCTCAACGCCGTACACAAGGGGGAGGATACACCAAGCGAAGACGAGGACGAGCCCCCCAAGCAAGACACGGGGGAACAAAAGAAATTTCCACCAGATGTCAAAACAGTAAACGTGTTACACGTAATCAAGGGAAAAAACAACGCGGCACTCCCAGGAAAATATACCCAAGTGCCTGTCACCACGAAGTCCTGCCACTGGTCATCTCAACCGATCACTTTCGACCATCGCGATTACTCAGCAAGTATCCGACACGCAGGATGGGCTGCCCTGGTATTAGACCCAGTAATTGGCGGATATCACTTCACAAGAGTCTTGATGGACGGCGGCAGTAGCCTAAACCTAATATATCAGGATACAATCCGCAGGATGGGGTCAGACCCAACACAAATTCGCCATAGCAATACTACCTTTAAAGGAGTAACGCCAGGCCCAGGGGCTCGTTGTACGGGTTCCCTCCTACTACAAGTTATATTCGGCTCCCCCGATAACTTCCGTCACGAGCATTTAACTTTCCACATCGCTTCGTTTCAAAGTGGCTATCAAGCACTGCTCGGACGCGAAGCTTTCGCTCGCTTTAATGCAATACCACACTACGCCTCCCTCACACTCAAGATGCCCGGTCCACGTGGCATCATCACAGTGCACGGAAATATCAAGCGATCTCTGCGCGCCGAAGAGAGTGAGGCTGCCTTGGCAGCCGCACACTAAAGGCACCCGGACAAGCGAAAGCATCCAATAGGTCGTCAAGACCTCAGATACAACTAATCGAGTCCGGCGCCGCTACTTATACCGAATAAATGGTCACACCCCTATTTGTCAATACAAGGGGCTCAACATGCGCAGACGAGTGGCAATTTCTTATCATCTTGAATTATACATGGTTTCTTTAAAAACTATCTTTTTGCACGACAACTTTTTCACTTAACTTCCTCTCTTTTACAGACAATCATCATGCTACACCCGTCCAGGATACGGCACAACTGAGACACAGGCGCAGACATGCAGCAGGGACCCGCTCCAAGGATTCTTTTTAGATTAAGACCCTGCATAAACCTTTTTTACTGTCTCTTGCTGATACATATCCACCATTGAGAAGGATGCTGACGTCTTGGCATGTGGCCACGCCAGAACAATGCACGTACCTGGACACAGGGGGCTTCTTACAAAGGCCATTATTTAGGCCCGGTTTATACCACAAAGACCGAATACCTTAGGGAGTGTTCGGCATCGCGAGTTTGGCCCTATATGCATCAGCTCCGAATCATTGTCTTTGGTCAAATGTTGGGTTTGCCCGGCTCCTGTGTTTTGGTGCCTTACGTTCCGCTTTACCGGCTAAGGTAGCACCAGGAGAACTACTGCGATTGTGCCCTGGTTCATCCGGACGAGCACCTCAGTAGAGAAAGCCGAAAACTGATGGTCATGATATAGCGTGAGACTGGTCAACCACTCGATGACCTATGGGAATGTTAGAATTCCCCCGCCTTAACGAAGGGCCATTTTCCGGCCAGGCATGTACGCACCCCGGAATCAGGAGAGTGCGGAGCCACCAGGGGCTATCTAGTAGCCCCACTGTCAAACTCCTATGGCTAAGTGAAAGTGCTAAAGCATTATAGTCCGGTTGCCTCGCTCGCTCCGCTATCACCACCTTAATAGGACCAAGACGTTGGGTTAAGTGTGAACGCATGTTTTTGCGAGCACCTCCGCATTATATGCGTGGGGGTTGAAGCCGACGACTGCAATCTTTCAGGTTATACACATGTATACATAAACGGCCGCCCAGGAGGCATCATATTACTTTCAGGCAAAAGTATAAAAATAGCCTTATAAAAATTTATAAAAGCGTTTCGCTTACAATGAGATTACATATCACTCAAACATAATATTTTTTGAGCACTGGGTCTCTATCAAACGGGCACCCTCAAGAACTTCTTCAAAGTAGTGCTCAGCAGCCTTTCGACCTATAGCCGAATCCCGCGCTGCAGCAGTGGTAGCATCCATCTCCGCCCCGTATGCCTTAACACGGGCAAAGGCCATCCGTGCGCCCTCTATGCACGCCGACCTCTTCATCGCATTAATGCGCGGCACCACGTCAAGGAACTGCTGCACCAAGCTGAAATAGCTGTTCGGTCTTGACCTTTCTGGCCATAGTTGATCCACAACAGACATCATGGAGAGTCCGGACAACCTATTTAGTTCGGCCCATTCGGCTAATTGGTCAGTCAATGAAAGTGGACGCTCGGGAGAATGGAATTGTCTCCAAAATAGCTGGTCTACTTCACGGTCCATCTAACCCTGGAAGTACTTGGCCGCATCGGCAGCGCTCGCCGCCAAATCCATATACACATCCTCCGAACTCCACAGCCGATCCAGAGGGGCATACTGTGGATCTCCGAAGTTCCTCCGCAACATAAAGGATTTCCCAGCTACAATATCCCTGGCTTCCCGCAGCTCCTCCTTCTTTGCCCTCATAGCAGAGCGGAGGTCTTTTTTCGTCGCAACAGCCTTCTCAAGGTCTGATGCCTTCACTTGGTTTTCCTTTTCAAGAACCCGGCAACGGTCGGCGGCGGCTTTTAATTCTATGGCCATCTTGGCCATCTTGTCTCGGCTCTCGCCATGCGCGGCCTTCTCGGCTTGCAACTCTTCGGCCGCCTTCAAAGCAGCCGCATTACCCAACCTCGCTTGTTCCTTGGCTCGGGCAAGTTCTGCCTGCAAGGCTTCAACAGTGGCAGCTCCATCTGCAGTCACAACATAATAAAGATGCTGGCATCATGCTGCTCTTCCTATTGTGGCGTTTACCAGATAATGACACTTACCCTGTGCCTCGTCAAGCCTTTTGTTAACAAGCTCGATGTCGGCATCTGCCGCATCCAACTGCCGTTCTAAATGGGCAAACTCGCTAGTCCAGCTAGCCACTGGAGCTTCCATCACCTGCACATAGAGGCAGCATGGTTATTACCTGGGAATATGATCCTCTGTTCGTCGTCGTTTCCGATGACAACCAGAGTCTCAGGGGCTACTATCTACACAGGGCACACCTAGCATGTGCAGGTGTTGGGTAACGTAGTAATTTCAAAAAAATTCCTACGCACACGCAAGATCATGGTGATGCATAGCAACGAGAGGGGAGAGTGCGATCTACATACCCTTGTAGACCGACAGCGGAAGCGTTAGCACAACGCGGTTGATGTAGTCCTACGTCTTCACGGCCCAACCGATCAAGCACCGAAACTACGGCACCTCCGAGTTTTAGCACACGTTCAGCTCGATGATGATCCCCGGACTCCGATCCAGCAAAGTGTCGGGGAAGAGTTCCGTCAGCACGACGGCATGGTGACGATCTTGATGTTCTACCGTCGTAGGGCTTCGCCTAAGCACCGCTACAATATTATCGAGGATTATGGTAGAAGGGGGCACCGCACACAGCTAAGAATACGATCACGTGGATCAACTTGTGTGTCTAGGGGTGCCCCCTGCCCCCGTATATAAAGGAGCAAGGGGAGGAGGCCGGCCGGCCCTACGGCACGCCAAGGAGGACTCCTCCTCCTAGTAGGAGTAGGACTCCTACTAGGAGGGGGAAGGAAGTGGGGAGGGAGAAGGAAAGGGGGGCGCCGCCCCCCTCTCCTAGTCCAATTCGGACCAGGGGGAGGAGGCGCGCGGCCCACCCTGGCTGCCCTTCTCTCTCTCCACTAAGGCCCATATGGCCCATTACTTCTCCTGGTAGGGTTCCGGTAACCCTCCAGCTCTCTGGTTTTCTCCGAAATCACCCGGAACACTTCCTGTGTCCAAATATAGCCGTCCAATATATCAATCTTTATGTCTCGACCATTTCGAGACTCCTCGTTATGTCTGTGATCACATCCGGGACTCCGAACTAACTTCGGTACATCAAAACTCATAAACTCATAATATAACTGTCATCGAAACCATAAGCGTGCGGACCCTACGGGTTCGAGAACAATGTAGACATGACCGATACACGTCTCCGGTCAATAAACAATAGCGGAACCTGGATGCTCATATTGGCTCCTACATATTCTATGAAGATCTTTATCGGTCAGACCGCATAACAACATACGTTGTTCCCTTTGTCATCGGTATGTTACTTGCACGAGATTCGATCGTCGGTATCTCAATACCTAGTTCAATCTCGTTACCGGCAAGTCTCTTTACTCATTTCGTAATACATCATCTCGCAACTAACTCATTAGTTGCAATGCTTGCAAGGCTTATGTGATGTGCATTACCGAGAGGGCCCAGAGATACCTCTCCGACAATCGGAGTGACAAATCCTAATCTCGAAATACGCCAACCCAACATTTACCTTTGGAGACACCTGTAGAGCTCCTTTATAATCACCCAGTTACGTTGTGACGTTTGGTAGCACACAAAGTGTTCCTCTGGCAAACGGGAGTTGCATAATCTCATAGTCATAGGAACATGTATAAGTCATGAAGAAAGCAATAGCAACATACTAAAACGATCGGTTGCTAAGCTAATGGAATGGGTCATGTCAATCACATCATTCTCCTAATAATGTGATCCCGTTAATCAAATGACAACACATGTCTATGGTTAGGAAACATAACCATCTTTGATTAATGAGCTAGTCAAGTAGAGACATACTAGTGACGTTTAGTTTGTCTATGTATTCACAAAAGTATTATGTTTCCGGATAATACAATTCTAGCATGAATAATAAACATTTATCATGATATAAGGAAATAAAATAATAACATTATTATTGTCTCTAGGGCATATTTCCTTCAGTCTCCCACTTGCACTAGAGTCAATAATCTAGATTACACAGTAATGATTCTAACACCCATGGAGCTTTGGTGTTGATCATGTTTTGCTCGTGGAAGAGGCTTAGTCAATGGGTCTACAACATTCAGATCCGTATGTATCTTGCAAATCTCTATGTCTCCCACCTGGACTAGATCCCGGATGGAATTGAAGCGTCTCTTGATGTGCTTGGTTCTCTTGTGAAATCTGGATTCCTTTGCCAAGGCAATTGCACCAGTATTGTCACAAATGATTTTCATTGGACCCGATGCACTAGGTATGACACCTAGATCGGATATGAACTCCTTCATCCAGACTCCTTCGTTCGCTGCTTCCGAAGCAGCTATGTACTCCGCTTCACATGTAGATCCCGCTATGACGCTTTGTTTAGAACTGCACCAACTGACAGCTCCACCGTTTAATGTAAACACGTATCTGGTTAGCGATTTAGAATCATCCGGATCAGTGTCAAAGCTTGCATCAACGTAACCTTTTACAGTGAGCTCTTTGTCACCTCCATATACGAGAAACATATCCTTAGTCCTTTTCAGGTATTTCAGGATGTTCTTGACCGCTGTCCAGTGATCCACTCCTGGATTACTTTGGTACCTCCCTGCTAAACTTATAGCAAGGCACACATCAGGTCTGGTACACAGCATTGCATACATGATAGAGCCTATGGCTGATGCATAGGGAACATCTTTCATATTCTCTCTATCTTCTGCAGTGGTCGGGCATTGAGTCTTACTCAAATTCACACCTTGTAACACAGGCAAGAATCCTTTCTTTGCTTGATCCATTTTGAATTTCTTCAAAATCTTGTCAAGGTATGTGCTTTGTGAAAGTCCAATTAAGCGTCTTGATCTATCTCTATAGATCTTAATGCCTAATATGTAAGCAGCTTCACCGAGGTCTTTCATTGAAAAACTTTTATTCAAGTATCCCTTTATGCTATCCAGAAATTCTATGTCATTTCCAATCAGCAATATGTCATCCACATATAATATTAGAAATGCTACAGAGCTCCCACTCACTTTCTTGTAAATACATGCTTCTCCGAAAGTCTGTATAAAACCAAATGCTTTGATCACACTATCAAAGCGTTTATTCCAACTCCGAGATGCTTGCACCAGTCCATAAATGGATCGCTGGAGCTTGCACACTTTGTTAGCTCCCTTTGGATCGACAAAACCTTCCGGTTGCATCATATACAACTCTTCTTTCAGAAATCCATTCAGGAATGCAGTTTTGACATCCATCTGCCAAATTTCATAATCATAAAATGCGGCAATTGCTAACATGATTCGGACAGACTTAAGCATCGCTACGGGTGAGAAGGTCTCATCATAGTCAATCCCTTGAATTTGTCGAAAACCTTTTGCGACAAGTCGAGCTTTGTAGACAGTAACATTACCGTCAGCGTCAGTCTTCTTCTTGAAGATCCATTTATTCTCAATTGCTTGCCGATCATTGGGAAAGTCAACCAAAGTCCATACTTTGTTCTCATACATGGATCCCATCTCAGATTTCATGGCTTCAAGCCATTTTGCGGAATCTGGGCTCACCATCGCTTCTCCATAGTTCATAGGTTCATCATGATCTAGTAGCATGACTTCCAGAACAGGATTACCGTACCACTCTGGTGCGGATCTTACTCTGGTTGATCTACGAGGTTCAGTAGTATCTTGTTCTGAAGCTTCATGATCATCATCATTAGCTTCCTCACTAATTGGTGTAGGTGTCACAGAAACTAGTTTCTGTGATGTACTACTTTCCAATAAGGGAGCAGGTACAGTTACCTCATCAAGTTCTACTTTCCTCCCACTCACTTCTTTCGAGAGAAACTCCTTCTCTAGAAAGTTTCCGAATTTAGCAACAAAAGTTTTGCCTTTGGATCTGTGATAGAAGGTGTATCCAATAGTTTCCTTTGGATATCCTATGAAGACACATTTCTCCGATTTGGGTTCGAGCTTATCAGGTTGAAGCTTTTTCACATAAGCATCGCAACCCCAAACTTTTAGAAACGACAACTTTGGTTTCTTGCCAAACCATAGTTCATAAGGCGTCGTCTCAACGGATTTTGATGGTGCCCTATTTAACGTGAATGCGGCCGTCTCTAGAGCATAACCCCAAAATGATAGCGGTAAATCAGTAAGAGACATCATAGATCGCACCATATCAAGTAAAGTACGATTATGACGTTCGGACACACCATTACGCTGTGGTGTTCCAGGTGGCGTGAGTTGCGAAACTATTCCGCATTGTTTCAAATGTACACCAAACTCGTAACTCAAATATTCTCCTCCACGATCAGATCGTAGGAATTTTATTTTCTTGTTACGATGATTTTCCACTTCACTCTGAAATTCTTTGAACTTTTCAAACGTTTCAGACTTATGTTTCATTAAGTAGATATACCCATATATGCTTAAGTCATCTGTGAAGGTGAGAAAATAACGATATCTGCCACAAGCCTCAACATTCATTGGACCACATACATCTGTATGTATGATTTCCAACAAATCTGTTGCTCTCTCCATAGTACCGGAGAACGGTGTTTTTGTCATGTTACCCATAAGGCACGGTTCGCAAGTACCAAGCGATTCATAATCAGGTGGTTCCAAAAGTCCATCAGTATGGAGTTTCTTCATGCGCTTTACACCGATATGACCCAAACAGCAGTGCCACAAATAAGTTGCACTATCATTATCAACGCTGCATCTTTTGGCTTCAACATTATGAATATGTGTATCACTACTATCGAGATTTAATAAGAATAGACCACTCTTTAAGGGTGCATGACCATAAAAGATATTACTCATATAAATAGAACAAACATTATTCTCTGATTTAAATGAATAACCGTCTCGCATCAAACAAGATCCAGATATAATGTTCATGCTTAACGCTGGCACCAAATAACAATTATTTAGGTCTAATACTAATCCCGAAGGTAGATGTAGAGGTAGCGTGCCGACCACGATCACATCGACTTTGGAACCATTTCCCACGCGCATCGTCACCTCATCCTTAGCTAATCTTCGCTTAATCCGTAGTCCTTGTTTCGAGTTGCAAATGTTAGCAACGGAACCAGTATCAAATACCCAGGTGCTACTGCGAGCATTAGTAAGGTACACATCAATAACATGTATATCACATATACCTTTGTTCAACTTGCCATCCTTCTTATCCGCCAAATACTTGGGGCAGTTCCGCTTCCAGTGACCAGTCTGCTTGCAGTAGAAGCACTCAGTTTCAGGCTTAGGTCCAGGTTTGGGTTTCTTCTCTTGAGTAGCAACTTGCTTGTTGTTCTTTTTGAAGTTCCCCTTCTTCTTCCCTTTGCCCTTTTTCTTGAAACTAGTGGTCTTGTTGACTCAACACTTGATGCTCCTTCTTGATTTCTACCTCCGCAGCTTTCAGCATTGCGAAGAGCTCGGGAATAGTCTTATTCATCCCTTGCATATTATAGTTCATCACGAAGCTCTTGTAGCTTGGTGGCAGTGATTGGAGAATTCTGTCAATGATGCAATCATCTGGAAGATTAACTCCCAATTGAATCAAGTGATTATTATACCCAGACATTTTGAGTATATGCTCACTGACAGAACTGTTCTCCTCCATCTTGCAGCTATAGAACTTATTGGAGACTTCATATCTCTCAATCCGGGCATTTGCTTGAAATATTAACTTCAACTCCTGGAACATCTCATATGCTTCATGACGTTCAAAACGTCGTTGAAGTCCCGATTCTAAGCCGTAAAGCATGGCACACTGAACTATCGAGTAGTCATCAGCTTTGCTCTGCCAAACATTCATAACATCTGGTGTTGCTCCAGCAGCAGGCCTGGCACCCAGCGGTGCTTCCAGGACGTAATTCTTCTGTGCAGCAATGAGGATAATCTCAAGTTACGGACCCAGTCCGTGTAATTGCTACCATCATCTTTCAACTTTGCTTTCTCAAGGAATGCATTAAAATTCAACGGAACAACAGCACGGGCCATCTATCTACAATCAAACATAAACAAGCAAGATACTATCAGGTACTAAGTTCATGATAAATTTAGGTTCAATTAATCATATTACTAAAGAACTCCCACTTAGATAGACATCCCTCTAATCCTCTAAGTGATTACGTGATCCAAATCAACTAAACCATGTCCGATCATCACGTGAGATGGAGTAGTTTCATTGGTGAACATCACTATGTTGATCATATCTACTATATGATTCACGCTCGACCTTTCGGTCTCCATGTTCCGAGGCCATATCTGTATATGCTTGGCTCGTCAAGTATAACCTGAGTATTCCGCGTGTGCAACTGTTTTGCACCCGTTGTATTTGAACGTAGAGCCTATCACACCCGATCATCATGTGGTGTCTCAGCACGAAGAACTTTCGCAATGGTGCATACTCAGGGAGAACACTTCTTGATAATTAGTGAGAGATCATCTTAAAATGCTACCGTCAATCAAAGCAAGATAAGATGCATAAAAGATAAACATCACATGCAATCAATATAAGTGATATGATATGGCCATCATCATCTTGTGCTTGTGATCTCCATCTTCAAAGCACCGTCGTGATCACCATCGTCACCGGCGCGACACCTTGATCATCATCATAGCATTGTTGTCGTCTCGCCAATCTTATGCTTCCACGACTATCGCTACCGCTTAGTGATAAAGTAAAGCATTACAGCGCAATTGCATTGCATACAATAAAGCGACAACCATATGGCTCCTGCCAGTTGCCGATAACTTGGTTACAAAACATGATCATCTCATACAATAAAATTTTAGCATCATGTCTTGACCATATCACATCACAACATGCCTTGCAAAAACAAGTTAGACGTCCTCTACTTTGTTGTTGCAAGTTTTACGTGGCTGCTACGGGCTTAAGCAAGAACCAATCTTACCTACGCATCAAAACCACAACGATAGTTTGTCAAGTTGGTGCTGTTTTAACCTTCGCAAGGACCGGGCGTAGCCACACTCGGTTCAACTAAAGTTGGAGAAACTGTCACCCACTAGCCACCTTTGTGCAAAGCACGTCGGGAGAACCGGTCTCGCGTAAGCGTACGCGTAATGTCAGTCCGGGCCGCTTCGTCCAACAATACCGCCGAACCAAAGTATGACATGCTGGTAAGCAGTATGACTTATATCGCCCACAACTCACTTGTGTTCTACTCGTGCATATAACATCAACACATAAAACCTAGGCTCTGATACCACTGTTGGGTAACGTAGTAATTTCAAAAAAATTCCTACGCACACGCAAGATCATGGTGATGCATAGCAACGAGAGGGGAGAGTGCGATCTACGTACCCTTGTAGACCGACAGCGGAAGCGTTAGCACAACGTGGTTGATGTAGTCGTACGTCTTCACGGCCCAACTGATCAAGCACCGAAACTACGGCACCTCCGAGTTTTAGCACACGTTCAGCTCGATGACGATCCCCGGACTCCGATCCAGCAAAGTGTCGGGGAAGAGTTCCGTCAGCACGATGGCGTAGTGACGATCTTGATGTTCTACCGTCGCAGGGCTTTGCCTAAGCACCGCTACAATATTATCGAGGATTATGGTGGAAGGGGGCACCGCACACGGCTAAGAATACGATCACGTGGATCAACTTGTGTGTCTAGGGGTGCCCCCTGCCCCCGTATATAAAGGAGCAAGGGGAGGAGGCCGGCCAGCCCTATGGCGCGCCAAGGAGGAGTCCTCCTCCTAGTAGGAGTAGGACTCCTACTAGGAGGAAAGGGGGGCGCCGCCCCCCCTCTCCTAGTCCAATTCGGACCAGGGGGAGGAGGCGCGCGGCCCACCCTGGCTGCCCTTCTCTCTCTCCACTAAGGCCCATATGGCCCATTACTTCTCCCGGTAGGGTTCCGGTAACCCTCCGACTCTCTGGTTTTCTCTGAAATCACCCGGAACACTTCCGGTGTCCGAATATAGCCGTCCAATATATCAATCTTTATGCCTCGACCATTTCGAGACTCCTCGTTATGTCCGTGATCACATCCGGGACTCCGAACTAACTTCGGTACATCAAAACTCATAAACTCATAATATAACTGTCATCGAAACCTTAAGCGTGCAGACCCTACGGGTTCGAGAACAATGTAGACATGAACGAGACACGTCTCCGGTCAATAACCAATAGCGGAACCTGGATGCTCATATTGGCTCCTACATATTCTATGAAGATCTTTATCGGTCAGACCGCATAACAACATACGTTGTTCCCTTTGTCATCGGTATGTTACTTGCCCGAGATTCGATCGTCGGTATCTCAATACCTAGTTCAATCTCGTTACCGGCAAGTCTCTTTACTCATTTCGTAATACATCATCTCGCAACTAACTCATTAGTTGCAATGCTTATGTGATGTGCATTACCGAGAGGGCCCAGAGATACCTCTCCGACAATCGGAGTGACAAATCCTAATCTCGAAATACGCCAACCCAACATTTACCTTTGGAGACACCTGTAGAGCTCCTTTATAATCACCCAGTTATGTTGTGACGTTTGGTAGCACACAAAGTGTTCCTCTGGCAAACGGGAGTTGCATAATCCCATAGTCATAGGAACATGTATAAGTCATGAAGAAAGGAATAGCAACATACTAAAACGATCGGGTGCTAAGCTAATGGAATGGGTCATGTCAATCACATCATTCTCCTAATAATGTGATCCCGTTAATCAAATGACAACACATGTCTATGGTTAGGAAACATAACCATCTTTGAATAACGAGCTAGTCAAGTAGAGACATACTAGTGACGTTTAGTTTGTCTATGTATTCACACAAGTATTATGTTTCCGGATAATACGATTCTAGCATGAATAATAAACATTTATCATGATATAAGGAAATAAAATAATAACATTATTATTGTCTCTAGGGCATATTTCCTTCAGCAGGACTATCATACATTCTTTTACGTACCTCAAAGCCTGTCAGTAGACTCATAAAAGCTTCATGCAATCCGCTTTCGGCGGACGATATTCTCTCCATCACCGTATTCATCAGCACACGGTGTTCATCTGAGATGGCCGCTCGCCCCACCAACTCCCTCAGAACATTCAATCGCACACTAGACGGTGTCGGACTCTTTTGTCTGCTCTCTTCGGGAGCCGGACACTGGGAGCTTCGGGGGTCAATGGGATTATCTTCCGGCCTCACCGGACTCGGAGAGGCCCTCCACGACGACACTTCAGGGTCGCCCGCTTCCGGAGCGGAGGAGTCTGGAGGAGGCGTTTCGCTCTCCATCATCTCTGGAAGAAGGTCCCCCGAAGACGAGCTCATTTGAGAGGGGCTAAGGCCCGAACTGCAAAAATATATGCGGTGGTTACTCTCTCAGAAGAAAAGGATGGCATATCTGTACTATTAATGTATTTCGGGTCACTTACGACTCGCGGGAGAATTGATCCCCCCGCAGACTTTGTGCGGCAACAGCGCCCCCCAAGGTAGGACCCTCTGTGGGAGACTTCTTCTCCCGTTTGGAAGCTTCGGCTTCCGAATCCCCGGGCACAGTCCTTTTCCTCTTCTGGTCATCTTCCTTCATGGAGACGCTCGCTCCCTCGGTTAGAATGGGCAGCGTTGGGGGGCCGCGTCCGCCCTTATTATCCTCCACTGTATCTTCCTTCAAGGGCTCCGGGCAAGGTGCGGTCTGGAGCATCTTTTCCAATACCGGATTTTCCAAACCCTCGGGGAGGGGGGCCGAACACCGAATCAACTTCGCCTTTGTTAGCCAGTCCTGGTCAAAAAGCAAACTCTTAGAAATAACTTCGTAACAAGGGAAAGATAGTATGTTCGGCCAGAAGATGCCTTACCTGTTCGGCGGCGTGGTTACTACTCAGGCCCACGTCCTCGGTGATTTCTGGACACTCCACCTGAGGTCCGAAGAATGACTTGTACATCTCCTCGTGCGTCAGGCCGAGAAAATTTTGAATGACACGCGGTCCCTCGGGATTGAACTCCCACAGGCGAAGAGGCCGGCGTTTGCAAGGCTGGACTTGACAAACCAGCATAACTTGTATTACCGCAACCAAACTGAAATCTCCATTGAAGAGATCTCGAATGCGGCTTTGCAGTATAGGCATGTCCTTGGCTGGACCCCAGCTCAGACCTCTTCTGATCCATGACATCAGTTGTGGTGGAGGGCCCGAGCGGAAAACAGGGGCGGCCGCCCACTTGGCACTTCTAGGAACCGTGATGTAGAACCACTCATGTTGCCACAATTCAGACACCTCTGGGATGGAACCTTTGGGCCACGGAGCTCCCGTCATCTTGCGTATTGAGGCACCTCCACACGTTGCATGTTGCCCCTCGATCATCTTCGACTTTACTTCAAAGGTCTTGAGCCATAGGCCAAAGTGAGGGGTAACCCGGAGGAAGGCCTCGCACACAACAATAAATGTCGTGATATGAAGAAAGGAGTCTGGGGCTAGATCATGGAAGTCTAGCCCGTAATAAAACATCAAACCCCTGACGGAAGGAAGAGCAAGGCCTAGACCTCGGAGGAAGTGGGAGACGAACACGACGTTCTCTTTGGGTTCAGGGGTGGGGACGGCCTGCCCTCGAGGAGGCAGCCGATGCAAAATCTCGGCGGTCAGATATCTAGCCTCCCTCAACTTTTTGATGTCTTCTTCCGTGATGGAGGAAGGCATCCATCGGCCTTGAAGGCTAGATCCGGACATGACTGAAGGTTCGGAGCACCTGACCTGAACTTCGGGCGTTTGAGCTTGAGGTGGGGGAAGGATTCGATTGAGCACGGGAGGGAAAAATAAAAGCCTTGTCCCCTTTATAAAGAGGGTGAATATCAAGCGTCCTCTCCGTGTCCGTTTGGACTTGCCTATAATCTAGGAGTCCTAGAAGCGGTTGGGTTACCCACGCCCGTATTGATGAGAATCCCGGAATAAGGGGACACGATCTCTACTTTAACAAGACGTGCCAAGGAAACTGCCTCGCATGACGCGCTGAGGTGGGATAATAAAACGACTCGGATAAAGGCTTGGCCGTGGTGTGTCACACTATGGAATACGTCAGCAGATTAGATTTGTGTAAATATTATTCTCTCTATGGCAATATGTGGAAACTTATTTTGCAGAGCCGGACACTATCTTTGTGTTCAAAATCTTCTATGAAGTACTTGGAGGAGGAACCGGCCTTGCAATGCCGAAGACAATCTGCGCGCCGGACTCGTTGTCATTGAAGCCTGGTTCAGGGGCTACTGAGGGAGTCCTGGATTAGGGGGTGTCTGGATGGCCATACTATACCTTCAGCCGGACTCCTGGACTATGAAGATACAAGATTGAAGACTTCGTCCCGTGTCCGGAAGGGACTTTCCTTGGCGTGGAAGGCAAGCTTGGCGATACGGATATGCAGATCTCCTACCATTGTAACCGACTTTGTGTAACCCTAGCCCTCTCCGGTGTCTATATAAACCGGAGGGTTTTAGTCCGTAGGACAACATACAGAACAACAATCATACCATAGGCTAGCTTCTTAGGTTTAGCCTCTCCGATCTCGTGGTAGATCTACTCTTGTACTACCCATATCATCAATATTAATCAAGCAGGACGTAGGGTTTTACCTCCATCGAGAGGGCCCGAACCTGGATAAAACTTCGTGTCCCTTGCCTCCTGTTACTGTCCGGCCTAGACGCACAGTTCGGGACCCCCTACCCGAGATCCGCCGGTTTTGACACCGACAAAGATCTTTATTGGTCGAACCATTATGACAACATACGTAATTCCCTTTGTCTATCGGTATGTTACTTGCCCGAGATTCGATCGTTGGTATCTTCATACCTAGTTCAATCTCGTTACTGGCAAGTCTCTTTACTCGTTTCATAATACATCATTTCATAACTAATTCATTAGTGATTTGCTTGCGAGGCTTCTTATGATGTGTATTACCGAGAGGGCCCGGAGATACCTCTCCGATACTCGGAGTGACAAATCCTAATCTTGATCTATGCCAACTCAACAAACACCTTCGGAGATACCTGTAGAGCATCTTTATAATCACCTAGTTACGTTGTGTTGTTTGATAGCACACAAGGCATTCCTCCGGTATCCGGGAGATGCATAATCTAATAGTCAAAGGAATACGTATTTGACACGAAGAAAGAAATAGCAATAAAATTGAACGATCATTATGCTAAGCTAACGGATGGGTCTTGTCCATCACATCATTCTCCTAATGATGTGATCCCGTTATCAAATGACAACACATGTCTATGGTTAGGAAACCTTAACCATCTTCGATCAACGAGCTAGTCTAGTAGAGGCTTACTAGGGACATGGTATTTGTTTATGTATTCACACATGTATTTAGGTTTCCGATCAATACAATTCTAGCATGAATAATAAACCTTTATCATCAATAAGGAAATATAAAATGACAACTTTATTATGGCCTCTAGGGCATATTTCCTTCATTCTACATGTGCAAAACTGTCTTACACCCATTGTATGTGAATGTGGAGTCTATCACACCCGATTATCACGTGGTACTTCGAAACGATGAACTTTGGCAATGATGCATACTCGGAGAGAACACTCTTATCTTGAAATTTAGTGAAGGGATCATCTTATAATGATATCGCCGTTCTAAGAAAAATATGATGCACAAAGGATAAACATCACATGCAATCAAAATATGTGACATGATATGGCCATCATCATCTTGTGCTTTTGATCTCCATCTCCAAAGCATCGTCATGATCTCCGTCGTCACCAGCTCGACACCTTGATCTCCATCATAGTGTTGGGTCGTCTCACTAACTATTGCTTCTACAACTATCGGTAATGCATAGCGATAAAGTAAAGCAATTACATGGTGCTTGCATTTCATACAACAAAGAGACAACCCTAAGGCTCCTACCGGTTGTCGATATTACAAAACATGATCATCTCATGCATCAACATATATCACATCACAGCATGCCCTTAAAAACAAGTTAGTCTTCCTCTACTTTATTGTTGCAAGTTTTACGTGGCTGCTACAGGCTTCTAGCAAGAACCATTCTTAACTATGTAAAAACCGCAACGGTGATTTATCAAGTTTATTGTTTTAACCTTCTTCATGGACCGACCTCTTGGGGAACGCGGTATTTCAAAACAAACCTACGATCACGCAAGATCTATCTTGGTGATGCATGCTACCTCTTGAGCATGTGTTAGATTTCCCTTGAAGAGGAAAGGGTGATGCAGCAAAATAGTGTAAGTATTTCCCTCGGTTTTTGAGAACCAAGGTATCAATCCAGTAGGAGACAGTGCACAAGTCACCTAGTACCTGCACAAACAATCAAGAACCTTACAACCAACGCGATAAAGGGGTTGTCAATCCCTTCATAGTCACTCGCAAAAGTGACATCTGATAAAGATAGTAAAGTAAATATTTTTGGTTTTTTTGTTGTATAGATTAGAAAGTAAAGATTGCAAAATAGTAAACGAGATGTGATGTAAATAAAAGAGATGCAATATAATAAGAAAGAGACTCATGGCCATAGGTTTCACTAGTGGCTTCACTCAAGATAGCATGAATTACGATGGGTGAACAAATTACTGCCGAGCAATTGATAGAAAAGCTCATAGTTATGAGAATATCTAGGCAATGATCATGAATATAGGCATCACGTCTATGTCAAGTAGATCGAAACAATTCTGCATCTACTACTATTACTCCACACCTCGACCGCTATCCAGCATGCATCTAGAGTATTAAGTTCATAAGAACAGAGTAACGCTTTAAGCAAGATGACATGATGTAGAGGGATAAAATCAAGCAATATGATATAAACCCTGTCTTTTTATCCTCGATGACAACAATACAATACGTGCCTTGCTTCCCCTACTGTCACTGGGAAAGGACACCGCAAGATTGGACCCAAAGCTAAGCACATCTCCCATTGCAAGAAAGATCAATCTAGTAGGCCAAAATAAACCGATAATTCGAAGAGACTTGCAAAGATATCAAATAATGCATATAAGAATTCAGAGAAGAACCAAATAATATTCATAGATAATATTGTTCATAAACCCATAATTCATCGGATCTCAGCAAACACAACGCAAAAGAGTATTACATCGAATAGATTTCCAAGTACATCGAGGAGAACTTTGTATTGAGAATTAAAGAGAAAGAAGAAGCCATCTTCTAATAACGATGGACCCAAAGGTCTGTGGTAAACTACTCACACTTCATCAGAGAGGCTATGGTGTTGATGTAGAAGCCCTCCGTGATC
The DNA here is from genome assembly GCF_056163025.1 of Triticum urartu. Classification (NCBI taxonomy): domain Eukaryota; kingdom Viridiplantae; phylum Streptophyta; class Magnoliopsida; order Poales; family Poaceae; genus Triticum; species Triticum urartu. The sequence goes on from NC_141879.1 coordinate 477,023,320, forward strand.
GATTCCCCCTCCGGCAGATCGCCGGAAAAGGCTTCAAGATGGGATCTCACGGGCACAGAAAGTTGCGGCGGTGGAAAAGTGGTTTTGTGGCTCTCTGCGATCGATCTAGGGTATAAGAGTATATATAGGCGGAAGAAGTACGTCGGTGGAGCTACGAAGGGCCCACAAGGGTGGGGGCGCGCCTACCCCCCAGGCGCGCCCTCCCGCCTCGTGGCGTTACAGACTTCAACTCCAAGTCTTCCGGTTTGCTTTTGGTCCAAGAAAGATCATCGCGAAGGTTTCTTTCTGTTTGGACTCCATTTGGTATTGCTTTTCTGCGAAGCTCTAAAATAGGCAAAAAAAAGAAACTGTCATTGAGCCTCCGGTTAATAGGTTAGTCCCAAAAATAATATAATAGAGCATATTAAAGCCCATTAAACATCCAAAACAAATAATATAATAGCATGGAACAATCAAAAATTATAGATACGTTGGAGACGTATCAAGCATCCCCAAGCTTAATTCCTGCTCGTCCTCGAGTAGGCAAATGATAAAAACAGAATTTTTGATGTGGAATGCTACCTAACATAATTATCAATGTAATTTTCTTTATTGTGGCATGAATGTTCAGATCCAAAAGATTCAAAATAAAAGTTTAATGTTGACATAAAAATAATAATACTTCAAGCATACTAATAAAGTAATCATGTCTTCTCAAAATAACATGGCCAAAGAAAGCTATCCCTACAAAATCATATAGTCTGGCTATGCTCTATCTTCATCACAAAAAATATTTAAATCATGCACAACTCCGACGACAAGCCAATCAATTGTTTCATACTTTTGATGTTCTCAAACTTTTTCAATCTTCACGCAATTAATACATGAGCGTGAGCCATGGACATAGCACTATAGGTGGAATAGAATGGTGGTTGTGGAGAAGAAAAAAAGGAGAAGATAGTCTCACATCAACTAGGCGTATCAATGGGCTATGGAGATGCCCATCAATAGATATCAATGTGAGTGGGTAGGGATTTCCATGCAACGGATGCACTAGAGCTATAAGTGTATGAAAGCTCAAAAAGAAACTAAGTGGGTGTGCATCCAACTCGCTTGCTCACGAAGACCTAGGGCATTTCGAGGAAGCCCATCATTGGAATATACAAGCCAAGTTCTATAATGAAAATTCCCACTAGTATATGAAAGTGACAAAATAGGAGACTCTCTATCATGAAGATCATGGTGTTACTTTGAAACACAAGTATGGAAAAAGGATAGTAGCATTGCCCCTTCTCTCTTTTTCTCTCATTTTTTCTATTTGGGCCTTTTCTCTTTTTTATGGCCTCTTTTTTTCTCTTTTTCTTTTTCGTCCGGAGTCTCATCCCAACTTGTGGGGGAATCATAGCCTCCATCATCCTTTCCTCTCAGGGTACAATGCTCTAATAATGATGATCATCACACTTTTATTTACTTACCACTCAAGAATTACAACTCGATACTTAGAACAAAATATGACTCTATGTGAATGCCTCCGGCGGTGTACCAGGATGTGCAATGAATCAAGAGTGACATGTATGAAAAATTATGAACGGTGGCTTTGCCACAAATATGATGTCAACTACATGATCATGCAAAGTAATATGACAATGATGAAGCATGTCATAATAAACGGAACGGTGGAAAGTTGCATGGCAATATATCTCGGAATGGCTATGGAAATGCCATAATAGGTAGGTATGGTGGCTGTTTTAAGGAAGGTAAATGGTGGGTTTATGGTACCAGCAAAAGTTGCGCGGTACTAGAGAGGCTAGCAACGGTGGAAGGGTGAGAGTGTGTATAATCCATGGACTCAACATTAGTCATAAAGAACTCACATACTTATTGCAAAAATCTATTAGTTATCAAAATGAAGTACTAAGCGCATGCTCCTAGGGGGATAGATTGGTAGGAAAAGACCATCGCTCGTCCCCGACCGCCACTCATAAGGAAGACAATCAAAAAAATAAATCATACTCCGACTTCATCACATAACGGTTCACCATACGTGCATGCTACAGGAATCACAAACTTTAACACAAGTATCTCTCAAATTCACAACTACTCAACTAGCATGACTCTAATATCACCATCTTCGTATCTCAAAACAATCATAAGGAATCAAACTTCTCATAGTATTCAATGCACTTTATATGAAAGTTTTTATTATACCCATCTTGGATGCCCATCATATTAGGACTAATTTTATAGCCAAAGCAAAATACCATGCTGTTATAAAGGACTCTCAAAATAATATAAGTGAAGCATGAGAGATCAATAATTTCTATAAAATAAAACCACCAATGTGCTCTAAAAAGATATAAGTGAAGCACTAGAGCAAAAATTATCTAGCTCAAAAGATATAAGTGAAGCACATAGAGTATTCTAATAAATTCCGATTCATGTGTGTCTCTCCCAAAAGGTGTGTACAGAAAGGATGATTGTGGTAAACTAAAAAGCAAAGACTCGAATCATACAAGACACTCCAAGCAAAACACATATCATGTGGTGAATAAAAATATAGCCTCAACTAAAGTTACCGATAGACGAATACGAAAGAGGGGATGCCTTCCGGGGCATCCCCAAGCTTAGGATTTTGGTTGTACTTGAATCTTACATTGGGGTGCCTTGGGCACCCCCAAGCTTAGACTCTTGCCACTCCTTATTAAAAAATCCATCAAATCTTTACCCAAAAACTTGAAAACTTCACAACACAAAACTTCAACAGAAAATCTCTTAAGCTCCGTTAGTATAAGAAAATAAACCACCACTTTAAGGTACTGTAATGAACTCATTCTTTATTTATATTGGTGTTAAACCTACTATATTCCAAATTCTTTATGGTTCATACCCCCCCCCCCCCCGATACTAGCCATAGATACATCAAAATAAGCAAACAACACGCGAAAAACAGAATCTGTCAAAAACAGAACAGTCTGTAGCAATCTGTGGGTTTCGAATACTTCTGTAACTCCAAAAATTCTTAAAAATTAGGAAGACCAGGATAATTTGTATATTGATCTACTGCAGTTTGAATTGGTATTTTATCGCTCTCTGGTAAAAAATGTAAATTATTTTCATGAGCGCATACTTTCTGTTTTTATCGGCAAGATCAAACAACAGTCACCCAAGAAGATCCTAAAGGATTTACTTGGCACAACTACTAATTAAAACATAAAAACCACAATCATAACAGAGGCGAGATGAATTATTAATTACTAAACAGGAACAAAAAACAAAGAACAAAAATAAAATTGGGTTGCCTCCCAACAAGCGCTATCGTTTAACGCCCCTAGCTAGGCATTGAGATTTCAATGATGCTCACATGAAAGACAAGAATTGAAGCACAAAGAGAGCATCATAAAACATATGACAAACAAGTTTAAGTCTAACATGCTTCCTATGCATAGGCATCTTATAGGCAAACAAATTATCAAGGCAAGCAAAAACTAGCATATGCAAGGAAGCGGAAAGAAACAATAGCAATCTCAACATAACGAGAGGTAACTTAGTAACATGAAAATTTCTACAACCAATTTTCCTCTCTCATAATAATTACATGTAGGATCAAAATCAATTTCAAAAATATAACTATCACATAAAATTTTCTCTTCATGATCCACATGCATGCAAAGTTGACACTCTTCCAAAATAGTGGGATTATCATAAAATAAAGTCATGACCTCTCCGTACCCACTTTTATCAAAAACTTCATAACATTGAACGTTATCCAAATATGTGGGATCTAAAGTTGACACTCTTCCAAAACCACTTTCAATATTATTGCAAACATTATTATCAATCACATATTCATCATGGGGCTTAAATAAATTTTCAAGATCATAAGAAGAATCACCCCAATCATGATCATTGCAACAAGTAGTAGACATAGCAAAATTAGCATCCCCAAGCTTAGGGTTTTGCATATTATTAGCACAACTGATATTAATAGAATTTATAATAACATCATTGCAATCATGCTTTTTATTCAAAGATCTATCGTGGATCACTTCATAAAGCACTTCATCACAATTTTTAGATTCACGGAGTTCAAGCAAAACTTCATAAAGATATTCTAGTGCACTCAACTCACTAGCAATTGGTTCGACATAATTGGATCTCTTAAAAATATTAGCAAGTGAATGAGGATCCACAATTTTTGGTTCTGATTTGCAATAAACACACAATTATACCAAGCAAACGAGCAAACAATCAAAGTAAGACATAAGGGCAAACAAAAAACACGAACGAAAGAGAGGCGAAGAAAAGGCGAAGGTTTCCGAAAATCGTTTTAGAAGTGGGGGGTGGTAAACGAGAGGCGAATGGCAAATAATGTAATGCGAAGGAGTCGAGTTTATGATGGGTACTTGGTATGTCTTGACTTGGCGTAGATCTCCCCGGCAACGGCGCCAGAAATCCTTCTTGCTACCTCTTGAGCATGCGTTGGTTTACCCTTGAAGAGGAAAGGGTGATGCAGCAAAGTAGCGTAAGTATTTCTCTCGGTTTTTGAGAACCAAGGTATCAATCCAGTAGGAGACAACGCACAAGTCACCTAGTACCTGCACAAACAATCAAGAACCTTGCAACCAACGCGATAAAGGGGTTGTCAATCCCTTCACGGTCACTCGCAAAAGTGAGATCTGATAAAGATAGTAAAGTAAATATTTTTGGTATTTTTGTTGTATAGATTAGAAAGTAAAGATTGCAAAATAGTAAACGAGATGTGATGTAAATAAAAGAGATGCAATATGATAAGAAAGAGACTCGGGGCCATAGGTTTCACTAGTGGCTTCACTCAAGATAGCATGAATTACGATGGGTGAACAAATTACTGTCGAGCAATTGATAGAAAAGCGCATAGTTATGAGAATATCTAGTCCATGATCATGAATATAGGCATCACGTCTGTGTCAAGTAGATCGAAACAATTCTGCATCTACTACTATTACTCCACACATCGACCGCTATCCAGCATGCATCAAGAGTATTAATTTCAGAAGAACAGAGTAACACTTTAAGCAAGATGACATGATGTAGAGGGATAAAATTAAGCAATATGATATAAACCCCATCTTTTTATCCTCGATGGAAACAATACAATATGTGCCTTGTTGCCCCTACTGTCACTGGGAAAGGACACTGCAAGATTGAACCCAAAGCTAAGCACTTCTCCCATTGCAAGAAAGATCAATCTAGTAGGCCAAACTAAACAGATAATTTGAAGAGACTTGCAAAGATATCAAATCATGCATATAAGAATTCGGAGAAGAACCAAATAATATTCATAGATAATCTTGTTCATAAACCCACAATTCATCGGATCTCGGCAAACACACCACAAAAGAGTATTACATCGAATAGATCTCCAAGAACATCGAGGAGAACTTTGTATTGAGAATCAAAGAGAGAGAAGAAGCCATCTAGCTAATAACTATGGACACGAAGGTCTATGGTAAACTACTCACGCTTCATCGGAGAGGCTGTGGTGTTGATGTAGAAGCCCTCCATGATCGATTCCTCCTCCAGCAGATCACCGGAAAAGGCCCCAATATGGGATCTCACGGGTACAAAAGGTTGCGGCGGTGGAAAACTAGTTTCGTGGCTCTCTGCGATAGATCTAGGGTATAAGAGTATATATAGGCAGAATAAGTATGTCGGTGGAGCTACGAGGGGCCCACTAGTGTGGGGGCGTGCCTACCCCCTGGGCATGCCCCCTGCCTCGTGGCCGCCTCGTGGCGTTCCAGACTTCAACTCCAAGTCTTCTGGTTTTCTTTTGGTCCAAGAAAGATCATCGCGAAGGTTTCATTCCGTTTGGACTCCGTTTGTTACTCCTTTTCTGTGAAGCTCTAAAATAGGCAAAAAAAAAAAGAAACTCGCACTGGGCCTCCGGTCAATAGGTTAGTCCCAAAAATAATATAAAAGAGCATATTAAAGCCCATTAAACATCCAAAACATATAATATAATAGCATGGAACAATCAAAAATTATAGATACGTTGGACACGTATCAATGCATAGCAATGAGAGGGGAGAGTGTGTCCACGTACCCTCGTAGACCGAAAGCAGAAGCGTTTAGTAACGCGGTTGATGTAGTCGAACGTCTTCATGATCCAACCGATCCAACTACCGAACGTACGACACCTCCGTGTTCAGCACACGTTCAGCATGATGACGTCCCTCGAGCTCTTGATCCAGTTGAGGACGAGGAAGAGTTTCGTCAGCACGACGGCGTGGTGACGGTGACGATGAAGTTACTGGCGCAGGGCTTCGCCTAAGCACTATGATGATATGACTGAGGTGTGTAACTGTGGAGGGGGGCACCGCACACGGCTAAGACAAATCTTGGACTCCCTTTGGGGTGCCCCTTGCCCACGTATATAAAGGAGGGAGGGAGAGAGGCCGGCCCTCCTAGGGGCACGCCAAGTGTAGGGAGTCCTAATAGGACTCCCAAGTCCTAGTAGGATTCCTTTTCCTTTCCGGAGTAGGAAAGAAGGAAAGGAGTGAGAGGGAGAAGGAAAGGGGGGCCGCACCCCCACCCCTTGTCCAATTCGGTTTGGGGAGGGGGGGCGCGCGCCACCTCGTGGCCCTTCTTCCCCCTCTCCACTAAAGCCTAATAAGGCCCATTAACTTTCCCCGGCGAATTCATGTAACTCCCCGGTACTCCAAAAATACCCGAATCACTCGGAACCATTCCGATGTCCGATTATAGCCTTCCAATATATTGATCTTTACCTCTCAATTTCGAGACTCCTCATCATTTCAGTGATCTCATTTGGGACTCCGAACAAAGTTCGATCATCAAATCGCATAACTCATAATACAAATCGTCATCAAATGTTAAACGTGCGGACCCTACGGGTTCGAGAACTATGTAGACATGACCGAGACACATCTCCGGTGAGTAACCAATAGCGGAACCTGGATGCTCATATTGGCTCCTACATATTCTACGAAGATCTTTATTGGTCAAACCGCATAACAACATACGTTGTTCCCTTTGTCATCGGTATGTTACTTGCCCAGGATTCGATCGTCAGTATCATCATGCCTAGTTCAATCTCGTTGCCATAAAGTCTCTTTACTCGTTCCGTAATGCATCATGCTATAACTAACTCATTAGTCATACTGCTTACAAGGCTTATAGTGATGTGCATTACCAAGAGGGCCCAGAGATACCTCTCCGATACACGGAGTGACAAATCCTAATCTCGATCTGTAGCGACCAGACCTCAAACGGTCCAATCTCTGTACTCCGGTGTCATCCCTGGATCAGTAATGCTGACACCACACAGTACTTGACGGATTTATAACAGAGTAGCAATCACACACTTATTATATCGAGTGTCTCAAAAGAGAACTTATTACAATTAATATGGCTTAAGGCCATCTAATAACGATAACAGCGGAAGGCTTGGAAGATAAGTGAGTCCATCAAATCCAACGGCATCACTGAGTATAGAACCACGACCTAAAACTCCTGAATCGTCGTCTGAAAAGTCTGCAACATTAACGTTGCAGCCCGAAACGGGTCAGCACATGGAATATGCTGGCAAAATAACGCATAGAGAGCAATGGAATGAAATAGGCTATTCTATATGCATATTTGGCTAGTGGAAAGCTCAAAGTGGAGATACTCGAAGATAAACTCGGTCTCCGACTTCGTAAACTGTCTCCTTGCGTTTAGAATCTGCATAACTCTTCTGCCTGGATTGAGCTACCTTGAGCCTATCGCGAATCAATTTCACTTTCTGTTCAGACTCCTTTATCAGATCTGGTCCAAACAATTGGCGGTCTCCAACTTCATCCCAAGACAATGGGGTCCTGCACCTCCTTCCGTACAAGGCTTCGAAAGGGGCCATCTTCAAACTGGATTGATAGCTGTTGTTGTAAGAGAACTCTGCATATGGCAAATTCTCGTCCCAGCTAGATCCGTAATCTAGCGCACAAGCTCTTAGCATATCCTCCAAAATCTGATTGACTCTCTCAGTCTGTCCATCGGTCTATGGATGGAAAGCTGTACTAAACTCCAGTCTGGTACCCAAAGTTTCATGCAACTGATTCCAGAACTTTGAGGTAAATTGGGTTCATCTATCTGATACAATGCTCCTTGGAACTCCGTGCAGACATACGATTCTGGTCATGTATATCTTTGCCAACTTTGCACTGGTATAGGTAGTCTTCACTAGGATGAAATGAGCTACCTTTGTCAAACGATCGACTACAACCCATATCGAGTCGTAGCCTGAATGTGTTCTGGGAAATCCTATAATAAAATCCATGCCTAGCTTATGCCACTTCTATTCGGGTATCGGCAATGGCTGTAGCAATCCGGCTGGCTTCTGATGCTCTGCCTTTACTCTCTGACATACATCACAAACTGCTACATATTCCGCAATATCCTTCTTCATTCCGGTCCACCAGAAGGTATCCTTCAAATCCAAATACATCTTGGTGTTTCCTGGGTGAATCAAATACGGTGAATCATGGGCCTCTTGTAAAATTAACTTCCTGATCTCCGAATCATTAGGCACATAAACACGGTCTTTAAACCATAAAGTATCGTGCTCATCTTCACGAAATCCCTTAGCTTTTCCTTTGCTCATTTTCTCCTTAATAGAGGCAATCTCCTTGTCAGTCTTCTGGGCTTCTCTGATCTTATCCATCAAAGTAGACTGAATCTCCAATGCTGCTACATAGCCTCTCAGGACTATCTCCAAACATAGCTCTCGAAGATTTTCGGCTAACTCCCTTGGTAAATCTCCTGTCATTAGGGTGTTGACATGGCTCTTATGGCTCAACGCGTCAGCTACTACATTAGCCTTTCCGGGGTGATAATGCAATTTCATATCATAATCCTTAATGAGCTCCAACCATCTCCTTTGTCTGAGGTTCAACTCCTTCTGTGTGAAGATATACTTCAAACTCTTGTGATCCGTGTACACCTCGCAATGGTTTCCAATCAGAAAATGTCTCCAAGTCTTCAATGCATGCACTACGGCTGCTAACTCCAAATCATCCGTAGCATAATTCAACTCATGAGGCTTAAGCTGCCGTGAGGCATATGAAACAACTCTTCCTTCCTGCATAAGCACTGCTCCAAGTCCTCGACATGAAGCATCACAATACACCTCATAATCCTTGGTCTGATCCAGTAAAATCAACACTGGTGAGGTAACCAAACGTTTCTTCAACTCCTGGAAACTAGCCTCACATTCCTCAGTCCATATGAACTTGGTATCCTTCTTCAACAACTCCGTCATAGGCTTCGCAACCTTTGATAAATTCTCAATAAACCTTTGGTAGTATCCTGCGAGTCCAAGAAAACTCCGGATCTCTCCAACTGTGGTTGGCGCTTCCCACTTGGTCACGGTATCAACTTTAGTGGGATCTACTGCTATACCTTCTCCGGATATAACGTGTCCGAGAAATCCAACTTCCTTCAACCAAAACTCACATTTGCTAAACTTGGCATATAATTGATGTTTTCTGAGCTTTCCAAGAACCAAACGCAAATGCTCCTTATGCTCCTCTTCATTCTTCGAGTAAACCAGGATATCATCAATGAACACTACGATGAACTTATCCAAGAACTCCATAAACACTTTGTTCATCATGTTCATAAAATATGCAGGTGCGTTAGTCATACCAAATGACATAACGGTATACTCGTACAACCCATACCTGGTGGTAAAAGCCGTCTTAGGTATATCCTGTTCTCGAATCTTCAACTGGTGGTATCCCGATCACAGATCGATCTTGGAAAATACCTTAGCTCCTTGCAGTCAATCAAACAGATCGTTGATCATCGGTAGTGGGTACTTGTTCTTGATGGTCACTTCATTCAATCCTCGGTAATCAACAACCATCCTTAACGATCCATCCTTCTTCTCCACTAGAAGTACTGGCGATCCCCAAGGCGATGAACTTGGGCGAATATATCCTTTATCCAGTAACTCCTTAATCTGCTTCTTAATTTCCACCAAATCCTTTGCGGGCATCCTATATGGTCTCTTTGATATTGGCCCTATGCCTGGCGAAAGCTCAATCAAAAACTCAATATCTCTATCCGGTGGCATGCCTGGCAATTCTTCTGGAAATACTTCGGGCAAATCCTGCACTACTGGCACTTCCTCCTGCACAACTCCCGTTAAACAATTTACTTGAGTCCTCTTCGGCTCATGCCGATACATACTTGATCCTTCTCCCTTCTGGGGTGGTAAGCAAGATTGACTTACTGGCGCAATCGATGTTTCCTCCATACATCGACAACCAATCCATACCCAGAATTACATCCAAACCTTGTGATTCCAATATTATCAAATCTGAGGGAAACACATGCCTACCTATACTTAGTGGCACTTGAAAACATCCTTGACTAGCCATATACTCCGCTCCTGGTGAGCTTACTAACATAGGTGTTCTAAGAACTTTGGTGGGCAGGTTATACTTATCCACAAATCCCCTTGATATGTATGAATGTGATGCACCAGTATCGGAAAAAAAACGAGTGCAGTAAATGACTTAACCAAAACTTACCGATTACTGCATCCGGATGCTCTTCAACCTCCTCCACGTTAACGTGGTTCACCTGTCCCCTGTTGAAAGGGTTCGGCTTCTTCCTAGAGCTTCCATTGCCATTACCATTCTGGGATTCAGGACATTCATTGGCATAATGTCCGGTCTTCTGGCACTTAAAACAAGTGACTTGGCTCAGGTCTCTCTTGGCTGGGGTCGATGAGTTGGTGCGGTTCTTGCCGTTGCTTCCTCCATTCCCATTACCATTCTTGGTGCCGTTGTGATTGTGCGAACTACCTCCTCCATGGGTATGCTGAAAATGTTCTCCCGGTCTAGGGGTAAAACGTGGCTTCTGCTAAGCTCCTGAATTGTGCTTCCCTTGTCCATAGTTCCTCTTGCGATTCTCAATCTGTTGTTGCTTCCCTTCAATCATGAGAGCACGATCTACCAACTCCTGGTAGCTGTTGAAGGTTGCCGCCATCAACTGCATGCTCAAATCATCATTCAGTCCTTCCAGAAACTTCTCTTGCTTAGCTGCATCCGTAGCAACGTCATCTGGGGCATAACGTGCTAATTTACTAAAGTCCTCCACATACTGGCCAACTGTCCTTCCTCCTTGGCGCAAGTTGCAAAACTCTCGCTTCTTCATGGCCATAGTTCCTGCTGAAACATGGGAAGTACGGAAAGCCTACTGAAACTGGTCCCACGTGACAGTGTCGACAGGGAAAGTGGCTGTGAAATTCTCCCACCATGATGCTGCGGGTCCTTCAAGCTGATGTGCGGCAAACTTCACCTTTTCCGCATCCGTGCATCCTGCTGTGGTCAACTCTCTAGCTGTCTTGCGGAGCCAATCATCTACTACTATCGACTCGGTGCTACTGGAAAACACCGGCGGATTCAGCCTAAGAAAACGGGCTAAGTGATCAACAGGTGGTGGTGGTGGTGAGTTGTTGTTGTTGTTCCCCTGATTCTGATTCTGGACTAGCAACTACATCAATGTGTTCTGCTGCTGGATCAACTGGGTGAGCTCTGGTGGGAAGATAAATCCAGGGTCACGTCTCGGAGGCATCTGAGGGTTTAGAAAAGATGAGATTTAAGAATAGAGGGTGTCTAAAGAGAAAACACTACCCATATGCACATGAGGCAAAAGCAAACAATTCACTTCATTCAATCAATCAAACAAGGGCATACAATCGATCTAACTATCGCAAAAGTGCTCGGACTACTATATTTACATGGTGGACTACTACTACTAATGGGGTGGCCTACTAGAAATATTCATCGGTTGCATACTCCATGATATCTGCTCCAGCTTCATCAACATAGTCATCATCGCTATCATCTGGATCCGAGTCGGTGTCATCGATGATGATGTAGTCTTCCGGACGAATCTTCTTGGGTTCTTCGTCTTCTTCTATTGGTGTAGGGCCTCCCATAAATATTTCAATCTTCATTGTTAGGTCGGCATTCTTATCTACTAATACTTCAATTTCCTCTTCATAATCTTCACGAGTAGCCTTGAGTTCTTCCTCTAGTTCCTTGATTCTTGTCCTCGCCTTCTTCAGATCTATCATGTCAGCGCACATCTGGTTCTCCTGACGTCGAATGTGCTGGTTTAACTCCTGGATAAAAGTTGCAACTGATCTATCCTTCCTGGTGCTGGTCATCTCCCAGTGCTCATCTCGGCGCCCACAAATTTGGTAGATAGTATCCTTAAGATCATTGCGGTAGACTTCTCCAATACGTCCCATGGCGATGTGAGCTGCCATGCTCTTTCCTAGACTCCAAGTTGGTGCATCAAAAGAAAACTCTATGGGCTCAGTGACTGGCATGAACGTCCTTCCTGGAACTTGAACTTGAACCATCCAGCGCTCTTCTTCAGGTAAAGTGGCGTTGTAGGTTCCGGTGAAGCTTGGTACTCCTATGTTCAGGTATCTAGTGACTTCCTTCAAGTGATGTCCAAAGGGTGTATCTTCATCTGGTTGCGTGAACTTGTTCCTTGCATCCCCCATCCTAAAAGAGTAGAAAATATGAGAAGTCAGAAAGAGAAGAGAGTGAGTAGTGATCTAGGTCTTTAGCTTAGTGGTCGTGTCCTACAGTCAGCGTGTGCTTTGATACCATCTTGTAGCGACCAGACCTCAAACGGTCCAATCTCTGTGCTCCGGTGTCATCCCTGGATCAGTAATGCTGACACCACACAGTACTTGAAGGATTTCTAATAGAGTAGCAATCACACACTTATTACATCGAGTGTCTCAAAAGAGAACTTATTACAATTAATATGGCTTAAGGCCATCTAATAACGATAACAGCGGAAGGCTTGGAAGATAAGTGAGTCCATCAACTCCAACGGCATCACTGAGTATAGAACCATGACCTAAAACTCCTTAATCGTCGTCTGAAAAGTCTGCAACATTAACGTTGCAGCCCGAAACGGGTCAACACATGGAATATGCTGGCAAAATAACACATAGAGAGCAATGGAATGAAATAGGCTATTCTATATGCATATTTTGCTGGTGGAAAGCTCTATGGTTATAGTTTTGGGTAAAGCCAATTTTTCCCTACTGCAAAGGAATAAATTTTATTTAACTATCATGGTAGTTGTTAAACATTGAGAATGGTTGACAGCATTCTCAATCCTAATTAAGCATCATCATTAAAAAACCAACAAAATTAATTTTTGAGTAACATGTTGAGATTCACATGATAATCCAAGTACTAGATACTCAAGATGTCCATAACCGGAGACACGACTAATCATGATTAGTTTATACACTCTGCAGAGGTTTGCGCACTTTTCCCCACCAGACTCGATCGCCTCCGTTTGGTTTCTCGCACTACGTGGTGTTTGAGAAGACGGATGACCGAGACATAGTCTTTCAAAAGCGCTAGCACCTTACGATCGGGTAGATCGTTACACCTACTTTCCCCTACATCTGCTAGTCTACCACTGCAAGAGTTCGCACAACTTAATCAACTATGCTAGAGCCCATAATAGCTTGTGGCTGCACACGGAAGTTTCTAGCATGAAAAATCTCATGATCCCTTTGAGCCTGGATGGCGGTCCATAAACAAACAGGCAATCACTGGAATACCCAGGTGCCTCAATCCACCCAGATGTGTATTTAAGTTGCCACCTTAGATAAACCATTAATTAACAATCTCACATCTGTCATGGATACACTCACCCAATCCACGTCTACTAGCATAGCATGGCATAATAAGCAACGTAGAAGTAACTCCTAAAGGTTTCAAAATAAACAGGTAATAGGTACTACCTCAACTACTTCCCAAACCCACAATTTAATTAGATCCTAATCATGCAATGTGTGAGGATTGATCTAATGCATTAAAACTGGGTAGGGGGAAAACATGATCAAAGTGTTACTTGCCTTGCTGATGATCCGGGAAACCTAGCGATTCGAAGTAGCAAGCGGCGCACTCCGGGTACTCTATCGCAAACAAACAAGCATACAATAAGTACTCAACTAATGCACAGGTAAAACTCAAATAACTAATGCACAGGTAAAACTCAAATAAGAGATCTAACCAGAAAGTTCATCTTAAGAACTCTGGTTGGCAAAAAGAATCAAATCGAACGAAGCAACGAAAGACAAACGGCAAAAGAAACAAACTTCATTTACTATTCTGGATCTAGGGCAATTTTTACAGTGGCAAAAACTTGTTTGAGTTGGTTAAACGGAAAGAGGGTTTCGAGACGAAACTCCAGGCGCTTGAATCGCCTGATTCCGTTAAATGAGCAAAAATTTAAACTAAAATGAAAATCGGATCAGGAATCGCGATCTGAAAAATCGCAGATTTAATCCGAGAAAAAGAAAAAACGACGAACGTTCGTTAAAACGAGCGAACGGACGAATGCTCGCTAATTAAATAAACCAGAAAAACTGATCTATTTAAATAAAACCGAAACTAAACAACGACAAAACCGTCGGAAAAACCGGAGGCGAAAAAAAAAACTACCTCCGGCGACGGCGGCGGTGGCGGTCCGGCGGGCGGCAGCGGGAGGCGCGGCGGCCGGCGGCGGAGGGGCGGGCGGGGCGGCGCGGCGCGACAGCGGTGGCGGCAGTGGTGGCGGGGGCCGGCTAGGGTTAGGGTTTGGGCGGGGGCGCGGCTGGGGCCTCGGGGCGCTTATAAGAGGCCTGGCCAGGAGGAGTCCTAGTCGGTTACGGCCCAAGGTCGGCTCGGAACTTTTTTTAAAATAATTACGCTCGGAAAAAAACAAGAGAAGTACTAAACGAACTCCAAAAATCCCGAAATAAATTTTCCCCGGCTTCTAAAATCAAGCCGCACAGGATGAACATTTATTTGGGGCCTAAATGCAATTTTGAAAAATGCGCATTTTTCCTAAATCAAAAAAATAGCAAATAAAACCAAAATAAAATATTATTTGATTTTTTTATTAAATCCTCAATATTTCTTTATTTTGGGAAAGTCATTTTATTCCCTCTCTCATATTTTTGTAATAGAAATAATTGAAGATAAAATAAATAAAATCAAATGATCCTATTTTCAAAATTTGAGACAACTCAAATATGAAAATAATGAAATCCCCAACTCTCTCCGAGGGTCCTTGAGTTGCGTGAAATTTCTAGGATCAACCAAAATGCAATAAATATGATATGCAATGATGCTCTAGTGTATAACATTCCAAATTGAAAATTTTGGATGTTACAAACCTACCCCCTTAAGATGAATCTCGCCCTCGAGATTCGGGTTGGCTAGAAAATAGGTGAGGGTGGTCCTTCAGCAAATCTTCCTCTCGCTCCCAGGTGGCTTCATCCTCTGTGTGGTGGCTCCACTGAACTTTCAAAACTTGATAACCTTGCTGCAGGTGACTCGACTGGCATACCCTAGAATCTTACCTGGTTTCTTCTCATAGGTCAAATCACTGTCCAATTGAATTGCTTCCAGTGGTACCGTATCTCTCAGCGGTATATCAGCCATCTCTGCGTGGCACTTCTTCAACTGGGATACGTGGAACACGTCGTGAACTCCTGACAATCCTTCGGGCAATTCCAACTTATAGGCTACTTCTCCCATACACTCCAAAACTTTGTATGGGCCTACAAAACGTGGCGCTAACTTTCCCTTAACTCCAAAGCGCTTAACTCCTCGAAGTGGAGATACTCGAAGATAAACTCGGTCTTCGACTTCGTAAACTGTCTCCTTGCGTTTAGAATCTGCATAACTCTTCTGCCTGGATTGAGCTACCTTGAGCCTATCACGAATCAATTTCACTTTCTGTTCAGACTCCTTTATCAGATCCGGTCCAAACAATTGGCGGTCTCCAACTTCATCCCAAGACAATGGGGTCCTGCACCTCCTTCCATACAAGGCTTCGAAAGGGGCCATCTTCAAACTGGATTGATAGCTATTGTTGTAAGAGAACTCTGCATATGGCAAATTCTCGTCCCAGCTAGATCCATAATCTAGCGCACAAGCTCTTAGCATATCCTCCAAAATCTGATAGACTCTCTCAGTCTGTCCATCGGTCTGCGGATGGAAAGATGTACTAAACTCCAGTCTGGTACCCAAAGTTTCATGCAACTGATTCCAGAACTTTGAGGTAAATTGGGTTCATCTATCTGATACAATGCTCCTTGGAACTCCGTGCAGACATACGATTCTGGTCATGTATATCTTTGCCAACTTTGCACTGGTATAGGTAGTCTTCACTGGGATGAAATGAGCTACCTTTGTCAAATGATCGACTACAACCCATATTGAGTCGTAGCCTGAACGTGTTCTCGGCAATCCTGTAATAAAATCCATGCCTAGTTTATCCCACTTCCATTCGGGTATCTGCAATGGCTGTAGCAATCCGGCTGGCTTCTGATGCTCTGCCTTTACTCTCTGACATACATCACAAACTGCTACATATTCCGCAATATCCTTCTTCATTCCGGTCCACCAGAAGGTATCCTTCAAATCCAAATACATCTTGGTGTTTCCTGGATGAATTCAATACGGTGAATCATGGGCCTCTTGTAAAATTAACTTCCTGATCTCCAAATCATTAGGCACATAAACACGATCTTCAAACCATAAGGTATCGTGCTCATCTTCACGAAATCCCTTCGCTTTTCCTTTGCTCATTTTCTCCTTAATAGAGGCAATCTCCTTGTCAGTCTTCTGGGCTTCTCTGATATTATCCATCAAAGTAGACTGAATCTCCAATGCTGCTACATAGCATCTCGGGACTATCTCCAAACATAGCTCTCGAAGATTTTCGGCTAACTCCCTTGGTAAATCTCCCGTCATTAGGGTGTTGACATGGCTCTTATGGCTCAACGCGTCAGCTACTATGTTAGCCTTTCCGGGGTGATAATGCAATTTCATATCATAATCCTTGATGAGCTCCAACCATCTCCTTTGTCTGAGGTTCAACTCCTTCTGTGTGAAGATATACTTCAAACTCTTGTGATCCGTGTACACCTCGCAATGGTTTCCAATCAGAAAATGTCTCCAAGTCTTCAATGCATGCACTATGGCTGCTAACTCCAAATCATGCGTAGCATAATTCAACTCATGAGGCTTAAGCTGCCGTGAGGCATATGAAACAACTCTTCCTTCCTGCATAAGCACTGCTCCAAGTCCTCGACGTGAAGCATCACAATACACCTCATAATCCTTGGTCTGATCCAGTAAAATCAACACTGGTGAGGTAACCAAACGTTTCTTCAACTCCTGGAAACTAGCCTCACATTCCTCAGTCCATATGAACTTGGTATCCTTCTTCAACAACTCCGTCATAGGCTTCGCAACCTTTGAGAAATTCTCAATAAACCTTTGGTAGTATCCTGCGAGTCCAAGAAAACTCCGGATCTCTCCAACTGTGGTTGGCGCTTCCCACTTGGTCACGGTATCAACTTTAGTGGGATCTACTGCTATACCTTCTCCGGATATAACGTGTCCGAGAAATCCAACTTCCTTCAACCAAAACTCACATTTGCTAAACTTGGCATATAATTGATGTTCTTTGAGCTTTCCAAGAAGCAAACGCAAATGCTCCTTATGCTCCTCTTCATTCTTCGAGTAAACCAGGATATCATCAATGAACACTACGATGAACTTATCCAAGAACTCCATAAACACTTTGTTCATCATGTTCATAAAATATGCAGGTGCGTTAGTCAGACCAAATGACATAATGGTATACTCGTACAGCCCATACCTGGTGGTAAAAGCCGTCTTAGATATACTGTTCTCGAATCTTCAACTGGTGGTATCCCGATCGCAGATCGATCTTGGAAAATACCTTATCTCCTTGCAATCGATCAAACAGATCGTTGATCATCGGTAGTGGGTACTTGTTCTTGATGGTCACTTCATTCAATCCTCGGTAATCAACAACCATCCTTAACGATGCATCCTTCTTCTCCACTAGAAGTACTGGCGATCCCCAATGCAATGAACTTGGGCGAATATATCCTTTATCCAGTAACTCCTTAATCTGCTTCTTAATTTCCACCAAATCCTTTGCGGGCATCCTATATGGTCTCTTTGATATTGGCCCTGTGCCTAGCAAAAGCTCAATCAAAAACTCAATATCTCTATCCGGAGGCATGCCTGGCAATTCTTCCGGAAATACTTCGGGGAAATCCTTCACTACTGGTACTTCCTCCTGCACAACTCCTGTTAAATAATTTACTTGAGTTCTCTTCGGCTCATGCCAGGATACATACTTGATCATTCTCCCTTCTGGGGTGGTAAGCAAGATTGACTTACTAGCGCAATCGATGTTTCCTCCATACATCGACAACCAATCCATACCTAGAATTACATCCAAACCTTGTGATTCCAATATTATCAAATCTGAGGGAAACACATGCCTACCTATACTTAGTGGCACTTGAAAACATCCTTGACTAGCCATATACTCCGCTCCTGGTGAGTTTACTTACATAGGTGTTCTAAGAACTTTGGTGGGCAGGTTATACTTATCCACAAATCCCCTTGATATGTATGAATGCGATGCACCAGTATCAAAAAAAATGAGTGCAGTAAATGACTTAACCAAAACTTACCGATTACTGCATCCGGCTGCTCTTCAACCTCCTCCATGTTAATGTGGTTCACCTGTCCCCTGTTGAAAGGGTTCGGCTTCTTCCCAGAGCTTCCATTGCCATTACCATTCTGGGATTCAGGACATTCGTTGGCATAATGTCCGGTCTTCTGGCACTTAAAACAAGTGACTTGGCTCAGGTCTCTCTTGGCTGGGGTCGATGGGTTGGTGCGGTTCTGGCCGTTGCTTCCTCCATTCCTAGTACCATTCTTGGTGCCGCTGTGATTATGCGAATTACCTCCTCCATGGGTATGCTGAAAATGTCCTCCCAGTCTAGGGGTAAAACGTGGCTTCTGCTGACCTCCTGAATTGTGCTTCCCTTGTCCATACTTCCTCTTGCGATTCTCAATCTGCTGTTGCTTCCCTTCAATCATGAGAGCACGATCTACCAACTCCTGGTAGCTGTTGAAGGTTGCCACCATCAACTGCATGCTCAAATCATCATTCAGTCCTTCCAGAAACTTCTCCTGCTTAGCTGCATCCGTAGCAACTCATCTGGGGCATAACGTGCTAATTTACTAAAGTCCTCCACATACTGGCCAACTGTCCTTCCTCCTTGGCGCAAGTTGCAAAACTCTCGCTTCTTCATGGCCATAGCTCCTGCTGAAACATGGGCAGTACGGAAAGCCTGCTGAAACTGGTCCCACATGACAGTGTCGACAGGGAAAGTGGCTGTGAAATTCTCCCACCATGATGCTGCGGGTCCTTCAAGCTGATGTGCGGCAAACATCACCTTTTCCGCATCTGTGCATCCTGCTGTGGTCAACTCTCTAGCTGTCTTGCGGAGCCAATCATCTGCTACTATCGCCTCGGTGCTACTGGAAAACACCGGTGGATTCAGCCTAAGAAAATGGGCTAAGTGATCAACAAGTGGTGGTGGTGGTGGTGGGTTGTTGTTGTTGTTCCCCTAATTCTGATTCTGGACTAGCAACTACATCAATGTGTTCTGCTGCTGGATCAACTAGGTGAGCTCCGGTGGGAAGGTAAATCCAGGGTCACATCTCGGAGGCATCTGAGGGTTTAGAAAAGATGAGATTTAAGAATAGAGGGTGTCTAAAGAGAAAACACTACCCATATGCACATGAGGCAAAAGCAAACAATTCACTTCATTCAATCAATCAAACAAGGGCATACAATCGATCTAACTATCACAAAAGTGCTCGGACTACTATATTTACATGGTGGACTACTACTAATGATGGGGTAGTCTACTAGAAATATTCTTCGGTTGCAGACTCCATGATATCTGCTCCAGCTTCATCAACATAGTCATCATCGCTATCATCTGGATCCGAGTCGGTGTCGTTGATGATGATGTAGTCTTCCGGATGAATCTCCTTGGGTTCTTCGTCTTCTTCTACTGGTGTAGGGCCTCCCATAAATATTCCAATCTTCATTGTTAGGTCGGCATTCTTATCCACTAACACTTCAATTTCCTCTTCATAATCTTCACGAGTAGCCTTGAGTTCTTCCTCCAGTTCCTTGATTCTTGTCCTCGCCTTCTTCAGATCTATCATGTCGGCGCACATCTGGTTCTCCTGACATCGAATGTGCTGGTTGAACTCCTGGATAAAAGCTGCAACTGATCTATCCTTCCTGGTCCTGGTCATCTCCCAGTGCTCATCTCGGCGCCCACAAATCTGGTAGATAGTATCCTTAAGATCATTGCGGTAGACTTCTCCAATACGTCCCATGGCGATGTGAGCTGCCATGCTCTTTCCTAGACTCCAAGTTGGGGCATCAAAAGAAAACTCTATGGGCTCAGTGACTGGCATGAACGTCCTTCCTGGAACTTGAACTTGAATCATCCAGCGCTCTTCTTCAGGTAAAGTGGCGTTGTAGGTTCCGGTGAAGCTTGGTACTCCTATGTTCAGGTATCTAGTGACTTCCTTCAAGTGACGTCCAAAGGGTGTATCTTCATCCGGTTGCGTGAACTTATTCCTTGGATCCGCCATCCTAAAAGAGTAGAAAATATGAGAAGTCGGAAAAGAAGAGAGTGAGTAGTGATCTAGGTCTTTAGCTTAGTGGTCGTGTCCTACAGTCAGTGTGTGCTCTGATACCATCTTGTAGCGACCAGACCTCAAACGGTCCAATCTCTGTGCTTCGGTGTCATCCCTAGATCAGTAATGCTGACACCACACAGTACTTGAAGGATTTATAACAGAGTAGCAATCACACACTTATTACATCGAGTGTCTCAAAAGAGAACTTATTACAATTAATATGGCTTAAGTCCATCTAATAATGATAACAGCGGAAGACTTGGAAGATAAGTGAGTCCATCAACTCCAACGGCATCACTGAGTATAGAACCACGACCTAAAACTCCTTAATCGTCGTCTGAAAAGTCTGCAACATTAACGTTGCAGCCCGAAACGGGTCAGCACATGGAATATGCTGGCAAAATAACACATAGAGAGCAATGGAATGAAATAGGCTATTCTATATGCATATTTGGCTGGTGGAAAGCTCTATGGTTATAGTTTTGCGTAAAGCCAATTTTTCCCTACTGCAAAGGAATAAATTTTATTTAACTATCATGGTAGTTGTTAAACATTGAGAATGGTTGACAGCATTCTCAATCCCAATTAAGCATCATCTTTAAACAAAACCCAACAAAATTAATTTTTGAGTAACATGTTGAGATTCACATGATAATCCAAGTACTAGATACTCAAGATGTCCATAACCGGGGACACGGCTAATCATGGTTAGTTTATACACTCTGCAGAGGTTTGTGCACTTTTCCCAACAAGACTCGATCGCCTCCATTTGGTTTCTCGCACTACATGGTGTTTGAGAAGACGGATGACCGAGACATAGTCTTTCAGAAGCGCTAGCACCTTACGATCGGGTAGACCGTTACACCTACTTTCCCCTACATCTGCTGGTCTACCACTGTAAGAGTTCGCACAACTTAATCAACTATGCTAGAGCCCATAATAGCTTGTGGCTACACACAGAAGTTTCTAGCATGAAAAATCTCATGATCCCTTTGAGCCTGGGTGGCGGTCCATAAAAAAACAGGCAATCGCTGGAATACCCAGGTGCCTTAATCCACCCAGATGTGTATTTAAGTTGCCACCTTAGATAAACCATTAATTAACAATCTCACATCTGTCATGGATACACTCACCCAATCCACGTTTACTAGCATAGCATGGCATAATAAGCAACGTAGAAGTAACTCCCAAAGGTTTGAAAATAAACAGGTAATAGGTACTACCTCAACTACTTCCCAAACCCACAATTTAATTAGATCCTAATCATGCAATGTGTGGGGATTGATCTAATGCAATAAAACTGGGTAGGGGGAAAAACATGATCAAAGTGTTACTTGCCTTGCTGATGATCCGGGAAACCTAGCGATTTGAAGTAGCAAGCGGCGCACTCCGGGTACTCTATCGCAAACAAACAAGCATACAATAAGTACTCAACTAATGCACAAGTAAAACTCAAATAAGAGATCTAACCAGAAAGTTCATCTTAAGAACTCTGGTTGGCAAAAAGAATCAAATCGAACGAAGCAACGAAAGACAAACGGTAAAAGAAACAAGCTCCATTTACTATTCTGGATCTAGGGAAATTTTTACAGTGGCAAAAACTTGTTTGAGTTGGTTAAACAGAAAGAGGGTTCCGAGACGAAACTCCAGGCGCTTGAATCGCCTGATTCCGTTAAACGAGCGAAAAGTTAAACTAAAACGAAAATCGGATCAGGAATCACGATCTGAAAAATCACAGATTTAATCCGAGAAAAAGAAAAAATGACGAACGTTCGTTAAAACGAACGAACGGACGAACGCTCGCTAATTAAATAAATCGGAAAAAGCGATCTATTTAAATAAAACCGAAACTAAAAAACAACAAAACCGTCGAAAAAACCAAACGGTTTTTTCGAGAAAAACCGGAGGCGAAAAAAAAACTACCTCCGGCAACTCTGGCGACGGCGGCGGCGGGTCCGGCGGCGGGCGGCGCGGCGGGCGGCGGCGGCGGGGCGGGCGGCACGGCGCGGCAGTGGCGGCGGGGGCCGGCTAGGGTTAGGGTTTGGACGGGGGCGCGGCTGGGCTTCGGCCGGGGCCTCGGGGCGCTTATAAGAGGCCCAGCCAGGAGGAGTCCTGATCGGTTACGGCCCAAGGTCGGTTCGGAACTTTTTTTAAAATAATTACGCTTGGAAAAAACAAAAGAAATACTAAACAAACTCCAAAAATCCCGAAATAAATTTTCCCCGGCTTCTAAAATCAAGCCGCACAGGATGAACATTTATTTGGGGCCTAAATGCAATTTTGAAAAACGCACATTTTTCCTAAATCAAATAAAATAGAAAATAAAACCAAAATAAAATCTTATTAGATTTTTTTATTAAATCCTCAATATTTCTTTATTTTTGGAAAGTCATTTTATTCCCTCTCTCATATTTTTCTAATAGAAATAATTGAAGATAAAATAAATAAAATCAAATGATCCTATTTTCAAAATTTGAGACAACTCAAATATGAAAATAACGAAATCCCCAACTCTCTCCGAGGGTCCTTGAGTTGCGTGAAATTTCTAGGATCAACCAAAATGCAATAAATATGATATGCAATGATGCTCTAGTGTATAACATTCCAAATTGAAAATTTGGGATGTTACACGATCTATGCCAACTCATCAAACACCATCGGAGACACCTGTAGAGCATCTTTATAATCACCCAGTTACGTTGTGACGTTTGATAGTACACAAGGTGTTCCTCCGGTATTCGGGAGTTGCATAATCTCATAGTCAAAGGAATATGTATAAGTCATGAAGAAAGCAATAGCAATAAAACTTAACGATCATTATGCTAAGCTAACGGATGGCTCTTGTCCATCACATCATTCTCTAATGATGTGATCCCGTTCATCAAATGACAACACATGTCTATGGTTAGGAAACTTAACCATCTTTGATTAACGAGCTAGTCAAGTAGAGGCATACTAGGGACACTCTGTTTTGTCTATGTATTCACACATGTATCAAGTTTCTTGTTAATACAATTCTAGCATGAAAAATAAACATTTATCATGATATAAGGAAATATAAATAACAACTTTATTATTGCCTCTAGGGCATATTTCCTTCAGTCTCCCACTTGCACTAGAGTCAATAATCTAGTTCACATCGCCATGTGATTTAATACCAATAGTTCACATCACCATGTGACCAACACCCAAAGGGTTTACTAGAGTCAACAATATAGTTCACATCGCCATGTGATTAACACCCAAAGAGTACTAAGGTGTGATCATGTTTTGCTTGTGAGAGAAGTTTAGTCAATGGGTCTGTCACATTCAGAGCCGTGTGTATTTTGCAAATTTTCTATGCCTACAATGCTCTGGATGGAGCTACTCTAGCTAATTGCTCCCACTTTCAATATGTATCCATATTGAGACTCAGAGTCATCCGGATCGGTGTAAAAGCTTGCATCGATGTAACTCTTTATGACGAACTCTTTATCACCTCCATAACCGAGAAATATCTCCCTAGTCTTCTAAGGATAATTTTGACCACTGTCGAGTGATCCACTCCTGGATCAATATCGTAGCCCCTTGCCAAACTCATGGCAAGGTACACAATTGGTTTGGTACACAGCATAGCATACTTTATAGAACCTATGGCTGAGGCATAGGGAATGACTTTCATTCTCTTTCTATTTTCTGTCGTCATCGCATTTTGAGTCTTACTCAACTTTACACCTTGCAATACAGGCAAGAACTCCTTCTTCGTCTGTTCCATTTTGAACTACTTCAAAATCTTGTCAAGGTATGCACTCATTGAAAAATCTTATCAAGCGTCTTGATCTATCTCTATAGATCTTGATGCCCAATATGTAAGCAGCTTCACCGAGGTTTTTCTTTGAAAAAAAACTCCTTTCAAACACTCCTTTATGCATTCCAGAAAATTCTACATCATTTTCGATCAACAATATGTCATTCACATATACTTATCAGAAAGGCTGTAATGCTCCCACTCACTTTCTTGTAAATACAGGCTTCACCGCAAGTCTGTATAAAACTATATGCTTTGATCAACTCATCAAAGTGTATATTCCAACTCTGAGATGCTTGCACTAGTCCATAGATGGATCGCTGGAGCTTGCACATTTTTTCAGCACCTTTAGGATTGACAAAACCTTCTGGTTGTATCATATACAACTCTTCTTTAATAAACCCATTAAGGAATGCAGTTTTGACATCCATTTGTCAGATTTCATAAAATGTGGCAATTGCTAACATGATTCGGACAAACTTTAAGCATCGATACGAGTGAGAAAATCTCATCGTAGTCAACACCTTGAACTTGTCAAAAAAACCCTTTTCGACAAGTCGAGCTTTGTAGATAGTAACACTACTATTAGCGTCCGTCTTCCTCTTGAAGATCCATTTATTCTCAATAGCTTGCTGATCATCGGGCAAGTCCTCCAAAGTCCACACTTTGTTCTCGTACATGGATTCTATCTCAGATTTCATGGCCTCAAGCCATCTGTCGGAATCTAGGCTCATCATCGTTTCCTCATAGTTCGTAGGTTCATCATGGTCTAGTAACATGACTTTCAGAACAGGATTACCGTACCACTCTCGTGCGGATCATACTCTGGTTGACCTACGAGGTTCGGTGATGTCTACTACACAACCTTCTTCTTGTAGACGTTGTTGGGAATCCAAGTGCAGAGGTTTGTAGGACAGTAGCAAATTTCCCTCAAGTGGATGACCTAAGGTTTATCAATCCGTAGGAGGCGTAGGATGAAGATAGTCTCTCTCAAGCAACCCTGCAACCAAATAACAAAGAGTCTCTTGTGCCCCAACACACCCAATACAATGGTAAGTTGTATAGGTGCACTAGTTCGGCGAAGAGATGGTGATACAAGTGGTATATGCATGGTAGATAAAGGTTTTTGTAATCTGAAAATATAAAAACAGCAAGGTAACTAATGATAAAAGTGAGCACAAACGGTATTGCAATGCGTTGAAACAAGGCCTAGGGTTCATACTTTCACTAGTGCAAGTTCTCTCAACAATAATAACATAATTGGATCATATAACTTTCCCTCAACATGCAACAAAGAGTCACTCCAAAGTCACTAATAGCGGAGAACAAATGAAGAGATTATGGTAGGGCACGAAACCACCTCAAAGTTATCCTTCCTAATCGATCTATTCAAGAGCCCGTAGTAAAATAACATGAAGCTATTCTTTCCGTTCAATCTATCATAGAGTTCATACTAGAATAACACCTTAAGACATGAAAGAACATGCGGTGCCCCCATGTTTGGTTTTGGTAATTGATGACAATCTCTATGGACTAATGGTTTCCTTTAGTTATATTTGAAGGTTTTGTCCATAGGCTTTTCTTGGAGTACATGTGTTGGTTTCAAGGAGAGTTTGTGTCGACCAAGGTGCTATTCAAGGAATTATCCAAAGATTGGTCATTTGACAGTTGAGCTTATTGCAAGCATGTCTTGAAGAAGAAGATTGTGTGATCATTCATGTTTACCTTCAAGACATCATCCAAACGAAGAGAGTTGGAAAGATTCAAGGTTGATCAAGACTAAGTCAAGAGTGAATCAAGTTGATCAACTCACAAAGAGTAGAAGATGTACCGAGAGGGATCAAGTGATCCCATGGTATGGTAAGCATTGTCCATTGCACTTTGTGTACTAACCCATGGTCTATGTGAGAGTCTATGTGGGGTTAGGTATGTGTCCATGGGCTTGCGTCAAGAGGATGATATCATACAACCCATGGGAAGGATGACATCAAGTGGTGATCGTCATCAAGATTGCCGTGTGCAATTTCAAGTGGAGAATCACGAAGAGATCAAGTGCTTGAAGCTTGTCATCCATTGTGGTGTCAATGGACTTGTGAAGATGTGCCGAAGAGTGGCTCACCCATAGTGGAGTATGGGGGAGCAATCATCTAGTCTTCATCGACCCAACGCAATCAAGAAAGGTGGTCCATCTTGAGGAGGACAAGATCGTCATCATCTAACTCAAGTGGATCATGTGCAACGCAAAGGTTTGCCCTTGATAGGTTTTCTATTTTACCGGTCTCATGGTGGTAGTTGGGAGACCGGGTTATAGGATCGATAGTCGTACTATCAAGGGGGGCTCTCAAGTGAGTAGCTTGATCGTATCGTTCGTCAAGAGCTCAAACCATTGCATCCTTGCATCATGTTTCTTGGTTCTTGTTTGGTTCTCTTTGTGAGTCTTAGAGCTTATGGTCATCTTGATGACAAGCTTGAGTTCATCAAAAACGGAGTTTGCATGCGTCTTCTATGATATTTTCGGTGTTGTAGGTTTTACCGGTCTTATCCGAGGAAGGGTCCTCTCCATTTTCTTATGGGCCTTTTCCAATTTGCTTCTTATTGATATTTCTTTCAAGATTGTGTTAGCCCTTGTCGCTAGCTTTCCAACAAACTTGGTTTCATCGAATTCGGAGTCCGTTTGCAAAAGTTATGGCAGTTTTGGTGTTCTGAAAAGGCTGCAGCGGTACTACCGCGAATTGGAGCGGATGTAATTTTTTACTACCGCTCCAGAGCAGTACTACCGCGGATCCTACAGCGGTAGTACCGCTCCGGACCAAAAACTCGTCCCAAGTCTTGCGGTGGTAGGCCCGGATGTATTTTTTTAGTACCGCTCGCAAGCAGTAGTACCGCTACCATTTGTGGTAGTACCGTGAGGTTGAGCGGTAGTACCGTGAGGACGAGCGGTAGTACCGCTCTGGCGGTTCTTCTGGCCTTTTGCCTCCTCGCTGTTGTTTTTCAAAGGGGTACTTCTGCCCTAGCGGTAGTACCGCTCCTTGGAGCGGTAGTACCGCTCTGTGCGGGCTGTGAGCATAACGGTTGGATTTTCCCCACCTATAAAAGGGGGTCTTCTTCCCCAATGAACCTTATCCTTTTAGCTCGTGTTCTTCCCCCATTGTTGACCTTCTTCGAGCTTTCTAACTCTCAATCCCTCCAATGATTCTTGCTAGTTCTTGAGGGAAAAGAGAGAGGAGATCTAGATCCACGTTTCCACCAATCACTTTCTCCTCTAAGTGAGGGGAACCCCTTGGATCTAGCTCTTGGAGTTCTTCGTGTTCTTCTTTCGTTCTTCCTCTCATTCTCTTCCCTAGCATTAGTTGCTTTGGTGGAATTGGGAGAGAAGGACTTGGGCGCTCCGTGTGCCCTTGCCATTGCATTTGGTGCATCGGTTTGAGTTCTCCACAGTGATACGTGGAAGTGAACTTTGAGAAGCTTATTACTCTTGGGTGTTTGGGCACCCTAGAGCTTGTTCCTCTTGGGTGCCTTGGCGCCCTAGACGGTTGGTGGTGTTCGGAGCTCAATCATTGTGGTGTAAAGCTCCGGGCAAGCGTCGGGGTCTCCAATTAGGTTGTGGAGATCGCCCCGAGCAATTTGACGAGTACCGGTGACCGCCCCCAAGGGTTGCCAAAGTGTACGGGTTCGGTGACCGCCCCCAAGGGTTGCCATTTGTACGGGTTCGGTGACCGCCCTCAAGGGTCCCTTAGTGGAATCACGGCATCTTGCATTGTGCGAGGGCGTGAGGAGATTACGGTGGCCCTAGTGGCTTCTTGGGGAGCATTGTGCCTCCACACCGCTCCAAACGGAGATTAGCATCCGCAAGGGTGTGAACTTCGGGATACATCGTCGTCTCCGCGTGCCTCGGTTATCTCTTACCTGAGCTCTTTACTTATGCGCTTTACCTTGTGATAGCCATATTGTTTCTTGTCATATATCTTGCTATCACATAGTTGTTTATCTTGCTTAGTATAAGTTGTTGGTGCACATAGGTGAGCCTAGTTGTTGTAGGTTTTGTGTTTGACAAATTAACCACTAGGTTTATTCCGCATTTGTTCAAGCCTAAACCGTAATTATTTTAAAGCGCCTATTCACCCCCCCTCTAGGTGACATCCACGATCTTTCAATTGGTATCAGAGCCTCGTCTCTCTTTATAAGGCTTAACCGCCTAGAGAGTAAGGATGTCAACTAGGGGATTAGGATTCTCTGACACTCTTACTTTCAATGGCACAAATTTTGATGTTTGGGTAATTCGCATGCTTAATCTCTTTAGGGTCATGGACCCAAATTTAGAGCGAATTGTAGATATGGGTTTTTCTCCTCCAGAGGATCCCCAAAGATTATCTTTAGAGGATGAGAGAAACTCTTATCTCAATGTTCAAGCTTCTAATGTGCTTTTCGATGCTTTGAGCAATGTAGTTATATTTCAACTCATGCCGTTCTGGGATGCTCATGAGTTGTGGACAAAGCTTCAAGATAAATATGGCGTGTCCAAGTTTTGTGGGGATGATTGTTCTCCCTCCACATCCGGCCGTATAGTCTTCTCAACTTCTTCTACTTCACCTATATGTGGTTTGCCACAAGGTAATGATATGGTGAGTAGTGTTGGTCATTGCAATGATGATAGTATGCTTATTGTGGATGATCCTTCATCACTATATTATTGCAATGCTTCTTATTTGGACTTTAACACTTCGAGCACCATACATGTTTCACATGCTTGTGTTGATAGTCCGTGCATATCTTGTAGAAATTGTTTGACTAAATCTCATGATGATATGCTTGCTATATCTTGTTGTTATGATAAAAATGCTTGTATTTCCTCGAGTTGTGGTGCTAACAATGTAGAGGAAACCCAACACTCAATGGAACAAGATGTGGTTTTAAATGGTGCTTCAAGGGATCCTACATCATCATCTATTGCTTTTTGCCTTATGGCTAAGGCTTCAAAGGTATCTCCTACTTTGAAACCCAATATGTCTCTTGATGATGATGTTGATGCTAATGATGATAAGGATAATGATGAAGAGAATGATAATGTTGCCTCCTTAAAAATTAAGGGGGAAATGGTTTTTAAAGCTCTTAATAAAAATAAAATTGCTCGTTCCAACTTCATGGAAATCATGTCCATTGCCATTGAGGGCAAGAAATATATTGAGGAGTTGGAATCTCGTCTTGAGGAGCATGAGGTCACCATTGATAAAATGGAAGGTCATGAGCGTGATTACGCTAATGAGATCGCGGACCTCTCCCAAGATCTCGAACTTGAACAAACCAGCAAGGAATCTCTTGAGGAGACTTTTGCTCTAGAATTATCTAGAGTGAGGGAATCTCGTGATAGAGCTCTTGAGGTGGCCAATGATTTCAAAATTAAAAATGAGGAGCTTGAAGTTGCACATGCTAAACTCCTTGGGGACTTTGAGCACCTCGAAAATGGCTCAAGGGTCATTAAGAGTGAGCTCATCAAGCTCACCGAGTCTCATTCTCAACTTAAAGCTTCGTATTCAAAAGAGCTTTCCAAGGTGTCCTCTCCTCTTGTTGTTAATGATGATGCTTGTGCTACTAACTCTATCTCTTGTGAAGCATCCATTTTGAAGGAGAATGTTGAGCTAAGGGCTCAACTTGAGTTGCTATCTAGCAATTATGGGATGTTGGAAGAAAATCATGTAAAGCTCACAAGCTCTCATGATGATCTTCTAGTATCCCATAATGTGCTAAAGTTAGCTCATGAGGCCATGCTTGCTAAGGTAACATCTAGTGAGCCTCATGTGGATACTAGCACTACTTTTATTCAAAATGCTATATTGCCTTGTGCTAGTCCTCGCGATTCATCCATGCATAATGTTGGTACATCTTGTGATGAATTGCTTTCCTTGCCTTGTTGCTCTAACGGTGAAGCTTATACTTCCTCTAGTACTTGTGTTGAGACTAACCATGTAGAGGAAATCAAAGAGCTCAAGGCCCAAGTCACTTCTTTGAAGAAAGACTTGGAAAAGAATCATGAAGGGAAATTCACACTCAACAATATCTTGAGTGTGCAAAAATCCCCCAATGACAAAGGTGGACTTGGATTCAACTCCAACAAGAAGAAGAAGTCCAAGGTGAACAAAAAGAAGGGCCAAGAACAAGTCAAGAATTCGGCCAAGATTGTTTGCTTCAAGTGCAAAGTAGAAGGGCATCATGTTAGATCTTGCCCATTGAAGAAGAAGCCCATTAGTGACAAGCAACAAGGGAAGCGGCCACAAGTTCACTCTCATTCTCAACCTCAAGTTGAAGAAAAGCCTCTTCTCAGGAAGACTCAAGCTTATGCTTCTCAAGTTGACAAATCAAGTGAGAAGAAAGTGAAGAGTAGACGTTGCTACCTATGTCGCGAGAAAGGTCACCTCGCTTCTTCATGCACTAGTGGTAACCTATCCAACCCAATTATTATTGATGATGTCTATTCTTTTGGGAAGGATAAGGTTGGCAATGTGGTTGCCAAGTTTGTTGGTACTCAAAGTGGTTTGAAGCAAAGAACCATTTGGGTAGCCAAGCCTATTGTGACTAACCTCTTAGGACCCAACTTGGTTGGGGACCAACAAGCTCAAACTTGATCAATAGGTGATGTTGGAGGTCATTGGAGACTTGGCTACATTATGAAGAATTAAGGGGACTTCATCATTCTTATTGTCTCAAGCCAAGTCATTCGGATTATCAAGTTTCTATCTTATATCCAATGTTCCTCCTTGCGGTAACTCGTGCTTAAATTGTTTTCATTGAAAGTTACTTGCCCCTTTGCATGTTTGGCTTTGTTCCTTGCATGTGTTTGTATATGTTGTGCTTCCAACTTGATTATCTTGAGCAATCAAGTATGTGTGTGTGTGTTGGTTTGCACATCATGTACGTGTGTGTCATGCGTTGAGCCTTTTGCATCTTGTTTATTTATTAGTTGGCTCTTGTGAGAGATTAATGGAATATCCCATTATGGGGGAGTGATGTGCTTTGTGCACTTCACAATCCTATAAAGGTGGGTACATGGGGAATACCACTTAGAATTTATATTCCAAGCTTATCTAGTCGCTATGTGGTATGTCTTCTCATGAGAAATTCAAATTCTAAATAGCCATTAATTATCTCTTGTTGGATCCTTTAATTGCCTCTTGTCTATCTTTAATTGGTATCACATTATGGGGGAGTAATATGCTATGTGTATATTACTAGCCTAGAAAATGTGTACATTTGAGATATTGTCATCTAGAGTTGATATTGTGAATTATCTTGTTCCTAGGTGGCATGTTAGCTCTACAAGTTGTAATTTTCTTTTTGTTTGGTGTGAATATGATGTCGGATATCCTTGTTATCTACCACCGGGAATTATTTCCAAATACTTCTTGTCTTTTAACAATTGGTACTCACTTATGTGTGGTAGAAATTATTGATCATCTTTACATTGGCCTTTGCTTTTATTTGCTTTTTCTCTTGCCTAGGATTGTGTCAACTCCCATTGTATTCCATACCACTTGTGGATCTTGTTGATTTCTTGACCTTGTCTAGTGTTTTCTAGATATAGTGAAAGTGGTGATCCCACCCCGTGCATTTTGTATTCAAATGCAAATTCTCTATAATGCACTAGTCTTGGGGGAGCCATCCTATTCTCTATAAAACACTCATCTTGTGATCCTTATCAAGTGTGTGTTTGTGGAAGGCAAGCCGTTTCTTTTTGGTGCTTTGTGCCATCATGAAACTCTGTAGAGGGCTTGGTTTGTTTGGAACCATTCTCTCTTTTGGGAGTTTGACATCTTTCTTTTTGAGTGTATCAATGGATATCTCATTCCTTGATGTATCTTTTATGGATATCCTCCAAGTGATGATTTATTCATTTGGTATCTTTTCTTCGCTTGGTATTTCTTTGTCTTTTGGTCTCGGTTCTTGAAAGTCTTGAGCATGCATATTTACTTCTTGTAGTTTCTTTGGCATGTTTTCTTTCTTTGACCCAATATATAGGGGGAACTCCACCAAGTCTCAAATTGGATGAGATGTGCATGAAATTCATTTTCATATCTATATGCACATATTTATGTGGAGTTTGTCCTGTGTGTTGTTGGTTCTCTAACTCTTTGATCCCAATGAGTTTGGGTACCATTTTGTTTGTGTTGTTGTTCTAGGAACAAGTGGAGATGCATTGGATGCTCGGCTCACTCACAAGGAAGGTGGTGTCACCATGTGCTTATTGGAGTCAAGCTAGGATGATTAATGAACTACTATCTACCTTTAATTGGCATCTACTACATCCATCCAATGGTATCTCGGTAACAAGTACCATCATCTACTTCATGCACACATTTCTTGCATCAACCTTTCGTAGGTTGTATCATGGCATGTTATCCATTCTCTCGTGTGATACTTGTTTCCTTTCTCAAAGCATCCCAACAATGATGTCGTGTTGCTAGTTGTGATGTCTTTGATGTTCATGTGGTTGGAATTCATTTATATGCAATAAGACCATATCTATCCTTGTGCTATGCTCTCAAGCAAATATCTTATTGGTATATGTATGACTTCCGTTTGGATATCTTGTTCCTTCATGTTGTAACTATTTCGGGTGTACATCCTTCTTTGTAGATATATATCATCATGATTTCGTCTACCTAGAACCTTATACACTTGAGAGAAATTACATCTCTAGATGATATCCTTTCTTTCACGCCCACCTTGCCTTTCTTATGTTATTTCTTTGGTGGCTCCGTGAAAGCTTTTGCCTTGAGTGCGTATCGTATCTCATTGCATCTTGATGCACTCTTGTGTGGTGAAGATTATTTTCCTCATGCTTATCTCTACGAGGCTTTTTCCATCTTAATTGGTATCCCTCGTCTTGATGAGGCTTTCATCTTCTATCTTCGCCACGGGTTGTCACAAGCATAGGTTCTTTATATGCTTATTAGTTAGCTTGTGAACCCATTTGCTAGTTGTATGTGGGAATGATAGGCCTTGCACTGTGTTGCCTCATTTTTTCAAGACTTTATTGATGCTTAATGCTCATCCATACATTAGTCTTCTCAAGTGCATTGCCTTGACTCACACACATCATTTTGGTTGAGCCCATTCTTAAGTTGCCTTTTTCACTTATTGCTCAACCATGTGTTTGTTACATGTACTAGGCTTAGTTTCCTATATGCTCACTTGCACTTGTTGTAAGTTTCTATTGATTTTGGGGGAGCTATGATCCTATTTTGTGCACTTTGTATCCAAATACAAAAATTCTTATGTGTGCACAAATCATGGGGAGCTTCTCTAGTTTCTTTAGAACACTCCTTTGCTCTTATCATAATATCCTTTATTCATGTAGCTCGTAGGATCTTTGGCCTAGTTGGTTCAATTGGTATCTTTTGATAGCTTGCTTCAGTTGGTATCTTTTGATTGCTTGATTGCTTGTTTCTCTCTTTGTTATGTCCTTGTGGCATAGCATTCCTTTAGCAATCTTGGTGCCTCAATATAGTTGGTCTTCCTCCAAGTATTACCGTTGGATATGTGTATTGCATTCCACTCTCTTGTTGAGAAATACACAATTTATGGAGGAACACAATTTATATTGGCCTTCTATGCTTTTCGACCATTTTGGCAATCGATGCCAATGGGGGAGAAGTTTCAGAGAGTTTTGTGGAGAAGTCTTCAGATTTTTCTCCTTGCTTTGGTTTTGTTCCTAAGCATTTACATCTCATACACATGCATTATTGGTTGTTGCATTGATTGGTGATGCATAATTCCTTGTATAAACTCTCGTGAAAGTGATTGTCATCAATTACAAAAATGGGGGAGATTGAAAGAACATGCAGTGCCCCCATGTTTGGTTTTGGTAATTGATGACAATCTCTATGGACTAATGGTTTCCTTGAGTTATATTTGAAGGTTTTGTCCATAGGCTTTTCTTGGAGTACATGTGTTGGTTTCAAGGAGAGTTTGTGTCGACCAAGGTGCTATTCAAGGAATTATCCAAAGATTGGTCATTTGAGAGTTGAGCTTATTGCAAGCATGTCTTGAAGAAGAAGATTGTGTGATCATTCATGTTTACCTTCAAGACATCATCCAAACGAAGAGAGTTGGAAAGATTCAAGGTTGATCAAGACTAAGTCAAGAGTGGATCAAGTTGATCAACTCACAAAGAGTAGAAGATGTACCGAGAGGGATCAAGTGATCCCATGGTATGGTAAGCATTGTCCATTGCACTTTGTGTACTAACCCATGGTCTATGTGAGAGTCTATGTGGGGTTAGGTATGTGTCCATGGGCTTGCGTCAAGAGAATGATATCATACAACCCATGGGAAGGATGACATCAAGTGGTGATCGTCATCAAGATTGCCGTGTGCAATTTCAAGGGGAGAATCATGAAGAGATCAAGTGCTTGAAGCTTGCCATCCATTCTGGTGTCAATGGACTTGTGAAGATGTGTCGAAGAGTGGCTCACCCATAGTGGAGTATGGGGGAGCAATCATCTAGTCTTCATCGACCCGACGCAATCAAGAAAGGTGGTCCATCTTGAGGAGGACAAGATCATCATCATCTAACTCAAGTGGATCATGTGCAACACAAAGGTTTGCCCTTGATAGGTTTTCTATTTTACCGGTCTCATGGTGGTAGTTGGGAGACCGGGTTATAGGATCGATAGCCGTACTATCAAGGGGGGCTCTCAAGTGAGTAGCTTGATCGTATCGTTCGTCGAGAGCTCAAACCATTGCATCCTTGCATCATATTTCTTGGTTCTTGTTTGGTTCTCTTTGTGAGTCTTAGAGCTTATGGTCATCTTGATGACAAGCTTGAGTTCATCGAAAACGGAGTTCGCATGCGTCTTCTATGATATTTTCGGTGTTGTAGGTTTTACCGGTCTTATCCGAGGAAGGGTCCTCTCCATTTTCTTATGGGCCTTTTCCAATTTGCTTCTTATTGATATTTCTTTCAAGATTGTGTTAGCCCTTGTCGCTAGCTTTCCAACAAACTTGGTTTCATCGAATTCGGAGTCCGTTTGCAAAAGTTGTGGCAGTTTTGGTGTTCTGAAAAGGCTGCAGCGGTACTACCACGAATTGGAGCGGATGCAATTTTTTACTACCGCTCCAGAGCAGTACTACCGTAGATCCTACAGCGGTAGTACCGCTCCGGACCAAAAACTCGTCCCAAGTCTTGCGGTGGTAGGCCCGGATGTATTTTTTAGTACCGCTCGCAAGCAGTAGTACCGCTACCATTTGCGGTAGTACCATGAGGTCGAGCGGTAGTACAGTGAGGACGAGCGGTAGTACCGCTCCGGCGGTTCTTCTGGCCTTTTGGCTCCTCGCTGTTGTTTTTCAAAGGGATACTTCCGCCCTAGCGGTAGTACCGCTCCTTGGAGCGGTAGTACCACTCTGTGCGGGCTATGAGCATAACGGTTGGATTTTTCCCCACCTATAAGAGGGGGTCTTCTTCCCCAATGAACCTTATCCTTTTAGCTTGTGTTCTTCCCCCATTGTTGACCTTCTTCGAGCTTGCTAACTCTCAATCCCTCCAATGATTCTTGCTAGTTCTTGAGGGAAAAGAGAGAGGAGATCTAGATCCACGTTTCCACCAATCACTTTCTCCTCTAAGTGAGGGGAACCCCTTGGATCTAGATCTTGGAGTTCTTCGTGTTCTTCTTTCGTTCTTCCTCTCATTCTCTTCCCTAGCATTAGTTGCTTTGGTGGGATTGGGAGAGAAGGACTTGGGCACTCCGTGTGCCCTTGCCATTGCATTTGGTGCATCGGTTTGAGTTCTCCACGGTGATACGTGGAAGTGAAGTTTGAGAAGCTTATTACTCTTGGGTGTTTGGGCACCCTAGAGCTTGTTCCTCTTGGGTGCCTTGGCGCCCTAGACAGTTGGTGGTGTTCGGAGCTCAATCATTGTGATTTAAAGCTCCGGGTAAGCGTCGGGGTATCCAATTAGGTTGTGGAGATCGCCCCGAGAAATTTGACGGGTATCGGTGACCGCCCCCAAGGGTTGCCAAAGTGTACGGGTTCGGTGACCGCCCCCAAGGGTTGCCATTTGTACGGGTTCGGTGACCGCCCTCAAGGGTCCCTTAGTGGAATCATGGCATCTTGCATTGTGCGAGGGCGTGAGGAGATTACGGTGGCCCTAGTGGCTTCTTGGGGAGCATTGTGCCTCCACACCGCTCCAAACGGAGATTAGCATCCGCAAGGGTGTGAACTTCGGGATACATCGTCGTCTCCGCGTGCCTCGGTTATCTCTTACCTGAGCTCTTTACTTATGCACTTTACCTTATGATAGCCATATTGTTTCTTGTCATATATCTTGCTATCACATAGTTGTTTATCTTGGTTAGTATAAGTTGTTGGTGCATATAGGTGAGCCTAGTTGTTGTAGGTTTTGTGTTTGACAAATTAACCGCTAGGTTTATTCCGCATTTGTTCAAGCCTAAACCGTAATTATTTTAAAGCGCTTATTCACCCCCCCCTCTAGGCGACATCCACAATCTTTCAAGACACAAATCAACCAAAACCCTAATGTCACCTAGATACTCCAATGTCACCTCAAGTATCCGTGGGTATGATTATACGATATGCATCACACAATCTCAGATTCATCTATTCAACCAACACAAAGAACTTCAAAGAGTGCCCCAAAGTTTCTACCGGAGAGTCAAGATGAAAATGTGTGCCAACCCCTATGCATAGGTTCATGGGCGGAACCCGCAAGTTGATCACCAAAACATACATCAAGTGAATCACGTGAATATCCCATCGTCACCACAGATAAGCACGACAAGACATACATCAAGTGTTCTCAAATCCTTTAAGACTCAATCCGATAAGATAACTTCAAAGGGAAAACTCAATTCATCACAAGAGAGTAGAGGGGGAGAAACATCATAAGATTCAACTATAATAGCAAAGCTCGCGATACATCAAGATCATATCACCTCAAGAACATGAGAGAGAGAGAGAGATCAAACACATAGCTACTGGTACATACCCGCAGCCCCGAGGGTGAACTACTCCCTCTTCGTCATGGAGAGCGTCGGGATGATGAAGATGGCCACCGGAGAGGGATTCCCCCCTCCGACAGGGTGCCAGAACAGGTCTAGATTGGTTTTCGGTGGCTATGGAGGCTTCTGGCAGCGGAACTCCCAATCTATTGTGCTCCCCCAAGTTTTTAGGGTATATGGATATATATATATAGGAGGAAGAAGTACGTCGGTGGATCTCCGGGCTGTCCATGAGGCAGGGGGGCGCGGCCAGGGGGGTGGGCTTGCCCCCCACCCTCGTGGGCAGCCCGGGACTCTTTTGGTCCATCTCCGATACTCCATGGGCTTCTTCTGGTCCAAAAATAAGTTCGTGAAGTTTTAGGTCAATTGGACTCTGTTTGATTTTCGTTTTCTGTGATACTCTAAAACAAGGAAAAAACAGAAACTGGCACTGGGCTCTAGGTTAACTGGTTAGTCCCAAAAATCATATAAAATAGCATATAAATGCATATAAAACATCCAAGGTTGATAATATAATAGCATGGAACAGTCAAAAATTATAGATACGTTGGAGACGTATCAGCATCCCCAAGCTTAATTCCTGCTCGTCCTCGAGTAGGTAAATGATAAAAACAGAATTTTTGATGTGAAATGCTACCTAACATATTTATCCATGTAATCTTATTTATTGTGGCATGAATGTTCAGATCCATAAGATTCAAGACAAGAGTTTAATATTGATATAAAAATAATAATACTTCAAGCATACTAACTAAGCAATCATGTCTTCTCAAAGTAACATGGCCAAAGAAAGTTCATCCCTACAAAATCATATAGTTTGGTCATGCTCCATTTTCGTCACACAAGAATGCTCTCATCATGCACAACCCCGATGACAAGCCAAGCAATTGTTTCATACTTTAGTAATCTCAAACTTTTTTCAACTTTCATGCAATACATGAGCGTGGGCCATGGATATAGCACTATGGGTGGAATAGAATATAATGATGGGGGTTATGTGGAGAAGACAAAAAGGAGAAAGTCTCACATCAACGCGGCTAATCAACAGGCTATGGAGATGTCCATCGATTGATGTTAATGCAAGGAGTAGGGATTGCCATGCAACGGATGCACTAGAGCTATAAATGCATGAAAGCTCAACAAAAGAAACTAAGTGGGTGTGCATCCAACTTGCTTGCTCACGAAGACCTAGGGCATTTGAGGAAGCCCATTGTTGGAATATACAAGCCAAGTTCTATAATGAAAAATCCCCACTAGTATATGAAAGTGACAAAACAAGAGACTCTCTATCATGAAAATCATGGTGCTACTTTGAAGCACAAGTGTGGAAAAAAGGATAGTAGCATTGTCCCTTTTTATTTTATCTTTTTGGGGGGCCTTCCTTTTTTTATTTAGCCTTTCTCTTTTTTTGGGACAATACTCTATGAATGATGATCATCACACTTCTATTTATTTACAACTCAATTATTACAACTCGATACTAGAACAAAGTATGACTCTATATGAATGCCTCCGGCAGTATACCGGGATAGCAATGAATCAAGAGTGACATGTATGAAAAATTATGAACGGTGGCTTTGCCACAAATATGATGTCAACTACATTATTATGCAAAGCAATATGACAATGATGAACGTGTCATGATAAACGGAACAGTGGAAAGTTGCATGGCAATATATCTTGGAATGGCTATGGAAATGCCATAATAGGTAGATATGGTGGCTGTTTTGAGGAAGATATAAGGAGGTTTATGTGTGAAAGAGCATATCATATCACGGGGTTTGGATGCACCGGCGAAGTTTGCACCAACTCTCAATGTGAGAAAGGGCAATGCACGGTACCGAAGAGGCTAGCAATGATGGAAGGGTAAGAGTGCGTATAATCCATGGACTCAACATTAGTCATAAAGAACTCATATACTTATTGCAAAAATCTACAAGTCATCAAAAACCAAGCACTACACGCATGCTCCTAGGGGGATAGATTGGTAGGAAAATACCATCGCTCGTCCCCGACCGCGACTCATAAGGAAGACAATCAAAGAACACCTCATTTTTCAAATTTGTTACACAACGGTCACCATACGTGCATGCTACGGGACTTGAAAACTTCAACACAAGTATTTCTCAAATTCACAACTACTCAACTAGCACAACTTTAATATCACTATCTTCATATCTCAAAACAATTATCAAGCATCAAACTTCTCTTAGTATTCAATGCATTTATATGAAATTTTTTATTATATCAAAAGCAAATTACCATGTTGTTCTAAAGGACTCTCAAAATAATATAAGTGAAGCATGAGAGATCAATTATTTCTATAGAATAAAACCACCACCGTGCTCTAAAAGATATAAGTGAAGCACTAGAGCAAATGACAAACTACTCCAAAAGATATAAGTGAAGATCAATGAGTAGTTGAATAATTATGCAACTATGTGAAGACTCTCCCATTTAATAATTTCAGAACAAAGTAAAATTACATTCTAAGAATGGCAAACATCATGTGAAGAAGCAAAAACTTAGGATCAACCGAAACTAACCGATAGTTGTTGAAGAAGAAAGGTGGGATGCCAACCGGGGCATCCCCAAGCTTAGACGCTTGAGACTTCTTGAAATATTATCTTGGGATGCCTTGGGCATCCCCAATCTTGAGCTTTTTTGTCTCCTTAATTCCTCTCATATCAGGGTCTCCCTAAATCTCAAAATCTTCATCCACACAAAACTCAACAAGGACTCATGAGATAAGTTAGTATAAACCAACGCAAAAACCTTATCATACTCTACTGTAGCAAAACACTAAAATTATTATTCAACATTGCATACTAAATGCCTCTGCATATTTAATAGTCCTATCCTCAAATAGAATCATTAAAGAAGCAAACATATGCAAACAATGCAAACATAACAGCAATCTGCCTAAACAAGACAGTCTGTAAAGAGTGCGGAAAGATCCATACTTCCCTGCCTCCAAAAATTATGAAAGAAAATTCGCACTGTAGTAAATTTATCAGAGCTTATTATGCAAAAGGTTTCAACATTTTATCACATTCTTACTTTTCTAGGGAATTTTTACAACAGTGGTAAACTTTCTGTTTTCAAACAGCAACATGTGGACTTGTAAAATAGGCATAGTAAAGGCTATCAATGTCACTTTTATTGAAATAAAAGATGCAAAACATTGTTATAAATAACAGAAAGCAAATACTAACAAAATAAATTGACGCTCCAAGCAAAACAAATATCATGTGGTGAATAAAAATATAGCTCCAAGTAAAGTTGCCGATGAACGAAGACGAAAGAGGGGATGCCTTCCAGGGCATCCCCAAGCTTAGGCTCCTGGTTGTCCTTGAATATTTCCTTGGGGTGCCTTGGGCATCCCCAAGCTTAGGCTCTTTCCACTTCTTATTCCATAATCCATCGAATCTTTACCCAAAACTTGAAAACTTCACAACACAAAACTTAACAGAAAACTCGTAAGCTCCGTTAGTGAAAGAAAACAAAACACCACTTCAAGGTACTGTAATGTACTCATTCTTTATTT
Organism: Triticum urartu; assembly: GCF_056163025.1. Taxonomy (NCBI): domain Eukaryota; kingdom Viridiplantae; phylum Streptophyta; class Magnoliopsida; order Poales; family Poaceae; genus Triticum; species Triticum urartu. The sequence goes on from NC_141879.1 coordinate 477,064,285, forward strand.
ATATTGGTGTTAAACCTACTGTATTTAAACTTCTCTATGGTTTATAAACTCTTTTACTAGCCATAGATTCATTAAAATAAGCAAACAACACACGAAAAACAGAATCTGTCAAAAACAGAACAGTCTGTAGTAATCTGTCACTAACGCAAACTTCTGGAACCCCAAAAATTCTAAAATAAATTTATGGACGTGAGGAATTTATCTATTAATAATCTTCAAAAAGAATTAACTAAATATTACTCTCCAATAAAAAATGGCAGAAATTCTCGTGAGCGCTAAAGTTTCTGTTTTTTACAGCAAGATCAACAAGACTTTCCCCAAGTCTTCCCAACGGTTCTACTTGGCACAAACACTAATTAAAACATAAAAACTCAATCATAACAGAGGCTAGATAAATTATTTATTACTAAACAGGAGAAAAAAGCAAGTAACAAAAATAAAGTTGGGTTGCCTCCCAACAAGCGCTATCGTTTAACGCCCCTAGCTAGGCATGATAATTTCAATGATGCTCACATAAAGGATAAGAATTGAAACATAAAGAGAGCATAATGAAGAATATGACTAGAAAATTTAAGTCTAACCCACTTCCTATGCATAGGGATTTTGTGAGCAAACAATTTGTGGGAACAAGAATCAACTTGCATAGGAAGGTAAAACAAGCATAACTTGAAAATTTTCAGCACATAGAGAGGAAACGTGATATTATTGCAATTACTACAAGCATATATTCCTCCCTCATAATAATTTTCAGTAGCATCATGAATGAATTCAACAATATATCCAGCACCTAAAGAATTATTTTCATGATCTACAAGCATAGAAATTTTATTACTCTCCACACAAGCAAAATTCTTCTCATGAATAATAGTGGGAGCAAACTCAACAAAATAATTATCATGTGAGGCATAATCCAATTGAAAACTAAAATCATGATGACAAGTTTCATGGATATCATTATTATTTATAGCACACAAGTCATCACAATAATCATCATAGATAGCAACTTTGTTCTCATAATCAATTAGAACCTCTTCCGGAATAGTGGATTCATCACAAAATAAAGTCATGACCTCTCCAAATCCAGTTTCATCAATATAATAATCATAAATAGGAGGCATGCTTTCATCATAATAAATTTTCTCATCAAAACTTGGAGGACAAAAAATATCATCTTCATCAAACATAGCTTCCCCAAACTTGTGGCTTTGCATATCATTAGCATCATGGATATTCAAGGAATTCATACTAACAACATTGCAATCATGCTCATCATTCAAAAATTTAGTGCCAAACATTTTAATGCATTCTTCGTCTAACACTTTGGCACAATTTTCCTTTCCATCATACTCACGAAAGATATTAAAAAGATTAAGCATATGAGGCAAACTCAATTCCATATTTTTTGTAGTTTTCTTTTATAAACTAAACTAGTGTTAAAACAAGAAACAAAAAGATTCGATTGCAAGATCTAAAGATATACCTTCAAGTGCTAACCTCCCCGACAACGGCGCCAGAAAAGAGCTTGATGTCTACTACACAACCTTCTTCTTGTAGGCGTTGTTGGGCCTCCAAGTGCAGAGGTTTGTAGGACAGTAGCAAATTTCCCTCAAGTGGATGACCTAAGGTTTATCAATCCGTAGGAGGCATAGGATGAAGATGGTCTCTCTCAAGCAACCCTGCAACCAAATAACAAAGAGCCTCTTGTGTCCCCAACACACCCAATACAATGGTAAATTGTATACGTGCACTAGTTCGGTGAAGAGATGGTGATACAAGTGGTATATGGATGGTAGATAAAGGTTTTTATAATCTGAAAATATAAAAACAGGAAGGTAACTAATGATAAAAGTGAGCACAAATGGTATTGCAATGCGTTGAAACAAGGCCTAGGGTTCATACTTTCACTAGTGCAAGTTCTCTCAACAATAATAACATAATTGGATCATATTACTTTCCCTCAACATGCAACAAAGAGTCACTCCAAAGTCACTAATAGGGGAGAACAAATGAAGAGATTATGGTAGGGTACAAAACCACCTCAAAGTTATCCTTTCTGATCGATCTATTCAAGAGTCCGTAGTGAAATAACATGAAGCTATTCTTTTCGTTCAATCTATCACAGAGTTCGTACTAGAATAACACCTTAAGACACAAATCAACCAAAACCCTAATGTCACCTAGATACTCCAATGTCACCTCAAGTATCCATGGGTATGATTATACGATATGCATCACACAATCTCAGATTCATCTATTCAACCAACACAAAGAACTTCAAAGAGAGCCCTAAAGTTTCTACCGGAGAGTCAAGACGAAAACATGTGCCAACCCCTAAGCATAGGTTCACGGGCTGAACCCGCAAGTTGATCACCAAAACATACATGAAGTGAATCACGTGAATATCCCATTGTCACCACAGATAAGCACGGCAAGACATACATCAAGTATTCTCAAATCCTTAAAGAATCAATCCGTTAAGATAACTTCAAAGGGAAAACTCAATTCATCACAAGAGAGTAGAGGGGGAGAAACATCATAAGATCCAACTATTATAGCAAAGCTCGCGATACATCAAGATCGTATCACCTCAAGAACACGAGAGAGAGAGAGAGAGATCAAACACATAGCTACCGGTACATACCCTCAGCCCCGAGGGGTGAACTACTCCCTCCTCGTCATGGGGAGCGCCGGGATGATGAAGATGGCCACCGGAGAGGGATTCCCCCCTCCGGCAGGGTGCCGGAACGGGTCTAGATTGGTTTTCAGTGGACGGAGGCTTCTGGCGGCGGAACTCCCGATCTATTGTGGTCCCCGAAGTTTTTAGGGTATATGGATATATATAGGAGGAAGAAGTACGTCGGTGGATCTCCGGGCTGTCCACGAGGCAGGGGGCGCCCCCCACCCTCGTGGGCAGCCTGGGACTCTTCTGGTCCATCTCCGATACTCCGTGGGCTTCTTCTGGTCCAAAAATAAGTTCCGTGAATTTTCAGGTCAATTGGACTCCGTTTGATTTTCCTTTTCTGCGATACTCTAAAACAAGGAAAAAACAGAAACTAGCACTGGGATCTAGGTTAATAGGTTAGTCCGAAAAATCATACTCCCTCCTTTCCGGTTTATAAGGCTTATATCAAAATTTTAGTTTTTCCATTTTATAAGGCTCAATTTGGTTGTTCCCCATCACATGTTCAGACTTCAAGGTGCATTAAATCATTGCATGCAAGTATTAAGAGAAAACTGACCAATGCATGCACTTTATGCATGCATGCATTGCAATTAATGCATTCGTAAACATAATTTTTTGAGGAAAACAAGAGCATTAATTGGGTGCTTTTGCAAACTACAAAAAATATTCCACCACTCATCATCTACCTTGGTTGGTGAGATTTTTGAATTGAGCCTTATAAGCCGGAAAGGAGGGAGTATAAAATAGCATATAAATGCATATAAAACATCCAAGGTTGATAATATAATAGCATGGAACAATCAAAAATTATAGATACGTTGGAGACGTATCATTCGGTAGTAACTTGATCTGAAGTTTCATGATCATCATCATTAACTTCCACACTAATTGGTGTAGGCATCACTGAAACTGATTTCTATGATGAACCATTTTCCAATTCGGGAGAAGGTACAATTACCTCTGAGGGAGTCCTGGATTAGGGGGTGTCCGGATAGTCGGACTATACCTTCGGCCGGACTCCTGGACTATGAAGATACAAGATTGAAGACTTCGTCCCGTGTCCGGAAGGGACCTTCCTTGGCGTGGAAGGCAAGCTTGGCGATACGGATATGTAGATCTCCTACCATTGTAACCGACTCTGTGTAACCCTAGCCCTCTCCGGTGTCTATATAAACCGGAGGGTTTTAGTCCGTAGGACGAACAACAATCATACCATAGGCTAGCTTCTAGGGTTTAGCCTCTCTAATCTCGTGGTAGATCTACTCTTGTACTACCCATATCATCAATATTAATCAAGCAGGACATAGGGTTTTACCTCCATCAAGAGGGCCCGAACCTGGGTAAAACATTGTGTCCCCTGCCTCCTGTTACCATCCGGCCTAGACGCATAGTTCGGGACCCCCTACCCGAGATCCGCCGGTTTTGACACCGACATTGGTGCTTTCATTGAGAGTTCCTCTGTGTCGTCGCCATCAGGAAGGATGCCTCATCCCGTCTTTAAAGATGGCACCGTTGCTAAGGGAGCTTTGGCTATCGGCAAAACTCTCCGGCTAGGTGGTTTCCTTATGACCGCCTGTTCAGCTGCTGCGCCGACGATGACCTCTCGGGTCATCGAAAGCAATCTTCATGTCAGCTCGGAATTCGCTGAGCAGCTAGATCCAATGGAGCTCTCTTCCCTAAACGAGCTCTTGGATCGCATCGCCGCCCTGGGAGTCGCTACGGATTACGACCAGATTGGGCCTAAACTCGATCTGAGAGAGATTAACTCTCCCCAGGTCACCCATCACGTGGCCGTGGTAGAGGGACAGTGCAGCGACCCTTCATCTATCTTAAGGACTAGCTATGTCCGAATTCCCGATCCCTCCAAGCCGGATACCCGTGGAGGGGAGGACATCACTCAAGACCTGAACTTAAAGTCAGGCGACGGGCTAGATTCATTGGACAGCATCCAAGAATCCAAACTTCCGAGTTCGGAAACTCCTTGGCCCCTGGGTCTCAGATTGGGTGAGGTTTCGGATTTGATTCCACCCACCCACCCGTACATAAGCGATCTATCCCAAATTAGGCAAGAGCCCGAAGAAACAGTACATCATTACTGGGCCAGATTCCTCCTGGTTATGAACAGGATAAAGGACTGCCGCGAGGAAGACACAATTTCATTCTTCTGCAATAATTGCACGGACAAGGGAATCCTCAACGCCATAAGTCGTCGTGATATTACGCGCTTCGCTGACTTGGCGTCCATAGTATGAAAGTACTGTGCGATGGAAAGCGCCTGGAAAACCGAAATAAAATTTTGGGACAATCCGGCCCTGAATACAAACCCAGTCCGAAATAAAAGGGTGCATCATCGCCAGACACCCGGGTTCAATACCAAAAAGCAAAAGCCCTCTACAGGGCACGGAACCGTACTGGAAGGATGGCTTAATGGACCCTGTAAAATTCACAGTGCAGAGGGCGCCACACCAACCCACAGCCTTAGAGCATGTTGGATACTCCGGCAGGTGGCAAAAACTGGCGAAGATCTTCTAATTCCAGAAGCCACAGAAAGCCACCCCAGAGACACTAGTACGGTATTAACAGTCTTCGAGACTTTCACATCAAATAATATGCGAAAAAGAACACTCCGCAGCCTTGCTGAAGTCTACCAAGTAGCAACAATAAACCCATGGAGTGACACGGCTATTACTTTTAACGCCAGTGACGAACCTAAATTCCGAACAGCCCGAGCACCAGTCGCATTGGTCCTCAGTCCAATAGTGGACGGCTTTCATCTTACCAAGGTACTCATGGATGGCGTCAGCGGATTGAACCTCATTTATGAGGAAACCCTTTAAAAACGTAAATAGACTGGAACCGCATTGAGCGAAGCAGCACAACCTTTAGAGGAATAATCCCCAGTCGGGAAGCGCGCTGTACAGGAAAAATCACACTAGATGTGGTGTTCGGCATGCCGGATAATTACAGGTCCGAAGAGGTCACGTTCCAAGTAGCCCCGTTCAGTAGCGGATATCACGCTTTGCTAGGGCGGGAAGCATTTACAATCTTCCAAGCAATACCCCATTACGGGTACATGAAGCTCAAGATGCCCGGGCCTAACGGAATCATCACTCTCGCTAGTGATCCGGACATAGCACTCCGCGCCGAAAACAAGACAGCCGCACTGGCCCTCGAGGCGCTATCCGAAGCCCTAGCAACTGAGGAACTAACTGCACTGCACTCCATGGTGAATAGGGACGATGTGATACTCAACAAAAGATCCAAGTCCACCTCCTTTAAACCGGCGGACGAAATAGTCAAATTCCAGGTCCATCCAACGGACCCCAATAAAACAGCTTCCATCGGGGCACAGTTAAACCCTGATGTAGATGCCGCACTGCAAGAGTTCCTACGAGAGAACTGGGACATTTTCGCTTGGCACCCTTCAGACATGCCAGGAATCCCACACAGGATGGCCGAACACATCTTAAATATCCTAAAAGGATTCAAGCCAGTCAAACAGGCTCTTCGGCGTTTTTCCGAACCTAAGAGACAGGCCATGGGAGAGGAACTAGCCAAGCTACTGGAGGCCGGATTCATCAAAGATATAAAACACCCGGACTGGCTAGCAAACCTGGTGATGGTACCAAAGAAGGACAAATCCTGGCGCCTGTGCGTTGATTTTGAAGACCTTAACAAGGCTTGCCCAAAGGATCCCTTCCCTCTCCCCCCGCATCGATCAAATTATCGACGCTACCGCAGGACACGATTCATTGTGTTTCCTCGACGCATACTCCGGCTACCATCAAATATAGATGGAGTCAGACCAAGCCGCAACGGCATTCATCACACCATACGGCCCATTCTGCTTCAACACAATGCCCTTCGGGCTCAAAAACGTTGGCGCAACATATCAGCGCATGATTCAGACATGTCTGGCAAATCAGATCGGCAAAACAGTGGAGGCATACATAGATGATGTGGTCGTTAAAACAAGACATGTCGAATCTCTAGTAGACGACTTGAGGCTAACATTCGATAACCTCTGAACATACGACATCAAGCTCAACCCGGAAAAATGTGTTTTTGGCGTTCCAGTCGGAAAGCTCTTGGGCTTCATTATATCCACTAGAGGAATTGAAGCAAATCCAGCCAAGATCCGAGCTCTGTCACAATTGGATATCCCGAAGGACCTCAAACAAATACAAAAATTAACCGGATGCGTGGCGGCTCTAAGCCGCTTTATCTCCCGCTTGGGAGAAAAGGCCCTACCCTAAGAGAGTCCTTCCAACATCTTCTTGGAAAGGCTGTTCAAGCCATCCGTAGTATGGGAAGGGGAACCCAGCAATAACAGCCCGGACCCAACCGCATTGCCCGACACCAAACACTCTGACATAATTGGAGGCTCTGCCAATGAAATAACACCTTCAGCCCACGTAATAATGGCCGTCATCGCCCCGTGGACAGAACCATTCCTCGCCTACCTTACTAGGCAGGAACTCCCCGAGGACCAAAATGAGGCACGCTGCATAGTGCGGCGATCTAAAGCCTATAAAGTCCATGAGGGAGAGCTTTATAAGAAAAGCACTACCGGAGTCCTTCAAAGGTGCATCTCCGAAGAGGAAGGGCGGAACCTCCTGGCTGAAATTCATGCCGGACTCGGCGGTCATCACGCTGTAGCTCGGTCCCTTGTAAGCAAGGCCTTCCGTGCAGGCTTTTATTGGCCGATGGCCCGGGCAGACGCCCAGGACTTAGTCCAACGATGCGTCGGTTGCCAGCTTTTTGCAAACCAAAGCCATATGCCACCCACCGCCCTCCAAACTATCCCCATCACTTGGCCCTTCGCGGTTTGGGGGCTTGACATGGTTGGACCCCTTAAAGGCGGAACCCACAAGAAAAAATACTTACTGGTCATGGTGGATAAGTTCACCAAATGGATAGAAGCCAAGCCTGTTAAGACGGCCGAATCCGGACCGGTGATAGACTTTATATCCGGGGTTGCACACCGTTACGGCGTCCCCCACAGCATCATCACTGATAACGGCACGAACTTTACGGCCGACGAGGTAAAACTCTGGTGCAAAAACATGGGCATCAAGCTCGATTATGCTTCCGTCTATCACCCATAAACTAACGGCCAGGTCGAACGTGCAAATGGTCTTATCATGAGCAGCATCAAACCCAGATTAGTGTGGTCCCTTAAGGAATATAATACGCACTGGGTAGAGGAGCTCGACTCCGTACTCTGGGGGCTGCGGACCACGCTGAATCGCACCACCGGATACACACCATTCTTCATGGTGTACGGCGCAGAGGCAGTTTTGCCCTACGACACAATTCATGACTCACCTCGAGTGCACATGTACGAAGAAAGAGAAGCCGAGCTCGATCAGTAGGACAGTTTGAACGCCTTGGAGGAAGAGCATGACGTGGCAAAAGCCCGTTCCGCATTCTATCAACAGTAGGCTAGAAGATACCAAAGCAGAGAAGTACGGGCCAAAAATTACAACATTGGCGAATTAGTTCTACGCCTGTCGGACAAGAAAAAGGACAAACTCAAGCCCAAGTGGGAAGGTCCCTTCATAATTGACCAAGTCCTGACTGGTGGAGCGTACTGCCTGCGAGATGCATCAGATAACCGACTCGAGCCGAACCCATGGAACGCAGCCCGTCTCCGAAGATTCTATGCCTAGCGCCGGACTCTGTGTTCGTCTCCTTCCTCTGTCCATTTTTTATATACTTTCTGTCTTACATTTCTCTCCTTCTCCTCTCTCTCTCTTATAGCCTTTAAAGGCTCATAAAGTGACGCACTATCCGCGCTCATTAAACCTGGGGGCTTCTTTAAACAGAAGCTTATCTATATGGGCTTCAAGCCCAACACATGTGTCACACTTCCGCATGTACCTTTTATTCACCATTACATGCATCGATATGACTTAAGTTTTTGCCAAGCTGGGTTGCCTGGATCCTGTGCTTACCCCTACGTTCCCGGTTGTTTGGCTAGGAGGTAAAGGGAGCACCTCTGCGATTATTACTACCGGGTCAGCCGGATGTGTACCTCAGACTGGGTGAAGCCGAAAGCTAGCGTTCTTAAGGGAATATTCGGTCGATGAACTAAAGATGATCTTTTTTCACTTATTTATCTATACGCCCCCAGATGTTTTTCCTGCGTCTCTTTTCGCAGAATGGACATGCACTTTAGGGCATGCCTCCCAGGGAAAGGAACCCCTAACGGAACTATTCTCCCTGGAAGATGTTTCTTACTAACCATGTAATATAACATAACTAGTTGGGCACTTGTCTGTTCAAGCACTAATGACCCCTACGCCTGGTCTCCATGCATACCCCGGTTCTTATATAACCGCGAGGGTATTCGGACACACTCCGGACCATCAGGTCCCGAGGTTGAAGCGAAAAGGTTGGCCATGACAAACGATCTACAATCCAGCTAGAAGGCATTACACATGTCAATTAAAATTACATAGTCAATCTGACTGATTGTATTCCTCTTCAATACCATCTAACAGGCTGTCTAGCTTATAGTCTTGTTGGGAATACTTTGCGGCCAATTCTACTTGGCCGTATACTAAGCTCACAGGGATATCCTTCCCATCGGGCCCCATGGGTCCGACCTCGGCCATGTAGTTTGGGTCAGCCTTCGTGTACCGCGTCTTCACCATGGCCCAGGCCTCCTGGCGCCTTGACGGCAGGCCGACATCTTCCACAATCGGAAGCACCACCGCGCTCCCTTCAGCTTCTCTACAAGCTCTCCAAGGCCTTCGGGCATGGAGACGGATGGCCACAAGGCCTGGGCGACACCTTGCATCACCTGCCGAACTCGCTCATGCAGTTGTGAGAGCTCGGGAAGAAGGTCACCCGTAGAACTGGGCATTTCCTCTACAGGACGACCTGTTAGCATACCTACAGACATTACTCTGTTAGTCAACTTCCTCGCCGAACTCTTTTTTCAAAGTTCGTTTAAGCACTTACTAAATATGCCGCGTCGAAGCCGCTGATTCTCCTTAACGGAGTCCAACAGCTGGGCATGAACATCCTTTAGTTCAACGCCCAGCTTGGTGTTGGCATCTTGGAGATCGTTCTTCTCCCGCCTCACCTTTGTCAGCACAGTCTCACCAACCTTCAGCTGGCGTAGGAGTTGTTGCTTTTCTGGATTTAATCTAGCGCCATCTGCAATTTCATTTGTCAGATTTGCACCCATGCTGCACTTCGCAAAATACTTATCTTTCGAAGCGTATATTACCAGAGGGGGTCTCCTTGGGCTCCCCTGCCGCGGCTAGTGCGGCCTCAAGTTGGGCTTTGCACTCTTCCAACTCCTGGGACAGTAGGGTATTCTTTTCTGTAAGAACCTGCATAAAAAATGATCCTTAGATCAGTTATTCTAACTGTTTCAAGTCTCGGGGGCTACTGGTATATATATAATTACCAAAAATTTCTTACCCAAATGTCTTTTACATATTGCTCCGTGGCTCTGGCTAGACCATTTTGAGCGGCACGGAGATATGCATCTCCCGAATTGAAGGCATCCAATGCCTCTTGGGAGAAACAAGCGTCGTGAAGAACTGTCCGGCGACGCTTGTGGTTCATGGCACTCTCCACCTCGGAATTGGTGGCAGACAGCCTGTCCGCATCCTCTGTCGGAGGAGCGTCCGGTGCGCGCTTTGTGTTCGCCTCTGCTTCCAGACCAGGCTTTGGAGCCTGGCTGGTGGATGCGCGATTGGCAACCTCTCCGGATATAGTTCAGCGAGGTCTCTTCGTCCTGAAGAGAGCACGAGCGTTAATACGCCTTGAAGGAATAACACCTGGGAATAAGATGGCGCGCTATACCTTTGCGCCGGCGTCTCAGTCTCCGCACTTCTTTTCAGCCCGCGGGGCCTTGCCGCCCCTCGTTGGCTAGTCGCCGCAGGCTTGACCTCCCGTCTCAAGGACCTCCCCTAAAAAACACGGTTGTCATACGGCAATCGAAAACATGCGAGGATAGATCCCTTTTCAAAGTGCTGGGACTTCGGTCTCAGTTACCTGTGAGGCTGGGAGTAGCCCTGGGTAATCGGCCATAATGGCCACCAAGGCATTGTCCTTGCTCAATTGATGAAACACCCCATCAATCATCTCTACAGATAAGTCCGGATCCTCTTGAGAGGCTGGGTCGAGGGACCGTCCCGGATCCTCGGGTTGTGGAGGAGGGCTGTTTATTTCTTTAACAGCTTGGCGCAGTTCCTGCGTTGAAGTCGCTAGACTGAATATTTAACGATGGGAATATAAAATGGATGGGCAAGTAAAAGTGTCCACTTACCCAACTTGGGGGATTGTACATAGAAAATCCACCCTGTGGGTTGACGCGGAGAAATTCCTCCTCTCTCCCTTCTACAAAGTGGACAAGATCTATATTAGAGCGGCAGCCGAATCCGGCCCCTTACGGCCGTGGCGGGTGGCGTCGTCCTCCCCGTTGAAGTCCCACACGGGGTGGCCTCTATACTGAAGCGGCTGCACCCCTCGCATGATGCATGCGGCCATGAACCCGATCATGGTCAGTCCGGAATGAGCTAACAATCTTATCCGACCCATCAGGTAAAGAACGTCCCTGTCACTTTCCCTCTAAGGGCTCCGTGGACGCCAGCTTAGGCGCTTCTTTAGGGGAGCACTGTTGAACTTAGGGAGGCCGATCCAGACAGGATCCGGCAGCGGGACGTCCTCTATATAAAACCATTTCAAAGGCCAGTCCTCGGACGCCTTCTTTGGGGTTCCGGATAGATATCCGGTCCCGGCGATGCGCCACACTTCGGCTCCGCCCACTTGATATATTGACCCCTTCTTAGAATGGGGCACAAGGCAGAATAGCCTTTTCCATAGCATGAAATGAGCCTCGCAGCCCAAAAACAGCTCGCAAAGGGCTACGAAGCCCGCGATATGCAATATGGAGGCAGGCATGAGGTTATGCAGCTGGAGGCCATAGAACTCCAGGAGCCCCCGGAGAAACGGATGAATTGGAAATCCGAGCCCTCTTATTAAGTAAGGGACAAGGCATACCTGCTCTCCTTTGGAGGGATTGGGGGCGCTCTCCGCTTGCTCTCCGCCATTATAGGTGGCAAGTCCGGCTCGAACCGGGACCATATAGGCCGGGGGGAGAAATCCCTTGGTCTGGAGCGTCACTAGCTCGCTGTGCGGGATGGAGCATCTCTCCCAATCTCCAGGCTGAGGGCTGGAAGGGCGAGAGGAGGAGCTGCGGCGGCCGGCCATGATAGAATGGACCTCTGTCGGATACGCTCTGATGAATACTCGCGGAGGGGAGAAGGTGTGGTTTGGATCTAAATCCTCGTCCCCTTAAATAGGTGGCTCATTCACGCGGCTAGGGGTGTAAATATAAAAACACCCTGACTTTTCGTATTCGTTTGACACATGGAAGACAGCCATTATTGGGCGTAGAAGCCAAGGAGCGCTACATTTACAAGAAACCGGACATTATTCAACAGGTACATGGAATTTGGAGGAGAACCCGCCTTGCAATGCCGAAGACAATTTGCGCGCCGAACTCGTCGTCATTGAAGCCTGGTTCGGGGGCTACTGAGGGAGTCCTGGATTAGGGGGTGTCTTGATAGCCGGACTATACCTTCGGCCGGACTCCTGGACTATGAAGATACAAGATTGAAGACTTCGTCCCGTGTCCGGAAGGGACTTTCCTTGGCATGGAAGGCAAGCTTGGCGATATGGATATGTAGATCTCCTACCATTGTAACCAACTCTGTGTAACCCTAGCCCTCTCTGGTGTCTATATAAACCGGAGAGTTTTAGTCCGTAGGACGAACAACAATCATACCATAGGCTAGCTTCTAGGGTTTAGCCTCTCTGATCTCGTGGTAGATCTACTCTTGTACTACCCATATCATCAATATTAATCAAGCAGGACGTAGGGTTTTACCTCCATCAAGAGGGCCCGAACCTGGGTAAAACATTGTGTCCCCTGCCTCCTATTACCATCCGGCCTAGACGCACAGTTCGGGACCCCCTACCCAAGATCCGCCGGTTTTGACACCGACAACCTCATCAAGTTCTACTTTCCTCCCACTCACTTCCTTCGAGAGAAACTCCTTCTCTAGAAAGGATCCATTCTTAGCAACGAATATCTTGCCTTCGGATCTATGATAAAAGGTGTACCCAACAGTTTCCTTTGGGTGTCCTATGAAGAAGCATTTCTCCAATTTGGATTCGAGCTTATCAGATTGAAGCTTTTTCACATAAGCATAGCAGCCCCAAACTGTCGGATTTCGGGTTCCAGCAGACCCTTGAGGTTCGAACACTGGGGTGCGCGGAGATTTCGCCTTCTACCTACCTGCACCCCTCCACCTCGCTAAGATCTAAGCTATGGAAAGAACAGCACAAGAGACACAGGGTTTATACTGGTTCGGGCCACCGTTGTGGTGTAATACCCTACTCCAGTGTGTGGTGTGGTGGATTGCCTCTTGGGCTGATGATGATGAGCAATACAAGGAAGAACAGCCTCGCGAGGGTCTGTTCTTGGCTGAGGGGATGAACTGCTGGGAGGAGTTCAGTCACCCTTCTCTCTCTCTCTCTCTTCTCGATTCTCTCTCCGATTTCGATCCCTCTACCCTGTGGGTGGCTAGTCCTATTTATAGGCAAAGGCCTTGGGCCTCTTCCCAAATATTGAGCGGGAAGGGCGCCAACAATTGGCCATTTTGAAGGGGAACATCTGGTACACTTATCCTGACTAAAGTTGGTCCTCGCCTGCCAAAGGCTCTGGTGGTGACGCTGGCTTGGGCTCCACAATGACTTCCTCCCTGCCATTGGACTGGTCTTGGTCTCATTGCACCGAAACGGGTGCCTTTGCTTGATGCTCTCGCTTGCGCTTGCTCCCTTTGCACCAAAGAGGAAAGGAGGACACTGCGCGGGCTGGCGCCCGCCTGACACCCTTGGTCGTCATGGCTTGCGTCACGGGCACCTCGTGAGGTACCCCGCCTTGATCTCTCCGCCTCCTCGCGAGCCAGCCTGATGAGGCCGTGCCTGAGGAAGCTCCGTGTCGTCCGCCCCGTGAGGCTTGGCCCCTCGTGAGGGTCTTGGGTCTGTGTTGATGAAGATGGGCCGTGCTGGGCCCCCTTTGAGCCACGCCGCAGGCAGGAAAGTCTGGGGACCCCCGTTTCCAGAACGCCGACAGTAGCCCCCGGGCCCAAGGCGCGCCCGGACTTGGTCGTGTAGGGAGGCGAAAGGGAAAGAGCGAAGCGCTGCGGGCCCTAACAGCCTGCGGCCTTGGGCGCCGCGTGGCGGTTGACTGGACGTGGGCGCCTCAGCAACCGCGGGAGTTGATAAGGGAGCGGCATCTGCCTAGGCTTTGCTTTTTTTGCTTTCTCCAATTGCTACTCAGATCCCCTTTCTTGCGCCTCTCCTTCCTTCCTCCAAAATTTCCAGATCTACTCCGACCGCATGACCTAGGAAGCCATGGCGCCTCGTCAGTCCCCGGCCGGAGCTTGGTACTCGTCTGCCCTGGACTCGCCGAACGTGTCGGAGGCGAGCCTCGCCCGGTTGCGCCGGATGGTGGCGGCGCAGGGCATCGACGGGGCGAAGGTGTTCAAGGCCGGCTCCGCCACCCCGGAGGGCCAATGGAGCACCTTCTATCCGTTCTTTGTAAGCGCCATTGCTGCTGGCCTGGTGCCTCCCTTCTCCGAGTTCTTCTTCTCTGTCCTCCGCCATTATAAGCTACAGGCTCTGCATCTCCACCCCAACTCCGTCCTTCTCCTGGCAATCTTTGCCTATTACTGCGAGGCTCATGTAGGGGTGCAGCTCTCAGTGGCCTTGCTGCGCCACTACTTCTACCTCCGGATCTCTCGCGGTCCTGCTTCCGCGTGCGTGAGCTTCATCACGTACGGTGGCGCCATTGCCATTTTGAACCCCGGGAAAAGGATTGAGGGCTTCAGGAGCAAGTGGGTCTTGGCAGACGCTGGGCGCATCCACCCTTGGCTGATCTTGCCCACGGAGCAACCCACGAGCTCCAGCGATTGGGGTTGAGCGGAGCTCGCGGACCCCCGCGCGAAGCTGGTGTTGGAGAAGATGGGCGCGGATCTGAGGCCGGCCAACATGGCGGCGGCGAAGCTGACCGGCGCGTCGCTGCTGAGGGAATTCCTGGAGCACCAGCTGGCTCCGCTTCGGCAGTACTCACTTCTGATGTGGAGGCCCCATCCGAGCCCCGCGACCTTGGCCGATGAAGATCTGGCTGCGGTCCTCCAATCTCTGGTCGGGGGCGATGTGGTGAGGTTGGAGGGCGCTCCTACGCCCTTGTTCCTCCGCGACGACTGGGAGCAGGTAGTGGAGTCCATGCCCGTCTTAAACGGGGACGGGCCCATGCCCATGGAAACTCCCGGGAAATCGGTGGACGTGTCCTCCAACGACTCCAGCGAAGAGGAGGAAGGAGGGGAGCAGGAAAAAGGGCCTGACTCCGAGGCGACTGACGGAGAGTCGAGGGCTCCCCTCCCCCGGCGCAGGTCCCGCGCTCTCCGCCTCTCTCCGAGCGATGACGACGAGGATGATGACGAGCAGGGCGGCGGGAGCTTGCCCCCGATCCCGAAGAAGGACAGGACCGGGATGATCTCCCGCGGGTCTGCCCCGGCCCCGAGGCGGACTGTAGACGCGCCTCCCGCTCCCGAGCTTCCCAAGGTTGACCCTTCCAGCCGGCTTTCAGGCTTCAAATTTGGCCGGAGGCTTCCTGAGCTCACTGGCGACGACCCGTAAGCGCTTGATTCTTGTCTTTATTTCTTGTTCTGCTGCTGAGGCTTGACGTCCACATCTCTTGGACAGGCTGGCGCCCGTAGCAAAGAAGCCGAAGGGAGCTCCTGAGGTTCCATCCGTGGCAGCGCCTCTGCCCGCGAAGGAAGGTGACTGCGACGCACGGGCTTCTCCTGCCCGATCGTCCTCGCGAGGCCTCGCTGAGCCGGCTGGGGCGAGCTCAGCCCCCATGGCCCAAGTGACTCCCAAGGTGCCTTTGCCTGCTGCCGCCACTACAGCCATTGGGGCGCAGCAGGCTCCGCATCAGGATGTTGTGGTCGCGTTGCCGCCTTCTCCTCCTACTCCACCGACTGCTGTCTCTCCGACTCCTCCTGCCGTTCTGGATCATGCTGCTGCTGAGCTGGACCGGCTGCGGCAGGATCTTCTTGGCGCTGACCCTCGCTTGGTGGCCGGGCGCTTGGAGCTGGCTTCAGGATGGATTCGCTCCGACGCTTCGATTCGGGCGGCGCTGGTCCAGGCCTCGACGGCTTGCGATGAGGAGAGGCAGGCCGTCCTTGAGGCGAAGGCTGCTCGTGACATAGCCCTGGGGGAGGTGGTCGACGTCCGTGGTCGCTGCAAGGCGCTGGAGGACGAGCTGCAAGGCCTGCGGGACCAGCTCGCGAAAGAGGCCCGCCTTCGCCAAGAGCAGGAAGAAGGCGTGAGGGCTCGCGAGGCGGCCATCAAGGAGAGGGAGGTCAAGCTCAGGAGGCGCCGTGACCGCCTAGGCGCGCTGGAGCAGGAGTTGGGGGCGAGGAAGGTCGAGCTGGACGACAAGGCCCAGGTTCTTGCCGAGGACCACGTGGCCTTCGCGGAGATGGAGGCGAAGGCTCGCTCCTCGCTGAGGACGCTTTACGACAGCGGCTTGGAGAGCCCGCTGGCTGGTGCCGAGGATGGCCCCGCCAAGCTGCTTCCCTTCCTGGTTTGCGCTCTTGAAGATGTCGCCCTTGGCCTTGGCCCCACGGCCGAGGCCGAGGCGCGTGTCCTGTCTTCTGCAGCGCTGACGCGGGTCCTCACCCACATCTACCTTCGCGATCCCGGCGTCGACCTCGACAGCCTGCTGGAGCCAGTAAGCGGCGAGCGTGCCGCTGCCGAGGCCGTGAAGGGTCACGCGGAGGCTCTGCTGGGGAAGTTCTGGGCCTTCAGCACCAAGCCGAAGCAAGGCGCTGCCGACCCCGCTGCTCCATGAGGCGAACCCACTCCGCGCTGCTCCACCGCCGACAAGCGACTCTGTTGTGGCTCCTGTCCTGCCTTTAATTCCTGCACATGTATCATGCCTCGGGGAGGCGTTTAAACTTGCGTTTGGCATTGAGATAACAGTGTGGACTGTAATATTTGCTTTTGAATTCCTTGAAATTTACGCTTTTCCTTCCTACTTGCTTATGTTCTACGCCGGCAGAGCCCGGCCCCGCGCATACCTCAACCGCCGTTAGCCCCGGCCGGAAACCAGGACGGGACCAAGGAGTGAGGGGCTACGTGACAAGTTAGGCTCCTGAGTCGCGATGCTCAGGAGTCCCCCTTGGCGCACGAACAGCAAGTAGGGAGGTGTGATGTGGGTGGATCTACCGTTCTACGTCTGCAGAGCCCGGTCGCGCGCATACCTCAACCGCCGTTAGCCTTTCGGAACTAAGGAGTGAGGGGCTACGTGACCAGTTAGGCTCCTGAGTCGCGATGCTCAGGAGTCCCCCTTGACGCTCAAACGGCCTTCGTACCTTGGCTCCGCTCGGGGAGAGACGCGCGACGAACCAGGCCCGGGGGGCCTGGCTGGGTGGCGTGCGTCTGGGCGTGACCCAGGCGCAGCCCCCGTGCCCAGCCCCCTCGCGCGGCACTCCCGAGGGGAGGCGTTACGATGAGGCTAGACACTGAGCTCTGGGCTCCCTGAGGTTGATGCGGCCCGGGGGCCACCCTCAGTTGTTTATCACCAGCGCGGAGCATAGCGCTTCAGTATGTGTACGGGCATAGCGGCTCCTCGGCAGTGTCATCAGCCAGCGCAGAGCATGGTGCTTCCACTGGTACGTGGGAGGGGGATCCCCTCCGGGAGGAGCCCCCGGGGCGTGTACAGCCCCGCCCTGACACGTGCCTGGCACGGTAGGGCCTGGCGAGGTGTATCTGGGCACCCGTGAGCCAGCGCGGGACTCACGGGGCCCTACCTCTAGGCGGGTTGCGCCTGACACTGGGCCTTATCTTGTGATGTGTACATGCAAATTTGGTTAGATGCCGGCACTCTACGTCCTCGGGTCCCGGCCCTTGAGCTGGTCTCAGCCGTCGCTGGTATGCCAGGTCATGATGCCGTGGACAAGGCCAGAGGGTGAGGGCTGGAGAGCCAGTAAGAGCCCTGAGTCGCGATGCTCAGGTACCCCCCCTTTAACGTGCAAGTGGTCGGCATGGAGAAGAAGAGGTGTCGTGGACCGGCATCAAATAATCAAGCATGGTGGGTCGAACGCATAGCCGGAAATAAACGCAAAAGGGATACATGCCGCTGGGTCTGGCCCGAGCGAATTGGGGATGATGCAGCCCGAGGGGCGCCCCCAACAAAGTAAGCTAACAACATGAAATAAAAGGGATACATGCCGCAGGGATGGACCCACGCGGCCTGGGAATAATGCAGCCCTGGGGGGCGCTCCCAGCTGGAAATGAAACTTGAAAGATGTCACCCGATGATGTTGAGGACGAAGGAGTGTTGGTGTAGCAGACTCGGTGGGCTGCGGAAGCCGATCCTCACGAGCCCCCAGGCCCAGGGGCCTCGGGAGGCTCCGGAGGCGCTGGTGGCTCCTCGCGGACCATCTCCATCTCCGCCAGGGCTGCGGAACGCCCGGCCTCTTGAGCCTCCATGATGCCCCTCATGAGGTGCTGGTACGCGGCAGTCGCGTTCGACAAGCCGTAAGGCATGCGAACGTAGCTGTGGGGTGGACCTTCGCAGCGCCCCACTCGCGAGGGCCAGAGGCGCTCCAGAGAGGCGACTCGATTGAGCCCTGGTATGTCGATGCAGACGCGAAGCCCACCATCCTCGCCTGGATGGGGAGCCTCAGCTGGTAGGCGGCCGCCGCCTTTCATGACTCTTGACTCCTGTAGCTCCTGAATGGCCTTGCTGAAGAACTCCTGAGGGTCTGGCCCTCCTTGCCTTACTCCTTCTTGAGGGAAACGTGCTTCGAAACACGCCTCCATGTGGTGCCCAAGCGCCTCCCTCGTGACCTTAGCCAGGTCGGTGGCCCTCCAGGGGAGAGCCCCTGAGCCCTGCCTGAGGAGGGCGCCGGGCACGCTTTCCTATGCGATGGAAGGAGGTTCCCCCTGGGCAGGCGCGGGCCCTGAGGGGCTGGGCCGAATGATGTCTTCTTCTTCTTGGGGGCGGTCTCGGGAAGCCTCCTACTTCCGCGATCCGGGTCTTCCAGTGATGCGGCCTGAAAGGCTCGTTCCAGGGAACACACCGCGTCCTTCTCTTCACAGGGCACCGTGATGACTCTGCCACTTCCTGGCATCTTGAGGACGTTGTAGCCGTGGTGAGTTACGGCCATGAACTTGGCCAGCGCTAGGTACCCAAGGATGGCGTTGTACGGCAGGCGAATGTGAGCGACGTCAAAGTCGATGAGCTCGGTGCGGTAGTTGTCGTGTGCCCCGAAGGTGACGGGGAGGCGGACCTGCCCAATCGGGACCGTGGAGCCGTCGGTGACTCCGGAGAAAGGCTTGGTTGGCTGAAGCTGGCTGTAGGGCACTTGGAGATTGTTGAATGTTTCCACGGTCAGGACGTTGAGCCCTGCCCCGCCATCGATGAGGGTCCCGGTGACCACCACGTTGCTGATGATTGGGGAACAAAGCATCGGGAGGACTCCGGCTGTGGCCGCACACTTGAGGTGATCTGCTGAGCTGAACGTGATGGCGCATGCCGACCACCTGAGAGGGCGCGTGGCTTCGAGCTTGGGGAGGACTGCATTCACTTTGCGGGCGAACTGCTTGAAGATGCGCTGAGAGGCTGGGGCTTGAACCTCGCCCAGGATGCAGGCGATCGCGCGCGGCTCCTGGAAGCCCCCAACCCCCTCGTCCTAATGGCGGTCCTCGTTTCTCCTTGGCTGCGGCGACAGCGGAGGGAGGCCTGCGTTGCCTTGCGGGCGATCCTCGCGAGGCTGATCCCTCCAGTCTCCCTCGCGAGGCGGGTCTTGCCAGCGATCCTCGCGAGGTTGATCGCGCCACCCTTGGCGCGGGCCGCGGTCTTCCCAGCGTCCTGCGTTCCTTCCTCCTCCTCGACCGTAGCCCCGGTCACCGCGGTCGGGACGACGGCCGATCCTTCCTCGGAGCTCTTGACATTCGTTGGTGTTGTGGGTGTGGAGGTCGTGGTACACACAATACCGACTGCCCTTGGAAGATTCGGGCTGATCTCTGCCCCGCTTGGTGTCTGGTTCTGCCACGAGCACGACAGCCCCCTTGCGCTTCACATCCTTGGCCTTGGGCTTCTTCTCTTCTGGGTCTGCGGCAGGCAGCTCGAGGAGGGAGAGACGCCCTTCCTCATCCCTGGCGCACTTGGTTGCCAAGTTGAACAGCTCCATGGAAGTGCACAGGTCTTCATGCATCGCCGGCTCCTCCTTCATCTTGACGTCGTGCACGCCGTCGGAGAAGGCTGAGATGATGGCCTCCTCGGTCACCTTGGGAATCTTGAGGCGTGCGTTGTTGAAGCGCTGGATGTACTTCTGCAAGGTCTCTTCGGGTTGTTGCTTGATGCGGCGCATGTCGCTCACGGCGGGTGGCCGGTCGCGAGTACCTTCGAAGTTGGCGATGAAGCGGGTGCGCATCTCGTCCCAGGAGGAGATCGTGCCTGGAGCCAGGTTCAGGAGCCAGGTGCGGGCCCCGTCCTTGAGCGCCATGGGAAACCAGTTTGCCATGACCTTCTCGTCTCCGTTGGCAGCTTCGATGCCCAGCTCATAGAGCTGGAGGAACTCCGCAAGGTCGGCCGTGCCGTCGTAACGAGGAGGCAGGTCTGGCTTGAACTTGCCGGGCCACGCGACGCTGCGTAGCTTGGTGGTGAAGGCACGGCAGCCTGCTGTGGCCACGGGAGGCCTTGGGTGACGGAGAGCTTGGTCTTGCATGTCCCCACACGCTGCAGCTGGGATCAGCGCGGGGTCTTGACGTGCGGGAGCAGGAGCATGGTCGCGATGTGCTGGAGCAGGGAGCGCCCGGGCAGCTTCTTGCGAGCGAGGGACTTCTTGGCAGCTCTGCTCTTGCCGCGCTGGCACCTGACGGAGCGGGTTCCGCCTAGGGGCCACGCGCCTTGGAGCCACGGCGCCTTCTTGAGGAGGAGGCGGCTGGGGCGCCCTCGGAGCTTCGTCGCCCGCACGGGGCGGGGTGCGGTGCAGCGGAACGGACGGCGCAGGAGAGCCCCCTGCGGCGCGGACGAGCTCGGCGACGCGGTCGAGCCATTCTTCGTAGACATCGTCAACGGGACGGTAGCGCAGGAGCTCGTTTGCCGCGATGAGCGCAGCTCGAGCCTCCATGGGTGCGTGGAGCGCGCAGGACGAAGAACCAGCTGGGGTGAACGAGGCAGTAGCGGTGCGGCCGTCTTGCCGCACGGACGGATGTTGAGACGACGCTTGCTGCTCGTTCCCCGCCGGGCTAGTGGCGGTGTTGACGACAGGTGACGGGGAACAGCGAGGACGCCCGCCGACAGGAGCCGTCTAGGCGACACGGGAAGCGAGAGCGGCCCGGCGCTCAGCGCGGGCCCGACGAGCGTCAGACATGGACGCGATGGTCGGAGGAGAACGGGGTGGTGGAAGACGAATTCCGGCGCACCCCTACCTGGCGCGCCAAATGTCGGATTTCGGGTTCCGGCAGACCCTTGAGGTTCGAACACTGGGGTGCGCGCGGAGATTTCGCCTTCTACCTACCTGCACCCCTCCACCTCGCTAAGATCTAAGCTATGGAAAGAACAGCACAAGAGACACAGGGTTTATACTGATTCGGGCCACCGTTGTGGTGTAATACCCTACTCCAGTGTGTGGTGTGGTGGATTGCCTCTTGGGCTGATGATGATGAGCAATACAAGGAAGAACAGCCTCGCGAGGGTCTATTCTTGGCTGAGGGGATGAACTGCTGGGAGGAGTTTAGTCACCCTTCTCTCTCTCTCTCTCTTCTCGATTCTCTCTCCGATTTCGATCCCTCTACCATATGGGTGGCTAGTCCTATTTATAGGCAAAGGCCCTGGGCCTCTTCCCAAATATTGAGCGGGAAGGGCGCCAACAATTGGCCATTTTGAAGGGGAACATCTGGTACACTTATCCTGACTAAAGTTGGTCCTCGCCTGCCAAAGGCTCTGGTGGTGACGCTGGCTTGGGCTCCACAATGACTTCCTCCCTGCCGTTGGACTGGTCTTGGTCTCGTTGCACCGAAACGGGTGCCTTTGCTTGATGCTCTCGCCTGCGCTTGCTCCCTTTGCACCAAAGAGGAAAGGAGGACACTGCGCGGGCTGGCGCCTGCCTGGCACCCTTGGTCGTCATGGCTTGTGTCACGGGCACCTCGTGAGGTACCCCGCCTTGATCTCTCCGCCTCCTCGCGAGCCAGCCTGATGAGGCCGTGCCTGAGGAAGCTCCGTGTCGTCCGCCCCGTGAGGCTTGGCCCCTCGTGAGGGTCTTGGTCTGTGTTAATGAAGATGGGCCGTGCTGGGGCCCCTTTTGAGCCACGCCGCAGGCCGCAGGCAGGCAAGTCTGGTAACCCCCATTCCCAGAACACCGACACAAACTTTAAGAAACGACAGCTTAGGTTTCTTGCCAAACCATAGTTCATACGGTGTCGTCTCAACGAATTTAGATGGTGCCCTATCTAACGTGAATGCAGCTGTCTCTAATGCATAACCCCAAAACGATAGTGGTAAATTTGTAAGAGACATCATAGATCGCACCATATCTAATAAAGTACGGTTACGACATTCGGACACACCATTATGTTGTGGTGTTCCAGGTGGCGTGAGTTCCGAATAGTTGCGAAACTATTCCACATTGTTTCAAATGAAGACCAAACTCGTAACTCAAATATTCGCCTCCACGATCAGATCGTAGAAACTTTTATTTTCTTATTACGATGATTTTCCACTTCACTCTGAAAATTCTTTGAACTTTTTCAAATGTTTCAGACTTATATTTCATTAAGTAGATATACCCATATCTGCTCAAATCATCTGTGAAGGTCAGAAAATAACGATACCCTCCGCGAGCCTCAACACTCATCAGACCGCATACATCAGTATGTATTGTTTCCAATAAGTCAATGGCTCGCTCCATTGTTCTGGAGAATGAAGTCTTAGTCATCTTGCCCATGAGGCATGGTTCGCAAGCATCAAGTGATTCCAAAAGTCCATCCGCATGGAGTTTCTTCATGCGCTTTACACCAATATGACCTAAATGGCAGTGCCACAAGTATGTTGCACTATCATTATCCACTTTGCATCTTTTGGCATCAATATTATGAATATGTGTATCACTACGATCGAGATTCAATAAACCATTTATATTAAGTGTATGACCATAGAAGGTTTTATTTATGTAAACAGAACAACAATTATTCTTTGACTTAAATGAATAACCATATTGCAATAAACATGATCCAATCATATTCATGCTCAACACAAAACAAAAAATAACATTTATTTTAGGTTCAACACTAATCCTGAGGGTAAAAGGAGTGTGCGATGTGATCTTATCAACCTTGGAATCATTTCCAACACACATCGTCACCTCGCCCTTAACTAGTCTCTGTTCATTTTGCAACTCCTGTTTCGAGTTACTAATCTTAGCAACTGAACCGGTATCAAATACCCTGGGGTTACTATGAACACTAGTAAAGTACACATCAATAATATGTATATCAAATATACCTTTCACTTTTCCATCCTTCTTATCCGCCAAGTATTTGGGGCAGTTCCGCTACCAGTGATCATTCCCTTTGTAGTAGAAGCACTCAGTTTCAGGCTTAGGTCTAGCTTTGGGTTTCTTCACGGGAGTGGCAACTTGCTTGCCATTCTTTTCTTGAAGTTCCCTTTCTTTTCCTTTGCCCCTTTTCTTGAAACTAGTGGTCTTGTTAACTATCAACACTTGATGCTCTTTCTTGATTTCTACCTTCGCCGATTTTAGCATCGCGAAGAGCTCGGGAATCGTTTTCTTCATCCCTTGCATATTATAGTTTATCACGAAGTTCCAGTAACTTGGTGATAGTGACTAGAGAACTCTATCAATCACTATCTTATCTGGAAGATTAACTCCCACTTGATTCAAGCGATTGTAGTACTCAGACGTTCTGAGAACATGCTCATTAGTTGAGCTATTCTCCTCCATCTTGTAGGCAAAGTACTTGTCAGAGGTCTCATGCCTCTCGACTCGGGCATGAGTCTGAAATACCAATTTCAACTCTTGGAACATCTTATATGCTCCGTGGCATTCAAAACGTTTTTGAAGTCCTGGTTCTAAGACGTAAAGCATGGCGCACTAAACTATCAAGTAGTCATCATACCGAGCTTGCCAAACATTCATAACGTCTACATCTGCTCCTGCAACAGGTCCGTCACCTAGCGGTGCATCAAGGACATAATTCTTCTATGCAGCAATGAGGATAATCCTCATATCACGGATCCAGTCCGCATCGTTGCTAGTATCATCTTTCAACTTATTTTTCTCTAGGAACATATCAGAATAAACGGGGAGCTATAATGTGAGCTATTGATCTACAACATAATTTGCAAATACTATTAGGACTAAGTTCATGATAAATTAAAGTTCAGTTAATCATATTACTTAAGAATTCCCACTTTGATAGACATCCCTCTAGTCAGCTAAATGATCATGTGATCCATATCAACAAAACCATGTCCGATCATCACGTCAGATGGAGTAGTTTTCAATGGTGAACATCTCTATGTTGATCATATCTACTATATGATTCATGTTCGACCTTTAGGTCTTAGTGTTCCGAGGCCATATCTGCATATGCTAGGCTCGTCAAGTTTAACCCAAATATTTCGCGTGTGCAAAACTGTCTTGCACCCATTGTATGTGAACGTAGAGCTTATCACACCCGATCATCACGTGGTGTCTCGGCACGACGAACTGTAGCAACGCTGCATACTCAGGGAGAACACTTATACCTTGAAATTTAGTGAGGGGTCATCTTATAATGCTACCGCTGTACTAAGCAAAATAAGATGCATAAAGGATAGACATCACATGCAATCAAAATATGTGACATGATATGGCCATCATCATCTTGTGCCTTTGATCTCCATCTTCAAAGAACCATCATGATCTCCATCGTCACTGGCATGACACCATGATCTCCATCATCTTGATCTCTATCAACGTGTCGTCACATTGTCATCTCGCCAACTATTGCTTTTGCAACTATTGCTATCGCATAGCGATAAAGTAAAGCAATTATATGGCGCTTGCATCTTATGCAATAAAGAGACAACCATAAGGCTCCTTCCAGTTGCTGATAACTTTAACAAAACATGATCATCCCATACAACAATTTATATCTCATCACGTCTTGACCATATCACATCACAACATGCCCTGCAAAAACAAGTTAGACGGCCTCTACTTTGTTGTTGCAAGTTTTATGTGGCTGCTACCGGCTTCTAGAAAGAACCGTTCTTACCTACGCATCAAAACCACAGCGATTTTTCATCAAGTGTGTTATTTTAACCTTCAACAAGGATCGGGCGTAGTCAAACTTGATTCAACTAAAGTTGGAGAAACAAACACCCACTAGCCACCTATGTGCAAAGCACGTTGGTAGAACCAGTCTCATGAACGCGTGCATGTAATGTCAGTCCGGGCCGCTTCATCCAACAATACCGCCGAATCAAAGTAAGACGTTGCTGGTAAGCAGTATGACTATTATCGCCCACAACTCTTTGTGTTCTACTCGTGCATATAACATCTACGCATAGACCTGGCTCGGATGCCACTATTGGGGAACGCGGTATTTAAAAAAATCCTACGATCACGCAAGATCTATCTAGGTGATGCATAGCAATGAGAGGGGAGAGTGTGTCCACGTACCCTCGTAGACCGAAAGCAGAAGCGTTTAGTAACGCGGTTGATGTAGTCGAACGTCTTCACGATCCAACCGATCCAAGTACCGAACGTACGGCACCTCCGTGTTCAGCACACGTTCAGCACGATGACGTCCCTCGAGCTCTTGATCCAGTTGAGGAAGAGGGAGAGTTCTGTCAGCACGACGGCGTGGTGATGGTGATGATGAATTTATCGGCGCAGGGCTTCGCCTAAGCACTACGACGATATGACCGAGGTGTGTAACTGTGCAGGGCAGCACCGCACACGGCTAAGACAAAATCTTGGAGTCCCTTTGGGGTGCCCCTTGCCCACGTATATAAAGGAGGGAGGGAGAGAGGCCGGCCCTCCTAGGGACTCGCAAGTGTAGGGAGTCCTACCAGGACTCCCAAGTCCTAGTAGGATTCCCTTTCCTTTTCGGAGTAGGAAAGAAGGAAAGGAGTGAGAGGGAGAAGGAAAGGGGGGCCGCACCCCCACGCCTTGTCCAATTCGGTTTGGGCAGGGGGGAGGCGCGCGCCACCTCGTGGCCCTTCTTCTCTCTCCACTAAAGCCCAATAAGGCCCATTAACTTTCCCCGGCGAATTCCCGTAACTCTCCGGTACTCCGAAAAAATACCCGAATCACTCAAAACCATTCCGATGTCCAAATATAGCCTTCCAATATATTGATTTTTACTTCTCAACCATTTCGAGACTCCTCGTCATGTCAGTGATATCATCCGGGACTCCGAACAAACTTCGATCATCAGATCACATAACTCATAATACAAATCGTCATCGAACGTTAAGCGTGCGGACCCTACGGGTTCGAGAACTATGTAGACATGACCGAGACACATCTCCGGTCAGTAACCAATAGCGGAACCTGGATGCTCATATTGGCTCCTACATATTATACGAAGATCTTTATCGGTCAAACCGCATAACAACATCGTTGTTCCCTTTGTCATCGGTATGTTACTTGCCCGAGATTCAATCGTCGGTATCATCATGCCTAGTTCAATCTCGTTACCGGAAAGTCTCTTTACTCGTTCCGTAATGCATCATCCCGTAACTAACTCATTAGTCACATTGCTTGCAAGGCTTATAATGATGTGCATTGCCGAGAGGGCCCAGAGATACCTCTCCGATACACGGAGTGACAAATCCTAATCTCGATCTATGCCAACTCATCAAACACCATCGGAGACACCTGTAGAGCATCTTTATAATCACCCGGTTACGTTGTGATGTTTGATAGCACACAAGGTGTTCCTTCGGTATTCGGGAGTTACATAATCTCATAGTCAAAGGAATATGTATAAGTCGTGAAGAAAGCAATAGCAATAAAACTTAACGATCATTATGCTGAGCTAACGGATGGGTCTTGTCCATCACATCATTCTCTAATGATGTGATCCCATTCATCAAATGACAACACATATCTATGGTTAGGAAACTTAACCATCTTTGATTAACGAGCTAGTCAAGTAGAGGCATAGTAGGGACACTCTGTTTTGTCTATGTATTCACACATGTATCAAGTTTCCTGTTAATACAATTCTAGCATGAATAATAAACATTTATCATGACATAAGGAAATATAAATAACAACTTTATTATTGCCTCTAGGGCATATTTCCTTCACGACCGTAGTCACATTCGATTCAAACTAAAGTAGGAGAAACATACACCAGCCAGCCACCTTTTATGCAAAACTAGTTGCATGTCAGTCGGTGGAACCGGTCTCATGTGCGTGGACATGTAAGGTTGGTCTGGACTGCTTCATCCCACAATACCGCCGAATCAAAATAAGACATTGGTGGTAAACAATATGACTATCACTGCCCACAACTCTTTGTGTTCTACTCGTGTATATCATCTACGCATAGACCTGGCTCGGATGCCACTGTTGGGAAACAATGCATGGAAAACAAAAAAATTCTATGCACACGCATGATCTATCCATGGAGATGCATAGCAATGAGAGGGGGGTGTCTACGTACCCTCGTAGATCGTAAGTGGAAGTGTTTGATAACGTGGTTGATGTAGTCGAACTTCTTCCCGATCCAACCAATCGAGTACCGAACGTACGGCACCTCCGCGTTCACCACACGTTCAGCTCAGTGATGTCCTCCGCCTTCTTGATCCAGCAAGATGGCAAGGTAGTAGATGAGTACCGGCAGCACGACGGCGTGGTGACGGTGATGCTGAAGCTATCTCCGTAGGGCTTCGCCTAAGCACTACGAAAATATGACTGGGGGTGTAAATGATGGAGGGGGACGCCGCAGACGGCTAAGCAATTGTCGTCGTTGTGCTAGGCGCCCCCCACATATATATAAGTGGGAGGGAGGGAGGAGCAGGCAAGGAGGCGCCACAAGTAGACCGAATCCAACTTGGGGTCCTCCCCTAGCCATGCCCCCTACCATATATAGGTGCGGGGGAAAGGCACGGGTGGGAGGTGCCCCCCCCCCACACACACATTCCTTTCTCCCATGAGAAGGGGAAGGCAGGAGGGGCTAGCCCTCCCCCTTTCCTTCCCTAGGGTCGGCCTGCCAGGGAGAGGGGCGCACCAGCCCCCTGTGGGCTGGTCTATCCCCCCTTGGCCCATTAGGCCCATATACCTATCGGGGTGCCCAGAACCCCTTCCTGTGACCCGATGACTACCCGGTGCTTCGATGTTCGAATACCATTGCCCTATATATATATATATATATATATATATATCAATCTTTACCTCTCGACCATTTCGAGACTCCTCGTCATGTCCGTGATCTCATCCGGGAATCCGAACAACATTCGGTCACCCAATCATATAACTCATATAATACTAAATCGTCATCGAACGTTAAGCGTGCGGACCCTACGGGTTCGAGGACTATGTAGACATGACCGAGACACCTCTCCGGTCAATAACCAATAGCGGAACATGGATGCTCATATTGGCTCCGACATATTCTACGAAGATCTTTATCGGCCGAACCGTTATGACAACATATGTTATTCCCTTTGTCCATCGGTATGTTACTTGCCTGAGATTCGATCGTCGATATCCACATACCTAGTTCAATCTTGTTACCGGCAAGTCTCTTTACTCGTTCCGTAATACATCATCCTGTAACTAACTCATTAGTTACTTTGCTTGCAAGGCTTCTTATGATGTTCCGTAATAAACTGAAACGATCAATATGCTAAGCTAACGGATAGGTCTTGTCCATCACATCATTCTCCTAATGATGTGATCCCGTCATCAAATGACAACACATGTCTATGTTTGGGAAACCTTAACCATCTTTGATCAACGAGCTAGTCTAGTAGAGGCTTACTAGGGACACAGTATTTGTTTATGTATTCACACATGTATTTAAGTTTTCGATCAATACAATTATAGCATGAATAACAAACCTTTATCATGATTTAGGAAATATAATAATAACCATTTTATTATTTCCTCTAGGGCATATTTCTATCAGATTTTGGGACATCGAAAGAGTTTCCGGATGTACCGGGTAAAAATTGGGTCACCGGAAGGGGTTTCGGACACCCCCGGGAGGTTAATGGGCCATATGGGCCAAAGGTGGGGAACACACCAGCGCATAAGGGGCTGGCGCGCCCCTCCTAGGCCGCAACCCTTGGGAGAGAGAAGGAAAGGGGGGAATCGGCCTCTCCCTTCCTTTCCTCTCCCCCCTTTCCTTCCCCCCTCCGGCAAATATGGTAAGGGGGCGCGGCTAGGGAAAGACCCCAAGTAGGATTCTGCCCTACTTGGGGTGCCCCTTGGCCTCTCCCCTCTCCCCCATCTATATGGGAGGGGCGCCACACATAACCATGACAATTGCTTAGCCGTGTGTGGCGCCCCCTCCATAGTTTAATCCCTCAGTCATATTTTCGTAGTGCTTAGGCGAAGCCCTGCGGAGATAGCTTCACCATCATCCTCAATGCGTCGTCGTGCTGCCGGAACTCATCCACTACTTCGCCGTCTTGCTAGATCAAGAAGGCGAGGACGTCACTGAGCTGAACGTGTGCTGAATATGGAGGTGTCGTACGTTCTGTACTCGATCGGTTGGATCGCGAAGAAGTTCGACTACATCAACGCGTTAACAAACGCTTCCGCTTACAGTCTACGAGGGTACGTAGACACACTCTCCCCTCTTGTTGCTATGCATCTCCATGAATAGATCTTGCGTGTGCATAGAATTTTTTTTGTTTTTCCATTCAACGTTTCCCAACATTTGCTTGCTTGGAAGCCTCCTGCAAGGGGCTGAATGTCGGGGGCGTAGTCGTACTCTGGAGCAACGCCAGTCTCGGTGTCTACCGGAGAGAAGAGGTGGAAGAAACAATAAATGTAATGCATCACTATGCATGACATGGCAATATGCAGTGCTAGGGGTGAACTAACAATGCTACACAATCATACGAAATGGGAAAACATCTGGGAATGTTTTCCCGGCGTTTGGCATTTTTCGGACACATGAATCGGAGGGGAAGGATCCATGCCCATCATGCTAGATGCATGTGACAGATGAAATGATAGCATATTCGGATTCGTAACTTTTTTTCTGAGCAACTTTCATATATAAATTATTTTCATCTGAGTTACAGATTATTTTGTATGATTTTTCAAAGTTTTAAATATTTTCTGGAATTTTCTAGAATTAATTCAAATTTGTATATTGCAATGTGCACACACAAACTATACACAGTAGAGCAGCACAGAGGCTGACAGGTGGGGCCCAGTTGACAGCTGAGTCAGCAGTCAATTTTCGACTAGTTGACTGGTCAGCTGACCAGTGGCCCCCCACTGTAAGTGACTGTCTTATTTAACAGAGCTTTATTAACGTTTTAGTTAAACTAATCATCCGATGGGGCCTAGTGTTAGTGGAACATTTGTTGGGGGTTTAATTAACAACACGGGCCCACACGTCATAGACATAGGAGGCAATGCTTTGGCCCGGCGGATGCTAACCCCGATCACAGCCATGGCAAGCACGCCGAGGGGG
The DNA here is from genome assembly GCF_056163025.1 of Triticum urartu. NCBI lineage: Eukaryota > Viridiplantae > Streptophyta > Magnoliopsida > Poales > Poaceae > Triticum > Triticum urartu. The sequence goes on from NC_141879.1 coordinate 477,094,751, forward strand.
GGGGGCTCCGGCCTCGGCGGACTGGGCCAACCCATGAAGATAGCGACGCGCAGAGTAGCTCAAAAAGAAAAATAGGAACATGTTTTGAAAATCATGAACAATTTTTTTGAAACAGGAACATTTTCCAAATTCCAAAACATAATTGGGAAACACAAACATATTTCAAAATTCCTAAACAAAATTTGAAAACATGATTTTTAAGTAACTTGTGAACATTTTTTGAAACTTCTAAAAAATGAAAACATGAACAATTTTGTTAAAATAGGAACATTTTTTGAACATTGTTAAAAATTTGAAAAGAAAACATTCAAACATTTTTTGTAAAGCAAGAACATTTTTTGAAAATTCCAGAACAATTTACAAAATATGCGAATAATTTTCTAAGATTTCAAAAATGCGAACAATTTTTTAAAAAGGAACATTTTTTGAATTTATGAACAATTTTTGAAAGTTTGAACTTTTTTCAAAGCAAGAAATTTTTTGAAAATTTCAACATTTTTCGTAAGATGGTCTTAGAAAAATAAACTTGAAAAATAAAATAAACAAAAAGGCAAAAAATAGAGAATAAAAAAATTAAGAAAGAAGGAAAAGAAACAGAAAAGCGGAAAAGGAAGAAAAGAAAAAAACAAAAAAAACCCAAGAAGAAACAGAAAAACCGGTCAAAAAGAAAAAAACGGTTCAGTGATGCGGGGCTTCTAGAAGGTTCCCAAAATAGAAAAGCCCTGCATCGCTAGCAATGGGCCATCCCATTATACAAAATCTAGCAAAAGGTTCGCAACATCGTCACACCCACACAATCAATCGCCGCGGCAACACAGCACAACAGACCAAGTTCGAGTTCAGTACTGGCATGTATGCCAGAATCGGGTACCAAAATCAGAAGCTAGCTAAATACGCCCCGACGATCGTTAAGAAGTAGGTTGCACCCATGGAGATAGAGAGATCGTTGTAGCCCTGACACGTGAGATAAGCACATCCATGACGTCCATATCACATTTTTTAACCAGAGGCTAACACAACTGCAAAAGAGTAAGAGATTTAAAAATAACGTCAGCTAGTTTTGAAGGGTCGTCCAGAGTGTCTTAATTGACAGCATCAAAGCAAAACCATAAAACACGCCGCAGCTGCTGGACAAACAACTGACGAGAGGTAATAACTGAGCGAAGCTAGATGGAGACCAGTTAACCCCCAACTGAGTACAGCTCTACAACAAGACCGCAAAATCACAAAAAAAGAAAATATGGTCAGAATCTTCTTGCCGAAAACAAAGAGAACATGTAGTCGCAGCCCAAGCATTACGCTTCCTAATTTGATCTGAACATGTAGCAGCATGGAGCTTTCCACATGCCAAAGGAAGATCTTGATTTTAAGCGGAACACAAGCCCTCCAAACACCATTGAAGTTCCAACGAATAGAACCCATAATGAGATTGCGGTAAAGCGACTTCACCGAAAAAACATCTGAGGAGGAACGAGGCCAGACCATCGAATTTGAAGTCTTCGGGAGCGAGGGGAAGGTGGCAGCAAGTTGATGCCACTGTTCCAACTCTGCAGGAGAAAGGGAGCGACAGAAGGCCAAATCCCGACCAGAGTTGGCACTCTCAGAAATAGTTATCTAGAATTGCCACGGAAAGAAAAAAGAAGAGGGAAGGAAGAACATAAAGTGGTTTCCCCATGCCACCAATCAAGCCAAAAGCAAGTGGATTTCCTATCATTGACAAAAAATATATTGTATGTTCTAAAATAAAATAATAATTATTTATTTGTTTACTAAGTAGCAATTTAACCACTGTGATAGTATATGGTGTTGTAAAAAAGTTCAACATTATTAGTTGATGTGTATAAGGATCACAAGGACAGGACAGGTTTTGAACCACGGAAATATTTATATATGCATTCTAAAAATATATATATATATGCAACAGGGAAACATATATTCATGGCTCATGGCAACGCACGAGCATTCTACTAGTATATATAATTTGTTTCTCTATTTTTCCATCCTCTCCTGCTTTAAGCAAACCAATCTTTGGTAACTCAATAAACCAGATCAATCTACGATATGTAGCCTAAATTTACGGTCATCAATGAATTTTTTTTAATAATAAACCTGATAAAGGTTAGACATCATTTGTAACTAAATAAATATTAGAATAAATTCCCAGTCTATAGACAAATAAATATCAATAAATCTCTTACCTATTTCACTAACCTAATAAATGATAGAACAATTGCGCTTTGTATAATCAAAATATACTTTATTTATTTTGCATCAAAATTTGTCCTGTATGATTATCTTATTATGTTAATATAAATATATTTTCCTCGTGGCAAAGGCACGGGCACATCTCTATTTCTCTCCCTAATCTCTCCTCTCTCCGTAACCACACATTGCTTCTGGTCGTCCGTCGCCCTTTTTACAGAAATGTCCCTGTAATCCTTGGTAACTGAACCCGCAGTCCCTTTGTAAGTGGATCTGAGAAAACGCTTCGTTTTTACAGAAAACCCCCTGTATTTTATAGTGTTCAACCCGCGATCCTTCCCCAATTTCCCCTCTGCCCCGACTAAAAAATCCCCTCTACGCCGCCCGGCGCATGACCGCCCGATTCAGCGCCTCCCGCTGGAGACCGCCCGCCTCCGACGAGGGCCACGCCGGTGATCTCCCCTCAGCCCGCCTGCCCCCTCCTTTCATCTCCGTTCTACTCCTTCTCTCTCGGCCCCATCGAGCTCGCCTCGATCCATGGCCCCTCCTTAAACCTAGCTCCGGTCTCGGCCACGACCGGCCTCGCAGATCTCGGCCGCCATCCCCTACGCCTCCCCCCGCGTCTCCCTCACCTCGCCCGTGCAGCACCGTAGCTGCACGTCGCCTGCGCCATCTGCTGCTGCCCCGCTCTAAACCACTTGCATGCCATGGGCAGCGGCCATGGAGGACACACCTCCGCCTGCTCACTCGCCGCTGGCCAGCCAGTACCTCCACCAACATCTCATCCATCTAGATCAGTGGCCCTTTAATTTTAGCGGATTTTCTTCTTCTTTACAGCATGCTAATTAGCTAGGATATAGTCTTGATTTCAATTATTGCAGAATGGCAATCTGCTTTATGTTGGCTTTATCATCTCAGGATAATCCAGATGTTCTCATATGCCTTGAGGAGTTGTCGGTGGATTATATGCAGAGGCTACCAAGTGGTAGCTCCAATGTTGCAAGAGGTCAGTAATGGGTGCTTCTTCTGGGATGGCTAACCTGAGATACCAACGCTGAAGGATCTGAATTTTCAAGCTCAGCAAGGCCTGCATGTTGCAGTCTGTGGGACGGCCGGCTCTGGAAAATCAAGTTTGCTCTCTTGAATGGTATGGTTCCAAAGCTATTAGGAGAGGCCAAGACTTGCGGAACAATGCCATATGTCAGCCAGACTGCATGGATACAAAGCGACAAAATTCAGGACAACATACTGCTCGGCAAGACCATGGAGAGGGAGAAGTATGGCAGGGTCCTTGAGTGGTGTTCGCTAAAGAAAGACTTGGAGATCAGAAATCATTGGAGAGTGAGTCTGCACTCTTAGTGCCTGGCAGAAGCAAAGGACTCGGATAGCCCGAGCATTGTATCAGTATGCTGACATCTATTTATTCCATGATCCGTTCAACGCAGTTGACATACAGGATCCCAATTTTTCAAGGTAAAATACAATCTCTTTTTGTTACTGAACCTTTTTCCTGCAACATTCATATTTGTTCCGCTTGAAAAGGCTAGGACTGATCTTTTGATAATGTTATATAGAATCTTTGCTGAACTCCCTTGGTGTTGGTTGTTCTTGAACCGAAGAAACATGCGGTCTAGAATTGACATCATTCAGTTACTTGATGAAAACAAAGTTGCATGTCCTTTTAGTCTAAATGTAATATTATGCCTTCAAGCACATGATGGGGAATAAATCGCAGTTATGAATTGCACTGCACGTGCATGAAGGCGAATGATTTTTCTGGATGCCTTTGCCATCTGGTACATTGTGTTTATCAGTGAGTAATTGGTACAAAGTTCAGATTATCAGTTTATGTTTGTCTTGACAGATCGATGGTTTCGTCGCGGTCGGCAGGAGAAATATCATCAATGGTACGGAAAAAGGCAGGTAGGCTGAGGCGGGCGCCCACACCGAGCAGCCGATCCAGGAAACCAGCCCTGCGGCACCCCCTCGTGCCACTCCCCATCTCTATGTTTGTGTCAGGCCTAGCGCAAGGTATTGGTAGAAGAGGAGGCCGGAAAGAGAAGCTGCATGGTAGGAGGCTTTTGATCTGAAGGCAAGTTGGATGATCTGCTGACAAAGAAACACCTCTATTCTGAATTTCTACTTGAAACAATTGATCAGATCACAAATGTACCTTGGTTATGTCTCTCACTGTGTGCTGAACAATGTTTTGCCTATTTTCATCTTGGTTGCTGACATTGTTGGTGTTATCTGTCAAAGAAAGTTGTTGAAGTGAAAGATGAAGATGAACCCGTAGAAGAGCTGAAAAAAGGACGTGGTAGAAAAAAGGAAGCGAAGCCTAAACAGTATAATGATGTGAGTTCAGATTTCTTATGTTTTCTTCCCTGCTTCATCAATATGATAGCATGGTTGTCTTCCAGATTATGCGAATGTCTTTGGTTGTCATATACTGTGGATGCATTGTAGTTTGATGTGTAGCCTGTATTAACTGCTCAACAGACTTTCCTTGAATAATTATACATAGACTGTTCGATCTCTTATTGTTTAAAGAAAATTCTAATTAACTGCTCAACCCGTGACAGTACTGCCTCGCCCAGCGAGTTTTAGCTGATTGATCCTGCACATCAGCCTAACTGCTACAATAAATGGACTTACAACAATGATTCTTTCTATATTGAATTTCTATATTCGACCTCACCATTGCTTAGTTTCCTTTCCTGATGTCAAGACACAAAGAATTTGAGATCCAATTTATCTTTTTTAGTTTTTACACTAGAGTGCTTCATTTATATGTATTACTGTAGACACATGGGAATCCTCAAGGTGGCAGGCTTGTTCAGTTAAATGGTATGTTTTATCTAGATTGTGATTTCAGCATCATTGTTCTTTCCTGGTTTGTACTACTTTTCAGGTTTTAGTGTCTGGATCTTCAATACGAAACAGAGTCGACGGTATATGTCAATTCTGTATTGGTTCTAGGCAAGTAGGTTGACATGTTCATCTGTTATCATGAGTGTCGTGTTTACACTTGCAGTTCAGATATTACGCTTAAGCTAAAGGTCTGATTGTACTGTCTAGAGGTGGAATGGCTAAGCTCTCTTTATGGTCCTTTTTGCTGAATATCTTGCAAATGGCACACTAAAGTGCAGGAAATTATTAGGTGTGTGGGTATCAATCCAGTATGTTCTTATGTCTATGGATCCGGGAAATGTTGACGCTTTATTGGTTTTGGTCAACAAAATTTTAGGTGTACATGCTTTCATCTTGAATATATGTAGTTCTTAAGTAATACTACTTCTCGGTTAGTTCATTGAAGTAATGATACAATCAATTGGATGTTTCTCTACGGTTATGCATCTAGCGGGAAAATTGTTGTTTTCACATAATTGTTTTTCACCATAGTTCATTGTCAGCATCTTTATTCTCCTAATACAGTCATATTGTCCATATAAGTGCAGCTTTTAGTTCGTAAAAGTACTATATACTTTTCCCAATTGATTTCACTAGATTCCCTGTTTTTACAGTAAGGATTAAACCCGTTGCAATTTTTTGTAGTCTTGTGCTGAACACAGTTTATATAAAGAAAAAGAATTTAATCTTTCTGTTTCTTCCATGACGATAAAACTGAATATGTTTGGACATGGGTGTCACACAAGGAATGACGAGTTCATGTCAAGCACCTACGACTCAGTCATCAACAAGTCGCTAATAATGCATACTTGGTTTAACTAATTAAAGTAACAAACACAGACACCAACCCACGGGTGCACCACAAGGCGGAATCTCGGCGTTGACGGGAAAGAGGCTGTGGTGGATCGGCGTTGCTGGGAATAGGTTTGGTCGTGTCAGGTGTGGGCTTGCGGCAAGCCTCTCCTGCCTCCTGCCCTGGCATTGGGTGGTAGACAGAAGAGGGGTAACTAAACAAAGAATATATGAAATTGCGAAATGCCCTTTTCTCCCATTGCAAAATTATTTTGTTTCTCCCGTTACGCACGGGTACACTGTTGCAAAATGCAGGAATATTTTGGTTGTTCAAATTCATTCTTTGCTCCGTAAGTAAACCAATTATACATGGGTTAGGTTATGCCATGCAAACTTGATACCATTGGGTTTGTGTTCAAAGTAATTTATTGTGATTGTAATTTGTAACTACGAACATATCCCCTACATTTTGCCACTGGGTGGGTATGTTCTGTAGATCTGTAGAAATCAGAGGAGCAATATCATCTTGGTTCTGTAACAAGAAATAACCGTCTGCCAACTGAAACTCTTAAGAGCAGAGTGTGCAGGGTGTAATAGTAATCAAATTAAATACTAAACATTATATGTGCCGAATTCATGTATCAGTAATTCTACTGGTGCTGGGATGGTAATGGATAATGGATTGATTAGATTAGTAGCGCATCTCGCAAAAAAAAAAAATCCGCAACTAACTTTCACAGAACTGAAAGATCACTTGTACTCCCTCCGTAAACTAATATAAGGGTTTTTAGATCACTACTTATTAGTTTATAAAGGGAGTAGCAAAGAAAGATCCCACAGAACAATCGATCCAAATTCAGGAAAGATAGAGCTCCTTACCAACGCCAGAAGAGATCGTCCGGTTCCCGAGGTGGGTCCACTCTAGAGGAGGGCGGTGGTGACCAGGAGAGGACAACTCGGTGGAAGGGAGCGTGCACGTGTGTCCGCCGGCGCGGTCACGCGGATGGACAGGCGGGGGTGCCCATGGGGCGAGCAGGGCGCGGAGGCCCCCCTGCCGGAGAGGTTCCCGGAGGACGGAGTAGCGTGTTCTGGAGTGGGAGAGGAGGGACAGGACTACAGGAGCGCCATGAGGGATGGGAATTCTAACATGGGCGTCAACAAGCTCAGCTACAAGAAGCGACGTCGCGTTTGACTGACAGTACAGTTCGGACATACTTCATTTTTATCTGTTTGGAACGCCACAACTTTTTTTTCAAAACGGGGGCAAAAGACCTCATCGATTAATTAACAAGAGAATTGTCCAGTTAATCAACGAACAATCGGACGAAAACCGTTACAAACCAATCACAACATTTTATACTATTGGCAGTTTATCTATACCGCTACAGCTACTGAAGGGTAGTGGATTTGAAGGTTGCTATATCTTGAGTTGTCCCTTATCTTACTAAATTCAGGATTCAACTCAGGAGAGTGTACAAAACATGCAGGTCTGTATTGTTTCCGGTGTGTGTTGGTCATGCATCAGGTATCACTCAGTTTCAAGGAATTTCAAGAGGGCATGTCAGCTTCTCCTATTTGATGTATTTTTACTTTCTCGAAATCTCTTTATTATTACCAGTGGTGATTATATTTCTGCCCGATGACTTGCTGTCATATTGTTTTAGGAAAGAAACCGACAAACAAGGAGAGAAAACTTAAACAAGAGAAATGTATGAGGATGTCGGTGTCCCATCAAACATGTATTGTGTACAGACTTTGTGGAATAATGAAGTAGAAAGCCATCAAATACAAAGGTTGTGTCCCATCAGTAACTTTATTTTTGAGTGACAACAGTAACTATATTTGATTTAGTTGAGTGACAAATAACACAGTAGAGGCCCTATCTGAGAATGTATATATTTATCCAAGAACAACCCCCTGGAACTTTTAATCATTTTTTGCTATCTTGCAAATTTGTTTGGGTGCTGAACTTTTTTTTATTTTTATAAGCACATATTTACTTATTTATTCCGTTACAACGCACGGGCATATGTACTAGTCTAATATTAAAGGAAGGATTGTTTCTCTAATTATTTTGGTTTATCGTGGAACCCAGATTATTTTCGTCCGTCGTCGTTTCTCATTCGGGATTGTTTCTCTAATTATTTTGGTTTACCGTGAGACCCAGATTATTTTCGTCCGTCGTTGTTTCTCGTTCCTACCGATTCGCTGGTGCGCACACCCGCCGTCCGCGCTGGGCTGGCCCATTTAGTTGCTTTTTTCTGTGAAAAACTGCAACAAAAATTGCGCGGCAAGGTGATTCGATCCTGCGATCGACTTGTCCTACATGGAGCGCAGTACCCACCACGCTAACAACATCTCTTGTGAATACTGGCCCTCGTCCTCATCCTTTTGTTCTTTACTTACTTTTTCTTTTTGTCGTTTAGTTTCTCTTTTTTTTCTTTCTATAAAATCGCGAAATGTTTCTCAAAATCCGTTAACTTTTTCAAAATTACGATTTTTTTTCAAAATGTTTCTCAAATTTGGTGACCTTTTTTCAAATTCGTTGAATTTTTTTCAAATCCGATGAACTTTTTTGAAATTCAATGAACTGTTTTTTTATTTTGATGAACTTTTTTCAAATTCAGTGAACTTTTTTTGAACTTCGATGAACTTTTTTCAAATTCGATGTACTTTTTTCCAAAATCATGATTTGTTTTTCATATTCGATGAACTTTTTTTCGAATTTGATGAACTTTTTTCAAATTCAGTGAACTTTTTTTGAACTTCGATGAACTTTTTTCAAATTCGATGATCTTTTAAAAAAAATCATGATTTGTTTTTCATATTCGATGAACATTTTTTCGAATTTGGTGAACTTTTTTCAACTTTGTTGAACTTTTTTCAAATTTGATGAACTTCTTTTCAAATGCGATGAACTTTTTTCACTTTTCCATAAACGTTTTTCAAAATCGATGAACTTTTCTTAAAAATGATTAACTTTTTCTCAAAATCATTCAGTTTTTTAAGTTTATTATGTACTTTTTCTTCAAAAATGATGAACTTTTGTCTCAAAATCGATGATTTTTTTGTAGTTTGTGAGATTTTTTCGTCAAATGTTGAACTTTGGCTCAAAATCGATGAACATTTTTCAAATTCATGTTTTAAAAAAACTAAGGGATAATAAATAGCGCAGCCACACATGTTCTTATTCTATAAGCGCTATTAGTGGCAACAAGTGTTCAATTGGTGTAGTGGTTAGCTAAGCAGAAAGCCAGAATTATAAGGGTGGCTTTATGAGTTCGAATCCGGAAGGAAGCAGTTTTTGTGCCTTTTTGTGTAGTTTTGGTTCTTTGCGCTTTGCCTTATCGGGCCGGCCCAACAAGGCACTGCGTGGGCGCCAGAAACCTGTTCGGGCGCATAAGGCGCCGAACAGGAGGTCTCTACCGATTCTGCCAGAAAAATCGCATAACGCAAGGAGCAGAGCCGCAACGGGCCGGCCCATTAGCATATGTTGTGTCAAAAGGTCATGCCAGTGAAAATAGTCGAAGTGAAAAAATAAAAGCGGCTCACGCAGGACGCACCAGAATGCTAGCCACTGGACTAAACAAGACATTGTGTTTAAGTTACAGCGCGACATATTAAATTAGCAAACAGCCGTGTCAGATACTAAGAGCAAAGAAAAATATTATTTTTTGAAAAAGTAAATATATTTTAGAACGCGAATATTTTTGCAATTTTATAAACAATATTTTTAGATCGAACATTCAAAAAGAACAATTTCCCCCCTTTTATTTTTTCCTGAAACCTGAACATTTTCTAAAACGCCTTTTGTTCCCCGCGAAGGAAAAACGTCTCAGGTGTCTCGCTTGGCCTCGGCCTGAGTTGTGGCCCAGCGCCCAAGGCAGGCTAGGCGATCAATGTTTGTGTCTAGGCGAAGGTTGTTTTGTTTTTTTAAACAGTCCCAGCTTGGTTTCTTACGGATAATCCTTTTAGTTGATATACTTTTTTGAATTTTTAGGTATGAAGGACTTGGGAATCAATAAGCCAAAGGTATGGAGCGACGTGACAAAAAAAATAAAAAAAAAGTTTAGTTGAAATAACTGCATGTCAAACGACATGAGACCTGACAAAGGAATGAAATAACTAGGAGAAAGAAAGAAAAAAAAAAGGAATCTTCCAACATGTCTTCACGTACGACTAGCCTCGCTTAACCAAGTGACACCCGTCATAATGCATGAGAGAACTCCAACTAAGGTTTTACGGTCTATTTAACACAAACTACTCAATTTATATGGTAACACAGACATGTATTAGGGTAGTGTTTTTTCCTATTATATTGGCCGGGTATAAAAGCATCTTTGTTCAACGTTCTTGATCTTGCTGGACACAAAAGGGGGCTAAACAATCCAGCTATTGGACTTGGCCAACCTTGGTAAGTGACAACTAGTACCACGACCGCCGGCGACAAGGACGATAAAGTGGATAAGCGAAAGCATGGGTCCGATGTCATATTGAAATGGAGGATGTATACCTGAAGGTGAGGTATTAGTCATGTTTATTTTGTTAGGGGCATAAGGGTGAAGACGTTAACCATGTTCAGTCGGTAAAGCGTGTGGGACTGTTTTCTCTCATTGCAACGCACGGACATGTTTGCTAGTACCTACTTAAAATAAATGTCTCGCTTTGAATCGATGGTGCATGTCGAGTCCAATGATGCATGTGGCTGGAATCTTGTATTCCCGGCCGGTACAGATAATATTCAGATCGCAATTTGGTCGTTTGGAAAGACAAGGGCACAGTTACGGAAACACGCCTATAATTAGAAGGAAACACGTATCCTATATACCTAAGAGATTCATCCTCACTATTCTATTTATCTTAATATGCAAGCCATCCACATCATCACACATGCCACACACATTCCACCTTAGAAAAAAAATTCAACAAATCATGCAACAAATCTTAGTATTTATAGTACGCAGCAGTCCCTCGGTCGTTTAGTCTTCAAATGCTACTTTTATTTAGGGGAAACGATCAGCCATCCCTTGGTCGTTTGCTCTTCGATCTTCCATATCAGACTGGGTAGTCAAAGAGTCCGCCAGATGCATATAATAGGATGTTTGATCTACGCTTCTCATTCGCTTATCCGCCGGAATCAAGCTCAGATGTGCACAACCTCATCATCATCCTGAGATGGAGCTCGATGCTGCGATGGACACCACAGACGCACACACGCACATCCGCATCACCTTCATGGTGCCTCGCTTCAGCTTTGCGCAACCACAACGCCGCGCCTGGACGGCATCGACCGACGCCCACAGCGCCTCCATGGCTCCCCGCTTTAGCTCGGCCATGACGTGTACCTGGACGGCGCCGCAGGACGCCCGTGGTGCCTCCCTGCTGCACCCGAGATGGTTGTGTCCTGCCACAATGCCGCGCCTGGACGGTGCCGTCGCATGCCCTCAGCGCGTCACCGGCAGCCAGTGCCTTCCTAGTGCCCTGTGTTGGCTTTGTCTGACTGGCTAGTTCCGATTGTCCGCATCGGCTTCACCCGTCCGCCGCTACCCTCCGTGACCACTCCACACCGTCTCAGCGCCACCAAGGATCTTGCTGCCACCCGTCCTACATCCCCTCGACCCCTCCTCTCTTTGCTTTGGTGTGGAACTCGGCGAGCCTGGCGGCGTGGCGTATGCTGGGAGATGAAGAGGGGCCCTTTGCAGTTGGGCTGTGCTTGCCCTCTGCCATGCTTATTTAGTTCTCTTCATCAGGAATACCGCCACGCCGACCGCGGCGACCGAGGTAGTATGTAAGCTGTTTTTCTCGGCTATTGATTCGATGCAGCAGTTCTGCTTGGTTATTTGCTTGCTCAGTTATTTGCTTGGAATGCATCATGATTGATTAGTTTAGTTCTAGGTTCATTCTTGCAGAAGTTCAGAAATAATGGTTGATGCTGCTGTTCGGCGACATTTAGGTTTCAGCCAATGAGAAGTCCAGATATACACTCTAGACTAAGTTTATGTTGTACTCCCTCTGTAAAGGAGTATTAATTTATTTCATGCTATATCCCCAAACCTTTTTACAATTTCCATCTTTGTGCAGCATCTGCATGCACTACATTGCTTCTTGGGAGTTTCAATCGGGTCCTGCGCTACCAAATGTGAACACGTTTATTAAGATTACAGAGGTAGCAAATCAAATTTGAACATGTTTATTAAGATTCAGAGGCAACAAATCTGTTTGATTTTAATCCAGTTGTAATCACCACTTCACCATAGTAGGTCTTTAGTTCTTTCTCAGGTACCTTTTGCAATTTTCGACAAATGATTAATGGTGATGATTTGTAGCAATGGCTCTTCAGGTATAATTAAGTGTCCATTATTGCTCTTAATCATGAATGTCAGGCATAATAATGTGGCCATCAAGATCAAGAGGAGCGTTGCTACTTTTCCCATTTAAAAAGATTTTTTTGGTAATATATAATAAAAATCCAACAAAAGAAATGTTGGTTCTTATCCTCTTTGTTTTACTAACACAACTTGATTTGTACAAGATCATTTATAGCACATCATTTTTTTTCTTGGCGTGCCTTTTTGTATAAAATAATTTTACCATTAAATTCCCGACACCACTGGTAAAATTATTTCAGCATCCACATTTTCTTATTAATAGCTTTGGGCTCAGGATAGGAAGCGCTCATAATTGTGGTTTACCTTATAACTACGACTTTTTATACAACTCTGACGTCTACTCTTTTTGTTTATTATAGATCATCATCCTTTTTCATATGGTGTTATGCGATATACTATTTGGAGCATGGCTTAGGGCTTTCAGGAATTGGTCCAGTTCTCAGGACTCAACCTTAAATCTATCAGAGCAATTTCAACTTCAATTGAGACCCAACTCTAATGATAGATTAGATGCTTGGGGTCGACAGCTGAGTTTGCCTCACATTATTCATATCTTTCTATGACATGTGCTCTTGAATATAAATTGATTATCTACCACTTTCATCTAACATGGATGTACAAGTTCAATGTATTCCATTATCTAGATTCAAAATTGACGATGAATGAACAAAGCCTTGTCACCTGGAAATTAATATCAAATACAAACACAAATTTGGTTGCATTTTTTCACTGTTTACCAACTACCCTTTGTTTGGTGCCAATCATTGTACTCTTTTGACGAATGTTGTATTTATCTATGTGAAAATTAGTCAAGTTCATCTCATAGAAAAATACTTACAATTCCTTATAAAATCTTCCTTGAAATAAGTAAATTGCAAACTTTGATGATTCAATATACCAAAGTAATAAAGTACAACAATTTATGCATGTTTTCCCGCCGCAACGCGCGGGAAATCGTCTAGTATAATTAGAAGGTGATAATCAAGCTAATATTAACTTGAAATCCGGCCCGGACGTGATTATTATACCAGTTATTGCTAATCTTTTTGCAGGGGGATGTGATCCCAGATATCTCTCTGGTTCTTCTATATATACAAGATTATATACATGTGTGCATGGATAAATCATTTTGTAGTTTTGCTTAGAACACGTATTCTTTTTTCTCTTTGTCAATCTGTCGCATCACAATATCTAGATGGCCAGGTACACGACCTCAATCCGTGCGCCACTCCTGCTGTCTCTACTTCTTCTCGCATGCATTGCTACTAGTACCACACAAGGTAAGCCATGAATACGAAAGGGCGTCTTCACCTCCGATAATCTATCTTTACAACATATATGTGTACTTACAGGTTATATATACATGTAATAATTTAAATTTAATGTTTTATTTCTGCTGGAAGTAGCTTGACAACTGCCTATTTTCCATTCATGTGCCATCTGGCGCTTCTTGTTAATCAATTCGAAATCTTTTCTTTATCTTTACCTCTTTTTTTTTGAAAAACAGCTTGAACTTTATTAATTAGAAATAATAGTTACATCGTCTAACAGAAGAGTTACAAGATTTTCCATGGGCTCCTCTATCCAATTCCTAGTCATGGAACATTTTGCTAATCTAGCAAGCTCATGAACTATTTTGTTCGCTTCTCTATTACAATGTTCAAAACTGGTTTGTGGAAAATCACAGGCCATGAAAAAACAATCCTCAAAAATTGCCGCCGCCGCTTCCGCAGACTCTCCACCGTTCTTCATTGAAAAGTTCCTCTATTTCAAAGAATTCAACCCGCAGTCCTATTTTAAGTAAAATGAATCATTATTTTTGTATTTTACACAACAGTCCCTGTTTTTTCTTGAAATCAACCTGCCGTCCGGATTTAAGTCACACCCGAATCGTTATTTTACATTTTTCGAACCCCCCCTGATGTTTTAGATAATTCATCCGCGGATCATATTTAAGTCAAACAAATGCTTTTTAAAATCATCAATATTTTTTAAACCATAACTCCGATTTGAACATGTTTTATATGAAATTTGGTTAGAAAAATATGTAGAATATGAATATGAGATTGTTTTTACCTGTTAAGTATTTTTAAATATTATTTTGGAATATATTTGAGTCAAACCAAATGATTTTTTAAATTATCTGTATCTTTTAAACCGTAACTTCGATTTTAACATATTATATATGAAATTTTATTAGAAAAATGTGTGGAATCTAAATATGACGTTAATTTTATCTGTTAAATATTTTTTAAATATTGTTATGGAAGCAAACTTATAATTTATAGCGCAAGATTCGTTTTTTTCATACCGGCGGCGATCTGGATTGCAAATAAATATCGATAACTACACATGCATACCTCTGAAAAATGTCGCAGGGAAAAACAATAGATTTCTCATCGCGAGAGTGAGAGAAAGCGAGCGAGAGAGAGAGGGAGAGAGAGACGCCGAGACACACGTTTTTTGTTGTTTTATGTGAACACCGAGACCATCACCGGCGAGGGTGGGAAGAAGGATAAGCGGCAACACAAATATGATGTCTCGTAAAAATAAAGGAAATGGACCTATTGTGGTCTTGAGTGATGGTTGTTGAGTTAAGAACGTGTGTTATGTTTTCTCTCCTGTTGCAACACACGAGATCTTTTGCTAGTAATACTAATGTAATTGTCTGTCTGTTTTTCCATAGGCCTATCATTGACGGCATGAATAATCGTAAGATCAGTTTATCAGGCGGGCTGTGCGTCTACAGAAAAAAGACTAAGGCCTTCTGCTGCCTTGCAAAGCCTGATTCGTGCCACATCGAGCTCTATTATTGCAATTTAGATTGCCAAAGATGTGCAAACGTTGTGGCAATGGCAACACCTCCTTTAGCTACCCTCCCTCCACTCCCATAGAATTAAACTTTTATTCGACGGAATAATATGCTATGCATGCGAGTCAGTTTATCTTGTGTTGAAGAGAATTTATCTTGATTAGGGTGACAAAATAAAAGCCAATCAATTTGCCGTGGGATGGGGAAGTTTTGTTTTCTAATTACCCATGTAAAACACGTCCAAAACCTCCAGCTTCAGATGTTCTCAGATATACTATGTGATGGAAACATTTGATCATATTACGTGCATACAAACAGTGCTTTGCATCTTAATTATTTGACAGAATTTCATTTTACATGCAACAATTCAGAAATAATCTGATTAAAAATGTAAAGTCGAGCCACCTATTATCATACAAAGCCCTGTTTATTTTTTTACTAATTACCGTGGAGCAATAGCCGCAGTGTCTTAGATTACCAAAAGCACAACACCGATTTTAATTGATGAATGATCCTCTTTTAGAGATCATTTCGATCCGTCAGATGAAAATGACACGGTAGTGAACACCTTCCTTATGAATACCAACGCCATCTAAGGAGGAAACCGCGGTTCTGAACCATTTTTTCTCAGAGTGCGATCAGATTTACTCCTACGCTACAAGGCCAACAATCAGTTCTATTGGAAAACATAGTAATTTTAAAAAAAATCCTACGCACACGCAAGATCATGGTGATGCATAGCAATGAGAGGGGAGAGTGTTGTCTACGTACCCTCATAGACAGTTCGCGGAAGCGTTATATCAACGCGGTTGATGTAGTCATACGTCTTTACGATCCGACCGATTCAAGTACCGAAAGCACGACACCTTCGAGTTCTGCACACGTTCGGCTCGGTGACATCCTCGCCTTCTTGATCCAACAAGAGGGGCGAAGTAGTAGATGAGTTCCGGCAGCATGATGGTGTGGTGACGGTGTTGGTGAAGAACAATCTTCGCAAGGCTTCGCCTAAGCACTACGAAAACTATGACGGAGGATAAACTAGAGGGGATGGGGTTGCCGGCACACGGCTTGGTGTTTCTTGATGTGTCTTTGGTGCTTGCCCTGCCCCTCTATTTATATGTTGAGCCCTCGGGTCGAAACTTGGAGCAAAAGCCTCCTCAAAGTCAGTTTTGCCTGAAAGGCAAGAGTCCCACTCGGACTCCAGGACCAAACGCCACAATCCTTGGCGTCTGGCCCAGACGCCATGGGCCTCGGCGTCTGGCCCAGGGCCAGACGCCAGGATCTCCGGCGTTTGGCCCCCTGGCCTCCGCAAAACTCCTTTTGCACCGACTTATAGCCCATGGGCCTGACCCCTTGGCCAAACCATATCATCCAATATATGAATCTTTACCTCCGGACCATTCCGGAGCTCCTCGTCATGTCCGTGATCTCATCCGGGACTCCGAACAATATTCGGTCACCAACATACATAACTCATATAATACTATATCGTCAACGAACGTTAAGCGTGCGGACCCTACGGGTTCGAGAACTATGTAGACATGACCAAGACACCTCTCTGGTCAATAACCAATAGCAGGACTTGGATGCCCATATTGGCTCCTACATATTCTACGAAGATGTTTATCGGTCAGACCGCATAACAACATATGTTGTTCCCTTTGTCATCGGTATGTTACTTGCCCGAGATTCGATCGTCGGTATCTCAATACCTAGTTCAATCTCGTTATCGGCAAGTCTCTTTACTCGTTATGTAATACATCATCACGCAACTAACTCATTAGTTGCAATGCTTGCAAGGCTTATAGTGATGTGCATTACCGAGTGGGCCCAGAGATATCTCTCCGACAATCGGAGTGACAAATCCTAATCTCGAAATACGCCAACCCAACAAGTACCTTCGGAGACACCTGTAGAGCACCTTTATAATCACCCAGTTACGTTGCGACGTTTGGTGGCACACAAAGTGTTCCTCCGGTAAACGGGAGTTGCATAATCTCATAGTCATAGGAACATGTATAAGTCATGAAGAAAGCAATAGCAACAAACTAAACGATCAAGTGCTAAGCTAACGGAATGGGTCAAGTCAATCACATCATTCTCCTAATGATGTGATCCCGTTAATCAAATCACAACTCATGTCTATGGTTAGGAAACTTAATCATCTTTGATCAACGAGCTAGTCAAGTAGAGGCATACTAGTGACACTCTGTTTGTCTATGTATTCACACATGTATTATGTTTCCGGTTAATACAATTCTAGCATGAATAATAAACATTTATCATGAAATAAGGAGATAAATAATAACTTTATTATTGCCTCTAGGGCATATTTCCTTCAGTCTCCACTTGCACTAGAGTCAATAATCTAGTTCACATCGCCATGTGATTTAACATCAATAGTTCACATCACCATGTGATTAACACCCATAGTTCACATCGTCATGTGACCAACATCCAAATGGTTTATTAGAGTCAATAATCTAGTTCACATTGCTATGTGATCAATACCCAAAGAGTACTAAGGTGTGATCATGTTTTGCTTGTGAGGGAAGTTTAGTCAACGGGTCTGCCTCATTCAGATCCGTATGTATTTTTTGCAAATTTCTATGTCAATAATGCTCTGCGCGGAGCTACTCTAGTTAATTTGCTCCCACTTTTAATATGTATCTAGATTGAGACTTAGAGTCATCTGGATCAGTGTCAAAACTTGCATCGACGTAACCCTCTACGACGAATCTTTTGTCACCTCCATAATCGAGAAACATATCCTTATTCCACTAAGGATAATTTTGACCGCTGTCCAGTGATCTACTCCTAGATCACCATTGTACTCCCTTGCCAAAAACAGTGTAGGGTATACAATAGATCTGGTACACAGCATGGCATACTTTATAGAACCTATGGCTGAGGCATAGGGAATGACTTTCATTTTCTTTCTATCTTCTGCCGTGGTCGGGCTTTGAGTCTTACTCAATTTCACACCTTGTAACACAGGCAAGAACTCTTTCTTTGACTGTTCCATTTTGAACTACTTCAAAATCTTGTCAAGGTACGTACTCATTGAAAAAAAAACTTATCAAGCGTCTTGATCTATCTTTATAGATCTTGATGCTCAATATGTAAGCAGCTTCACCGAGGTCTTTCTTTGAAAAACTCCTTTCAAACACTCCTTTATGCTTTGCTGAATAATTTTACATTATTTTTGATCAACAATATGTCATTCACATATACTTATCAGAAATGCTGTAGTGCTCCCACTCACTTTCTTGTAAATATATGCTTCACCGCAAGTCTGTATAAAATTATATGCTTTGATCAACTTATCAAAGCGTATATTCCAACTCCGAGATGCTTGCACCAGTCCATAGATGGATCGCTGGAGCTTGCATATTTTGTTAGCACCTTTAGGATTGATAAAACCTTCTGGTTGCATCATATACAACTCTTCTTTAATAAATCCATTAAGGAATGCAGTTTTGTTTATCCATTTGCCAGATTTCATATAATGCGGCAATTGCTAACATGATTCGGACAGACTTAAGCATAGATACGAGTGAGAAACTCTCATCGTAGTTAACACCTTGAACTTGTCAAAAACCTTTTGCGACAATTCTAGCTTTGTAGATAGTAACACTACTACCAGCGTCCATCTTCCTCTTAAAGATCCATTTATTTTCTATGGCTTGCTGATCATTGGGCAAGTCAACCAAAGTCCACACTCTGTTCTCATACATGGATCACATCTCAGATTTTATGGCCTCAAGCCATTTTGTGGAATCTGGGCTCACCATCGCTTCTTCATAGTTCGTAGGTTAGTCATGACATAGTAACATAACCTCCAGAACAGGATTACCATACCACTCTGGTGCGGATCTTACTCTGGTTGACCTACGAGGTTCAGTAACAACTTGATCTGAAGTTTCATGATCATCATCATTAACTTCCTCACTAATTGGTATAGACGTCACAGGAACCGGTTTCTGTGATGAACTACTTTCCAATAAGGGAGCAGGTACGGTTACCTCATCAAGTTCTACTTTCCTCCCACTCACTTCTTTCGAGAGAAACTCCTTCTCTAGAAAGGATCCACTCTTAGCAACGAATGTTTTGCCTTTGGATCTGTGATAGAAGGTGTACCCAACAGTCTCCTTTGGTTATCCTATGAAGACACATTTCTCCGATTTGGGTTCGAGCTTATCTGGTTGAAGCCTTTTCACATAAGCATTGCCGCCCCAAACTTTAAGAAACGACAGTTTAGGTTTCTTGCTAAACCACAGTTCATACGGTGTCATCTCAACGGATTTATATGGGCCCTATTTAACGTGAATGCAACTGTCTCTAATGCATAACCCCAAAACGATAGTGGTAAATCGGTAAGACACATCATAGATTGCACTATATCCAATAAAGTACGGTTATGACGTTCAGACACACCATTATGCTATGGTGTTCCAGGTGGCATGAATTTGTGAAACTATTTGTTTTAGTTGAAAACCAAACTCGTAACTCAAATATTCATCTCCGCGATCAAATCGTACAAACTTTATTTTCTTGTTGCGATGATTTTCCACTTCATTCTGAAATTCTTTGAACTTTTCAAATGTCTCAGACTTATGTTTCATCAAGTAGATATACCCATATCTGTTCAAATCATCTGTGAAGGTCAGAAAATAACAATACCTGCCACAAGCCTCAACACTCATCGGATCGCATACATCAGTATGTATTATTTCCAATAAGTCAGTTACTCGCTCCATTGTTCCGGAGAACGGAGTCTTAGTCATCTTGCCCATAAGGCATGGTTCGCAAGCATCAAGTGATTCCAAAATCCCATCAGCATGGAGTTTCTTCATGCGCTTTACACCAATATGACCAAAACGACAGTGCCACAGATAAGTTGCACTATCATTATTAACTTTGCATCTTTTGACTTCAATATTATGAATATGTGTATCACTATGATCGAGATCCAACAAACTATTTTCATTGGGTGTATAACCATTGAAGGTTTTATTCATGTAAACAGAACAACAATTATTCTCTGACTTTAAATGAATAACCGTATTACAATAAACATGATCAAATCATATTCATGCTCAACGCAAACACCAAATAACACTTATTTAGGTTCAACACTAATCTCGAAAGTATAGGGAGTGTGCGATGATGATCATATTAATCTTGGAACTACTTCCAACACACATCGTCACTTCACTCTTAACTAATCTCTGTTCATTCTGCAACTCCCGTTTCGAGTTACTACTCTTAGCAACTGAACCAGTATCAAATACCGAGGGGTTGCTATAAACACTAGTAAAGTACACATCAATAACATGTATATCAAATATAGCATTGTTCACTTTGCCATCCTTCTTATCCGCCAAATACTTGGGGTAGTTCCGCTTCCAGTGACCAGTCCCTTTGCAGTAGAAGCACTTAGTCTCAGGCTTAGGTACAGACTTGGGCTTCTTCACTTGAGTAGCAACTTGCTTGCCGTTCTTCTTGAAGTCCCCCTTTCTTCCCTTTGTCCCTTTACTTGAAACTAGTGGTTTTGTTTACCATCAACACTTGATGTTTTTCTTGATTTCTACCTTCATCGATTTCAGCATCACGAAGAGCTTGGGAATCGTTTCCGTTATCCCTTGCATATTATAATTCATCACGAAGTTCTACTAACTTGGTGATGATGACTAGAGAATTCTGTCAATCACTATTTTATCTAGAAGATTAACTCCCACTTGATTAAAGCGATTGTAGTATCCAGACAATCTGAGCACATGCTCACTGCTTGAGCTATTCTCCTCCATCTTTTAGCTATAGAACTTGTTGGAGACTTCATATCTCTCAACTCGGGTATTTGCTTGAAATATTAACTTCAACTCCTGGAACATCTCATATGGTCCACGACGTTCAAAACGTCTTTGAAGTCCCGATTCTAAGCCGTTTAAGCATGGTGCACTAAACTATCAAGTAGTCATCATATTGAGCTAGCCAAACGTTCATAACATCTGCATCTGCTCCTACAATATGTTTGTTACCTAGCGGTGCATCAAGAACATAATTCTTCTGTGCAACAATGAGGATAAACCTCAGATCACGGATCCAATCCGCATCATTGCTACTAACATCTTTCAACTTAGTTTTCTATAGGAACATATCAAAAATAAAACAGAGGAGCTAAATGCGAGCTATTGATCTATAACATAGATATGCTAATACTACCAGGACTAAGTTCATGATAAATTAAAGTTCAGTTAATCATATTACTTAAGAACTCCCACTTAGATAGACATCCCTCTAATCATCTAAGTGATCACATGATCCATATCAACTAAACCATAACCGATCATCACGTGAAATGGAGTAGCTTTCAATGGTGAACATCACTATGTTGATCATATCTACTATATGATTCACGCTCGACCTTTCGGTCTCAGTGTTCTGAGGCCATATCTGCATATGCTAGTCTCGTCAAGTTTAACCTGAGTATTCTGCGTGTGCAAAACTGGCTTGCACCCGTTGTAGATGGACGTAGAGCTTATCACACCCGATCATCACGTGGTGTCTGGGCACGACGAACTTTGGCAACGGTGCACACTCAGGGAGAACACTTTTATCTTGAAATTTAGTAAGAGATCATCTTATAATGCTACCGTCAATCAAAGTAAGATAAGATGCATAAAAGATAAACATCACATGCAATCAATATAAGTGATATGATATGGCCATCATCATCTTGTGCTTGTGATCTCCATCTCCTAAGCGCCGTTATGATCACCATCGTCACTGGTGCGACACCTTGATCTCCATCGTAGCATCGTTGTCGTCTCGCCAATCTTATGGTTCTACGACTATCGCTACCGCTCAGTGATAAAGTAAAGCATTACAGGGTGATTGCATTGCATACAATAAAGCGACAACCATATGGCTCCTGCCAGTTGCCGATAACTTCGGTTACAAAACATGATCATCTCATACAATAAAATTTAGCATCATGTCTTGACCATATCACATCACAACATGCCCTGCAAAAACAAGTTAGACGTCCTCTACTTTGTTGTTGCAAGTTTTACGTGGCTGCTACGGGCTTAGCAAGAACCGTTCTTACCTACGCATCAAAACCACAATGATAGTTTGTCAAGTTGGTGCTATTTTAACCTTCGCAAGGACCGGGCGTAGCCACACTCGGTTCAACTAAAGTTGGAGAAACTGACACCCGCCAGCCACCTATGTGCAAAGCACGTCGATAGAACCAGTCTCGCGTAAGCGTACGCGTAATGTCGGTCCGGGCCGCTTCATCCAACAATACCGCCGAACCAAAGTATGACATGCTAGTAAGCAGTATGACTTGTATCGCCCACAACTCACTTGTGTTGTACTCGTGCATATAACATCAACGCATAAAACCTAGCTCGGATGCCACTGTTGGGGAACGTAGTAATTTCAAAAATTTCCTACGCACATACAAGATCATGGTGATGCATAGCAACGAGAGGGGAGAGTGTTTTCTACGTACCCTCGTAGACCGTTCATGGAAGCGTTATATCAACGCGGTTGATGTAGTCGTACGTCTTCACAATCCGACCGATCCAACTACCGAAAGCACGGCACCTCCGAGTTCTGCACACGTTCGGCTCGGTGACGTCCTCGCCTTCTCGATCCAGCAAGAGGGGCGAAGTAGTAGATGAGTTCCGGCAACACGACGGTGTGGTGACGGTGTTGGTGAAGAACAATCTCCGCAGGGCTTCGCCTAATCACTACGAAAACTATGACGAAGGATAAACTAGAGGGGACGGGGTTGCCGGCACACGGCTTGGTGTTTCTTGATGTGTCTTTGGTGCTAGCCCTGCCCCTCTATTTATATGTTGAGCCCTGGGGTCGAAACTTGGAGCAAAAGCCTCCTCAAAGTCGGTTTTGCCCGAAAGGCAAGAGTCCCACTCGGACTCTAGGACCAAACGCCACAATCCTTGGCGTCTGGCCCAGATGCCATGGGCCTCGGCGTCTGGCCCCAGGGTCTCCGGCGTTTGGCCCCCTGGCCTCCGCAAAACTCCTTTTGCACTGACTTATAGCCCCATGGGCCTGACCCCTTGGCCAAACCATATCATCCAATATATGAATCTTTACCTCCGGACCATTCTGGAGCTCCTCGTCATGTCCGTGATCTCATTCGGGACTCCGAACAACATTCGGTCACCAACATACATAACTCATATAATACTATATCGTCAACGAACGTTAAGCGTGCGGACCCTACGGGTTCGAGAACTATGTAGACATGACCGAGACACCTCTCTGGTCAATAATCAATAGCGGGACCTGGATGCCCATATTGGCTCCTATATATTCTACGAAGATCTTTATTGGTCAGACCGCATAACAACATACGTTGTTCCCTTTGTCATCGGTATGTTACTTGCCTGAGATTCGATCGTCGGTATCTCAATACCTAGTTCAATCTCATTACCGGCAACTCTCTTTACTCGTTCTGTAATACATCATCACGCAACTAACTCATTAGTTGCAATGCTTGCAAGGCTTATAGTGATGTGCATTACCGAGTGGGCCCAGAGATACCTCTCCGACAATTGGAGTGACAAATCCTAATCTCGAAATACGCCAACCCAACAAGTACCTTCGGAGACACCTGTAGAGCACCTTTATAATCACCCAGTTATGTTGTGACGTTTGGTGGCACACAAAGTGTTCCTCCGGTAAACGGGAGTTGCATAATCTCATAGTCATAGGAACATGTATAAGTCATGAAGAAAGCAATAGCAACAAACTAAACGATCAAGTGATAAGCTAACGGAATGGGTCAAGTCAATCACATCATTCTCCTAATGATGTGATCCCGTTAATCAAATCACAACTCATGACTATGGTTAGGAAACTTAACCATCTTTGATCAACGAGCTAGTCAAGTAGATGCATACTAGTGACACTCTGTTTGTCTATGTATTCACACATGTATTATGTTTCTGGTTAATACAATTCTAGCATGAATAATAAACATTTATCATGAAATAAGGAAATAAATAATAACTTTATTATTGCCTCTAGGGCATATTTCCTTCAAGTTCACCAAACAATTGTTGTCAAGCTCTCCAAAGAAACAAGAAATAGTGATGATAAAGCTGGGTTTTAGTCACAATGGGTGGATATGATAATTGAGTGTTTCTCCTCTATGAGTTATAGAATCAGATTCAATAATACAGAGACCGATGAGTTTATACCCACGAGGTGTTTGTGACAAGGGGACCCTTTACCCCCATATATTTTGTTGATCTGTTCTGAGGGCCTCTCCAGTTTGCTGGCTCATTAGGAAGACATTGGATGAATTGAAGGTATTCGAGTATGTAGGAATGCTCCTTCAATTTCCCACCTTCTTTTTGCTGCCGACTCCCTTATTTTGCTGAGAGCAACAAATAATAATGTAGATACCCTTAAAAGGGTCTTGGTCTCTTTGACACAAACTCTACTAGTTCAGGCTAGCGTGTAAGTACAACTCGGTCTAGCATTTTGTTTAGCCCTAACACTAGTGTTGTAGTCAGGGAAGATATTTGTGGTAGACTGGAGATATTAACTGAACTCTGTTAGATAAGTATCTAGGCCTACCCACCATGTTTGTGGTGGATAGAAGTGACAGTTTTCAACATCTAATTGACAGAGCTTGTCAACGGCTAAAAGGTTGGAAAGAAAAAAAAATCTATCAATGCAAGGTAAAGAAATGTTATCGAAATCTGTGGCTCAAGCAATTCATCTTATGTTATGTCTGTTTTTAAATTGCCTAAAGGGATTTGCAAGTCAATTACCGATGAGATAGCGGGGTTCTGGTGGGGAGATGGAGAAGAAAAGAAGAAGATGCACTGGTATGCGCGGTGGAAAATGTGCGTCCCGAAGAAGAAGGATGGCATGGGGTTTAGAGACCTTCACAATTTTAATCTTGGTATGTTAGCAAAGCAGTGTTGGCGACTTCTCCAAAATCCTGACTCTCTGTGTGCACATGTGCTGAGTGCTAAGTACTATCCAGATGGTGACATACTAAAAGCAGGCCCAAAGAAAGGTTCCTCGTTCACATGGCAAAGCATTATTGCAGGAATTGTAAGTGCATCTAGTGCCACCCCTAGTTGGTTTTGGAGTATTTACGACAAACCTAGTTGAGGGACTAATGTGTTTGTGAGAATTGCAGGATAACACAGGTAGAAGTCCCTCATTGATTCGGTTTTCCTACCAGAGATGGCCCCTAAAAATGTATGAAGACATCGATGGCAAAGGTGGTATATGAAGATATTCACATTGAAGACTATGACAAGAGAAGACGTGACATGAAGCATATGGAGCTCGAAGACTTAGATCTTTCGTAGTTCTGTTTCTTCTTTATTGAGTCATAGGAACCACCGTACTATTAAGTGGGGTCCAAGAGAACCAGTCAGAATGACTGAAGTGATGCCTAACCAAAACCTATGTCTTCGAGTGAAGACTATGAGAGCGAATCTTGTCCAGAGTCGGACAAGTCAGCTTTGCTTGTAGCCCAAGTAAAGTTACCGTGTGAGTTTGAAATCTGGCCGTTGGAACACGTGTCAGTTCCTTAGTGACCCAGGGTCATTTCGGACAAATCAGGTCGGGTTGCCTAGTGGCTATAAATAGCCCACCCCCTACAACCATAAACGGTTGGCTGCTCAGAGTTAGTGTACGGCTTTTGTCGTTTGAGAGCAACCCACCTCGAAGCCTTTGAGAGAGAATTCCTTGCGAGGATAAAGCCCTAACCACCCAGAGCCAAAGAGAATTAGGCATCACTTAAATCTTCTTGTCTGAGTGATCTGAAGACTTATTACACTTGAGGACTGTGAATCCTCCAGCCAGTTAGGCGTCGAGTTCTGA
Organism: Triticum urartu; assembly: GCF_056163025.1. NCBI lineage: Eukaryota > Viridiplantae > Streptophyta > Magnoliopsida > Poales > Poaceae > Triticum > Triticum urartu. The sequence goes on from NC_141879.1 coordinate 477,120,740, forward strand.
GCGTCCAAGAGACATTGTGAATCGCCGGTGAACGAAGTCTGTGAAGGTTTGGGAGTCTACCTTGAAGACTTACCAGAGTGATTGGGCGAGGTCTGTGTGACCTTAGCTCAAGGGGAATACAGTGAGGACTGGGTGTCCTGAGCTGCGTGTTCAGGACTGGGTGTCCTCAGGTTTAAATACCTAGCCGCCCTAACCAGATGTACAGTTGTCACAGCAACTGGAACTGGTCCAACAAATCATTATCTTCAACGAGTCACTGGTTTCATCCTTCCCTTCCCTTTACTTACTGTTGTTCCTTGTGAAGTCATTGTATGATTGCACTATCTTTTGTCTTCACTGAGTGACTGCGTGTTTTGTTTGGCTTCTTAATATCTTCCTACCTGATCCTTACTACCTAGCTGCTATTAGTCATTGTGCTTTCACTTTATTGAATATATGACTGTGGTTTACCTAGTGTAGTCTACCTTCCGCTGCATGGTTATAGGTTTATTTCTATCGTTTGTCTTCGAAACTTCCACGTTTTGAAGACTTTCATAAAAATCGCCTATTCACCCCCCCTCTAGTCGATATAACGCACTTTCAGGAATTCGGACCTTTAAGAGAGGATGCATTTGGCGGGTGGGATCAAGTTCACACATAAACATTTTGGAAGACCCTTGGATCCCTTGTAGTACAGTCTAGAAAAATCATAACACCAAGAGGAGGGACAATGTTGAGTAACGACCAAGAGATAATTGACCCCCACATGGGGACAGTGGGATGAGGTTCACATCGAGTCTGTATTTTCCGTAATTTATGTCAATAGAACTATGCAATTTTTTTTTCATGTTGAGGCAATGGAAGACTTCGTGGCCTGAAACTTCACAAGATCTCGGACCATCTCTGTCCGTTCGTCCTAACATGTGGAATTTGATCACCTGTTTGGGCATCATTTTTTGAGAGGAGATAGCCCAGTGAGTGCAAATATTAACACAATTTGGAAAGATCTTTGGCAGCTCCGAATCCCTGAAAAAATTAAGCATTTTGGATGGAAATTTCTAGAGGGATACTCCCATGCTTGGGCGTGCTGGCGGGTAGACACATCCCTCTTATACCCGAATATCCCTTATGTAAAATTGTATTTGAGGATATCCAACACTGCCTCTTTACCTGTTCACGGGCAAAGGACGTATGGGCAGAACTAGGCCTAATCGACCGAACAACTGTTATGCAGGATCGCTTCGGCTCAGTCAACTCAGAAACTCTTATCCATCTATGCTCAGTTGTGCGTGACATACCTGTTGCTGAATTGATCCTGGTGACTATGTGGTACATCTGATGGCAGAGATGACATAGTACAAAAGGAAATACTATCCAGACTCCAAATCATACGGCCATGAATATATGGGTGTTAGCTACAAATTTCTATCGACACCGAACCAGCTAGTTCGTAAGATTGATCACATGCTGAAAAAACAGCCAAGTGAGGGGACTGTAAAAATTAATATCGACGTGTCATTTCATGCTAAAACTTTATCGGGAGTTAATGGTGCTGTGGCGAGGGACAACCATGTAAATTTTATAGCAGCAGCAACCTGGGAATTACCTCTCTAATGTTGAATCAGCTTTTTTTAAGATTACAATGTTGAATCAACTGAGTTGAAAGTTATCCGAAGTGGATTGATTCTAGCAGCAAATATTGGGTGCACTAAAATTATCACTGAGTCTGAAGCATGTTTGCTTTGGAGGTGTTAACGAATTCCGATTTGTATGTAGGCCCTCATGATCAATTTTAACAAAATGCAATCAACTGGCTTTACACTTTGCTAGTGTCAGTTTTATTTACTATAGTAGAGAAGTCAATCTAGTTGTTGATAGTCTAGCTAAACATTCTTTTAGCTCGAGTTTGTCTGAAACTTGGGAGTCCGATGCTCTTGAATTTATTCTTCCTCTTAAGTAAATGATATGACAATTTTATAAGAATAAAGTTTTTATGCTTCAAAAAAAATCAGGGCTTTGGTTTTCCTTAAAAGAAGACATTAGGGTTTTTGTTTCTACCGTTTGCTTGCTAGCTGATGCAACGGCATTATTCGGTCATGAGTGTACATTTTATTTTTTATTTTTTGTTGCCCCCGGAGTGTATACATGTTGTAAGTGATAAAACAAGACGCTACACCATAAGTAAGGAATAACATTGCTTTATTTTAGTTTGAACCACCTTTTTACATGTTGAAACACTTTGAAGTTTGAGCCATGTGTTGGACCTAAAAATCTGTGGTTTCTAATGGAATAGGTAGCAAGGCCACTTTGCCACCTATTGCACACCGTCCTCGCCCTGAAAGATCTCGCCCCACTCCATTTTTGGGTGTCTAGGTCCATGGTGATGTTCGCGGCTTCTTCCTCTCTCACGTGTATTACGGTTCGAGCTGCTGGATTGTACTGACATGAGCAACTCCAAGGCATGCTCGATGCAAGTGGATACGAAGCCCAATGAATTTGTCGTGTCGGCCGCTTTTGCGTCTTACTCCTTGCACAACTGGGGCATTGTTTGGCACCCTGTCCAGCAATATCCTACTCTGACACGTCCTGTTTTGAGCTACCCTTCATAGCAAGTGTGCGTCCACATGAACTCCTTGTGTGATGTCCACCAGAGCCTTGTTAAATTTAAATGCACTTTAAGTTGTTTTGGCTGGATCTTCTAGCGAAAACTTGCCCATCAACTGAGGTGCAAAAATGTGTCGCTCATTTCCACCGAGCGCTAGCTCCGCCTGAAGGACCTCTGAATGAGCTCAGGGACATCATTTTTCTTTGTTTAAACCTTAAAATTAACATATATACATGTATATACTTTCCAATATTTTTTAAAATGTGATGGGGAAATAATAATTATTTACATTTTAAAATATCAAGTAATTTGAAAAGTATTCACACCTTTAAAACTGTTCTTGTAATTTTAAAAATTATTTAAAAAATATTCATATAATTTATAAAATTGTCAATAGATTAGCATTCACATGTTGTAAGATTTTTTATCTAACTAAAAAGTTCCGTATTGTAGGAAAATGTTCGTATAATTTAAACGCGTCTTTGCATTTTTAAAAGTATTAATTCATTTTGTGAAAACTTTAATATCTGGAAATTATTTATTCAAAATAAAATAAAAATAAAAATGAAAAGGAGAATCAATTAAACATGAAAAAAGGCAGAAAAAAATGACTCCGGATAGTGGTAAGTTCTTCCTTGTATAGATGGTTGAGAGAAGGAGGTGTCTTCTCTGAGCCTGTGTTGGATACATCGACTGATCAAGACACCTCAAGACCACGAGAAGTAGAAATAGTGAGAGGACCGCTTACAAGGAATGCTGTGATAAGCTGGAAAGAAGGCTAAGATATTGGTGAAAAGGGTTTCCATGAGATGGTAAGCAAAAGAGATAAATCCTACACAAACACGAGGGTTGGGAATAAGATTTTTTTAACTACTATATAGGTTTGGGAATAAGTTTTTCTTTTTTGAGCGGTGGTTTGGGAATAAGTTTTTCCTTTTTGAGAATTGGTTTGGGAATAAGTGAGTGTCAAAAAAACGAAAATCGCCCAGCGCCGGGCCAGCCCGCTCGCACGCGCGTCGCATTTGCGCATCCACGCAGCAAACCCCACGATGGGCCGAGAGTTGCAGTCCCTGAGTCCCAGCCCAATTGGAAGAGGCAAATCGACTCGGCCTCTTCTTCCTCGCGATAAAAATCCATCCCCACCACGAACAGACAACAACAATAAGATTTCCCCAAACGAACAAAAAGAAAACTCTCGGGCGGCGCGAGGCGTCACGAATCGAATCGAATCGAGCTCGAGCCGGAGGAGAGCGTCGGAGGCGGCGGGCATGGAGGATCTCAGCGTCGAGGAGCTCGCCTCCAATCTCTCCACCTACAAGGACCAGCTCCGCGAGGTCTCTCCCCCTCCCCCCATCCCCCCCTCGCGTCCAATCCTCGGTAGTAATTCGTTGTGCTGCGGCGATTCCTCCATCAGTTCTGGTTTCCCCACCTAGGTGCTGCGCGTTATTAGGGCCACAATAATTTGTGCGCAGCTACGTGCTTTGTTTCTGTGCTTTGGATGCTGTGTGTTCAGAGATTAGGTTTCGGATGTGCGTCCGATTCTAGGGTTTCGAGAGGCCTAAGTGAAAAGTCCAGGACCTTACAATTGATTAAACCTTTGATTAAATAGTAGAGCAGCCGTAATAACCTGCTCTTATCACTATTTCCCCAGCTAAAAGAGTTATCATTTTCATTATGTTAAAGGGACGCCGGGTATTGGAACAATCTGTGGAAATCTGCCTGCTCATGTCAGCGATAGATAGCTAAATTAGTTTGAACTGCAGAGTTAAAAAATCCTAAGGTAAGTGTTGGATTCTGAGACTTCTTAGAAATACATATTGGACAACACTGGATTGACACATTATGTAGCTTGATTGGTTCCCATGAATTCTATACTAGGGCTGTATTGTGTTGGTGCTGCTTGGTGGAGCAAAATGTTTCGATGTCCATCGCCCATTTGATCCTGCATTTTGTTGAATTTACATATGTGCAGAAGACAGAACAGTCCACTGGTTCACAAATCAGAGCATGCAACTTTTTATGTTCATGTGGTTAACGCTTTGTAAAGTGCACATGGTGGTTGAATTTTGTCTCGAGACTTGTTGATGTATTTGTTCCAAGTTTGGTCCCTTGTTGCAGTCATTGTTTCGCGCTAGATTCTACTCACTCTTTTTAATATTTTGTCCATGTCTTTCTGTTTTAGAGGAGTGATTTACATTGAAAATTGATTAAATGATCTTCTATAAACAAATATGACATCTGCTCTGATCTATCCGGACACTAGCCAAGGTGTTCAACTGGTGACCAGTTAATCGTTTATCAGGGTAGATCTTGCACTATTGCACATGGCAGGTCAACTGCTATTGAAATTCCTTTTTTTTTCTTACTGCAGTTTCGTGCTATTTCCTTTTACTTTTACCTATTACAAATCTCATTTGTTGTGAAGCTTTTTCATTTACATTGTGGGTAATCTTTTGTCGTCCAATTGTAGGTTAGGAAGTTCATCAAGGAGAAAAAAGATGACGCTGGAATTTCTGAATATGTTGATATGGAAAAGGAGCTTCAAGAGGTGAGTTATCCTGCATTTTTTATTATGCTGCTGTGTGTTGATATCAGCTAATCATCAGATGCCTTTTCTTTTACTTTGTTGCTAGTATGAGTAAACTGTTTGTAACAAAAGGATGTTTGCTTTCTTTTTTGTAATTTGGGGCCTATGCTATCAATCCCTTTCTCTTCTTTGTTACAAGGAGCCATGCCCGGCAAGCTATCATGAAAAGGCAGCTTGGAACAGTGGATTTGTTTTTGGGCCATTTAGATTTTATTGTAATCTTGAAAGGTGAGAAGGTAGATTATGTCAATGGTAGGGACCATCTGAGCAACCATATATAACTTATGAACACTAAATATAAAATTTCATAGCTTCAAAGTTGTCCATTACCCTTTATCTTGATTGGTTGCAGGTTTGTGTCTCATGGTAGAGTACCTCCTTCAGATTTTGGGTGTCGATGCTGCTGTTCTGAGTGAATCACAAAATTTGGACAGTTTAAATGATAGCAGGAGTCTAGTTTTGTTAATTGCGCTAATGTATTTCTCTGCAACAACTGCAGGTTATTACATTAACCGAAGAGCTTTTGGCAACTGCAAATCCAAGTGAGAGTGCGCAGAATGATGTAGGTCTATCACCGCCAAATTATTCTGCTGGAGTGCACTCAGAGGTACTCGTAGTTTTGTTTTACATATGGATTGCTCACCTGGAAGTTACAAGTGCACTTCTGTTCATCATAACCGTTTCATACCACTAACATACTTTATCTGTTTTTAGGCACTGGATGACCTCTCACAATCCCATGAAAAATTTGCAGTTGGTACCAAAGTGCAAGCTGTGTATAGTGAAGATGGGGAGTGGTAAGACCTTTTGAGATATATGTGTATGTTGCAATTGTACATTCTTCTGTTTATTTTTGCATATATAGTCTGTTTGCAATTTGTTTGATCAGCTAAATTATTAGGTACAATGCGACAATTGAAGGTCTGACACCAATTGGTTATTTTGTAAGTTATGAAGGCTGGGGAAACAAGGAAGAGGTATGCTAATTGTTGGTCATATGGCTTAAGTCTCTGTCTTTGACAGCTTCATTGGTTTGAGGTCATTCATGTAATACTTTTGTCATCGGGATGCAATTTGCATATTCATAAAATTTGACGGAGTACATATATGTTATGACCATGATGTTTTGCCCTGCTTCTGAAGTTGTTGAGTTGTCAAGTAATGCATCGTCATATATGCTTTTCATCTGCAGCGAAAAGAATTTCTAATGGCATTTGGCTGTATCTGCCATCCTGTTTATTTTCCCATTGTAATGCTTATTCCTGTTTAGCATCCTTAACGTACAAAGGAATTCACCGACTTAAATAACCTTTGCCTGTAGTGTTTTGTCTTTTGTTGGACCAAACTGGCACCCATAATTTCTGAAATTCCACTTGGCATGTGAATATGTTAGTATAATATAAATAAATAGAATGCTGGCTTCAGTTTACATACCAGTCTTTTTAGTTGTCGCTTCAGTTTACATATCAGTTTTTACTTCAATATAATAGTGTGTGCAAACTTTTTTTTTGCCTTATACAGGTGGACCCTGCTAATGTCAGGGCACTTGACGTGGAAGCTGCTGATGCTTTAGGACTAGCTGAAAAAGAAGCTGAAGCGACAAAAATGGCATTAAAGAGAAAAGTTGAACAAGCAGCAACATCTGACTATCAGATTCGTAGCTTACCCACAAAACTTAAGATCGATCCAAATGATCCAGAAGATGTGGTAAGTGAATTGGTCTTTTGTTCAATATATTTACAATTGCAAAGTTAGCCTTGAATACCTCCCATGTGCCACCATTCATCATATTACTTCTGCCTTTAAAGGAACAAAGTTGACTGATCCTCACTTTTGAGGATTGAATGCATTTGTTACAAACAAGTATGTACATTCATGTCCATGAACACCCCAGGTATAGCTTTATGACAAACCTCAGGGCTTCCACATTATGTCTAGTGGTGTTCTTCTTGCCCCATTTTAATTAGCGGCTCATTTGTACTTCCATTTATAGAATCCTTCTGATCTTGCAAACAAGCATGCCTTGTAATTTTTTATAGCTGCATCAAATGGGTCATGTGTTCTGACTGGCTTTTGTGTCTGCAGAAAGCTGCAAAGCGTAAGAAGATCCATGCTTTCAAGTCAAAAGCCCGCTTTGAGCAACTAGATTTCGCACAGAATAAGCGGCAAAATGCATGGCAACAGTTCCAGACTACCAAAGGAAAGGCTAAGAAGGTAACATCTCTATTCCTAGCCGCTAGAAGGCAGTGGGACTTCCTCACTATTTGGCTAAAACTATCTCCAGAAGAGCTTGCAAGCCCTTATACGAGTATTTGGCTAGAGCAGTCTAATGACACCCTAACTGGCCTATCTACAATTGCTTCCTTTTGTCGATCGGACTGTTCACTTAGACTTCGATTTTTTTTGTTCTGTTTGCTTTCAGGTGGGATTCTTTTCGGGTCGCAAGAAGGAGAGCATCTTCAAGTCACCGGAAGATCACAGAGGTAAGGTGGGGGTCACTGGTAGCGGGAAAGGCCTGACTGACTTCCAGAGGAGGGAGAAGCACCTTCATCTCAAGGATGGTTCTTCTGGGGATGCAGTGGACTATGAGGAATAAATCTGGTTTCACAAAGTTGCCATGTCCGGCACTTTATTGCCGGACTGGGCCTCTGTCAGAGCTTGTACTCCGTAATTTGTATGCTGAACTTGTTGAAAGCTAGAAATCACATATAGATATTAACATTGTCTTCCTCAATGTTTAGTCTCAATTTTGTGAAAGTCATGTTTTCACTGCCCGAGTTTTACACCACAGTTTCATCAAGTTTTTTCTCTGCATCATTTGTGGGAGTTCAATACAAGTACTTGGCAGAAAAAGGTGTTGAGGCCGTGTACACTGAACCAGGCTCTTCTTGCCGTTGAAATGCTGCTTCTGAACATTCATCATACCAGACTTGGGAGGTGTCTTGTCTTAATTTCTTCACCCCCCGCGGCCCACACACGCAAAAAAGGAAGCTGATTTTTCTTACAGCATTTTGTTGTCCTTATAGAAGTCCTAGTGGCAATTTTTTAGAGATTTGGTCACATCTTTGAAACAAAACAATTGTCAGGAGAAATTTCATCGTCTCTAGAACCTTGTTGCTGCTGATGCTTGCGTTGCTGCGAGTTTCATTCACTTGTTTGAAACAAAACAATTGAGGACAAATTTCTGTTGTCACCTCTTTTGTTTCAAAACAAAAGAGTTGTCAGGAGAAATTTTGTCCCCTCTGGAACCCTAGTTGCTGCTGACGCTTGGCGAGTTTGGCCACTGCTCAGATATGAAAATGAGAGTTTTATCTTCCTTTTGTTGTCTTCTGCAGGACCCTGTCTAGTCTTTGACTGTGCTTTCTGACATATATGGAAGAAAAATAGAAAATAAGCAGCAGCTGATGTCCCAGTTTCTCTTTATTTTGAAGCCAACTCACAGCTTGCTGGTAGTGGTGGTACTAATAGATATCACCCATGAAGACATTACAAAATTTGCCACATGTGGCACATGTTGTCGCTGAAGCTCTGTCGAGGTCAGCTCTCCCCATAAAATCGGCGAAAAGGAAAAACCCGATGACGTCGCGAAAGGGAAGGAAAAACAGTTCCCTTTTTCCTGGTTAAATTGGTGGCACACACACATGATCCCCGTGAAAGGGTTGAGAGGTTGGCATGTCAATTCAGGAGGCCGTGCGGTGTGGATCAAGACGCGCTGCTGCATAGGGAAAAGGAGTAAAGGAAGAAAACGTCTTGGGTTCCTGACTTGGCTTGTGAGGCAGAATTCGTATCTCAGACCACATTATGAACATGATACCGTTTTTCTTCTTTCTTTCTTTGTTTCTTTTGCTTTTATATATGTTTCTTGTTGCAGGGAGTGAACGGTCGGTCGACAGCCGCGGAATCGCAATGCCAATGGCGTGGCAGAATATATATCGATAAAAGCACCTTGTTTTTCTCGCCGCGCGCGTTGTGAGCAAGGAATTGTACAAGGATCAGTGAGTGGAGGATGGGACCTGAAGTGGTCAAGGCGCATTTTTCCGAGAGAGATAAATAAATCCTTGTGAGCGCATTTGGCATGATCCATTTCTTGCAGGTAACAATTATTATCATTATTTGATTGTCTTCTATATCAATATAAGATACGCATGCTCATGCGTATTCTAGAAAAAAACTATCAGTTGATTGTGCATTGCTTGGACGATTAGGCATAGTAGGGGTATTTACCTACCCAGCTTATGAGGTAAGGCTATCGAGTCGAGTCCAGTAGTTACCTACCGTTGAGATGTGACCCTCCTAATAACCTGGAAAGTTACGTTGCCTCAAGCTTTCATCTTCATCTTTTCTTCCCAATCTTACGCCACCGGTGCCCCTTTTTCCAGGCCATTTGGCAGCGGCCGGTTTCCCTTTCCCGGATTAATTGCTGGTGGCCGTGCACCTTCTTCTTCTTCCTGCCGGTTTCATTGCAGGTTTGGAGAGAACTGAAAAGGACCAGTGATATACTGTAGCTTTCACGTATTTTTCACAGCATGATTGATTGGTTCCTCTCAGTTTCTTCAACATCAACAACAAGAAAAATGCTTCTTAATTCCCTGCATAAAAATGCCAGTAGTAACTACTGGTCATGCTTCTAGAAGAGATGGATGGATGGATGGATTGATTGATTTCCTCTTGTTTCTCTTGGATCACAAGCTGCAATTGCACCATGCATCACATTCATGTGCATGCGGTTTGATGGATCTTGAGAAAGAAACGCTGTTGGTCTGGTTTGGTGCGATCTCATGTTTGTGCTTGGAGAGTTGACACGGATGCAGGAAGCTTGATGAACACTGCGCCTGAAGACACTTTTTTCTCCACTTTCCCCATCGTGCGGCCTCCCGATCGTCAAATCTTTTCGTGATCTTGACACGAGAAAAAGGGAGTCCACCGGGTCGAAGCTGTCGCTTGTTGGGAAATGCACACGACGATATATGCGCATCTCGCCGTCTTTTCTTTCACATTTTCACCTGCGTGTAAAAAGGCGTCATGATTCACCAACTTGACTGTAGTGTAGGCAGGTTATTCTCAGTTTGGTTTGATGAGCCTGGAGCTGGCTGGTTGGTTAGACGGTCGTCATGAACTGTTGCATGTGTGCACGGCACAGGGGAAAAAAGAAGCTGTGATTTAGATGGGGTTGATGGGATTCAGTTTGGTGTGAGGATTTTTTTTTCCTCATGACAGGTGCAGCAGCTATCATGTGTGCAGCCAGGAACTTGCATTGGCTGCCACCTACCTGACCTCACCTTTGAGGCTTTGATGCTCATATGTATGGTAAAATATAGTAGTATCATCGTGACGCTGTTCATATCTGAAACAACATATTTTTTTTCTTTTTCTTTTACGTGGGAACACAAGAGACGTCTTGTTTTTCACTCACCAGAAAAACGTTGAAAATCGATCTCGGTGCGCTGACATCTCCAGGGTAGCTTTGCTTTGTCCTGCAAACTAATTAAACGTGATGGGGGCAAAAGTTTCTGCCATAGCAACCCCATAGATGAATGAAGCAGATAAGATCAATATGGTTGTATATTGATCCTTCAAATGTCAGTCATGTGTTTAATAGCAAGTACTCGTATCCACCGCCACCCCAATTCGCCAACCCCACCGCCTCGACGCTCCTCGGCCGCCGCCCCCAAGCACAACCGTCGCCGCCCCGAAATTCCCCCGATGCCGCCGTCCCGACGTCACCGTCCCGATTCGCCACCCCCGCCGCCCTGCCACCATCCCGATGACACCGCCCCGATCCGCCACCCTCGCCGCCCTGCCGCCGTCCTGACGTCACCGCCCCGATTCGCCACCCCCGCCGCCCTGCCGCCATCCCGACGACACCGCCTCGATCCGCCACCCTCGCCGCCCTGCCGCCATCCCGACGTCACCGCCCTGATTCGCCACCCCCGTCGCCCCGATGTTCCTCGGCTGACGTCCCCAAGCACAACCGGTGCCTCCCGAATTGCGCCGTCTTGCCGCCGCCCAGCTGCCACCTGTCATCGCCATGCCGCCGAAGAAGCTCCCGAAGAGCAAGACGGGGTTCTTCGGCGTGCGGGCGAAGACGTTCGGCAACTTCGCGGCGTCGAGTTCTCCGACGCCGGTTGCCACTTCTGGCTCGGCACCTACACCACCGCCGGCAAGGCCGCGCGTGCCTACGATGTGGCAGTGTGGCGTGCCAGGAGGCCAAAGACGGACCTCAACTTCCCGAAGATCGAGACCCAGGCGGATGCGAAGTTCCTCGTGCCAGAGGGCATTCAGATGGAGGAGATAACGAATAAGAGGCCGGCCATTGTCGTTGGTCCTGGCGATAGCGACGAGACGGCGATGGCGAGGACGAGGTTTGTGCGGGAGCACTTCTGGAAGCGCGACACCAGGCAGAAGGAGGAGGTGAAGGAGGGCGAGGCCGGCCCCTCGACGGTGATCCCCGTCGAGGAGTTCTGGGGGCCCTCGGATGAGGACGACGAGGAGTACTGGATGCCCTCGGACAACAAGTAGTTTAAATTAGTTTTAGTAGTCGTTTAATTTATGTATTTAATTAGAACTATATTTGAATTATGTTTGAACTATGTCTGAATTCAAATGAAGTAGTAGTTGAAATTTCTAATTTTACATCTTCACTTTGCATCATCTATTGGAGTTGTACTTTTACATCTTCAATATACATCATCTGTTGAAGTTGCCTCTTTTTTGAAGATATAAAAATGAAATGCACTTTTCGATGATGTAAATTTTGCATCTCCAAATTTGCATCATTTATTGGAGATGCTCTAAGCGAGTCAGGTCTATCGGCCCGCTCCCTCTTCCTCACCCCTATGTGGCGACGGGAAGAAAACCCTAGATCGCTGCCTCCGCCGGTTCCCTCCCCTCCTCCCTCCTCCCTTGCCGCCGCCAGAAGGCACGGCCGGGCGAAGCCTGGTCGGCGGCGGGAATCTCTTGTCCTCTCACACGGGGAGATCGCCGTGGGTCGGTGTCTTCGGCTAGGGCGTGGCGCAGGCCGGGCGTCACGGCGTGTCTTCCTTGACGTGGGAACAGAACGGACTGTTTGTTTTTCACCAGAAAAACGTTGAAAATTGATCTCACTGCACTGACATTTTCATGGTAGCTTTGCTTTGTCCCGCAAACAAATTAAAAGCACCATGGGTGAAGCAGATAAGATCAATATGGTTGCATGTCGATCCTTCAAATGTCAGTCATGTGTTAAGAGTATATGTGCATGTGATAATTAGGCGAGCTCACGCATCGGATAGACAGGTGCACTTTTTCAACAGAAATTGAATGGCATAACCAAATGCAGACAGAGGCCCCTTGCTTGGTGCTGCTGCTGCTTTTGCTAACAGCAGCGGCATTATTTGAGCAATTAATCATGCATGGCATGCAATGGCAAAATGAACCCATTGAATTTCGTCTAACCTCTACGCAACCTCCTTGCTTGTCGGCAAACACTCACAAACGTAATCACAAATTACCTGCTGCTACTCCATGGATCTCACCCATCATTTTTCATTTCTATTGAAAGGAGACTTGGGGTTATATGCATGGTTTGAATCAAGTGGCCAATAAGTGGCTGCTAGTGCTAGGTGAGTATCGATGACTCAGCCATGATTACTGACTGACTCCCTATAGATGTGTATACACTACGTAAAATGCGTAGCGCGTGTCCATCGATCCAGTGGATGAAAACGCGTAGTGTGAGGAAGTGTGGGCGCCGAGCCAGACGGAGACGGTCAAGTATACTAACTCGACAATTTCAGTCAAAGTCACGTGGATTATATGAAACCTTCCGCATTAACAGGATGCATGCACTATACTAGTGCTGTGCTGTGTCGCAGGGTTCAGACCTGGGATGGTTAAGACTCGAAGTACCCGTGCAAAGTAAAATAAAAGAAAATGTTCGAGTTCATTTGCACGCGGCAAGAGGAGCTGGATCATGATCCGTATCCTGGCGCAGTGCAGTATATGCAGCTGTGACATCAACTCGACGTCCTTGTTTTGTTGAGATACATAATGTCAACGAGATATGTCTGAACTCAACCCCTGGATGGATGGCAACACTGCAACCGTCTAACTTGGAACAACTGAGTTCCTCGAATATTATACACCGAGGATTCTTGCAATCTGCATTCTTCTTCGACTCATCGTGATTCAGCTGCGCAATAACATACTATATCTGATCTAATCCCCCGACGGCAATCTAGAATACAACTGGTTAATTTGTTATATGCATCCCTAGACAAGCTAGATATAGATGACAACCATATGTATCTTTGCATGTATAGTTAATTAAACAAAGTGATGGAGGAATGAGAGATGAAAACGACGCCGGCTAAAGTCTAACATGTATTCCTCAAGTTTGTCCCCAAGCTATATTCGCAAAATAAAATAAAGTTTGTCCCCAGGCTAGGATCGATGAAAACTGCACCGCTGTGCTTGCATGGTTGCTTTCAGAATACATGCTCGTGAGTGACACACACGCACACATGCCCTGCCAAAGTCTGATTAAAACAGGCAGAAAGAAACTGGAATTCGAACGCATGCATCAGCGGTACGTAGTAGTACTATTGATTGATGATCAAAAAAGAAGAAGAGGTAGCGTGGCCCTAATATAATGATGATCTCTTGTTTATTAGCTTTGACAATTTTCCAGCATCGCCATCAGATCAGAGGCATAGCAGCCAGCCTCTCGTCAGTTCCTAACCCGAAAGGGACGACTGCAGCATCATTACAACGTGTGTGTGTGTGTGTAGCAAAAATTAAACACTATGATGTGGTATGCATGCAGCGTTGTCCATCGTACTCCTATAAATTTCTGCATCACCTGAGTTTATTTAAAGGCAGTCATTCTCGTGGGGCGTCAGATCCACATCCAAAAGCCATCTTTCGGCCATACTGGATGGTGTTTCTATAATGATAACACACAAAAAAGAAACAAAAGGAGCTTATGGTTGTTCCGAAATGAATTTGTTTTTCAGGGGCTAACATGGCGAAGTTGGGGCCGGGGCAAACCCCTTTGATTCAAAAACAAACACACAAAAAGGAATGTGATATTCTGTAAAAAATATATAAATAATGCCGATGCTATGAAACTAGTGAACCCTTAGAAAAAAACAAAATTTCAATAATCTCTAATATAATGTTGATTAGCATACGTACATACGTGTCGCTCTGATCAGGAACTAAATGGCTCGACAGATGAAAGCTTAATCTCTATAGTATGACAATTTGGCAGTACGTAGCTCAGGACATATGTGAGTGGATCAGGATTTAGGAGCTAGCTGCATCTGTCACTGTCACTGTCTACGTATGACGCTTAGCTATCTTTTAGCGACAAAATACAAGGAATTGTAGCCGGTAGCTGCTTGTATTTCCTGAAATGTGGATCAAGATTCTCGAGTGACGAGGACATCACTATCATGGATACAACAACGACTGCCACTACTTCGACTACACCACATGCCGATCAGGAGCAAGGACATGTTCAAGGGGAACATCCTGATGATCATGATCAGCAAGAATAACAAGGAAAACAGTTTACACTACTGTTCAAAGTCGATACCTTCGACAATCGATCATGGTGAAGACTTATTCGCTGATACGTCGTTTGTCGATCCGTAATTTGTGGAGATCCCCCCCCCCCCCCCCCCCTGCGTTGTCCTTGGCGACTCGGGTGGCAATGCCGTGCTAACCAGAACCGCCGCCACCTTCCCTCCCCTTTTCCCTTCGCCGCCATCAGATGACACCGACGACAAGGGTATGCACATCAACGCCTGTATATCTGGACATGTATGCCATGGAACGGTTTGGATTTCAATTCAATTTTCATGACCATGGTGTATGTGTGCTCCTTCATGCAACATTATCTTTTTCGACAAGTGGTGACGGCAACACAATTGGATTTCGGCTAGGTGGTGCTCTTCGAGTACTAGGTCTCGAGTTTTGGGTGAAAACCCTAGGACTGACCTTCAATGGTTGCACTGGCAATAACAACATGTACATGTCGTGTACTTGACGAGGGCATTGCTTTAGAGATCGCTCTACTTGCTCTTCGGCATGAAAACCCAACATTTGACCTTTTGTGGTTAGATTCGGCATGGCGGCGTTTGCGTTTCGTTTCCTTCTTAGCGACGTTGCTTTCGAATAACATTTTTCATAGTTCATGTGTTGTCAAGGATGATAGAATTGGTGTTGCTTCTTGTGCCACGTGTGGTTGGTCGCATAATTTTTTCATCTTCTTTTTAACTTTTTAGCTTTGTGCATCCTCGGTGTCTTGACTAGTTCTGAATATTGTGTCGTTGCAGAGGCTGGGTATAACTACTATCAATTTGATATTGATCTAATATCATTATAAAAAAACCTAGCTTTGGAGGGGCGTCAAGCTAAGGAGGATCCATGAAGATGAGGAAGACATTGCAGTCTAAAATAAAGCCACCATGAAGACTTGGGCGAAATATAAAAACTTGTATTTCATAATTTCATCCATAACTATCTATAGGTGTCACGTCACTTTATTATTATTAGATCATGCCTATGTATTTGCCAATTAAGTCACTTTAAACAGTTTTATAGTCTAGAATCGGATTAGGATACGCCCTCACTTTGCTAGCCGAAATCCATTCTCCTCCTCCTAAAATACACCCTCTAAGGTGTTATGATTTTGTTTAGATAAAGTTTGTCATAGCTGCAAATGTTGTACTTGGGTTATGTCCAATGACCATGCCAAGACCTCTTTGGGCCCCCAACTTCAACCAATAATTTATACTTGTAATTCTAGATTGCTACCACAATTCTTATTTGTCCTTCTGTTACATGTAGGAACTGATCTTCATGATCAAGTTGATCGTGCCCCTGTGTGATAAATATAACATCTAGGAGTTGGTTTAACGATTGTTCAGGTGTAGTGTGGTCGCACTTTGATTGTCAAATCTGTCTCCACTTGAAACACTATAGTGTTCCATATCAAAAGAGCGAGACACAAATAGTGATATCACCGAGTACAGAATCACAATACCCATGCAACTTTATTCCTTTTCATGCGAACTATAAAAATCCTGCAAATAGTAGAAATAACCACTATTGTGATTTTGTCATGCTATTGTTGATCGCAACCAATTCTTCTGGAAGAAAAGATCTCTCAGGAACGTGGTTACGGGCGTGAGGTGGAGCCATCATCATTGCAAGAAGTACTACACTGGTGGAGCTAAGGAAGGAGACCGTGTCATGGTTGGAAACACGAAATGGAGGAATGAAAATAGTGGGTGAAGCAAAGGATGAGACATCACCAAAGTGGTTAGTGTTGTGAGGTAGAGTTTCCGGCAACGGCGGAGGAGCCAAGAAAGAAGACATCGTCAACTTGATTGTTTACAAATTATAGTTTGAAGTTTGTTTTTGGTGAAGGAGGCAAAGCTTCCAGCGACCACAATGGAGCCAAGGAATGAGACCTTGCTGGAATTTAAGGGTTGGGGGGGTCACTAGAGTCCTTCCCTTCGCATGGTTAGATTGATGACTGACCACCAGATACCGATAATCGGAGGCAAAGGGGAAAGACGGAGATGACACCTATGGAGGAAGCAACCGTTGCTAAGAAGCGGTGATGTAGGCAAAGCACAATTGGGATACCTTTTCAAAGTGGCTATATGTCGGGAGAAGGAAGAGAAGTTGCCATATGAAAAATCATCTTCATTTTAAAACATACACTACCTCTAGACTTTTCTCAAGATTATTCAAGAACAGACCCTTCTTTTCTTGTGAAACTTCGCTTGAATTGCCACCAAAACCCCCATGTAAACAGCTTCGACAAGAACAGTAAGAGTATCGTGCACCGCATAAGGTGGCGTACAAAGACAAATGTGAGGCAATGCTTCTTTCTTCTTTTTCAAGAGCTGGGGTTGAGGCACACTCCTTGAAGGTGAACTGAGAAATTTGTATTCCAAGGTTGCATGTTGTGTAGGGGAACCCAAATGAAAGAGGGTTATTTCTTAAATTCATGAGATAAATAATTGTGTGTGTGTGTGGACGTAGCACGTATGTATATGTGTGTGTATGTGAACCTGGAGATGCGAGTTTGTAGCAGGTAAACGTTGCAATCAAGGCTGCCATGTCAAACAGTTGACAAAGCACATAGATGTCGATCGGACGGACCGTTTCAGTTTTGCATCATGAGATGAGTAGAAAAACGAAATGTTATGATCCCAGCAGCAGCAAATATTGACACGCCCGCGTTCAGAAGTTTCCTTTGGATCCGTTATGTGATCCAACGACAGCGTATTGCATGTTTGTGTCGAGAACCTTAGTCACTCTTTGACTTTGCCCGGTCCACCGACCGATCCATGTCAACGTTCGGGTCTATCTACTTATACTTACTCCCCGAGTTTCGCCTACCCAACGACATCACATCTCACGAATTTGAAGCAAAGCCTCCATGCGTGCATGCATCTCCATTCTTCGGTTGCTTCGCGTGCGAGACCATCCATGATCCATCACCTATATACCAGTCAGGGTCAGTAGGTATCTAGCTATGTAAACTAGCTGAGTGCCCGTGCGTTGTCGGAACAATAAACTTAGACATGAGACATTACTAAAAAAAATCAAATACATTTTCATTCATATATGTTTTAAGAATAGAGTTGTATGTGCCATACATGTATTTCTTGCAATCAATTCAAAACAAATCAAACATATATCCCTTCCATGTAGTTCTTTGGAAAGTCAATTTGCTGCATGCAAGAAAATTAGAAAGTAGGTAGTTGGCTAAGGTTTAAAATGTAGAACCGGCAAACTTGATGATATGCATGCTCATAGTTTCCTGTCGATCAAGTGCTGCTCCTCTAGTTATTGAACATCCGATCTTGTTGTCAGCCTCTTGGATAAGTAGATTCATTTGCAAAAGCTTAGCTTCTTAGTGTCTGAATTCAGGAGGAACTGTACATAAGTACTTGGGCTGGTGTAGTAGCAGTACACACGTAGCACGTTTTCCACTCATATCTAGACACGACATAATGCTTGCTATCTTTGAACATTGTCCATTCTGCAAGGCTATTTGACTGTCGTCAATATGACTGCACTTGGTGGCATTGGTATAGGTACCAACAAAGGAAAGTGATTTTTACCAATTCATTATCCCATCCTGAAACAAACCATGTGGCAAACAACTGAAAAAGCACATCTCACTTCAAAATACTTAAACTATATTTGTTCCTGATTTTAAAAAAAATACAAATTTTATATATGATGAGTCAAATATAAAAAATAGCCCATTTGATACACTGCAATCACAACCCTAATATTACACATCAACTTTCAGTTACTCTGATCCAGAAAACTGGTTACAAACTGGTCAAAGAAGCAAACAAAAGAAAAACTCATCACTGAAACAAACAAATGAATATGATTTAAACTTCATTATGCGGTTACTGTCTTTCGCTCCAAGGATGTTGAGAATCATATAAAATATGGTTATGGTTTATCTATATTAGCAAGACCACAAAAGACCCCTCACTTGAGAGTACCACAAAAGTCCAAAACAATTGTTCTCGGAGGGCTTTTCTCGGGATGAATTAAACTTTTTCCGCCTGCACTATGCAATAAATTAAAATTTCTCAACAGTTTTTCAATGGCACGAGAGTTTTAGTACTATCCTCCTAGAACTAATTTTGGTGCTATCATATTTGTTACTAAAGGCAAGTTAAGAGGAGGTCATAATATACTCCCTCTGTTCGATATTAGTTGTCGTTGATTTAGTACTTGAACTAAATCAGCAATAACTAAAAAGGAGTGCCGAAGGCTTCATGTAACTTCAGTATACACTCAAAGTTTGAAACAAGATTTACCTTCTATTTCTCCGGGGCTGTTTGGTTCTCAGTCTAAGGTTGCCATGCCTAACCTTAGTCATGCCACAACACCTTAGGCATGTGTTTGGTTCATTGCCACACTTTTCTAGTTATATGGCCCACAAGTCATAGATTCAATTTTTTGCCAAATCTTGCCACACTTGTGGTGGCCATTTTGTTAGCCACACTTTTTGTGGCTGCCACGCTTTGCCTAAGGTTAGTTGTGGCAAAGTTAGTCATGAACCAAACAGGCCCTACATGCAATTGAATACATTTCACAATCACCAAAAATAATACGGGCCTAAAATAGACTATGACAACCATAGAAATAAAAAAAATGGGAAATATTTTTGTCCTTACCTTGATACCTCAGCAGCCAAATTACTATTCCATTGCCAAACACAACCTAAAGAATGAATCACATTACTGCTATAGTTGGTGAGATGTTGTCAAGCTTAGTGACAAACAAAAGGATCAGAATGTACCATACCTTCAGCTGGTGACCTCTTGGAGTTAAATAAAGATAATTTCCAAAACGAAAAGTGAGATGTTGTATATGGTGCCTCACCCAAATACACTTATGTTCGTTCTCTTGCAAGAACTGTATATATTCAGTAGCCTGCAATAGAAAATGGTGCCAAGAAAACCCAACTTAATAAAATGGGTTGCAGCGTATAATCAATAACCTTCTAGGTGTGTGCCATATTACTTTTATGAAAATCAGAACAAAGTTATTTATATGCATCTCTAATTAGAACCCAAACGAAATTAATAAAATCTATGAGGCGAAGAACACATGCAAATTAATGGACTAAAAAAAATAGCAGGATTGAGCAGAACAACCCCACTGTTGCTTTTTGGAAAGGGTAGTCATTAAGACTTTAAGGTCGATCCATCACGAACCAAAGCCTGCACAAATGGTCAAATTCTGTACAAAAAAAATCAATACAGACTACCGTTAACTAATACCTCAGGGAGCACTTTGAAGTAGGGAAAATATCATGACAGCTTTATTAACATGATTCTCGACAAGTTGGGTATTATACATTTTTCAAGCTTGACCTCCTATATGGAGTATCTTATACAGTAGAGCAAGGTAGAAATAACAACTGGGATAATAAAAGGAATTACTACTCAAGTCGACCGACCAAAAGCTAATTCAAATATGTGATTTCAGAATCCGCTCTATTTGCTAAAAATGGAAAAGCAAAACATGGATTATATCGATAACCTTTAAAATAGTTATGTTACATTTACATGATAGCTTAGAACTACTTAAATTAGCACGATGAATCTAGATAAAATAGTGAAAGAGAACTAACCAGCCTTTCTAGTTCTCTCTTTTGGTTGCCCACAGATCTCACAGATTGTTAGAGTTCACCAACGATTGCTTGTCCAAGTAGTATAGAAATCATAACTCTACTTTTCTTTGAGCAGTAGTCGTAACTCTACCTAGCCAGGTGATACATGTAGCTCCTAGGTTGTATCAACATGAGTTGAAGAAGTATAAACAGCAAATAGCGTTACATGCCAGTGTGTGCGTGTGTGTTGCTAGCTAGTCCATCAACAGAATCCACCTGCTAGTCGACCAATCAATCCATCGACTGGATCCATCTCAAGGCAAAGCTAGCTAGCTACGTTGTTAGCTGATTCAGTCCATCCCAAGGCAAGCCAGGTTTGCTCTGTGTTCGTTTTGCCATCGGCCGAAAGCGCCGGCCAAGAGGAATATTGGTTCACGGGCACTTAATTAACCGACCAGAACGAAGGAAAGGATCGAGATGCACGCACCTGTGACAATCCTGACGGGGGCAAAGGGCTTAAGTCTGAGTTGTTTGCCTTCTACGCGTCCTCGTACCCCATCTGCTCCGCCACATGTGTCCTTCCCATGGCCGCCTGCGATGAAGACGACCCGTCGAATTCACATAGAGGACGCACACCCAAATCGTGAAAGCTGACGGCCGCGGAAGACGTCTTGGAGCAAGTGGATGGAGGGCGGAGGCGGAAAAGGGCTCAACAGCGAGAAAGCCAGACGGCGAGCCGTCGGCCATCTTCGCCACGGCCGAGTCAAGTGAAGTTTCTCGGGAGATATTACATTGGAATCGAGGGGGGTGGAAGGAATTGAGACGGAGAATAGATGATCCTCATGCAGATGGGAGTGCGGGGCCGGCGGCGACGTCCACGGCCAGGACCGCAACCACGACGACCAGGAGAGAACGATGAGGGGAGCAGCGGCGGCGAATTTCTCGAGAGCGGAGAGATTGGTTGGGCTTTTCTTTGGGGTGAGGGGAGATGGAGGATGGGATGTGTGTTCGTGGGTGGGTCGTGGGCTCTGTTTTTATTTCCTTTCTCTGCGCTGTTTTTTCAAAGCGGTGGGTAGTTTTCTTTATTTTTTTTACGTACGAAGGGTGGGGGGAAGGGGTATCGATAGGGTAGGAACCATCAAGGAGGTCGAACCATCACGACGTTCGATTCTCCTTTAATAGTAGAGATAGTAGAACTCTATATTAAGTGTGAATTTCATTTTTTACCCTTATACTAGGGGAATAAACCAGCCGTTGCAACACGCACATTCAGCACTGAAACATGGAAACATATATATTCAAATGGGGTAATTTATGGCATAATTTCACTTAAATTGAGTAAAAATATGGAAATCTGCTAAATGGGGTAAATGCTGTCAAAAACATGAAACTAGGGGGTAAAATGCAATTCATGACTATATTAGCCCAATTTAGATCATATGCGAATCTAGCTCGTTGTAACTTTGTAACAAAATCTCATAGTTTAAATTAGCTACTCTGGCCTTCGGAAATAGAAAAGGTGATCATGGTTTCATGCACACCTACGTGAGTAGTAAATTCGAAAAAATACTATGAAAGTTTAAAAAATTCTAAAACTTTGGGATATATCAGATTTGGCCATTCTACCCACATGTGAGGTTTCATGTATTGACACACGTAGTATTCTTAGTACAAAAATTACACTTGCTACCTGACTATTCATCATCAAAAAGTGCTTTTTCATATAGCTCCGATTTTATCATATTTGCGCAGAATACCATGGATGTTATTTCTTCTTGAAATATCTTATGTGAGTATACTGGTTGACTATGTATGTTGCAATTTTTATTATATATATTTTGTATTTTTTAAATTTACTATTCATAAAGGATGCACATGAAACTATGTTCACCAAATTCGCGTCAGTCCGGCCTTATACTTGAAGATAAACTAGGACGTCCATACTAAAACAATATACGTACGTATAATTAACTAATGTACGATCAGCGACGTCCACTCGTGCATGTTGCATGCAGATGCAGATGCATGCATGTTCTGGATGAGTAGCCTTGACTTGCCTCGCGGGTCGATGTCAAACGTTCGGAGTACTACCTAACTAGTGACCGACCGAAGAAAACAAAGGTAAATCTTCTCCATTCTGCAGGGCTTCTCGCAACTCGACCTCTGTTTTCCTCCTCTAGTTTCTTGCACGAGTCAATTGCTTCGCGTGCTAGACTATTCACCTACAATATGTTACATATATACAGTGTACACTAGTCAGGTAGTGGCCATTATATCTTTCTTGCAGAGCCTTCCATAATTTCCACGCCTACATGCACGCACAGTCGACCAAACAACGCGTACGTCGTGCAGGTACGTAAGCAACTCACGTACAACGTACGAGTGCACGACTAGTTGGTTGATGCACATAACCGTATAAGGGCATCCCAAACGCTGATCTGTAAATTTGCTTCGGTATATGTCCGTGAGCAGGGAGGTCAGTCCACAAACACGGATGCGAGAGCTGGCCAGCTAACATTGCCCGCAAACATTTCAAGCCGAGTTTCAACTAACGGGATAAAATTCATGCAACCAGGACGGATTTTCGTATAAACCAGACGAAATTCATTACATCTCAAACATTTAGGACAAAACAAAGCGGCCCGGCCCTAAAACCTATCATACGGCGGCGACCGTCGTCCACTTTCTTTATATTTCGCATCAGTGACCACGTCCTCCATTTGCCATCTCTATGATCGGCGGTGGGGTTCAACACCCGTGAAGTGAAGGTGCGGTCTCCGGCGAGGAAGAATAGAACATGGGAGACAGACCGGCCCACTTGGGACACAATGCCCTGCCGCCTCCCATGCCCTACTCATCCTTGGAGCGTCTTGTCCGTCGCCAGCACCGATGAACATGAGGTCGATGATGGATGTGGGCGGTCTGTCACTGTCCACCTAGCATGTGCGCCCCCGAAAGTTGGATGACGGTGCATAGGACGCGCAGCTGGCGGCATTGGAGTTCTGGACCATCTGCACAGCCAGCGGGTGTGTGGACGCGTCTGGGTCTGGCTGCCCCGACTTTGCATTGCGAGCGACGCCTTAAGCGCTCGCAGCCTCGTAGAGCGCCCGCTGCTCCGCAACGATGTTTGGGTTTGCTGCGGCCATGGCAGCCCCGCTTGCGCGCTCACCGTAGATTTGGCCCTCCACTAGCCGGTGCTGCTCGAGGAGGAACATGTTGTACCTCTCCTCTTGTGCCTGCCGAAACGCCGACATAGGAGCCGGCGCAGACTGCTCCTCCTCCGCCATGGCGGTGTTGTAGTGTGCCTGTACCAGCTCCATGGTTAGGCCTACATGCACCAGCGCGGGGTCTAGCGCTGTGTCGTCGTCAGACCCCGTAGTGTCATCATCCGAGACCTCGAGCGAGCTGACCGACATGCCATGCTCGACCACCTGGCATGGCGGGACTGCCAGGCAGCTGCAAGGGCGGCCACCTCTTGTTTCATCTCCGACGACAGAATATCCCACAGAGCGTTCCCGCTCACGGTCATGACGGATGTGGAGCAAAGGAAGAGTATATGGAGCGGATGTGTTGTGGTGTGGGGTTAGCCGGGTGTGGACGCCTTTCAATAGCGGATTCCGGTGAGGCCAAGCGTCTAGGTGCGTCAATGCGCGCGCCGGAGTTGGTTCCTCGGCTGGCTAGCCTGCTTAATGGGGACATACAGACGGGCATTGAACGAGCATGATAGATATACGTCCTGTCCCGTACAGCAAACGTCGCTCCAACGTTGAACAGGCGCGGACACCGGGGACGCGGCGCAGGCGGCTCCCTCGATGCTTTAATGCCGACGCCAGTGAGAGGTCGCGTCCGCTCTAGGCCGACATCATTGCGGAGTGGCGGCTCTACAGTGGCATGAATACGGGTAGCTGACGCCTGGCGAGCGAATGAAAGTGTTTTGGGTGGGTTAGAGCAGTCAGGAGCGGACATGTCAGTGGTCCGAATGTTCGCAAAGCCCCCTCCCCACTTAGTTTGTCTCCGGTTTGCGAAGAAAAATATATCCAGACCATCGAGCGGACCAATACATGACAACGTCGAGTGGCAGAACACGTCTGAACCGTGCAGCCGGACGTTTGTGGGTGGTTTGAGGATACGCTCGTTGGAGACGCCCTAACTAGCAAGCTAGCTAATTAAGGTTGGTTGATGAATCATGTTGAATTAATGGCTAGGTTTAACACGGTAGAAACTTAACTTGATAGTGCTTCATGAACCATAATGTAACGATCAGTAGCTACTCCAGTCTAGTTAACATCCATGTCCAGACCTTTTTCCGCAGCTGCTAATCCCAGATATCAATGCTAACCGTGGACCACCTGCTAAGTAGGGAGTTAACGTCGGATGGCTACAAAATAATTCGAAATCAGCTGCTCGATCAGATGCATGCATGCACTCACATTCGAGTTGCGGACGGACGTGCAACGTGCGGGAGACCGTCAGGGAAGCACGCATGATGAACCTAATTAAAAGGTTAATTAGGCGATGGCTATCAAATTAATGGCGGACAAACTGACGATGACACAGTTGGTGACCCGACGATCGGCCGCTAATCAGTGACGTTTCAGAGGCTTTTTTAGCTGCTAGCCGGACATGATTGACACGTGTTATATATGCAGGCTGGCGTTGGTTGAGGCTCACACCAACCAGCCTCACGGTACCTAGCAGCTTAATTAGGCTACACATCAGCTGCTTATACTCTATCACAAAATTCCTTGCTGTTAATTAGAGGACCGGAAGAGGGTTCACAAGAAAAAATCGCGACACTACTAGAAAACAGTTCTCCTTTCTCGTAAATATTTTAGGTTAATAGGAGTTGGATCAAAAGTGCTCCGTCAGTTCCTATAAAAACAATTTTTTAGAGGATCCCGTATAATTAGCCCAACTCCTCCTCTATCTAGGGGGAGATGACCATCTTAGACCTTCATGTATAATTGTCATGTCAGAGCACCATCTGAGGAGTCTACCGCGCCGCAGCCAATGATACTGTGCCGCCACCGCACCGCCATCATCCTCATCGCCGGTATCCCAACCGCCATCGACGGCTGCTGCAGCCGCTGTGGACAACTAGCGTTCGTCGTCTGCTACAGATGCCGGCCAATCGCCACCACCGCAGTACCCACGCCGCCACCTAAGTGGGAGACATAGAGCAAAATAGAAAGGAAAATAAATAAATTTAGGGGCAGATTTTTGCGGACGTGCAAAAGCAGCTCACGTATGAACCTCCCCTAACTTATATGCACACCCTATAAAATCAGTTATAGGGGGAGCTTTTTACGGGACTTGGTTGTGATGTTTTGAACCCTGTGATTGCAGACATTGTCATTTAGGATGGTTTATCAAATCCAACCCTCTTTAATACAGACAATTGCAGGCGATTCCGGACTAGAGCAATCTACAATATTATCACCGATGGTACGGCTAGAGACTTCTCCTATTAGGGGGATCTACGAATACCCCGGCAAAGCCAATATGTCATAATTGTTTGGCGTGCTCATGCCATGTCATGTTTGTTTACGTTTGTGCAACATGTCATGCACTGTTTGTTTATCGTATCATTTGCTTCTTTCCGGTTTAGTTCTTCCCGATAGTTCCCAGCAACGATATGGATGCGAGGATTCATTGGACTAGACTTCATGAACTCGATCTTCTTCAGAGCGGGACCATTGCTACCTTACTTGATAGATATTTGGATGCTACCGTTTGGTCTCGCCACCTACCATATGTTTGTAGCCTCCATATTGCCATGATAAAGCCTTTAACCTCCACTTTCTAGCAACCCATTGTTGGCTATGTTATCGCTTGCTCAACCCCTCTTTTAGCGTTGGTAGTTGTAGGTACATGATTCTTCCATGTGTCAACATGGATATCTTTGGGATATCATTATTATCATGCTTAATTGTTAAACCTGTTGAAATGTGGCTAACGGTGGAACGCTTAGGCTTTTGCCCCAGTGTTTTGTTTCAATCTAGCCAACCTTAAGCACCAACAATCTGGTTATTATTTTCCATGATGAGCGCATTCTACCATGCGAGGGGTTATGGGGCCTCCCTCGAATCCCTTTGTCTAGCGTTAAAATCTTCAAGAAGGCCCAACAGTGGTACTAAAATTTGCCAACATAAAAGTTGCATAAGGAGTCATGAACCCGAGGTATCAAAATAAACAACTTGGGCCAGCGTTTGAGGGGTGTTGGTCCACAATGGCGGTCTGCGGTGCCACCACCGGGGAAACTCGGGGTTTGGCTATCGTATCCCTTGCCCATCCAGCTGGGACCGAGTCACGAGATACATGCGGATCTGATCTGGATTTTGAACTACTGGGAGGTCTTCTAGATTAGTTTAACATTAGCTAGAAGAACTTGTTACTCTGAACTTCTCAAACGGATTCCAGGCTTTAACGGCCCTGAACTTGGAGGAATGAGTATGCATGCGGAATATATAATGGAAAGTTGGAGCACCCCTGTAAGGTTAAATCTTTCGGAAAGACGTGTCCACAGTTAAGGATGACTTGGAAATTTATAATGTCAGTGGTAGACAACTTCAACTAATAATTCTTTTTGAGAAAAGGCGATTGCCCGACTTTATTGATAAAGCCATAAATAGAGAGTACATAATCAGCAGAGTACGACACCAAAACCAAAGTCTCACAACAACACCCACAAAGGGCAGCTAGGAAGGCAACAGTTTGGTCGGCCCGAAGGCCCGAATAAGATAATGGGGCACGCAGGACACCACCTACGCAGCAAAAGGGAAGGTAGCTACGACGAAGCGCCATCGACTGGAGAAGATAGCAAATTGGCAGACGCTCGCACTCTGTCGATCAACATCTCCAGGCCATCGCGATCTGCCGATTTAGTCAATAATATCCACTGCTGCAAGAGTATAGACATTTTAAACATCACATCAGCAGATTTGTTTGGGAAGACACCCTCGATAGTAAACTTGTTCCGAATGGTCTAGAGGGCCCAACAGAGGGCGCCCAACCCAGTCCAAAATAAACTCCTGGACCGACCACTCAGGCCGGCCGTCAAATCCGAACATCAGCAAATGAACCAGGAGCCCAAGAGGTTGAGTACCATGATCGAACGCAACCCAAACCAACAAAGCTAAGTCACACTTAAAGAAAATATGGTTAGTGTCTTTGAGAGAAGAACACAAAGCACAATGAGCAGAGTATGGCCCATTCCTTTTCTGAATCTGGTCGGCCGAGGGCAGCCGGCCCCTGAAGGCCTGCCAAAGGAATATTTTGATCTTAGGGGGAACCTTAGCCGTACAGATTCGCTTGAACTTCGAGGTAGTGGAGCTAGAGATAATACGGTTATAAAGGGACTTGACCGTAAACTTCCCAGACACGGTGTGGGGCCAAGAAACAGAGTCCGCCTCCTCCGAGAGCGCAGGGAACATAGCAACAAGGTGATGCCAGTCTCCCAACTCTACATGAGAGAGGGGCCTCTGAAATCCAAGGTCCCAACCATTGTGCGAGAGCTCAGAGATTGAAATCTCGGGATTGGAGCAGTATGAGAATAGAACTGGGAAGGAGGACGCAAGGGGGGCATCCCTAGTCCACCAGTCCAGCCAGAAATGGTTTGAGGCCCCGTCATTGACCATAAACTTGACATGAGAGCGGAACACCTCCCTAACTTTGACGAGGTCAGCCCAGAACAGGGAGGCCCCGATCGCTGTTGCAAACATAGGGCTTCCATTAGGGAAATATTTAGCTCTTAGGATCTCAAGCCATAAAGAACCAGGATTAGCGGTCATGATCCTCCAGCACCATTTCACAATGAGACACGTATTCATCACTTGTGTATTGACAATCCCAAGCCCCCCAAGGCTTTTAGGTTTGCAAATGATGTCCCATTTAACTAGCATGTATTTACGCTTGTTCTCAACAGAGTTCCAAAAGAAGGCCCCTCTATGCTTGTCGAAACCCGCATGGGTACCTTTAGATAATATGAAGAAGCCCATGGTGAACATCGGTAGGGAAGAGAGATAAGAGTTAATAAGGGCCACTTTGCTAGCATAAGTGTTATACCTGCCACGCCAAGGTAAAACTCTGTTCCCCACCTTTGCCACCAAAGGCTTAAACTCCATAGAGCATAGCCGACGCGGAGAGATGGGAGACCTAAATATTTGAAGGGAAATGCACCCAAGGAGCAGTTGAGCAAGTGGGAAACCCGTAACGCTTCGACCTCGTCAACACCAGTGACAATAGCCTCACTCTTAGAAAAGTTAATTTTGAGCCCCAACAAGGCTTTGAAACAGAGAAGAATAAATTTGAGGTTGGCAATACATGAGTCATTTAACTCCACAAGAATGATCGTGTCATCTGCATATTGGGGATGGGTGAGTCCCAGAGGGAGAAGATGAGATAGCATAGGGGAGATATGGCCAGCCGAAGCCACCCTATCCAGCATGCAAGATAAAGCGTCAGCAACCAAATTGAACAAAATAGGGGAAGTCGGATCCCCTTGCCGAAGGCCACGCCCATTGGCAAAGTAATTGCTAACAGATCCATTCACGGATACCGCTATATGACCACTAGACACCAACTGCATCATCCGGTGAACAACCCCTGGGTCAAAACCCTTAGCAAGCAGAACATGGTGTAGGAAATCCCGGCTGACCGAATCGTAGGATTTCTCGAAGTCGAGTTTAAGGATCAAGGCTTTGGAGCCTCTCTTCCTAAGGTCGTGCACAATCTCATGTAAACATAGAATACCATCTAGAATAAATCTACCCTTAATGATTCAAACTTGACCAACGTGTGCGTAATTGTGATTGTCTCTTCTTGTGTGTATGCAAGCAAGAAGAGGACGCAATGGGGTTATGAATGAACCATAGGTAGGTATTTAGGATCAATCCTTAATCAACTAGTTGCGACCCCCCTATGTGTAGGATTTATGTTATCTTGTTCTAGTATTTGTAAGACTAGATGGTTTTCATTGCTTAGGTGCTTGCTGCAACCTCACCACTTAACCACATCCAACCCATAAGTATTGCTAGTCTTGATACCCTTGGTAATACACTTGTTGAATCTTAAAAGGCTCACAGATACCACAACAACCCCAGATGCATGTACATGTAAAGCATTGCTCTAATGTGAGAGTGTGGTATGTTCTATATGGAGTTCTTCGACGATGATCACTCGGATGGGATCCCGGTTGGTAGCCTGGGGTTGGCAGGGTGGACGTTGCTTATTTATCTTGCCTCTTAGGCGTATTTGCTTCTTGTCCGTATTCGGATCTGTTCCTTCTCAGCTACAATGATTGATGTAACGTTAGGTCATGTTGACCTATGATTGGTGAAATATTTATGTATCGGCATATGTTTGCAATATTGTATCTCGTATTAAACTCTTCTATTCATGGGTACTTGTATTTGTTTTGTTGTGATGTCCACCTTGTTACCAACATATGACCATGCGTGTATGTTATGAAGTCATATGTTGGGCGACCAATATGCGCTTCTAGCACTACTGCAGGATACTTCTAACGCGACACTACGACTAGAGACCCTTCGATGAAACTGTGTGCGATGCAATAATCACAAACGATGATGTAAAAAAACCGTCAAAAAATGCAAAACGTTAAATTTAGTTGCGTGTGCGATGAGGGGCATACGGTTCAGTTCAATGAACTGTTTGCAATGAGGCAAAAGAACAAAAACGGGCAGCGAAATGAAGGTGTGTGCGATATACAACATACGCTTCACTTGGATGAACTGTTTGTGATTAGGCAACACAAAAGAAGAGGTCATCCAGATCAAGGTGTGTGCGATATATGATATACGGTTCACTTGTATGAACTGTTTGCGTTGAGCCAAGAGAACAAAAACATTTCAATTTAACAAGATGTGTGTGATACGCTGCAAACATGTCTGTAATCAAAAATGTGTGCGAAGACCGATAATAACAGCCCATTGCTGATAATAAGACATGTGTGTTGTGCGTTGCGATTGCATACAGAACAACAACATACACACACACACACTTATAAGGACATGGCTGCATAACCAAATTAAACATCCAATTACATAGGTGGCTACTACACACATGAAATTTTCACACTCCAAAGTCAACTATATATTACATGCATGATTAATTAGGATAAACGATCATCTGATCATCATCTAATTCTTGGGACGCATGTCGCTACTGCTCTGCTTGTGGCTCAATCCAGCCTCGTTGATCTCGGTAACGAGGCACTTCCTCATGTCAATGATCCACCTGTGCATCTCGTAGCATGTGTGTTGGGAAACGTAGCATGCAATTTCAAAAAAATTCCTACGCTCACACAATATCTATCTAGGAGATGCATTGCAACGAGAGGGGGAGAGTGTGTCTACGTACCCTCGTAGCCCGAAAGCGAAAGCGTCTGACAATGCGGTTGATGTAGTCGAACTGCTTCTTGTTCTGACCGATCAAGCACCAAACGTACGACACCTCCGAGTTCTACACACATTCAGCTCGATGACGTCCCTCGAACTCATGATCCAGCAAAGTGTCGAGGGAGAGTTTCGTCAGCACGACGATGTGGTGACGGTGCTGGTGAAGTGATCCGCGCAGGGCTTCGCCTAAGCACTATGACAATATGACTAGAGGCGTAAACTGTGGAGGGGGGCGCTGCACACGGCTAGGAATCAATGTTGGGTGTTCTAGTGGTGCCCCCCCACATATATATAGGTGGTAGAGGGAGAGGGGCTACAAGGGGTGCCCCAAGTAGGAGAAATCCTACTTGGGCGCCTCCTCCAAGTCCATCGGAGGGGGAAGGAAAGAAAGGGGGAGGGGAAGGAAAGGGGGAGGCCGAATCCTCCCCTTTCCTTCTCCCTTCCCTTCCTTTCCTTCTCCTCCCATTCGGCCTATAGGGGGCGCACCAGCCCCTTTTGGGGATGGTCTGTCCCTCTCTTGGCCCATTAGGCCCATATAGCTTGCCGGGGGTTGCCCGGAACCCTTCCGGTGACCCTATACATACCCGGTACCCCCAGAACACTTCCGGTGTCCGAATACTATCGTCCTATATATGAATATTTACCTCTCGACCATTTAGAGACTCCTCGTCATGTCCATGATCTCATCCGGGACTCCGAACAACATTCGATCACCAAATCACATAACTCATATAATACAAAATCGTCATCGAACGTTAAGCGTGCGGACCCTACGTGTTCGAGAACTATGTAGACATGACCGAGACACCTCTCCGGTCAATAACCAATAGCGGAACCTAGATGCTCATATTGGTTCCCACATATTCTACGAAGATCTTTATCGGTCGTACCGTAATGACAACATACGTTATTCCCTTTGTCATCGGTATGTTACTTGCCGGAGATTCGATCGTCGGTATCTTCATACCAAGTTCAATCTTATTACCGGCAAGTCTCTTTACTCGTTCCGTAATACATCATCCCGTAACTAACTCATTAGTCATATTGCTTGCAAGGCTTTATCATGATGTGTATTACCAAGAGGGCCCAGAGATACCTCTCCTATACTCGGAGTGACAAATCCTAATCTCGATCTATACCAACCCAACAAACACCTTCGAAGATACCTGTAGAGCATCTTTATAATCACCCAGTTACATTGTGACGTTTGATAGCACACAAGGTATTCCTCCGGTATCCGGGAGTTGCATAATCTCATAGTCGAAGGAATATGTATTTGACATGAAGAAAGCAATAGCAATAAAACTTAACGATCATTATGCTAAGTTAACAGCTGGGTCTTGTCCATCACATCATTCTCCTAATGATGTGATCCTGTTCATCAAATGACAACACATGTATATGGCTAGGAAACTTAACCATCTTTGATTAACGAGCTAGTCTAGTAGAGGCATACTAGGGACACTGTGTTTTGTCTATGTATCCACACATGTATCAAGATTCCGGTTAATACAATTCTAGCATGAATAATAAACATTTATCATGATATAATGAAATGTAAAATAACAACTTTATTATTGCCTCTAGGGCATATTTTCTTCAGTCTCCCACTTGCACTAGAGTCAATAATCTAGTTCACATTGCCATGTGATTTAACACCAATAGTTCACATCGCCATGTGACCAACATCCAAAGGGTTTACTAGAGTCATTAATCTAGTTCACATCACCATGTGATCAATGCCCAAAGAGTACTAAGGTGTGATCATGTTTTGTTTGTGAGAGAGGCTTAGTCAACGGGTCTGCAACATTCAGATCCGTATGTATTTTGCAAACTTCTATGTCTACAATGCTCTGCACGGAGCTACTCTAGCTAATTGCTCCCACTTTCAATATGTATCCAGATTGAGACTCAGAGTCATCTGGATCGGTGTAAAAGCTTGCGTCGACGTAACTCTTTACGGCGAACTCTTTATCACCTCCATAACCGAGAAATATTTCCTTAGTCCTCTTAGGTAACCAAGGATAATTTTGACTGCTCAATGATTTACTCCTGGATCACTATTGTACCCCCTTGCCAAACTCATGGCAAGGTACATAATATGTATGGTACACAACATGGCATACTTTATAGAACCTATGACTGAGGCATAGGGAATGACTTTCATTCTCTCTCTATCTTCTCCCGTGGTCGGGCTTTGAGTCTTACTCAACTTCACACCTTGCAACACAGGCAAGAACTCTTTCTTTGACTGATCCATTTTGAACATCTTCAAAATCTTGTCAAGGTATGTGCTTTGTGAAAGTCCAATTAAGCATCTTGATATATCCCTATAGATCTTGATGCCTAATATATAAGTAGCTTCACCGAGGTCTTTCATTGAAAAATTCTTATTCAAGTATCCTTTTATGCTATCCAGAAATTCTATATCATTCCTAATCAACAATATGTCATCCACATATAATATGAGAATTGCTACAGAGCTCCCACTCACTTTCTTGTAAGTACAGGCTTCTCTGAAAGTCTGTATAAAACCATATGCTTTGATCACCTCATCAAAGCGTATATTCCAACTCCGTGATGCTTGCACCAGTCTATAAATGGATCGTTGGAGCTTACACACTTTGTTAGCATCTTTAGGATCGACAAAACCTTCTGGTTCCATCATATACAACTCTTCTTTAAGATATCCATTAATGAATGCAGTTTTGACATCCATTTGCCAGATTTCATAAAATGCGGTAATTGCTAACATGATTCGTACAGACTTAAGCATCGCTACGAGTGAGAAAATCTCATCGTAGTCAACACCTTGAATTTGTCAAAAACATTTTTGCGACAAGTCGAGCTTTGTAGATAGTAACACTATCATCAGTGTCCATCTTCCTCTTGAAGATCCATTTATTCTCTATGGCTCACCGATCATCGGGCAAGTCAACCAAAGTCCACACTTTGTTCTCATACATGGATCCTATCTCAGATTTCATGGACTCTAGCCATTTATCGGAATTTGGGCTCATCATCGCTTCCTCATAGTTTGCAGGTTCGTCATGGTCTAGTAACATGATTTCCAGAACAGGATTACCGTACAACTCTGGTGCGGAACGTGCTCTGGTTGACCTACGAGGTTCGGTAGTAACTTGATATAAAGTTTCATGATTATTATCATTAGCTTCCTCTCTAGTTGGTGTAGGTATCACTGGAACTGATTTCTGTGATAAGCTACTTTCCAATTCGAGAGAAGGTACAATTACCTCATCAAGTTCTACTTTCCTCCCACTCACTTCTTTCGAGAGAAACTCCTTCTCTAGAAAGGATCCATTCTTAGCAACAAAAATCTTGCCTTTGGATGTGTGATAGAAGGTGTACCCAATAGTTTCTTTTGGGTATCCTATGAAGACGCACTTCTCTGATTTAGATTCGAGCTTATTAGTTTGAAACTTTTTCACATAATCATCGCAACCCCAAACTTTAAGAAATGACAGCTTTGGTTTCTTGCTAAACCATAGTTCATACGGTGTCGTCTCAACGGATTTAGACGGTGCCCTATTTAACATGAATGCAGCTGTCTCTAATGCATAACCCCAAAACGATAGTGGTAAATTGGTAAGAGACACCATAGATCGCACCATATCTAATAAAGTACGGTTACGACGTTCGGACACACCATTACGCTGTGGTGTTCCTGGTGGCGTGAGTTGTGAAACTATTCCACATTGTTTTAAATGAAGGCCATACTCGTAACTCAAATATTTGCCTCCGCGATCAAATCGTAGAAACTTTATTTTCTTGTTACGATGATTCTCCACTTCACTATGAAATTCTTTGAACTTTTCAAATGTTTCAGACTTGTGTTTCATCAAGTAGATATACCCATATCTGTTCAAATAATCTGTGAAGGTTAGAAAATAACGATACCCGCCGCATGCCTCAACACTCATTGGACCACATACATCGGTATGTTTTATTTCCAATAAGTCATTAGCTTTCTCCATTGTTCCGGAGAATGGAGTTTTAGTCATCTTTCCCATGAGGCATGGTTCGCAAGTATCAAATGATTCATAATCAAGTGATTCTAAAAGCCCATATGCATGGAGTTTCTTCATGCACTTTACACCAATATGACCAAAATGGTAGTGCCACAAATATGTTTGCACTATCATTATCAACTTTGCATTTTTTGGCATCAATATTATGAGTATGTGTATCACTACGATCAAGATTCAATAAACCATTTACATTGGGTGTATGACCATAGAAGGTTTTATTCATGTAAATAGAACAACAATTATTCTTCGACTTAAATGAATAATCGTATTGCAATAAACATGATCCAATCATATTCATGCTCAATGCAAACACCAAATAACATCTATTTAGGTCCAACACTAATCCCGAAGGTATAGGGAGTGTGCGATGGTGATCGTATCAACCTTGGAATTACTTCCAACAACATCGTCACCTCATCCTTAACTAGTCTCTGTTTATTTTGCAACTCATATTTTGAGTTACTACTCTTAGCAACTGAACAAGTATCAAATACCGAGGGGTTGCTATAAACACTAGTAAAGTACACATCAATAACATCTATATCAAATATACCTTTGTTCACTTTGCCATCCTTCTTATCCGCCAAGTATCTTGGGTAGTTCCACTTCCAATGACCATTTCCTTTGCAGTAGAAGCACTCAGTTTCACACTTGGTTCTAGCTTTGGGCTTCTTCATGGGAGTGGCAACTTTCTTGCCATTCTTTTGAAGTTTCCCTTTCTTTCCCTTGCCCTTTTCTTGAAACTAGTGGTCTTGTTAACCATCAACACTTGATGCTATTTCTTGATTTCTACCTTCTCTGATTTCAGCATCGCGAAGAGCTTGGGAATCATTTTAGTCATCCCTCGCATATTATAGTTCATCACGAAGTTCTAGTAGCTTGGTGATTGTGACTAGAGAACTCTGTCAATCACTATCTTATCTGGAAGACTAACTCCCACTTGATTCAAGTGATTGTAGTGCCCAGACATTCTGAGCACATGCTCACTAGCTGAGTTATTCTCCTCCATCTTGTAGGCAAAGTACTTGTAAGAGGTCTCATACCTCTCAACACGGGCATAAGTCTGAAACACTAATTTCAGCTCTTGGAACATCTCATATGTTCCATGGCGTTCAAAACGTCTTTGAAGTCTTGGTTCTAAGCCGTAAAGCATGGTGCACTAAACTGTCAAGTAGTCATCATATCGAGCTTGCCAAACATTCATAACGTCTACATCTGCTCCTGCAACAGGTCTGTCACCTAGCGGTGCATCAAGGACATAATTCTTCTCTGTAGCAATGAGGATAATCCTCATATCACGGACCTAGTCCGCATCATTGCTACTATCATCCTCAACTTAGTTTTATCTAGGAACAAATCAAAAACACAGGGGAGCTACAACGCAAGCTATTGATCTACACTATAATTTGCAAATA
Organism: Triticum urartu; assembly: GCF_056163025.1. Taxonomy (NCBI): domain Eukaryota; kingdom Viridiplantae; phylum Streptophyta; class Magnoliopsida; order Poales; family Poaceae; genus Triticum; species Triticum urartu. Next base: position 477,156,941 of record NC_141879.1, read on the forward strand.
CTAGCAGAACTAAGTTCATGCTAAATTAAAGTTCAATTAATCATATTACTTAAGAACTCCCACTTAGATAGATATCCCTCTAGTCATCTAAATGATCACGTGATCCATATCAACTAAACCATGCCCGATCATCACATGAGATGGAGTAGTTTTCAATGGTGAACATCTCTATGTTGATCATATCTACTATATGATTCACGTTTGACCTTTCGGTCTCTAGTGTTCCAAGGCCATGTCTGTACATGCTAGGCTTGTCAAGTTTAACCTGAGTATCCTGCACGTGCAAAATTGTCTTGCACTCATTGTATGTGAACGTAGAGCTTATCACACCCGATCATCATGTGGTATCTCAGCACGACGAACTGTCGCAATGGTGCATACTCAGGGAGAACACTTATACCTTGAAATTTTAATGAGGGATCATCTTATAATGCTACCGCCATTCTAAGCAAAATAAGATGCATAAAAAGATAAACATCACATGCAATCAAAATATGTGACATGATATGGCCATCATCATCTTGTGCCTTTGATCTCCATCTCCAAAGCACCGTCATGATTTCCATCATCACCGGCTTGACACCTTGATCTCCATCGTAGCGTAGTTGTCGTCTCGCCAACTATTGCTTCTACAACTATCGCTAACGCATAGTGATAAAGTCAAGCAATTACATGGCGATTGCATTTCATACAATAAAGCGGCAACCATAAGGCTCCTGCCAGTTTCTGATAACTTTTACAAAACATGATAATCTCATACAACAACGTATATCACATCATGTCTTGACCATATCACATCACAACATGCCCTGCAAAAAAAAGTTAGATGTCCTCTACTTTGTTGTTGCAAGTTTTATGTGGCTGCTACGGGCTTCTAGTAAGAATAGTTCTTACCTACGCATCAAAACCACAACGATGTTTCGTTAAGTTTATTGTTTTAACCTTCAACAAGGACCGTCCATAGTCAAATTCGATTCAACTAAAGTTGGAGAAACACACACCCGCTAGCCACCTTTATGCAAAACTAGTTGCAGGTCTGTCGGTGGAACCGGTCTCATGAACGTGGTCATGTAAGGTTGATCCGGGCCGCTTCATCCAACAATACCGCCAAATCAAAATAAGAAGTTGGTGGTAAGCAGTATGACTATCACCACCCACAACTCTTTGTGTTCTACTCGTGCATATCATCTATGCATAGACCTGGCTCTTATGCCACTGTTGGGGAACGTAGCATATAGTTCCAAAAAAATTCCTACACTCACGCAAGATCTATCTAGGAGACGCATTGCAATGAGAGGGGGAGAGTGTGTCTACGTACCCTCATAGCCCAAAAGCGGAAGCGTTTGACAACGCGGTTGATGTAGCCGAGCTTCTTCTCGTTCCGAACGATCAAGCACCGAACATACGAAACCTCCGAGTTCTACACACATTTAGCTCGATGACGTCCCTCGAACTCTTGATCCAACAAAGTGTTGAGGGAGAGTTTCGTCAGCACGATGGCGTGGTGACGATGATGGTGAAGTGATCCACGCAGGGCTTCGCCTAAGCACTACGACAATATGACTGGAGGCGTAAACTGTGGAGGGGGGCGCCGCACACGGCTAGGAATCAATGTTGTGTGTTCTAGCGGTGCCCCCCACATATATATAGGTGGGCGAGGGAGAGGGGCTGCAAGGGGCGCCCCAAGTAGGAGTAATCCTACTTGGGCGCCCCCTCCAAGTCGGCCTCCCCCTTCCATATCCATCAAAGGGGGAAGGAAAGAGAGGGGGAAGGGAAGGAAAGGGGGAGGCCGAATCCTCCCCTTTCCTTCTCCCTTCCCTTCCTTTCCTTCTCCTACAATTCGGCCTATAGGGGGCGCACCAGCCCCTTTTGGGGCTGGGCTGTCCCTCTCTTGGCCCATTAGGCCCATATAGCTTGCCGGGGGTTGCCCGAAACCCCTTCCGGTGACCCGATACCCCCAGAACACTTCCGGTGTCTGAATACTATTGTCCTATATATGAATCTTGACCTCTCGAGCATTTCGAGACTCCTCATCATGTTCGTAATCTCATCCGGGACTCCGAACAACATTCGGTCACCAAATCACATAACTCATATAATACAAAATAGTCATCGAACTTTAAGCGTGCGGACCCTACGGGTTCGAGAACTATGTAGACATGACCAGGATACCTCTCCGGTCAATAAGCAATATCGGAACTTGGATGCTCATATTGGTTCCCACATACTCTATGAAGATCTTTATCGGTCGTACCGTAATGACAACATACATTATTCCCTTTGTCATCGGTATGTTACTTGCCCGAAATTCGATCGTCGGTATCTTCATACCTAGTTCAATCTCATTATCGGCAAGTCTCTTTACTCGTTCCGTAATACATCATCCCGTAACTAACTCATTAGTCATATTGCTTGCATGGCTTATCATGATGTGTGAGGGAGTCCTGGATTAGGGGGCCTCCGGACAGCCGGACTATGTCCTTTGGCCGGACTATTAGACTATGAAGATACAAGATTGAAGACTTCGTCTCGTGTCCGGATGGGACTCTACTTGGCGTGGAAGGCAAGCTAGGCAATACGGATATGTATATCTCCTCCTTTGTAACCGACCTTGTGTAACCCTAGCCCCCTCTGGTGTCTATATAAACCGGAGGGTTTTAGTCCGTAGGACAACATACAATCATACCATAGGCTAGCTTCTAGGGTTTAGCCTCTCCGATCTCGTGGTAGATCAACTCTTGTAATACTCGTATCATCAAGAATAAATCAAGCAAGACGTAGGGTTTTACCTCCATCAAGAGGGCCCGAACCTGGGTAAAACATCATGTTCCCTGCCTCCTGTTACCATCCGCCTTAGATGCACAGTTTGGGACCCCCTACCCGAGATCCGCCGGTTTTGACACCGACATTGGTGCTTTCATTGAGAGTTCCTCTGTGTCGTCGCCGTTAGGCTTGATGGCTCCTACGATCATCGATAGCGATGCAGTCCAGGATGAGACTTTTCTCCCCGGACAGATCTTTGTGTTCGGCGGCTTCGCACTGCGGGCCAACTCGCTTGGCCATCTGGAGCAGATCGAAAGTTACGCCCCTGGCCACCAGGTCAGGTTTGGAAGCTTAAACTACACAGCTGATATCTGTGGAGACTTGATCTTCGACGGATTCGAGCCTCTGCCTTGTGCGCCACGCGTCCACGATGAGTACGATTTAGCTCTACCATCGGACCGTATTCAGGAGATCGCACACGCAGCCGCTCCGACCCTCAATTCAGAGCCAGTTTCGCCATCCGAGGGCGGGTGGATAGACCCCGTCACGAAGGCCGTACCCTCTGCGGCGATTGAGCCGAATATCGACCTTACCCTTCATGAGAGCCGTGTTACCAAGCTGCCGGATCCTTCTCCGACCACGGACTCCGAACCGCCTGCGCCCGTTCCTATTGAATCCAATTGGGCGCCGATCATGGAGTTCACCTCCGCGGATATTTTTCAGCACTCGCCCTTCGGCGACATACTGAACTCATTAAGGTCTCTTTCCTTGTCAGGAGGATCCTGGCCGAATTACGTCTGGCAGGTTTGGGATGCGGATGACGAAGAAATTCGCCGCCCACCCACCACCCACTTAGTAGCCACTGTCGATGACTTAACCAACATGCTCGACTTCGACTCCGAAGACATCGACGGTATGGACGACGATGCGGGAGTCGAAGAGGAACCACTGCCCACAGGGCACTGGACAGCCACCTCATCATATGATATATACATGGTGGACACACCCAAAGAAGGCAATGGCGACGAGACAACAGAGGATGACCCCTCCAAGAAGCAATCCAAGCGCCGGCGTCAGCGGCGCTGCTCTAAGTCCCGCCAAGGCAAAAGTGGTGATACCGGCACCGGAGATAATAGCACTTCGGACATTGCCGAAGACAACAACAATCCCCTCCAGCAAGATTTAGAGCAGGAGGATGGAGGAGCCAGCTCTCCTGAGAGAGCGGCAGATGGAGAGGCGGAGGATGATCATTACATGCCTCCCTCCGAAGACGAGGCAAGCCTCGGCGATGACGAATTCGTCGTGCCAGAGGATCCCGTCGAACAAGAGCACTTCAAGCGCAGGCTTATAGCCACGACAAATAGCCTTAAGAAAAAGTAGCAGCTTCAAGCTGATCAAGATTTGCTAGCTGACAGATGGACTGAAGTCCTGGCGGCCGAAGAGTATAAACTCGAACGCCCCTCCAAGAGTTACCCAAAATGCCGGTTGCTACCCCGACTGGAGGAGGAAGCACCGAAACCTACATCCCCGACATATGACACGGCTGATCGGCCACCTCGTGGCCGCGACAGAGACACATTCCAGCCAAAAGTTCAGCCCGCACCCCGACGTCATTCAAATAAAAAGGCATGGGGAAATACGCCAGACCTGCAAGATGTATTGGAGGACAAAGCAAAACATGCAAGATCAATATACGGATCACGAGGGCGCGCCACTATGCAAGACGATAATCATCACGCCGGATACAGTAAAAGTAAGTCCGGCCGGGCCGAACACAGCGGGCAAGACCCATTCGAGCTGCATCGCGACATAGCCCAGTATAGAGGCGCCGCACACCCCTTATGCTTCACAGACGAAGTAATGGATCATCAAATCGCAGAGGGCTTCAAACCCGTAAATATAGAATCATACGACGGCACAACAGATCTTGCAGTGTGGATTGAGGATTTCCTCCTGCACATTCACATGGCCCGCGGTGATGACCTACATGCCATCAAATACCTCCCACTCAAACTCAAAGGACCAGCTCGGCATTGGCTCAACAGCTTGCCAGCAGAGTCCATTGGCTGTTGGGAAGATCTGGAAGCCGCATTCCTCGAAAACTTTCAGGGCACTTATGTACGACCACCAGATACCGATGACTTGAGCCACATAATTCAGCAGCTAGAGGAATCGGCCAGGCAATTCTGGACACGGTTCCTAACAAAGAAAAATCAAATCGTCGACTATCCGGATGCAGAGGCCCTAGCAGCTTTCAAGCACAACATCCGCGACGAGTGGCTAGCCCGGCACCTTGGTCAGGAAAAGCCGAAATCTATGGCAGCTGTCACGACACTCATGACCCGCTTTTGTGCGGGAGAAGACAGCTGGCTGGCTCGCAGTAATAACATATCAAAGAACCATGGTACTTCGGATACCAAGGACGGCAATGGCAGGTCACGTCGCAACAAACATAAGCGCCCCATTAACAGTGACAATACCAAGGATACGGCAGTCAATGCCGGATTCAAAGGCTCTAAACCAGGTCAGCGGAAAAAGCCATTCAAAAGAAGCACTCCGGGCCCGTCCAGTTTGGACCGTACACTCGATCGCTCGTGTCAAATACACGGCACCCCCGACAAGCCAGCCAACCACACCAACAGGGACTGTTGGGTGTTCAAGCAGGCCGGCAAGTTAAATGCCGAAAACCAAGATAAGGGGTCACATAGCGATGACGAGGAGGAGCCCCGGCAGCCGAACACCGGAGGACAAAAGAGGTTCCCCCCACAAGTGCGGATGGTGAACATGATATACGCAACCCACATCCCCAAGAGGGAGCGGAAGCGTGCGCTCAGGGACGTATATGCATTGGAGCCAGTCGCCCAAAGTTCAACCCATGGTCTTCCTGTCCGATCACCTTCGATCGCAGGGACCACCCCACTAGTATCCATCATGGCAGATTCGCCGCATTGGTCCTCGACCCAATCATTGATGGATTTCACCTCACTCGAGTCCTAATGGATGGCGGCAGCAGCCTGAACCTGCTTTATCAGGACACAATGCGCAAAATGGGTATAGACCCCTCAAGGATCAAGCCCACCAAAACGACCTTTAAAGGCGTCATACCAGGTGTAGAGGCCCATTGCACAGACTCAGTAACACTGGAAGTGGTCTTTGGATCTCCGGATAACTTCCAAAGCGAAGAGTTAATCTTCGACATTGTCCCGTTCCGCAGTGGCTATCATGCACTGCTAGGGCGAACCGCATTCGCAAGATTCAATGCGGTACCGCATTATGCATATCTCAAGCTCAAGATGCCAGGACCACGGGGGGTCATCACAGTCAATGGAAACACAGAGCGCTCTCTCCGCATGGAGGAGCACACTGCGGCCCTCGCAGCAAAAGCACAAACCAGCCTCTTAAGGCAATCCACTAATTCGGTGATTAAGGACCCGGACACCTTCAGGCGCGCCTGGGGTAATCGGCAACAGGACCTCCTGGCATGTTCTGAGCTCGCATAGCAATGCGTGTTGGAAATATGCCCTAGAGGCAATAATAAAATGGTTATTATTATAATTCTTTGTTCATGATAATTGTCTATTGTTCATGCTATAATTGTGTTATCCGGAAATCGTAATACATGTGTGAATACATAGACCACAACACGTCCCTAGTGAGCCTCTAGTTGACTAGCTCGTTGATCAAAAGATAGTCATGGTTTCCTGACTATGGACATTCGATGTCATTGATAACGGGATCACATCATTAGGAGAATGATGTGGTGGACAAGACCCAATCCTAAGCATAGCTTAAAGATCATGTAGTTCGTTTGCTAGAGCTTTTCCGAATGTCAAGTATCATTTCCTTAGACCATGAGATTGTGCAACTCCCGGATACCGTAGGAGTGCTTTGGGTGTGCCAAACGTCACAACGTAACTGGGTGACTATAAAGGTACACTACGGGTATCTCCGAAAGTGTCTGTTGGGTTGGCACGAATCGAGACTGGGATTTGTCACTCCGTATGACCGAGAGGTATCTCTGGGCCCACTCGGTAATGCATCATCATAATGAGCTCAATGTGACCAAGTGGTTGATCACGGGATCATGCATTACGGTATGAGTAAAGTGACTTGCCGGCAACGAGATTGAACGAGGTATTGGGATACCAACGATCTAGTCTCGGGCAAGTAACATACCGATTGACAAAGGGAATTGTATACGGGATTGATTGAATCCTTGACATCGTGGTTCATCCGATGAGATCATCGAGGAGCATGTGGGAGCCAACATGGGTATCCAGATCCCGCTGTTGGTTATTGGCCGGAGAGTCATCTCGGTCATGTCTGCGTGTCTCCCGAACCCGTAGGGTCTACACACTTAAGGTTCGGTGACGCTAGGGTTGTTGAGATATTAGTATACGGTAACCCAAAAGTTGTTCGGAGTCCCGGATGAGATCCCGGACGTCACGAGGAGTTCCGGAATGGTCCGGAGGTGAAGATTTATATATAGGAAGTCAAGTTTCGGGGGTAATCGGTATTGTACCGGGACCACCGGAAGGGTCCCGAGGGTCCACCGGGTGGGGCCACCTATCCCGGAGGGCCCCATGGGCTGAAGTGGGAGGGGAACCAGCCCCTAGTGGACTGGTGCGCCCCCCCATGGGCCTCCCCTGCGCCTAGGGTTGGAAACCCTAGGGGTGGGGGCGCCCCACTTGGCTTGGGGGGCACTCCACCCCCCTTGGCCGGCGCCCTCCCTTGGAGATTGCATCTCCTAGGGCCGGCGCCCCCCTAGGGGTCCTATATATAGTGGGGGGAGGGAGGGCAGCCGCAACCTAACCCCTGGCGCCTCCCTCTCCCTCCCGTGACACTCCTCCCTCTCCCTGCGCTTGGCGAAGCCCTGCCGAGATCACCGTTGCTTCCACCACCACGCTGTCGTGCTGCTGGATCTCCATCAACCTCTCCTTCCTCCTTGCTGGATCAAGTTGGAGGAGACGTATTCCCAACCGTACGTGTGTTGAACGCGGAGGTGCCGTCCGTTCGGCATTAGGTCATCGGTGATTTGGATCACGACGAGTACGACTCCATCAACCCCATTCTCTTGAACGCTTCCGCTCGCGATCTACAAGAGTATGTAGATGCACTCTCCTCTCCCTCGTTGCTAGATGACTCCATAGATTGATCTTGGTGATGAGTAGAAAATTTTAAAATTCTGCTACGTTCACCAACAATGCGGCCCCCACCCCGGCCCCAGCCAAACGGCGAAATCCGTGACACGTGTACATAATTACACATTAAAAATACCATGGGCACAGGCGGGGAGGGGGGCACGATGGCAGCACGCCCCAAGTTGCGGCTTAAACCGCACTAGGGGCTTCCCGCTTTGTTATTTTTCTCTTTCAGGACTTTAATCTCTGGAAACCCTGTCCGGCAGCGTGATTGCCGAACACATGATGCAGCAACCAAGGAGGCAGAAAGCTACGTCACACCACGGAACTCCCAGGTAGATTACGATAACAAGTGAAATATTTGTTTTAATACTATTCCTCAGCTTGCCCTTGGAAGGGACATGTCAAACAGTCCTACTTTTTGCTTATCGCACTACTTGTATCAATCTGCTTTAACACACCTTTTTGAATAAAAAATGCATAGCATTAAGGCTATTATTGCATTCTTCTTTTATACATATATGTTCATTCATGACATCCAGCACCCGTACACTCTGGTACGGCCAATACGCTAGGGGCTTAAGCATACCCCATAATACGGCGTGAGAAGTCCGAACACTTTCGATAGTGCGGCACCCCGAACTTATAGCATTATATGCATCAGCTCCGAATCATGTCTTGGGTCAATTGTTGGGTTTGCCCGGCTTCCATGTTTTGCTACCTTACGTTCCGCTATATCGGCTAAGGTAGCACTGGGAGAACTACTGCGATTGTGCCCCGGTTCTGCTAGGCTAAGCACCTCAGTAGAGAAAGCTAAAACTGACTATCATGATAAGGCGAGAGACTGGTCGCTGTTCGAGAGGTTTTTGAGTCCCTAAAGACTTATGCCGCTTAGAGCGAGGAGTCGGCCCTGTCCGGCTTAAGGCGTGTATCGCGCCCCGAATTCGGCCTTCCGAATACTAGGGGCTTCGTCGAAATTTAAAATTATAGAATTCTATGGCTAAGTGAGAGTGATAACGCATTATAGTCTGATTGCCTTGTTCGTTGTGCTGAGCACCTCCCTCGAAGGACCCAACAATGGGAACAAGAGTGCTCAGGTTTATCCCGAACACCCCAGCACTCGTGGCGTGGGGGCAGAAGCCGACGACTAGCCATCTCTCAGATTTGATAAACAGCCGAACAAAAGGTAATATTTTAAATTCAAACAAGCGTTGCATAGCGCATATGAACAAGTTTTCATAAATACAGGATTGCACGAGCGAGTTTACTCGAATATTATATCTTTTGTACACTCGTCCGCTACGAGACGAGCGCCCTTCAGGACACCCTCATAGTACATCTCGGGGTGGCGATGCTCCTTGCCTTGCGGCGGCCCTTCCTTCACCAGCTTCACGACGTCCATCTTGGCCCATTGCACCTTCACACGGGCGAAAGCCCGGCGTGCACCTTCGATGCAGACGGACCGCTTGATTACTTCAAGCCGTGGGCAGGCATCCACAAGCCGCCTCACCAGGCTGAAGTAGCTATTGGGAAGGGCATCGCCAGGCCACATCCGGACTATAAAGCCCTTCATGGCCTGTTTGGCCTCCTTGTGCAGCTCGACCAGTTGCTTTAGCTGGTCGCTCAGAGGCATCGGGTGTTCGGTCCCAGTATACTGAGACCAGAACAGCTTCTCCGTTGAGCTTCCCTCCTCGCCCTGGTAAAACTGTGCGGCATCTGACACGCTGCAGGGCAAATCTGTGAATGCTCCTGAAGAGCTCCGGATTCGGGTAAGTAACAAGTAATTCACTTTCACATGCTTGCTTTGCATATAGAATGCCTTACCCGCCGCTATCTTCTTCATCGCATCAATATCCTGGAGGGCCTTTTGGGCTTCGGCCTTATCACTCTTTGCGCTATCGAGGGCCGCGGCAAGCTCGGACTCTCACGTCTTCAAGTCAAGCTCCAACGCCTCGTGCTTCGTCACGAGAGCGTGGAGCTCTTGCTGCACCTCGCCCACCCGTGCCTCATGCCTTTCCCGCTCGGTGCACTCCTTGGCCGCTTCGTTTTCGGCCTTGGATAGCGCTTGCTTCAGGGTCACCACCTCGATTGTGGCCCCTGGCAAATTTACGATGATCCTGTCATTTTGCAATCGCATTCTTTTTATATATATATCCATAGACTAGGTACTACTTACCTTTGTTCTCCTCGAGCTGCCTCTTGGCAAGGCCGAGTTCTTTCTTGGACCCTTCGAGGTCCTGCTTCAGTGTGGCGACCTCCGCAGTCAGTGCGGCTAAGGCCAACATCGAAGCCTGCATACGCATATAGACATACTTATATTAGACTCCTGTGATATGTTTGATCCTCTGTTCGGCTTTTCTTTGTGAACACCGAATAGAGCATCAGGGGATACTGTCTATGCGGTAATATTTTTCCTATAAACTTACCTCAAAGCCTGTTAGAAGGCTGGCACAGGCTTCAGTCAGTCCGCTCTTGGCGGACTAAACCTTCTGGACCACCGCACTCATAATAGTGCGGTGCTCTTTGTCGATGGAAGCACTGCGAAGCGCTCCCAGCAGACTGTCCTGTGCCTCTGGATGGACAGAGGTCACCGGCACAGGCGTCTTGCCCCTTTTAGAAGGAGGCCACCCGCCCGAGTCCGAAACCACTGGGGGTTCCGGCGCGGTGTTCGGCTGAGGGCCGAACTCGGAGCCCTCGGGAGCCTTGCTCCCTCTGCTCGCAGAGTCCGGAAGGTTGCCTTGAGGCGCCTCTGGGACTGTCTCCCCTCAACCCGGTGCCTCTTGAGACAATACCTCGACGTTGTCCGTAGGGCAGGGGGAGGTGGTGGTCGGAAGTGGATCGCTATCCATATCCGACGAGCCCAGGGAGCCGTCCGACGATACGTCGATACGGGCTCGTGGTGGTCTGCATAATCATAATTCGGCGTTAGAAGAAACAATGCGACAAATGAATGCTATGAGTTACTCTGGCATCCGAATACTTACGACTTTGCCAGGGGCTTGGCCCTGAGCAGCCACTCGTCTTCGTCTTCGGCGGCGGTGGTAGAGTAGTCCGGAAGGAGAGTCCTTCCCTTCTTGGACCCTTCGCCCCCCCGGTTGGGGCGGCCTTACTTTTCTTGTCTCCCCCGACTGGAGGGGGATTATCTTCATCTTCCTCCTCGTCTTCGGGGGAAGAGTGTGTCGCAGAGTTATCGGACGATGAGTCCGATAACACCTGGCGTCGGGAACTCTTTCGGGTTCCCTTGGCCTTCTTGGTCTTCTCCGACACCTTATAAGGGGCCGAAGTCAGCATCTCCGTAAGGAGAGCGTCCGCAGTGTCTTCGGGCAGAGGGGCCAGACAGTTAACCTGCCCCGACGTCTCCACCCAGTCCTGTCAAAGGCATGGAGATCAGACCCCGCACATGATTAAGCTAGGGGAAATAAAATACCCTATCGGATGTATAGAACTCACTGAATGCGCTTGGCGCTTCGCGCTTAGCCCGCGGTGCTCTGTGAGGGAGGGAGGGACCTCAACGCCCTTGAACAGCACCTTCCAGACGTCCTTGTGCATCGTGTCAAAGAGCTCGCTTAGAGTCTGGTGCTGGGTCGGGTCGAACTCCCACAAGTTGAAGTCCCGTTGTTGGCACGGGTGGATCCGGCGGATGAGCATGGCCTGGACTATGTTGACAAGCTTGGGCTTCTTGCCTGCCATATTCCGGATACATTTCTGGAGTCCGTCCAGCTCCATCGATGAACCCCAGGACAGGCCCTTCTCCTTCCAGGAGGTGAGCCGCGTGGGGATTCCGGATCGAAACTTGGGGGCGGCCACCCATTTGGCATCGCGCGGCTCGGTGATGTAGAACCACGCCGATTGCCACCCCTTTATGGTCTCCATGAAGGAGCCTTCAAGCCATACAACGTTGGGCATCTTGCCCACCATGGCTCCGCCGCATTCTGCTTGTTGGCCGCCCACCACCTTCGGCTTGATATTGAAGGTCTTTAACCACAGGCTGAAGTGGGGCCGGATGCGGAGGAAAGCCTCACACACGTCAATGAACGCCGAAATGTTGAGGACGAAGTTTGGGGCCAGATCATGGAAGTCCAGCCCGTAGTAGAACATGAGACCACGGACGAATGGATGGATGGGAAACCCCAGTCCGCAAAGGAAGTGGTGGAGGAAGACTACCCTCTCGTGAGGTTCAGGGGTAGGAACGATCTGCCCCGCAGCGGGCAGCCGATGCGCGATGTTCGCAGCTAAGTATCCGGCTCCGCGCAGCTTCTTGATGTGTCCCTCCGTAACGGAGGAAGCCATCCATTTGCCTCCCGCTCCGGACATGATTGGAGAAGGTTGAGGGGAAGGATGTATACTTGGGCGTTGGAGCTTGAGTGCGCAAGAATGGATGGGCAAGGAGGAAGAAGGCGTGGGTAGAAAAAAGTTAAACATTGTCCCTTTATAAGGGCAGCCGAAACTATGCGCCCCCACTAGCCTGGTAAAACACGCTTATCCCCCAAGCACCGTAATCGATGGCGCGGTTCGGTTACCCACGCCCGTATTGATGAGAATCCCGTAATAAGGGGGACACGATCTCTGCTTTGACAAGACGTGTCAAAAACTGCCTCGCGTTATGTGCGGGGCTAGTTAAAGGAAACAGTTCGAATAATTACCGGGCCATGGCATAATGTCATGTTGCCAAAACAAGTCAGTAGATTAGATTTGTGGAAATATTATTCTCTCTATGGTGGTATGTGGAACTTATTTTGCAGGGTCGGACACTATCCTTGTATTCAAATTCTTCCGTGGTGTGTTCAGAGGAGGAACCCGCCTTGCAATGCCGAAGACAATACTGCATGCCGGACTCATCGTCATTGAAGCCTGGTCCAGGGGCTACTAAGGGAGTCCTGGATTAGGGGGTCTCCGGACAGCCGGACTATATCCTTTGGTCGGACGGTTAGACTATGAAGATACAAGATTGAAGACTTCATCTCGTGTCCGGATGGGACTCTACTTGGCGTGGAAGGCAAGCTAGGCAATACGGATATGTATATCTCCTCCTTTGTAACCGACCTTGTGTAACCCTAGCCCCCTCCGGTGTCTATATAAACCGGAGGGTTTTAGTCCGTAGGACAACATACAATCATACCATAGGCTAGCTTCTAGGGTTTAGCCTCTCCAATCTCGTGGTAGATCAACTCTTGTAATACTCATATCATCAAGAATAAATCAAGCAGGACGTAGGGTTTTACCTCCATCAAGAGGGTCCGAACCTGGGTAAAACATCATGTTCCCTGCCTCCTGTTACCTTCCGCCTTAGACACATAGTTCGGGACCCGAGATCCGCCGGTTTTGACACCGACAATGTGTATTACCGAGAGGGCCCAGAGATACCTCTCCGATACTCGGAGTGACAAATCCTAATCTCGATCTATGCCAACCCAACAAACACCTTCGGAGATACCTGTAGAGCATCTTTATAATCACCCAGCTACATTATGACGTTTGATAGCACACAAGGTATTCCTCCGGTATCCGGGAGTTGCATAATCTGATAGTCGAAGGAATATGTATTTGACATGAAGAAAGCAATAGCAATAAAACTTAACGATCATTATGCTAAGCTAACAGATGGGTCTTGTCCATCACATCATTCTCCTAATGATGTGATCCCGTTCATCAAATGACAACACATGTCTATGGCTAGGAAACTTAACCATCTTTGATTAACAAGCTAGTCTAGTAGAGGCTTACTAGGGACACTGTGTTTTGTCTATGTATCCACACATGTATCAAGTTTCTGGTTAATACAATTCTAGCATGAATAATAAAAATTTACCATGATATAAGGAAATATAAAATAACAACTTTATTATTGCCTCTAGGGCGTATTTCCTTCAATGTGTACACGCTCTTGGCCGCGAACATGAGGTGAGGTTCATCCAGTTGCCGCATCCAGGACCCGTGCCAGGATACAGGACGTGTTCTGTTGGCATCCTGCTTCATCTTTTCGTAGTATGGATCGATCATGGCTGAGGCGAGTTCATCCAGGGAGTCCTTCTTCGTGCTACCGCAGACCCTGTGGTGCTCACGGATTTCGACAAGGTTCTTGCAGGCCAAGCCCGTAACCCTGAGCGCTTTCACATCGTCGGTGGTTTCCACCGTAGCAAACTTGTATTCGGTGATGTTGACAAACCTGGTGAAACGGTCTTAAGGCTCTGTGGCCATGCAGTAGTGGTAGATGAGGACATGATGGCGCATGCACAACTGGGAGACGGCAACCTTCTGATCTATGTTGGGATGACCGGCGGTGTATTGGAGATCGATGCCGACCACCTTGTAATTATCTCGAGCAAGAAACTGCTCAACGGTGTTGATGTAGTCGTCCACCACGGCAGGGTCGATGGTGTACACCACCGAGAGATCTGTCTCCCTCGCGTGGGTCTCCACTTTATGCTTGCCGAACTCCATTGGAGCGCGGCTAGACATCCCCTCTCTATGTGTCATCGTGGGTCTGCTTGTTGTGTTGTGGGGCGTGATCGAAAGGTTGAAGAGACTAAGGTTATAACGGCTGCTAGAATTAAAGGGGAAGCCAGACGGCCTAGAATATCGGCACGCCCGGATGGCGGTTCTAATTTGCAGCGCGTAACTCCGTCGTGCCGCACGTAACTACATTGCGTGGTGACGCGCATGGCGCAGTCGCATGCATATGGGGCCCCCGACGTGATCGTGTGCAGGCCCAACTGCTGGTAGAGAGCGCGCGGAGGGACGCGAGAAGAGCGGTCCGCGGTCACCTCAACGGTGAGCAACCATATATATGCATATAGTAGTTGAACACGCAAGGAAAAGCTGTCGACAAGCCGAGCGTGCCGACAGACGTGAGCAGAGCGCGCCGCGGTGCCTAACGGCGAGCACAACATGTTGCAGCGCCTAACGGCGAGCAGAGCTTGCTGAGGGACGCGAGCATATGCCAGCACAATGATACGTGGCAAATAAGACGACTGTGTGAGCGATGTCGGAGACATCAAGCACGAATCAGATTAGAGTTGCGTGTGCGATACGTGGCATACAGTTGATCCACCCGAGCTGTTTGTGATGGAATAAGTCGTGTGTGTTGTGGGCAAACGCTTGCTGGTATATAACCGTTTGTGATTGATGAATTCATCGCCGATGGGTTCCCTAGTGTGGTCCGTGTGTGATGTGATATGCTCTGTCTTCACAACATCTATGCTCCGTGTACAGAAGAACATATATATACTTATAACAGGACATGATTGCAAAACAAATTAAACATCCAATTACGCTATATAACAAATGCCATAAACATTGCAAGGGTCAAATTCAAGGATTACAAGGTTCAAACTATTCAAACACATAAAATTCATCTTCTTCGGAATCTTTTTCATGAATTATTTCCGCAAAAGAATCAGCAACCGAGAAGTCATATAGCGGCTCAATACAATGACTTCTGAATAATCTGTCATATGAAGTTACAAACTGAAATTCAGCTTGTGCAGAGCCTTTTCCATTTAGCTGTAGACGCCCGCGCTCTTTAGCAATCCATTCACTTCTGCACAGTAAATATAGGGCAAACCTCATTACCTTGAGCAACCTTGCTTTCTCAACAAAGAACCTGGCAAATTTAATTTCTGGTGTGGTGCCTCGGTACTTGTTAAAGTAATTTCTATGAGATGAAGATGAAGGCATTACATGGGATCGGTATATTCCCCAACATTTTCTACTTTCAGGCCTGCTAGTATCTGCAAACGAAGACAACATATTAGAGCATAGCTGCAGATTTGAACACTTCGGGCCTCTTTGATTTGCAGGATTTCTAAAATACATGAAAAGAGTGAAATGCCACCTTCAATCTTTCATGATAAACTTTTATCACGAAAGCATGTCGGGCGAAGGAATAAAACATGCAGAACACTAGCATCTCCAGTAAAAATGTATTGAAATCCTCCAAATTTCCTTTAGAAATCATTCTGCATTTGTCATTGTAATCATGGGTAAAAGTAACAAAAAATTTGAGCTCCGTTGTGGTTAACAATTAACAGGAAAGCAGCATCACCTCGATGTATAGCTTCTCCGTGCAAGGAAAGCATCTAAGGAATCTAACAATTTCATCCAGATCGGGTCCGACGGATTGTAGTGCCAAAATCTTCATTGTGCGTAGAGGCCGGGTCAAGCTTGTGGGAATCATTTTCTGGATGATAGGCGAACATATAGATCAACAACAATTAGCTAAAATGTGTTGTTGAAAGCGCTAGTGATCGACTAGAGGGGGGGTGAGGCGATTTTTATGGAAGTCTTCAAAACATGGAAGTTTTGAAGACAATCGATAGAAATTAACCTATTAACATGCAGGTGAAAGTAGACTACACTAAGCAAGCCATAGTCAAGTATTCAATGAAGTGAAGGCACAAAGACTAATAGCAGCTAGGCAGTATGGATCAGGATGGAAGACAGTATGAAGCCAATCAGAACAAGCAGTCACACAGTGAAGACAAATAGATAATGCAAACATGAACTGACTTCACAAGGACCAACTGTAAACAAAGAGATGGGAAGGATAGAACCAGTTGCTCGTTGAAGACAATGATTTGGTGGACCAGTTCCAGTTGCTGTGACAACTGTACGTCTGGTTAGGGAGGCTGAGATTTAACTCAGAAGACCGTGTCTTCACCTTATTCCCCTTGAGCTAAGGACACCCAGTCCTCGCCCAATCACTCTGGTAAGTCTTCAAGGGAGACTTCCAAACCTTCACAGACTTCGTTCACCGGCGATCCATAATGACTCTTGGATGCTCAGAACACGACGCCTAACCGGCTGGAGGATTCACGGTCCTCAAGTGTAACAAGTCTCCAGATCACACAGACAGGAAGACTTCAGTGATGCCTAACACTCTTTGGCTCTGGGTGTTTAGGGCTTTGTCCTCGCAAGGATTTCTCTCTCAAAGGCTTCGAGGTGGGTTGCTCTCAAACGACAAAAGTCGTGCACTAACTTTGAGCAGCCAACCAATTTATGGTGTAGGGGGTGGGCTATTTATAGCCACTAGGCAACCCAACCTGATTTGTCTGAAATGACCCTGGGTCACTAAGGAACTGACACGTGTTCCAATGGTCAGATTTCAAACACACGCGACAACTTTACTTGGGCTACAAGTAAAGCTGACTCATCCAGCTCTGGATAAGATTTGCTCTCATTGTCTTCGCTTGAAGACATAGGATTTTGGTTAAGCATCACTTCAGTCACTCTGACTTTGTTCACTGGGACCCCACTTAATAGTACGATGGTTCCTATGACTCAACAAAGAAGAAAAGGAAACAACGAAACAACTAAGTCTTCGCGCTCCACAGTCTTCGCTCAATGTCTTCTCTTGTCATTGTCTTCAATGTGAATATCTTCACATACCACCTTTGTCTTCAATGTCTTCATACAGTTTTAGGGGTCATCTCCGGTAGGAAAACCGAATCAATGAGGGACTACTACCTGTGTTATCCTGCAATTCTCACAAACACATTAGTCCCTCAACCAGGTTTGTCGACAATACTCCAAAACCAACTAGGGGTGGCACTAGATGCACTTACAATCTCCCCCTTTTTGGTGATTGATGACAAATTGGTTGAAGTTTTCAACGGGGATAAAAGTATGTGAAATTGTAAAGGATTTAGACATTGTCTTCGTAAGTAGCAGAAATGCTCCCCCCTGAAGATGTGCATATAAATATTTTGCTTTTGAATGCAAATGCATATGGCAGGTTGTACTTGCGGAGCTCCTCTTCTACATATGAAGACAATTCATCATGCATGAAAGGATATAACAAAGATAATGACACGCATAATGAAAAAATGGATGTCTGCAAAATGACTTAGTGCGGAATTTATCGTCGCACATGCGGAATTTATCATCGCATCACATAGTGTCGAAAAAGGTAGCAGACGACCATCAAGTTTAAATGTTACAACTCAAAACGAACCAAATGTTTCAAAAGCGAGAGTTGTAAGCACTTGGCAAATGTAGCAAAAGTAAAGCAACCACCCATATGGACCCGCTTGAAGACTATCAACTCATATGCTTCTCCCCCTTTTGTCAGTAATGACTAAAAAGGTTTGAAGACATAGAGCTCCTACTCGTTCCCATGAGGAGTAGGTGAAGCAGCAGGGTCGTCGTTGAGGTTCGGTGGTGCAGAAGAACTTGGTGCAGTGTCGACACGCGCTGAAGTTGGAGGTGGTGAAGTAGCATCATCTTGATCATCTATGACTCTGGCATTGATTGTTGCAGCTGAGGAAGAATAGTGAGAGTCTTCAAGTGAGGGAGTCCGACGCAAGTGAGCATTCCTTGGAGGAGTTGAGTCAAACTTGAATCTCTCTGTGAAGCCATCGTCTTGAAGATCAGCTTCAACACTGAGCAATGTCAAACTCTTCCAAGACCTCCGACAGGTTTCATGTGTAACAAAGGCATTCTTGGTGGCAAGATTGTGAATGCGATTGACGTCCACCAAGAGGCTTTGCATCTGACGCTTAAGCCAGCCATGATGCTTATCCTGTTTCTGATGTAGAGCGACGAGAAGCTCTCGGTCATTGAGAACACGAGATCGCTTCTGAGGCCTTTGGGCAATGGTACTTGCAGTGGCGTCAGTTTGGGTGCGAGGGGCACGTGTATTGCCAGCCAGGGGGTAGACACGAGAAACGGCTTGAACTCCTTCAATGGGCTGGGTGAAGCTTTGACGATCGACATTGTGAAGATAAATTGGCTCCTTTGCAGGCTCTGGGTAAATAGCTTCAACAGACAGATCAACCTCTGGCAAGAATACGAGATGATTGCGCGCAGATGGCTGATAGTTGAAAGCAGAGTGAAGCTTGATGAGGCGCATTACCCATGGAGCATAGAACTTTAGACCAAAGATGTCGGAGCCAGATGCAGCCAACTGCCTGATGAAGAAGTCTTGAGCATTGAAGCTGATGCCATTGAAGATATAGAAAGCCAAAGTCTTCATTGCTCCTTCAAGCTTCGCTACAGATGAATGTCCTTTGACAGACCATAGAGTTTTCCTGATGATATGATAGATGGTGCGGGGCAGATACTCTAGGTCTTCAATAAAGAATTCCGTTGGGTATTCAGCATTGTGTGGCAGAGGCTTCATCATGCTCAGCATTTGGCTCATGTTAGGCTCTGGCTTCTGGAAAATACTCTCCAAAGCATTCTAGTGTTGCTGACAACCTGGTTCATAGTATTCGCCAGGAGTGGGCAGGGCTGTAAGCTCAATGATGTCTTGGACTTTAGCTTCATGATGTACATCGCCCGTCATCCACTCAAGGATCCAAGTCTTCGGATCCCTGTTGTATCCACGAATGTGGAGTGTAGCATAAAATTGAAGCAGAAGTTCCTCATTCCAATGTTCCTTGTCAGTCACAAAGTTGAGCAGACCCGCATCACGGAAGCAGTCAAGAGCTTCTTCAAGGCAAGGCAATCCAGCAA
This sequence comes from Triticum urartu, assembly GCF_056163025.1. Taxonomy (NCBI): domain Eukaryota; kingdom Viridiplantae; phylum Streptophyta; class Magnoliopsida; order Poales; family Poaceae; genus Triticum; species Triticum urartu. The sequence continues at coordinate 477,176,299 of NC_141879.1, forward strand.
TGGCTTCACAGTCAAGACGCATATGTGGAAAGATGTGCCCCTGATTGTACAAGATGCAACAATAGTAGCTGCGCTGCTGATAACTCCAGAATCGATCTAAGGAGATTCTTGGCCTTGTGTAGGGGTTCTTGTCACTGTCAAAGAATGTGTTGTGTGCCTTGAATCCATTCAGATTAAACGATCCTGGTGACATTGCAGTACCTGGAAACCGTGGTAGCTTTGGCTTTGGCTTCTGGACCTGAGGCCTGTGTTCCACATGATAGTCAAATTGAGGTCCGGGAGCAGGCAGAGGAACCAGAATTGGTCAGCAGACGGTAACAAGCTGTCCACGATCATATGCTTGCTCGATGGTGTGTGGCCTTGGAGGAGGTACATGAGCAGAGGCATTGGCTTCAGGCAGCAGATTTGCTTCGGGTGCTGCATTGGCTTCAGGTGCATTCACTTCTGGCACCACATTAGCTTCAACCATGACAACGTCATTGGCTTCAGTGTTGATGTTGGTGGCCACCTCAGTATTGATAACCTCCACTTCAGGAGCTGGAGGGTCGGACACGTTCTCCTCGAGAGCAACTTCAGGGTTGGACGGGGGTGTAGCAACTCTTTCTTCATCTCTTGGTTCTTCTTCTTGGTCATCGGCTGATGCAGCCGGAATATCTTCAGCCATTTTGGCTTCAGATTCAGGGATGTTCACAGTAGGAGAGGCTTCAGGAAAGACTTCGCGTGAAACGGATTGACGCTCTTCTCCTTCTGGAACACTTGACAAAGTGACCTATGGCCTTGGTCCTTTGCGAAGCCTGCGAAACGCTGGCGACGCCTGTGGAGATGGAGTTGGTTGGGCCTCAAGGTCTTCATTGTCAATCACCGGAGTGGTGACCTGGGTTGGGGGAGTAACTGGTGTTTCTTCATCACGAGGGGATTCTTGAGGGCGATTAGCCCATGAGTCATCCTGAGCAATTGGCGTCAATGGACGACCAATGCTGATGAGTTTGCTGTTCGTGAGAGCAGGCGATGATACCAAATTGTGCTCGATCTGAGGAAGGACTTCATCATCTTCAACATTGTCTTGATGACCAATGTCTTCAGCTGTGGTGGGGTTAACAGCTGGAATGCCTTCAACTACTGGAGCCTCTGTGGAAGCAGGCTCATGAACTACCAAACGACGTTCTTGGTGTGCAGAGGGAGGACAAGCAACATAAATTGGTTTGACAACAAGGGGCTCTGTGGAAGCAGCCCGGTCTCTCTTCTTTGTCTTTCTCTTCTTGGTTGGCGGAGCGTCGTCAGTGGTGTGCTTGGTCTTGCACTTGCGGGCTTCAACTTCAGCTGCCCTTGTTTTCTTGAGTTCTAAAGCCATTGTGGGGACCATAGGCTTCGAGCCTGTCATACTAGCCGGGAAGACAATGCGAGATTCTTCCTGCCTTGATGCTTCTGGTTGGGCCACAGCAGGCTTCTTCTTCTTCTTGGCAGCCATTCTGGGGTCGATGCCTGGTCGCCACAAAGCCTTGCGCTTTTCAGCTTCATTGTAGCCTTGAACACATTTGGCAGCAAGATTCTTCATGCGCTCACGAGAACCTTTTGCTTCTTCTCGTTTCTTGTGGAACGCCTCCTTGAGCTCATGCATCATGACCTTGAAGTTTTGAATGTCTTCAACATTGAGCTTGGCCATGTGCTTCTTGAACTGAGCCTTTTCATAATCAATCTTGTGCTTCAGCTCAACAATCTTCTGTGCAAGAGCCAGCTCAGGAGCAATGGCTCCATGGAAAGAGACGCTGAGGCCAATTGGGAGTTGAAGATCATCAAAACTGAGATCTGGGCTGTCAAACCACTCATCAATAAACTTGTACAGGATCTCCACATCAAAGAGGGGAAGATCATTGAAGATTTCCGCCTCTTGCTTGCTTTTTATCAATTTCTCAAGAGCATCATCGCCAAGATCGTCGTCGCTAGACAGATCAATGGCGTCATTCTCGTTTCTCAAAACAGCAGCATGGGTTAGAACATGACTAGAGGAGTGCACGGGCTTCTTCTTTTTCTTCTCAGTCTTGGAGATGCGAGAGAGATCTTCAGACTGCACACTTGGTGCAGGAGGAGCAGTGGCCAGAGGCTTCGCGCGTGACACTTTTGGTGGAGTGGAAAGCTTCGAAGCCTTAGGATTCTTCTACTTCTTTGGCTTTGATGGTGCAGGCGCTTCGTCAGAGTCAACGTCGTCTGCAGAGTGATCCACGGCTGCCCCTTGAACCTGAATGTGTGTGATGAGACCTTCTAAATTGTAGAATGGCCCAACAAGATTGGGTTAAGCTTCTTGTGCCATCGGCACGTGGCGCAGAGGGGCCCGGGTTGAAGTCTAATCCCCAAGACTTCTTGTTTTCCCTGGCTGAGTTCTTTGCAAACTGATAGTTGCGCTTGAACAGATTGTCATCTTGACACCATAGTAATGATGATGGGTCGGCATCAGTAGGCTGTGGCCCTCGGACCATGCAAGGGTAGAATCCTTGAGCAATGGCTTCAGTTTTGGTCTTGGGTTGAAGATTTTTATAGAGAATATCTCCCCAAGGACGCGTGATAGCATTCTTTTCAGCATACTCCTTGGTGACGAATCTGTACTTGAACCATTACTCGGCCCAGTATCTTCGAATCCATTGGATTCGTGTCTTGCCCTGACCATAGCTTTCTTCGGGGTCAGTTTTGTATAGTTCATAGAGATTTTCGGGCAGATCCATTAATGTACCCCCACAGCGCTGTCTGCCACCCTTCCTTGCTGATTTCTCTGTTGCCATGAAGTTTAGACTGAAAGGCTTCAACACTGTCAAAGTTTTCCATCTGCTGGTCAGACAGGAACTGGCTTCAGGAGAATTTATATGATGCTGTAAGAACTCTGCAAATGAATGCAGACTATGAGAACCAAGGGATTATCACACATACATGTACCCGTGACAGCATTAGAGATGCGAGGGAAGGGGAAGAGGTCATATGCATTCTTAGAAGATTTTGAAGATAAATCAGTTTAGAAGACATTGACCTCATAGTGCGAAGACATTCACTCATTTGTAGAGAGTTGGTTCCAGATTTGTACGAATCCACGAATAAGTATAAGTGAGGAATCTAACTACTTAGTGAAGCATAAGTGAACATACTAGGCATGCTATGAGATGCAGAACAGGATAGATCCAACTTTGTAGGAACATAAACCACTTGTGGTTGAAAAGGATGAATATATCAGATAAAAAAGGACTGTAAAAAGAGTTTTTATTTACCACTCAAGGAACTGCTAGACGGAGTAGGAGATGAGGCCGAGCAGTTCGATCTTCCGTGCCCTAATTTGGTGACAGAGGACACCTACGGCGACGGCGGAGAAGACGATGTCCGCGGCCGGCGTGATGACGATGTCGGTGAGGTCGTGGCAGCTAAGCGCTTCGTCGCCGGCGTCGTCGATGGCTAGCGGTGACGCTATGGTTTGTGCGAGGAAGAGAAGTGGAAGAAGAGATAATGACTGGGGTGTGGTGAGTATTTATAAGGACAGGGATAGCGCAGTGTTATTACACAGGTGCCCCTGGCGGTTCACATCTGAAGGACACGTGGCGATCATGCAACACATCGGAGGTTGTTCCACGTTCCCACGTACGCCTGGATTGTCGGGTGGTCGTTCCCGCTTCTCTGGGTTTCAGGCAAAAAGGATTGAGCATTAAAACAGATTTAATGATTGTCTCTGTATCTTCTGCTGACAAGGACACAACGAAGATATTCGACAGTTTCAATAGAATGCATATGATTTGGATAGATAGATTTGAGACGGGAGCATAGAAAGGTTAGGGTACGATCACATTCACTTAGTTCAAAAGATTTAACGAGAAGACATAGCTATAAGTGAATGCTGTAGAGGACAGAACACAATCATATGAATATATCCGAATAAGACCAATTCAATATAGTGAAGATAAACATGAAACCATGTTAATATTGAAGACAAACCAAATGCGAAGACTTTGCAAATGTAACGCCAACAGAAAATAATCCAAACAAAAGTTTGGTGGTGGCGTTACCCACCGTATAGGAAGTATTAGACCCAGACACGGCGCACAATTATCGTGGCGCTCCGAAGTCAAATTCCCCGTTAATGTATTCACACTTAGAGTGTAAGTCTTCATTAGTTGAAGATATACATTGCTTCGTGTGTTGCACACCTAAGACATCAACATGCATAAGTGTTAGGATGTGTGCATGATCACAGAACATTTGAGGATTCCAAGATATTTAGCTCACACCGCAACTTGCAAAACCTTTTCTCATCCAAGGGCTTCGTGAAGATATCTGCCAGTTGCTCTTCAGTGTTGACGTGAATGATATCAATATCTTCCGTCATGACATGATCTTTGAGAAAGTGATGACGGATCTGAATGTGCTTTGTATTCGAGTGTTGAACTGGGTTGTTGGCGATCTTGATGGCGCTTTCATTGTCGCAGTAGAGTGGCACTTGCTTCAGATGAATGCCATAGTCTTTGAGTGTTTGCTTCATCCATAGAAGCTGAGCGCAGCAAGATCCAGCAGCAATGTATTCAGATTCAGCAGTGGAGAGAGATACACAGTTCTGCTTCTTTGAAGACCAACACACAAGTGATCGTCCCAGAAAGTGACATGTGCCTGATGTAGACTTGCGATCCACCTTGTCACCAGCATAATCAGCATCCGAGAATCCAACTAGATCAAACTCTGAGCCCTTTGGATACCATAATCCTAGTGTTGGGGTGTAAGCCAAATATCGAAGAATTCGCTTCACAGCTAAGTGATGCGATTCCTTTGGTGCCGCTTGGAATCGGGCACACATGCAAACGCTAAGCATGATATTTGGCCTAGATGCACATAAATAAAGCAAAGAACCAATCATGGAGTGGTATACCTTTTGATCGAACTCTTTACCATTGGCGTCAGAATCCGGATGACTCTTGGTAGGCATTGGCATCGTATAACCTTTGCAGTCTTGCATTCCAAACTTCTTCAGGCAATCTTTGAGGTATTTCTCTTGAGATATGAAGATGACGTTGTGTTGCTGCCGTATTTGAAGACCAAGGAAGAAATTCAGCTCACCCATCATGGACATCTGATATTGCTCTTGCATCATGTATCCAAACTCATCACTGTATTTTTGATTAGTGCAGCCGAAGATAATGTCATCCACATATATTTGGCACACAAACAGGTCACCATCATATGTCTTCATGAAGAGAGTGGGATCTAGGGAACCAGGTTTGAAGCCTTTGCTCTTCAGGAAGTCTTTGAGAGTGTCATAGCAAGCACGAGGGGCTTGTTTGAGGCCATACAGTGCCTTGTTGAGCTTGTAAACCATGTTAGGATGTTTTGGATCTTCAAAACCAGGCGGTTGTGCAACATACACTTCTTCTTCAATCTTGCCATTGAGAAAGGCGCTGTTCACATCCATTTGATACAGAAGGATGTTATGATGATTTGCATAGGCTAGCAATATGCGTATAGCTTCAAGCCTAGCCACAGGAGCAAATGTTTCATCGAAGTCAATTCCTTCAACTTGAGTGTATCCTTGAGCAATGAGACGAGCCTTGTTTCTGACAACTTGACCATGCTCATCTTGCTTGTTGCGATATATCCATTTAGTGCCTATGATATTGTGTTTATGAGGATCAGGACGCTTGACCAGTTCCCATACATTATTCAGCTCGAACTATTGAAGCTCTTCTTGCATAGCTTGAATCCATTCAGGTTCCATGAAGGCTTCATCAACTTTCTTGGGTTCAGATATTGAGACAAATACAAAGTGCCCACAGAAATTTGCTAGTTGTGTTTCCCTTGAACGAGTGATTGGACCAGGTGCATTGATGCTATCAATTATCTTCTCAATCTGTACTTCATTTGCAACACGAGGATGAACTGGACGAAGATTTTGCTCTTGCTGGTCATTGTCATCGTTTGAAGGATTGTCTTCAGGCTGAGCATTGTCTTCAGGTTGATTAGGTGCAGAGATGATAAGTTCCTCTTCAGGTTGTACTATAGATGGTATGTGTCGGGTGGTAGGTGCGACATATGCCAACGGGTGGCTTATCATTATGGGAGCCAGTAAGACATCGCCGGTGCCTGGAAACGGGATAAGGAGAAGACATGAACGCCGGCGGATCTTACCCAGCTTCGGGGCTCTCCGTGGAGATAACACCCCTACTGCTGCTCTGCGGGGTCTTCGCATGATCACTAGATGAACAAGTAGCTACACAATGCTCCTTGAGCTATTTGGTGGGAGGAGGAAGAAGGGCACGTCTAGCCTGCTTCCTCTCCTTGTGTGGTGTCTAAGACTAGCAGGGGGTCGAACCCTTTGCATGGGTACCCCGGGGGGTTTATATAGGCCCACCCCCCGGGGGTACAATGGTAATTCGACTGGGCGCGGGGCCCAGCCGTCTGTGACTGCGCTCGCCGGCTTCTGCGCCGGCTGCTGGGGCCCGCCGACTGGTGGGTCCCGCCGGCTGCCGGCCCCTTGGTCGACAGGTAGGCCCCACTGTCCAGGGCCTGGTCGGTGGCTGGTTACTGTGGCTTCATCTTGGTGACGTGGGCTTCGTCGTGGTTGGCGCGGCTACAGTGCCGCCGCCCGTCGAGCGATCGCTGTAGCCTCACCGTGTCTTGTCTCCTTAATGGGGCGTCTCCTTCGAGGGAGGCGGCAAGCCGGCTGCGGGGAGCCGGCTCTGTCTTGGGCCGACTGGTTGGAGGCGTGGCCGCCTTCGGGCGTCTCACTGCCCGAAGGGGCCCACCGTCTGTGGGCCGCGCTGGCGGCCCGTCGTGGGTGACATCAGGGTCAACATGGCAATAGTGCCGCGCCGGACGGGTCATGGCTACTCCGTACGGCGCACTGTGCCAGGCGTGCTCCTGGATACGGGGGTGGCAGGCTTCACTGTAGCCACGCCCCGTTGCACTGCCATTAGGTGGGTGCAAACTTTGAGGGTACGGTCTCGACCGCTTTATGGGAGCCGGCTTCTTGGAGTCGGCCTTCCCCTGGCCGGCTTCCCGAAGTCGGCCCTCCCGTGGCTTCCTTCATGAGGGCTAAAGTCGGACCGCCTTCCGAAAGCCGGCCTGGGTGGCAACCAGCAAGGGGAAGGCGGCTCCATGTCTTGGATTCTTGAGAGCCGGACGGGCTCGTGATTTTTTCAGAAGGGCCAGGGGAAGCCGGCTAGGCTACCCATGGCTATTTACTCCGACACTAGTCCCCGAAGCTGATCGAGCTTCAAGGCGGACAAAGGGATGAGAAGCTTGGTCAGCTTCCTATCCTGAAGAGCCGGCTTTGCTGATGTATGCCGATTTAGGGGAGCCTTGCGTCTTGCAGGCAGGAAAGTGGTCGACCCGCGTGCTGACCGCGGGCCCTCCCGCGGGCCACGTGGCAGCGAGACCCTGCTGTCGCACGCGCGCGACGGGACGCCGCTGCAGGCCCGGGCCCGCCACTCCTAGGCCTCGGCCCGAATGCTGATCTTCTGCGGCCCAGGTGGACCGCTCGCCTTCCCGTGGCGATTTTATTTCGCCATTAGGGCGCAACAAGCGCAGGACGTGGGGGAGTGGGCACGATCGATCCCCACGTTTCCCCACGCCGCGTCTCCTCGGCTCCGCCATGCGAGCCTATAAGTAGGGGGAGGAGGGGGAGCGACAGAGGTTCGCACGCTTCCTCTCGCTCCGCCCCTCTCGTCCTCGTTTCTTCTTCTCGTTGCCGCCGCAGCCTCCCGTCTCAGCGCCGCCGCGCCTCCCCATCGTCTCACTCCCATGGCGCTATCAAGCTCGTGGGACGGCTCCAACGTCCATGAGGACCACGTTGAATTCCTCCGCCAGACTCGGCGCCTGCCCGACGCCAACCTCGTGCGGGTCCGCCTGGCGCCGAAGACGGAGATTTCACCGGCGCCGGAGGAGGGCGAGCGGGTCGTCTTCCGCTCGCACTTCCTGCGCGGCTTCAGCCTTCCGGCGAGCGGATTTCTGTGCTCCTTCCTCGAGTTTTACAACCTTGAGCCGCATCACCTCACGCCCAACACGGTGATGCTGCTGTCGGCCTTCGTCTCCCTCTGCGAAGGTTTCTTGGGGCTGCTCCCCACGCTGGAGCTCTGGGGGGAGTTCTTCCAGAGCAAGCTCGGCACCGTCGTCGCAGGCGTGCCCGCCCCCTGCGGGGCCTTCATCGCCACGAGGAGGGCGAGCGAGAACAACCCATTCCCGCCAATCCCCCTGATCCAGTCAGTGAAGATCTGGCAGAAATCATATTTCTACGTGAAGAACGTCGCCGAGCAAGGCGATCACGTCAACCTGCCGGCTTACGTAGCCGGCCCGCCCGCTGGGAGGCAGCCCTCATGGAGTTTCCGGTCCCGGTCACTGTCTCAGGCCGGGAACGCCGCCGTCTCTCGGCTTTGGGTGCTGATCCAGTCGGAAAACCTGAACGGGGCCGACTTGGTGGCCGCCTTCGTGGAGCGCCGGATATCTCCTCTCCAAAGCCGGCCCCACATGATGTGCTAGATGAGCGGCCGCTTCGACCCAAGCTGGCTGAGCACCAGGGAGATGCCTCATGCGGAGGTATCGTATATGGTAAATTACATCTCAAATTGCAAGCTTGCCGAAGACTGGCGATACGGCAAGGCGCCGTATTCTCGCGCCAACCCTCCGCCCGTGGTAAGTTTTCTTTTCTTCCTTCTTTTCGTTGGTAGCCGGCTTTATGACGGCCGGCTTCTGATCAGTCGGTTCTTCTTAGCAGACCCCCCTTCTCCCGCCGACAACCGGGTCAGCGGGGATAGAACGCCAGTATGCCCCCGACCGCACGGCGGACGACGTCGACGATCCGGACTTGGGGGCGGCCGCCATGGAAGACGCCGTCATGGGGGACGACGCCGAGCCCGGGGGCTCAAGGCTCACCGCGAGCTTCGAGGACTGGCCGGACGATGCTGAAGCCGAAGTCGCCCCGCGTCGCTAGCCGGCGGCCGATCATCAGGGCGCGGGCTCGTCCATCGCGCCGGCTGCCGGTGGTGGTGCATAGAAGCGCCGGGCCGCTTCAGGCCTCTTCGGCAGTCGGCCGAAGAAGTCCAAAGCCTCCACCGCGGCGACCAAGCGAGACGAGGCGGCCGCGAAAGCGGCCCGCTTCCACAAGGCGGTGAAGCAGCCTCAGGCGGTCTCAGCGTAAGTCGTCAATTGCCTTGTCGCATGCTCGTCATCATTCTCTTCTTGTTCGAGCATTCTTCTTAATTTCTTCCGCTTGCTGGGCAGGGCGCCGCTTTCCCTTGAGCGTGGTCTGGGCGGCTCCGTAGTTGGGGCGACTGGAGGTTCTTCAAGCTCCCGCCGCGTGGACCCCCACGCCGACCTCACGGAGGCCACAGAGCGGAACGCCCGTGAAGCGCGGGAGGAGCGCGAGGCGGCGGAGAAAGCGGCCGTCCAGGCGGCGAGGGAGCAGGCCGATGCGGCAGCCAAGGCCCAGACGGAGGCGGCGACCGCGGAGTCGGAGGTGGAGGGTTCGCGCAACCAGCCTCCGCTGCTCGCCATTCCCCTCCGAGCCGTGGCCCCCGACACCCCATTGCCCTTGGCGGAGGAGATCGTCCAAGACCCGCCGCTGATGGAAAGGGGGGAGGACCCCGTGGCCTTTGCGAGGAAAGCGCCGCCAGCAGCGCCAATCAGAGCGGGCCAAGGCGGCCAATCGTCAGCGGCGCCAGAGAGGCCGACCGGGGGTGAGCCGGAGAACAGAGCCGGCCTCGAGGTGCAGCTGGCGTCGGGCCGACGCGCAGGGGGAGGCGCCGCTCCGCCGGAGTTGCGCCGAGTCGCGGGCGCAGGCCAGTCGGCGGAAGATCTGGAAGCGGCCAGCACTGCCACGTCCGAGTGGACTCCCAGCGGGGGGACTGGTGAGCTGAATGTGGCAGCTCAAGGGGTCCGGAGCCGGCTGCAAGCTCAGGCCGCCCTGGTGCAACAGTTCACCCAGGAGTTCTTGTCGACGCGAGCCACCATCCGGGTGAGTCCTTCGTTCTTGGCTGCTTTGTTCTCTTAATTTCTTCCGTGGGGGCGCGTCAGCGCACCCACTGGGTGTAGTCCCCAAGATTCGGGCCGACTGCTGCGCAGTCGGGTCGGATCTTTCTTGACGGCTACCTTATTTTTGCCTCTTGTCTGAATTTCCAGGAATATCACAACCTCCGTGCCGCCGCCTTCAACTCCCAGGCTCGGGAGTTGAGCCGGAGGACCGACGACCTGGCCGACAGCCGAAGTAAGTACTCGATCTTGTCTGTCTCCTGTGGGGGCGCGTCAGCGCACCCACTGGGTGTAGTCCCCGAGATTCGGGCCGACTGCTGAGCAGTCGGGTCGGATCTTTCTTGACGACTCTTTCCTTATTGGTTTTTCTTTTTCTTTGTCTTCAGGGGCCAACGCCGACTTGAGGAAGGAGCTCGGCAAAGCGAAGGCCGCCCTTCATACCAAGGACGCCGAGTACGCTGCCTTGGTCCAGGAGCGTGATCGCCTGGCCAAGAAGATGGCCGACCAGGAGAAGAGCCACAGGGCGGCCCTGCAGGCGGCGCAGGATAGCGAAGCCGCCCTGAAGGCAGAGTATGAGACCGAGGCGGCGAGCTGGGCTGAGACCCGGCGAGCCCTGGATGAAGGCTTCGGCCGGATCGAGGATTTGATCGACGGTAAGCCGCCTTCCTCGCCCCTCTCCTGCCCCTTGCCGCCTGGGTTTTTGGCTTAACTTGAGCTGCTGCTTGTTTTTTGGTGCAGACTACTTCCCCGGCTACTCCGCCTTCGCCGCCCAAAGCATTGAGGCCCATCGCGAGGCGCGCCGTCAGGCGGGGGCCAACATCGCGCCGGATGCGAACCGGACGCTTGAGGAGCAGCTCTTGGCTGTCCAGGCGCGGTTGCAGCCGGCTCATCAGATGCTTCGCCGGCTCCAACGTGCCGGGGCACAAGTGTTGGCCGCCGTCTGGCCCGGCGAGACAATCCCCCGCACCCCAAGCCGAACTGCCGACTGGCTAGAGGTCGCAGTCGGTCGCTTTGAGGCTTGGAAGGCGTCGGCGGCCCGCCTCGGAGCCGGGCGGGCGTTGGAGTTCATTCGGGCTTGGTACCCAGGGCTGAGCCTGGACCAGCTGTGCACTTGGCGGATGGAGGCCAACGCGGAGCTGGAGGAGGTGAGGCCGGCTATCACCCAGCGGGCTTCGACGATCGCCGAGTGCACCGACATCAACGTTTTCGCACCCGAAATCGATGATGACGGTGTTGCTCAGCCGGAGGAGTGGTTCGGGCTGAACCCGGCGGTGGGCGAGGACTCGGCGGAGGAGATTGCCTCCAGCGACGAGGGCGAGGATGACGAAGAGGAGGATGGCGAAGACGTCGAGCCGGCTGGTGGAACAACCGGCCGACCTCAGGCCGATCGTGCCTCCAGCAACGAGGCGCGTGGAAGCGCGCCCTCTATGGGAGGCGGTGACCAAGCCGAAGTTCGCCAGCCGGCCGCTCCTTCAGCCGGCACGACCGTCTCCGCCAACCAGTCCGGCTTGTCAGTCGCTCCGCCAGCTTGACCTGCCATCTTTATCTTTCCTGCTTGTTGTCTTTTGAACAATCTTCATTAAGTTTTCGCAGTTCCACCCACTGGGGGTGTATCCAAACTATGTTGAATGCTGGCCTCTCGGAGGTCTTTTATGTAAATATTATTATGTGCATGTTTGGTTTCCATTCGCGTATGCTTTTTATCCTTAGGCCTTTTCCTTTGCCGCCTTCCCTCTTTGGGGAGGCAAGTACTTGAGCTTTCTTGGATTGAAGTGAAGTGAATGGAAACCGGCCGGCCGGCTACTCTGGTAGCCAGTTTGCGGTGGGAGAAAAAACTGGCTTTTGTTATATTAGTCCGTTAGTCCCTAGCCGTTTTTCGTGTGGGCGCCCGTTCCTGCCTTTAACTCTTGCCAGCCGGACAGCCGGTTCTTCGAACTGCGACTTTTGGCAAGAGAAGGCTTGGGAGCCGGCACACTACTTGTCTGACTGCGGGTAGGACTTCTAATATAACTCCAGTCGGCCAGTCCCCGAGCCGACTAGTCGAACCCGGTGCCGTACGGAACAAGTAAATGAAATGACAAGGTCATAAGCATGATACTTTTCATTCATAAATAAGGGATGGCAGTCCCTGAGCCCTCCTCGGGGGGCCTATTGTCTCGTACTTAATACAAAAGTTAGCGTGATACATACTGCGTTTCAACTGTAAAATCTTCGAAGGAGGTTGGCATTCCATGGTCGTTCCGACTCCTTGCCGGAGTCGTCTCTCTTGCGTGCCTTCGGCTTCTGTGCGTCGATCAGGTAGTAGGAGTCGTTGCCTAGAGCTCTGCTGATGACGAAGGGGCCTTCCCAAGGGGCCGAGAGTTTGTGCTGGCCGGCTGTTCGCTGGATCAGCCGGAGCACAAGATCGCCCTCTTGGAAAGATCTTGGCCTGACCTTCCGGCTGTGGTAGCAGCGCAAACCCTGCTGGTAGATGGCAGACCGGCTGAGGGCTAACAGCCGACTTTCTTCCAGCAGGTCGACGCCGTCTTCTCGTGCTTCCTTGGCCTCCGTTTCCGTGTACATGGTTACTCGAGGCGAGTCAAACTCGATGTCAGTTGGGATGACCGCCTCGGCACCATACACAAGGAAGAAAGGGGTGAAGCCGGTTGACTTGTTTGGTGTAGTGCGCAGACTCCAGAGGACAGCCGATAGCTCATCGAGCCAACAGCCGGCTGAGCGCTCCAGAGGTACGACCAGTCGGGGCTTGATGCCAGAGAGGATGAGGCCGTTAGCTCGCTCGACCTGGCCGTTTGACTGCAGGTGGGCGACGGATGCTAAGTCCAGTCGGATACCTTGGGCTGCGCAGAAACGTGCCAAGGCTCCTTTGGCAAAATTCATGCCATTGTCGATGATGATGCTATGTGGCACGCCGTACCGAGTTGTTATGTCTGCAATGAACGTCACAACAGTCGGCCCATTCAGCTTCTTGATCGGCTTTGCCTCAATCCACTTGGTGAATTTGTCCACCGCGACGAGCAAATGCGTCATGCCACCGCGCGCCGTCTTGAATGGGCCCACCATGTCCAGTCCCCAAACGGCGAAGGGCCAAGTGAGGGGAATGGTCTTGAGTGTCGAAGCCGGCATGTGTTGCTTGGAGCTGAAAAGTTGGCACCCCTTGCAATGTTTAACTAATTCTTTGGCGTCATCCAAAGCAGTCGGCCAGAAGAAACCATGGCGGAAGGCTTTGGCGACAAGTGATCTTGAGGCCGCATGGTGGCCGCATTCTCCTTGGTGAATGTCTCTGAGGATTGCAATGCCCTTCTCTTGCTCGACGCACCGTTGGAGGATTCCAGTGACACTGCGCTTGACTAGTTCTCTGTTGACGATTTCGTACGCTCCGGCTCGACGTTGGACTTGTCTTGCTTCTGTTTCGCCAGCCGACAGATCTTGGTTTACTAGGAAGTTGAGGATAGACTGAGCCCATGACGGAGCCGTGACTTCCTCTACCGCCAATGTGGCTACCGCCACCAGGGTGGGCGGGCTGGGTGGTGAGATGCTGGAGTCGGTCACCGGCTGTTGTGCTGGTGCAGTCCCCGATCCGGGTGGGCAGTCCCCGAGCCGGTTGCCGAAGTCCCCGGGCCGGCTGCGGGAGTCTCGGGGTCGCCTGGTAAGTTCTTCGAGCCGGACCCGGCCGCATCGGGGTCAGGCGGCACGAAGATGGAGTCGGACTCTGGAGACGGCTTGATGGACGGCTTGAGGAGGCGACGCCGGTTGGAATTGCTTGCCGAGTGGAGCCTATTTGAGCCAGGGCATCGGCTGGCTCGTTGTCGGCTCGCGGTACGTGGAGGAACTCGCATCCTTCAAAGTATCCGCTGAGTTGTTGAACCAGGAAGCGGTAGCTCGCCATGTTTGCGTGCTTGGCATCCCAGTCGCCGGATGATTGCTGGACCACCAAGTCCGAGTCGCCATAGCATAGGATCCGGCGAATGCCGAGTTCTTTGGCAAGCCGGAGCCCGTGTATGAGCGCCTCGTACTCGGCCACATTGTTGGAGGCGGCAAAGTGGATCTGTAGCGTGTATCTGAGCTTGTCGCCTTTGGGAGAGGTAAGGATGATGCCGGCTCCCAAGCCGGTGCGCATCTTGGATCCGTCGAAGTGCATGCGCCAATGGGTGGAGTCGGGAGCCGGCGGCAGGTACTGGGTCTCGGCCCAGTCGACGAGGAAGTCGGCCAGTGCTTGGGACTTGATGGCGGTGCGGGGCTGGTAGAAGATCGTGTAGGGGGCCAGCTCGATGGCCCATTTCGCCACCCGGCCGGATGCGTCCCGGCTGCCTATGATCTCGGCCAGCGGGGCGGTGCATACGACCGTGACGGGATGCTCTTGAAAGTAGGGCTTCAGCTTCTTGGCGGTGAAGTACACGCCGTAACACATCTTCTGGTAGTGCGGGTAGTTCTGCTTTGAGGCGGACAGCACCTCGCTCAAATAATACACCGGCCTCTGGACCGGCTGGGCTCGGCCTTCTTCTGGGCGTTGGACTACAATGACGGTGCTGACCACCCGGCTGGTTGCAGCGATGTAGAGGAGCATGGGCTCTTTCTCAGTCGACGCCGCTAGAACGGGCGGCGTGGCCAGCATCTTCTTCAGCTCGTGAAAAGCTTGGTCGGCCTGGTCGTTCCACTCGAAGTGAGTGCTCTTCTTCATGAGGCGGTAGAGGGGGAGAGCTTTCTCTCCGAGCCGGCTGATGAAGCGGTTCAAGGAGGCCAAGCACCCGGTGAACTTCTGAATGTCTCGAAGCTTGGTGGGGATCGCCATTCTCTCGATGGCCTTGATCTTCACCGGGTTGCATTCGATGCCGCGTTCGGAGACCAGGAAGCCTAGGAGCTGGCCGGCTGGCAGTCCGAACACGCATTTCTCGGGGTTGAGCTTGATTTGGAACCGGCGTAAGTTCTCAAACGTTTCCTTGAGGTCTCCCAGCAAGGTGCCGCGCTTCTCCATCTTCACCATGATGTCGTCCATGTAAACGTGAGTGTTTCGGCCGAGTTGCTTGAGGAGGCACTTCTGCATGCAACGCTGAAAAGTGGCACCGGCATTTCTCAAGCCGAATGTCATAGTCAGGTAGCAGAAGGCTCCAAATGGCGTGATGAAGGCGGTCTTTAGGCGGTCGTCCGGATCCAGCTTTATCTGGTGATACCCGGAGTAAGCATCCAAGAAACTCAACAGCTCGCATCCGGCTGTGGAGTCTATCACTTGGTCAATCCTTGGCAGGGCAAAGGGATCTTTCGGGCAAGCCTTGTTGAGGCTCGTGTAGTCTATACACATGCGCCACTTGTTATTCTTCTTTAGCACAAGGACTGGGTTAGCGAGCCACTCTGGAAAGAAAACTTCCATAATGAAGCCGGCCGCCAGAAGCCGGGCTATCTCCTCCCCTACGATCCTGCGTTTCTCCTCCGACAGTCGGCGAAGGGGTTGTTTGACTGGCTTTGCGTCTTCTCGGACGTGTAGTCTGTGCTCGGCGAATTTCCTCGGAACACCCGGCATGTCCTTGGGGGACCATGCAAAGATGTCCCGATTCTCACGGAGGAAATCGGCGAGCTCGCCTTCCTATTTGTTGTTCAGACTTGCCCCGATGACGGCAAACCTCTCTGGATGCTCGGGGTCAAGAGGTATCTTCTTCGTCTCCTTGGCCGGCTGGAAGGATCCTTGAGCATCGTGCTCCTTGGGGTCGGGGGACACGGCCGACTGCTTGCCGGCTATGGCCACGACTCGGTCCAACATCTTCTTTTCCTCGGCAATCACAAGGGACTCAGCCAGCCGGCTGCTGGCTGCCGCGCACTCAGAGGACTTCTTGTAATCGCCGGCTACGGTGATGACGCCTTTGGTGCTTGGTATCTTCATCTTGAGGTACGCATAGTGGGGAACTGCCATGAATTTGGCCAAGGCAGGTCGGCCAAGCAATGCATGGTAAGGGCTCTCCAGGTCCACCACTTCAAGCCAGATCGCTTCCCGGCGGAAATGCTCCTTGTCCCCAAAAAGTACATCGATCTTGATCTTGCCAATGGGGGCGCAGGATAAGCCGGGTACGATGCCATGAAACACTGTCCGAGTAGGCATGAGCTGCTTCGTCTTGATGTTTAGCTTCTCCAGGGTGTCACGGTACAGGATGTTGATGCTGCTCCCGCCATCTATCAACACACGGGAGAAGCGGGCAGCGCGTCTGTCCGTCACGAGGGTGGCTTCCAGGACCAGGGCATAAGAACCGGGAGACGGCATCACCTCTGGATGGTCGGCCCGGCTCCAGCTGATGGGCTTTTCTGACCAATGCATGTGTCTGGCGGGGTCGGCAGCGACCACGCTAACTTCCTGGTGCTCTCGGTGCTTGCTGCGCCGGTCTTCGGGCTGGCTTGTAAAGATGATGTAGGTTGCTTGCTCGTTAGGGAACTCGTCATGCACGGCTCCAACCGCGGGCCGAGCTGCCGGAGGCGGCGGAGGCGGAGGCGGCGGGTCGGCAGGCGGAGGCGGCGCGAGCCCCTCGCCTTTGGAGATTCGGGTGAGCCAATGGCACTTCCGGGTTGTGTGGTTGGACGGCTTCGCGCCGCTGTGGAACTTGCACGGGGCGTCGAGAGTTTGCTCGTAGGAGAAAGCCGGCTGCCAAGCCGGCCGGCCGCCCTTGGGTTTCTTGGGCGCGGGCCGCCCTTCAGGCGGCACGTCTTCAACTGTGGCCACCTGCCGACTGGCGGGAGGCGGCACGGGGCCCTTGCGCTTGTGGTCGTTCGAGTGTGGGCGTCGGCCGGAATCCCCAGCCGGCATCTTGGGGGCCGGGTTGAGTACTTTTCCAGACGCGTCTACCCGAAGCTCGGTCTTCATCGAGGAGTCGGCGGTGGCGTACTTGTCCGCTATGTCCAGCAGCTCGTCGAGGGTAGCCGGCTCGTCGCAGAGGAGCTTGTGCTTGAGGAGGGTGCCTTCTCGGCATCCGGCTGTAAAGTACTCGATGGCTTGCACCTCGTGCACCCCCTCGCAAGAATTGCGGAGCTCGGCCCAACGCGTGAGGTAGTCGCGAGTGGACTCGGCGGGGCCTTGTACGCACAAGGAGAGCTGTCTGGGCTTGGGAGCCCGCTTGTAGGTGCTGGTGAAGTTGCGGATGAAAGCTTTGGTGAAATCTAGCTAGCTGTTGATGCTGAGAGGCTTGAGGCTGTTGAGCCAGGTTCGCGCCGTGCCTTGCAGCATGAGGGGCACGTACTTCACGGCAACACGCCGGTTGCCGTTGGCTATGCTGACCGCCGTGGAGTAGTCGATCAGCCAATCTTCCGGCTTCACGGGGCCGTTGTACTTGGGCGTGTCTCTTGGGAGCGAGAACCCTTTGGGGAAAGGCTCGTCGCGGATGCGGGGGCCGAAACAAGGCGGGCCGACATCGTCTTCTTCTTCCAACGCCAGGTATCGCGCCAGGCGGTCGATCCGATGGCGGTCGTCGTTCTCGCCGACTCCTTCGCGGCGACCTAGTCGGCCGCTGAGAGTCGGGTGCGCCACTGGCGGCGGGGTGGGATATCTCTCTCCACGGGGTCGAGGCGGAGGCGGTTTGCCCCGCCATTCCATGGTTCGGGGATGGCCGTCCGCGTCTCGCTCGATGGAGATTCGGGTCCGGCTGCGGCTGGCAGCCGACTCTTTCTCGTGCCGCGCGCGGGTGTTGCTCGTAGCCGGCGTCCGGGACGTCGCGCCGTGATCTCGGCGCGGGGGAGGGCTTCCCGCGCGGGCATCTGCTTCGTGCTGCTGCGCGGCTGCATCGATCAGTTGCTGGATGCGCCGGGTCATGTGGGGGAGTTCTTCGGCCTCCAAGCCGTCCAACTCGTCTACGGCCGCCTGGGCGGCACGCAAGTTCTCGAGCAGAGTGGCATAGACCAGGCGGTCGACTCCCAGCGTGTCGGCGATGACAGCACCGCGTTGCTTGACAAGGCCGGCCCGGCTTGGCCCGCCCGGGGCCGGCGTGCCGAAGGCGGCGCGGTCAGCTTCGCGCTGATAGGCCTCAGTGAGGCGTCTCACGGAGGCCAGCCTCCGGCCCTCTGCGAGGAGGGCGAGGCGGCGTGCCTCCAGTGCTTCGTCGTCGGCATTGGCTGGGAGGGGGGCGGACAAGTCGTGGGCGCTCTCGTCGGCCGGGCCGCCGTGGCCAACAACCATCACTTCGGTGGTGGCAGCATCGCAGCCGTCGGCTCGAGGAAGCGGGTCGTTGTAGATCGTGACGTTGGTGGGGAAGGTGTCGTAGGAGGCCGTGTCGGAGTCGACAGGCATCGGGTCGGTGGAGCCAACCGACTCCAGATCCGCAGCGGGCTCGCTGGAGACATGGAGCTGACCGAGAAGGTTGGCGAGGTGGTTGGTGCCCGCATCGGAGGCGAGCTCCTTGGAGATGAGGGTTTCGTCGAAGAGATCGGCGAGGCTGCTCGCCGCGCAGATGCTGGTGACGCCTTGTAGCGCGTCGTGGCAAGCGCCATCGGGCGTGCCGGGCTGGCTACGCTCCCTGGGGAGGAAGAGGGTTCCCGCCCAGAACAGGTCTCCGGACGACGGTGCACCTGGCCCCACGGTGGGCGCCAAATGTCGGGTGGTAGGTGCGACATATGCCAACAGGTGGCTTATCGTTGTGGGAGCCAGTAAGACATCTCCGGTGCCTGGAAATGGGATAAGGCGAAGACATGCACGCCGGCGGATCTTACCCAGCTTCGGGGCTCTCCGTGGAGATAACACCCCTATTGCTGCTCTGCGGGTTCTCCGCATGATCACTAGATGAACAAGTAGCTACACAATGCTCCTTGAGCTGTTTGGTGGGAGGAGGAAGAAGGGCACGGCTAGCCTGCTTCCTCTCCTTGTGTGGTGTCTAAGACTAGCAGGGGGTCGAACCCTTTGCATGGGTGCCCCGGGGGGTTTATATAGGCCCACCCCCCGAGGGTACAATGGTAATCCGACTGGGCGCGGGGCCTAGCCGTCTGTGACTGCGCTCACCGGTTTCTGTGCCAGCTGCTGGGGCCCGCCGACTGGTGGGTCCCGCCGGTTGCCGGCCCCTTGGTCGACAGGCAGGCCCCACTATCCAGGGCCTGGTCGGCGGCTGGTTACTGTGGCTTCATCTTGGTGACGTGGGCTTCGTCGTGGTTGGCGCGGCTACAGTGCCGCCGCCCGTCGAGCGATCGCTGTAGCCTCACCGCGTCTTGTCTCCTTAATGGGGCGTCTCCTTCGAGGGAGGCGGCAAGCCGGCTGCGGGGAGCCGGCTTTGTCTTGGGCCGACTGGTTGGAGGCGTGGCCGCCTTCGGGTGTCTCACTGCCCGAAGGGGCCCACCGTCTGTGGGCCGCGCTGGCGGCCCGTCGTGGGTGACATCAGGGTCAACATGGCAATAGTGCCGCGCCGGACGGGTCATGGCTACTCCGTACGGCGCACTGTGCCAGGCGTGCTCCGGGATACGGGGGTGGCAGGCTTCACTGTAGCCACGCCCCGTCGCACTGCCGTTAGGTGGGTGCAAACTTTGAGGGTACGGTCTCGACCGCTTTATGGGAGCCGGCTTCTTGGAGTCGGCCTTCCCCTGGCCGGCTTCCCAAAGTCGGCCCTCCCGTGGCTTCCTTCATGAGGGCTAAAGTCGGACTGCCTTCCGAAAGCCGGCCTGGGTGGCAGCCAACAAGGGGAAGGCGGCTCCATGTCTTGGATTCTTGAGAGCCGGACGGGCTCATGATTTTTTCAGAAGGGCTAGGGGAAGCCGGCTAGCTACCCATGGCTATTTACTCCGACAGTATGATTTCTCCAGTTCCCATAAGCTTGATGGATTCACTGGGTGGAATTTCATCTAGCACATTTGGCAGGTGCTCTCTTTGCGAGCCGTTAGTCTCATCGAACTGCACATCCACAATTTCAACCACTTTATAGTGAAAGAGGTTGAAGACTCTGTAGGAGTGCGAATCCTTTCTGTAACCAAGCATAAAACCTTCATGTGCTTTCGGTGCAAATTTTGAAGTGTGATGTGGATCCTTGATCCAGCACCTAGCACCAAATACTCTGAAGTAACTGACATTTGGCTTCTTACCAGTGAGGAGTTCATAGGATTTTTTCTTCAAAAGCTTGTGAAGATAAACACGATTGATGACATGGCATGCAGTATCAATAGCTTCAGGCCAGAACTTTCTTGGTGTCTTGTATTCATCGAGCATCGTCCGAGCCATCTCAATGAGTGTTCTGTTCTTGCGTTCCACGATGCAATTCTGCTGCGGCATGTACGGAGCTGAGAACTCATGAGTGATGCCCAATGTATCGAGATAAGTGTCGAGGCCGGTGTTCTTGAATTCAGTGCCATTGTCACTTCTGATGTGCTTGATCTTGACGCCATAGTTGTTCATGGCTCGATTGGTGAAGCGTCTGAAGACATCCTGCACTTCAGTCTTGTAGAGGATTATATGCACCCATGTATATCTTGAATAATCATCAACAATGACGAAGCCATAGAGACAAGCAGTAGTAGTAAGGGTAGAGTAGTGAGTAGGGCCGAAGAGGTCCATGTGTAGCAGTTCGAAGGGTTGAGTCGTTGTCATGATTGTCTTCGAGGGATGCTTGTCCCTCGTCATCTTTCCAGCTTCGCAGGCACTGTATAAGTGATCCTTCTTGAACTTGACGCCCTCGATGCCTATGACGTGCTTCTTCTTTGCAAGAGTATGCAGGTTCCTCATGCCAGCATGCCCTAGCCTCCGATGCCAGAGCTAGCATTCTGAAGCTTTTGCAAGAAGACATATGGCAAGCTGTGGTCTTGCTGAGAAATCTACCATGTACAAATCATCTTTCCGATACCCTTCAAAGACTAGAGACTTGTCAGATTCCATTAGAACAAGGCAACGATATTTTCCAAATATCACAATCATGTTCAAATCGCAAAGCATTGAGACAGACATTAAGTTGAAACCAAGGGATTCAACAAGCATCACTTTATCCATGTGCTGATCCTTTGAGATTGCAACGCTACCTAGACCCAATAGCTTGCTTTTACCAGTATCAGCAAATGTGATGTGACTTTTGTCAGATGGACGTAGCATTGAGTCCATGAGAAGACTTCATTTTCCAGTCATGTGATTAGTACATCCACTATCAATAATACATTCTGAAGCAGCTGGTGTCATACCCTACAGTGCAATTAGGGGGATAGGCTTCACGAAGAGCATTGTGAAGCATAAACATTTGACGAGCAAGAGGATTATTAAAGCTTAGATCGAGGTTAGGACTGATAGGACAAGTAGCAACCGACTTAGGAACAAAATATATAATAAGACCATTTGGGCATTTGATCTTGCGCCCTACAAGATGTTTTAGGTCCCCAGCAATAGCTTCAGGCGCATTTGATTTTCGGCTGGAGACCTTTCCCTGCAAAAGAGAGTTAAGCTTTCTTAGCCACCCACATCTTCAAGGGTGGCTTCGAAGCAATGAGTCCAAGTGCAGCATCTGAGAACTTTGGCTTTGGAGCCCTAGCAAATAGTCTTGCAGGTGGAGAATAGTACTCATAAGAATAAGTAGAGTAGTTCTGGGTCTTATGAACATGGCGGTTTGATGAAACACGCTCATATTCATAGGCCTGAGTATGGTTTCCCTGCAAAACATTTGTGTTAGTGCGACTCAGGTGAGTCCTCTGTCTGTATGAAGCTTTTGGACCATATGAAGCCTGTGGTCTGGGGTTTGTCTTCTTCCCTTGTGGTGTCATGACGACATTCACAGGAAGATTCTCCAGATACCTTTTCGGCACCCAGACTTTCTTCATAGGTGACCCATTCCTGCAGTTAGTACCAATATACCAGGCAAACACTTCACCATTTTGATTATTAAACAGTTTATAGTTTTCATCAAAGGATTCATCAATGACGATGGGATTAGCACAAGTGAAGCCAGATAGGGTGGATGGATCCACTGAAGGTTCCTTTGCAGCAACCCATGTGGTTTTGGGGTACTGCTCAGGTTTCCAGTAAGAGCCATCTACATTCATTTTACCCAACACCCTCTTTCCTAGGATTTCGGTTCAGAATCTGCCTTTTGAGGACATCACATAGTGTCTGATGCCCTTTGAGACTTTTGTACATCCCCGTTTCAAGCAATGTCTTCAACCTAGCATTTTCATCAGCAATAGCAGTGTCATCCTCAGTAGAGGGGTTAGTTTCCACATCAACAGTTGAAGATATTGCAACAGTAGCAGAAGTAGAACATTCAACAACAGAAGTAGCGTTATGACGCTCAAGGCATTTAAGACTTGGTGGTTCAAATCCTTCCTGAGCGGCACTGATCTGTTCAGCGCGAAGTGACTCGTTTTCCTTTTGAAGATCTTCATGAGTCGCTCTCAATTTCTCAAGTTCTTGCTTCCTTTGAAGATAATCATAGGAAAGCTTTTCATGAGTTGTTGAGAGCGTTTCATAATGACTTTCAAGTTCCTCATACTTAACATGAAGATTTTTTATGTCTTCAATTAAGGACTAAGATCGAGTCATTTCAGCGTCCAATAGGTCATCGCTTTTGTCTAATAGTTTTTGAATATGTTCCATAGCTTTCTGTTGTTCAGTTGCAATTTTAGCAAGTGTTTTGTAGTTGGGTTTGGAATTACAATCAGAGTCATCTTCACTGGATGTTTGATAGTGAGTATTGCGTGAGTTTACCTTGGCACCGCGTGCCATGAAGCAATAGGTGGGAGCGGAGTTGTCCTTGTCATTTTCATCGGCATCAGTGACGAAGTCATTGTCTTCAGTGTTGAAGATGGACTTGGCAACGTAGGCTGTAGCCAGACTTGCAACGGTAGAATCAGACTCCTCCTCAGACTCCACCTCTGCCTCCTCAGAAGCAGACTCCTCCTCTGAATCCATTTCCTTGCCAACAAACGCACGTGCCTTGCCAGATGAGCTCTTCTTGTGTGATGAAGACTTGGAAGAAGACTTTGAGTATTTCTTCTTCTTCTTGTCGTCAGAATCATATTCCTTGCTCTTCTTATTCTTCTTGTTCTCATTGTCCCACTGCGGACACTCAGAGATGTAGTGACCAAGTTTCTTGCACTTGTGGCATGTTCTCTTCTTGTAGTCATGAGAAGAAGCTTCATCATTCCTTGAGCTGGATCATGAAGACTTTCTGAAGCCTTTCTTCTTGGTGAATTTTTGGAACTTCTTCACAAGCATAGCAAGCTCCCTTCCAATGTCTTCAGGATCATCAGAACTGCAGTCAGATTCTTGTTCAGATGAGGAAACAGCTTTTGCCTTCAAGGCACGAGTTCAGCCATAGTTGGGACCGTAGATATCTCTTTTCTCAGAAAGCTGAAACTCATGTTTGTTGAGCCTTTCAAGTATGTTAGATGGATCGAGTCTCTTGAAGTCAGGGCGTTCTTGAATCATCAAGGCTAGGGTGTCAAATGAGCTGTCAAGTGATCTCAGGAGTGTCTTGACGATTTCATGCTCGGTGATCTCAGTAGCGCCGAGAGCTTGGAGCTCATTTGTGATGTCAGTGAGGCGATCAAACGTGAGCTGAACATTCTCATTGTCGTTTCTCTTCAAGCGGTTGAAGAGGTTGCGAAGGACACTGATCCTTTGATCTCTCTGGGTTGAGACGCCTTTGTTGACCTTGGAGAGCCAGTCCCAGACTAGCTTAGATGACTCACACGACCATACTGCCCTTTGGTCAGATGACCACAGATGATATTCTTGGCAGTGGAATCCAGTTGAATGAACTTCTTGACATCAGCAGCGGTGACACCTTCACCAGCCTTGGGGACGCCATTCTTGACGACATACCAGAGGTCAACATCAATGGCTTCAAGATGCATGCACATCTTATTCTTCAAGTAGGGATATTCAGTTCCATCAAAGACGGGGCACGCGGCGGAGACTTTGATTATCCCTGCAGTCGACATAGCTAAAACTCCAGGTGGTTAAACCAAATCACACAGAACAAGGGAGTACCTTGCTCTGATACCAATTGAAAGTGCTAGTGATCGACTAGAGGGGGGTGAATAGGCGATTTTTATGAAAGTCTTCAAAACATGGAAGTTTCGAAGACAATCGATAGAAATGAACCTATTAACATGCAGCAGAAGGTAGACTACACTAAGCAAGCCATAGTCAAGTATTCAATGAAGTGAAGGCACAAAGACTAATAGCAGCTAGGCAGTATGGATCAGGATGGAAGACAGTATGAAGCCAATCAGAACAAGCAGTCACACAGTGAAGACAAATAGATAATGCAAACAGGAACTGACTTCACAAGGACCAACTGTAAACAAAGAGATGGGAAGGATAGAACCAGTTGCTCGTTGAAGACAATGATTTGGTGGACCAGTTCCAGTTGCTGTGACAACTGTACGTCTGGTTAGGGAGGCTGAGATTTAACTCAGAAGACCGTGTCTTCACCTTATTCCCCTTGAGCTAAGGACACCCAGTCCTCACCCAATCACTCTGGTAAGTCTTCAAGGGAGACTTCCAAACCTTCACAGACTTCGTTCACCGGCGATCCATAATGACTCTTGGATGCTCAGAACGCGACGCCTAACCGGCTGGAGGATTCACGGTCCTCAAGTGTAACAAGTCTTCAGATCACACAGACAGGAAGATTTTAGTGATGCCTAACACTCTTTGGCTCTGGGTGTTTAGGGCTTTGTCCTCGCAAGGATTTCTCTCTCAAAGGCTTCGAGGTGGGTTGCTCTCAAATGACAAAAGTCGTGCACTAACTCTGAGCAGCCAACCAATTTATGGTGTAGGGGGTGGGCTATTTATAGCCACTAGGCAACCCTACCTGATTTGTTCGAAATGACCCTGGGTCACTAAGGAACTGACACGTGTTCCAACGGTCATATTTCAAACACACGCGACAACTTTACTTGGGCTACAAGTAAAGCTGACTCATCCAGCTCTGGATAAGATTTGCTCTCATTGTCTTCGCTCGAAGACATAGGATTTTGGTTAAGCATCACTTCAGTCACTCTGACTTTGTTCACTGGGACCCCACTTAACAGTACGGTGGTTCCTATGACTCGACAAAGAAGAAAAAGGAAACAACGAAACAACTAAGTCTTCGCGCTCCATAGTCTTCACTCAATGTCTTCTCTTTTCATAGCCTTCAATGTGAATATCTTCACATACCACCTTTGTCTTCAATGTCTTCATACATTTTTAGGGGTCATCTCCGGTAGGAAAACCGAATCAATGAGGGACTACTACCTGTGTTGTCCTGCAATTCTCACAAACACATTAGTCCCTCAACGAGGTTTGTCGTCAATACTCCAAAACCAACTAGGGGTGGCACTAGATGCACTTACAGTTGTCCTATAATATATATAAGAAGGAGAAGAAGAAGTCTGTTGTACCTGAACGGATAATGATCCAGTAACAAGTTCGTTGAATTCAGCACACAAATAGCCCAACACTGTCAATTTCGGTGCGTGAATGACCCTCATCCTTGCTGAACCTAATTTATCATGTACATACAATCTCTCGAGGAAAGGTGCATTCTCAATGACAATATCGTGAAACACCTCAACTGACAGCCTTGGGCGGCGCCAGCAATGCACATAAATCGCACGGACATTCGTCGAGGTGATGTGGAGGCTACTGAGCCCATCCATCACATGATGACGAAGGTACTCGAGAGCTGTACAGCTGATGAGCAGGCGCTCCAAATCCTCCTTCAAGATGCGGATGGTGAGCTCGAGGTGCTTAAGTTTAGGGAGATGAAGAGCGCGCGTGACATCGATCCAGGGGAAAATGCACCGCCTGAATGTAGCGTGAGGCAGCGTGGGCGCGAGGCGGAACATGGAAGCAGCGAGCAAGGATGTCTAGCATGAAGGCTGAGCTCCTCGAGCCGATCCAGGGATGGGGATAGGAACCCGTAGTGCAACATAGGTTCGGTCTTGTTGTGGGGATTGAGCCTGCCGAGAGCAAGGCGTCTGATTGGCCCAGGGTGCGTGTCAAGGATGTGGGACATGCGTCCAGGTGTTGCTGCTCCCCACTGCAGAACTCGTGGTTGACGATGAGGTCCAGGGGGTGCAGTGCTAGAGGGGGTGCCACCACCGGGAGAGGATAGTGGTCCACACACCATATTTGATGGGGAGGTGGGATATGATGGTTACCAACATCTCGTCGGGATGCTGCTGATGAAGTCCACGTTCGTCGGAGGCTCTTGCGGTTTTGGCTTGACCTGCCCCCGCTTGTTGGCCGGCTCATCCTCCATCTCGCAGCAGGCGGCGATCCTCGGTGGCGGTGCTTGTAAATGAGAATGGAGGACTGCTCATAGTCGTCCCGTCTAATCAAACAGCTGCCTGCGGTAGTAAATGGTTAGTTCAATGCCCACGGTTTGACTAATACAACCGTTTGCAATAATGCCGTGGTGGCTATTTGTTAAAAATGACTAGGAAAATCAATGTATAAAAAGGCGAAACGAACCATGAATAATTTCATATGTTTAGCACAGTTGCGTGTTGCCTCCGTAAAATAAATCAAGGTGGGAAGATACAACATATATCATTTCACGACCAGATCATATGACCAAGTTCGCTCTCAGAACCATGAGGCTTCTTGATAGAAGCTCCGGTTTGTACGAAAGAAAAATGGGTCAAAGCCGAGTTGAAAAGGGCAGCAATATCTAACCCCAGCTTACAGAAGGTACAAAATCACGATGATTAATTGTTCATCAGGTTTACACAAAATCCAGATTGAACAGGACAATAACAACTAACTCAACCAAAGTTTTGAGCAGTCACAGTGAAATGGACCGATCTGATCGATAAAATCAAGATCCTAGACTAGAAAATCTACTGGTACATGATAACAAATTGTTGTAAATAGAAGCCGAGCATGTTCAGAAGCCCTTTGTACATCTGAAGCTTCCTTTTATGTTGTTCAACATGTCCATCCGTGAGAAAGTGTCTGCCAAAAAACTTAATCATCATGGACAATAGTACTCTCGCATTCAACAGGAAGAATGTGACAAAGCTAGTGTTTGCATGGTTGGATGCATATACTTGCAGCGTTATTGTCCTCAAACGAATGTCATGAGAACTGAGAAAATCCCGGTGCTTCTTATGCCACCGATTGGTTATACCTTTTTGTCCATGTCCTTTAGCCTAAATAGACATGAAGACTGAAAACCGTTAATGTCTAAAAAAATAGTACAGCTGAACAGTTAGTTCTAGTTAAGTATATCAATGTGCTTGATATCATCACCTGTATATACAAATTCTCCACACATGGAAAGCATCGCAACAAGCCGATAACCATGTTCAGATCAAAACACCACGTACTGATATGAAAGGTCTTAACAAAATCCAGCACCATTGATAGGGTACCCATGGACAAACTCTTCACTGAGCACAGAACATAATATTAATACCAAAAGCATACTCCAATGTTACATAAAGATTATGTGCATAAATGAAAAAATGCAGCTTATGATTACAAAAGTGTTGATATAAAACTTACGCACACAAATGAAAAATGCAGCTTATGATTACAAAAGTGTTGATGATAAAATACAATACCTGAATAAGTGTGGAGCTAACCACCATCTTGTTACCTTCAAACGGATTAGGAATTACACCCAAGATCTCCAGTTCAGGCGCAGAGACCACAATTATTTGCGAAGGTGCATAACGGTAATCAAGGAGCAACCTTTGGAGTGAAGGGGCGTCTTTGATGATGAGCTCCTCTCCTTTAAAGCAAATTCCGATGCTTCCAAGGTGAGGCGACTTTATTTGGAGATAATGGATACATATTTCTTTTCCAAAAACAAGCATCAAGTGCTCCAGGGCAGGGCAGCAGGAGTGGGTGATGCTGTGCAGTGAGGCCTCCTACAGATCGACCACCACAAGCGCGAGCTTTTTAGCAGCGGGAGTCGAAGAATTTGTACTAGATTGTTTGGTAGATGACACCGGGCCAGGGTGGTGGTGTGGAGAGAGGAAGAAAACCATGAGATGGACATTGGTGGTGAGGGCACAACTACGACGCTTGGTGGATAGCTATTTGCATAGTAAACTCAAGATGTTGGAGTTTTCGAATTAATGGGGTGTCTGCCAGGAATTCACCGTGAAGGGTATGTGCAGCAGGCAGCATGCCGGGATGCATAGGCGTTGAATAGAGCCCTCATGGGAGCAAATGATGGATCCATGGAGTTCAAAATCATGAATGACAGATAAACAACGACAGTCAAGATTAAGAGGTGCGGCGTGCCACATAGTGCGCCACTGAGATGCGAGGACATGTGTGCGGCAGCCATCCTTGGTGGGGAGAAGGAAGATGATCTCCCCAAGGATGGCGTCCGGGAGATTGCTGATGCGGCCCACCCGATATTCTACGGGTTCCTCAGATCTAGGGGGCGAGGCCACTTCTGCCCGCACTGCCGGGTACAGGATCTACAGCCGGCGGTGCCACTGGCTGCAGCCTCATTTGTGTACATAGCAAGCTGGAAGGAAAAAAAGGCAGAAACATACATGTAGGACATTCAAAATCAATTCTCAAGATCTGGAAGAAAAAAAAGGCACAAACATGAATGTAGGACATTCAAAATAAATTCTCAAGATCTGGCTATGAATTATTAGCACGCACGGTAACCCTAGTTGGATTATTAGCAAAAAATCATTTGCACAGAACAAACAATTAATCACTAACCATAGATACCATTCAAACAATCAATACACACTACACATATCTAACGAATATTACTCTAATTTCATGGACTAGGTGAACATAACCAAGGGTTTCTGTTCCCAACAAAAGGGGGGGGGACTAACCGATTTTACGTCGGAGTCGGAGTCGTTGCCGGAGTAGCTGTGGACCTCCAGCTCCGACTGGGGAGGCACGATGACGGTGACGAAGTCAAGGTCTTGCTGCTTCTCGCGCGAGACCTCGACGGCGGTGATAGCAACCTCTGCGCCTAGCTTCATGCGTTGCGCGGGTGCTTCACTAGCCGATGGTGTGCTTCGGCAAAACCATAATACACTCCATGTGGCGGTGACAACTGTGGATGGGGTGTGCGGCTGCGGATCAGGCGCGCCATTAATATGGAGTAGTGGGAGCAAGGTGGGCGGTGTCAAAGGGCTGGCTCGCCTCCCGGTGAGCCTGCACAGCGGACTGTTGGCACGCCTACCGTCATTTAACACAGCTACTAGCACGCCCCACAGTGAGTGCGTAGCGAACATGCGCATGCCTCGGCCTCCTGGTATGCATGCTAGCATGCGTCTCGTCAACTCATGCGTGCTCGTACGACACACGGGACGCATGTGCGGCATGCATTATATTGATTTTTCCTTTTTGATGATTAATTTTATTGCTTAACCGAAGCACTGCATTTACATTTTGTTGGTCTAAAGCACACGGTTCGAATAAAGAGTTCGTTTGTGATATTGATTGATAATTATTTATAATTTTCTGTATGTAAGAAGATTATATCAAAACTTGTCTCAAATTTGAAAAAATATCACAGTCTATTGGTGTCCATATGACACCACGATAAGTTTCATGAATTTCAACTTAGTTTTGGATTTATTGGATTTTAAAATCAAGATTCTAGATGTTAGAAATTTCTTGCATGGGGACTAAACATGCACCCAGGGACACGTACACATATGATTTTGCAATCCATTTTCGTGCACTATCACGGGTCTAATGTAGATCAAATTTGATTTTTGCACATTTAAATCCCTGGGAAATCAATCAATGTATAAAATACAGATATATGTTATCTATTTTTTTTCATTTTTCAACACTAAACTCCTTTGGTCGCATGTTCGATGTAGAAAAAGTTTGACATACATCTTTGGGACACATGCACGCAGTGGTCCTAGGACACTCACTCACGTGGGCCCACAAGGTCGCCGTCCAGCACTATGACATGCGATGAGAGTGGTTAATTTGACCAACAAGATGGTCATTTTTTGGGTTTTGTTATACGTACAGTAGGAGTATATATATACGCGTTGAAGAGGGTGGCCGGGGGCAATACTACACATCATATAGGACACTCACTCATGTGTGATGCTTCCATCCGCGGGCCTGCGAGGTTGTCCTCCATCACTTTGACCCAGCAAGGAGGTTTCTTTTTGGGTTGTGTTGCAGTAGGAGTATATAGTACGTGTCGAAGAGGGGAGGAGGGGGCCGGGGCAGCACATATATACTACACACACTTCATGAATCGATCTCGCTCCGTGTGGGGACTTTTCGGTTTCCAAGGCAGGTGCCGAAAAGAAGTTGTGCGTATTGGGTATTAAAAACATCACCAACACATTGGGCCATGTGTGGACTATGGTTGTCACTCATTCGCCTAGGACTCTTTGTAAGTGCATCTAGTGCCACCCCTAGTTGGTTTTGGAGTATTGACGACAAACCTAGTTGAGGGACTAATGTGTTTGTGAGAATTGCAGGATAACACAGGTAGAAGTCCCTCATTGATTTAGTTTTCCTACCAGAGATGACCCCTAAAAATGTATGAAGACATTAAAGTCAAAGGTGGTATGTGAAGACATTCACATTGAAGACTATGACAAGAGAAGACATCGCGTGAAGACTATGGAGCGCGAAGACTTAGCAGTTTCTTCGTTCTGTGTTTTTCTTTGTTGAGTCATAGGAACCACCGTACTGTTAAGTGGGGTCCAAGAGAACCAGTCAGAATGACTGAAGTGATGCTTAACCAAAATCCTATGTCTTCGAGTGAATACTATAAGAGAAAATCTTGTCCAGAGTTGGATAAGTCAGCTTTGCTTGTAGCCCAAGTAAAGTTGCCGTGTGTGTTTGAAATCTGACCGTTGGAACACGTGTCAGTTCCTTAGTGACCCAGGGTCATTTCAGACAAATCAGGTCGGGTTGCCTAGTGGCTATAAATAGCCCACCCCTACAACCATAAACGGTTGGCTGCTTAGAGTTAAAGCACGGCTTTTGTCGTTTGAGAGCAACCCACCTCGAAGCCTTTAAGAGAGAATTCCTTGCGAGGAAAAAGCCCTAAACACCCAGAGCCAAAGAGTGTTAGGCATCACTTAAGTCTTCCTGTCTGTGTGATCTGAAGACTTATTACACTTGAGGACTATGAATCCTCCAGCCGGTTAGGCGTCGCGTTCTGAGCATCCATGAGTCATTGTGGATCGCCGGTGAATGAAGTCTGTGAAGGTTTGGAAGTCTATCTTGAAGACTTACCAGAGTGATTGGGCGAGGTCTGTGTGACCTTAGCTCAAGGGGAATACGGTGAGGACTAAGTGTCCTGAGCTGCGGTTCAGGACTAGATGTCCGGGACTGTGTGTCCTCAGGTTTAAATACCTATCCGCCCTAACCAGACGTACAACTGTCACCGCAGTTGGAACTGGTCTACCAAACCTTTGTCTTCATCCCGCACACTGGTTCTATCCTTCCCATCTCTTTATTTACAATTGGCTCTTGTGATGTCAGTGCCTATTTGCATTATCCATTTGTCTTCACTGTGTACCTGATCCTTACTGCCTAGCCGCTATTAGTCATTGTGCTTTCACTTCATCAAATACTTGACTATGGTCTGCCTAGTGTAGTCTACCTTCCGCTGCATGGTAATAGGTTCATTTCTATCATTTGTCTTCAAAACTTCCATGTTTTGAAGACTTTCATAAAAATCGCCTATTCACCCCCCTCTAGTCAATATAACGCATTTTCAATTGGTATCAGAGCGAGGCACTCCCTTGTTCTATGTGATTTTGGTTTAACCGCCTGGAGTTTAGTTATGTCGACCACAGGAATGAAGACTGTGTCATGCCCCATCTTTGACGGTCACGAGTATCCCAAGTGGAAGGCCATGATGAAGAAGCACCTCATGGCGACAAACAGCGAGCTGTGGACCGTCACTGAGATTGGCCTGACCGATCTGTGCAAGATGGCGGGAGCTGATGACATTCGCAAGTACACTCTTCTCAACCTCACGACGAAGGACGTCATCTGCTCCTGTCTGTCTCAAAATCAGTTTAGGAATATCATGCATCTCGATCATGCGAAGCTTATCGAGGACCGTCTCTCTGAGGTCTATGAAGTTCATCGAACTCGTCATGATCCTTGGTTTGAGGACTTTAATGAATCTCTCAAAGCGATGACATTCGAACCAGAATCATCATCTTCTGCATCATGCCTTATGGCAAAAGATGCTAAGGTAATTGAATGCTGTCTATCTGAATCCAGTGATGATGAATCTGGTGATGAATTTGGAACTAGCTATGCAAAACTTGCTTCCCTTGCCACTAAACAACAGAAAGCTATGGAACATATTCAAAAACTGTTAGACAAAAGCGATGACCTGTTGGACGCTGAAATGACTCGATCTCAGTCCTTAATTGAAGACATAAAAAATCTTCATATTAAGTATAAGGAACTTGGAAGTCGTCATGAAACGCTCTCAACAACTCATGAAAAGCTTTCCTATGATTATCTTCAAAGGAAGCAAGATCTTGAGAAATTGAGAGAGGCTCATGAAGATCTTCAAAAGGAAAATGAGTCACTTTGCGCCGAATAGATCAGTTCAGCTCAGGAAGGATTTGAACCACCATGTCTTAAATGCATTGAGCGTGATAACGCTACTTCTGTTGCCGAATGTTCTACTGCTGCTACTATTGCAATATCTTCAACTGTTGATGTGGTAACTAACCCCTCTGCTGAGGATACCACTGCTATTGCTGATGAGAATGCTAGGTTGAAGACACTGCTTGAAACAGGGATGTACAAAAGTCTCAAAGGGCATCAGACACTATGTGATGTCCTCAAAAGGAAGATCCTGAACCAAAACCCTAGGAAAGAGGGTGTTGGGTTCGAAAGGAAAATGAATGTTGATGGCTCTTACTGGAAACCTGAGCAGTACCCCAAAACCACATGGGTTGCTGCAAAGGAACCTTCAGCGGATCCATCCACCCTATCTGGCTTCACTTGTGCTAATCCCATTGTTATTGATGAATCCTTTGATGCAAACTATAAACTGTTTAAGAATCAGAATGGTGAAGTGTTTGCCAGGTATATTGGTACTAACTGCAGGAATGGACCGCCTATGAAGAAGATCTGGGTGCCGAAAAGGTGTTTGGAGAATCTTCCTGTGAATGTCATCATGACACCACAGGTGAAGAAGACAAACCCCAGACCACAGGCTTCATACGGTCCAAAGGCTTCATACAGACAGAGGACTCACCTGAGTCGCACTAACGCAAATGTTTTGTAGGGAAACCATACTCAGGCCTGTGAATATGAGCGCGTTTCATCAAACCGCCATGTTCATAAGACCAAGAACTATTCTGCTTATTCTTATGAGTACTATTGTCCACCTGCAAGACTTTTTGCTAGGGCTCCAAAGCCAAAGTTCTCAGATGCTGCATTTAGACTCATTGCTTCGAAGCCACCCTTGAAGATGTGGGTGGCTAAGAAAGCTTAACTCTCTTTTGCAGGGAAAGGTCTCCAGCCGAAAACCAAAATCGTCTGGCACTATTGCTGGGGACCTTAAACATCTTGTAGGGCGCAAGATCAAATGCCCAAATGGTCTTATTATGTACTTTGTTCCTGAATCGCTTGCTACTTTCCCTATCAGTCCTAATCTCGATCTAAGCTTTAATAATCCACTGGTTCGTCAAATGTTTTTGCTTCACAATTCTCTTCATGAAGCCTATCCCCCTAACTGCACTGTAGGGTACGACACCAGCTGCTTCAGAATGGATTATTGATAGTGGGTGTACAAATCATATGACTGGCAAGCGAAGCCTTCTCATGGACTCAACTTTACGTCCATCTGACAAAAGTGACATCACATTTGCTGACACTGGTAAAAGCAAGGTATTGGGTCTAGGTAGAGTTGCAATCTCAAAGGATCAACACATGGATAAAGTCATGCTTGTTGAATCCCTTGGTTTCAACTTAATGTCTGTCTCAATGCTTTGAGATTTAAACATGATTGTGATGTTTGGAAAATATCGTTGCCTTGTACTAATGGAATCTTACAAGTCTCTAGTGTTTGACGGGTATCGGAAAGATGATTTGTACGTGGTAGATTTCTCAGCAGGACCACAACTTGCAGTATGTCTTCTAGCAAAAGCTTCTGAATGCTGGCTCTGGCATCGGAGGCTAGGGCATGCTGGCATGAGGAACCTCCACACCCTTCCAAGGAAGAAGCATGTCATAGGCATCGAGGGCGTCAAGTTCAAGAAGGATCACTTATGCGGTGCATGTGAAGCAGGAAAGATGACGAGGGCCAAGCATCCCTCAAAGACAATCATGACCACGACTCAACCCTTCGAACTGCTCCACATGGATCTTTTCGGTCCCACTCATTACTCAACTCTTACTACTACTGCTTGTCTCTATGGCTTTGTCATTGTTGATGATTACTCAAGATATACTTGTGTGCATATAATCCTTTACAAGACTGAAGTGCAGGATGTCTTCAGACGCTTCGCTAGTCGAGCAATGAACAACTATGGCGCCAAGATAAAGCACATCAGAAGTGACAATGGCACTGAATTCAAGAACACTGGCCTAGATACATATCTTGATACCTTAGGCATCACACATGAATTCTCAGCTCCATACACGCCACAGCAGAATGGCATCGTCGAACGCAAGAATAGAACACTTATTGAGATGGCCCGGACGATGCTTGATGAATACAAGACTCCAAGAAAATTCTGGCCGGAAGCCATTGATACTGCATGCCATATCATCAACCGTGTTTATCTTCACAAGCTTCTGAACAAGACATCCTATGAGCTCCTTACTGGCAAGAAGCCAAATGTCAGTTACTTCAGAGTATTTGGCGCCAGGTGCTGGATCAAGGATCCACATCACACTTCAAAATTTGCACCAAAAGCACATGAGGGTTTTATGCTTGGATATGGAAAGGATTCGCACTCCTACAGAGTCTTCAACCTTTTTCACTATAAAGTGGTTGAAATAGTGGATGTGCGGTTTGATGAGACGAATGGCTCACAAAGAGAGCACCTGCCAAATGTGCTAGATGAAGTTCCATCCAATGAATCAATCAAACTTATGGGAACTGGAGAAATCATACCATCTGAAGCTCAGCCTGAAGAGGAACTTATCATCTCCGCACCTAATCAACCTGAAGACAATGCTCAGCCTGAAGACAATCCCTCTAACGATGGCAATGATCAGCAAGAGCAAAATCTTCATCCTGCACATCCGCGTGTTGCAAATGAAGTACAGATTGAGAGAATAATTGATAGCATCAACGCACCAAGTCCACTCACTCGTTCAAGGGCAACACAGCTAGCAAATTTCTGTGGGCACTTCACATTCATCTCAATATATGAACCCAAGAAAGTTGAAGAAGCCTTCATGGAACCTGAATGGATTCAAGCTATGCAAGAAGAGCTTCAACAGTTTGAGCTGAATAATGTATGGGAACTGGTTAAGCGTCCTGATCCTCGCAAGCACAATATAATAGGCACCAAATGGATATATCGCAACAAGCAAGATGAGCATGGTCAAGTTGTTAGAAACAAAGCTCGTCTCGTTGCTCAAGGGTACACTCAAGTTGAAGGGATTGACTTCGATGAAACATTTTCTCCCGTGGCTAGACTTGAAGCCATACGCATACTGCTGGCCTATGCAAATCATCATAACATACTTCTATATCAAATGGATGTGAAGAGCGCTTTTCTCAATGGCAAGATTGAAGAAGAAGTGTATGTTGCACAACCGCCTGGCTTTGAAGATCCAAAACATCCTGACATGGTGTACAAGCTCAACAAGGCACTGT
Source organism: Triticum urartu (assembly GCF_056163025.1). Taxonomy (NCBI): domain Eukaryota; kingdom Viridiplantae; phylum Streptophyta; class Magnoliopsida; order Poales; family Poaceae; genus Triticum; species Triticum urartu. The sequence goes on from NC_141879.1 coordinate 477,211,977, forward strand.
ATGGCCTCAAACAAGCCCCTCGGGCTTGGTATGACACACTCAAAGACTTCCTGAAGAGCAAAGGCTTCAAATTTGGTTCCCTCGACCCAACTCTCTTCACGAAGACATATGATGGTGAACTGTTTGTGTGCCAAATATATGTGGATGACATTATCTTCGGCTGCACCAATCAGAAATACAGTGAAGAGTTTGGATATATGATGCAAGAGCAATATCAGATGTCCATGATGGGTGAGCTGAAGTTCTTCCTTGGTTTTCAAATACGTCAGCAACGCAACCGCATCTTCATATCTCAAGAGAAGTACCTCAAAGATTGCCTGAAGAAATTTGGTATGCAAGACTGCAAAGGCTTCACGACGCCAATGCCAGGCAAACATCATCCGGGTCCCGACGACAATGGTAAAGAGTTCGATCAAAAGGTATACCGCTCCATGATTAGTTCTTTACTTTATCTATGTGCATCTAGGCCAGATATTATGCTTAGTGTTTGCATGTGTGCTCGATTCCAAGCGGCACCAAAGGAATCGCATCACTTAGCTGTGAAGCGAATTCTTCGAAATTTGGCTTACACCCCAACACTAGGATTATGGTATCCAAAGGGCTCAGAGTTTGATCTGGTTGGATTCTCGGATGCTGATTATGCTGGTGACAAGGTGGATCGCAAGTCTACATCAGGCACATGTCATTTTCTAGGACGATCACTTGTATGTTGGTCTTCAAAGAAGCAGAACTGTGTATCTCTCTCCACTGCTGAATCTGAATACATTGCTGCTGGATCTTGCTGCGCTCAGCTTCTGTGGATGAAGCAAACACTCAAAGACTATGGCATTCATCTGAAGCAAGTGCCACTCTACTGCGACAACGAAAGCGCCATCAAGATTGCCAACAACCCAGTTCAACACTCAAAGACAAAGCACATTGAAATTAATCATCACTTTCTCAGAGATCATGTTGTGAAGGAAGATATTGATATCATACATGTCAACACTGAAGAGCAACTAGCAGATATCTTCACCAAGCCCTTGGATCAGAAGAGATTTTGCAAGTTACGGTGTGAGCTAAATATCTTGGAATCCTCAAGTGTCCTGTGATCAGGCACACATCCTAACACTTATGCATATTGATGACTTAGATGTGCAACACATGAAGTAAAGTATATCTTCAATCAATGAAGACATATATTCTAAGTGTGAATACATTAATGTGGAATTTGACTTCGGAGCGCCACGATAATTGTGCGCCGTGTCTGGGTCTAATACTTCCTATACGGTGGGTAACGCCACCACCAAATTCTTTTGTTTGAAGTGTTTCACCCATGCGTTGCATTTGCTATGTCTTCACATTTGGTTTGGCTTCAATCTCAACCTGTCTTCATGATTATCTTCACTATGTTGATTATATATATATATATATATATATATATATATATATATATATATACTAGTGTTCTGTCCTCTACAGCATTCACTTATAGCTATGTCTTCTTGTTGAATCTTTTGAACTAAGTGAATGTGATTGGACCCTAACCTCTCTATGCTTTCTATCTCAAACTCTATCTCTCCAAATCATATGCATTCTCTTGAAATTGTCGAATGTCTTCTCTGCGTCCTTGTCAGCAGAAGATACAGAGACAAACATTAAGTCCGCTTTCAATGCTAATTCCTTCACCTGAAACCCGGAGAAGTGGGAACGACCACCCGACAATCCAGGCGTGCGTGGGAACGTGGAACAACCTCCGATATGTTGCATGATGGCCACGTGTCCTTCAGATGTGAATCGCCAGGGGCACCTGTGTAATAACACTGTGCCGTCCCTGTCCCTATAAATACACGTCTCACCACAGTCATTATCCTTTCTTCCACTCTCGCACAAACCCTAGCGCCACCGCCAGCCCTCGACGACGCCGGCGACAAAGCTCTTAGCTGCCGCGACTTCTCCGACGCCGTCTTCACGCCGGCCGCGGACATCGTCTTCTCCGCCGTCACCGTAGGTGTCCTCCGTCGCCAAGTTAGGGCACGGACGATCAAACTGCTCGGCCTCCTCTTCCACTCCGTCTAGCAGTTCTTCGTGTGGTAAATAAAACTTCCTTTTTACGGCCCCTTGATCCTATAGATTCATCACTTTCTACCACAAGCAGTTTCTATTCACACAAGTTGGATCTATTTCATACTGCATCTCATAATATGCCTAGTATGTTCACTTATGCTTCACAAAGTAGTTAGATTCCTCACTTGTACTGATCCGTGGATTCGTACAAATCTGGAACCAACTCCTTATCTATGAGTGAATGTCTTCGCACGACGAGGTCAATGTCTTCTAAACTGATTTATCTTCAAAATCTTCTGAGAATGCATATGACCTCTTCCCCTTCCCTCGCACCTTAATGCTGTCACAGGTACATGTCCGTGGGAGAATCCCTTGGTTCTCATAGTCTGCATTCATTTGCAGAATTCTTACAGCATCATATAAATTCTCCCGAAGCTAGTTCCTATTTGTCCAGCAAGCGAAAGCCTTTGAAACATTTGAACGTGTTGAAGCCATTCAGTTTGAAGTTCATGGCTGCAGAGAAATCAGTAAGGAAGTGTGGCAGACAGCGTCATGGGGGAACGTCAAGAGATTTTCCTGATGACCTCTCAGAGCTTTACAAGACAGATCCTGAAGAGGATTACAATCAGCGCAAGACCCGAATCCAATGGATTCGAAGATATTGGGGTAGAATAATGGTTCAAGTACCGGTTTGTGACCCAGGAATATGCTGAGAAAAATGCCATCAAGCGACCTTGGGGAGACATCCTATACAGAAATCTTCAACCCAGGTCCAGAGATGAAGCCATTGAACAAGGCTTCTATCCCTGCATGGTCCGTGGACCTTAGCCTACGGATGCTCACCCATCGTCAGTGCTATGGTGTCGTGACGACAATCTGTTCAAACGCAACTTCCAATTTGCCAAGAATTCGTCTAAGAAAAACAAGAAGTCATTGGGACTAGACTTCAACCCTGGCCCTTCTGCTCCCCGTGCCGATGGCACCCGTGAAGCTGAACCCAATCTTGTTGGGCCCTTCTACAACCTGGAAGGTCTCATCACTCATATCATGGTTCAAGGGATAGCCGTGGATGAGCCTGCAGATGACGCTGAATCTGATGAAGCGCCTGCACCGCCGAAGCCACAGAAACTGAAGAAGCCTAAAGCTTCAATGCCTGCCTCAGCACCAAAAATCTCACAGGCGAAGCCACTGGCTACTGCACCTCCTGAAGACAGTGTGCAGTCTAAAGATTTGTCACGCATCTCCAAGCCCTCGAGAGTCAAGATGCCTTTGCAACACACCAGCCAAGAACTGACTACTACTGCTATTCTGCGAACCGAAGCCATTGATCTGTCCAGCGATGAAGATCTTGCAGATGACGCTCTTGAGCAACTGATCAAGAGCAAAGAAGAAGCAGAAATCTTCAATGATTTGCCTCTCTTTGACGTGGCAATCATCCACAACCTCATTGATGAGTGGTTTGACACGCCCAACCTCAGCTTTGAAGATCTACAACTTCCAATTGGCCTCAGTGTCGCCTTCCATGGCGCCATTGCTTCAGAGCTAGCTCTAGCTCAGTGCATCGTTGAACTGAAGCAAAAGATCGACTTTGAGAAAGCTCAGTTCAAGAAGCACATGGCCAAGCTCAGCGTGCAAGAGGTCAAAAGTTTCAAGATCATGCTGCACGAGCTCAAAGAAGCCTTTCTCAAGAAGCATGAAGACGCTCAAGGTTCTCATGAGCGCATGAAGAGCCTGGCTGACAAGTGTGTGCAAGCCTACAATGAGGCTGAGAAGCGCAAGGCCCTTGGTCATCCTGGCATCGATCCCAGGATGGCTGCAAAGAAGAAGAAGAAGGCAGCTGTGGCCGAACCCGAAGCACCAAGGCAGGAAGCACATCCCATTGTCTTCCCAGCCAGCATGACTGGCTTGAAGCCAAAGGTCAGGTCAACCGCTTCAGAACTGAAGAAGACGAGGACTGCTGAGGCTGAAGCGAGAAAGAGGAAACATCCTGAAGCCTCTGATGCTGCTCCCTCCAAGAAGAAGCGCAAGACCAAGAAGGATCGGACTGCTCCCACAGAGCCCTTAGTTGTTGAACCTATCTCCATGGTTCGCCCTGCAGCTGAACATCAAGAGCGCCAACTGACTGTCCATGAGCCTGCTTCCACAGAGGCTCATGAAGCTGAAGACTTTCCAGCAGCTGATCCCACCGCTGCTGAAGACATTGGTCACCATGACAATGTTGAAGATGATGTAGTTCTTCCTCAGATCGAACACAACTTGGTATCATCGCCTGTGCTTACGCACAGCAAACTCATTAGCATTGGTCGTCCTCTGATGCCAATTGCTCAGGATGCATCATGGGCTGATCACCCACAACAACAAGTCACACCACCCCGGCAAGAAGAAGAAGATGACTTTGAGGCCCAGCCAACTCCGTCTCCAGAGGCGTCACCAGCGTTACGCAGGTTTCGCAAAGGACCAAGGTCTCAAGTCCCTCTTTCGAGCGTTCCAGAAGGAGAAGTGCCACAGCAATCTGTTGCATGTCAAGTGTTTCCAGATGCCACTCCTACTGTGAATGTCTCCGAGTCTGAGGCTAATGCTGCTGAAGACATTCCGGCTGCATTGGCCGATGACACACAAGAAGAAGAACGTGTCTCTACTCCCCCCATTACTGAAGAAGCTGTTCTCGAGGAGAACGTGTCTGTGCCCGACCCTCCAGCTCATCAAGTGGAGGTTGAGAATCTTGAGGCTGCCACCACCAACACAAATGAAGCCAATGACGTTGTCATGGCTGAAGCAAATGTGGAGCCTGCACCAACCCATGTGCCAGAAGTCAGTGAAGCCAATGATGCTACTGCTCCTGTTCCTGCACCTGCTGCTGGTCCTTAGTTTGACTATCATGTTGAGCACAGGCCTCAGGTACAGAAGCCAATGCCAAGGTTGCCCAGGTTTCCAGGTCCTGCATCAGCACCCGGATCCTTTAATGTCAACGGCTTCAAAGCAGATAACACCTTCTTCAATAGCGCCAAGAACCCCTACTCAAGGGAAAGAATATCTTCTGATCGGTTCTGGAGCTATCCGCAGCGAAGTTATTACTCATGCATTCTGTACAATCAAGGTCGTATTTTCCCTCATATGCGTCTTGACACTGAAGCCATAACTGGTCTGCCTTGCTTGGAAGAAGCTCTGGATTGCTTCAAAGAGTCTGGATTGTTGCCTTTCGTCACCGACCAAGAGCACTGGAACAAAGAGTTGCTGCTCCAATTCTATGCCACTCTTCACATTTGTGGCTACAACAGAGATCCGAAGACTTGGGTCCTTGAGTGGATGACCGGCAATGTTGATCACAAAGCCAAAGCCTTTGATATCATTGAGCTCACTGGTCTGCCCACTCCTGGAGATCTTTATGAACCTGGTTGTCAGCTTCACAGTGCAGCTATGGAGAGCATCTTTCAGAAGCCTGAACCGAACATGAGTCAGATGCTTAGCATGATGAAGCCCTTGCCTCCAGATGCTGCATATCCCAAGGAGTTCTTTGTTGAAGACCTTGAGTATCTACCACACACTATCTATCACATTATCAGGCGAACTCTCTGGCCCATCAAAGGACATTCTCCACATGCAAAGCTGGAAGGTGCAATGAAGACTTTGGTCTTTTATATTCTTCACGGAAAATGCTTCAATGCACAAGACTTCTTCATCCGCCAACTTGCTGCATCAGGATCTGATATTTTTGGTTTGAAGTTTTACGCTCCATGAATAATGCGGCTGATCAAACTACACTCAGCTATCTCATATCAGCCCTCTTCTCGCAATCATCGGATCTTTCTGCCTGACGTTGATATGTCCGTTGAAGCCATCTATCCAGAGCCTGCCAAGGAGCCTCTTAGTCTTCAAAATGCTGAGCATCAAAGTTTCTCCCAAAACATTGAAGGAGTTGAAGCGGTCACTCGTGTTTATCCTCTGGCTGGTACTACACGTGCACCTCATCGTGCCCTCACTGAAGCCACTGAAAGCACTATTGCCCAACGGCCCAAGAAGCGATCTCGTGTTCTCAATGACCGAGAGCTTCTGGTTGCCCTTCATCAGAAATAGGATATGCATCATGACTGGCTGAAGTGCCAAATGCAAAGCCTCTTGGTGGATGTCAACCGCATCCGCAATCTTGCCACCAAGAATGCCTTTGTTGCCCATGAAACTTGTCGGCGTACATGGAAAGGGCTAACACTTATGTGTTCTGAAGATGATCTTCAAGAGGATGGCTTCTCTGAATGTTTCAAGTTTGACTCCACACCTCCAAGAAGGACTGTGCTGCGACGAACTCCGTCTCTTGAAGACTCTGAGTTCTCTTCCTCCGCGGCAACTGTGAATGCCAGAGTGATCGAGGACGAAGACGATGCCACTTCACCGCTCCCTACTTCTGCACGCATCGACACTGCCCCGAGTTCGTCTGCACCGCCGAACAACACCGACGACCTTGCTGCTTCACCTACTCCTCATGGGAACGAGTAGATGCTCTATGTCTTCAAACCTTTTTGGTCCTTACTGACAAAAGGGGGAGAAGCATATGAGTTTGATAGTCTTCAAGCGGGTCCATATGGGCGGTTGGTTTATGTTTTGCCTAGTGTTTACAACTCTCATTTTGATACATTTGGTTCTTTGAGTTGTAACACTTAAACTCGATGGTCGTCTACTACTTATTTGCTATTCTGTGATGCGATGATAAATTCCGCATGTGCGACGATAAATTCCGCACTTAGATCATTTTGCATACGTCCATTTTTCATTATGCATGTCATTATCTTCACATACTTTTCATGCATGATGAATTGTCATCATAAGTTGAAGAGGATCTCCACAAGTACAACCTGCCATGTGCATTTGCATTGCAAAAGCAAAATTACTTGTATGCACATCTTCAGGGGGAGCCCTTGCAACTTATGAAGACAATTCCCTATCCTTTACAATTTCACATATTATATTCCCCGTTGAAAACTTCAACTAGTTTGTCATCAATCACCAAAAAGGGGGAGATTGTAAGTGCATCTAGTGCCACCCCTAGTTGGTTTTGGAGTATTGACGACAAACCTAGTTGAGGGACTAATGTGTTTGTGAGAATTGCAGGATAACACAGGTAGAAGTCCCTCATTGATTCGGTTTTCCTACCAGAGATGACCCCTAAAAATGTATGAAGACATTGAAGTCAAAGGTGGTATGTGAAGACATTCACATTGAAGACTATGACAAGAGAAGACATCGCGTGAAGACTATGGAGCGCGAAGACTTAGCAGTTTCGTCATTCTGTGTTTTTCTTTGTTGAGTCATAGGAACCACCGTACTGTTAAGTGGGGTCCAAGAGAACTAGTCAGAATGACTAAAGTGATGCTTAACCAAAATCCTATGTCTTCGAGTGAAGACTATGAGAGCAAATCTTGTCCAGAGTTGGATAAGTCAGCTTTGCTTGTAGCCCAAGTAAAGTTGTCGTGTGTGTTTGAAATCTGACCGTTGGAACACGTGTCAGTTTCTTAGTGACCCTGGGTCATTTCAGACAAATCAGGTCGGGTTGCCTAGTGGATATAAATAGCCCACCCCCTACAACCATAAACGGTTGGCTGCTCAGAGTTAAAGCACGGCTTTTGTCGTTTGAGAGCAACCCACCTTGAAGCCTTTAAGAGAGAATTCCTTGCGAGGAAAAAGCCCTAAACACCCAGAGCCAAAGAGTGTTAGGCATCACTTAAGTCTTCCTGTCTGTGTGATCTGAAGACTTATTACACTTGAGGGCTGTGAATCCTCCAGCCGGTTAGGCGTCGCGTTCTGAGCATCCAAGAGTCATTGTGGATCGCCGGTGAATGAAGTCTGTGAAGGTTTGGAAGTCTACCTTGAAGACTTACCAGAGTGATTGGGCGAGGTCTGTGTGACCTTAGCTCAAGGGGAATACGGTGAGGACTAAGTGTCCTGAGCTGCGGTTCAGGACTAGGTGTCCGGGATTGTGTGTCCTCAGGTTTAAATACCTATCCGCCCTAACCAGACGTACAACTGTCACCGCAGTTGGAACTGGTCTACGAAACCTTTGTCTTCATCCCGCACACTAGTTCTATCCTTCCCATCTCTTTATTTACAGTTAGCTCTATTGAAGTCAGTGCCTATTTGCATTATCCATTTGTCTTCACTGTGTACCTGATCCTTAATGCCTAGCTGCTATTAGTCATTGTGCTTTCACTTCATCGAATACTTGACTATGGTCTGCCTAGTGTAGTCTACCTTCCGCTGCATGGTAATAGGTTCATTTCTATCATTTGTCTTCAAAACTTCCATGATTTGAAGACTTTCATAAAAATCACCTATTCACCCCCCTCTAGTCGATATAACGCATTTTCACTCTTCCCTTCATGGGCCCATGAGGTCGTCGTCCATCTAATATATGACACAATGAGAAAGGTAATTTGACGAACAAGGAGGATTATTTTCGGGTTGTGTTACGGTACATAGGAGTATATATTACGCGTCGAAGAGGGGAGGGGACAACTTATATATACTACATGTCATGAACCTAGGTTCGTGTGGGGGACTTAAAGGTTTCCGAGGCAGGTGCCACATCAATGTTCTGCATATATTTGGTATTGAAACATTACAACCACACATCTCCATACATGTGTTTGGCCCACCAGCAAGCGATGGTGGTTGTCCTCTAGCACTCACTCACGGGGTTATCAGCGAGATGCTTCGTCCATCTCTGTGTACCTACTTGGTCAATCACTTCGACGATAGCGATAGAGGTTAATTTGACTTATAATTAGGAGGGGATTAAAATTTTGTTCGTCTTATACAGTTCGGTACATGAAAGATGAAACTATATACTTCATGCACATGTGTACGCACGAATCCCTCCCATCGGGTCAAAGTGGGGGGGGGGGGCGAGCACGGGACGCATCATGAGCCAGATCTGTGTGGGGACCGTGCATTTTTTGACGCATGCATGCGCCACATCAAAATGTTGTGATTTTGGTTTCAAACATATATGCATGCATCACGCATGTTCATAAATATGTTTGGGGCACATATATACATCCAGTGGTTGTCTTTGGACACTCTCCCTCGCTTGGTTAACATCGACGGCCTATATATTTGTGGGCCCGCATGGACGTCCATCACTTCGACCAACAACGCGAGAGAGGTTACCAGGGTGGATTCTTCTTCTCTTGGTTTGGGTTACTGTATAGTCGTACTTAGATCATGGTGAGATTCGAGACCTAAGTTCGAGGGCTCGCATACACATGAATCCCTATATATATAGTATACTATGTGTCGTGAACCCTCGCTCCGTGTGGGGACTTTCCAGTTCCAAATGCATGCGGCCACATCAAAGTTGTGCATTGGGTATATTCAAACACCACATGACACTTCATACATATGTTTGAGCCACATGCACGCAGTGGTTGTCTTCAGGCACTCCCTCGCGTGGTTATCGGTGACAAACTAGCCTATTTTGTGGGGCCGCGGGTGGAATGTCAATGCATGACTTTGACCCAACAAACAAGAGAGGTTATACGACCAAGGTGGTGATTCTTCTTGGCCAGTCTTATAATACACCTTGGTGAGATGCCCCCCCGACCGACTCAAAGTGTGTGTGTGTGTGGGGGGGGGGGCACAGTACTACTTCGTACTAGATGAACCTCTGTGGGGTCGGGATGCCCGGTTAATTTTGCGATGCACATGTGCCACATCAAATTTGTGATTTGGTAACGCCAGAAGAACACATCTGTCATTTGGTAACGCCAGAAGCACACAGTTGTGATTTGGTAACGCCAGAAGAACACATCTTTGGGCCCGCACATGGTCCACATTTGATCAGAAGCAAAGGGGGGAGGGGGCACAGTAATACTTTGTACTAGATGAACCTCCGTGGGGTCGGGGATGCCTGGTTAATTGCGATGCACATGTGCCACATCAAATGTGTGATTTGGTAACGCTAGAAGAACACATGTGTGGGCCCGCACACGGTCCAAAGTTGATCGGAAGCAAAGGGGGAGGGGGGTTGATGTATAATAACGTGCGCTTTGTGCGACAGGTGCCACATCAAAGTTGTGAATTGGGTATTTGAACACCAAACCACCCTTTTCATACATATATTTGGTCCACATCCAAGTGCGTTCGTGTTCTGACCGTTTCCCGCGTTTTTTGGCCAAATTTATAAACAACAGACGAGTCAGACGCAGCAACCGTCTGCGACCGAGTACGAAACAAACACGGTTCCCTAGGACTACCCGTGTGCCATGCCCCTACCCCTATCACCCACATGATCACAGTATATTGGGGTCCACGAGGCTTCTCTCCCCCTCTCAAAAATCTCTACTCCCTCGCAATCTCGAAAATATCTACCCATGTCCGCATAGATGGTTTTTCTGTTTGATAGCTCAAGATTAGTATGTATGGACCATGTGCGATGTCTGTTACTCCCGCTCTGCTTCAATCAGTAGATCCAAATTTTCAGTAGCCCTGGCATTTTACTCCCGCCCCGCTCTGCTTCAATCCCTTGACCCAAATTTTGGTAGCCCCGCCATTTTACTCCCGCCTAGTAAAATTTTCAGTACCCGCGGCATTTCCTCAAACACCACCTTGGAACCATCCACACACACACCCCAAATCCTTCGCTCACCCCAAATCCCCCGCTCACACGCACACACACCACCCCTCCCTCGCACCAAATCTAGCTAGGTCGTCGATACCGCGCCTCCATCGTCAACCTCTGCCGGTCTGCCCATGTAGTTTACCCACCGATATACATACCCTCGCCGCCCTGAATTTCTTAGATGACGCCTGTGAAACGCCCCCTTTGATAGAGATCCCCATCCCCACCCCCACTTCAGAGGTCGCAGCCTAAGCCTGGCTACGCTTCTTGGGGAGCTCGAGGAGCGAATGGCCCAAAAGAGCTTTATCGCGGCCACTTCGTCCGACGTCGGCGAGGTGGCCGCCGAGGAAGCTGACGATGATGACTGGACCTAGACTGAGCCTTTCGATCAGTGGGATGAAGTATTCCGGCATGTCGCGGACGCCGGCTACAACATCAAGGTCGTCGACACCGACGACTTGACGTGGGTTATGTCATAGCTTAAGTTGCCCACCCCCAACCCTTCAGGTTTGACAGCCGTCAATCTCATCGACGGCCCTGCCGCTGATCTCCTGCGGCTTGTTATGAAAAATTTGCCATCCGTCATCGCCATGGAGCCCCTTTTGTCATTTCTGAAGGACACGTTCTGCGATGCTGGCCTGGGATCCTCAGCTGGCAAGTCAGACCTCATCGACTATGACCACGAGGAGGAGCCAATCTGTGACAAGTGAGGAAACCCATGATTTGTTTTCTCAAACACCTTTTGTAGTGAGAATATGTCCGGTATTTATTGCTATTTTAGGTTGTTTACATTATGCCTTGTTTATTTCTACGATTTATGGTTGTTCAGTTGTTTGTAGTTAGCATATGTCCAATTTCAATTGCCATCTTTGGTTGTTGGTAGTATGCCTTATTTATTTCAGCTATTAACGGCATGATGTTCTATATGTGCTAGTATAAACTGTGCAGTTCAATTTCATCAATACCAAATTTAACAGTAGCTCTATGAATGACTATATTTGGTTGCTGTTAAGCATGTTGTACTCCCTCCGAATCTTTTTAGTTTGCATATAAGATTTGTCTAAAGTCAGTCCTCTTAAAGTTTGACTAACTTTATAGAACAAAATACCAACATTCACAATATGAAATAAACATCAGTACATGTGTCATGACTTAAATTTTCATATTGTATAACTTTAGCATGCTAGATGTTGATATTTTTTCATATAAATAAGGTCAAACTTTATGAAGTTTGACTTCAGACGATCCTTATATGCAGAGTAAAGAGGACCGGAGGGAGTATGGAACACACCTTTCCATTTGATTTAATAATGGCACTGTTTGGATACTCTAACTTAGCTAGAGGTTAGAGTTAGTTTCTAGCTCATGACAGTTAAAAGGGGGGAGAGATTGGTGGAATAGTTGATTGTACTGCTTGAGCCTCGTGGGCATATATATAGGAGTACATGGTCATCTTAGAGTACCAGTCAAGGTAGAATAAATCCTACGCTATCCTACATTTCCTAAATAACAATGACTAACCCTGAACTAACTTTAGCCAAAGAGGTGTTTGGATGACAGTGTTAGATTGACAACAAATGCACTAGGAGAACTAGCCCCAATCAGCACCTCTTGGGTGGGATAGTTGTTTTGGGTGGGTTTGACGCAACTAGCTCAAACTAGCCTTCATGTTTGGATATTTTAGGGCTATTTGAGCCCAAACTTGCTCAAACTAACTCTAACCCATGGATCCAAACAGGGCCAATAACTAGTGTACTTAGACATGCACAATACAAGTTTGAATGACTACGTTTGCTTGTTTATAAACATTAGGCATGTTGTTAATAACACACCTTTCCAATTTTAAATATTAGGTTTTTAACAGTTTGGTCCTGCACATGTAGGTCCTGCTGTCAGAGGTTTTGACCCATTATTTGACCCTTTTTGCATATGTGGAAATGAGTTGTCCATTAATATCAGTCAAGTCAAGACACTCAGAAAGATTGTTACGATAAAGAAATTAGCGACAAAAAACAGCAAGATCTTTGTCTGCACAATGAAGAAGACATCAGTTCACTATGGGATGGTACTAACTGTTATACCTTGTCTTTTTAATTCCTTTGTGCCATTTCAAATTTGGAGAAGATATTTATGCATATCCTTGTTTTCAGGCCTTTCCAAAGCAGTTCACTGATGATTACCTCTCAAACCACCTGTATGGTCAGGAGGTGGGGAAGGTTTTCATACAACACCCACAGTTCAATATTGAAGTGTTCCTGAAGAGGACGAAGGATGGATGGTCAATCATCCACAAGCACTGCCTAAAGTTGCAAAGGCCTTCAACACCAATGAAGGCTCATTCCGCTTCAGCTATTTTTCAAATGAGATTCATTTGTCTATGTTTTGTCTATGATGCTAATTTCGAAAGGTTGTATATGTTGCATGTGAAACTTGGTGCTGGTGCAGTTGTGTGATGGGGTAGCTCAGTGCTGAAGCTATATGATGATTTACTCTGATGTATTTCAATTATGAAATCCTGCTTCCTTAATATGGAAATGAAATATATTGTGTTCTTAATATGAAATATCAATTAGATTAATAAATGAATTCTTAATAATAGGCCAATTAGCCTGCTAATTGGGTTTTTCTATTGCAAACGGTTACTGAGAAAACACCGTGGGAGATGACCTCAGGCAATGCACACAATTTCTAGGAATAAACGATGTTAGATCAATGAACAATCACACATGACATCCTTTTGAAAACTGTTTGCGTTAGGTCACCTTGCGAAAATGATTACCACATAAAAGTGTGTGTGATGGACAACCTTTGCCACACAGTTTCTTCTATGCACCGTGTGTGATTGTAGCGACCCGACCTCAAACGGTCAAGTCTCTGTGCTTCAGTGTCATCCCTGGATCGGTAATGCTGACACACACAATACTCAAAGGATTTATAACAGAGTAGCAATCACACACTTATTACATTGAATGTCTCAAAAGAGAACTTATTACAATAAATATGGCTTAAGGCCATCTAATAATAACAACGGAAGGCTTGGAAGATAAAGTGAGTCCATCAACTCCAATGACATAGCTGAGCTGTACGGCAACGACCTAACGAACCTTACTCCTCGACTGAAAAGTCTGCAACATAATACGTTGCAGCCCGAAAACGGGTCAGCACATGGAATATGCTGGCAGTAAAACACGGTAGAGCAAGAATAGAAATAATGCTATCACTATATGCATATTTGGCTGGTGGAAAGCTCTACGGTTAAAGTTTTTCGAAAAGCCAATTTTTCCCTACAACAAAGGAATAGATTTTATTTAACTATCATGGTAGTTGAAACATCATTGAGAAGGTTCCTCCAACTCAATCCCAATTAAAAGTAATTATCAACCCAACAATATTAATTTAGAGTGATGAGATACATATGATAATTCAAGTACTAGATACTCAAGATGTCCATAACCGGGGACACGGCTAACCATGATTAGTTTGTACACTCTGCAGAGGTTTGCGCACTTTTCCCCACAAGAATCGATCTCCTCCGTTGGATTTCTCGCACTACATGATGTTTGAGAAACGGATGACCGAGACACAATCTTTCAGAAGCATTAACTCTCTACTCCGGATAGACTATACCACCTACAGCCCACTACCTGCTAGTCTACCTCTTCAAGAGCTTCACGCAACTTACTCAAATATGCTAGAGCCTATAATAGCTTGTGGCTACACACGGAAGTTTCTAGCATGAAATATCTCAGTTCCCTTTGAGCCTGGGTGGCGGACCTTAGGATTATCACACGGGTACTCTGGGATATCCTAGGACAACACTGGATTCTCCAGGTGCCCGACAAGCAATCCACCCAGATGTGAATTAAAAGTTGCCACCTTAAGTTGAACCCTTAATTTACAATCTCACATCTGTCATGGTTTCACTCAAACCCAATCCACGTCTACGAGCATAGCATGGCAATATAAGCAATACGTAGAAGTAACTCCCAAGGGTTTGATAATAAACAGGTGAATAGGTACTACCTCATCTACTTCCCAATCCCACATGTTATGAAGTCCTAGCCATGAAATGTTTGAGGGTTGAAACTAATGCATAAAAACTAGGTGATGAAGGGACATGATCAAAGTGTTACTTGCCTTGCTGATGATCCGCAAAACCTGGAGACTAGATGTAGCACGCTTCGCACTCCGGGTACTCTATCACAATCAAACAAGCATACAATAAGCAATCAAACAAGGGCACGAGTAAAACTCAAATAAGAGATCTAACCAGAAAGTTCAACTTAAGAACTCCGGTTCGCAAAAAGAATCAAATAAAACGGAGCAACGAAACTCAAACTGCGAAAGAAATAAGATCCGATTACTAATCTGGACTAAAGTCAAATTTTACTGTATCAAAATCTTGTTCAAGTTGGTTAAACAGAAAGAGGGTTTCGAGACGAAACTCTAGGCGCTTGAATCGCCTGATTCCGATAAACGAGTGACAAGTTATACTAAAACGAAAATCGGATCAGAAACCGCGATCGAAAATAATCGCGGAAAATCCGAGAAAAAGAAAAACTGACGAACAGGCTAACGAACGAACGTTCGCTGTCTGCGGCTGAAAGGTGAAAACCGTTCGTTAAAACGAACGAAAAAATGGGCGTTCGCTAAATAACTAAACCGAAAATAAACCGAACCGGATCTAATAAAAAACGGATCTAGGGTTTCGAAAAAAACCAAACGGTTTTCTCACGAAAACCAAGGTGGCTACCTCGGGTCCGGCGAGGTCCGGCGACTCCGGCATGGTGGCGGGCGTTGGCGCGGCGCGGGGCGGCAGCAGCGACGCGTGGCAGCGGTGGCGGCGGGCGGCTAGGGTTAAGGTTTCGGGGGGAGGCGAGGCTGGGCTGGCTTGGGTGCGACTTATAAGAGGGCCGGCCCGAGGTCTCCTAGCCGGGAACGGCCCGAAGTCGGTTTGACTTTTTTTAAAATAATTCCAACATGCAGAAAAATAAAGAAAAGAAATACTAAATGGACTCCAAAAATTCCGAATTTTTTTTCCCCGTCCTCTAAAAATAAGCCGGACAAGATGAACATTTATTTGGGCCTAAAATGCAATTTTGAAGAACGCATATTTTTCCTAATTCAAATAAAATAGCGATAAAACTCCGAATAAAAATCTTATTTGATTTTAATATTAAATCTTCGATATTTCTCTATTTTGAGGAAGTCATTTTATCCTCTCTCTTTTATTTTATAAAAGAAATAGTCGAAGAGAAAAATAATTAAAATCAAACGATCCTCTTTCCAAAATTCGAGAAAACTCGAATATGAAAATAATGAAATCCCCAACACTCTCCATAGGTCCTTGAGTTGCGTAGAATTTCTAGGATCAAGCCAAAAATGGAATAAAATATGATATGCAATGATGATCTAATGTATAACATTCCAAATTGAAAATTTGGGATGTTACAAACCTACCCCCTTAAGATGAATCTCGCCCTTGAGATTCGGGTTGGCTAGAAAATAAGTGTGGGTGGTCTTTGCGAAGATCATCCTCTCGTTCCCAGGTGGCTTCATCCTCGGTATGGTGGCTCCACTGAACTTTTCAAAACTTGATAACCTTGCTGCGGGTAACTCGACTGGCAAACTCGAGGATCTTGACTGGCTTGTCCTCATAGGTCAAATCATTATCCAACTGAATCGCTTCCAGCGGTATTGTATCTCTCAGAGGAATGTCGGCCATCTCTGTGTGGCACTTCTTCAACTGAGAAACGTGGAACACATCATGAACTCCTGACAATCCTTCGGGTAATTCCAACTTATAAGCAACTTCTCCCATACGTTCCAAAACTCTGTATGGTCCCACAAAGCGTGGCGCTAACTTTCCCTTAACTTCAAAACGCTTAACTCCTCGGAGTGGTGATACCCGAAGATACACTCTGTCTCTGATTTCATAGACTACCTCCTTGCGTTTTGAATCTGCATAACTCTTCTATCGGGACTGAGCTACCTTCAGTCTATCTCTAATCAATTTAACCTTCTCTTCTGATTCCTTAATCAGATCTGGTCCAAATAACTAACGGTCTCCAACTTCATCCCACAACAACGGTGTCCTGCACCTCCTTCCGTACAAAGCTTCGAAAGGTGCCATCTTCAAACTGGCCTGATAATTGTTGTTGTATGAGAACTCTGCGTAGGGCAAGTTGTCATCCCAACTAGATCCATAATCTAGTGCACAAGCTCTCAGCATATCCTGCAGAATCTGGTTGACTCTCTCGGTCTGTCCATCTGTTTGCGGGTGAAAAGTTGTACTGAACTCCAGTCCGGTTCCCAAGGTTTCATGCAATTGATTCCAAAACTTTGAGGTAAACTGGGTTCCTCTATCTGATACAATTGTTCTCGGAACTCCATGCAAACATACGATCCTGGTCATGTATATCTTCGCCAACTTGGCGCTTGTATAGGTGGTTTTCACTGGGATAAAGTGAGCTACCTTAGTCAAGCGATCAACTACTACCCATATAGAATCATATCTTGATTTGGTCCTGGGCAATCCGGTGATGAAATCCATGCCAAGCTTATCCCACTTCCATTCAGGTATCGGCATAGGTTGTAACAATCCGACTAGCTTTTGATGTTCTGCCTTCACTCTCTGACATACATCACATACGGCTACATACTCGGCAATATCCTTCTTCATACCACTCCACCAGAAACGTTCCTTTAAATCCACATACATCTTGGTGTTTCCGGGGTGTATCGAGTATGGCGAGTCATGAGCCTCCTGAAGTATTAACTTCCTGATCTCTGTGTTATTGGGCACATAAACACGGTCCTCAAACCACAAGGTGTCGTGTTCATCCTCATGAAAACCTTTGGCTTTTCCTTTGCTCATTCTCTCTTTTATCTCAGCGATCTCTTTGTCATCCTTCTGAGCTTCTCAAATATTTCCTAAAAATGTAGACTGAACTTTCATTGTTGCAACAAAACCTCTAGGGACAATCTCCAATCGAAGTTCCCTGAGATCCTCTGCCAACTCCTTTGGCAATCCTGCGCTTATGAGTGTGTTGGCATAACTCTTCCGGCTCAAAGCGTCTGCTACGACGTTGGCCTTGCCTGGATCATAGTGAAGCTTCATGTCATAATCCTTTATAAGCTCCAACCATCTCCTCTGCCTAAGGTTCAGCTCCTTCTATGTGAAAATGTACTTCAAACTCTTATGGTCAGTGTATACATCACAATGGTTTCCAATAAGATAGTGTCTCCAAGTCTTCAACGCATGCACTACGGCAGCCAACTCCAAGTCATGCGTGGCATAATTTAACTCATGCGGTTTCAGTTGTCGTGAGGCATACGAAACAACTCTTTCGTCCTGCATCAGTACTCCTCTAAGTCCTAAGCGAGAGGCGTTGCAATACACTTGGAAATCCTTGCGTATATCCGGCAGAATCAGTACTAGGGCTGTAGTCAGACGTTTCTTTAACTCCTGAAAACTTGCTTAACATTCTTCCGTCCATTTAAATTTGATATCCTTCTTCAATAGCTCTGTCATTGGCTTCACAATCTTGGAAAAAATTCTCAATAAATCTCCGGTAGTATCCTGCAAGTCCAAGAAAACTGCGGATCTCGCTAACTGAAGTGGGTGCCAACCATTCAGTGACTGACTGTACCTTGGTGGGGTCTACCGCTATACCTTCTCCTGATATAACATGTCCAAGGAATCCAACTTATTTTAACCAAAACTCACATTTGCTGAACTTGGCATACAACTGATGTTCCCTGAGTTTCTCGAGAACTAAACGCAAATGCTCTTTGTGCTCCTCTTCATTCTTCGAGTATACCATTATATCGTCAATGAACACCACAACAAACTTATCCAAATATTCCATGAACACCTTATTCATCATGCTCATGGAATAGGCAGGGGCGTTAGTCAGTCCAAATGACATGACCGTATACTCATATAACCCGTACCTTGTGGTAAATGCGGTTTTAGGTATATCATTTTCCCGGATCTTCAGCTGGTGATATCCTGATCACAGATCGATCTTCAAAAAGACCTTAGCTCCTCGCAACTGGTCAACCAAATCATTGATCATCCGCAGTGGGTATTTGTTCTTGATCGTCACCTCATTCAATGCACGATAGTCAACAACCATCCTTAGAGACTTATCCTTCTTCTCAACCAAAAGCACTGGGGCTCCCCATGGTGATGAACTCCGTCCGGTGTGACCTTTCTCCAATAACTCCTTGATCTGCTTCTTAATCTCCTCCAGATCATTTGCGGTCATCCGGTAGGGTCTCTTTGATATTGGCCCGGTACCTCACAATAGGTCTATCAGAAATTTGATGTCTCTATCCAGTGGCATGCCTGGTAACTCCTCTGGAAAAACATCTGGGCAATCCTTCACTACAGGCACTTCCTCCTGAACAACTACCGTGAGGGTATTTGCTTGGCTCCTCATAGGCGCATGTCTAGATACATACTTGATCCTTTTTCCCTCCCGGGTGGTGAGACAAATTGATTTACTAGCACAGTCAATGCTTCCTCCATACTTTGACATCCAGTCCATGCATAATATCACATCCAATCCTTGTGACTCCAAAATTATTAGGTCGGACAGAAAAACATGGCTACCAATGGTTAGGGGTATCTGGTCGCACTATCGGCTGGCCATATATTCTGCTCCAAGTGAACTTACTAACAGAGGGGTCCTAAGGGTTTGGGTTGGTAGTTTAAACTTATCCACGAATCCCCTTGATATGTATGAATGCGATGCACCAGTATCAAAAAGAACAAGGGCGGTAAAAGACTTAAACCAAAAACTTACCGATAACTGCGTCTGGCCGCCCTTCAACCTCCCCCACGTTATCGTGGTTCACTTGTCCTTTGTTGAATGGATTAGGCTTCTTCCCAGCGCTCCCATTACTGTTTCCTTTCTTCGCTTCAGAGCACTCCATGGCATAGTGTCCAGTCTTCCCGCACTTGAAGCAAGTAATGTGACTTAGGTCTCTCTTGGCGGGTGTGGCTGGATTGGAGCGGTTCTGATTGTTGTTTGCTCCATTCCCCTTCCCATTCCTTGGGCCAGTATGATTATGGGTACTTCCTCCATTATGGTTATGACCTCCATGGTTATGAACAAGTCCTCCTGAGTTCGGGGTTAGACGAGGCTTCTGCTGAGCTCCTGAGTTGTACCTTCCTTGTCCATACTTCCTTTTGCGGCTCTTAATTTGCTGCTGCTTCCCTTCAATCATAAGAGCCCTGTCTACCAACTCCTGGTAGTTGTTAAATGTTACCACCATCAACTGCATGCTCATCTCATCGTTCAGCCCTTCCATAAACTTCTCCTGCTTTGCGGCATCTGTGGCCACATCGTCAGGGGCATAACAAGACAACTTACTAAATTCATCCACGTACTGCCCCACAGTATGGTTCCCTTGGCGCAAGTTGCGAAACTCATGCTTCTTCATGCTCATAGCTCCCGTTGAGACATGGGCGGTGCGGAATGCTTGCTGAAACTGATCCCATGTACCAGTGGCTATAGGATAGGTGACTATGTAATTCTGCCACCATGAGGCTGCTGGTCCATCCAACTGATGTGCGGCAAAACACACCTTCTCAGCATCTGTACATCCTGCAGTGGTTAACTCCCTTCCAATCCTGTGGAGCCAATCATCTTCCACTATCGGCTCGGTGCTGCTGGAAAACACCGGTGGCTGCAACCTCAGAAAGCGGGCTAAGTTGTCAACTGGTGGTGGTGGTGGGTTGTTGTTGTTGCCTTGGTTCTGAACTAACAACTGCATCAGTTTATTCTGCTGCTGGATCAACTGAGTGAGCTCCAGTGGGAAAGTAAATCCGGGGTCACGTCTCGGAGGCATCTGAGGGTTTAGAGGGAAGAGAATAGAATAGAATGAGGTCTAGTGAGAAAAACACTACCCATATGCACATGAGACAAACACAATCATATCACTCAATCAATCAAGCAAGGCGTACAATAGATCTAACTATCGTCACAAAAGTGCTCGGACTATACTATATACATGGTGGAATACTACAACTGATGTGGTGGTCTACTAAAAATATTGATTGGTCGAAGACTCCATGATGTCTGCTCCAGCTTCGTCTTCATAGTCATCATCGCTATCGTTGGGGTCCGAGTCGGTGTCGTCGATGATGATGTAGTCCTCAGAACAAATATCCTTGGGTTCATCGTCTGCTCCTCCTAGCGTGGGGTCTCCCATGAATACTCCTAGCTTCTTTTCCAGATCGTCATTCTTCTCCACTAGTACGACGATTTCCTCCTCATAATCTTCGCGAGTAGCCTTGAGTTCTTCCTCCAGTTCCGTGATCCTTGTCATTGCCTTCTTCAGATCTATCATGCCTGCGCACATCTAGTTCTCCTGGCGATGAATGTGCTGGTTTAACTCGTGGATGGAAGCTGCGATTGATCTATCCTTCCTGGTGCTGATCATCTCCCATTGCTCATCTCGGCGCCCCCAAATCTGGTAGATATTATCCTTAAGCTCCTTATGGTAAACTTCTCCAATACGTCCCATAGTGATGTGAGCTGCCATACTCTTTCCTAGAATCTAGGTTGGTGCATCAAAGGAAAACTCTATGGGTTTGGTGACTGGCGTGAATGTCCTTCCTGGAACTTGAACTTGAATCATCCATCACTCCTCTTCTAGTAAAGTGGCGTTCTAAGTCCCGGTGAAGCTTGGTATTCCGATATTCAGGTACTTAGTGACTTCCTTCAAGTGTCATCCAAAAGGTGCTTCTTCATCCGGTTGTGCAAACTTGTTCCTTGCGTCCGCCATCCTAAAGAGTAGAAGATGGAGAGGAGTCAGAAATGAGAAGAGAATGCTGATCTAGGGCTTTATCTTAGTGGTCGTGTCCTACACTCAGCGTGTGCTCTGATACCATCTTGTAGTAACCCGACCTCAAATGGTCAAGTCTCTTGTAACACCCCGGATGTAACTTTCCCAATTTGTACTCCAACTCTTGTCGTTTCCGGCGTTATGTTATATTTATTTCCTCGGGTTCGAGTCTTTGTCTCAGTGTGTTGTTGTCGTTGTCATGCATCTCATATCATGTCATCATGTGCATTGCAATTGCATACGTGTTTGTCTCATGCATTCGAGCATTTTCCCCGTTGTCCGTTTTGCATTCCGATGCTTCGTTCTCCTCCGGTGGTCATTTCTACCTTTCTTTCATGTGTGGGGATTAAACATTTCCGGATTGGACCGAGACTTGCCAAGCGGCCTTGTTTTACTACCGGTAGACCGCCTGTCAAGTTTCGTATCATTTGGACTTCATTTGATACTCCAATGGTTAACCGAGGGACCGAAAAGGCCTCGTGTGTGTTGCAGCCCAACACCCCTCCAATTTGGCCCAAAACCCACCAAACTCTGCTCCATCATCTAGAGCGTTCGATCACGATCGCGTGGCCGAAAACCATACCTCATTTGGACTCTCCTAGCTCCCTCTATGCCTATATATACCTCCCCCATTCCAAATCCCGGATCCCCTCTTCCCGAAACCCTAAATCCCAGATCCGCGCCGGCCGGACACGTCCGCCCCGGCCGGACGCGTCCGCTCCGCCGCCCAAGCCAACCACCGCCCGCCACGTGGCGTCCGCGCCGCCGCCGCCGCCGAAGCTCGCCGCGGCCCGGGCCAGGCCCCCGCGGCCCACTCCCGCCGCCGCCGCGCCGCGCCGCCGCCGCCACCGCCAGCCGCCGCCGCCGTCGCCAAGCCGCCTCCGCGCCAGCCGCCGCGGTCCGCCTCGACGCCGGCCCGGCCTCGCGACGCCGGCCGGCCCCAGCTCCGGCCACCGCGGGCCCCTGCGCCGCCGGCCCCAGCCACCGGCGACCTCGCCCTCGCCGGCCGCCGTCCTCATCCCCGCCGTGAACAGTGCTCGCGCCGCCGCCTCGGTTTGCGTGCAGATCTGGAAACCCTAGGTCGTTTTTTTCTCTAACTCCCAAAATTGCAGATCCAAGTGCCTCTGTTCGTGGCCCCGTAACTTTGCAATCGTAGCTCCGATTCATGCATATAGCATATCAAAATGTTCATCTCAGAGAGTACATCATTTCATTCCATTGCATCATTTTCATTTGAGCTCATCTTGATGCCCGAAATACTGTTAGAAGAGGGCTACTTGAGTTAATCGTCAGATCTGCTACTCCGTTTAGCACTTCTGTCATTTTTGCCAGGATTAATGTGTGCATGATATGCCCTGATGCTCTCTACATGTGTTTTGTTAAGGGTTTTGTCATCTATCCAGAGGTGCAACCCATATATTTTTGTGATGTGTGTGGTGACTTGTGCAAGCTTGCAAAGTGGTGGACTTGCTAAGTCTGTTTTCAGGGACTTAGTAATTTCACTAAGTCCTGAGCTGTTTATCTCATGTTGCCATATGTTCATGTTGTTTCCTAGTGATCCATGCCTCTTTTGAGGATGATCAATAAGGGAGTTTTGTTATAGTTGTAGTGCTCTATCCATCCATGTCTTTGTTTGCAATTATGGAGCACCCTAGCTTGAGTCAATCGAGCTCTACTTTTGCTACTTTGTGAATCTGAGCAGATTGTCAACTTGTTTGCAATTTTGCCGGTGATGTTGTAATTGATCCGTGCATGCTATGCTATTGTTCTTGCCATGTCTAGCTTGCATTTTGTGCCTTCTTGATGGGTGTATGCTTGTCTTGCCATGACTTGCACCGTAGTGAGTGCATCGAGCTCGTAAACATGCCTACTTGAGTTATATTTCAGCATGTGTCAGTTTTCACTAAGTATGAAAACTGATTATGTTTTTGCTATGTTCACGTGCTTGCAATTGTATTTTCTGATCCCTTTTGGCTCAAGGTAACTAAGGGACTTTTGTTAAGCTCTTTGAGTAGCTCCATGCCATGCTTTACTTTTCCATGATCAGGTCCTGTAGCATGTAGTTTTGTTGCTCCGAAGAGTGCTATCTGATCTGAATTTCCAGACAAGTGTTAATTTCACTAAGTCTGAGATCTGTTTTCCATATGCATTTTTGCCATGCTTGTTTGAACCTGTTAATGGATGAATTGGCCGTAGCTCAGTGCTAGACTTTTGTTAAGCATCTTGAATGCATCCCTGCCATGTATTTTGTTGTCATGTTTGGGTGCTGTAGCATGTTCATCTCATTGCATTTAGATGGCTACTTGCTTTAAATCGCAGACCGGAGTCATTTTTGTATCGCTTGCCATTTCCAAACCGTAACTCCGATTCCGGCGTTCTTTATATAGTTTTCAAGCGATTTCATCTCATCTTTCCAGTGGAACACTTGGAATCCCAAGTTGAGGCCAGGTTCATGCATTTCCTGTCATATCTTGCATTTTGCTTCCCGCATCGCATTCCGCATAGCATATCATCATTGCATCATATTGCTTGGTCTCGCTCATGGTTGATTGTATCCTTGTTGCTTTTTTGTCTTGTTTGGGTAGAGCCGGGAGATGAGTTCGCTAACGAGGAGCCCGTTGAGTTTGCTTTCGAGGATCCAGTCAACTCTGACAGCTGTGCAGGCAAGATGATCATACCCTCGAAATCACTACTATCTTTGCTATGCTAGTTTGCTCGCTCTTTTTTGCTATGCCATTGCTACGATGCCTAACACTTGCTTTCAAGCCTCCCATATTGCCATGTCAAACCTCTAACCCTCCATTGTCCTAGCAAACCGTTGATTGGCTATGTTACCGCTTTGCTCAGCCCCTCTTATAGCGTTGCTAGTTGCAGGTGGAGATTGGAGGCCGTTCCTTGTTGGAACATTTATTTTACTTGTTGGGATATCATTATATTATCTTGCTATCTTAATGCATCTATATACTTGGAAAAGGGTGGAAGGCTCGGCCTCTCGCCTAGTGTTTTGTTCCACTCTTGCCGCCCTAGTTTCCGTCATATCGGTGTTATGTTCCCAGATTTTCCGTTCCTTACGCGGTTGGGTTATAATGGGAACCCCTTGATAGTTCGCCTTGATTAAAGCTTTTCCAGCAATGCCCAACCTTGGTTTTACCATTCTCCACCTAGCCTCTTTTTCCCTTGGGTTACCGGAGCCCAAGGGTCATCTTATTTTAACCCCCCCGGGCCAGTGCTCCCTCTGAGTGTTGGTCCGAACCGGGCAGCCTGCGGGGCCACCTCGGGGAAACTTGAGGGTTGGTTTTACTCGTAGCTTGACCTATCTGAGTGTGCCCTGAGAACGAGATATGTGCAGCTCCTATCGGGATTTGTCAGCACATTCGGGCGGTGTTGCTGGTCTTGTTTTAACCCGTCGAAGTGTCTTGAATTACCGAGATACCGAGTCTGATCGGAACGTCTTGGGAGGAGGTCTATTCCTTCGTTGATCGTGAGAGCTTGTCATGGGCTAAGTTGGGACTCCCCTGCAGGGATTTGAACTTTCAAAATCCGTGCCCGCGGTTATGGGCAAATGGGAATTTGTTAATGTCCGGTTGTAGATAACTTGAACCTTAACTTAATTAAAATGAATCAACTGAGTGTGTTACCGTGATGGCCTCTTCTCGGCGGCGTCCGGGAAGTGGACACAGTGTTGGAGTAATGTTTGCGCAGGTTGCTCTCTAGTTTCACGCTCGCGCTTTGCCTCCTCTTCTCGCTCTCGTTTGCGAATAAGTTAGCCACCATACTTGCTAGTCGCTTGCTGCAGCTCCTCTCATATTTTGCCTTGCCTTACCATAAGTTTAAATAGTCTTGATCGCGAGGGTGCGAGATTGCTGAGTCCCCTATGGCTCACAGATTACTATTACACCAGATGCAGGGCCTGATGATTCTGCTCCAGGAGACGCGTATGAGCTCAAGTGGGAGTTCGACGAAGACTCTCAATGTTACTATGTTTCCTTTCTCGATGATCAGTAGTGGTGCCCAGTTGGGGGTGAACGGGACTATGTCGCATGTTGGGTTCTCTTTTATTTTGGCGCCGTAGTCGGGCCATGAGTGTTTGGTTGATGTAATGTTATTTATGTACTTGATTGACGTGGCGAGTGTAAGCCAACTATGTTATCTCCCCTTTCATTATTATATTACATGGGATGTTGTGAACATTGCCTAACTTGCGACATATGCCTTCAATGTGATTATGCCTCTAAGTCGTGCCTCGACACGTGGGAGATATAGTCGCATCGAGGGTGTTACAAGTTGGTAATCAGAGCCTTCCCCGACCTTAGGAGCCCCATTGCTTGATCGTTATTAGTGGCCGAGTTGTGTCTAGAAAAATGTTTTGAGTCATTTAGGAATTATATATCGAAGAGTTTAGGAATTCTTTTTTACTTCCCAGTCTCCTCATCGCTCTGGTAAGGCATCCTGACGTAGAGTTTTGACTCTTCTCTTCTCAAATTTCACTAATTTTTTTTTTAGGATCACGCGGGTATCTTGGAATCGTTCCGATGGTTTTATGATGAGAACATTGTCTTGGTGCCTCCTGTCAGGGGTTTAGTGGAAGTGTCCCGGGGAGTTGAGCTCTGAGGTGTTGTCATCATAATTTTATCGTTGCATTTTTGGAATACCTGAGTTTAGTACGCCGACATCGAAAATCTCTTTTATGCAGTTCGTTGGTGAGATAACCTCGACGCCACCCAGTACTGGGGCGGGAGTTCGGGAGTATCGCCATAACTTGTATAACAGATGCTTTTCGAAGGTTGAGGTAGATGGTTTCCGAAGGTTTCTTGGTTATGTGTTGAAGGATGGATACAGCTGGATGTAGGATTTGCTAGTTTGGGTGAGATATTGTGCTTCCCATGTATCCCCAACACCTGATTGCATAACCGGAAAGGTTCGGAAGTTTCATAGGTGGGAATTCTAGTAGCTCTAGTTCTTCTTCCATGGATATTGGTTTGAGATTGGGATTTCTTACCGATTATTCATTCTTGCTCCGTACCTTGTTGATTTATTTCTCTACCTTAATTCTACGTGGCTTCTCAATTTATGGATATGTGACCATTTCAAGAGGAATGCATTCGTTCATTTTGTTCGGATGTGAAGACTATATGTTGCAATTTTCATTCCATTGGATTCAGCTTCAATATTTCTCTGTCAATGTGCTAATGGTGGTCAACCTCTTCAGGATGGCTCCTCCAACGCGCACGACTCCGAATCCTGATCCGCCACCACCTCCACCTCCTCCAGAGGCATGGCAAGCTGTGATGGCCGCAACCAATGCAAACACACAGTTGATCATGCAAATTCTTCAAGAGCGCAATCAAGGCAACCAAGGGAATCAAGGCAGCAATCAGAATCACTTTGCTACACTCAACCAGTTCCTTGCTAACGGCCCAAAGACTTTCAGCAATTGTGTTGAGGCAACCGATGCAGACAATTGGCTTGTGGATCTGTGCAAGCATTTCGAGTGCAGTAACGTCAGGCTTGAGGATTTTGTCAAGTTCGCTTCCTTCCAACTCAAAGATCAAGCTGCAGAATGGTTCCAGCAGTACAAGGACTCCAGAGGTGGACGTGTTATCACTTGGGATGATTTCCGTCGAGATTTCCGAGCTCATCATATTCCCCAGAGCGTGATTGAAAGCAAGCGTGAGGAATTCCGCAATCTGAAGCAAGGCTCTTTGTCTGTCTATGACTACAACAAGTTGTTCCAGAAGCTCGCCCGCTTTGCCAAGCAGGACGTCCCTGATGAGAAGAGCATGATATACCAGTTCAGGGGTGGTCTCAGAGAAGATATTCAGCTAGCTCTTGTTCTCTTCGAGCCCTTGAGATACGATGAGTTCTACAACATGGCACTGAAGAAAGAGGCTGCTCAGTTGAGGTGTGATGCTTCCAAGAAGCGAGCCAGAGATGTTACTCCTTCTTCCTCCACTCAAGTGGCCAAACAGCAGAAGTATTGGCTTCCTCCTCCTCCGTTCCGTCAGCCGTATCAGCACAAGAGCAAAGGTGGCAGTGGTTCTTCCCACCCACCCAACCCTAGCTTTCAGAACAAGACTTCGTCTCAAGCTCCAAGATCGAGTGCTCCGTATCACCGTCCGCTTTCAGAGGTCACGTGCAACAAGTGCCAACAGAAGGGTCACTATGCCAACAAGTGTTTCAACCAGAGGTGTCTTCCTCCTCCTCCTCCTCCTGTCAGATCGGCAAGTACAGCTGTGGTCAAGCATAACCCCAAGCACGCCAAGGTCAATTTGATGAATGCAGCTCAGGCAGAGCATTCTTCAGATGTCATCATGGGTAACCTTCCTGTTAATGATATTCCTGCAAGAGTTCTTTTTGGCACGGGTGCATCGCATTGTTTCATGTCAAAGCCATTTTTTACCAAGCATGAGTTCGTTTCTTCTCATTTGGGTAAACAAATGGATATCGTTTCTCCTGGCAAACGTTTAAGTGCAAGTCTGGAGGTGCCAGATGTTACTATCACCTTGGGTGACTACAAGTTCTTTTCTTCCCCAATGGTTCTTGGTAACTCGGATATTGATCTTATTCTCGGAATGGATTGGCTTTCTAAGCACAAGGCTCAGCTTGATTGTGCAGCCAGGCAGATTCAATTGACTCATTCGTCTGAGGATGTAATTGTCTTTGCCGCTCGTGATGATACCATCCGTCTGTTTTCTCTCAATGAGAAGGGTGAATTGGATGCTATCTCGCAAATTCCAGTCGTTTGCAAATATCAAGACGTCTTTCCAGAAGAGCTTCCAGGAATGCCTCCGCACCGGCCAGTTGAATTTGTTATTGCTCTTGAGCCTGGTACGGAACCTGTGTGCAAACGTCCTTACAAGCTCAGACCTGAAGAATTGAAGGAGCTGAAGAAGCAACTCGATATTCAAGAGAAAATGGGTCTCATCCGGCCTAGTTCTTCTCCGTGGGGTTGTGGTGTTCTTTTTGTGAAGAAGAAGGATGGAACGGACCGCCTTTGTGTTGATTACCGTCCAGTGAACAAGAAGACCATCAAGAACAAATACCCACTTCCCAACATCAATGAGCTGTTCGAACAACTCAAAGGTGCCCAAGTATTCTCCAAGCTTGATCTCCGTATGGGTTATCATCAGATTCGAATCCGTGAGCAAGATATTCTCAGGACGGCTTTCAGGACAAGCTTTGGTTCATATGAATACACTGTCATGTCTTTCGGCCTCGTCAACGCTCCTCCGACGTTCTCTCGCATGATGAACTTCATCTTCAACGCCTACACCAATGACTTCGTTTTGGTCTATCTCGACGACATTCTGGTTTTCTCGAAGAACAAGGAAGATCATGCCAAGCACTTGCGTTTGGTTCTTGATAAGCTCAGAGAACATCAGTTCTACGCCAAGTTCTCCAAGTGTGAATTTTGGCTCGATGAGGTTCTTTATCTTGGTCATATCATCTCTGCCAAGGGCATTGCCGTGAATCCTGAGAAGGTGTCTGCAATTGTGAATTGGGAACCTCCTCAGAACGTGAAGCAACTCCGTAGCTTCCTCGGTCTCGCAAGCTATTGCCGAAGATTCGTTGAAAACTTTTCTAAGATCGCGAAGCCTCTCTCTAATCTTCTCCAGAAGCACGTCAAGTACGTTTGGTCTCCGGAATGTGATATTGCTTTCAACACTTTGAAAGAGAAATTGATCACTGCTCCAGTTCTGACTCCGCCTGATGAATCCAAGCCGTACGAGGTCTTTTGTGATGCCTCTCTCCAAGGTCTTGGCGCAGTATTGATGCAAGAGAAGAAGGTTGTTGCTTATACCTCTCGCCAGTTGAAGCCTAATGAGAAGAACTACCCCACTCATGATCTCGAGTTGGCGGCAGTTGTGCATGCTCTATTGACTTGGAGACATCTTCTATTGGGAAGAAAAGTGTTCATTTTCACTGATCACAAGAGTCTCAAGTACATCTTCACTCAGCCTAATCTCAACCTCAGGCAAACTCGATGGGTCGAAATGATTCAAGAGTATAATCCGAGTATTGAGTATACTCCAGGCAAGGCTAATGTGATTGCTGACGCATTGAGCAGGAAAGCTTACTGTAACAGTCACTACAGGAATCAGCTATTTTGCCGTCTGCCACGGCGGACGGCAAAGGCATGAACGGCGGACGGCAAAGGCCTTTGCCATCAGCCGCGGACGGCAAAAGGCTCCGGCAAAGTAGGCTACGGTAAACAGCTACTTTGCCATCTGCTTCCTGGCGGCTAACGGCAAAGGACCTTTGCCGTCTGCGGCGGACGGCAAAGAGAGAAGACGGCAATAATTGCGCTGTCAGTCCATTAAGTGGCTAACGGCAGGCCTTTGCCGTCCGCCGCTGACGGCAAAATTTCTAGTGTCTTTGCCGTCCGCCGTATGATGTCATCTACACGTCACTACATGGCAGGTTCTTTGCCGTCCGCCACTGATGGCAAAGTCTTTGCCATCTGCCACTGTAGGCAAACTGACCAAATGGGTCAGCTCCCAGGAAGCACAGCTGGATGCCATGTGTCTTCTTTGCCGTCCGCGGCAGACGGCAAAGAGCCCATTGCCGTCGGTGGCAGACGGCAAAGAGCCTGCCATGTTGGCTCTTTTATCTGTTTTTTATTAAATCCAACAATTTTCATCACAAATATATATGACATATATAGATATATTTCAAAAGGCCATTACAGAGCAAACATATAAGATATCCAACACATAACTTCATCATCCAACCATATATATTACATGCATAGTTCCATCATACATAACAAGTTCAACATAGAGGCATCCAACCATATATATTACAATAGTTTCATCCAATGATACATGCATAGTTCAATGATACAAAAGAAACAGAGAAAGGGATAAGGAGCGCTCCATCTATGCAAGCTTTCGTCAAGTGAATGAAATCTGCAAAATGAAAAATAAGAAAGTTAGAACAAGAAGAGTAGAACAAGAAGAAGAGTAGAACAAGAAGAAGACTAGAACAAGAAGAGTAGAACAAGAAGAAGACTAGAACAAGAAGAGTATGTCATTTATGAGCTAACTTACGTGAAATGGATTATATATGAGCTAACTAAGTTGAAATGGGTCATTTATGAGCTAGCTAAGGTGAAATGGATCATTTATGAGCTAACTTAGTTCAAATGGGTCGTTTATGAGCTAACTAAGGTCAAATGGATCGTTTTTGAGGTAACTAAGGTGAAATGGATCGTTTTTTTAGCTAACTTAGGTGAAATGGATCATTTATGAGCTAACTTAGTTGAAATGGATCGTTTTTGAGCTAACTTAGGTGAAATGGATCATTCATGAGCTAATTTAGTTGAAATGGATCTTTTTGAGCTAACTTAGGTGAAATGGATCATTTAAGAGCTAATTTAGGTGAAATGGATCGTTTTTTTAGCTAACTTGGTGAAATGGATCGTTTATGAGCTAAATTAGTTGAAATGGATCGTTTATGAGATAACCTAGGTAAGATGGGTCATTTTGGAGTTAACCTAGGTGAAATGGGTCATTTTAAAGCTAACGTAGGTAAAATGGATCATTTAGGAGCTAATCTAGGTAAAATGGGTCATTTTTGAGCTAAATTGGATGAACTGGATCATTTATAAGCTAACCTACGTAAAATGGGTCATTTTAGAGCTAACTTAGGTAAAATGGATCATCTATGAGCTAACTAAGCTAATTATGCAATTTTTGACATAAGTAAGCTAAGTACAGATCGTTTTAGAGCTAACTTAGGTAAAATGGATGGTTTTGGAGGTCAGTAAGCTTATTAAGTCATTTTGGAGGAGAAGAAGCTAAGTCTAGGTCATTATGGTAAGCATTGGAGGAAATAAAGCTAAGTCTAGGTCTTTATGCATGTGTTAAGCAAAACACTAGATAAACTTACCAAGATCCAGGAGGTGTAGGAGCGGGGTGGCTCGTGTCGGTAGATGGAGAAGGATCGTGCGATGCTTGTCTGGGGTTATGTTGCACCAAAGATCATTTCCAATGTATTGTTAGCATGATGACACTCAAATGTTAGGACTAGCAAGTAATGTCCATTCAAATAAAACTCACCGTGGTCCCAGGAGCAATCACTGGCATCGGCGGAGCAGTCTGACCTGTCTTCTCGCACACAGACTGCACATTTGGTTTTGACGACTCAGTCATACTAGTTAGTAATGAGACAAACACTACATGAATGTTTTGGCTAATCTACAGAAGAAACTTACCACAAGGAGCTCGTACATGGCCCTTGCCTGCATGTCATTCCGTGCCCTCTCCTCCTCCATCATCTTTGTCGTCCTCTCCTCCAACTCCCGCTGCCTCTCCGCCGCCCCCGCCAGAAGTTTCTCCGTTCTATCTCTCTCACTCTGTATAGCAGCCTGCAACACCACTCACATGACCATTTGTAATCATTGATGGAAGCGCACACAATGTAATTAATGGAGAAAGATAACTGAGTACGTATCACTAACCTTGATGGCGAGTTGCACTGGCCGTTCACGAGGCCTTATCTCAGGAGCGGAGCTCGACTGGCGCGCCTTGATCTCCGGGAGAGTGCTAGGACAACGGATAAGTCCATCTCCAATGGCTATGGAGCCATGGGACCTCCCGCCACCAGATATCATCACCAGCTCTGGATCAATGGGAACCCGGCTCGGGTTAAAGTCCTCCCCTTTCCTCGCCTTCCCCTCATCTCTATATCTCATGAGCTTGTTGTGGGAGGAGATGTTGGTGAAGTTGTTTGCATCATCGAGGTCAAACTGAGAGAAAGCCTTGACTTTCTTGAAAGAGGCAGTGTGGTCCATGGCATACAGGTCGTACACCTCTGGCACCTTATCCGCCTTATTGTAGCGTGCCTGAAAGAGAGAAACAATGAAAATTAGTAATTAAAGGGCTCAAGCTAGCATGATGAATGAATTGCATGAATCATGAAGCAAACCACATACCCAGTTGCGCCCGAACTGATATAAGTTGGAGCTGCCTTGATGGTGTGGCACACCTTCCATTTGGGCACATTTGTCCTTGGCCTCGTTGTGGAGGGCTAGCCATTGTTTTGAGCACCACTCATCGACCAACACCTCCCAACAATCCATCCGATCCGCACACCATCTCGGAGGCGCCTAAGTTAGCAAATAGAAACTTGAGCGCTATGGCTAAGAATTACTAAATGAAGGAACTTAAGTAGAGAAGGCCTTAAGAATTACCTTCATGTACTGCTCCTTACTCAGGAACTTATCGCGGCACGCCGGCTTGGTCTTCTTGATACCACGCAAGGCGTAGTAGTCTCGAACAGCCTGCACCCGAGCCTCATGCCGTAAGTTTTGGAGTAGGCGCTTGTAGACGTTTTCGATAACATGTGCCGCGTCCTCCTCGTATCCCTCCTCACACCTGTAGAATGTCTGCAATCAAATGAGACAATATTGATTAGTACAATTAATAACTAGCTAGTTGAAGATTTTTAAATGTGTAAAGGAGAAATTACCCAGAACTTTCTGATCACCATGTCTGCCCTCGTGTCGCACACGACACCGTCGATAATCTCATCCGGCGGGGCCGGGGCAGCCACGTAGTGCTCCCAGCTCAATCCAAGCTCTGGAAGCCGACCCTCACCAGGCAACGTGACAAACCCCGGGAAGTTTTGCCGGCAAAGAACTCCAAGGACGGAGTTGGGCCGGCGGACACTATGATGGTGGTCCGAACCCCTGCAGCATGACAAGGCCAACGCATTAGTTAT
The DNA here is from genome assembly GCF_056163025.1 of Triticum urartu. Taxonomy (NCBI): domain Eukaryota; kingdom Viridiplantae; phylum Streptophyta; class Magnoliopsida; order Poales; family Poaceae; genus Triticum; species Triticum urartu. Next base: position 477,245,215 of record NC_141879.1, read on the forward strand.
TTGAAGAAACGTGAATGCAGAAGGTACAAAAATATTAAATGCACTTATGTACCTCTCCCCATCAGGGAAAATCAACCACCTCTGCTCGCGGGTCACCGGCACGGACGGGAGCCGTGTAGCACCACGCTGGTAGACGTTGCCCCCCTCCTTCCCCTCCTCATCAGTCGGCTCCCCGCCATCATCAGCATGGCCACTCGGCTCCCCGCCATGCTCAGGATGACCCGGCCAGGTACCCCATCCAGACGTGTGCTCCTCTGGGGTCTCGTGGGCCGAAGGCCCGTCGCCCCGAGGCTCGTGGGCCGAAGACTCGTGGACCGGAGGCTCGTGGACCGGAGTCCGTGCAGCCTCCTCCTCAGATGAGTCCACCCTAGCAGTCACGTGCTCGAGTGAAACAGCTGGGGGTGGCCGCGAGGAAGGCGCCCTAGCAGTCACCGTACGTCCTCTCCCGCGACCACGTGCTCCAGCTCCTCTCTTCTTCTTACCTCGTCCCCTGCTGGGCACCGCGGTCGACGAAGAAGGGCCCGGCGGTGTCGCCATACTGTCCAGCAATGCTCGGCGGAGAGGTGCATGTGGAATGGAAGACCTCGCACCACGCGCCGACGAAGAAGGGGCCTCGGCACGCTCCCGACCAGCGCCCACCATCTTTCAACACCTTCCATGACAAAGAATAAACGAAATTAGTACAACATAAAAAAAGTACCGACATGAATAATAGTATGTATATCACTTAAGTGTATCATCATCAAGTACAACATAAAAAAATTGAATACCTGACACTACTAATAATCTCGATTAGTATCATCAATAAATGCATAATCATCATCATCACTATAATCAATGATGGGCTCATAGGGTTCATTGGCATCAACATGTGCAAGGCCACCTTGACGTAATCGGTCAAGCATTGACAGGTCATCCGCAGCAGTAACCTCTTCTTGTTCCGGCTCTTCTTGTTCCTCCTCTGGGGTGATGTCGGATTCATTGTCGCTGTCTACTTCAATGTTTTGGGGTGAAGTATAGCGGTTCTTGAAACGCTTTTTGGAAATACGTGTCTCTTGGAAGAATTCTCCTTCATATGTGTCTGGGTTAATGTGAGGTTCATAATCCTCTTCCTTTGGGGGAGAAAGTCTAGCACGTGGCGGCACTTCATAAACGACATCCCAACCTTTCAGATTTGGATTAGTTTGGCAGGCCCACGGTAGATAGAATTCTTGGGTCGCCTGTTGAGCCATAATATAGACATGAGGAACATCTAAATGAGTGCTTTGGTTGATTTCAACTAGCCCTATATGTTCATGAGTCCTTCTAGTCTCCTTCGGCTGAAACCAATAACATTTGAAGACTACGACATTCGGTGGGTTTTCACCATAGAACAGAAGTTCATAAATTGCTTCAACTCTCCCATATACTCGGTACCTCCTTCGCCGATAGCAGATACACAACAATTTTTAGACTTTCGGTCGGCCATAGATAGCTCTTTGCCATAGGTACGAAAGCGATACCCGTTGATGTCGTACTTGTCAAATGAACGGACCTTATAGTCAAAACCATTAGCGACTTGTCTCAATTCGGCGTCCATAGACTCTGAATTAGCCTACAAGTTTAATATGAAAGGATTGTTGCATTATGCACAAATTAGCGAATGAAATGAAATTGTCTAATAGAAATTACCGTTTGTTTGAACCAAGAGATGAAACCGGGATAGCCACCTCCTTGCTTTGCGAGAAGCTCATACTCTTCAACGGAATCCTTTTGGATCTCCGCTCCATACGAGAATATGGCGACGTATCGACTATATGACATATCCAGGAATAAGAGTAGTTCAAAGGAAATAGAAGTTGCAAAACAATGTACCGAGAACTTACTCGATGTACGGCCGCACTTCTATCAGGTTGTTGAAGATATACAACGAAATGGTCCGCCATTCTTCGTTATCCAAAGATACTGGATGTGAAACACTAGCTGGTGCGAGATTCCCTTTGAATAGGCTGAGGTTGGATCCACCCTTTTTAGGCTCGTCAGCATTGTACCGAGGCTTCGGATTATGCAAATGACGATTTTTGGCTTCGTAGTGCGCTGTTACGAAGTTTGCCGCCTCCTCTGTGATGAATGCCTCAGCCATCAATGCTTCAATTCTACGTTTATTTTTACATTTTTCTCGAAGCGTCTTCTACATCCTCTCACTTGGGTAGCACCAACGATTTTGCACGGCCCCCCCAATCTTGCCTCGGTCGGGAGATGCAAAATCAAATGCTTCATTGGATTAAAGAAGCCCGGTGGAAAGATCTTCTCTAACTTGCAGATCAACTCCGGCGCCAACTCTTCCATTTCTTCTAGCACGCCAGGCGATAGTTCTTTCGCACAAAGAACACGGAAGAAATAGCTGAGTTCTGCCAGTACTAGCCATTCATCCTCAGGGATGAAGCCACGCAACATCACCGGCATTACCCGCTCAATCCATATGTGCCAATCATGACTCTTGAGACCAAATATCTTCAGTTTATCAAGATTCGCTCCCCTCTTTAGATTCGCTGCATACCGATCGGGGAACATCAATTGCTGTTGCACCCACAAGAGAATTTCCCTCATAGCTGGCCTTCCAAGATTGAACCATGCCTTTGGCTTCGTCCAGTTCTGCTTTCCTTTCGGTTCTTTCATGTTTTGTAACGGCCTATCACATAGCGCCTCCAGATCGACTCTAGCCTTAGTATTATCCTTTGACTTCCCATCTATGCCGAACAATGTACCAAAAAGTGCCTCGGTGATATTCTTCTCAGTGTGCATCACGTCGATGTTGTGTGGGCAAAGGAGGTCTTTGAAGTAAGGCAGATCCCATAAGCATGTTTTGTGAGTCCACGCGTGCTTAGTATTATACCCCTTGAAGTACCCTGGACGTTGTGGATCTGACTCGAGAGCAGTTAACTGATCCAGCGTCTGTTGGCCTGTCAATGCAGGTGGTGCAGAGTTTTTGACAACTCTACCCCTGATGAAGTTCTTCTTGTCTTTCCTGAACTTATGGCGAGGATCCAGGAACTGTCTATGCATGTCGAAGCAAGAAAACTTGCGACCGGCCTGAAGCCAACGAAACTCAAGAGCTCCCTTGCATGTGGGGCACGGGAACCTTCCATGCACACACCAGCCAACGAATAGCGTATACGCCGGCAAGTCATGCATTGAGTACATGTACCAGACACGCATTATGAAGTTCCGTTTGCTAAAGGCGTCGTATGTCTTGAATCCATTATCCCAGGCTTCTTGCAATTCGTCCTTAAGCGGCTGCATGTACACATTCATATTTTTGCCCGGATAGTTGGGTCCTGGAATTATCAACGTCAGGAAAATGTTCTTTCTTTGCATAATCTGTCCGGGGGGGGGGGAGATTGAGTGGAAAGACAAATACGGGCCAACAACTGTATTGGGCTGCCGTCATACCAAACACACTGAACCCATCCATGCTGATGCCGACTCGAGGATGCCTCGGATCTGCCGCTTTGTCAGCATGTAATTCATCAAACTTTTTCCATGCAACACCATCCGATGTGTGTACCATCATCAGATTCCCATCTGCATCTAGTTCGGTTCTTTTGCCTGTTTTGTGCCATGCCATCTGTCTGGCCGTCTCTTCGACCATGAAAAGACGTTGAAGTCTTGGTACGATTGGCATATACCGAAGAACACTAACGGGGATTTTGGTCTGTGTCTTCTCACCCATACCGTTGTCTACCACAATATACCTGGAAGACTTGCAAATGGGACAATAGTTCAAGTCCGCATAGTCAAGCCTAAATAAGGCACATCCTTTCTCACAGGCATGTATCTTCTCATAGGGCATCTTCAGTGCACGGAGGATTTTGTCCGACTGGTACAGGTTTGCAGGCATTACATGGCCTTTGGGTAGAAAGCGTCCAAATACTGTCATAATTGCGTCATAGCATTCTCTGCCCAAGTTGAACTGAGCCTTCAGAGCCATTACTTGTGAGATGGCATCCAACTGACAAAGCTCAGTGTGCTCGTGGAGTGGACGTTTTGAAGACTCCAACATTTCATTGAAGGCCTTTGCAGATTCCTCCATCTCCTCGTCCGAATCCCGAGCATCATCATAGCCTTGCACCATGTTTTCCATCCCGATACCATGCTCGTCGGTGCGACGACGATCCACCTCAGCTCGGTCACGTTGGGCAGACTCACCATGAAATGTCCACACCGTATAATCGGGCGTAAAACCACTCTTCTGCAGGTGTTTGCCCATTTCAGCCTCTGTCTTCTTTTCCCAATTGCCGCACCGGAAACAGGGGCACCAGGTTTTCTTTTGGCCATTTGCAAATGCGGCTTGCACAAACCCCTTAGTTTTTGTGAACCATTCAGCGCTCCATTTGTTCTGACCAGTGTGACCGGTATACATCCAAGCACGGTCACTCATCTTGACTTTCAGAGCTACTGGACACACAACAATTATATATGTAATTCACCATGTATATATTCATTAGTTGATCTACTTTGTCAATTTTATTACGTCCATGCAACCACTCTAATAGGTAATGATAGGTCCTAATCCCACCCGTGTATGTGTAGATTGGGTTCATTTTCCCATGCTATGCTCCGGATCCGACGCAAAATTTCGGCAGCACCTCCCCGCTGTTCTCCTGATACACGTCTCTGCAATAAACAGAGAGGATGTGTACCCGGAGAACAACAGGGGAGGCACTGACGAAATATATGCGTCGGATCCGGAGCAAAGCATATGGGAAAACGAACCCAATCTACACATACTCGGGCTGTCCATGGATAGCGTTGGACAATTCGAAAGAATCAAGGTTATAAATATGCAAATGCATGCATATTTATAACTATGACGCTTTTGAACGGGAGACACGTATTGGTTACGCACACTGATGATTCAAGACACATATATAGCTAGCTATCAAGTTTCATCGGAATAGATCAAATAATTAATGGGGGAGGAGGACTTGTCATTTGTGCTCACCCACGAACGAAGGGGCAGAGCTCGTCAAATGCACGGCGAAGTCGTCGAACACCAAACCTCGCAGCGATGAAACAACTGCACATTTAAAACTACACGATCAACACAATTATATATGATGTTTTTCATAACAAAATCGAAAAATATATGACCTAACTAATAATTCACAAATATATGACCCCGTCGGCCTCTGGAAGGCCAAAGAACACCTTTTCGGGAGGTGTCGGTGGTCGGGGTGTCCTGTCGGTGTTGGGGTGCCGTGTCGGGGTCGGGGTGCTGTTTCGGGGTCGGGGGTCGGGGTGTCGTGTCGATGTCGGGGTAGTGCCGTGTCGGTGTCGGGGTGTTGTTTCGGGGTCGGGGTGTGGTGTCGGGGTCAGGGTGTCGGGTCAGGCTCGGGGTCGGGGTGTCGGGTCAGGCTCGGGGGGTCGGGGTGTCGGGGTCGGGGTGTCGGGGTCGGGGTGTCGGGGTCGGGGTCGGGCTCGGGGTGTCGGGGTCGGGGTCTCGGGGTCGGGGTGTCGTGTCGGGGTGCCGGGTCGGGGTCTTTTTTCCTTTTCTTCTTCTTCCTCTTCTTCCTTTTCTTCCTTTTCTTCCTTTTTTCCCTTCTTCTTCTTCTTCTTCTTCTTCTTCCTCCTCCTCCTTTCCTTTTTCCTCTTCTTCTTCTCCTCCTCTCATGTTTTCTTCTTCTTCTTCTTCTTCTTCTTCTTCTTCTTCTTCTTCTTCTTCTTCTTCTTCTTCTTCTTCTTCTTCTTCTTCTTCCTCTTCTTCTTTTTTCTTCTCCTCCTCCTCTTCTTCTTCTCCTCCTCTCCTGTTTTTTCTTCTTCTTCTTCCTCTTCTTCTTTTTTCTTCTCCTCCTCCTCTTCTTCTTCCTCCTTTCCTTTTTCCTCTTCTTCTTCTCCTCCTCTCCTGTTTTTTTCTTCTTCTTCTTTTTCTTTCCTAAAACTGAACTAAACCTAAAACTAAACCTAAATCTAATCTAAACATAAACCTAAAACTGAAAAAACAGAAAAAAAGGAAAAAACTAAATCTGAACCTAAAACTAAACTAATACTAAACCTAAACCTAAAACTAAACCTAAAACTAAAACTGAAACTAAATCTAAACTAAACATAAACCTAAAACTAAAAAACAGAAAAAAAGGAAAAACAGAGGAGAGGTAGAGCTCACCTGGGCCGGTGGAGGAGGTGGCCAGTGGAGGAGGGGGCGGGGCGGCCTGGGGCGGCGGCGCCGGGCCCAGGGCGGTGGGGCGCGGGGGGCGGGGGGCCGGGGCACGGCGGCGCTGAGACGGGGGGCCGGTGGAGGAGGGGGGGCGGGGCGGCGACAGTGGCGACGAGGCGGGGGGCCGGTGGAGGAGGGGGGGCGGGGGGGCGGTGCAGGGCCCGGGGCGGTGGGGCGCGGGGGGGGGGGGGGGGGGGGGGGGCGGCGGCGAGTGGTGGTGGCGGCGGCGCGCGTGTGGGAGCAGGGGAGAGAAACAGAGAGAGAGGGACGGGGTGGGGGCGCGCCGTTAGATATGTTAAATCTTTGCCGTCCGCCCCCCTTTGTCGTCCTCTTATTTGCTCTTTGCCGTCTGCTAGCAGACGGCAAAGAGGGGGGCCCGTTAAGTTTTTTTAAGCAGCTCGTTAGTGGGTCCCCTCCCTCTTTGCCGTCTGCTAGCCGACGGCAAAGAATCTTTGCCGTCAGCTAGCGGACGGCAAAGAACTGGCTGATGGCAAAGGCTTTCTTTGCCATCATCCAGTTCTTTGCCGTCTGCTTTCGGGTAGCTGATGGCAAAGAGCTTCTTTGCCGTCTGCTAGCAGACGTCAAAGAGCTGGCAGATGGCAAAGTAGCTGATTCCAGTAGTGAGTCTTATTCTCAAGCCTTATCAACCCGAGCTTTGTGAAGCTTTCCACAAACTTAATCTGCAAGTTGTTCCTCAAGGTTTCCTCGCCAACCTTCAAGTCTCTCCTACCTTGGAAAACCAGATTCGCCAAGCCCAGCTTCTTGATGCTATGGTGAAAAAGGTGAAGATTGGGATTGCCAAGAGCCAGTCCAAGTACAAGTGCTACCGCCTTGATGACAAGGACACTCTCTTCTTCGAGGATCGTATTGTTGTACCCAAAGGTGACCTTCGTAAAGTGATCATGAATGAGGCTCACAATTCTCTCCTCTCCATCCACCCTAGGAGCACGAAGATGTATCAGGATCTTAAGCAGGCTTATTGGTGGACTCGAATGAAGCGCAAGATCGCTCAATTCGTGAATGAATGTGATGTCTGCAGAAGAGTGAAGGCAGAACACCAAAGGCCAGCAGGTCTCCTCCAACCTCTTGCCATTCCAGAATGGAAGTTTGACCACATTGAAATGGACTTCGTGACTGGGTTTCCAAAGTCCAAGCGTGGCACTGATGCTATATTCGTTGTCATCGATAAACTCACCAAAGTGGCTCATTTTCTGCCTATCAAAGAGTCGATCACTGCAGCTCAATTGGCGGAACTCTATACCTCTCGTATTGTCTCTCTACACGGTCTTCCTCAAGTGATCTCTTCAGACCGTGGCAGCATCTTTACCTCAAAGTTTTGGGATTCTTTTCAGAAGGCCATGGGCACCAACATCCGCTTCAGCACAGCTTTCCATCCTCAAACTAGCGGTCAAGTCGAGCGTGTCAACCAGATTCTTGAAGATATGCTCAGAGCTTGTGTGATCTCCTTCGGCATGAAGTGGGAGGATTGTCTTCCTTATGCTGAATTCTCCTACAACAACAGTTTTCAAGCAAGTTCGGGCAAGGCCCCATTTGAAATTCTGTATGACAGGAAGTGCCGTACCCCTCTCAACTGGTCTGAAACCGGTGAACGTCAGCTTTGGGGTAATGACTTAATCACAGAAGCAGAAGAAATGTGCAAAGTCATTCGTGATAACCTCAAAGCAGCCCAATCCCGTCAGAAGAGCTACTATGATAGTAAGCACCGTGATTTCGCTTTCGAGATCGGAGATCATGTTTACCTCCGCGTCTCTCCTATGAAAGGTACTCGTCGCTTCGGTATCAAAGGAAATCTTGCCCCCAGATATGTGGGACCTTTCAAGATTGTCAGCAAGAGAGGCGACCTCGCCTATCAACTCGAGCTTCCTTCAAACTTTGCAAATGTTCATGACGTGTTCCATGTCTCTCAGCTTCGAAAGTGCTTCAAGACTCCTGACCACACCGTCAACTTCGAGGACATTGAGATCCAAGAAGATCTCTCTTATCGTGAGCACCCAGTTGCTATTCTTGAAGAGACTGAACGCAAGACTCGCAACAAGTCAATCAAATTTCTCAAAGTCAAGTGGTCACATCATTCTGACCGTGAAGCTACCTGGGAACCCGAGGATCACCTCTGTTCTGAGTACCCGGCGTTCTTTCAGTCCTAGATCTCGGGACGAGATCCTTCCGTAGTGGTGGAGTGTTGTAACACCCCGGATGTAACTTTCCCAATTTGTACTCCAACTCTTGTCGTTTCTGGCGTTAAGTTATATTTATTTCCTTGGGTTTGGGTCTTTGTCTCAGTGTGTTGTTGTCGTTGTCATGCATCTCATATCATGTCATCATGTGCATTGCATTTGCATACGTGTTCGTCTCATGCATTCGAGCATTTTCCCCGTTGTCCGTTTTGCATTCCGACGCTTCGTTCTCCTCCGGTGGTCATTTCTACCTTTCTTTCGTGTGTGGGGATTAAACATTTCCGGATTGGACCGAGACTTGCCAAGCGGCCTTGGTTTACTACCGGTAGACCGCCTGTCAAGTTTCGTATCATTTGGACTTCGTTTGATACTCCAATGGTTAACCGAGGGACCGAAAAGGCCTCGTGTGTGTTGCAGCCCAACACCCCTCCAATTTGGCCCAAAACCCACCAAACTCTGCTCCATCATCTAGAGCGTTTGATCACAATCGCGTGGCCGAAAACCGCACCTCATTTGGACTCTCCTAGCTCCCTCTATGCCTATATATACCTCCCCCATTCCAAATCCCGGATCCCCTCTCCCCGAAACCCTAAATCCCAGATCCGCGCCGGCCGGACACGTCCGCCCCGGCCGGACGCGTCTGCTCCGCCGCCCGCGCCAACCACCGCCGGCCATGTGGCGTCCGCGCCGCCGCCGCCGCCGAAGCCCGCCGCGGCCCGGGCCAGGCCCCCGCGGCCCACTCCCGCCGCCGCCGCGCCGCGCTGCCGCCGCCTCCCGCCTCGCGCCGCCAGCCGCCGCCGCCGCCGCCGCCAGCCGCCGCCGCCGCCAAGCCGCCTCCGCGCCGGCCGCCGTGGTCCGCCTCGACACCGGCCCGGCCCCGCGACGCCGGCCGGCCCCAGCTCCGGCCACCGCGGGCCCCTGCGCCGCCAGCCCCGGCCACCGGCTACCTCGCCCTCGCCGGCCGCCGTCCTCGTCCCCGCCGAGAACAGTGCTCGCGCCGCCGCCTCGGTTTGCCTGCAGATCTGGAAACCCTATTTTTGTGATGTGTGTGGTGACTTGTGCAAGCTTGCAAAGTGGTGCACTTGCTAAGTCTGTTTTCAGGGACTTAGTAATTTCACTAAGTCCTGGAGCTGTTTATCTCATGTTGCCATATGTTCATGTTGTTTCCTAGTGATCCGTGCCTCTTTTGAGGAAGGTCAGTAAGGGAGTTTTGTTATAGTTGTAGTGCTCTATCCATCCATGTCTTTGTTTGCAATTATGGAGCACCCTAGCTTGAGTCAATCGAGCTCTACTTTTGCTACTTTGTGAATCTGAGCAGATTGTCAACTTGTTTGCAATTTTGCCGGTGATGTTGTAGTTGATCCGTGCATGCTATGCTATTGTTCTTGCCATGTCTAGCTTGCATTTTGTGCCTTCTTGATGGGTGTATGCTTGTCTTGCCATGACTTGCACCGTAGTGAGTGCATCGAGCTCGTAAACATGCCTACTTGAGTTATATTTCAGCATGTGTCAGTTTTCACTAAGTATGAAAACTGATTATGTTTTTGCTGAGGGTGCGAGATTGCTGAGTCCCCTGTGGCTCACAGATTACTATTACACCAGATGCAGGGCCTGATGATTCCGCTCCAGGAGACGCGTATGAGCTCAAGTGGGAGTTCGACGAAGACTCTCAACGTTACTATGTTTCCTTTCCCGATGATCAGTAGTGGTGGCCAGTTGGGGGTGAACGGGACCGTGTCGCATGTTGGGTTCTCTTTTATTTTGGCGCCGTAGTCGGGCCATGAGTGTTTGGTTGATGTAATGTTATTTATGTACTTGATTGACGTGGCGAGTGTAAGCCAACTATGTTATCTCCCCTTTCATTATTATATTACATGGGATGTTGTGAAGATTGCCTAACTTGTGACATATGCCTTCAATGCGATTATGCCTCTAAGTCGTGCCTCGACACGTGGGAGATATAGTCGCATCGAGGGTGTTACATCTCTGTCCTTCAGTGTCATCCCTGGATCGGTAATGCTGACACACACAATAGTCGAAGGATTTATAACAGAGTAGCAATCACACACTTATTACATTAAATGTCTCAAAAGAGAACTTATTACAATAAATATGGCTTAAGGCCATCTAATATGATAAAATCGGAAGGCTTGGAAGATAAAGTGAGTCCATCAACTCCAACGGCATAGCTGAGCTGTACGGCAACGACCTAACGAACCTTACTCCTCGTCTGAAAAGTCTGCAACATAATACATTGCAGCCCGAAAATGGGTAAGCACATGGAATATGCTGACAATATAACACGGTAGAGCAAGAATAGAAATAATGCTATCACTATATGCATATTTGGCTGGTGGAAAGCTCTACGGTTAAAGTTTTGCGAAAAGCCAAATTTTCCCTACAACAAAGGAATAGATTTTATTTAACTATCATGGTAGTTGAAACATCATTGAGAAGGTTCCTCCAACTCAATCCCAATTAAAAGTAATTATCAACCCAACAATATTAATTTAGAGTGATGAGATACATATGATAATTCAAGTACTAGATACTCAAGATGTCCATAACCGGGGACACGGCTAACCATGATTAGTTTGTACACTCTGCAGAGGTTTGCGCACTTTTCCCCACAAGAATCGATCTCCTCCGTTGGATTTCTCGCACTACATGATGTTTGAGAAACGGATGACCGAGACACAATCTTTCAGAAGCATTAACTCTCTACTCCGGATAGACTATACCACCTACAACCCACTACCTTCTAGTCTACCTCTTCAAGAGCTTCACGCAACTTACTCAACTATGCTAGAGCCTATAATAGCTTGTGGCTGCACACGGAAGTTTCTAGCATGAAATATCTCAGTTCCCTTTGAGCCTGGGTGGCGGACCTTAGGATTATCACACGGGTACTCTGGGATATCCTAGGACAACACTGGATTCTCCAGGTGCCCGACAAGCAATCCACCCAGATGTGAATTAAAAGTTGCCACCTTAAGTTGAACCCTTAATTTACAATCTCACATCTGTCATGGTTTCACTCAAACCCAATCCACGTCTACGAGCATAGCATGGCAATATAAGAAATACGTAGAAGTAACTCCCAAGGGTTTGATAATAAACAGGTGAATAGGTACTACCTCATCTACTTCCCAATCCCACATGTTATGAAGTCCTAGCCATGCAATGTTTGAGGGTTGAAACTAATGCATAAAAACTAGGTGATGAAGGGACATGATCAAAGTGTTACTTGCCTTGCTGATGATCCGCAAAACCTAGAGACTAGACGTAGCACGCTTCGCACTCCAGGTACTCTATCACAATCAAACAAGCATACAATAAGCAATCAAACAAGGGCACGAGTAAAACTCAAATAAGAGATCTAACCAGAAAGTCCAACTTAAGAACTCCGGTTTGCAAAAAGAATCAAATCAAACGGAGCAACGAAACTCAAACTACGAAAGAAACAAGATCTGATTACTAATCTGGACTAAAGTCAAATTTTACTGTATCAAAATCTTGTTCAAGTTGGTTAAACAGAAAGAGGGTTTCGAGACGAAACTCTAGGCGCTTGAATCGTCTAATTCCAATAAACGAGCAAAAAGTTATACTAAAATGAAAATCGGATCAGAAATCGCGATCGAAAATAATCGCGGAAAATCCGAGAAAAAGAAAATCTAACGAACGAACGTTCGCTGTCTGCGGCTAAACGGTGAAAACCGTTCATTAAAACGAACGAAAAAATGGGCGTTCGCTAAATAACTAAACCGTAAATAAACGGAACTGGATCTAAGAAAAAAACGGATCTAGGGTTTCGAAAAAAAACAAACCGTTTCTCACGAAAACCGATGCGGCTACCTCGGGTCCATCGAGGTCCAGCGACTCCGGCGCGGTGGCGGCAGCGGCGGGCGGCGGCAGCGGCGCGACGCGGGGCGGGGGCAGCGGCGCGTGGCGGTGGCGGCGGGCGGCTAGGGTTAGGGTTTCGGGGGGAGGCGAGGCTGGGCTGGCTTGGGTGCGACTTATAAGAGGGCCGGCCCGAGGTCTCTTAGCCGGGTACGGCCTGAAGTCGGTTTGACTTAAAAAAAATAATCCGACGTGCAGAAAAATATAGAAAAGAAATACTAAACGGACTCCAAAAATTCCGATATAAAATTTCCCCATTCTCTAAAAATAAGCTGGACAAGGTGAACATTTATTTGGGCCTAAAATGCAATTTTTAAAAACGCATATTTTCCTAATTCAAATAAAATAGCAATAAAACTCCGAATAAAAATCCTATTTGATTTTAATATTAAATCTTCGATATTTCTCTATTTTGAGGAATTCATTTTATCCTCTCTCTTTTATTTTTATAAAAGAAATAGTCGAAGAGAAAATAATTAAAATCAAATGATCCTTTTTCCAAAATTCGAGAAAACTCGAATATGAAAATAATGAAATCCCCAACTCTCTCCGTAGGTTCTTGAGTTGCGTAGAATTTCTAGGATCAAGCCAAAAATGCAATAAAATATGATATGTAATGATGATCTAATGTATAACATTCCAAATTGAGAATTTGGGATGTTACAGTGATGCATTCAATAACACAAATGATAAAATTGTTAATATCGTGTGCAATGGCAACGCTATGACAAACGATTTAATGGAGAAAATTATGTGTGATGTACCTACGAACGGAAACGTTTTCCTTGGATTGACTGTGTGGGATGTATATACGTATGGAAACGTACTTCTTGGATTAACTGTGTGGGATGTACATATTAATGGAAACATATTACTTGGATTGACTATGTGGAATGTACATACGAACAGAAATGTTTAGTGGGGACTGAATGTGTGGGATGTACTTATGACTGGAAATGATTTTGCCTATATAATTGTATTCTTTTAGTACTACTGTACGTATAACCGTATTTGATCGCTCGCCGGTTGCACACGACCTCATTTTGCCGAGCGTGTGTGCCAGAAGGGCATATCCCTGACAGTTTCTGGGTCGTGTGGGAAGGACCCTCTATCGCAGTCAATTACTAGGCGATGGTTCCAAATACCATCGTAGAAAGGGGTTAAAAACCGTTTGTATAGCACCTCATTGTACCAGTGTATCCTTAGCAAGGATTCCAGTCTTTGTTGGGCTAGGACCGCATGTTGGGCACTACACCTTCCTTCCCACAGGCTTACACCTTGGTGCACAAGTCAAGGACCCTCGAGCGATTAAGACTCTAGGTCGGTTAGTAAAACGTGTAACCCTAGGCCACATCCTCCTTTATGACATGAGGCCTAGGGTAGTTCAAGGCATCTGACATCAAGTCATAGTCTCGATAACTGCTGATGGAAAATACTGTTTGATCTCCCGGTAGGGTTCCTGACGAGGTCGGAAGTACCGGGGCAGAGCCTGCACGCACAAGTTACACAAAGTTACCCTAGATCCTGCTTCTTGTTTTTATTCATGGTGAGGCAATCTCGTGCGGGGGTATACAATGGTATGGACTAGTCTACAACTAAGAGTCGCTTTCTCTATGACCAGATGTCGTGGCTGCTCCCCAACCTTCCCTTATATAGGCGGGGAAGGTTAGGGTTTATAGGGAGGAGATGCAATCTAGGCCGCCGCTCTTCATGCCTTGAAGCGCAAGATGCTTGTAGGTCGGTTCATACCACATCTAGGACCTATAGGCCCCGACCCAGCCTCCTTCCTCGTCCACCTTGGTGAGCCATCACTGGTGCATAGTCCCATCAGTAGCCCCCGAGCATAGCGGAGGTTGCATGCGGTGACCTCCGGTAGTCTCTTATCTTCAAGTCATGGCTCTTCGCATTTCCCATGGCCTTCGCTTAGAGCCATCTGACCTTATTGATCTTGGGATGCATAAACGTCGCTTATCCTTCAGGGTCACCGAGCCGGTAGTTGAGGTGTTGGGCCCTTATGGGCCGAACAACCTGGCCTGGGATTTTGGTCAAAAGACCAAACACCGTCGTGACCCAGACCACTGTCAGCGCTCCATGCATCATACCGACATTGGCGGGACTGGGGGAAACCTTTGCCATAAATCTAGGACGAAGGATACTACTTCGGCCATTTGCCCTTCTTCCTCAGAATGTGTTGACACCAGATTTTGGCATGGTCGAAAACATAATTAAGAAGGCCTCAAATGGAGAAGTGCTCAAAGTGAGAATGTTCCGTATCGTCAAAAAGAGAAACTTTGATATTTGGGCCATAGCCATTCGGTCTCATCTCTAAAGCCGAAGTTGTGTTCGAAGTACTGAGATTTTGTATCCAGAACACTATTTGGCTGATTACGCCCTCAAGATGGCCTCATATGAGAAAACATTCTACATAAATTGTCTTCGTCTCGTTGAAACGGTCAATTTTGATATAAAATCGTATCAATCCGAGAATGTATGTAAAAGTTACAGCCACCTGAGTGCGGCCCTGTCACGGGCAAAAGTGGCGCGCCCCATCAGACACGGTGTCTGATGGGTAGCACGAGTAACAACCTGTTTTGCGTGTGCGATCCGGCCCTGAAGATGGCCCCGAATCGAAAAACGTTCAACACAAAAGTTGTTCGTCTCGTCGAAACAATCAAATTTTCTTTTGGGTCATCTTCATCCGAGGTAGTTTATGGAACGTGGGACCTAAAAACCGAACTGATGTTCCAGACTTACCTAAATCCGAGTTCGGTTAAATTTGGAATGATTTGGACGTGATTTGGAGTCATTTTCTTGTACGGGAAGTCCATCCGCCTTTTATATACCAAAGGGGAGACAATGCTAATAAGGAGATTGAGTGTCTAACTAAAGAACTAAACACTCTTAAGTTAGCTCATGAAACAACTCAAGAAGATCATAGAGAGCTTCAAAGAACTCATAAGAAGCTACACTTCGAGAAGCTAAATTTAGGGCAAGAGCATGAGCTTATTAAAGCAATCAATGATGATCTTTGAAAGAAGAGTTCTTCTTACATTGCCAAACGTCTTCTCTTGTCCACTTTCATGCCACAAGTTAAATCTACTTAAGCTAGTAACAACAATAAGAAAGGTTCTACCTTTAGTAGTAACAATAACAATGCTAAATCCAATATTGTTGCTTCTAGTAGTTCTATTGATTACACTAATGATTATCTTAGCCAAGTTACACTTGAGCAAGAAAACAATTTATTGAAAGGAATTATAGAAAAAAGTTGTCTACAAGAGCCTCGCCAGAAGTAAGCAATTTTAGGAAATTGTGCGTAAGCAAGGAAGGCACCAGAAGAACGAAGGTATTGGATTTGAATGAAAGTTTAATGCCAATGGAGTTGAGTGGGTATAAGATCAATACCCCAAGATGAAGTTTTTTTCTCAACAAGAGAAATATGATCCCACTTCTTTTGAGGGAACACAACCTCAAGATGATCTTCTACTTATACGTCTCCAACGTTGATGACCCACAAGTATAGGGGACCTATTGTAGTCCTTTCGATAAGTAAGAGTGTCGAACCCAACGAGGAGCAGAAGGAAATGACAAGTGGTTTTCAGCAAGGTATTCTCTGCAAGCATTGAAATTATCGGTAACAGATAGTTTGTGATAAGGTAAATCGTAACGGGTAAAAAGTAACAAAAGTTAACACGATGCAGCAAGGTGGACCGATCCTTTTTGTAGCAAAGGACAAGCCTGGACGAACTCTTATATAAAGCGAAGCGCTCCCGAGGACACATGGGAATTGTTGTCAAGTTAGTTTTCATCATGCTCATATGATTCGCATTCGTTACTTTGATAAATTGATATGTGGGTGGACCGATGCTTCGGTGCTACCCTTCCTTGGATAGACCTCCCACTTATGATTAACCCCCCTCGCAAGCATCCGCAACTATGAAAGAAGAATTAAGGTAAACCAAACCATAGCATGAAACATATGGATCCAAATCAGCCCCTTACGAAGCAACGCATAAACTAGGGTTTAAGCTTCTGTCACTCTAGCAACCCATCATCTACTTATTACATCACAATGCCTTCCCCTCGGCCCAAATAATGGTGAAGTGTCATGTAGTTGGCGTTCACATAACACCACAAGAGGAAAGACAACATACATCTCATCAAAATATCGACCGAATACCAGATTCAGATGATTACTTATAACAAGACTTCTCCCATGTCCTCAGGAACAAACGTAACTACTCAGAAAGCATATTTATAATCATAATCAGAGGAGTATTAATTATCATTAAGGATCTGAACATATGATCTTCCACCGAATAAACCAACTAGCATCAACTACAAGGAGTAATCAACACTACTAGCAACCCACCGGTACCAATTTGAGATTTTGGGACCAAGATCGAATACAAGTTATGAACTAGGTTTTGATAGGAGATGGTGCTGGTGAAGATGTTGATGGAGATTGACCCCCTCTTGATGAGAGGATCGTTGGTGATGACGATGGCAATGATTTCCCCCTCCCGGAGGGATGTTTCCCCGGCAGAACAGCTCCGTCGGAGCCCTAGATTGGTTCTGCCCAGGTTCCGCCTCGATACGGCGGTGCTTCGTTCCGTAAGCTTCCTTCTGATTTTTTTCATGTAAAAACACACCATGTAACCAAAGATGGGCACCGGAGGCTGCCAGGGGGCCCACAAGGTTGGGGCGCGCGCCAGGGGGTAGGGCGTGCCCTCCACCCTTGTGGCTGGCTGGTGGCCCCCCTCTGGTTCTTTCTTCACCCAATATTTTTTATATATTCCAAAAACATGCTCTGTGAAGTTTTAGGACTTTTGGAGTTGTGCAGAATATGTCTCTAATATTTGCTCCTTTTCCAGTTCAGAATCCCAGCTGCCGGCATTCTCCCTCTTCATGAAACATTACAAAATAAGAGAGAAAAGGCATAAGTATTGTGATATAATGTGTAATAACATCCCATAATGCAATAAATATCAATATAAAAGCATGATGCAAAATGGACGTATCAACTCCCCTAAGCTTAGACCTCACTTGTCCTCAAGCGAAAGCCGATATCGATAAATATGTCCACATGTTTAGAGATACGGGTGTCGATAAAAATGAAATACAGACATGAGGGCATCATGATCATCTTTAGAACAGCAACATATAATGCCATATAATTTCTTATGCTAACGTAACAATTCGTTCACAAAGCAAAGTATGAATCACAAACTTCATTGAAAACTAACAAACTATGAACTCAGTCATTGAAGCAATTGCAATTTATCATAACATCGTAAAGAGTCAATATAAGAGCTTTTAAGCAAGTCCACATACTCAACTATCATTTAATCTTTCACAATTGCTAACACTCACACAATACTTATGGGTACAAAGTTTCAATCGGACATAGAGAAAGATAAGGGCTTATAGTTTCGCCTCCCAACTATTTACCTCAAGGGTAATGTCAACAATAATACTTTATGATAACTTACATCCGAGTGGATATATATATCTGGATCTCTCCAACATATAGTGCTTGCCAAAGGAAAAAGTGTAAAAAGGAAAGGTGATGATCACCATGACTCTGTATAAGGGTAGGAGATAAAAGTAAAAGATAGGACCTTCGCAGAGGGAAGCAGAGGTTGTCATGTGCTTTTATGGTTAGATGCACAAAATCTAAATGCAAAAGAATGTCACTTTATATTTCCTCTTGTGAAAGGGACCTTTATTATGCAGTATGTCGCTTTTATTTCTTCCATATCACAAGTTCGTATAAAGCTAATTTTCTTCACACTAATAGATCATACATATTTAGAGAGCAATTTTTATTGCTTGCACCGATGACAACTTACTTGAAGGATCTCACTCAATCCATAGGTAGGTATGGTGGAATCTCATGGCAAAACTGGGTTTAGGGATGTTTGGAAGCACAAGTGGTATGTCTACTTGGTGCAAAGAATTTTACTCGCATGAGAGGGAATGTCAAGCTCAACATGTTGGATGATCCATGAAAATATAACTTCTATTCGGATATAAGCAAACATAAGTCATTATGTTGTCTCCCTTGTCCAACAATAACTGAGGGAGTCCTGGATTAGGGGGTCTCCGGACAGTCGAACTATATCCTTTGGCCGGACTGTTGGACTATGAAGATACAAGATTGAAGACTTCGTCCCATGTCCGGATGGGACTCTCCTTGGCGTGGAAGGCAAGCTAGGCAATCCGGATATGTAGATCTCCTCCCTTGTAACCGACTCTGTGTAACCCTAGCCCCCTCCGGTGTCTATATAAACCGGAGGGTTTAGTCCGTAGGACGAGATACAATCATACCATAGGCTAGCTTCTAGGGTTTAGCCTCTATGATCTCGTGGTAGATCAACTCTTGTAATACTCATATCATCAAGAACAATCAAGCAGGACGTAGGGTATTACCTCCATCAAGAGGGCCCGAACCTGGGTAAACATCGTGTCCCCTACCTCCTATTACCATCCGCCTTAGATGCACAGTTCGGGACCCCCTACCCGAGATCCGCCGGTTTTGACACCGACATTGGTGCTTTCATTGAGAGTTCCACTGTGTCGTCCCCGTAAGGCTTGATGGCTCTTTCGATCATCGGTAGCGATGCGATCCAGGGTGAGGTTTTCCTCCCCGAACAGATCTTTGTATTCGGCAGCTTCGCACTGTGGGCCAATTCGCTTGGCCATCTGGAGTAGATCGAGAGCTATGCCCTTGGCCATCAGGTCAGATTCGGAAACTTGAACTACACTGCCGACATCCGCGGGGACTTGATCTTCGAGGGATTCAAGCCCATGTCAGGTGCACCGCATAGTCACGGCGAGCATGACGTAACTCTGCCGTCGGACAGTATTCGGGAGATCGCATCTGCAACTACTCTAGCCGTTAATCCGGAGCAAATCGCGCCATCCGAGAGCGGAGGGATAGACCCCACCATGGAGGCTGCACTCTTAGTGGCGATAGAGCCGGATAGTGACTTCATCCCTTACAAGAGCTATGTCGCCAAACCACTAGATTCGTCTCCGACCACGGACTCCGAGCCTCCTGCATCCACGCCCATCGAATCAGACTGGGCGCCGATCATGGAGTTCACCTCCGCGGATATCTTTCAGCACTCACCTTTCGGCGATGTGCTAAATTCATTAAAGTCTCTCTCCTTGTCAGGAGAACCTTGGCCGAACTACGTCCGGCTAGAATGGGATGCGGACGACGAAGAAATTCGCTGCCCACCCACCACCCACTTAGTAGCCACTGTCGATGATTTAACCGACATGCTCGACTTCAACTCCGAAGACATCGACGGCATGGACGACGATGCAGGAGACGAACAGGACCACCGCCCACAGGGCGCTGGACCGCCACCTCATCATATGATATATACATGGTGGACACCCCCAAAGAAGGCAATGGCGACGAGACAGCGGAGGATGACCCCTCCAAGAAGCAACCCAAGCGTCGACGTCAGCGGCGCTGCTCTAAGTCCTGCCACAGCAAAAGTAGTGATACCGGCATAGGAGATAATAACACTCTAGATAGTGCCGAAGACAACCACAATCCCCTCCAATACGATGTAGAGCGGGAGGATGAACAAGCTAGCCCTCCAGAGCAGGCGGCAGATGGAGAACCGGAGGAGGACAATTACATGCCTCTCTCTGAAGATGAGGTGAGCCTCGGCGACGAAGAATTTATTGTGCCTGAGGACCCCGTCGAGCAGGAGCGCTTCAAGCGCCGGCTTATGGCCACAGCAAATAGCCTGAAGAAAAAGCAACAACAGCTTCAAGCTGATCCAGACTTGCTAGCAGACAGATGGACCGAAGTCCTTGCGGCCGAGGAATACGAACTCGAGCGCCCCTCCAAGAGTTACCCAAAACGCAGGTTGCTACCTCACCTCGAGGAGGAAGCATTGAAACCTCCTCCTCCAGTGTACGATGCGGCTGACCGGCCACCGCGTGGCTGAGCCAGAGAGGCGTTTCAGCCTGAAGTTCAGCCTGCACCCCGCCGCCACTCAATCAAAAATACCAAGGCCCAGGGCAACACACGGGACCTGCGAGACGTATTGGACAGTAGGGGAAAGCTTGCAAGGTCAATATATGGGTCACGGGCATGCGCGCCAACACGCGACGATGATCGTCGCACCGGATACACCAAAGGTAAATCCGATCGGGCCGAATACAGTAGACAAGACTCATATGAACTGCGTCGTGATATAGCCCGGCACAGAGGCGCCGCACACCCCCTATGCTTCACTGATGTAGTTATGGATCATGAATTCCCAGAGGGTTTTAAACCCGTAAATATCGAATCATATGATGGTACAACAGATCCCGCTGTATGGATTGAGGATTTCCTCCTTCACATCCACATGGCTCGCGGTGACGATCTACATACCGCACGTACATAATTACGCACTGAAAATACCATGGACATAGGCGGGGGCACGATCAGGGCATGTCCCGCAATGCGGCTTAACTGCCCTAGGGGTTGTATACCTTTATCATTTCTTTTCTCTTTCAGGGCATGATACATCTCCAACGTATCTATAATTTTTGATTGTTCCATGCTATTATATTACCAACCTTGGATGTTTTATATGCTATTTTATATGATTTTTGGGACTAACCTATTAACTCAGAGCTCAGTGCCAGTTTCTGTTTTTTTCTTGTTTTAGAGTATCGCAGAAAAGGAAACCTTTATCTACCATCCATATACCACCTGTATTACCATCTCTTCGCCGAACTAGTGCACCTATACAATTTACCATTGTATTGGGTGTGTTGGGGACACAAGAGACTCTTTGTTATTTGGTTGCAGGGTTGCTTGAGAGAGACCATCTACATCCTACACCTCCTACGGATTGATAAACCTTAGGTCATCCACTTGAGGGAAATTTGCTACTGTCCTACAAACCTCTGCACTTGGAGGCCCAACAACGTCTACAAGAAGAAGGTTGTTAGTAGACATCAAGCTCTTTTCTGGCGCCGTTGCCGGGGAGGTTAGCGCTTGAAGGTATATCTTTAGATCTTGCAATTGAGTCTTTTAGTTTCTTGTTTTATCACTAGTTTAGTTTATAAAAGAAAACTATAAAAATGGAATTGAGTTTGTCTCATACGCTTCACCTTTTTAATATCTTTCGTGAGTATGATGGAAAGGATAATTGTGCTCAAGTGCTAGAAGAAGAAATCTATAAAATGTTTGGCACTAAATATTTGAATGATGAGCATGATTGCAATGTTGTTAGTATGAATTCCGTGAATATCTATGATGCTAATGATATGCAAAGCCACAATCTTGGGGAAGCTATGTTTGATGAAGATGATATTTTTTGTCCCCCAAGTTTTGATGAGAAAATTTATTATGATGAAAGCATGCCTCCTATCTATGATGACTATTGTGATGAAACGTATGCTTTAAAGAATAATGATAACAATGAAACTTGTCATCTTGATTTCAATTTTCAATCCCATGATAGTTACTTTGTTGAGTTTGCTCCCACTACTATTCATGAGAAGATTTTTGCTTATGTGGAGAGTAATAAAATTTCTATGCTTGTAGATCATGAAAACAATGCTTTAGGTGCTGGTTATATTGTTGAATTCATTCATGATGCTACTAAAAATTATTATGAGGGAGGAACATATGCTTGTAGGAATTGCAATAATATCAAGTTTCCTCTCTATGTGCTTAAAGTTTTGAAGTGTTGCTTGCTTTACCCTCCTATGCAAGTTGATTATTGTTCCCATAAGTTGTTTGCTCACAAAATCACAATGCATAGGAAGTAGGTTAGACTTAAATGTGCTAGTCATATTCTTCAAGATGCTCTCTTTATGTTACAATTCTTATCTTCTATATGAGCATCATTGAAATCATCATGCCTAGCTAGGGGCGTTAAACGACAGCGCTTGTTGGGAGGCAACCCAACTTTATTTTTGTTCCTTGCTTTTTGTTCCTGTTTACTAATAAATAGTTCATCTAGCCTCTGTTTAGGTGTGGTTTTATTATTTTAGTTAGTGTTTGTTCCAAGTAGAACCTTTGGGAAGACTTGGGGAAAGTCTTTGCGATCATGCTGTAAAAAAACAGAAACTTTAGCGCTCACGAGAATTGCTGCCATTTTTTATTGGAGAGCGCTATTTAGTTAATTCTTTTTGCATATGATTAATAGACAAATTACTCAGGTCCACCAATTTATTTTAGAATTTTATGAGTTCCATAAGTATACGTTCGATACAGATTACTACAGACTGCTCTGTTTTTGACAGATTCTGTTTTTCGTGTGTTGTTTGCTTATTTTGATGAATCTATGGCTAGTAAAATAGTTTATAAACCATAGAGAAGTTGGAATAAAGTAGGTTTAACACCAATATAATTAAATAATGAGTTCACAACAGTACCTAAGTGGTGATTTATTTTCTTATACTAACGGAGCTTACGAGTTTTCTGTTAAGTTTTGTGTTGTGAAGTTTTCAAGTTTTGGGTAAAGATTCGATGGATTATGAAATAAGGAGTGGAAAGAGCCTAAGCTTGGGGATTGCCAAGGCACCCCAAGTAAATATTCAAGGACAACCAAGAGCCTAAGCTTGGGGATGCCCCGGAAGGCATCCCCTCTTTCGCCTTCGTTCATCGGTAACTTTACTTGGAGCTATATTTTTATTTACCACATGATATGTGTTTTGCTTGGAGCATCAATTTATTTTGTTCGAATTTGCTTCCTTTCATTTATAATAATGTTTTTCATCTTTTATTTCAATAAAAGTGGCATTGATAGCCTTTACTATGCCTATTTTACAAGTCCACATGTTGTTATTTGAAAACAGAAAGTTTACCGCTGTTGCAATAATTCCCTAGAAAAGTCAGAATGTGATAAAATGTTGAAACCTTTTGCATATTAAGCTCTGATAAATTTACTACAGTGGGAATTTTCTTTCATAATTTTTGGATCTAGGTAAGTATGGATGTTGCTGCATTCTTTACAGACTGTCCTGTTTAGGCAGATTGCTGTTATGTTTGCATTGTTTGCATATGTTTGCTTCTTTAATGATTCTATTTGAGGATAGGACTATTAAATATGCAGAGGCATTTAGTATGCAATGTTGAATAATAATTTTAGTGATTTGCTATAGTAGAGTATGATAAGGTTTTTGCAATGGTTTATACTAACTTATCTCACGAGTCCTTGTTGAGTTTTGTGTGGATGAAGCTTTTGAGATTTAGGGAGACCGTGATATGAGAGGAATTAAGGAGACATAAAAGCTCAAGCTTGGGGATTCCCAAGGCATCCCAAGATAATATTTCAAGAAGTCTCAAGCGTCTAAGCTTGGGGATGCCCCGGTTGGCATCCCACCTTTCTTCTTCAACAACTATTGGTTAGTTTCGGTTGATCCTAAGTTTTTGCTTCTTCACATGATGTTTGACATTCTTAGAATGTCATTTTCTTTTGATTTGCTTGCTGTTTGAATAAAATACCAAGATCTGAAATTTATTAAATGTTAGAGAGTCTTCACATAGCTAAATAATTATTTAACTACTCATTGATCTTCACTTATATCTTTCGGAGTAGTTTGTTGTTGCTCTAGCGCTTCACTTATATCTTTTTAGAGCACGGTGGTGGTTTTATTTTGTAGAAATAGATGAACTCTCATGCTTCACTTATATCATTTTGAGAGTCTCCATACAGCATGGTAATTTGCTTTGGTTATGAATTTAGTCCTAATATGATGGGCATCCAAGAGGGATATAATAAAAACTTTCATATAAAGTGCATTGAATACTATGAGAAGTTTGATACTTGATGATTGTTTTGAGATATGAGGATGGTAATATTAGAGTCATGCTAGTGAGTAGTTGTGAATTTGAGAGATACTTGTGTTAAAGTTTGTGATTCCCGTAGCATGCACGTATGGTGAACCGTTATGTGATGAAGTCGGAGCATGATTTATTTATTGATTGTCTTCCTTATGAGTGGCGGTCAGGGACAAGCGATGGTCTTTTCCTACCAATCTATCCCCCTAGGAGCATGTGCGTAGTACATTGTTTCGATAACTAATATATTTTTCCAATAAGTATGTGAGTTCTTTATGACTAATGTTGAGTCCATGGATTATACGCACTCTCACCCTTCCACCATTGCTAGCCTCTCTAGTACCGCGCAACTTCCGCCGGTACCATAAACCCACCATATACCTTCCTCAAAACAGCCACCATACCTACCTATTATGGCATTTCCATAGCCATTCCGAGATATATTGCCATGCAACTTTCCACCGTTCCGTTTATTATGACACGCTCCATCATTGTCATATTGCTATGCATGATCATCTAGTTGACACTGTATTTGTGGCAAAGCCACCGTTCATAATTCTTTCATACATGTCACTCATGCATCATTGCACAACCCGGTACACCACCAGAGGCATTCATATAGAGTCATATTTTGTTCTAAGTATCGAGTTGTAATTCCTGAGTTGTTAGTAAATAAAAGTGTGATGATCATCATTATTAGAGCATTGTCCCAGTGAGGAAAGGATGATGGAGACTATGATTCCCCCATAAGTCGGGATGAGACTCCGGACAAAAAAGAAAAAAGAAAAAAAGAGGCCATAAAAAAGGCCCAAAAAATGAGAGAAAAAGAGAGAAGGGGCAATGCTACTATCCTTTTACCACACTTGTGCTTCAAAGTAGCACCATGATCTTCATGATAGAGGGTCTCCTATGTTGTCACTTTCATATACTAGTGGGAATCTTTCATTATAGTACTTGGCTTGTATATTCCAATGATGGGCTTCCTCAAAATGCCCTAGGTCTTTGTGAGCAGGCAAGTTGGATGCACACCCACTTAGTTTCTTTTTGAGCTTTCATACATTTATAGCTCTAGTGCATCCGTTGCATGGCAATCCCTACTCACTCACATTGATATCTATTGATGGGCATCTCCATAGCCCGTTGATATGCCTAGTTGATGTGAGACTATCTTCTCCTTTTTGTCTTCTCCACAACCACCATTCTATTACACCTATAGTGATATGTCCATGGCTCACGCTCATGTATTGCGTAAAGATTGAAAAAGTTTGAGAACATCAAAAGTATGAAACAATTGCTTGGCTTGTCATCGGGGTTGTGCATGATTTAAATATGTTGTGTGGTGAAGATGGAGCATAGCCAGAATATATGATTTTGTAGGGATAGCTTTCTTTGGCCATGTTATTTTGAGAAGACATGATTACTTGGTTAGTATGCTTGAAGTATTATTATTTTTATGTCAATATTAAAATTTTGTCTTGAATCTTATGGATCTGAATATTCTTGCCACAATAAAGAGAACTACATGGATAAATATGTTAGGTAGCATTCCACATCAAAAATTCTATTTTTCTCATTTACCTACTTGAGGACGAGCAGGAATTAAGCTTGGGGATGCTGGTACGTCTCCAACGTATCTATAATTTTTGATTGTTCCATGCTATTATATTGTCAACCTTGGATGTTTTATATGCATTTATATGATTTTTGGGACTACGCTATTAACCCAGAGCCCAGTGCCAGTTTCTGTTTTTTTCCTTGTTTTAGAGTATCGCAGAAAAGGAAAATCAAACGGAGTCCAATTGACCTGAAACTTCACGGAACTTATTTTTGGAAGGAAAGCAACCGGATAGACTTGGAGTGCACGTCAGGGAAGAAACGAGGGAGCCACGAGGTAGGGGACGCGCCCTCCATCCTTGTGGGCCCCTCGTGCCCCCCTGACGTACTTCTTCCGCCTATATATCTCCATATACCCTAAAAACATCCGGGAGCACAATAGATCGGGAGTTCCGCCGCCAGAAGCCTCCGTAGCCACCGAAAGCCAATCTAGACCCGTTCCGGCACCCTGCCGGAGGGGGCAATCCCTCTCCGGTGGCCATCTTCATCATCCTGGTGCTCTCCATGACGAGGAGGGAGTAGTTCTCCCTCGGGGCTAAGGGTATGTACCAGTAGCTATGTGTTTGATCTCTCTCTCTCTCTCTCATGTTCTTGAGGTGATACGATCTTGATGTATCGCGAGCTTTGCTATTATATTTGGATCCTATGATGTCCCCCCCTCTACTCGCTTGTAATGGATTGAGTTTCCCCTTTGAAGTGATATTATCGGATTGAGTCTTTAAAGATTTGAGAACACTTGATGTATGTCTTGCCGTGCATATCTGTGGTGACAATGGGATATCACGTGATTCACTCGATGTATGTTTTGGTGATGAACTTGCGTATTCCGCCTATGAACCTATGCATAGGGGTTGGCACACGTTTTCGTCGTGATTCTTCGGTAGAAACTTTGGGGCACTCTTTGAGGTTCTATGTGTTGGTTGAATAGATGAATCTGAGATTGTGTGATGCATATCGTATAATCATACCCGCAGATACTTGAGGTGACATTGGAGTATCTAGGTGACATTAGGGTTTTAGTTGATTTGTGTCTTAAGGTGTTATTCTAGTACGAACTCTAGGGCTGTTTGTGACACTTATAGGAATAGCCGAACGGATTGATTGGAAAGAATAACTTTGAGGTGGTTTCGTACCCTACCATAATCTCTTCGTTTGTTCTCCGCTATTAGTGACTTTGGAGTGACTCTTTGTTGCATGTTGGGGGATAGTTATGTGATCCAATTATGTTATTATTGTTGAGAGGACTTGCACTAGTGAAAGTTTGAACCCTAGGCCTTGTTTCAACGCATTGCAATACCATTTACGCTCACTTTTATCATTAGTTACCTTGCTGTTTTTATATTTTCAGATTACAAAAACCTTTATCTACCATCCATATACCACCTGTGTTACCATCTCTTCGCCGAACTAGTGCACCTATACAATTTACCATTGTATTGGGTGTGTTGGGGACACAAGAGACTCTTTGTTATTTGGTTGCAGGGTTGCTTGAGAGAGACCATCTTCATCCTACGCCTCCTACGGATTGATAAACCTTAGGTCATCCACTTGAGGGAAATTTGCTACTGTCCTACAAACCTCTACACTTGGAGGCCCAACAACATCTACAAGAAGAAGGTTGTGTAGTAGACATCAGGGCATAACTCTCTGGAAGCCCTTTCCGGCAGTACGGTTGCCGAACACATTACGGGAAGGAACAACCAAGGCGGCACGAAGCTAAGACGTACACGGGAACCCCCAGGTGGTCTCTAACAATAATTGATATACCCGCTTTCTACTATCCATACGCAGCTTGCCCATGGATAGGGCATTTTGAATAGTCCTACTTTCAGCTTATTGCACTACTTGTACCAGTACGCTTCGACGTATTATTTAAATAACAATGCATATCATTAGTCTATTATTGCATTACTTATCCTTTTTTATATGTCCATTTGCGACAATCCGCCCATTTGCGACAATCCGCACCCGTACATTCGGGTACGGTCAGTACGCCAGGGGCTTTTGTTTACCCCATAATACGGCGCGAGAAGTCTGAACACTTTCGACAGTGCGGCACCCCAAACTTATAGCACTATATGCATCAGCTCCGAATCATGTCTTGGGTCAATAGTTGGGTTTGCCCGGCTCCCATGCTTTGGTACCTTACGTTCCGCTATATCGGCTAAGGTAGCGGTGGGAGAACTACTGTGATTGTGTCCTGGTTCTTCCGGACGAGCACCTCAGTAGAGAAAGCCGAAAACTGACTGTCATGATAAGGCGAGAGACCGGTCGCTATTCGAGAGGTCTCAAGTCCTTAAAGACTTTTTCCGCTTCGGGCGAGGAGTCGGCCTTGTTCGGCTTAGGCGTGTATAGCGCCCCAAATTTGGCCTGTCGAATACTAGGGGCTTCGCCAAAATTTAAAATTGTAGACTTCTATGGCTAAGTGAGAGTGATAAAGCCTTATAGTCCGATTGCCTGGTTCGTTGCGCTGAACACCTCCCTTGAAGGACCCAAAATTGGGGTAAAGAGTGCTCAGGTTTATCCCGAACACCCAGTACTAGTTACATGGGGGCGGAAGCCGATGACTGGCCAACTCTCAGATTTATAAACGGCCGCACAGAATGTAATATTTTAAATTAAAAAAGCATTGCGTAGCGCAGTTGAACTCGTTTCACACTACAGGATCACATGAACATGTTCACTCAAAAATTACATCCTTGGCGCATTCATCCGCCACAAGGCGGGAACCCTTCGGGACACTCTCATAATACATCTCGGGGCAGCAATGCTCCTTGCCCTCCGGCGGCCCCTCCTTCACCAGCTTTTG
Organism: Triticum urartu; assembly: GCF_056163025.1. Taxonomy (NCBI): domain Eukaryota; kingdom Viridiplantae; phylum Streptophyta; class Magnoliopsida; order Poales; family Poaceae; genus Triticum; species Triticum urartu. The sequence goes on from NC_141879.1 coordinate 477,273,741, forward strand.
GCGGACTGAACTTTCTCGATCACCGCACTCATGATAGTGCGGCGCTCTTCATCGATGGAGGCGCTGCGAAGCGCTTCCAGCAAGTTGTCCGGTGCCTCTGGCTGGACAGAGGACAACGGCACGGGTGGCTGGCCCCCCTTAACGGGGGATTGCCTGCCGGAGTCCGGAACCATCGACGGTTCCGGCGCAGTGTCCGGCTGGGTGCTGAACTCGGAGCCCGAGGGAGTTTTGCTCCCTTTGCGCCCAGGGTCCGGGAGGTCGCCTTGAGGCACCCCAGGACCACCTCCCCTCGGCTCGGTGCATTTCGAGACAACACCTCAACGTTGTCCATAGTGCGAGGGGTGGAGGCGGTCGGAGGAGAACTGATGTTCATATCCGACGAGTCCAAGAACCGCTCGATGAAGATACGTCGAGATGAGCTTGGGACGGACTGCACAATCATGTTCGGCATGAGGAGAAGCAGTGCAATAAAACATACAATGAATTACTATGATTTCCGGATACTTATGATTTCGCCAGGGGCTTGACCCTGGGTAGCCACTCATCGCCGCTGTAGGCGGCCGTCGTGGAGCAGTCCGGAGGGAGGGTCCTTCCCTTCTTGGACCCTTCGGTCTCCCCGGTTGGGTCGGACTTCCTTTTCTTGTCTCCCCCGGCTGGGGGGGGGAGAGAACTTTCCTCCTCCTCCTCCTCCTTGTTTTCATGGGAGAAGTGCGCGTTGGAGTCATCGGACGATGAGTCCGATACAACCTTGCGCAGGGACCCTTTCGGGTCCCCGTGGCCTTCTTCTTGGTCTTCTTCGCCGGCACCTCGTAAGGTGCCGGAGCCAGCATCTATGTTAGGAGAGCATCTACGGGATCTTCAGGCAGGGGGTTGGGCAATTGAGCTGCTCCGCTGTCTTTATCCAGTCCTGTTAATGGCATGGGAGCTTAGATCCCGCACATCATTTAAATGGGGCAAATAAATACCCTGTGAGATACAAGAACTTACCGGATTGGCATGGCGCTTTGCGCTGAGTCCGCGGTCCTCGGTGAGGTAAGGAGGTACCTCGGCGCCCTTGAACAGCACCCTCCAAACGTCCTTGTGCGTCGTGTCGTAGAGCTCTCGCAGCGTCTGGTGCTGGGCCGGGTCGAACTCCCACAAATTAAATGCCCGTCGTTCACATAGGAGAATCCAGCGGAAGAGCATGACCTGGACCACATTGACGAGTTCGATTTTCTTGCTCATCATGTTCCTGATGCAGGTCTGGAGTCCGGTCAGCTCTACCGAAGAACCCCAGGACAGGCCCTTCTCTTTCCAAGAAGCGAGCCGCGTGGGGATTCTGGATCGAAATTTGGGGGCCGCCACCTAGTTGGTGTCGCGCGGCTCGGTGAAGTAGAACCACCCTGATTGCCACCCCTTTATGGTCTCCACATAGGAGCCTTCGAGCTAGGTGACGTTAGGCATTTTGCCCACCATGGCGCCTCCGCACCTTGCTTGCTGGCCGACAACCACCTTCAGTTTAACATTGAAGGTCTTCAGCCATAGGCCGAAGTGGGGCCTGATGCAGAGGAAGGCCTCGCACACGATGATAAACACCGAGATGTTGAGGATGAAATTGGGAGCCAGATCATGAAAATCCAGCCCGTAGTAGAACATGAGCCCGCGGACAAACGGGTGGAGGGGAAATCCCAGTCCGCGGACGAAGTGGGTAAGAAAAACTACCCTCTCATGGGGTTCGGGCGTAGGGATGAGCTGCCCTACATCTGGCAGTCGGTGCGCGATATCCGCGGCCAGATATCTGGCTTCCCGTAACTTTGTGATGTTCTCCTCCATGACGGAGGAGACCATCCACTTGCCTCCCGCCCCGGACATGCTTGGAGTGGTTTGACAAGAAAGACGCGAACTTGGGCGCTGGAGCTCGAGTGTACGAGAATGGGTAAGCAAGGAGGAAGAAGGCGTGGGTAAAAAAGGAAGAATCCTTGTCCCTTTATAGTGGTGGAAGAGGCGATGCGCCTCCCCACTTGCCTGGTAAAATCGCTTATTCCCCAAACGCCGTAATTGATGGCACGGTTGGGTTACCCACGTCCGTATTGATGAGAATCCCGTAATAAGGGGGACACGATCTCTGCTTTGACAAGACATGTCAAGAAAACCGCCTCGCGATATGTGCGGTGCTGGTTGAGAAAAATGGTTCGAATAATGGCCGGGCCATGACATGATATCATGCTGTCAAAACGTGTTAGCAGATTAGATTTGTGGAAATATTATTCTCTCCACGGTGGTGTGTGGAACTTGTTTTGCAGAGCCGGACACTATCCTCGGGTTCAAAATCTTCTATGGAGTATTCGGAGGAGGAACCCGCCTTGCAATGCCGAAGACAAATCTGCGCGTCGGACTCATCGTGATTGAAGCCTGGTTCAGGGGCTACTGAGGGAGTCCTGGATTAGGGGGTCTCCGGACAGCCGTACTATATCATTTGGTCAGACTGTTGGACTATGAAGATACAAGATTGAAGACTTCATCTCGTGTCCGGATGGGACTCTCCTTGGCATGGAAGGCAAGCTAGGCAATCTGGATATGTAGATCTCCTCCCTTGTAACCGACTATGTGTAACCCTAGCCCCCTCCGGTGTCTATATAAACTAGAGGTTTTAGTCTATAGGACGAGATATAATCATACCATAGGCTAGCTTCTAGGGTTTAGCCTCTACGATCTCGTGGTAGATCAACTCTTGTAATACTCATATCATCAAGAACAATCAAGTAGGACGTAGGGTATTACCTCCATCAAGAGGGCCCGAACCTGGGTAAACATCGTGTCCCCTGCCTCCTGTTACCCGAGATCCGCCGGTTTTGACACCGACATCAACCTTTTAGGATGTCATATTTTAATGAGTGCTCACAATTACAAAAGATGTCCAAGATAGTATATTTGTATGTGAAGCCTCTATTTCTTTATTACTTCCTATTAATTGCAACAATGACCAAAACTAGGTTTGTCAACTCTCAACAACTTTTATTCATCATAATCTTTATATGTGAAGTTATTACTCTCCATAAGATCAATATATGATCTTTTTATTCTTTCTTTTATTTTATTCCATCAAGATCAAGCAAGAAAGCAAAGCCCTTTACTCAAAACTACTCTTTATTATATATCTCAAGGACTCGATTACATAGATAGAGATCGAAACAAAACTCAAAGCTAGAACATACTAAAAACTTTATTATACTAGATCAAGATATAACCAAAAGGATCGAACTAAGAAAAACAATAAAGATAAAGATGTGGTGATGATACGATACCGGGGCACCTCCCCCAAGCTTGGCAGTTGCCAAGGGGAGTGCCCATACCCATGTACTTAGATCTCTTTCTTCGGAGGGGGTGATGATGGAGTTGTTGATGAAGCAGGTTTGTCGTCCATCTTCCAAGGCATAGGCTCACCATCATAGAAAGATGAGCGAGTCTCCAAGATCCTCGAATATGTAGCCAAACTCATCCTCTTGAATCTATATTCCTACTCATAGTTTTGGTTTTGCAGGTCATAGATCTGGGCTTGGAGGTGCTCGATTTTCTCATGAAGCCTGAAGATGGCCTCCTTAATGCTCTTGGGGTCCAGCTTGTGCTTGTTGGTGAACTCCGTGATCATCATGTGGTTGGCGTTGAGTCCACGTTCCAGCATCCCTTGACACTTGAAAACTTGCTACTCCATTGCTTTGAGTCTTGTCTCCACGCTTCCGGTCTTCTTCGGCCCCTCAACATCGCGGATGTACAGCACCTCCTCACGCATCTCAATGGCTTGAGGGTGTCGCGGCACCTCCACAAGGTAGGGGTTGATGAACTTCTCGAAAAACTTGTCCTTGGGGGCGCTTGGAGACGTCATGGTGATCTAGATCTATCAGAAAAACAGCTCGAAACAAAAACAGGGGATATTGTCGTGGTATGGTGGTCAAAACCTTCGGGATATTATATAATGAATTTTTACCGACCAAAAGAAGTATCGTGCAAGAAAATGGAGTCCAGAGTTCACACGGGGTGGCCACAAGGACGGGGGGCGCGCCCAGGGGGTAGGGTGCGCCCTCCACCCTTGTGGTGGCCTCGTGTCTCTTCCAGACTACTTTTAATTTTCCTAAATTTTTAAATATTCCAAAACAGAGAAAAATTATCATTGGAAATGTTTTGGAGTCGGTTTACTTACCGTACCACATACCTATTCCTTTTCGGAGTCTGAAACGTTCTGGAAAGTGTCCCTTATGTACTCCTCCGGGGTTACGGTATCAATTATATTGGTCTCCACATTTATGGGAGTACCTGAGATATAATGTTTGATTCTTTGACCATTTACCACCTTCGGGTTTCTGCCTTCGGTGTTGTTTATTTTTATGGCATCGGAACGATAGAAATCCTCGATAATGTAAGGACCTTCCAACTTAGAGGGAAGCTTTCCTACAAAAAATCTTAAACGAGAGTTGTATAGCAAAACATGATCACCTACATTGAACTCATGCCTTTGTATCATTTTATCATGCCATCTTTTAACTTTTTCTTTAAACAACTTGGCACTCTCATAGGCTTGGGTTCTCCATTCTCACCAGCAATTTTGGAATCATAATTGAGCTCTTTAATAGCCCAATATGCCTTATGTTCTAGCTCAAGAGGTAAGTGACATGCTTTTCCATAAACCATTTTATATGGAGACATACCCATAGGATTCTTATAAGAAGTTCTATAAGCCCACAAAACATCATCAAGTTTCTTAGACCAATTCTTTCTAGATCTATTAACAGTCTTTTGCAAAATTAATTTCATCTCTCTATTGCTCAACTCTACTTGACCACTAGACCGAGGATGATATGGAGATGCAATTCTATGGTTGACATCATACTTAGCAAGCATTTTACGAAAAGCACCATGAATAAAATGTGAACCACCATCAGTCCCAAAAGTAATGTCTTAAATCATAAAAGATCTTTTTCTTTTGCTGGTATGTGAAACTATGTGGTATAAATTTAGCAACAATATAATTATCATACCATGGAGCAATATGAGAAGTATTTATGACATTTAATTGTTCATCGGGAAAGCTATCATCAATAGGCAGTGGGTCATCAAGAACATTTTCTAACCTAGACAAGTTGTCTGCAATGGGTTTCTTAGCTCCCTTTCTATCAATAATATGCAAATCAAATTCTTGTAGCAAGAGAACCCATCTAATAAGTCTAGGTTTAGCATCTTTCTTTTCCATAAGATATTTAATAGCAGCATGATCAGTGTGAACTGTTACTTTGGAATCAACATTATAAGGTATGAACTTATCACATGCAAATACAACTGCTCAAAATTCTTTTTTAGTGGTAGCATAATTTCTCTGGGCATTGTCTAGAGTTTTACTAGCATACTGAATAACATTTAATTTCTTATCAACTCTCTGTCCTAGAACAACACCAATAGCATAACCACTAGCATCACACATAATTTCAAAGGGTAACTTCCAATCAGGTGGTTGAACAATAGGTGCAAAAATCAAGGCTTTCTTAAGTATTTCAAAGGCTTCTACACAGTCATCATCAAAAACAAAAGGAACATCTTTTTGCAAGAGACTAGTGAGGGGCCTAAATTTTTTAGAGAAGTCTTTAATAAACCTCCTATAAAAACCAGCATGACTATGGAAAGTTCTTATACCTTTGATATCTTTAGGACACGGCATCTTTTCAATATCATCTACTTTAGATTTATCAACTTCAATACCTCTTTCAGAAATTTTATGCCCCAAGACAATATATTCATTAACCATAAAGTGGCACTTCTCCCAATTCAATACAAGATTAGTTTCTTCGTATCTTTGCAAAACTCGATCAAGGTTGCTTAAGCAATCATCAAAAGAAGTTCTGTAAACGGAGAAATCATCCATGAAAACCTCAACAATCTTTTCACGGAAATCAGAGAATATAGCAGTCATACATCTTTGAAAGGTAGCAGCTACATTGCATAAACCAAAAGGCATACGTCTATAAGCAAAGGTACCAAAAGGGCAAGTAAAAGTGGTTTTCTCTTGATCATCTTTTGCCACAGGTATTTGAGAGAAACCAGAATAACCATCTAGAAAGAAAAAATGTGTATGCTTGGATAATCTTTTTAGTATTTGATCAATAAAAGGTAGAGGGTAATGATCTTTTCTAGTAGCTTTATTTAATTTGTGAAAATCAATTACCATTCTACAACCTGTAACAATTCTTTGAGGAATCAATTCATTCTTATCATTAGGAACAACCGTAATACCTCCCTTCTTAGGGACACAATGAACATGACTTACTCATTGACTATCAACAATATGATAAATTATACCTGCCTCCAGAAGCTTTAGTATTTCATTTCTTACCACTTCTTTCATCTTACGATTTAACCATCGTTTATGATCAACAACCGGTTTAGCATCCTTCTCCAGTTTTATTTTGTGCTGACATAGAGTGGGACTAATGCCCTTAAGATCATCAAGAGTATATCCAATAGCGGCACCGTGCTTCTTGAAAGTTTTCAATAATTTCTTTTCTTCATGCTCTGAAAGGTTAGCACTAATAATAACATGATATATCTTCTTTTCATCAAGATAAACATATTTCAGAGTATCAGGTAATTGTTTAAGTTCAAACACGGGATCACCCTTAGGTGGAGGAGGATCCCCAAGGATTTGAACAGGCAAATTGTGTTTCAAAATAGGTCCTTGATTAAAGAATACTTCATCTATTTCCCTTCTTTCATTCATAAACATACCATTTTCATGGTCTAGTAAATATTGTTCTAAAGGATCATTAGGAGGCACGACAATAGAAGCAAGACCAATAATTTCATCCTTACTAGGCAATTCTTTATCATGGGGTTGTCTACGAAATTGAGAGAAATTAAAATCATGAGACATATCCCCTAAACCAAAAGTAACAATATCTTTCTCGCAGTCTATCTTAGCATTAACAGTATTCAAGAAAGGTCTACCAAATATAATGGGACAAAAATTATCTTGTGGGGAACCGAGAACAAGAAAATTAGTAGGGTATTTTATTTTCCCACACAAGATTTCAACATCTCTGACAATCCCAATTGGTGATATAGTATCTCTATTAGCAAGCTTAATAGTAACATCAATATCTTCTATCTCAGCAGGTGCAATATCATTCATGATTTCTTTATATAAGTTATAAGGAATTGCACTCACACTAGCACCCACATCACATAAGCCATGATAACAATGATCTCCTATTTTAACAGAAACAATAGGCATGCCAACAACAGGTCTATGTTTATCTTTATCGGGTTTGGCAATTCTAGCAGCTTCATCATAGAAATAAATAACATGCCCATCAATATTATCCACCAAGAGATCTTTAACCATAGCAATACTAGGCTCAACTTCAATTTTTTCAGAGGGATTGGGTGGTCTAATATTACTTTTCACAGTTGAAGCTTTAGCATGATCCTTTATTCTAACAGGAAAATGTGGTTTCTTAATATAAGCAGTAGGAACAATAGGATCAACATTATAAATAATAGTTTCTTCAACTTTAATAGGTTCAACTACTTTAACTTCAATGGGAGGATGATATTTAAATCACTTCTCCTTAGGGACATCAACATGAGTAGCAAAAGATTCACAGAAAGAAGCTACTATCTCAGAGTCAAGTCCATATTTAGTGCTAAAATCATGAAAAGCATCGGTATCCATAAAAGATTTAACACAATCAAACCTAAGGTTTATACATGACTCTTTACCTTTGTAGAGATCCCAATCTTCAGAGTTGCATTTAATTCTTTCCAATAAATCCCATTTGAATTCAATATCCTTCTTCATATAGGAACCAGTACAAGAAGTATCGAGCATGCATGGATCGATCATTATGAGAAAGCCGAGCATAATTTTTTTGAATAATAATTTTTCTTGAGAGCTCATGGTTGGGGCATGAATATAACATTTACTTAAGCCTCCCCCAAGCTTGAGCGATAATTTCTCCTTCACGAGGCCAAAAATTATATATATAATTCCGATCACGAAGAACCAGATGCATAGGATAAAACTTCTGATGAAATTCCAATTTCAATCGGTTGTAGTTCCATGATCCGATATCATCCAATAGCCTATACCATGTCAATGCCTTTCCCTCAAAAGATAAAGGGAATACCTTCTTCTTGACAACATCCTCAGGCATACCTGCAAGCTTAAATAATCCACAAACTTTATCCACATAGATTAGGTGCATATCGGGATGTAATGTTCCATCTCCTGCATAAGGATTAGCTAGCAGTTTCTCTATCATACCCAAAGGAATTTCATAATAAATATGTTCAGTAGGTGCAGTAGGTTGAGCAGTAGCTAATTGTACTTCCGGTCGAGGTGAAGATACCCCGAACAAACCCCTCAAAGGATTATTTTCCATAGTAACAAGTGACAGTAAATTTCAGCATAATATATAAATGTTTTCTTACCAAAGGCGCTTCACTCCCCGGCAACAGCGCTAGAAAAGGGTCTTGATGACCCACAAGTATAGGGTATCTATCATAGTCCTTTCGATAAGTAAGAGTGTCAAACCCAACGAGGAGTAGAAGGAAATGACAAGTGGTTTTCAGCAAGGTATTCTCTTCAAGCACTGAAATTATCGGTAAGAGATAGTTTGTGATAAGGTAAATCGTAACGGGTAACAAGTAAAAAAAGTAAACACGGTGCAGCAAGGTGGCCCAATCCTTTTTGTAGCAAAGGACAAGCCTGGACGAACTCTTATATAAAGCAAATCGCTCCGGAGGACACATGGGAATTATTGTCAAGTTAGTTTTCATCATGCTCATATGATTCACGTTCGTTACATTGATAATTTGATATGTGGGTGGACCGATGCTTGGGTGCTGCCCTTCCTTGGACAAAGCTCCCACTTATGATTAACCCCCTCGCAAGCATCTGCAACTATGAAAGAAGAATTAAGGTAAACCTAACCATAGCATGAAACATATGGATCCTAATCAGCCCCTTACGAAGCAACGCATAAACTAGGGTTTAAGGTTCTGTCACTCTAGCAACCCATCATCTACTTATTACTTCCCAATACCTTCCCCTAGGCCCAAATAATGGTGAAGTGTCATGTAGTTGGCGTTCACATAACACCACTAGAGGAAAGACAACATACATCTCATCAAAATATCGAACGAATACCAAATTCACATGATTACTTATAACAAGACTTCTCCCATGTCCTCAGGAACAAACGACTGCTCACAAAGCATATTCATAATCATAATCAGAGGAGTAGTAATTATCATAAAGGATCTGAACATATGATCTTCCACCGAATAAACCAACTAGCATCAACTACAAGGAGTAATCAACACTACTAGCAACCCACAGGTACCAATCTGAGGTTTTGGGACCAAGATCGAATACAAGTTATGAACTAGGGTTTGAGAGGAGATGGTGCTGGTGAATATGTTGATAGATATTGACCCCCTTTCGATGAGAGGATCATTGGAGATGACGATGGCGATGATTTCCCCCTCCCGGAGGGATGTTTCCCTGGCAGAACAGCTCTGTTGGAGCCCTAGATTGGTTCTGCCCAGGTTCCGCCTCAAGACGGCGACGCTTCGTCCTGAAAGCTTCCTTCTATTTTTTTTCTGGGAAAAACACACCATATAGCCAAAGATGGGCATCGGAGGCCTGCCAGGGGGCCCACAAGGATGGGGGGCGCGTCCTCCTCCCTTGTGGCTGGCTGGTGGCCCCCCTCTGGTTCTTTCTTCGCCCAATATTTTTTATATATTCCAAAAACACGCTCCCTGAAGTTTCAGGACTTTTGGAGTTGTGCGGAATAGGTCTCTAATATTTGCTCCTTTTCAAGTCTAGAATCCCAGCTGTCGGCATTCTCCCTCTTCATGTAAACCTTATAAAATAAGAGAGAAAAGGCATAAGTATTGTGATATAATGTGTAATAACAGGTCATAATTCAATAAATATCAATATAAAAGCATGATGCAAAATGGATGTATCAAATGTATCTATAATTTTTGATTGTTCCATGCTATTATATTATCTGTTTTGGATGTTTTATATGCATTAATATGCTATTTTATAATATTTTTGGGACTAACCTATTAACCTAGGGCCCAGTGCGAGTTCGTGTTTTTCCCTATTTTTGAGTTTTGCACAGAAGGAATACCAAACGAAATGAAACCTTTGCGATGATTTTTCTTGGACCAGAAGCAAACCAAGAGACTAGGAGATGAAGTCGGGGGATCCATGAGGCGGCCACAAGGACGGAGGTCGCGCCCAGGGGGTAGGGCACGCCCCCACCCTTGTGGGCCCCCCTTGACCCTCCTGACCTAATTCTTTCATCTATATATTCCCAAATATCCCCAAACCACCAGAGGCATCCACGAAATCACTTTTCCACCACCGCAACCTTCTGTACCCATGATATCCCATCTAGGGACCTTTTCAGGCACCCTGAAGGAGGGGCATTCGATCACGGAGGGCTTCTACATCAACTTTATTGCCCTTCCGATGAAGCGTGAGTAGTTTACCACAGACCTATGGGTCCATCGCTAGTAGCTAGATGGATTCTTCTCTCTCTCTTTGATTCTCAATACCATGTTCTCCTCGATGTTCATGGCGATCTATTCGATGTAATACTTTTTTGCGATGTGTTTGCCAAGATCCGATGAATTGTGGATTTATGATCAGCTTATCTATGAATATTATTTGAATCTTCAGTGAATTCTTTTATGCATGATTTGATATCTTCGTAATTCGGTTCGAACTATCGGTTTGGTTTGGCCAACGAGATTGGTTTTTCCTGCAATGGGAGAAGTGCTTAGCTTTAGGTTCAATGTTGCGGTATCCTTTCCCAGTGACAGTAGGGGAAGCAAGGCATGTATTGTATTGTTGCCATCGAGGATAAAAATATGGGGTTTTCATCATATTGCTTGAGTTAATTCCTCTACATCATGTCATCTTACTTAATGTGTTACTCTGTTCTTCATGAATCTAATAATATAGATGCAAGCAGGAGTCGGTCGATGTGTGGAGTAATAGTAGTAGATGCAGAATCGTTTCGGTCTACTTGACATGGACATGATGCCTATATTCATGATCATTGCCTTATATATCGTCATAACTTTGCGCTTTTCTATTAATTGCTCGACAGTAATTTGTTCACCCACCGTATTATTTGCTATCTTGAGAGAAGCCTCTAGTGAAACCTATGGCTCCCGGGTCTATTTTCCATCATATAAGTTTCCGATCTACAATATTAGTTTCCAATTTACTTTTTTTGTAATCTTTTACTTTTCGATCTATATACCAAAAATACCAAAAATATTTACTTTACTGTTTATCTATCTCTATCAGATCTCACCTTTGCAAATAACCATGAAGGGATTGACAACCCCTTTATCGCATTGGGTGCAAGTTGTTTGATTGTTTGTGCATGTATTCGGTGATTTGTGCGTGGTCTCCTGCTGGATTGATACCTTGGTTCTCAAACTGAGGGAAATACTTCCTCTTCAAGGAAAAACCAACGGAAGCTCAAGAAGTAGTAGGAAGAATTTCTGGAGCCGTTGCCGGGGAGATCTACGCCAAGTCAAGACATACCAAGAAACCATCATGAACTCTCATCTCTTGGATTACATTATTCGCCATTCGCCTCTCGTTTTCCTCTCCCCCACTTCTAAAACGATCTTCAAAAAGACTTGCCCTTTTCTTCGCCCTTCTTCCATTCGTCTTTTCGTTTGCTTGTGTTTCCATGTGCCTTCTATTTGCTTGCATCTTCGCTTACTAAAAATCTATTGATATCAATCCTCATCCACATGATAATCTTTCTAAAAGATGCAATTATGATGAACCAATTGCTAGTGAGTTGAGTACACTAGATTATCTTTATGAGGTTTTGCTTGAAATTCATGAATCTGAAAATTGTGATGTTGAAAGAAGAAATTTATGAAGTGATTCACGATAGCTCCTTGAATGAAAAGCATGATTGCAATGATGTTATTATAAATTCTATTAATGTCAATTATGTTAATTACATGCAAAACCCTAAGCTTGGGGATGCTAATTTTGCTATGTCTATTACTTGTTTCAATGATCATGATTGGGGTGATTCTTCTTATGATCTTGAAAATTTATTTAAGCCCCATGATGAATATGATATTGATAATAATGTTTGCAATAATACTGAAAGTGGGTTTGGAAGAGTGTCAACTTTAAATCCCACATATTTGGATAATGTTCAGTCTTATGAATTTTTCTATAAAAGTGGGTTTGGAGAGGTCATGACTTTAGTTAATGACATTCCCACTATTTTGGAAGAGTATCAACCTTGCATGCATGTGGATCATGTAGAGAAAATTTCATGTGATAGCTATATTGTTGAATTTGAATATGATCCCACATGTAATTATTATGAGAGAGGAAAATATGGTTGTAGAAATTTTCATGTTACTAAATTATCTCTCGTTATGTTGAGATTGCTATTGTCCCTTTCTTGTTCCTTGCATATGATAGTTTTTGCTTGCCTTCATAATTTGTTTGTTTATAAGATGCCTATGCATAGGAAGTATGTTAGACTAAGATGTGTTTTTCATATGCTGCATGATGCTCTCTTCGTGTTTCAATTGCTATCTTTCATGTGAGCATCATTAAAATTATCAGTGCCTAGCTAAAAGGATTTAAAAGAAAAGCGCTTGTTGGGAGAAAAAATGATATATCTCCACCGTATCTATAATTTTTTATTGTTCCATGCTATTTTATTATCAATCTTGTATGTTTCATAATCATTTTATAGTCATTTTATATCATTCTTGGTACTAACCTATTGACATAGTGCCAAGTGCCAGTTGTTGTTTTTTCCATGTTTTTTACATCACAGAAAATCAATATCAAACGGAGTCCAAGTGCCACGAAACTTTACGGAGATTTTTTATGGGCCAGATGGAAGATATTGGGCCCTGGTTGCGCCCGGGGGAGTCCCGAGGAGGGGACAACCCACCAGGGCGCGCCAGGAGGCCCAGACGCGCCCTGGTGGGTTGTGCCCACCTCGGGTGCCTCCCGGACCACCTCTTTGCTCTATAAATACCCCAATATTGCCAGAACCCTAGGAGAGTCGACGAAATATTCATCCAGCCGCCGCAGAGTCCAGAACCACCAGATCCAATCTAGACACCATCACGGAGGGGTTCACCACTTCCATTGGTGCCTCTCCGATGATGCGTGAGTAGTTCTTTGTAGACCTTTGGGTCCGTAGTTAGTAGCTAGATGGATTCATCTCTCTCTCTTGATTCTCAATACAATGGTCTCTTGGAGATCCATATGATGTAACTCTTTTGCGGTGTGTTTGTTGGGATCGATTAACTTGAGTTTATGATTAGATCTATCTTTTTATATCCATGAAAGTATTTGAGTTTCTTTGGTCTCTTTTATGCATGATCTCTTATAGCCTTGTATTTCTTCTCCGATATTTCGGTTTTTTCTGGCCAACTTGATCTATTTATCTTGGAATGGGAAGAGGTGCCCGGTAGTGGGTTTGGTCTTACGGTGCTTGATCCTAGTGACAGAAAGGGAACCGACACGTATGTACCGTTGCTACTAAGGATAAAAAGATGGGATCTATATCTACCGCCATAGATAAACGGATCTCGTCTACATCATGTCATCGTTCTTATTGCATAACTCCGTTTTCCATGAACTTAATACACTAGATGCATGCTGGATAGCGGTCAATGTGTGGAGTAATAGTATTAGATGCAGGCAGGAGTTGGTCTACTAATCTTGGACATGATGCCTATGTAATGATCATTGCCTGGATATTATCATAATTATTTGAGGTTCTATCAATTGCACAACAGTAATTTGTTTACCCACCGTTTGCTATTTTTCTCAAGAGAAGCCACTAGTGAAACCTACGGCCCCTGGGTCTTCTTTCTCATATATTTGCCTTTGCGATCTACTCTTTTATTTGCTTTTATTTTCACATCTACTAAACCAAAAACCCAAAAATATCTTTCTTCACTTTATTTTATTTGCAATCTATTATTTGAATCTATCACAAATTTATCTCCCGTCCATGCATCGTTTCTGGCACCGCTACCCGAAAGGGATTGACAACCCCTTTAACACGTCGGGTTGCGAGGTGTTGTTATTTGTGTGCAGGGGCTGTTTACATTGTGTTGCCTGGTTCTCCTACTGGTTCGATAACCTTGGTTTCATATCTAAGGGAAATACCTACCGCCGATGTGCTGCATCATCCCTTCCTCTTTGGGGAAATACCAACGTAGCTTCAAGCATCATCAAAAGGAATTTCTGGCGCCGTTGCTTGGGAGGATCTTCATCGTAACCAGGTTCCTAATCATAAATCCCATCTCCTCACAATTTACATCATTTTCCATTTGCCTCTCGTTTTCCTCTCCCCCACTTCACCAGAATTTGCCGTTTTATTCGCCTCTCTTTTCCGTTCGCCGATTTCTTGCCAGATCTGTTTTTGAGTGCAATCTTGTTGTGTGGTCATCATGACTCAAGAGAACACCAAGTTATGTGATTTCTAAAATACCAACAACAATTATTTTATCGGCACTCCGCTTGCTCCTCCCGCCGCTAGTGCGGAGACTTGTGATATTAATACAGCTTTGCTGAATCTTGTTATGAAAGACCAATTTTCCGGTACTCCTAATGAGGATGCCTCATCCCATCTTAATACCTTCATGGAATTATGAGATATGAAAAATAAAAAAGATGGACAATGATGTGGTCAAGATGAAATTATTTCTTTTTTCCTTGCATGATTCTTCAAAAATTTGGTTCTCTTCTTTGCCTCGCAATAGTACCGATTCTTGGAATAAGTGCAAAGATGCTTTTATCACTAAGTATTTTCCTCCTGCAAAAATTATTTCCCTTAGAACCCAGATCATGAATTTCAAGCAACCTGAACATGAGCATGTTGCACAATCTTGGGAAAGGATGAAAATGATGCTAAGGAATTACCCAACTCATGGGTTAAATGTTTGGATGATCATACAATTTTTTTATGCGGGGTTGAATTTTGTCTCTCGTAATCTTTTAGATTCCGCCGTGGTTGGTACTTTTATGGAAATTACTTTGGTTTAATCCACCAAATTTCTTGATAATATTATGGCAAATTATTCACAATGGCATGCCGAAAGGGCTCCTACTAGTAAAAAAGTTAATTCGGTTGAAGAAATTTATTCTTTGAGTGAAAAAGTTGATGCTCTTGTGAAATTGGTTGCTAGTAGAAGTGCTCCTATTGATCTTAATGATATGCCTTTGTCTACTTTGGTTGAGCAAAATAGTGATGCTATTTATGTAAATTCTATTTCTCACAATAATTTCAACAACAATGCTTATAGAGGTAATTTTAATCCTAGGCCTTTTCCTAGTAATTCCTCTAATAATTATGGTAATTCCTATGGGAATCAATCTTATAATAATAATAGGAACACCTCTGATCTTGAGAATAATATTAAAAAAATTATCAACACGCAAAAAGTTTTCAACACTTCCATAGAAGAAAAGTTGAATAAGATTGATGATTTGTCTAGAAGTGTTGATAGAATTGCTCATGATATGGAAAATCTCAAGCTGAATTTTTTTTGCCTAAAGTAGATGGCTCAATTAAAGCTCTTTATGTTTCTATGGATGAAAGTAAGAAAAGAACTTCTATGCTTAGAGCTAAAAGAGAATTTTTTAGAAAAAGCTTTTTCTAGTGATTATTCTTGCAAAAATGATGAAGATCTTAAAATGATTGGTGTTTCTTCTATTGATTATTTGTTTAGTAAAATTTAGAATGATGAAAAAGGGACTGGAGAAGAGTCAACTTTAGGTAGAAGGCGTCCCAACATTTCGGAGGGTGAAAATCTTGTTGAAAAAATTGATGAAAGTAGGTTTGGAGAGGTCAAAACTTTAGCTTGTGATGTGCCCACTCTTTTGGATTACAAAGACTTTGATTATGATAGTTTCTCCTTGATTGATTGTATTTATTTTTTGCAATCCATGATGAATTCACCCCATGCTTATGAACAAAATAGAACTTTTACTAAACATATTGTTGATGCCATGATGAAAGCTCTTGAAGAAAAATTAGAATTAGAAGTTTCAATTCCTAGAAAATTTCATGATGAATGGGAACCTACTATCAAAGTCAATATTAAAAATTATGAGTGTTTTGCTTTCTGTGACTTGGGTGCTAGTGTTTCTACAATTCCGAAATCTCTATGTGATGTGCTTGGTCTCACCGATCTTGAATCATGTTCTTTGAATTTGCACTTGGCGGATTCTACTATTAAAAAGCCTATGGGAAGAATTAATGATGTTCTTATTCTTGCAAATAGAAATTATGTACCCATAGATTTTATTGTTCTTGATATTGATTGCAATCCGTCTTGTCCAATTATTCTTGGTAGACCGTTTTTACGCACTATCGGTGCCATGATTGATATGAAAGAAGGCAATATTAAGTTCCAATTTCCTTTGAGGAAGGGTATGGAACACTTTCCAAGAACTAGAATTAAGCCACCTTATGAATCAATAATGAGGGTATCTTATGGATCTTCAACCAAAGATGACAAAACTTAGATCCTTGCTTTATGCCTAGCGAAGGGCGTAAAACTATAACGCTTGTTGGGAGGCAACCCAATGGATAAAATTTATTTTTGCTTTTGCTTCATGTTTTTGACTGTTAGCAAAATTATGCTACTGTTATGATTGTGTTTTTTGTGTTTTATTTAGTGTTTGTGCCAAGTAAAGCCTTTAGGATCTTCTTGGGTGATAGTTGTTTGATCTTGCTGGAAAAAAACAGAACATTTTGCGCTCATGAAATTAATTTTCATTTTTTACCAGAGAGCGATAAAATATCCATTCCACTTTTAGTAGATCAATATAAAAATTTCTCAGGTCGTCCTAAGTTTTCAGAGTTTTTTGAGTTACAGAAGTATTCAAAATAGTCAGATTGCTACAGACTGTTCTGTTTTGATAGATTCTGTTTTCTTTGTGTTGTGTGCTTATTTTGATGGCTCTATGATTTTCTTTGATGAGTTTTTGCCATAGAAAAGTTGGAATACAGTAGATATAATACAAAAACAAAATATGAATTGTTTTGATACAACACTTATAGTAGTGATTTATTATTCTTATACTAACGGATCTCACGAAGGCTTTGTTGAGTTTTGTGTGATTGAAATTTTCAAGTTTTGGGTTATCTTATGATGGATGAAGGAAGGATGTAAGAGCTTAATCTTGGGGATGCCCTGACATCCCAAGCTATTTTCCAAGAATGAGCAACCAACTAAGCTTGGGGATGCCCCCGAGTGGCATCCCCGCTTTCTTCGAACAACTATCGGTATTTTACTCGAGACTATATTTTTATTCATCACATGATATGTGTTTTGCTTGGAGCGTCTTCTATGATATGTGTCTTTGCTTGTTTTATTTTTTTAAGTCATCAATCCTTGCTGGACACACCTATTTGAGAGAGCCAAAATTATGTCATGACTTGTTAGAATTGCTCTCTATGCTTCACTTAAATCTTTTATGAGCTAGGAGTTGCGATAGTGCTTCACTTATATCTTTTTGAGCATGGTGTGCTTTGTTATTTTCGAAGAAATGCTCTCTTGCTTAACTTAGATTTATTTGAGAGTTAGTAAAATTTTGAAGAAATTCTCTATTGCTTCACTTAAATTATTTTGAGAGAAAGAAAATTTGCTATGCTCATGATCTTCACTTATATTTGTTTGAGCTTATGAAAAGCAACACATGAAAATTAGTCCCAAAGTGATAGATATACAAGAAGGATAAGGAAAAAAATAAGAAAAAAATTGTCATGAAGATCATTGGGAAAAATAAACTTGATTCTTAGTAATAGTTTTGAGATATGATGATGTGATATGTGAGTCATCTTGATGACTAATTATGCTTTAGTAAGAATACTGGTGTTAAGGTTTGTGACTCCCTATGCATGCACGAAAGTCAATAATCACGCAATGAAATTATATCCTACTTGTGGTGCATTATTCGGTGTTAATTATGCTTAATGCTTGCTTATGAGATTATTCGTTTCTTGGTTGGTTGCTTCTCAATCTTTTGCTAGCCTTCATTTTGCACTAAGTATGACCTCTACTTGTCCATCCAAAATCCTTCAAACCAGTTTTGCCACATGAGTCCACTATATCTACCTATATGCGGTATTCTTTTGCCGTTCTAAGCAAATTTGCATGTGCCATCTCTAATTTTCAAAATAAACTTCTTTTTTGTGTGTTTGTTTCGCTCGCGGAGCGGTGAGGGGTGGCTAATATTTTCCATGCTAGATGTGTTATTCTCAAGATGAGTGTTTATTCACTTGTCATTGCATGAGAGTAAGGCAAAGGTATTAGGGATGCCCAGTCCCAAAATGCAAAAACAAATGAATTTACTTTATGCTGTCAAATAATAAATTCCTTGGAAAGTGTTGGTATGGAGGGCACCCGTGGATACGGTTAGCCATGGAAAGTGAAAGTTCTGGTGGAAAAAGGAATAAACTTTATTTTCTGTTTGGGAACCGCCTATGATATATCTATGCATGGAAAGTATTGGGAACTCTAAGTCATTTTCGTTGGTGGGATGGATACTCCTCTCAAAATGTTTTTATCTCAATTTTTCGCTTTGAGCTCTGGCACCTCTACAAATCCCTACTTCCCTCTGCGAAGGGCCTTTATTTTACTTTATGCAATTTTTATTTTGAGTCTCCATCTTCTCTTATAAAAGCACCAACTAGGAGGCAATATGATCATGCTTAAGTATTGCGTGTAGTTAATATTGGAGTGTGTTTCATGAATGGATAAATGTTTGAGCATGACGGGCTAGGGATAACTTATTTTATCGTTCATATTTTGAAAGACATGGTTGCTTGTTGATATGCTTGAGTATCTAAATTATTATGTCAAAACTAGACTATTGCTTTGAATCACAGAAAAGTACAAATGTCCATGCTATAAACAAAAGAATATGATATGACATGATTGAAGGAAATATGCCCTAGAGGCAATAATAAAGTTATTATTTATTTCCTTATAATCATGATAAATGTTTATATTCATGCTAGAATTGTATTAACCGGAAACATAATACATGTGTGAATACATAGACAAACAAAGTGTCACTAGTATGCCTCTACTTGACTAGCTCGTTAATCAAAGATGGTTATGTTTCCTGACCATGAACAATGAGTTGTTATTTGATTAACGAGGTCACATCATTAGTTGAATGATCTGATTGACATGACCCATTCCATTAGCTTAGCACCCGATCGTTTAGTATGTTGCTATTGCTTTCTTCATGACTTATACATGTTCCTATGACTATGAGATTATGCAACTCCCGTTTACCGGAGGAACACTTTGGGTGCTACCAAACGTCACAACGTAACTGGGTGATTATAAAGGAGCATTACAGGTGTCTCCAAAGGTAGATGTTGGGTTGGCGTATTTCGAGATTAGGATTTGTCACTCCGATTGTCGGAGAGGTATCTCTAGGCCCTCTCGGTAATACACATCACATAAGCCTTGCAAGCATTACAACTAATATGTTAGTTGTGAGATGATGTATTACGGAACGAGTAAAGAGACTTGCCGGTAACAAGATTGAACTAGGTATTGGAAACCGACGATCGAATCTCGGGCAAGTAACATACCGATGACAAAGGGAACAACGTATGTTGTTATGCGGTCTGACCGATAAAGATCTTCGTAGAATATGTAGGAGCCAATATGGGCATCCAGGTCCCGCTATTGGTTATTGACCGGAGACGTGTCTCGGTCATGTCTACATTGTTCTCGAACCCGTAGGGTCCGCACGCTTAAGGTTACGATGACAGTTACATTATGAGTTTATGCATTTTGATGTACCGAAGGTTGTTCGGAGTCCCGGATGTGATCACGGACATGATGAGGAGTCTCGAAATGGTCGAGACGTAAAAATTGATATATTGGAAGCCTATGTTTGGACATCGGAAGTGTTCTGGGTGAAATCGGGATTTTACCGGGTTACCGGGAGGTTACCGGAACCCCCCGGGAGCCATATGGGCCTTCATGGGCCTTAGTGGAAAGGAGAAAGGGGCAGCCCAAGGTGGCTGCGCCACTTCCCCCTCCCCTAGTCCTATCAGGACTAGGAGAAGGTGGCCGGCTCCCCTCTCTCTCTTTCCCCCCTTGGGGAATCCTAGTTGGAATAGGATTGGGGGGGAGTCCTACTCCCGGAAGGAGTAGGACTCCTCCTGCGCCCTCTCCCTGGCTGGCGCCCCCCTCCCCCCTTGGCTCCTTTATATACTGTAGCGGAGTTTAGGTGAAGCCCTACTGCTGTAGTACATCAAGATCGTCACCACGCCGTCGTGCTGACGGAACTCTTCCCCGACACTTTGCTGGATCGGAGTCCGGGGATCGTCATCGAGCTGAACGTGTGCTCGAACTCGGAGGTGCCGTAGTTTCGGTGCTTGATCGGTTGGATCGTGAAGACGTACGACTACTTCCTCTACGTCGTGTCATCGCTTCCGCAGTCGATCTGCGTTGGGTATGTAGACAACACTCTCCCCCTCGTTCCTATGCATCACATGATCTTGCGTGTGCGTAGGAAATTTTTTGAAATTACTACGAAACCCTACAGTGGCATCCGAGCCTAGGTTATTTATGTTGATGTTATATGCACGAGTAGAACACAAGTGAGTTGTGGACGATACAAGTCATACTGCCTACCAGCATGTCATACTTTGGTTCGGCGGTATTGTTGGACGAGACGACCCGGACCAACCTTACGCGTACGCTTACGCGAGACCGGTTCCCTCGACGTGCTTTGCACAGAGATGGCTTGCGGGTGACTGTCTCTCCAACTTTAGTTGAACCAAGTATGGCTACGCCCGGTCCTTGCGAAGGTTAAAACGGAGTCTATTTGACAAACTATCGTTTTGGTTTTGATGCGTAGGTGAGATTGGTTCTTACTTAAGCCCGTAGCAGCCACGTAAAACTTGCAACAACAAAGTAGAGGACGTCTAACTTGTTTTTGCAGGGCATGTTGTGATGTGATATGGTCAAGGCATGATGCTGAATTTTATTGTATGAGATGATCATGTTTTGTAACCGAGTTATTGGCAACTGGCAGGAGCCATATGGTTGTCGCTTTATTGTATGCAATGCAATCGCGATGTAATGCTTTACTTTATTACTAAACGGTAGTGATAGTCGTGGAAGCATAAGATTGGCGAGATGACAATGATGCTACGATGGAGATCAAGGTGTCGCGCCGGTGACGATGGTGATCATGACGGTGCTTCGGAGATGGAGATCACAAGCACAAGATGATGATGGCCATATCATATCACTTATATTGATTGCATGTGATGTTTATCTTTTTATGCATCTTATCTTTCTTTGATTGACGGTAGCATTATAAGATGATCTCTCACTAAATTATCAAGAAGTGTTCTCCCTGAGTATGCACCGTTGCCAAAGTTCGTCGTGCCCAGACACCACGTGATGATCGGGTGTGATAAGCTCTACGTCCATCTACAATGGGTGCAAGCCAGTTTTGCACATGCAGAATACTCAGGTTAAACTTGACGAGCCTAGCATATGCAGATATGGCCTCGGAACACGGAGACCGAAAGGTCGAGCGTGAATCATATAGTAGATATGATCAACATAAACGATGTTCACCATTGAAAACTACTCCATCTCACATGATGATCGGTTATGGTTTAGTTGATTTGGATCACGTAATCACTTAGAAGATTAGAGGGATGTCTATCTAAGTGGGAGTTCTTAAGTAATATGATTAATTGAACTTAAATTTATCATGAACTTAGTACCTGATAGTATCTTGCTTGTTTATGTTGATTGTAGATAGATGGCTCGTGCTGTTGTTCCGTTGAATTTTAATGCGTTCCTTAAGAAAGCAAAGTTGAAAGATGATGGTAGCAATTACACGGACTGGGTCCGTAACTTGAGGATTATCCTCATTGCTGCACAGAAGAATTACGTCCTGGAAGCACCGCTGGGTGCCAGGCCTGCTGCTGGAGCAACACCAGATGTTATGAACGTCTGGCAGAGCAAAGCTGATGACTACTCGATAGTTCAGTGTGCCATGCTTTACGGCTTAGAATCGGGACTTCAACGACGTTTTGAACGTCATGGAGCATATGAGATGTTCCAGGAGTTGAAGTTAATATTTCAAGCAAATGCCCGAATTGAGAGATATGAAGTCTCCAATAAATTCTATAGCTGCAAGATGGAGGAGAACAGTTCTGTTAGTGAGCATATACTCAAAATGTCTGGGTATAATAATCACTTGATTCAATTGGGAGTTAATCTTCCGGATGATTGCGTCGTTGATAGAATTCTCCAATCACTGCCACCAAGCTACAAGAGCTTCGTGATGAACTATAATATGCAAGGGATGAACAAGACTATTCCCGAGCTCTTCGCAATGCTGAAAGCTGCAGAGGTAGAAATCAAAAAGGAGCATCAAGTGTTGATGGTTAACAAAACCACTAGTTTCAAGAAAAAGGGTAAAGGGAAGAAGAAGGGGAACTTTAAGAAGAACGGCAAACAAGTTGCTGCTCAGGAGAAGAAACCCAAGTCTGGACCTAAGCCTGAAACTGAGTGCTTCTACTGCAAGCAGACTGGTTACTGGAAGCGAAACTGCCCCAAGTATTTGGCGGATAAGAAGGATGGCAAGGTGAACAAAGGTATATGTCATATACATGTTAGTGATGTGTACCTTACTAGAGCTCGCAGTAGCACCTGGGTATTTGATACTGGTTCTGTTGCTAATATTTGCAACTCGAAACAGGGACTACGGAATAAGTGGGCACTGGCAAAGGACAAGGTGACGATGCGCGTGGGAAACGGTTCCAAAGTCGATGTGATCGCAGTCGGCACGCTACCTCTACATCTACCTTCGGGATTAATATTAGACCTAAATAATTGTTATATGGTGCCAGCGTTGAGCATGAACATTATATCTGGATCTTGTTTAATGCGAGACGGTTATTCATTTAAATCAGAGAATAATGGTTGTTCTATTTATATGAGTAATATCTTTTATGGTCATGCACCCTTGAAGAGTGGTCTATTCTTATTGAATCTCGATAGTAGTAATACACATATTCATAATGTTGAAGCCAAAAGATGCAGAGTTGATAATGAAAGTGCAACTTATTTGTGGCACTGTCGTTTAGGTCATATCGGTATAAAGCGCATGAAGAAACTCCATACTGATCGACTTTTGGAACCACTTGATTATGAATCACTTGGTACTTGCGAACCGTGCCTCATGGGCAAGATGACTAAAACACCGTTCTCCGGTACTATGGAGAGAGCAACAGATTTGCTAGAAATCATACATACCGATGTATGTGGTCCAATGAATATTGAGGCTCGTGGCGGATATCGTTATTTTCTCACCTTCACAGATGATTTAAGCAGATATGGGTATATCTACTTAATGAAACATAAGTCTGAAACATTTGAAAAGTTCAAAGAATTTCAGAGTGAAGTTGAAAATCATCGTAACAAGAAAATAAAGTTTCTACGATCTGATCGTGGAGGAGAATATTTGAGTTACGATTTTGGTGTACATTTGAAAAACTGTGGAATAGTTTCGCAACTCACGCCACCCGGAACACCACAGCGTAATGGTGTGTCCGAACGTCGTAATCGTACTTTACTAGATATGGTGCGATCTATGATGTCTCTTACTGATTTACCGCTATCATTTTGTGGTTATGCTTTAGAGACGGCCGCATTCACGTTAAATAGGGCACCATCAAAATCCGTTGAGACGACGCCTTATGAACTGTGGTTTGGTAAGAAACCAAAGTTGTCGTTTCTTAAAGTTTGGGGCTGCGATGCTTATGTGAAAAAGCTTCAACCTGATAAGCTCGAACCCAAATCGGAGAAATGTGTCTTCATAGGATACCCAAAGGAGACTGTTGGGTACACCTTCTATCACAGATCCGAAGGCAAGACATTCGTTGCTAAGAATGGATCCTTTCTAGAGAAGGAGTTTCTCTTGAAAGAAGTGAGTGGGAGGAAAGTAGAACTTGACGAGGTAACTGTACCTGCTCCCTTACTGGAAAGTAGTTCATCACAGAAAACTGTTTCAGTGACACCTACACCAGTTAGTGAGGAAGCCAATGATAATGATCATGAAACTTCAGATCAAGATACTACTGAACCTCATAGATCAACCAGAGTAAGATCCGCACCAGAGTGGTACGGTAATCCTGTTCTGGAAGTCATGATACTAGATCATGATGAACCTACGAACTATGAAGAAGCGATGGTTAGCCCAGATTCCGCAAAATGGCTTGAAGCCATGAAATCTGAGATGGGATCCATGTATGAGAACAAAGTATGGACTTTGGTTGACTTGCCCGATGATCGGCAAGCAATTGAGAATAAATGGATCTTCAAGAAGAAGACTGACGCTGATGGTAATGTTACTGTCTACAAAGCTCGACTTGTCGCAAAAGGTTTTCGGCAAGTTCAAGGGATTGACTACGATGAGACCTTCTCACCCGTAGCGATGCTTAAGTCCGTCCGAATCATGTTAGCGATTGCCGCATTTTATGATTATGAAATTTGGCAGATGGATGTCAAAACTGCATTCCTGAATGGATTTCTGGAAGAAGAGTTGTATATGATGCAACCGGAAGGTTTTGTCGATCCAAAGGGAGCTAACAAAGTGTGCAAGCTCCAGCGATCCATTTATGGACTGGTGCAAGCCTCTCGGAGTTGGAATAAACGTTTTGATAGTGTGATCAAAGCATTTGGTTTCATACAGACTTTCGGAGAAGCCTGTATTTACAAGAAAGTGAGTGGGAGCTCTGTAGCATTTCTGATATTATATGTGGATGACATATTGCTGATTGGAAATGATATAGAATTTCTGGATAGCATAAAGGGATACTTGAATAAAAGTTTTTCGATGAAAGACCTCGGTGAAGCTGCTTACATATTAGGCATTAAGATCTATAGAGATAGATCAAGACGCTTAATTGGACTTTCACAAAGCACATACCTTGACAAGATTTTGAAGAAATTCAAAATGGATCAAGCAAAGAAAGGATTCTTGCCTGTGTTACAAGGTGTGAAGTTGAGTAAGACTCAATGCCCGACCACTGCAGAAGATAGAGAGAATATGAAAGATGTTCCCTATGCCTCAGTCATAGGCTCTATCATGTATGCAATGCTGTGTACCAGACCTGATGTGTGCCTTGCTATAAGTTTAGCAGGGAGGTACCAAAGTAATCCAGGAGTGGATCACTGGACAGCGGTCAAGAACATCCTGAAATACCTGAAAAGGACTAAGGATATGTTTCTCGTATATGGAGGTGACAAAGAGCTCACCGTAAAAGGTTACGTTGATGCAAGCTTTGACACTGATCCGGACGATTCTAAATCGCAAACCGGATACGTGTTTACATTAAACGGTGGAGCTGTCAGTTGGTGCAGTTCTAAACAAAGCGTCGTAGCGGGATCTACATGTGAAGCGGAGTACATAGCTGCTTCGGAAGCAGCGAACGAAGGAGTCTGGATGAAGGAGTTCATATCCGATCTAGGTTTCATACCTAATGCATCGGGTCCAATGAAAATCTTTTGTGACAATACTGGTGCAATTGCCTTGGCAAAGGAATCCAGATTTCACAAAAGAACCAAACACATCAAGAGACGCTTCAACTCCATCCGGGATCTAGTCCAGGTGGGAGACATAGAGATTTGCAAGATACATACGGATCTGAATGTTGCAGACCCGTTGACTAAGCCTCTTCCACGAGCAAAACATGATCAGCACCAAAGCTCCATGGGTGTTAGATTCATTACAGTGTAATCTAGATTATTGACTCTAGTGCAAGTGGGAGACTGAAGGAAATATGCCCTAGAGGCAATAATAAAGTTATTATTTATTTCCTTATAATCATGATAAATGTTTATTATTCATGCTAGAATTGTATTAACCGGAAACATAATACATGTGTGAATACATAGACAAACAAAGTGTAACTAGTATGCCTCTACTTGACTAGCTCGTTAATCAAAGATGGTTATGTTTCCTGACCATGAACAATGAGTTGTTATTTGATTAACGAGGTCACATCATTAGTTGAATGATCTGATTGACATGACCCATTCCATTAGCTTAGCACCCGATCGTTTAGTATGTTGCTATTGCTTTCTTCATGACTTATACATGTTCCTATGACTATGAGATTATGCAACTCCCGTTTACCGGAGGAACACTTTGGGTGCTACCAAACGTCACAACGTAACTGGGTGATTATAAAGGAGCATTACAGGTGTCTCCAAAGGTAGATGTTGGTTTGGCATATTTCGAGATTAGGATTTGTCACTCCGATTGTCGGAGAGGTATCTCTGGGCCCTCTCGGTAATACACATCACATAAGCCTTGCAAGCATTACAACTAATATGTTAGTTGTGAGATGATGTATTACGGAATGAGTAAAGAGACTTGCCGGTAACGAGATTGAACTAGGTATTGGATACCGACGATCGAATCTCGGGCAAGTAACATACCGATGACAAAGGGAACAACGTATGTTGTTATGCGGTCTGACCGATAAAGATCTTTGTAGAATATGTAGGAGCCAATATGGGCATCCAGGTCCCGCTATTGGTTATTGACCGGAGACGTGTCTCGGTCATGTCTACATTGTTCTCGAACCCGTAGGGTCCGCACGCTTAAGGTTACGATGACAGTTACATTATGAGTTTATGCATTTTGATGTACCGAAGGTTGTTAGGAGTCCCGGATGTGATCACGGACATGACGAGGAGTCTCGAAATGGTCGAGACGTAAAAATTGATATATTGGAAGCCTATGTTTGGACATCAGAAGTGTTCCGGGTGAAATCGGGATTTTACCGGGTTACCGGGAGGTTACCGGAACCCCCCGGGAGCCATATGGGCCTTCATGGGCCTTAGTGGAAAGGAGAAAGGGGCAGCCCAAGGTGGCTGCGCCACTTCCCCCTCCCCTAGTCCTATTAGGACTAGGAGAAGGTGGCCGGCTCCCCTCTCTCTCTTTGCCCCCCTTGGGGAATCCTAGTTGGAATAGGATTGGGGGGGGGGAGTCATACTCCCGGAAGGAGTAGGACTCCTCCTGCGCCCTCTCCCTGGCCGGCGCCTCCCTCCCCCCTTGGCTCCTTTATATACTGAGGTAGAGGCACCCTAGAACACACAAGTTGATCCACGTGATCTATTCCTTAGCCGTGTGCGGTGCCCCCTGCCACCATATACCTCGATAATACTGTAGCGGAGTTTAGGCGAAGCCCTGCTGCTGTAGTACGTCAAGATCATCACCACGCCGTCGTGCTGACGGAACTCTTCCCCGACACTTTGCTGGATCGGAGTCCGGGGATCGTCATCGAGCTGAACGTGTGCTCGAACTCGGAGGTGCCGTAGTTTCGGTGCTTGATCGGTTGGATCGTGAAGACGTACGACTACGTCCTCTACGTCGTGTCATCGCTTCTGCAGTCGGTCTGCGTTGGGTACGTAGACAACACTCTCCCCCTCGTTGCTATGCATCACATGATCTTGCGTGTGCGTAGGAAATTTTTTGAAATTACTACGAAACCCTACAATGATGAACAACACTCCACATCAATTTTTTGTTTTTATCACTTACCTACTCGAGGACGAGTAGGAGTCAAGCTTGGGGATGCCGATACGTCTCCAACATATCTATAATTTTTGATTGTTCCATGTTGTTTTATTATCAATCTTGGATGTTTCATAATCATTTTATAGTCATTTTATATCATTTTTTGGTACTAACCTATTGACATAGTGCCAAGTGCCAGTTGCTGTTTTTCCATGTTTTTACATCGCAGAAAATCAATATCAAACGGAGTCCAAATGCCACAAAACTTTACGGAGATTTTTCATGGACCAAATGGAAGATATTGGGCCCTGGTTGCATGTGTGGGGAGTCCCAAGGAGGGGACAACCCACGAGGGCATGCCAGGAGGCCCGGGCGCGCCTTGGTGGGTTGTGCCCACCTCGAGTGCCTCCCGGACCGCCTCTTTGCTCTATAAATACCCCCAATATTCCCAAAACCGCCGCAGAGTCCAGAACCACCAGATCCAATCTAGACACCATCACAGAGGGGTTCACCACTTCCATTGGTGCCTCTTGCATGATGCGTGAGTAGTTATTTGTAGACCTTTGGGTCTGTAGTTAGTAGCTAGATGGCTTCATCTCCCTCTCTCTCTCTCTCTCTCTCGATTCTCAATACAATGGTCTCTTGGAGATCCATATGACGTAACTCTTTTGCGGTGTGTTTGTTGGGATCAATGAACTTTGACTTTATGATCAGATCTATCTTTTTATATCCATGCAAGCATTTGAGTTCCTTTGATCTCTTTTATGCATGATCTCTTATAGCCTCCTATTTCTTCTCCGATATTTGGGTTTTGTCTAACCAACTTGATCTATTTATCTTGCAATGGGAAGAGGTGACCGGTAGTGGGTTCAATCTTACGGTGCTTGATCCCAGTGAAAGAAAGGGAACCGACATGTATGTACCGTTGCTACTAAGGATAAAAATATGGGATATATATATCTACCGCCATAGATAAATGGATCTCGTCTACATCATGTCATCGTTCTTATTGCATTACTTCATTTTCCCTGAACTTAATACACTAGATGCATGCTGGATAGCGGTCGATGTGTGGAGTAATAGTAGTAGATGCAGGCAGGAGTCGGTCTACTAATCTTAGACGTGATGCCTATGTAATGATCATTGCCTGGATATCATCATAATTATTTGAGGTTCTATCAATTTCCCAATAGTAATTTGTTTACCCACCATTTGCTAATTTTCTTGAGAGGGAAGCAACTAGCGAAACCTACGGCTCCGGGGTCTTCTTTCTCATATATTTGCCTTTGCGGTCTACTCTTTTATTTGCTTTTATTTTCAGATCTACTAAACCAAAAACCCAAAATATCTTGCTCCACTTTATTTTATTTGCGATCTGTTATTTCAATCTATCACTAATTTATCTCCCGTCCACGCACCGTTTCTGGCACCGCTGCTCGAAAGGGATTGACAACCCCTTTAACACGTCCGGTTGCGAGGTGTTGTTATTTGTGTGTAGGGGTTGTTTACGTTGTGTTGCTTGGTTCTCCTACTGGTTCGATAACCTTGGTTTCATATCTGAGGGAAATACCTACCGCCGCTGTGCTGCATCATCCCTTCCTCTTTAGGGAAATACCAACGTAGCTTCAAGCGACATCACAAACAAATATATTTCCTTTCTATTTTTGAATAAATAATTCATCTAGCCTCTGGTTAGATGTGGTTTTTGTGTTTTAATTAGTGTTTGTGCCAAGTATGACCTTTGGGATGGCTTACGGTGATAGCTGATGTGTTCTTGCTGAAAAACAGAAACTTTTGCGCTCAGGAAAACAATTCTCATTTTTAACAGAAGCGTGATAAAATACTGATTATTTTTACAGAAGATTAATAAAAAAATTGCTTTCGTTGTCCTAATATTTTAGAATTTTTGGAGTTATAGAAGTATTCAAGAGTTACATATTGCTACAGACTGTTTTGTTTTTGATAGATTTTGTTTTATTTTTGTTGTTTGCTTATTTCGATGATTCTATGAGTGGTATCGGGGGGTATGAACCATGGAAAAATTGGAATAAAGTAGATAAGAATGAGTTCACAACAGTACCAAAAGTGGTGATTTATTTTCTAACACTAACGGAGCTTATGAGATTTTCTGTTGAGTTTTGTGTGGTGAAGTTTTCAGGTTTTTGGTAAGGATTTGATGGACTATGGAATAAGGAGTGGCAAAAGCCTAAGCTTGGGGATTCCCAAGGCACCCCAAGGTAATATTCAAGGACAACCAAGAGCCTAGCTTGGGGATGCCCCGGAAGGCATCCCCTCTTTCGTCTTCGTCTATCGGTAACTTTAATTGAGGCTATATTTTTATTCACCACATGATATGTGTTTTGCTTGGAGTGTCTTGTATGATTTGAGTCTTTGCTTTTTAGTTTTCCACAATCATCCTTGTTGTACAAACCTTTTGAGAGGGACATGCATGAATCGTGATTTATTAGAATACTCTATGTGCTTCACTTATATCTTTTGAGTTACGCAATTTTGCTCTAGTGCTTCACTTATATCTTTTTAGAGCACGGCGGTGGTTTTATTTTAGAGAAATTGTTGAACTCTCATGCTTCACTTATATTATTATGAGAGTCTTAAAACAACATGGTAATTTGCTTTGGTTATAAATTTAGTCCTAATATGATAGACATCCAAGAGGGATATAATAGAAACTTTCATATAAAAGTGCATTGAATACTATGAGAAGTTTGATTCCTTATGATTGTTTTGAGATATAAAGATGGTGATATTAGAGCCATGCTAGTGAGTAATTGTGAATTTGAGAAATACTTGTGTTAAGATTGTGATTCCCGTAGCATGCACGTATGGTGAACGTTATGTGATGAAGTCAGAGCATGATTTATTTATTGATTGACTTCCTTTTGAGTGGCTGTCGGGGAGGAGTGATGGTCTTTTCCTACCAATCTATTGCCCTAGGAGCATGCGTATACTACTTCGTTTCGATAACTAATAGATTTTTGCAACAAGTATGTGAGTTCTTTATGACTAATGTTGAGTCCATGGATTATACGCACTCTCACCCTTCCACCATTGCCAGCCTCTCTAGTGCCGTGCAAATTTCGCCGGTACCATAAACCCACCATATACCTTCCTCAAAACAGCCACCATACCTACTATTATGGCATTTCCATAGCCATTCCGAGATATATTTCCATGCAACTTTCCACCATTCTATTTTTTATGACACGCTTCATCATTGTAATATTGCTTTGCATGATCATGTAGTTGACATCATATTTGTGGCAAAGCCAACTTTCATAATTCTTTCATACATGTCACTCTTGATTCATTGCACATCTCGGTACACCGCCGGAGGCATTCATATAGAGTTATATTTTGTTCTAGTATCGAGTTGTAATTCTTGAGTTGTAAGTAAATAAAAGTGTGATGATCTTCATTATTAGAGCATTGTCCCATGTGAGGAAAAAGATGATGGAGACTATGATTCCCCCACAAGTCGGGATGGGACTCCAGAAGAGAAAAAAGAGGCAAAAAAAGAGAGAAGGCACAAATAAAAAAGATGAGAGAAAAGAGAGAAGGGACAATGTTACTATCCTTTTACCACACTTGTGCTTCAAAGTAGCACCATGATCTTCATGATAGAGAGTCTCGTATGTTGTCACTTTCATATACTAGTGGGAATTTTTCATTATAGAACTTGGCTTGTATATTCCAATGATGGGCTTCCTCAAAATTGCCCTAGGTCTTCATGAGCAAGAAAGTTGGATGCACACCCACTTAGTTTTCTTTTTGAGCTTTCATACACTTATAGCTCTAGTGCATCTGTTGCATGGCAATCCCTACTCACTCACATTGATATATATTGATGGGCATCTCCATAGCACGTTGATACGCCTAGTTGATGTGAGATTATTTCCCTCTTTTGTCTTCTTCACAACCACCATATTCTATTCCACGTATAGTTGAAAAAGTCATGTATTGCGTGAAAGTTGAACAAGTTTGATAACATCAAAAGTATGAAACAATTGCTTGGCTTGTCATCGGGGTTGTGCGTGATTGGAGTATTTTGTGTGATGAAGATGGAGCATAGTCAGACTATATGATTTTGTAGGGATAAGCTTTCTTTGGCCATGTTATTTTGAGAAGACATAATTGCCTTGTTAGTATGCTTGAAGTATTATTGTTTTTATGTCAATATTAAACTTTTGTTTTGAATATAATGGATCTGAACATTCATGCCATAATAAATAAAATTACACAAATAAATATGTTAGGTAGCATTCCACATCAAAGATTCTGTTTTTATCCTTTACCTACTCGAGGACGAGCAAGAATTAAGCCTCGGGATGCTTGATACGTCTCCAACGTAACTATAATTTTTTATTGTTCCATGCTATTATATTATCTGTTTTGGATGTTTATATGCATTAATATGCTATTTTATATCATTTTTGGGACTAACCTATTAACCTAGGGCCCAGAGCCAGTTTCTATGTTTTTCTTCTGTTTTTGAGTTTCACAGAAAAGGAATACCAAACGGAGTCCAAACAGAATGAAACCTTTGTGATGATTTTTCTTGGACCAGAAGCAAACTAGGAGACTTGGAGATGAAGTCGGAGGAGCCACAAGGTAGCCACAAGGACGGAGGGCGCGCCCCCACCCTTGTGGGGCCCCGTGACCCTCCTGGCCCAATTCTTTTGCCTATATATTCCCAAATATCCCCAAACCACCAGAGGCATCAACGAAAACACTTTTCCACCGCTGTAACCTTCTGTACCCGTGAGATCCCATCTAGGGACCTTTTTTGGCATCCCGCCGGAGGGGGATTCAATCACGGAGGGCTTCTACATGAACTCTATTGCCCTTCTGATGAAGCGTGAGTAGTTTACCACATACCTATGGGTCCATAGCTAGTAGCTGGATGGCTTCTTCTCTCTCTTTGATTTTCAATACCACGTTCTCCTCGATGTTCTTGGAGATGTATTCGATGTAATACCTTTTTGCGGTGTATTTGCCGAGATCCGATGAATTGTGGATTTATGGTCAACTTATCTATGAATATTATTGAGACACCGGCGCAGTGGTACGGCGCGCAGTTTTTATTGCAAGACATTATTCTCAGAGGCATATTAACGCCCGTGCCTTCTTTTCAGGAAAAAGAGCGCTCGCCGGACTATACCCGTAGAGGCTACTAATCGCGCCTCCACCAGCCAGGCTCCCAGGCCGGATTCGGAGGCGGGAACGAATAAGAGGCGTGCGCTGGGTGCTCCTTCGACAGAGGATGTGGATAAACTGTCCGCCACCAATTCCGAGGTGGAAAGTGCCATGAACCACAGGCGTCGCCGGACTGTTCTTCGTGACGCTTGTTTCTCCCAAGAGGCATTGGATGCCTTCCACTCGGGAGATGCGTACCTCCGTGCCGCTCAAAATGGTCTAGCCAGAGCCACGAAGCAATATGTAAAAGACATACGGGTGAGAAAATTTGGTGATTATATATATCAGTAGCCCTTGAGACTTGAAACAGTTAGAATAACTGATTTAAGGATCATTTGTTATGCAGGTTCTTACCGAAAAGAATACTCAACTGTCCCAGGAGCTGGAAGAGTGCAAAGCCCAACTTCAGGACGCACTGGCCGCGGCGGGGGAGCCCAAAGAGACCCCCTCTGGTAATATACCCTTCAAATGATAAGTGTCATATAGGATTCGGCGTATATGCAGATCTGACGATAAAATTGCAGATGACATTGGAGTAAATCCGGATAAGCAACAGCTCCTACGCCAGCTGAAGGCTGGTGAGAGCGTGCTTACGAGGGTGAGACAGGAGAAGAATGATCTCCTAGATGCCAACACCAAGCTGGGCGTGGAACTAAAAGATGTTCGTGCCCAACTATCGGACTCTGTTAAGGAGAATCGGCGGCTTCGATGCGGCATATTTAGTAAGTGCTTGAACGAACTTTGAAAAAGAGTTCGGAGAGGAAGCTGGCTGACAGAGTTATGTCTGTAAGTATGCTAACATGTCGTCCTGCCGAGGAAATGCCCAGTTCAACGGGTGACCTTCTTCCCGAGCTCTCACAGCTGCATGAACGAGTTCGGCAGGTGATGCAAGGCGTCGCCCAGGCCTTGTGGCCATCCGTCTCCATACCCAAAGGCCTTGGAGAGCTTGCAGAAAAGCTGAAGGGATCGCGGCGACGCTTCCGATTATGGAAGATATCGGCCTACCGTCAGGGCGCCAGGGAAGCCTGGGTAGTGGTGAAGACACGGTACACGAAGGCTGACCCGAACCACATGGCTGAAGTCGGACCTGTGGGGCCCGATGGGAAGGAGATCCCTGTGAGCTTAGTGTACGGCCAAGTAGAATTGGCCGCAAAGTATTCCCAACAGGACTGTAGACTAGACAACCTATTGGATGGTATTGAAGAGGAATTCAACCAGTCAAATTGACTATGTAATTTAAAGTGACATGTATAATGCCTTCTAGCCAGATTGTAGATCATTTGTCGTGGCGGACCTTTTCGCTTCAACCTCGGGACCTGACGGTCTGTAGTGTATCCGAATACCCTCTCGGTTATGTAAGAACCGGGGCATACGTGGAGACCAGGCATAGGGGTCATTAGTGCTTTATTAGACAAGTGCCCAACTAGGTATGTTATATTACATGGGTAGTAAGAAACGTCTTCCAGGGAGAATAGTTCCATTAAGGGTTCCTTTCCCTGGGTAAGCATGCCCGAAAGTGCATGTCCGGACTGCGATAAGAAGCGCAGAAAAAGAATCTGGGGGCAGATATGGAAAATAAATAAAAGTCATCTTTTGTTCACCGACCGAATATTCCCTTAAGAACGCTAGCTTTCGGCTTCACCCAGTCTGAGGTACACATCCGGCTGACCCAGCGGTAACAATCGCAGAGGTGCTCCCCTTATGCCCTAGCCGAATTAACGGGAACGTAGGGCATAAATACAAGAGCCAGGCAACCCAGCTTGGCCAGAACTTAAGTCATATCGATGCATATAATGGTGAAAAAAGGTACATGCGGAAGTATAACACATGTGTTGGGCGTGAGGCCCAGGTAAATAATTTAAGCTTCTGTGAAAGAAGCCCCCAGGTATTAAGAGTGCAGCTAGCGCATCTGTAATGTACGAGTGAGGCACAAGGTGACCCTTGAAGGCCTAGAGAAATAATAAGAAAAAGAAAGAAAGGGAAACAAGACAGATGATGCATATGCAGAAAATGGACAAAGGGAGGGGACTAACATAGAGTTCGGTGCTAGACGTAGAATCTTCAAAGCCTAGCTGCGTTCCATGGGTTCGGCTCGAGTCGACTAGTCGATGCATCCCGCAGTCGGTACGCTCCACCGGTCAAAACTTGGTCGATAATGAAGGGACCTTCCCATTTGGGCTCGAGCTTGTTCTTTTTCTTATCCGGCAGTCGTAGAACTAGTTCGCCAATGTTATAAGTTTTGGTCCGTACTTCTCTGCTTTGGTATCTGCGAGCCTGTTGTTGGTAAAATGTGGAACGAGCTTTGGCTACGTCGCGCTCTTCCTCCAAGGTGTCCAGACTGTCCTGCCGATCGAGCTCGGCTTCTCTTTCTTCGTACATGCGCACTCGAGGTGAGTCATGAATTATGTCATAGGGCAAGACTGCCTCTGTGCCATACACCATAAAAATGGTGTATATCCGGTACTACGATTCGGCATGGTCCGCAGCCCCCAGAGTACGGAGTCGAGCTCCTCTACCCAGTGAGTGTCAGACTCCGTTCAGGAACGCACTAATCTGGGTTTAATGCCGCTCATTATAAGACCATTTGCTCGTTCGACTTGACCGTTGGTTTGTGGGTGATAGACCGAAGCATAATCGAGCTTGATGCCCATTTTGCTGCACCAGAGTTTTACCTCGCCGGCCGTGAAGTTCGTGCCGTTATCAGTGATGATGCTGTGGGGGACGCCGTAACGGTGTACAACCCCGGATATGAAATCTATCATCGGTCCGGATTCGGCTGTCTTAACCGGTTTAGCCTCTATCCATTTGGTGAGTTTATCCACCATGACCAATAAGTATTTTTTCTTGTGGGTTCCCCCTTTAAGGGGTCCAACCATGTCAAGCCCCCAGACCGCGAAGGGCCATGTAATGGGGATTATTTGGAGGGCGGTGGGTGGCATGTGGCTTTGATTTGCAAAGAGCTGGCAACTGGCGCAACGTTGGACCAAGTCCTGTGCATCTGCCCGGGCCGTTGGCCAATAGAATCCTGTACGGAAGGCCTTGCTTACAAGAGCCCGGGCTGCGGCATGATGGCCGCCGAGTCCGGCGTGAATTTCGGCCAAAAGGTTCCACCCTTCTTCTTTGGAGATGCACCTTTGAAGGACTCTGGTAGTGCTTTTCTTGTACAATTCTCCCTCATGGACCCTGTAGGCCTTGGATCGCCGCACTATGCAGCGTGCCTCACTTTGGTCTTCTGGAAGTTCCTGTCTAGTTAGGTAGGCCAGGAATGGTTCTGTCCACGGGGCAATAGTGGCCATTGTTTCGTGGGCTGAATGTGTTATTTTGGTGGCGGAGCCTCCGATTGTGTCAGAGAGTTCGGTATCGGGTATTTTGGCCGGGTCCAGACTGTTGTTATCGGTGTCCCCTTCCCATGCTACAGATGGCTTGAAGAGCCTTTCGAGAAATATGTTGGGAGGGACCACGTCGCATTTTGCGCCGATGCGGGCGAGGATATCCGCCGCCTGATTGTTTTCCCGAGCCACATGGTGAAATTCGAGCCCCTCGAACCGAGCTGACATTTTTAGGACGGCATTGCGATAAGCTGCCATTTTCGGATCCTTGGCATCAAAGTCTCCATTTATTTGGGATATCGCAAGGTTCGAATCCCCGCGCACCTCTAGGCGTTGAATGCCCATGGATACTGCCATCCGGAGACCATGTAGAAGGGCATCATATTCGGCTGCGTTGTTGGAGTCCGTATACATTATCTGTAGTACGTATTGAACGGTATCTCCCATTAGGGATGTCAAAACGATGCCAGCCCCCAGACCAACCAACATTTTGGAGTCGTCGAAGTGCATGATCCAGTTTGAATATGTGTCGTACTCCTTAGGGAGTTCGGCTTCCGTCCACTCGGCGACGAAGTTAGCCAAAACTTGCGATTTAATAGCTCGCTGTGGCTTGTAAGTTATGTCGAACGGGAGGAGCTCAATGGCCCATTTGGCAATCCGGCCCGTCGCGTCGCGGTTGTTTATAATATCGTTAAGTGGTACTTCCGAGGCTACCGTTATCGAACACTCTTGAAAGTAGTGTCACAGCTTCCGGGATGCCATAAATACCGCGTAAGCTATCTTTTGATAATGCGGGTACCGTGATTTGCATGGAGTAAGGACAGTGGACACATAGTAAACCGGCTTTTGAAGGGGGAATTTGTGTCTGTCCACTTCTCGCTCGATGACGAGGACTGCGCTTACTACTTGATGAGTTGCCGCAATGTATAATAGCATTGGTTCGCCAATGTTTGGCGCGGCCAGGACTGGGTTTGTTGCCAATATGGCTTTTATTTCGTTGAGTCCGGCCGTGGCGGCATCCGTCCACTCGAAGTGTTTGGTGCGCCGGAGGAGGCGATAAAGGGGTAATGTCTTTTCTCCCAAGCGGGAGATAAAGCGGCTTAGAGCCGCTACGCATCCGGTCAATTTTTGTATATGTTTGAGGTCTGTTGGGGTAGCCAACTGTGACAATGCTCGGATTTTGGCCGGATTAGCTTCAATACCTCTACTGGAGACAATGAATCCTGGGAGCTTTCCGGCTGGTATGCCAAAAACGCATTTTTCCGGGTTGAGCTTGATGTCATATGTTCGGAGGTTATCGAATGTGAGCCTCAAGTCGTCTACTAGAGATTCGACATGCTTGGTTTTGATGACCACGTCATCTACGTATGCCTTCACTGTTTTGCTAATATGGTTTGCCAGACATGTCTGAATCATGCGCTGATATGTTGCGCCGGCGTTTTTGAGCCCGAAGGGCATTGTGTTGAAGCAGAATGGGCCGTATGGTGTGATGAATGCCGTTGCGGCTTGGTCTGGCTCTGCCATTTTAATTTGATGGTAGCTGGAGTATGCGTCGAGGAAACACAATGAATCGTGTCCAGCGGTAGCATCGATGATTTGATCGATGCGGGGGAGGGGGAAGGGATCCTTTGGGCAGACCTTGTTAAGGTCCTTAAAATCAACGCACAAGCGCCAGGATTTGTCCTTCTTTGGTACCATCACCAGGTTTGCTAGCCAGTCCGGATGTTTTATGTCTCTGATGAATCCGGCCTCCAAAAGCTTGGCTAGTTCCTCTCCCATGGCTTCTCTCTTAGGTTCGGAGAAACGCCGAAGAGCCTGCTTGACTGGCTTGAATCCTTTTAGGATATTTAGGCTGTGCTCGGCCAGCCTGCGTGGGATTCCTGGCATGTCTGAAGGGTGCCAGGCAAAAATGTCCCAGTTCTCGCGTAGGAACTCTCGCAGTGCGGCGTCGACATCAGGGTTTAATTGTGCCCCGATGGAAGCTGTTTTTGTAGGGTCCATTGGATGGACTTGGAATTTGACTATTTCTTCTGCCGGTTTAAAGGAGGTGGACTTGGATCTTTTATCGAGTATCACGTCGTCCCTATTCACCGTGGAGCGCAGCGCAGTTAGTTCCTCGGCCGCTAGGGCTTCGGATAGTGCCTCAAGGGCCAGTGCGGCTGTCTTATTTTTGGCGCAGAGTGCTATGTCCGGATCACTAGCAAGAGTGATGATTCCGTTGGGCCCGGGCATTTTGAGCTTCATGTACCCGTAATGGGGTATGGCTTGGAAGATTGTAAACGCCTCCCGCCCTAATAGAGCGTGGTATCCGCTGCTGAACGGGGCCACTTGGAATGTAATTTCTTCGGACCTGTAATTATCTGGCATGCCGAATACCACATCAAGTGTGATTTTCCCAGCATAGCGTGCTTCCCGACTGGGGATGATTCCTCTAAAGGTTGTGCTACTTTGCTCAATGCGGCTCCAGTCTGTTTCCATCTTTTGAAGAGTTTCCTCATAGATGAGGTTTAATCCGCTGCGGCCGTCCATAAGTACCTTGGTGAGTCGAAAGCCGTCCACGATTGGACTGAGGACCAGTGCGGCTGGTGCTCGGGCTATTCAGAATTTAGGTTCGTCACTGGCATTGAAGGTAATAGCCGTGTCACTCCAAGGATTTATTTCTGCTATGTGGCAGATTTTGGCCATGTTGCGGAGTGTTCGCTTGCATCTATTATTTGACGCGAAGGTCTCAAATACCGTTAACACCGTATTGTTGTCCACGGGATGGTGCTCTGTGGTATTTGGGAGGAGTAGATCCTCACCACTTTTGGCCACCTGCCGGAGTATCCAACATGCTCTAAGGTTGTGCGTTGGTATTGCATCCGCTGTACTATGAATTTTGCAGGGTCCGTTGAGCCATCCCTCCAGTACGGTTCCTTGCCTCGTAGAGGGCTTTTGCTTTTTGGTAGTTAACCCAGGTGTATTGTGATAATGCACCCTTTTATTTCGGACTGGGTTTGTATTCAGGGCCGGATTATCCCAAAATTTTATTTCGGTTTTCCAGGCGCTTTCCATCGCACAGTACTTTCGTACTATGGACACCAAGTCGGCAAAGCGTGTAATTTCGCGGCGACTTATGGCGTTGAGGATTCCCTTGTCTGTGCAATTATTGCAGAAGAATGAAACTGCGTCTTCCTCGCGGCAGTCCTTTATCCTGTTCACGACCAGGAGGAATCTGGCCCAGTAATGGTGTACTGTTTCTTCGGGCTCTTGCCTAATTTGGGATAGATCGCTTATGTTTGGGTGGGTGGGTGGAATTGAACCTGAATCCTCACCCAATCTGAGA
Organism: Triticum urartu; assembly: GCF_056163025.1. Lineage (NCBI taxonomy): Eukaryota > Viridiplantae > Streptophyta > Magnoliopsida > Poales > Poaceae > Triticum > Triticum urartu. The sequence goes on from NC_141879.1 coordinate 477,313,264, forward strand.
CTAAGGGGCCAAGGAGTTTCTGAACTCGGAAGTTTGGATTCTTGGATGTTTTCCAATAAATCTAGCCTGCTCCCTGACTCTAGGTTTAGGTCTTGAGTGACGTCCTCTCCTCCGCGGGTATCCGGCTTGGAGGGATCAAGAATCCGGACATAGCTAGTCCTTAAGATAGATGAAGGGTTGCCGCATTGTTCCTCCACCACTGCAACGTGATGGGTGACCTGGGGAGAGTTGATCTCTCTCAGATCGGGTTTAGGCCCAATCTGATCGTAGTCTGTAGCTACTCCCAGGGCGGCGATGTGATCCAAGAGCTCATTCAGGGAAGAGAGCTCCATTGGATCTAACTGCTCGGCGAGTTCGGAGTTGACGTGAAGATTGCTTTCGATGACCCGAGAAGTCATCGTCGGCGCAGCGGCCGAACAGGCGGTCATAAGAAAACCACCTAGCCGGAGAGTTTGGCCGATAGCCAAAGCTCCCTTAGCAATAGTGTCGTCTTTAAAGACGGGATGAGACATCCTTCTTGGTGGCGATGGCACAGCGGAACTCTCAATGAAAGCACCAATGTCGGTGTCAAAACCGGCGGATCTCGGGTAGGGGGTCCCGAACTGTGCATCTAGGCCAGATGGTAACAGGAGGCAGGGGACATAATGTTTTACCCAGGTTCGGGGCCTCTTGATGGAGGTAAAACCCTACGTCCTGCTTGATTGATATTGATGATATGGGTAGTACAAGAGTATATCTACCACGAGATCAGAGAGGCTAAACCCTAGAGGCTAGCCTATGGTATGATTGTATGTTGTGATTGTTGTCCTACGGACTAAAACCCTTCGGTTTATATAGACACCGGAGAGGGTTAGGGTTACACAAGGTCGGTTACAAAGGAGGAGATATCCATATCCGTATTGCCTAGCTTGCCTTCCACGCCAAGTAGAGTCTCATCCGGACACGAGACGAAGTCTTCAATCTTGTATCTTCGTAGTCTAACAGTCTGGCCGAAGGATATAGTCCGGCTGTCCGAAGACCCCCTAATCCAGGACTCCCTCAGGGAGGAAAGTAGAACTTGATGAGGTAGTTGTACCTTCTCTCGAATTAGTAAGTAGTTCATCACTGAAATCAGTTCCAGCGATACCTACACCAATTAGTGAGGAAGCTAATGATGATGATCATGAAACTTCAGATCAAGTTACTACCGAACCTCGTAGGTCAACCAGAGTACGTTCCGCACCAGAGTGGTACGGTAATCCTGTTCTAGAAGTCATGTTACTAGACCATGACGAACCTGTGAACTATGAGGAAGCGATGATGAGCCCAGATTCCACAAATTGGATTGAGGCCATGAAATCTGAGATGGGATCCATGTATGAGAACAAAGTATGGACTTTGGTTGACTTGCCCGATGATCGGCAAGCCATAGAGAATAAATGGATCTTCAAGAAGAAGACTAACGCTGATGGTAATATTACTATCTACAAAGCTCGACTTGTTGCAAAAGGTTTTCGACAAGTTCAAGGAGTTGACTACGATGAGACCATCTCACCTGTAGCGATGCTTAAGTCTGTCCAAATCATGTTAGCAATTGCCACATTTTATGATTATGAAATTTGGCAAATGGATGTCAAAACTGCATTCCTTAATGGATTTCTTAAAGAAGAGTTGTATATGATGCAACCAGAAGGTTTTGTCGATCCTAAGGGTGCTAACAAAGTGTGCAAGCTCCAGCGATTCATTTAAGGACTGGTACAAGCCTCTCGGAGTTGGAATATACGCTTTGATAGTGTGATCAAAGCATATGATTTTATACAGACTTTTGGAGAAGCCTGTATTTACAAGAAAGTGAGTGGGAGCTCTGTAGCATTTCTAATATTATATGTGGATGATATATTGTTGATTGGAAATGATACAGAATTTCTGGATAGCATAAAAGGATACTTGAATAAGAATTTTTCAATGAAAAACCTCGGTGAAGCTGCTTATATATTGGCCATCAAGATCTATAGAGATAGATCAAGACGCTTAATTGGACTTTCACAAAGCACATACCTTGATAAAGTTTTGAAGAAGTTCAAAATGGATCAGTCAAAGAAAGGGTTCTTGCCTGTGTTACAAGGTGTGAAGTTGAGTCAGACTCAATGCCCGACCACTTCAGAAGATAGAGAGAAAATGAAAGTCATTACCAATGCCTCAGCCATAGGTTCTATCATGTATGCAATGTTGTGTACCAGACCTGATGTGTGCCTTCCTATAAGTTTAGCAGGGAGGTACCAAAGTAATCCATGAGTGGATCACTGGACAGCAGTCAAGAACATCCTGAAATACATGAAAAGGACTGAGGATGTGTTTCTTGTTTATGGAGGTGACAAAGAGCTTGTCGTAAATGGTTACGTCAATGCTAAGCTTTGACACAGATTCGGATGACTCTAAGTCACAAACCGGATATGTATTTATATTGAATGGTGGAGCTGTCAGTTGGTGCAGTTCCAAGCAGAGCATCGTGGCGGGATCTACGTGTGAAGCGGAGTACATAGCTACTTTGGAAGCAGCAAATGAAGGAGTCTGGATGAAGGAGTTCATATCCGATCTAGGTGTAATACCTAGTGCATCGGGTCCAATGAAAATCTTTTGTGACAATACTGGAGAAATTGCCTTAGCGAAGGAATCCAGATTTCACGAGAGAACCAAACACATCAAGAGACGCTTCAACTCCATCCGCAATCAAGTGAATGAGGGAGACATAGAGATTTGCAAAATACATACGGATCTGAATGTTGCAGACACGTTGACTAGGCCTCTTCCACGAACAAAACATGATCAGCACCAAAAGTCCATGGTTGTTAGAATCATTACAATGTAATCTAGATTATTGACTCTAGTGCAAGTGGGAGACTGAAGGAAATATGCCCTAGAGGCAATAATAAAGTTGTTATTTATATTTCTGTATATCATGATAAATGTTTATTATTCATGCTAGAATTGTATTAACCGGAAACTTGATACATGTGTGAATACATAGACAAAACAAAGTGTCCCTAGTACGCCTCTACTTGACTAGCTCATTAATCAAAGATGGTTAAGTTTCCTAACCATACACATGTGTTGTCATTTGATGAACGGGATCACATCATTAGGATAATGATGTGATGAACAAGACCCATCCATTAGCTTAGCATAATGATCGTTAAGTTTTATTGCTATTGCTTTCTTCATGACTTATACATATTCCTTTGACTATGAGATTATGCATCTCCCGAATATCGGAGGAACAAATTGTGTGCTATCAAATGTCACAATGTAACTAGGTGATTATAAAGATGCTCTACAGGTGTCTCCGAAGGTGTTTGTTGGGTTGGGATAGCTCGAGATTAGGATTTGTCACTCCGAGTATCGGAGAGGTATCTGTAGGCCCTCTCGGTAATGCACATCACAATAAGCCTTGCAAGCAATGTGACTAATGAGTTAGTTGCGGGATGATGCATTATAGAACGAGTAAAGAGACTTGCCGGTAACGAGATTGAACTAGGTATGAAGATACCGACGATCGAATCTTGGGCAAGTAACATACCAATGACAAAGGGAATGACGATGTTGTCATTGCGGTTTGACCGATAAAGATCTTCGAAGAATATGTAGGAACCAATATGAGCATCCAGGTTCCATTGTTGGTTATTGATCGGAGATGTGTCTCGGTCATGTCTACATAGTTCTCAAACCAGTAGGGACTGCACGCTTAACTTTAGATGACGATTTGTATTATGAGTTATGTGTTTTGGTGACCGAATATTGTTCGGAGTCCCGGATGATATCACAGACATGACGAGGAGTCTTGAAATGGTCGAGAGGTAAAGATTAATATATTGGACGATGGTATTCGGACACCAGAATGGTTCCGGAGCGTTTCGGGTATTTTTCGGAGTACCTGGAGGTTACCGTAACCCCCTGGCAAAGTAATGGGACAACATGGGCCATAGGGGAGAGAGAGGGGAGCCCACAAGGGGTGCCCCCCATGGGCTGTCCTAATTGGACAAGGGGAAGGGGCGCGGCCCCATTTTCCTTCCCCCTCTTCCTCTCCTTCCCCCTTTCCCCCTCCGAAAGAAGGAAGGGGGCGACTTGAACTAGGAGTCCTAGTCGGTCTCCCCCCCATGGCGCGCCCCCATAGGTCGGCCTCCTCCCCTCCTCCTTTATATACGGGGGCAGGGGGCACCCCAAAGCACATCAATTGTTCTCTTAGCCGTGTACGGTGCCCCCTCCACAGTTTACTTCTTTGGTCATACCGTCGTAGTGCTTAGGCGAAGCCCTGCGTGGATCACATCACCATCACCGTCACCACGCCGTCGTGCTGACGAAACTCTCCCTCGACACTTTGCTAGATCAATAGTTTGAGGGACATCATCGAGCTGAACATGTGTAGAACTTGGAGGTGTCGTACGTTTGGTACTTGATTGGTTGGATCGTGAAGATGTTTGACTACATCGACCGCGTTAAGTTAACAATTCTGCTTTCGGTCTACGAGGGTACATGGACACACACTCCCCTTCTCGTTGCTATGCATCTCCTATATAGATCTTGCATGATCGTAGGAATTTTTTTGAAATTGCATGCTATGTTCCCCAATAGTGGACCCCTCATAATGTCAAGGTCAAGAATTGGCTACTCCAAGACTCTACATTTTTGGTTTACTCATCCAAGATCACATTGAGTCCCTTAGGAAAGCCAATACTATTTAAAGGGGATGAGGTATTGTTGATGAGGTTGTTGCTCAAGTGCTTAGTGATATTGCTCCAAAAACCCTCAGTCAATTTCTCAAAACACATCTTTCCAAAACCCTAATTCCCTATCTTGGTCCCACCAAAATCTTGCATCCGGACCCACCAAGATGACCACTACCATTGCTACTACCAAACCTTAGCAATTTGGTTTAACCAAAAAGGATCTCGGTCCCACCGAGATGGCATTGCCAAGTTTCTGTGATGACATTTTTTCACTTCGGAATCACCGAGTTGAAACAATCGAAAATTCCAAGATTGAGTTCTACCCTAGCCATTGCACTTCGGTCCCACTGAGTTGTTCCACTTCAGTCCCACCAATTAAAAAGCCCAACGTTCATATCTTTTACACTAACCGGTATCATCGAGTTTTATATTAGGTCTCACCGATTTTGGGTCAAAAGTGTGTAACGGTTCGATTTTGGGTGAAGGTTATTTATACCCCTCCACCCCACCTACTCTCTAAGAGAGCCATCAGAACGAAACAAAACTTCCACCATTCATTTTCTGAGAGAGAATCACCTACTCATGTGTTGAGATCAAGAGATTCCATTCCTACCATTTGAACCTTGATTTATAGCCTCTTCAATTTGCTTTCCACTCCAATCCTTCTCCTACCCAAGCCAAATATGTGTGAGAGAGATTGAGTGTTGAGGAGACTATCATTTGAAGCACAAGAGCAAGGAGTTCATCACCAACACAACATCTATTACTTTTTGGAGAGAGGTGTCTCCTAGATTTGTTAGGTGTCACTTGGGAGCCTCCAAGATCATATCGAGTTGAACCAAGGAGTTTGTAAGGGCAAAGATCGCCTACGTCGTGAAGATCTACCTGAGTGAGGCTAGTCCTTCGTGGATGTAAGACATGGTGGAATAGACAAGGTTGCTTCTTCGTGGTGGGTGGAGCCCACCGTGGACTCGTGCAACCATTACCCTCCATGGGTTGAAGTCTCCATCAACGTGGGCGTATGATAGCACTACCTACCGGAACCAAGCCAAAAATCATCGTGTCTTCATTGCGTTTGAAATCTCCAATCCCTCCTTTACGTTTATATGAAAAGTCTTTACTTTCCGCTGCACAACTCTTAGACTTGGATGCGTAGGGTGTATTTGACTTGGTAGAATTGCAAAAACTTGCACACAACTAAAACTGGGAAAAGGATAAGTTTTATTGTGTCAAGTAATTTAATCACCCCCCCTCTAGACTTACTTTTGATCCTATAGTCTCCTGGTGATTCCTTCGTCCTCCATTCTTCTTCCATTCCATTTCCACAAGTGATTTCTTCCCTTTTTAGCCCAGTTCTGTGGAAACACATCAAAGAGAGGATTTGTGGAATTCGCTGCATTCATTAGTCATTAGTACCAATATCAGAGCGAATATCTCCTTTTAATTGAAATATATTGATTTAAACAAAGGAGAAATGAGTGTAAAAATATCACTCATCATCCACCTTGGTAAGCCACCTCTGGTGCATAGCCCCATCAGTAACAACATATCCATGCATATTGTAACCCCTCACACAAGGTGTTTTTCTCGCATCAATCAAAGCAAAAAAAATAAGAGTAGGGTATTACCTCCAAGATGGGGGCCCGAACTTGGGTAACCCCCTCGTGTGCGATCCCTTTTGGTACTTCCGGTCATGCGCTCCACCCTGCGGGGACTACTGGTGGTTTCCCGTACCATCGCTTGCAGCTTTCTGGCAATTTCTCTCTCCTAGTAAAACATGTAAACTATGAGTAACAAGACAAATGATGCAAATATGTGAAGTTTATCATTGTCTTTACCACTAGCTCATCACCGGGACAACTATGCAACTATCTTTTTATCCTTAATGGGAACACAATACAAAGGTTTTCCACTTTTTGTCACTGCGGTAGACTGCCTACAAGATTGAACCCAACCAACATACCCAACCCCCTCTAGGAGATCATTCGTCTGGACATAGTTAGTGCATGACTAATAGATTGGAGTGCATATACGTATACAAATTATGCGGAAAGGAACTAATGTGAATCCCAACATAAACAATGTATAGATAAGATCATAAAGTAAGAGTTCATCACACCACAATAAACACAGCATAAAGATTACATCAGATAGATCACAATCATGTAGGGCGGCTCATGTGACCATCATATTGAAGAACAAGTGAGAGAGATGGCCATCTAGCTGTTGTTATGGACTCATAGTCCAAGGAGGGCTCACTGATAAGCATGGCGGCATCAAAGATGATGAAGATGGCTCCAGTTATGGATCGCCCTCTGGCGGAATACAGGAGCAGGCCCCTAGATTGGATGATGAGGACATCAATACCATTGTTACACCCACAGCCCCTGCTGCTATACATACTGGACCAATTACTAGAGCTCGCGCACGCCAATTAAATTTCCAGGTACTTCCGTTTCTTGGTAACGATTCTAATGTTCATGAGAATATGATGTTGCCTAAATTGGATACATTTGTTTTGCTTACAAATGAAGGGCCTAGCTCGGACAAGAAAGATGAACCTTGGAGTAAGTTCAAGCATGGAGATGATGGCGTGCGCAAGGGGAACAAGAATGGAGTTAATTGATGATTCCAGGACTTTGAAGCCACCATAATGAGTGCATGAAGCCTTTCACGAAATATACAAGATGCCACATCATAAATTTCGTCCAGAGGCTATTCTAGGTGCTACGTCACCTTATTTTTGGGCCAGGCCCATGTAATTTCGAAATACTTGATTATAATCTGTTTTTTGAGTTCGTATGTGTGGGGAAACAAGAGTTAGGGTTGGTTTCAGACCCCTCCTCCAAGGGCCACTAAATTCCCCCCTCTCTCCTCCATATATACAGCCCTTAGGGCATCGTTTAGACTTTGGGGTTTGTTTAGATTAAAAGTTCGCCATAGCTACAACTTCGCGTACTTCGTTTGTGTTCAATGACCAGACAAAGGCGTCACAGAACCCCACCTTCATTAATAAAGCATTCCTCTTATATTTGCAATATCCAAATTGCAATCTTAGTAACTTGCTTGGTCTACTTTTGCTCGCAGGAAACAGACCCTCGTGGTTAGGTTGATCGTGCTCCGACGTGGTCAATAACCCATCGGAAGTTGGTTTAGCGATTGCTAAGGCACGACGTCTCACACGTTCGTAGTCTGATCATCAAGTTCGACTCCCATAGAAAATGATAGCCACCATATCATCGAAACATCGGGACACCTTCACCTCTATCAAGTGGTATCAGATTTTCAGGTTTCTCGGCGAGATTTTACAGTTTTTTCGTAGTTTATATCGAGTATGTTCTTCATACCTATAGTCCACGAAAAAGCCACAAAAAAATTAGGGTTAGTTCATCATATCCGAACCAATCCGAGCCTTTGCATAATCTTTTTAGGGTTTTTGCTTTGTTGAATTTGCGGTTGCATCGTCGTGTCTAGTTGCTGGTCTTAGCGTCTAGTCTTTTAGAGTTTCGAGTTATGGTCATAAGTTGTCACGCCACCGCCGCACCATCATCATCGCCCCTGCCATCTACCACCACCGCTTATCCGCCACCGACCCGTATCCATATACCACCACCAAACCGTATCCATATACCACCACCGATCCGTATTTATATACCACCATCGCTGCCATATACAAACACCACAGCCATATCCTACCACGATATATCCACCACCAATTCGAGTTCCTTTCATATTAGGTTTGTTTTCGAGATCCATCTAATTTCCGATTCGTGTTTCCTTGCCTGAGTAGGTTTCGAAAAAAAAGAGTCTGGAGACCCCGGGGCAGTTTTTAGGCCAAAATTTTCGCACGCAAAAATATTTTTTCCCTATCCTATTTTTACGCTTTTCTGAGTCTTTTGAGCCACGTGCCATCATAGTGATTTTTTGTCGCACTTTTTCGCCGTCGCTGCCCTGATTTCTGAAAAAAGTCAACTTTTTTCGTGCCCATCCTGTCAGTTTGACCTGGGAAGAGTTTTGAGACACTCGCCATTATAGTGATTTTTCGCAAAAGAAAGAGGAGCGCAAAAAAAAAGAGGAGCGCCAAAAAAACAAAGCGAAAAAATTCCAGAGTGTGCTTTTCCCTTGTTTACGTGCCACGCCGTGATTTTGTTCGTGTTCTAGGCTCGCGTCTCTTGTACGGTCTAGCCTAGGACTAGCACAGTACCGTCGTTGAGCGTTTTTTCAACTTTGCATATCTGAATTGATTATTGCTGAGCCTTTTTGCTACCATATTATAAGCCTTCCTAGCTCCACATACATCTACGTCGTGCGTTTGACTTTCCCTGGTAATCGCTCTATCCAAGGTTTGAGAGTTTTGACTACAACGGCTGCTGATCATTGCCCGCTGCTGGGTAAGAACTGGTAAGAATTTTAGATTTGCTTGACGGATTTGTGACACCCACCACCACCTCTTGTTAGTAGTCTGTAGGATCATATTCTTGTGTGTTTCAATTGCTACTAACCATGGTAGTAGGATCACAAGCCGACGAGATTGACTGGGAGAACTTGACAAACAACACGTCGCCTTCCAAATCAAGTGGGACGGGCACTGCGCATTCCCCTTGAGCCTGGTCAAAATTATGGTGCCGCTATTGATGCTTCTGTAGCTCCTGCTGCTACTGCAGAGGTGGAGGACCATTACGAGGATGAGGTTGATCAAAATCAGAACTACATGCAACCACCAGCTCCACCGCCACAAGGTCGTCCTCATGCATATCATCGCATTGGTAGGGCTGCACAACCACCTGAGGTACGAGATCATGACCATCTTCCTAAACTAAAATTGAATATTCCACCATTTGAGGGTAGATATGTTCCTGATATATATCTTACTTGGGAGTTAGAAACTAAACAACGTTTTACATGTTTACAATATCCTGAGGAGAGACGTGTTCCGGCTGCTGTTTGTGCTTTCACTAGTTTTGCATGTGTTTGGTGGTCTGAACATTGTAGATTATATCCTATTCCAGCTACTTAGGCTCCTTTAAAAACTGTTATGCGTACTCGTTGGGTTCCACCATATTATCAACGTGAATTACTTCAAAAATTGCAATGCTTAAGACAAGGAAAAAATTCTGTAAAAGAATATTATCAGGAATTACAAACCGCCATGATTCGATGTGGTATTGTTGAGGAGAATGAACCTATGCTTGTACATTTTATGGGTGGATTAAATAGGGAGATTCAGACCATTCTAGAGTATAAAGAATATAATAATATCACTCGTTTATTCCATCTTGCTTGCAAAGCTGAACATGAAGTGCTGGATCGACATGCATTGGCGCGAACTGAATTTTCTGCAGGTCGACCTTCATCATGGACACCGCGTGCATCCTCTACTTCCACATGTTCTGCTGCACCGGTGCCTCCGTCAGTTGCCACAGCCAACCATGATACAAGAAAGTAGGCACAACCACCACTATCTGCCAAGAGCACACCTTCTGGGCCTGCACGGAGTTCTTCTTCATCCATGGCATCAACAGGGCAAACACATGATATTATTTGTCGTTGTTGCAAGGGTGGAGGTCATTATGCGAGACAATGCCCATCTAAGCGTGTGATGATTGTTACTGAGGATGGTGGGTATGAGTCCGCTAGTGACTATGATGAGGAGACTTTGGCTCTTATTACAAGTGAAGAACACGGTGGAGATGATTCTGATCATGAGACGCAATACATGGCTGCTAAAGATGCTGACGGGTATGAATGTTTAGTTGCTCAATGTGTTTTGAGTGTGCAGGTTACACAAGCTGCGCAAAATCAAAGACATAATTTGTTCCATACAAAGGGGTTTGTGAAGAAACGTTCTATTCGCGTCATCATAGATGGAGGGAGCTGCAACAACTTGGCTAGCATGGAGATGGTGGAGAAGCTATCTCTCACCACAAGACCACACCACATCCTTACTACATCCAATGGTTCAACAACAACGGCAAGGTTAAGGTAACACGTATTGTTCATGTGCATTTTAGTATCTCTACATATGCTGATTATGTTGATTGTGATGTGGTACCTATCCAAGCATGTTCCTTATTACTTGGTAGACCATGGCAATTTGATAAAAATTGTGTACACCATGGTAGAAACAATCAGTATACTCTTGTTCATAAGGACAAAAATATTACTTTGCTTCCTATGACTCCTAATTCCATTTTGAAAGATGATATTAATAGAGCTAATAAAGCAAAACAGGAGAAACATAAGAGTGAAAATCAGATTGTGGCAAAAGAATTTGAGCAACAAATGAAGCCTAATAATAAACCATCTAGTGTTGCTTCTGAAATTAAATTGAAAAGTGGATGTTTACTTGCCACCAAATCTGATATTGATGATCTAGATTTCAACAAATCTGTTTGCTATGCTTTTGTGTGCAAAGAGGCGTTATTTTCTTTCGAGGATGTACCTTCCTCTTTGCCTCTTGCTGCCACTAACATTTTGCAGGAGTTCGCTGACGTCTTTCCACAAGACATGCCACCGGGATTACCACCTATTCGAGGGATTGAGCATCGGATTGACTTAAGTCCCGGTGCTTCGCTGCCTAACCGTGCGCCATACCGTACCAATCCAGAGGAGATGAAGGAGATTATGCGTCAAGTACAGGAGCTGCTCGACAAAGGTTATATACGCGAATCTCTTAGTCCTTGTGCTGTTCCTATTATACTAGTGCCAAAAAAGGATGGTACGTCGCGTATGTGTGTTGATTATAGAGGCATTAATAATATTACTATTCGTTATCGTCATCCTATTCCTAGGCTAGATGACATGCTTGATGAATTGAGTGGCTCTACAATATTCTCCAAAGTTGATTTGCGTAGTGGATACCATCAAATCCGTATGAAATTGGGAGATGAATGGAAAACAACATTTAATACTAAGTTTAGATTATATGAGTGGTTAGTCATGACTTTTGGGTTAACTAATGCACCTAGTACTTTCATGAGATTAATGAACGAAATTTTACGTGCTTTCATTGGATGATTTGTGGTAGTCTATTTTGATGATATACTGATTTATAGCAGATCTTTGGAGGAACATTTGGAACATTTACGTGTTGTTTTTATTGCTCTACGTGATGCACGTTTGTTTGGTACCTTGGGAAGTGCACTGTCGGTGTCAAAACCGGCGGATCTCGGGTAGGCGGTCCCGAAATGTGCGTCTAAGGCGGATGGTAATAGGAGGCAGGGAACACGATGTTTTACCCAGGTTTGGGCCCTCTTGATGGAGGTAAAACACTACGTCCTGCTTGATTAATATTGATGATAGGGGTAGTACAAGAGTAGATCTACCACGAGATCAGAGAGGCTAAACCCTAGAAGCTAGCCTATGGTATGATTGTATGTTGTAGTTCTATCGACTAGCCTGGCCTCGGTTTATATAATGCACCAGAGGCCTAGGATAACAAGAGTCCTAGACGAATACGCCGGTGGGGAGGAGTCCTTGTCTTGATCACCAAGTCTTGTGGAATCTTCCATGTATGCGGCAGCTGTCCGAACTGGCCCATGAGTATACGGCCATGGGGGTCCTCGGCCCAATCTAACAGATCGGGAGATGACGTGTTGAGTACCCCCTAGTCCAGGACACCGTCAGTAGCCCCCTGAACCGACCGAGTATCTTTTCTTTGCTATGGTGTTACTCCATAGGGAATTGAAGTTGATAAAGCCAAGATTGAAGCTATTGAGAGTTGGCCGCAGCCCAAAACGGTCACACAAGTGAGGAGTTTTCTTGGCCTCGCTGGATTCTATAGGCGTTTTGTGAGAGATTTTAGCACCATTGCTGCACCTCTCAATGAGCTTACAAAGAAGGATTTACCTTTCGTTTGGGGTACCGCACAGGAAGAAGCTGATACGTCTTCGTCGTATCTATAATTTGTTATTGTTCCATGCCAATATTCTACAACTTTTATATAATTTTGGCAACTTTATATACTTTTTTGGGACTAACATATTGATACAGTGCCTAGTGCTAGTTCCTGTTTGTTGCATGTTTTTTTGTTTCGCAGAAAATCCATATCAAACGGAGTCCAAATGGGATAAAAACAGACGCAGAATACTTTTGGAATATTTGTGAAACGTGGGAAAAGAATCAACACGAGACAGTGCCCGAGGGAGCCACGAGGCAGGGGGCGCGCCCCTGACCCTCGTGGGCCCCCCTTTAGGCAGTTGTTGCTCTTCTTTGGCCGCAAGAAAGCTAATTTTCGGAAAAAAAAATTGGGGCGAAGGTTTCAATCCAATCAGAGTTACAGATCTCCGGATATATAAGAAACGGTGAAAGGGCAGAATCCCAGAATGCAGAAACAGAGAGAGACAGATAGACAGATGCAATCTCGGAGGGGCTCTCACCCCTCCCATGCCATGGAGGCCATGGACCAGAGGGGAAATCCTTCTCCCTTCTAGGGAGAAGGTCAAGGAAGAAGAAGAAGGAGGGGGGCTCTCTCCCCATCGCTTTCGGTGGCGCCGGAACGCCGCTGGGGGCCATCATCATCACCGCAATCTACACCAACACCTCCGCCATCTTCACCAACATCTCCATCACCTTCCCCCCTCTCTCTACAGCGGTCCACTCTCCCGGAACCCGCTGTACCCTCTACTTGAACATGGTGCTTTATGCTTCATATTATTATCCAATGATGTGTGGCCATCCTATGATGTCTGAGTAGATTTTTGTTGTCCTATTGGTGGTTGATGAATTGCTATGATTGATTTAATTTGCTTGTGGTTATGTTGATGTCCTTTGGTGCCCATCATATGAGCGCGCGCGTGGATCACACCATAGGGTTAGTTGTATGTTGATAGGACTATGTATTGGAGGGCAAGAGTGACAGAAGCTTCAACCTAGCATAGAAATTGATGCATACAGGATTGAAGGGGGACCAATATATCTTAATGCTATGGTTGGGTTTTACCTTAATGAACGTTAGTAGTTGCGGATTCTTGCTAATAGTTCCAATCATAAGTGATAGAATTCCAAGTCAGGGATGACATGCTAGCAGTGGCCTCTCCCACATAAAACTTGCTATCGGTCTAGTAGAGTAGTCAATTTCTTAGGGACAATTTCGCAATGCCTACCACCACTTTTCCACACTCTCTATATTTACTTTATTGCTTCTTTATCTAAATAGCCCCTACTTTTTATTTACGCACTCTTTATTATCTTGCAAACCTATCCGAAAACACCTACAAAGTACTTCTAGTTTCATACTTGTTCTAGGTAAACGAACGTCAAGCGTGCGTAGAGTTGTATCGGTGGTCGATAGAACTTGAGGGAATATTTGTTCTACCTTTAGCTCATCATTGGGTTCGACACTCTTACTTATCGAAAGAGGCTACAATTGATCCCCTATACTTGTGGGTTATCAAGACCTTTTTCTGGCGCCGTTGCCAGGGAGTCATAGCGTGGGGTGAATATTCTCATGTGTGCTTGTTTCCTTTATCACTAAGTTTTTTTTATTTGCTGTTCTAAGTTGTTCTCTATCTTTAGTTATGGATATAGAACACGAAATACCAAAAAAAATAGGTTTACTTGCTACTCATGGAGATGGGAACCTCCTAAAACCCTCGATGCTCATTATGTGAAAGATATTATGTACTACTTTGATAATCCTAAGAAAACCCCATTCAATTATGTAACGGGAGACACGTTGGATCAACGTGAATACTTTAGGGACTATCGCTTGACTCAAAAAGGGAAACTATTATGGGATCAAATTCATATGTTGCATTTGTAATGCCCCGGACACACCCGCCGGTGGTTGTTACTCCTGGCGGGATCTAGACTAGCCCCACAGATCAATACTAGTCTTTTCTGCGCACTTTGTCCTCACTCGTGCGCACCCGGGAGAAACTTCCTGGTCGGTCACCCATCCTGACACTACTCCAAGTTGAGCACGCTTAACTTTGGAGTTCTGTCCGAACGGGCTTCCGGAAAAGAAGGAATTCCTTATTGATATGAGTAGTCTATCATCCCTAATAAGCTAGGCTATCACATACACCCCCACTCAGAGGAACCGACGTCCTCGTCGGGCCACAGGAACATTCCCTGTTGGCACATACGTCTGTGCTTCCAGTCCAGTACATGTGCCATGTTGTGTGCCACGACTGGTCACAAACGTCATGAACAACATGACCACGCACCTGTCTGCAACCATCTGCGTAACCGCGAGGGTCGACTCTGATACCAAATTGTAACGCCTCGGACACACCCGCCGGTGGTCGTTACTCCTGGCGGGATCTAGACTGGCCCCATAGATCAATACTAGTCTTTTCTGCGCACTTTGTCCTCACTCGTGCGCACCCGGGAGAAATTTCCCGGTTGGTCACCCATCCTGACACTACTCCAAGTTGAGCACTCTTAACTTTGGAGTTCTGTCCGAACGGGCTTCCGGAAAAGAAGGAATTCCTTATTGATATGAGTAGTCTATCATCCCTAATAAGCCAGGCTATCACAACATTGGTATGCTCGGGAACTGTGCTTGAGATATGACTATACTTGTTGCTCTAGGATGAAGGCTCCACACCTTCCCTTTTCATGCAAATTTAATGATGATAAAACCTTGGCATCTTATGATAATGGTATAGATGATTACTATGATGTGGAACAAATAGAAGAATTTGTTGCTTTTATGGGTGCTTATGAAATTGAATCTTTGTTTAAAGAGTGTGAAAATCTTAATGATGCTGTTTACAGACCTGAAAATTTTTCTATACTTAAATATTGCTATGAGAATTATGAATTCAATTCTGATATTGATGATTTTATTGATAGAGTCTCCGCTGTCCAAGAAGAGACTAATATTTTGCAGGAGTCTATGGAAGAAGAAATTAATGACATTGTGAGCTCATTGGATGAAAAAGATGAGGAGGAGAGCGAAGAACAAAAGGAGGAAGAGCGGATTGATCACCCGTGCCCACCTTCTAATGAGAGTAAGTCTTCAACTCATACATTGTTTAACTTCCCTTCGTGCTTACCGAAGGATGATTGCTATGATGATTGTTATGATCCCGTTGATTCTCTTGAAATATCCCTTTTTGATGATGCTTGCTATGCTTGTGGCCAAGATACCAATATGAATTATGCTTATGGAGATGAACTTGCTATAGTTCCTTATGTTAAACATGAAATTTTTTCTATTGCACCCACACATGATAGTCCTATTATCTTTTTGAATTCTTCCAACTACACTATATCGAAGAAGTTTGCCCTTATTAAGGATTATATTGATGGGTTGCCTTGTACCGTTGCACATGATGATTTTGGTAGATATAATATGCATGTGCTTGCTGCTCCTACTTGCAATTATTATGAGAGAGGAACTACATCTCCACCTCTCTATGTTTCCAACACGATAAAATTGCAAGAAACTATTTATACTATGCATTGGCCTTTACTATATGTGCATGAATTGTTCTTTTATGACATGCCGATGCATAGGAAGAGAGTTAGACTTCGTCATTGCTTGATATATGTTTCTTTGTGCTCACTACTAAATGCCAAATCATTGCTAATTCAAATTGGCTTTGATATACCTTGGGATCCGGGTGGATCCATTACTTGAGCACTATATGCCTAGCTTAATGGCTTTAAAGAAAGCGCTGCCAGGGAGACAAGCCGGAAGTTTTAGAGAGTCATTTATTTCTGTTGAGTGCTTTCATATAGTTTAAAAACAAAAAAAATAAAGAGGGGAACCCAAAACTTTTCAAAAAGGAAAGTGAAAGTGAGAGAAACAAACATTGTTGAAGTGGGGGGGGGGCTCCTTGAACTTTGTTCATGCTCATGGAAACTTTGTGAATCTTTATTACAGAAACTTTTAAACAAAAATAAGTATCCCCTTGAACAATTCCATTGTATTATAAAAATAATGTGCCAAGGTTTGCCTTTAGGTTGTTTTAGATTACTTATTGGTTTGTGCGGTGCAGGACAGAAACTTTGTCTGTAGTGCGTGATTTTACATTTTTTACTGGAAAGGCAAACGGTTTTGAAACTTTTTGCACTGTATTTATATACAAATTGTTTATTTTTCCTAATTTTGGTAGAATTGTTGGAGTACCAGAGGTATGGTGAATCATCATATTATTACAGACTGTTCTGTTTTTGACAGATTCTGTTTTTGATGCATAGTTTGCTTGTTTTGATGAAACTATCGATTTATATCAGTGGATTAAGCCATGGAAAAGTTATATTGTAGTAGCTACAATGAAAAAACAAAATATTAATTGGTTTGCAATAGTAATTAGAGTAGTGATTTGCTTTATTATACTAACGGATCTTACCGAGTTTTCTGTTGAGTTTTATGTGATTGAAGTTTTCAAGTTTTGGGTGAGATCATGATGGATGAAGGAATAAGGAGTGGAAAGAGCCTAAGCTTGGGGATGCCCGAGTCACCCCAAGGAAATATTAAAGTACTCGCAAGCAACCAAGCTTGGGGATGCCCCGGGAGGCATCCCCTCTTTCTTCTAACGATCATCGGTAATTTCACTTGGAGCCATATTTTTATTCGTCACATGATATGCGTAAATCTTGGAGCGTCTTTTGCATTTAGTTTTCACTTTTATTTTATGCACCATGCTGGTATGAGATAGTCCATGGTTGATTTATATAATGCTCATTGCACTTCACTTATATCTTTTGAGTATGGCTTTATAGAATGCTTCATGTGCTTCACTTATATCATTTGAATTTGGATTGCCTGTTTCTCTTCACATAGAAAGCCGCCATTTTTAGAATGCTCTTTTGCTTCACTTATATTTGTTAGAGCATGGGCATATCTTTTGTATAAAGAATTAAACTCTCTTGCTTCACTTATACCTATTTAGAGAGATGACAGGAGCTGGTCATTCACATGGTTAGTCATAAAATCCTACATAAAACTTGTAGATCACTGAATATGAAATGTTTGATTCCTTGCAATAGTTTTAAGATATAAAGATGGTGATATTAGAGTCATGCTAGTGGGTAGTTGTGGATTGTAGAAATACTTGTGTTGAAGTTTGTGATTCCCGTAGCATGCACGTATGGTGAACTGTTATGTGATGACGTCGGAGCATGATTTATTTATTGATTGTCTTCCTTATGAGTGGCGGTCGGGGACGAGCGATGGTATTTTCCTACCAATCTACCCCCCTAGGAGCATGTGTGTAGTACTTTGTTTCGATGACTAATAGATTTTTTCAATAAGTATGTGAGTTCTTTATGACTAATGTTGAGTCCATGGATTATACGCACACTCACCCTTCCATCATTGCTAGCCTCTTTGGTACCGTGCATTACCCTTTCTCACCTTGAGAGTTGGTGCAAACTTCACCGGTGCATCCAAACCCCGTGATACGATACGCTCTATCACACATAAGCCTCCTTATATCTTCCTCAAAACAGCCACCATACCTACCTATTATGGCATTTCCATAGCCATTCCGAGATAATATTGCCATGCAACTTCCATCATCATCATATACATGACTTGAGCATTTATTGTCATATTGCTTTGCATGATCGTAAGATAGCTAGCATGATGTTTTCATGGCTTGTCCATTTTTTATGTCATTGCTACGCTAGATCATTGCACATCCTTGTACACCGCCGGAGGCATTCATATAGAGTCATATCTTTGTTCTAGTATCGAGTTGTAATATTGAGTTGTAAGTAAATAAAAGTGTGATGATCATCATTATTAGAACATTGTCCCATGTGAGGTTATCAAAATAAAAGAGGCCAAAGAAGGCCAAATAAAAAAAGAGGCCAAAGAAGCCCACCAAAAAAACAAAAACAAAATGAGAGAAAAAGAGAGAGAAAAGAGAGAAGGGACAATGTTACTATCATTTTACCACACTTGTGCTTCAAAGTAGCACCATGTTATGCATATAGAGTCTCATTGAGTTATCACTTTCATATACTAGTGGGAATTTTCATTATAGAACTTGGCTTGTATATTCTGATGATGGGCTTCCTCAAATGCCTGAGGTCTTCATGAGCAAGCAAGTTGGATGCACACCCACTTAGCTTCCAGTTTGAGCTTTCATACACTTATAGCTCTTAGTGCATCCATTGCATGGCAATCCCTACTCCTCACATTGACATCAATTGATGGGCATCTCCAGAGCCCATTGATTAGCCGCGTCGATGTGAGATTTTCTCCTTTTTGTCTTCTCCACACAACCTCCACCATCATATTCTATTCCACCCATAGTGCTATGTCCATGGCTCACGCTCATGTATTGGGTGAAAGTTGAAAATGTTTCAGAACGTCAAAAGTATGAAACAATTGCTTGGCTTGTCATCGGGGTTGTGCATGATTTGAATATTTTGTGTGGTGAAGATGGAGCATAGCCAAACCATATGATTTTGTAGGGATAACTATCTTTGACCATGTTATTTTGAAAATACATGATTGCTTTATTGGTATGCTTGAAGTATTATTGTCTTAATGTCAAATGATAGACTATTGATTTGAATCACCCGTGTATTAATATTCATGCCATGATTAGATTACATGATCAAGATTATGCTAGGTAGCATTCCACATCAAAAATTATCTTTTTTTATCATTTACCTACTCGAGGATGAGCGGGAATTAAGCTTGGGGATGCTGATACGTCTTTGTCGTATCTATAATTTTTTATTGTTCCATGCCAATATTCTACAACTTTTATGTACTTTTGGCAACTTTTTATACTACTTTTGGGACTAACATATTGATCCAGTGCCAGTTCCTGTTTGGTGCATGTTTTTTGTTTCACAGAAAATCCATATCAAACGGAGTCCAAACGAGATAAAAACGGACGAAGAATATTTTTGGAATATTTGTGAAATATGGGAAAAGAATCAACGCGAGACGGTGCCCGAGGGAGCCACGAGGCAGGGGGCGCGCCCCTGGCCCTCGTGGGCCCCCCATAATGCGGTTGTTGCTCTTCTTTGGCCGCAAGAAAGCTAATTTTCGGGAGAAAAAACAAGGGAAGGTTTCAATCCAATCGGAATTACGGATCTCTGTATATATAAGAAACGGTGAAAGGGCAGAATCCCAGAACACAGAAACAGAGAGAGACAGAGAGACAGATCCAATCTCGGAGGGGCTCTCGCCCCTCCCATGCCATGGAGACCATGGACCAGAGAGTAAACCCTTCTCCCATCTAGGGAGAAGGTCAAGGAAAAAGAAGAACGAGGGGGCTCTCTCCCCCTCGCTTCCGGTGGCGCCGGAACGCCGCCGGGGGCCATCATCATCACCGCAATCTACACCAACACCTCCGCCATCTTCACCAACATCTCCATCACCTTCCCCCCTCTATCTACAGTGGTCCACTCTCCTGCAAACCGTTGTACCCTCTACTTGAACATGGTGCTTTATGCTTCATATTATTATCCAATGATGTGTTGCCATCCTATGATGTCTGAGTAGATTTTCGTTGTCCTATCGGTGGTTGATGAATTCCTATGATTGATTTAATTTTCTTGTGGTTATGTTGTTGTCCTTTGGTGCCCATCATATGAGCGCGCGCGTGGATCACACCATAGGGTTTGTTCTATGTTGATAGGACTATGTATTGGAGGGCAAGAGTGACAGAAGCTTCAACCTAGCATAGAAATTGATGCATACGGGATTGAAGGGGGGCCAATATATCTTAATGCTATGGTTGGGTTTTACCTTAATGAACGTTAGTAGTTGCGGATGCTTGCTAATAGTTCCAATCATAAGTGCATAGAATTCCAAGTCAGGGATGACATGCTAGAAGTGGCCTCTCCCACATAAAACTTGCTTTTGGTCTAGTAGAGTAGTCAATTGCTTAGGGACAATTTCGCAACGCCTACCACCACTTTTCCACACTCACTATATTTACTTTATTGCTTCTTTATCTAAACAGCCCCTAATTTTTATTTATGTGCTCTTTATTATCTTGCAAACCTATCCGAAAACACCGACAAAGTACTTCTAGTTTCATACTTGTTCTAGGTAAAGCGAACGTCAAGCGTGCGTAGAGTTGTATCGGTGGTCGACAGAACTTGAGGGAATATTTGTTCTACCTTTAGCTCCTCATTGGGTTCGACACTCTTACTTATCGAAAGAGGCTACAATTGATCCACTGTACTTGTGTGTTATCAGAAGCCTTCACGGTATTGAAAGATAAGTTGACACATGCTCCTTTACTCCAACTTCCTGATTTTAATAAGAATTTTGAGCTTGAATGTGATGCTAGTGGAATTGGATTAGGAGGTGTTATTACAAGATGGCAAACCTGTTGCATACTTTTCTGAAAAATTGAGTGGGCCTAGTCTGAATTATTCTACTTATGATAAAGAATTATATGCTCTTGTTTGGACTTTAGAAACATGGCAACATTATTTATGGCCCAAAGAATTTGTTATACATTCTGATCACGAATCATTGAAATATATTAAAAGTCAAGCTAAACTGAATCATAGACATGCTAAATGGGTTGAATTCATTGAGACTTTCCCTTATGTCATTAAACACAAGAAGGGTAAAGAAAATGTTATTGTTCATGCATTGTCTTGTCGCTATACTATGCTTTCACAACTTGACTTCAAAATATTTGGTTTGGAGACCATCAAAGATCAATATGTGCATGATGCTGATTTTAAAGATGTAATGCAGAATTGTAAAGAAGGAAGAACGTGGAACAAGTTTGTTGTTAATGATGGATTTGTGTTCCGTGCTGACAAGCTATGCATTCCAGCTAGCTCCGTTCGTCTTTTGTTGTTGCAGGAGGCGCATGGAGGAGGATTAATGGGACACTTTGGCATGAAGAAGACGGAGGACGTACTTGCTACACATTTCTTTTGGCCAAAGATGAGACGGGATGTTGAGCGTTTTGTTGCTCGCTGCACTACATGTCAAAAAGCTAAGTCATGACTCAATCCATATGGTTTATATATGCCTTTGCCTGTACCTACTATTCCTTGGGAGGATATATCTATGGACTTTGTTTTAGGTTTACCTCGAACAAAGAAGGGGAGGGATAGCATATTTGTTGTCGTGGATAGATTCTAGAAAATGGCACACTTTATACCATGTCATAAAAGCGATGATGCTGTTAATGTTGCTGATTTGTTCTTTCGTGAAATTATTCGCTTGCATGGTGTGCCAAATACTATTGTTTCATATCGTGATACTAAATTTCTTAGCCAGTTTCGGAGATGTTTATGGGTTAAGTTGGGGACTAAACTGCTTTTTAGTACTACTTGTCACCCCCAAACTGATGGACAAACTAAAGTAGTCAATAGAACATTGTCTACTATGCTTAGGGCTGTTTTGAATAATAATAAAAAAATGTGGGAAGAATGCTTGCCTCATATTGAATTTGCTTATAATCGTTCATTGCATTCTACTAGTAAGATGTGCCCTTTTGAAATTGTGTATGGTTTCCTACCTCATGCACCTATTGATTTGTTGCCTCTTCCATCTTCAGAGAAGCTTAATTTTGATGCTAAAGAACATACTGAATTGATTTTTAAAATGCATGAGTTAACTAAGGAAAACATTGAGCGTATGAATGCTAAACATAAACTTGCTGGAGATAAGGGTAGAAAACATGTTGTGTTTGCACCTGGAGATCTTGTTTGGTTACATTTGCATAAGGATAGATTTCCTAATTTGCGCAAATCAAAGCTAATGCCACGTGCTGATGGTCCTTTTAAGGTGTTAGAGAAAATAAATGATAATGCATATAAACTTGAGCTACCTGCAGATTTTGGGGTTAGTCCCACTTTTAACATTGCAGATTTGAAGCCTTATTTAGGTGAGGAAGATGAGCTTGCGTCGAGGACGACTTCATTTCAAGAAGGGGAGGATGACGAGGACATCATTACCATTGTTACACCCATAGCCCCTACTGTTATACATACTGGACCAATTACTAGAGCTCGCGCACGCCAATTAAATTACCAGGTACTTTCATTTCTTGGTAACGATTCTAATGTTCATGAGAATATGATGCTGCCTAAATTGGATACATTTGTTTTGCTTACAAATGAAGGGTCTAGCTTGGACAAGAAAGATGAACCTTGGAGCAAGTTCAAGCATGGAGATGATGGCGTGCGCAAGGGGAACAAGAACGGAGTTACAACTGATAATTCCAGGACTTTGAAGCCACCATAATGAGTGCATTAAGCCTTGGATGAAATATACAAGATGCCACTTCATAAATTTCGTCCAGAGGCTATTCTAGGTGTTGCGTCACCTTATTTTTGGGCCAGGCCCATGTAATTTGAAAATAATTGATTATAATATGTTTTTAGAGCCTGTATGTGTGGGCAAACAAGAGTTAGGGTTGGTTTCGGACCCCTCCTCCAAGGGCCACGAAATCCCTTCCTCCATATATATAGCCCTCCAGGCATCATTTAGACTTTGGGTTTTGTTTAGATTAAAAGTTCGCCATAACTGTAACTTCGCGTACTTCGTTTGTGTTCAACGACCAAACAAAGGCGTCACAGAACCCTACCTTCATTAATAAAGTTTTCCTCTTATATTCGCAATATCCAGATTGCAATATTTGTTTCTTGCTTGTTCTTCTTTTGCTCGCAGGAAACAAACCCTCGTGGTCATGTTGATCATGCTCCGGCGTGGTCAATAACCCCTCAGAAGTTGGTTTAGCGATTGCTAAGGCATGACGTCTCGCACATTCGTAGTCGGATCATCAAGGTCGACTCCCACAGAAAACAATAGCCACCATTTCATCGAAACATCAGGACACCTTCGCCTCTATCATTGGATCTCCACGGAACAAAGAGGTGACCGCGGCAAAAAAAACTCGATAAATGTGATGATGGTTTTCGGGGGTATATAAAGGCAGGAGCATCAGGAGATGATGGAATGGATCTCACTAGGTCCCATACGGTCCCACATCACTGTTGTAAGTGCATCTAGTGCCCCTTAGTGATTTTGGTGTATTGAAGACTTATAGGTTAAGGGACTGATGCGTTTGTCAGTGTACACATGTCTATAAGTTTATGATGAGTTTGATATTTACAGAGAAAGTCGACCCCCAAAAATGAAGTTCTTTGACTAAAGACTTTGGTTTTCTGAAGACTTTGAAAGTGACGAAATTGGTGTGATCCTGAAGACTTGGCATTCATTCGAGGAACATGAAGCGTGAAGACTTTTGTTCTCATAGTTTCATTTTCTCTTTCTTGAGTCATAGGAAACACCGTACTGTTAAAGGGGATCGAGGAAATACTAAGGAAAAATTTCCAAGTGATTCTCAACTCAAATCCTACACCTACCAATCCTTTCGAGTGAAGCCATTGGAAATCCCATACAGCTTAGTCAATTTCTTCAGTGACAGAGACGAAGTTCTTCTAGTCTCTGAGGAATTTGTTCTGACTGAGGAGTTAGGAATTCGCCAGTGCAGATTTCCTACACAGTGAGGAACATGATAGCCCTAGGGAATTTGATACTCAAAATTCCGACCGTTGTTATGCTATGCGCCAGCTGTCCCAAAATATCTACCCACCTAACAGTCATATCATTGAAGGGCATTTATGTCTTACCATGTCGGGCTGGTCCCTAGGCTATAAATAGCCGCCCCCTAAACCACTAGCTGGTTGGCTGCTCCGAGAGAAACTGACACTTGTCATTTGAGAACATCCCATCCTCTGAGGACTTTGAGTGAAAATCATCAAGTGAGGAAAACCCAAACCCAAACACCTACAAACCGAAAGTGATTGAGCATCACTGAAGAGATTGATCCTGCATGGATCCGACGCTTGGTACCTTTGAAGACTGTGCATCTTCTAGACGGTTAGGCGTCATGGTCTAGAGCATCCAAGAGGAAATTGTGGATCGCCGAGTGACCGAGTCTGTGAAGGTTTGGAAGTCACCGGAAGACTTACCACGAGTGATTGGGCGAGGTCTGTGTGACCTTAGCTCAAGGGGAATACGGTGAGGACTGAGTGTTCTGGACTGCGTGTTCAGGACTGGGTGTCCGGGACTGTGTGTCCTCAGGTTTAAATACCTTGCCGCCCTAACCAGACGTACAACTATCACAGCAGTTGGAACTAGTCTACCAAATCATTGTCTTCACCGAGCTAACTGGTTCCATTTCCTGAACCCTTCCATTTCCTCATTTCTGTGTTGTGAGCTTGTTCACATTTGTTTGAAGACTTTGACTGAAGACTTTCTCTATTTCCTCAGCTCAATTTCTTCAGTCTATTTGTCTTCATTCTGTTTTGTCCTGTGTTTACGCTTTCTGTACTCTGTGCTTGTTTTTCATCATGAAGACCATGCTTATGTTCTGTTATGTTTACATCAGAGTACTTATTCCGCTGCAATTAGTTCTTCACTCACGAATTTCCTCACCCGCAAATTCCTCAGTGAAGAATTCATAAAAATCGCCTATTCACCCCCCACTAGTCGATATAACACACTTTCAATTAGTATCAGAGCAAGGTGCTCCGTTGTTCTGTGTGACTTTGGTTTAACCGCCTGGATTTTAGTTATGTCGACCACAGGAATAAAGACTATGACATGCCCCATCTTTGACGGCCATGATTATCCCAAGTGAAAGGCCATGATGAAGAAGCGCCTCATGGCGATGAACAGCGAACTCTGGACCGTCACCGAAATAGGTCTTACTGACCTATGCAAGATGGCGGAGACTGATGATATTCGCAAGTACACGCTACTTAACCTCACGGCGAAGGACATCATCTACTCCAGCTTGTCACAAAACCAGTTCAGGAACGTTATGCATCTCAGCCATGTGAAACTCAGCTGGGACCGACTCTCTGAGGTCTGTGAAAGTCATCGATATCACCATGAACCCTGGTTCAAGGACTTCATGGAATCACGCAAGGCTATGACTTTCAATCCAGAATCATCATCCTCTGCACCATGCCTTATGGCAAAAGGTGCCAAGGTAACTGAATGCTACCTATCTGAGTCCAGTGATGATGAATCTGGTGATGAATTTGGATCCAGTTATGTCAAACTTGCTTCCCTTGCCACTAAACAACAAAGAGCTTTGGAAAAAGTTCAAAACATGCTAAATGAGAGCGATGATATGTTGGGTGAAGAAATGGATCATTCCAAAGCTTTGGCTGAAAGTCTTCAGGGACTCCAGTCCATGTTTGATAATCTTCAGAGTCATCATAACACTCTCCTATCTGATCATGAGAATCTTTCTTATGAATTTCTTCAAAGAAAGCAAGACCTTCAGCAGTTAAGAGTGAGTTATGAAGATCTTCAGAAGGAGCGTGATTCATTACTTGCTCAACAAATCAGCGCTACTCAGGAAGAATTTGTTCCTCCATGTTTGAAGTGCATTGAACGTGAAACTGCTAATTCTTCACCTGAATGCTCAAATACTTCCATTGCTGCAAATTCTTCAACTGCCTCTGCTATCACTAATTCCTCATATGAGGACATTGCTAATATCACTAATGATGCAGGGCTGAAGGAATTGTATATGACAGGCATGTACAAAAGCCTCAAAGGGCATCAGGCTCTTTGTGACGTGCTTAAAAAGCAGATCCTCAACGAGAACCCTAGGAAAGAGGGTATTGCCTTTGAGAGGAAACTCAATGCTAATGGGACCTACTGGAAACCTGAGCAGTATCCCAAAACCTCATGGGTTGCTGCAAAGGGACCTTCAGTGGATCCATCTACTTTATCTGGCTTTACATGTGAATCTTCATATTCTTCTGATGAGTCATTTGACTCCAACTATAAACTGTTCAAAAATCAGAATGGTGAAGTGTTTGCTAGATATGTTGGCACTAACTGTAGGAACGGTTCTCCTATGAAGAAAATCTGGGTTCCCAAAAGGTGCCTTGAAAATCTTCAGGTGAATGTCATCATGACACCACCTGTGAAGAATAGGAACCCCAGATCAAATTCTTCATATGGATCCAAGTCCTCATACGGACCAAACTCCTCACGTGGATCAAATTCCTCAAAAGGATCAAAGTCCTCATATGAACATCATCGTGCTAACCCGTCTATTTCGCAGGGAAGATCTAAGGATTATGGATATGTACATTATTCTTCAAATCATTATGTTCATAAATCCTCGAAAAATTGCTCGGCTTACTCTTATGCTTACCCTAATCCCTCTTATGTGAAACGAAGTGGATTGGCATATATGCCACCTTTCTCTTATGGATCTCACAGAATGATGAACTCTTTGACACCCCTTCAGATGTGGGTGGTGAAGAAAAAGAACTAATCTCTTATGCAGGGTCAGGTCTCCAGATGAACTTAATCATCTGAAGAATTTGCTGGAGACCTCAATATGCTTGAAAGGACGCAAGCTAATCATGAAGAAATGAATTTTCATTTCTCACGTACTCATACTGCTTTATCTGTTCTATTGCTTGATGAAATTGATATCATATTCTTCATTGATGAAGTATATGAGTTCGTAAGTTGCACTAATTCATCTACAGGATGATCAACCCAAAGACACTGAGTGGGTCCTCGATAGTGGATGTATAAATCACATGACTAGTGACAGGAGCTTATTGATGGACTCTGCTTTATCTCCATCACATCTGAAGCATATCACCTACACTGACAAAGGAAAAAGCAAGGTATTGGGTCTAGGTAAGTGTCGGTGTCAAAACCGGCGGATCTCGGGTAGGGGGTCCCAAACTATGCGTCTAAGGCGGATGGTAACAGGAGGCAGGGGACACGATGTTTACCCAGGTTCGGGCCCTCTTGATGGAGGTAATACCCTATGTCCTACTTGATTGTTCTTGATGATATGAGTATTACAAGAGTTGATCTACCACGAGATCGTAGAGGCTAAACCCTAGAAGCTAGCCTATGGTATGATTGTATGTCTCGTCCTACGGACTAAACCCTCCGGTTTATATAGACACCGGAGCGGGCTAGGGTTACACAGAGTCGGTTACAAGGGAGGAGATCTACATATCCGTATTGCCTAGCTTGCCTTCCATGCCAAGGAGAGTCCCATCCAGACACGGGACGAAGTCTTCAATCTTATATCTTCATAGTCCAACAGTCCGGCCAAAGGATATAGTCCGGCTGTCCGGAGACCCCCTAATCCAGGACTCCCTCAGTAGCCCCTGAACCAGGCTTCAATGACGATGAGTCCGGCGCGCAGTTTTGTCTTCGGCATTGCAAGGCGGGTTCCTCCTCTAAATACTCCCCAGAAGGTTTTGGACCCAAGGATAGTGTCTGGCTCTGCAAAACAATTTCCACATACCATCGTAGAGAGAATAATATTTCTAATCTGCTGACGCGTTTTGACAGCACGACATCATGTCATGACCCGGTCCTTATCCGAACAGTTTTTTCCCAACCAGCACTGCACATATTGCGAGACGGTTTTGTTGACACGTCTTGTCGAAGCAGAGATCGTGTCCCCCTTATTACGGGATTCTCATCAATACGGACGTGGGTAACCCACTCGTGCCTGTTGGCATGACTCCTCGATTTTAGGCGAGTCCAAAACGGCCGCGAGGAGGACACTTGATATTCACCCTCTTTATAAAGAGGCCAAGACCTGTCCTTTTTTCCTCTCGTGTTCAATCGAATCCTTCCCCTGCCTTGAGTTCCAACACCCCAGGCTCAGGTCAGGCGCTTCGGACCTTCAGCCATGTCTGGATCCAACCTCCAAGGTCAGTGGATGCCTTCCTCTGTCACAGAGGAGGACATCAAGAAGTTGAGAGAGGCCAGATATCTGACTGCCGAAATTTCGCACAGGCTGCCCGCCCGAGGGCAGGTCATCCCCACTCCCGAACCCAATGAGAGTGTTGTGTTCATCTCTCACTTCCTCCGAGGACTAGGCCTCGCTCTGGATCCCTTTGTTAGGGGGATCATGTTCTATTATGGGCTAGATTTCCATGATCTGGCCCCGGATTCCCTCCTTCACATCTCGTCGTTCATCATCGTATGTGAGGCCTTCCTCCGCATCACCCCTCACTTCGGCCTCTGGCTCAAGACCTTCAATGTGAAGCCGAAGATGATCGAGGGGCAACACGTAGAGTGCGGGGGTGTCGTGATAAGCAAAAGCGCTGATGCTCCATGGCCAGAGGGTTCCTTCCCAGAGGCGTCCAGCTTGTGGCAGCCGGAGTGGTTTTACATCACAGCTCCCCGAAGTGCCAAGTGGGTAGCTGCCCCTGACTTTCGCTCGGGCCCTCCACGACAACTGACGTCATGGATCAGCAGGGGGCTGAGCTGGGGTCCAGCAAATGATGTGCCGATATTGCAGAGCCGCATCCGAGATCTCTTTGAGAGAGATTTCAGCCTGGTTATGGTAATGCAAGTTATGCTAGTTCGTCGAGTCCAGCCTTGCAAACGTCGACCCCTCCATATGTGGGAAATCAACCCGGAAGGACCGCGAACTATCCAACACTTCCTCGACTTGATGCTCGAGGAGATGTAAAAATTGTTCTTCGAACCCCAAATAGAGTGTCCGGATACCACCGAAGATGCAGGTCTGAGCTGCAATTGCCCTGATACCCAAGTAAGTAATCCCATGGTTGAACACGATGTACTTTTATTTATCATGACATCATTCTGAAAAGTCGCTCGTTGACCAGGACTGGATAACAAAGGAAAAGATGATCAGGTGCTCGGCCCCCCTTCCCGAAGGCTTGGCCAATCTAGTACTGGACAGAATGCTCGAGCCGGCGCCTTATCAAGTGCCCTCAAAGGAAGATGAAGGGGGGACTAAAGAGGCTGCAAGCGGGGGAATTAGCACCTCCATGAAGGAGGATAACCAGGGAGAAGAATCTGACATTCCCTCTCCCCGAGGAAGGAAGAGGACCACCTCTGAAGATCCGGAGACAAAGGCTTCCAAACGGGGGAAGAAATCCTCGCCAGAGGGTCCTGCTTCGGAGGGTATTCTTGCCAGTCAATGTCCGCAAGGGGATCAACCCTCTACCGAGCTGTAAGTAATCAAAAAGTACTTAATAGTGAAAATATCCTACCTTACTTCTGAAGACAATAACCGAAGCTTATATCTTGTAGTTCAGATCGTAGCCCTTCTCGACAGAGTTCGTCTTTGGGGGATCTTCTTCCGGAGATGATGGAGAGCGAAACACCTCCCCCTGCCACCCCGCCTCATGAGGCGGGCGACCCTGAAGTGTCGTCGTAGAGGGTTTCTCCTGATCCGCCAAGGCTAGAGGGTAATCCTTTGGCCACCTAGAGTCCTCAGTATTCAGCTCCTAAAGAGAGAAACAGAAAGAGTTCGGAACCGTACAGTGTGCGGTCGGACGCACTGAAGGAACTTCTGGAGCAGGCGGCCATCTCAGAAGCGCATCGTACACTAATGGGTACGATAATTGAAAGGATTTCATCCGCTGAAAGTGGGTTGCATGAAGCTTTTATGAGCCTACTGAATGGCTTTGAGGTACGTGAAATAGTGTATGTTTTTTACAGTACCGCGCACGCTAGGTGTGCCCTATGCAGATAGTAGCCCCTGAGACTCTGGTTGCCATCGAAAACGCCGGCAAACAGGGGATCATAGTCCCAGGTAATAACTAGACCGCCTTTATGTGCAGGTGGCTGAAGGTCCGGTGGCTAGCCGGACTGATGAGTTTGCCGAGCTAAAGGGGCAACTTGATGCGGCAGATGCCAACATCGTGCTTGTCAACAAGCGGCTTGACGAGGCACAGGGTAAGTGATTTCTCTGGTGATCAACACATAGTAAGAGGAGCATGATGCTAGTATCTTTAATATGTTGTGCCTGCAGATGGAGCTGCCACTATGGAGACCCTCCGGGCGGAACTTGCCCCGGCCAAGGAACAAGCCAGGAATAGTAATGCGGCCACTCTAAAGGCCGTCGGAGAGCTAAGGGCCGAACAGGCCGCACATTGCCAAAGCAAGGAAAGAATGGCCGAGATGGTCGTTGAGCTGAAAGATGCCGCCGACCGTTACCAGCTTGTTGAAAAAGAAAGCCGAGTGAAGGCGACGGACCTAGAGAAGGCCAAGGTAGCAGCCAAGGAAATCCGCTCCAAAATCCGAGCGACGAAGGAGGAGCTACATCAAGCTGGAGATATCGTGGCCAGGAAGCCCTTTTTGTTGCGGGCTAAGTTCAGAGATCCGAAGTATGCCCCTCTTAATCAACTATGGAGTTCTGCAGATGCATACGTGGATTTGGCAGCCAGTGCTGCTGATGCGGCCGATTACTTCAAGGATCAAAAAGATTGTGAAGTGGAGAAGCTGTTTTGGTCGCAGTTCCATGCTCCAGTGCGTCCGCTGCTGTTGAATGAGCGAATGGTCGAGTGGGCCGAGGTCCTTAGGTTGTCCGGACTTGCCATGAGGTCCGTTGTGGATCATCTGTGGCCGGGAGGGCCAAGGCCGAATAGTTACTTTAGTTTAGTGCAACAATTCCTTGGTGCTGTGCCGCACATCGACGCTATGAAGAGGTCGGCATGCATAGAGGGTGCGCGGATGGCACTTGCCCGTGTCAAGACATACTGGGCAGATATGGAGGCCACCGTTATTACAACACAGGGTTCGGCCATGGGCCGAGTAGCTGCCGAGCACTACTTTGAAGAGGTCCTTGAAGGCGCTCGTTCGATAGAGGCGCAGTGCTCGAAGAATATTATGTTCTAGTGACATGTATTCCCATTGTAAAAACAATATTTTATTGAATTATAAAGGATGTGTTTATACATTTGCCTGAAAATATTATGATGCCTCCTGTGCGGCCGTTTATGTATATATGTATATAACCTGAAAGTTTGCGTCATCGGCTTCAGCCCCAACGCATATAATGCGGGGGTGTTCGCAAAAAACGTGTTTTCACACTTGATCCAACGTCTTGGTCCATGAAGGAGGTGGTAGCGCAGCGAACGAGGCAATCGGACTATATTGCTTTAACACTTTCACTTAGCCATAGGAGTTTGACGGTGGGGCTACTAGATAGCCCCTGGTGAGGGAGTCCTGGATTAGGGGGTGTCCGGATAGCCGGACTATACCTTCGGTCGGACTCCTGGACTATGAAGATACAAGATTGAAGACTCCGTCCCGTGTCCGGAAGGGACTTTCCTTGGCGTGGAAGGCAAGCTTGGCGATACGGATATGTAGATCTCCTACCATTGTAACCGACTCTGTGTAACCCTAGCCCTCTTCGGTGTCTATATAAACCGGTGAGTTTTAGTCCGTAGGACGAACAACAATAATACCATAGGCTAGCTTCTAGGGTTTAGCCTCTCTGATCTCGTGGTAGATCTACTCTTGTACTACCCATATCATCAATATTAATCAAGCAGGACGTAGGGTTTTACCTCCATCAAGAGGGCCCGAACCTGGGTAAAACATCGTGTCCCCTGCCTCCTGTTACCATCCGGCCTAGACGCACAGTTCGGGACCCCCTACCCGAGATCCGCCAGTTTTGACACCGACATTGGTGCTTTCGTTGAGAGTTCCTCTGTGTCGTCACTTTTAGGCCCGATGGCTTCTCCGATCATCAATAGCGATGCGATCCAGGGTGAGACTTTTCTCCCTGGACAGATCTTCGTATTCGGCGGCTTTGCACTGCGGGCTAATTCGCTTGGTCATATGGAGCAGATCGAAAGCTACGCCCCTGGCCATCAGGTCAGATATGGAAGTTTGAACTACACGGCCGACATCCGCGGAGACTAGATCTTCAACGGATTCGAGCCACAGCCGAGCGCGCCGCACTGTCACGATGGGCAAGATTTAGCTCTGCCGCCAAACAGTGCCCTGGAGGCCGCACCTGTGTCCGCTCCGACCCCTAGCTCGGAGCCGATCACACCAATCGAGGATCGGTGGTTAGACACCACCTCGAGGGCTGCAATCTCTATGGCGATCGAGCCGAACACCAGCCCTATTATCTGCGAAGCCCGTGACTCCAAAGAGCCGGACTCCTCTCTAGACTCCGAGCCCTCCGCGCCCCGACCGATCGATTGGGCGCCGATCATGGAGTTCACTGCCGCGGACATCTTTCAGCACTCGCCCTTCGGCGATATTCTGAATTCACTAAAGTCTCTCTCTTTATCAGGAGAGCCCTCGCCGGACTATGGTCAACAAGGTTGGGATGCGGATGATGAAGAAATTCAAAGCCCACCCACCACCCACTTCGTAGCCACGGTCGATAATTTAAACGACGTGCTCGACTTCGACTCCGAAGACATCGATGGTATGAACGACGATGTAGGAGATGAACACGAACCAACGCCTATAAGGCACTGGATAGCCACCTCATCTCATGATGTATACATGGTGGACACACCCAAAGGAAGCGACGACAAGGAACACAGGGATGCAATGAGGGATCGTTCACTCGAAAAGCAACCAAAGCGGTGACATAAGCGCCGCTCCAAGCCCCACCTCGACAGAGACAGCAGCCATGCAGACCCAGCCATAGAGCAGGACGAGTCGGCGGACGACGAACATGCCTTCGAGCAAGCGTCCGAACAGGGAAACTTGGATAAACAAACCGAACACCCCGTCCCCGGCGAAAACAACAGTCCGGACGACCTTACGCCAGATAAACTCATGGAGCAGAAGAACCTCCACAAAAGGCTCGTCGCCACTGCGCATAGCCTGAAAAAGCAGAAGCGGAAGCTCAAAACTGTGGAAGATGCACTCAGAATCAGATGGAGCAAAGTACGCAACACCGCAGACAAATATGCCGGCAGTCACCGCACAAAAAGCTATCCAAAGCGAAAGCTATTGCCTGAATTTGACGAGGAGGCCTTAGAGCCCCCGCAGTCAAAAAATAGGAAAGCCATCCGGTCGGATGGACGACCACATGGCCAGCATGGAGCGGCAAGCGGCGTCGCACACAAGTCAGCACGCGATCCACCAAAGGATCCGCATCAAAAAGACGGCCCAGCCAGATCTATATACGGGCCAAGAAAGCAAGCTCTAGTAAGCAATGCAACACAACAAATATCCGAACATCACGGCGCACCCAAATACAGGGGTGCCGCACACCCCCTATGTTTCACCGATGAGGTGCTGGACCATGAATTTCCAGCGGGATTCAAGCCCGTAAACAGAGAGGCGTACGACGGAACAATAGACCCTGGGGTCTGGATCGAGGATTATATCCTCCACATACACATGGCCAGAGGAGATGACCTCCACGCCATAAAATACTTACCCCTCAAGCTTAAAGGGCCAGCCCGGCATTGTCAAAAGCCTTCCCAAAAACACCATTGGAAGTTGGGAAGAGCTTGAGGCTGCTTTCCGGGCAAATTTTCAAGGGACCTATGTCCGCCCTCCGGATGCAGACGATCTCAGTCACATAACTCAACAGCCTGGAGAGTCAGCCCGGAAATTCTGGAACAGATTTCTTACTAAAAAGAATCAGATAGTCGGCTATCCGGACGCCGAAGCCCTAGCAGCTTTTAAGCACAACGTTCGAGACGAATGGCTCACCAAACACCTCGGCCAAGAAAAGCCAAGAACAATGGCCACATTAACAAGCCTCATGACCCGCTTTTGCGCAGGAGAGGACAACTGGTTGGCAAGATGTAGCACCAGCGACCCAAGTACATCTGAAGTTAGGGATGGAAACGGAAAACCCCAACGCAGTAAGGACCAGCACCGGAATAAGGGAAACAGCCCAAAGAGCACGGCGGTCAACGCCGGATTCAAAAGCTCGCGGCAGAATCAGAGAAAGCCGTCCCTTAAGGATAACAGGGACGAGCTATCCAACTTAAACAAAATCTTGGACAAGATATGTCAAATACATAGTACTCCCGGGAAGCCTGCGAACCATACCCATAGAGATTGTTGGGTTTTCAAGCAAGCCGGCAAACTCTACGCTGAACACAAGGGGCTCGACACACCAAGTGAGGACGATGACGAACCCCACAAGCAGAGCACCAGAAAACAAAAGGATTTCCCATAAGAAGTCAAAACAGTACACTTACTTCACGTGACAAACAGAACGGCGCCACCAGAGATACGCGCCATACGGCCTATCCCAAAGGAGTCTCGCGAATGGTTGTTAAAACCGATCACCTTCGACCATCAGGATTACTCTAGAAGTATCCGGAACGCAGGCTGGACTACCTTGGTATTAGATCCAATAATCGGCGGACTCCATTTTACAAATGTCTCGATGGATGGCGGTAGTGGTCTAAACCTGTTATACCAGGACACAATCCGCAACATGGGGATAGACCCAACCAAAATTCGCCATAGCAAAACCTCCTTTCAAGGGGTAACCCCAGGCCCGGATGCCCGTTGCATGGGTTCTCTCCGGCTAGACGTTATGTTCGGCTCCCCCGATAACTTCCTTTGCGAACAGCTAACTTTCCACATCGCCCCATTCTTAAGTAGCTATCAAGCACTGCTGGGACGCGAAGCTTTCACCCGCTTTAACGCAATACCGCATTATGCATCTCTTATGCTTAAGATGCCTGGTCCACGAGGCATCATCTCATTAAAGGGAAAACATTGAGTGTTCCTCCCGCGCGGAAAATAGTGCGGCTACCTTGACAGCCCCACAATAAAGCAGCTTCACCAGCCAAAGCATCTAAACAGGTCGTCAAGACCACGGACACGGCTAGACGAGTCCGGCATAAACATACAATTGATAAAGGCGTAATAACCGTATACCCCTGCACTAGGGGCTCCGCGCATATAAAACAAGAGACAATAAAGCTCAATTTTACCCATTTTGATTTATACTTTGTTTATTTAGTATAACTCATGTTCGACACGATCTTTCTTTAACTAAGTTCCTCTCTTTTACAGATGAACAACGTGCTGCGCCCGTCCAGGATACGGCACAACAGAGACACAGGCGCAGCCGTGCAGCGGGGACCCGTTCCAAGGATTCTTTTCAGATTAAGACCCTGCGTAAACCTTTTTTACTGTCTCTTGTTGATACACATCCCCTGGTTTCTTGGTATAACCAAGGAGGAGGCTGGCGTTTTGGCATGTGGCCACGTCAGAGTTTTGCGCGTACCTGGACACTAGGGGCTTATTACTAAGGGTGTTATCCCGCTCGCCCTCATAAAGACCGAATACCTTAGGGAGTGTTCGGCGTCACGAGTTTGGCCTTATATGCATCAGCTCTGAATCATGTCTTTGGTCAAATGTTGGGTTTGCCTGGCTCCTGTGTTTTGCTGCCTTACGTTCCACTCTATCGGCTAAGGCGGCACCAGGAGAACTACTGCGATTGTGCCCCGGTTCGGCCAGGCGAGCACCTCAGTAGAGAAAGCTGAAAACTGACTGTCATGATATAGCATGAGACTGGTCAACCACTCGATGAATTACCGGAATCTTTAGGATTCCTCCGCATTAATGAAGGGCCGTTTCCCGGCCAGGCACATACGCGCCCCGAGTTCGGGCGAGCGCAGGCGCCACCAGGGGCTATATAAGTAGCCTCAATGTCAAACTCCTATGGCTAAGTGAAAGTGATAAAGCATCATAGTCCGATTGCCTAGTTCGCTGCACTATCACCTCCTTTGTAGGACCAAGACATTGGATCAAGTGTGAAAATGCGCCTTCTGCGAACACCCCCGCATTATGTGCGTGGGGGCTGAAGCCGACGACTGCCATCTTTCAGATTATATACACGTATTTGTTAAACGGCCGCACAGGAGGTATTCCAATACTTGCAGGCACAAGTATAAAAAGCTTCTACAATTTATCAAAATATTGTTTTACAATAATACATGCTATTCGAATATAGTATCCTTCGAGCACTGCGTCTCTATTAAACGAGTGCCTTGCGGAACTTCCTGAAAATAGCGCTCGGCAGGTACTCGGCTTCCATCCGAGTCTGGGGATGCAACAGCGGTGGCTTCCATTTCCGCCCAGTATGTCTTAACACGGGAAAGAGCCATCCGCGCACCCTCTATGCACGCTGACCTCTTCATCGCATTGATATGCGGCGCCGCACCAAGGAACTGCTGCACCAAGTTGAAATAACTTTTTGGCTCTGGCCTCTCTCGCCACAGATGATTCATGACATACTTCATGGCGAGTCCGGACAACCTATTTAGCTCGGCCCATTCGGCCAAACGATCGGCTAATGACAGTGGACGCTCTAGATTGTGGAACTGCAACCAGAAGAGCTTTTCCACTTCGCGACCTTCTTGATCTTGGAAGTGTTCGGCCGCATCTGCGGCACTCGCTGGTAAATCTAGATAGGTGTCCGCCGTACTCCACATCTGGTCTAACGAAGCATGTTTAGGATCACAGAACTTCCTCCGCAGCATAAAGGGCTTTCCAGTCGCGATCTCTCCGGCCTGACGCAGCTCCTCCTTCATAGCTCTCATCGCAGAGCGAGCATCCTTGGCATCGGCAACGGCCTTCTTCAGGTCCGTCCGTTCCACCCGATCTTCTTTTTCAAGAAGCTTGCAATGGTCAGCATCGTTCTTCAGCCTCACGGCCATCTCGGCCATTTCCTTCTTGCTTCGGCAGTGAGCAGCCCGTTCGGCTTTCAGCTCTTCAATTGCCTTTCCGGAAGCCGCATCACTTTTCCTGGCTTGCTCCTTGGCTCGGGCAAGTTCCGCCTGAAGATTCTCCATGGTAGTAGCATCATCTGCATCAAGCACACACATTGTAAGATACTGGCATAAAGCTCCTGTTACCAGGCGCCGCCGACGGAATTACATACCTTGTGCCTCGTCAAGCCTCTTGTGGACAAGCGCGATGTCGGCATCTGCCACGTCAAGTTGCCGCTTTAGCTCGGCAAATCCATCAGTCCGGCTGGCCACCGGACACTTCGCCACCTACGTATAAAGGCGGCATATTAGACCCTGGGATTATGATCCTTTGTGCGCCGTCACTTTTGACAACACACAGAGTCTCGGGGGCTACTATCTACATAGGGTGCATCTTATTTATGCGCAACTGTCCAAAAAGGGTACATTATTTTGTGTACCTCAAAACCTGTCAGTAAACTCCTGACGGCCTCGTGCAATCTGCTCTCCGCGGATGAAATCCTCCCAATCACCGTACCCATCAATGCACGGTGCTCCTCTGAGATGGATGCTCGCCCTAGCAGATCCTTCAGCTCCTCCGACCGCGCACCAGACGGCGTCGGACTCGTCCGATGGACCTTTTCGAAGGCCGAACGCGGAGGGCTTTGGGGGGCCATATGACTACCTTCCGGCCCCGCTGGATTTGGAGAAACCCTCCGCGACGATACCTCAGGGTCGCCCGCCTCGCAAGGCGGTACGGTAGGGGGAGGCGTTCCGCTCTCCATCATCTCCGGAAGAAGATCCCCCAAAGACGAGCTCTGCTGAGAAGGGCTAAGGTCCAAGCTACAAGGTAAATTTTCGATTACTTTTCTCAGATATAAAGCAGGGATTTCTCTCGTTTCTTAAAAAGAAAACTCCTCTCTACTTATGGCTCGGTGGAGGGCTGATCCCCTTGAGGGCATAATTCGGCCGAAGTATCCCCCAGCACAGGACCCTCTGGCGAAGATTTCTTCCCCCGCTTTAAGGCCATGGTCTCCGGGTCTTCAGAGGCGGTCCTCTTCTTCCCCTGAGGAGAGGAATTTTTGATTCCTCCCTTTCGGACAACCTCCTTTGAGAAGGCTGTATCTTCCTTATCCCCTCCCTCGCTTCCCTTTGAAGGCACAACCTCCAACATCCTGACTAGCACGGGACCCGGCGTGGTCTCGGGGAGGGGGGCCGGACACCTGATTAGCTTTGCTTTCGCTACCCACTCCTGTTTAAAGGACAGCTCTTTTAGGGGCAATTTTACGATAAATATACGGATAGCGAGTCCGGGCACAAGGCTACTTACTTGAGTATCCGGACGATTGCAGCTCAGACCTGCGTCCTCCGTAGAATCCGGACACACTACTTGTGGTCCGAAGAACAATTCGTACATCTCCACGGGCGTCATGCCAAGAAAATGTTGGAGAACTCGTGGTCCCTCCGGGTTGAACTCCCACAGGCAGAGGAGGCGGCGTTTGCAGGGGGGAACTCGGCGAATTAACATAACCCGCGTCACCACGACCAGACTGATGTCTCTTTCTAGGAGATCTCGGATGTGGCCCTGCAACAGGGGCACGTCCTTTGCCGGCCCCCAGTGCAGCCCCGTATTGACCCATGATGCCAGTCGTGGCGGGGGACCCGAGCGAAAGGCAGGTGGCGCCACCCACTTAGGGGCCCTGGGAGCGGTAATATAAAACCACTCTTGTTGCCATAAGCTGGACTCCTCTTGAAAAGAGCCCTTGGGCCATGGAATACCAGCATTCTTGCATATAAAAGCACCTCCGCACTCCGCGTGCCGTCCCTCAATCATCTTCGGCTCTACTTTGAAGGTCTTGAGCCATAGTCTGAAGTGAGGAGTGATACGGAGGAAGGCTTCACACACGATGATGAATGAGGAAATATGGAGGATGGACTCCGGGGCAAAGTTGTGAAATTCCAGCCCATAATAATACATGAGCCCCCTCATGAAGGGATCCATCAGGAAGCCTAGCCCCCGAAGGAAGTGAGACATGAACACCACACTCTCACCGGGCTTGGGAGTGGGAATGACCTGCCCTTGAGCAGGCAGCCTATGCGATATTTCGCCGGTCAAGAACCTGGCCTCTCTCAACTTCAGCACGTCCTCCTCCGTGATGGAGGAGGGCATCCATCGGCCTCAAATGTCGGAACCGGACATTGTCGAAGGTCCGAAGCGCCTGAAATCTGGAACCTTGGGTGTTGGAACTCGAGGCAAAGGGCGAACTCGTTCGAGATTGAAAGAAAGGAGTAAGGCCGTGGTCTCTTTATAAGAGGTTGAATACCAAGGGCCTTCCCCGTGACCATTTGGGACTCGCCTTTGATCGAGAAAATATACCAATGGGTACGGTTGGGTTACCCACGCCCGTATTGATGAGAATCCTGGAATAAGGGGACACGATCTCTGCTTTAACAAGACGTGCCAAGGAAACCGCCTCGCTAAACGCGCTGAGGTGGGACAGTAAAATGATTCGAATAAAGACTTGGCCATGGTGTGATGTCACGCTACGGAATACGTCAGCATATTAGATTTGTGTAAATATTATTCTCTCTATGGCAATATGTGGAAACTTATTTTGTAGAGCCGGACACTACCTCTGTGTTCAAAATCTTCTATGAAGTACTTGGAGGAGGAACCCGCCTTGCAATGCCGAAGACAATCTGCGCGCCGGACTCGTCGTCATTGAAGCCTGGTTCAGGGGCTACTGAGGGAGTCCTGGATTAGGGGGTGTCCGGATAGCCGGACTATACCTTCGGCCGGACTCCTGGACTATGAAGATACAAGATTGAAGACTTCGTCCCATGTTCGGAAGGGACTTTCCTTGGCGTGGAAGGCAAGCTTGGCGATACGGATATGTAGATCTCCTACCATTGTAACTGACTCTGTGTAACCCTAGCCCTCTCCGGTGTCTATATAAACCGGAGAGTTTTAGTCCGTAGGACGAACAACAATCATACCATAGGCTAGCTTCTA
Organism: Triticum urartu; assembly: GCF_056163025.1. Lineage (NCBI taxonomy): Eukaryota > Viridiplantae > Streptophyta > Magnoliopsida > Poales > Poaceae > Triticum > Triticum urartu. The sequence goes on from NC_141879.1 coordinate 477,353,350, forward strand.
GGGTTTAGCCTCTCTGATCTTGTGGTAGATCTACTGTTGTACTACCCATATCATCAATATTAATCAAGCAGGACATAGGGTTTTACCTCCATCAAGAGGGACCGAACCTGGGTAAAACATCGAGTCCCCTGCCTCCTGTTACCATCCGGCCTAGACGCACAGTTCGGGACCCCCTACCCGAGATCCGCCGGTTTTGACACCGACACCTGGTATCTCCGCGCTCATCCGAATATGGGTCGCGTACGTACATGACCAGGAAACGGCCCTTCATTAATGTGGAGGAATCCCGAAGATTCCGCTAAGTCATCGAGTGGTTGACCAGTCTCGCGCTGTATCATGACAGTCAGTTTTCAGCTTTCTCTACTGAGGTGCTCATCCGGATGAACCAGGGCACAATCGCAGTAGTTCTCCCAGTGCTACCTTAGCCGATATAGCGGAACGTAAGGTACCAAAACATGGGAGCCGGGCAAACCCAACATTTGACCAAAGACATGATTCGAAGCTGATGCATATAGGGCCAAACTCGCGACGCCGAACACTCCCTAAGTTATTCGGTCTTTATAACATATGCCGGGCTAAACAATGCCCTTAATAATAAACCCCGAGTGTCCAGGTACGTGCAATATCCTGACGTGGCCACATGCCAAGAACGTCAGTATCCTTCTCGATTGTTTTTGAGTATCCGGAGGATGTGAACAACAAGAGACAGTAAAAAAGGTTTACGCAGGGTCTTAATCTAAAAAGAAACCTTTGAGCGGGTCCCTGCTGCACGTCTGCGCCTGTGTCTCCGTTGTGCCGTGTCCTGGACGGGTGTAGCACGATTGTCATCTATAAAATAGAAGAACTTAGGTGAAAGTTGTCGTGCCAAAAAATTGGTTATTATCAATAAACTATTAAAATTCAGGATAAGTCAAGTTGAGCCGGACTAGCCCTGATTACACGCGGGAAGCCCCTGGTACAGTCTGGGAGGGTTTGATCATCAAACCAATCTCATGTATATGTAATGGTGCACCGGACTCATCTAACCGTGCCCGTGGTCTTGACGACCTGTCATTTTTTCTGGTTGGTGAGGTCGTCTAGTGCTCGGCTGTTAAAGCCGCCGCACACTCTTCCGCGCGTAGAAAACACTCATTATTTCCGCTAACTGTGATGGTGCCACATGGACCAAGCATCTTAAGCTTAAGAGAAGCGTAATGCGGTATTGCATTAAAATGAGTGAAAGCCGTTCTTCCTAGTAGTGCTTGATAGCCACTTCGGAATGGAGCGATGTGGAAAGTTAACCTTTCGCTTCGGAAGTTACCGGGAGAACCGAATACAACCTCTAGCAATAGAGAGCCTGTACAGCGGACCTCTTGGACTGGTATTACTCCCTTGAAGGTAGTATTACTGTGGCTTATTTGTGTCGGGTCTATCCCCATTTTGCGGACTGTGTCCTGATATATCAGATTTAGACCACTGCCGCCGTCCATGAGGACTCGTGTGAGATGGTATCCGTTTATTATTGGGTCTAACACCAAGGCAACCAATCCTTCGTGTCGGATGCTTGTCGCGTGATCCCCGCGATCAAAAGTGATCGGGCAGGCCAACCAGGGATTGAACCTAGGGGTGACGGGCTCTCTGGCGCATGTGTCTCGGAGTGCATATTTGCTTCTCCTCTTCGTCACATGGATCATGTTTACTGTTTTGACCTCTGGTGGAAATTTTTTCTGTCCTCTGGTGCTTTGCTGGCGAGGTTCGTCCTGTCTTTGCTTGGAGTCTCCCCCCCCCCTTGTGTTCGGCGTTTAGCTTACCGGCCTGCTTGAAGACCCAGCATTCTCTGTGGGTGTGATTTGCAGGTTTATTGGGGGTGCCATGAATCTGACATAGTTTGTCAAGAATCTTGTTTAGGCCGCACGGTCCGTCTTTGCTGCCTTTGAAAGGCTTTTTCCGCTGACCTGGTCGAGAGCCCCTGGATCCAGCATTGACCGTCGTATTGTCTAGGCTATCTTCTTTATTTCGACGCTTGTTTTTACTGCGTCGTGGTTTTCCATTGCCATCCCTGACTTTGGATGTGCTTGGGTTGCTGGTGCTACTGCGGGCTAACCAGCTATCTTCGCCCGCGCAAAAGCGGGTCATGAGGCTTGTTAGGGCTGCCATTGTTCTCGGTTTTTCTTGGCCGAGGTGTCTGGCGAGCCATTCGTCTCGGACGCTGTGTTTGAAAGCTGCTAAGGCTTCAGCATCCGGACAGTCGACGGTTTGGTTCTTCTTAGTGAGAAACCTGTTCCAAAGCTTTCGGGCGGACTCTCCGGGCTGTTGAATTATATGGCTTAAATCGTGTGCATCCGGAGGTTGGACATAGGTCCCTTGAAAGTTAGCCCGAAAAGCGTCCTCGAGCTCCTCCCAACTTCCAATTGAGTTTTCAGGGAGGCTCTTCAGCCAATGCTGAGCTGGTCCTTTAAGCTTGAGGGGCAAGTATTTGATGGGATGGAGATCATCTCTGCGAGCCATATGGATATGGAGGATAAAGTCCTCTATCCAGACCCCAGGGTCTGTGGTCCCGTCGTACGCCTCTATGTTCACTAGTTTGAATCCTTCTGGGAATTCATGGTCCAGCACCTCATCGGTGAAACATAGGGGGTGTGCGGCACCCCTGTATTGGGATGTGCCATGGCGTTCGGACGGTTGTAGTATTCGGTTTTGATTTTGTGCCGGAGCGCGCTTCCTAGATCCATAGATGGATTTGGTCATACCGGACTTTTGGCGCAAGTCCTCACGTAGATCGTATGTTGACTTATGTGCGACTTTGTTAGCCGCTCTATCACGGTCACAAGGTGGTGGATCCGGCCGGTTGGCCGTTTCATTTTTTGGCTGTGTGTGCTCTAAAACCTCATCATCGAATTCAGGTAGTAGCTTGCGCTTTGGATAGCTCTTTGTGTGGTAACTTCCACCGTACTTTGCTTCGTTGTCAAGCACTTTGTTCCACCTGCTGTTGAGTGTATTTTGTGCGGCCTTAAGCCTTTGCTTTTGCTTCTTCAGACTCCTCGCTGTGGCAATAAGCCTTCTGCGGAGGTTCTCTTGCTCCAAGTGCATTTCCGAGATGATGTGTGCATCTTCGTCCGGACTGTTTTCCTCCCGAGAGGGGGTTTGATGAGGTTTATCCTCGGCGTCGCCGTCTTCGGACGTCGGATCCGTACTATGTTCGCCGCTTGCAGCTTCATCGTGCTCTGCCGCCGGGGCAATGTGGTCGTCATTTCCTCTAGAGTCGACTGGAGTGTTATTTTCTCTTGCGCTGTTATCGTTGTTTTTGCTATGGCGGGACTTAGAGTGGCGCCGCTGACGTCGGCGCTTGGGTTGCTTCTTGGAGGGGCCATCCTCTGTTGTCTCTTCGCCATTGCCTTCTTTGGGTGTATCCACCATGTATATGTCATGTGATGAAATGGCTGTCCGGCGCCCTGTGGGCGCTGGTTCCTGTTTGTCTCCTGCATCTTCGTCCATGCCGTCGATGTCTTCGGAGTCGAAGTTGAGCATGTCGGTTAAGTCGTCGACAGTGGCTACTAAGTGGGTGGTGGGTGGGCAGCGAATTTCTTCGTCGTCCGCATCCCATTCTAGCTGGACATAGTTCGGCCAAGTTTCTCCTGACAAGGAGAGAGACCTTAATGAATTTAGCACATCGTCGAAAGGAGAGTGCTGAAAGATATCTGCGGAGGTGAACTCCATGATCAGTGCCCAGTCGGATTCGATAGGCACGGATGCAGGCGGCTCGGAGTCCGTGGCCAGAGACGAATCCAGTGGTTCGGCGACACGGCTCTCATAAGGGGTGAAATCAGTATCCGGCTCCATCGCCACTGAGAGTGTGGCCTCCCTGGCGGGGTCTATCCCTCCATCCTTGGATAGCGCAATTTGCTCTGGATTGAAGGCCGGAGTAGTTGCAGATGCGATCTCCCGAACACTATCCGATGGCAGAGTTACGTCGTGCTCGTCGTGACTGTGCGGCGCACCTGACACGGGCTCGAATCCGTCGAAGATCAAGTCTCCGCGGATGTCGGCACTGTAGTTTAAGTTTTCGAATCTAACCTGATGGACAGGGACGTAGCTCTCGATCTTCTCCAGATGGCCAAGCGAATTGTCCTGCAGTGCGAAGCCGCCGAATACAAAGATCTGTCCGGGGAGGAAAACCTAACCCTGGACCGCATCGCTACCGATGATCGAAAGAGCCATCAAGCCTTATGGTGACGACACAGTGGAACTCTCAATGAAAGCACCAATTTTGGTGTCAAAACCGGCGGATCTCGGGTAGGGGTCCCGAACTGTGCGTCTAAGGTGGATGGTAACAGGAGGCAGGGGACACGATGTTTACCTAGGTTCGGGCCCTCTTGATGGAGGTAATACCCTACGTCCTGCTTGATTGTTCTTGATGATATGAGTATTACAAGAGTTGATCTACCACGAGATCGTAGAGGCTAAACCCTAGAAGCTAGCCTATGGTATGATTGTATGTCTCGTCCTACGGACTAAACCCTCTGGTTTATATAGACACCGAAGGGGGCTAGGGTTACACAGAGTCGGTTATAAGGGAGGAGATCTACATATCCGTATTGCCTAGCTTGCCTTCCACTCCAAGGAGAGTCCCATCCAGACACGGGACGAAGTCTTCAATCTTGTATCTTCATAGTCCAACAGTCCGGCCAAAGGATATAGTCCGGCTGTCCGGAGACCCCCTAATCTAGGACTCCCTCAGTAAGCTTGCAATCTCAAAGGATCGACACATGGACAAAGTCATGCTTGTCGAGTCCTTAGGGTTCAACCTCATGTCTGTCTCAATGCTTTGTGATCTTGATATGGTTGTTGTCTTTGGCAAGTATCGTTGTGTTGTGATCATAGAAGCTGACAATTCCAAAGTCTTCGAAGGATTTAGGAGAGGAGATTTGTATATTGTTGATTTCTCTACAGGACCACAACCTCCTACATGTCTACTTGCAAAAGCTTCAGAAGGCTGGCTATGGCATCAACGACTTGGTCATGCTGGCATGAGGAATCTACACACACTCGCGAAGAAGAAGCATGTCATTGGCATTGAAAATGTCAAATTCCTCAAGGATCACTTATGCGGAGCTTGTGATGCCAGAAAGATGACCAAGGCCAAGCATCCAGCGAAGACTATCATGACGACCACTCGTCCATTTGAATTGCTTCACATGGATCTCTTTGGCCCTACTCACTATGCCACATTTACTAATGCTGCATCTTTATATGGCTTTGTCATTGTTGATGTTTATTCTCGATATACATGGGTGCATATCATCACTTAGAAAACTGAAGTGCAGGAAGTCTTCAAACGATTTTCCTCGAGGGCTTCAACCAACTTTGGTGTGAAGATCAAGCACATCAGAAGTGATAATGAAACCGAGTTCAAGAATACTTGTCTTGATTACTATCTCGATGAACTTGGTATTACTCATGAGTTATCTGCTCCTTATACTCCTCAGCAAAATGGCGTCGTGGAGCGCAAGAACAGGACTCTTGTTGAGATGGCTCGCACTATGCTTGATGAGTACAAGACGCCTACTTGCTTCTGGCCTGAGGCAATTGATACTGCTTGCCACATCATCAACAGGGTATATCTTCATAAATTCTTCAAGAAGACTGCATATGAACTCCTCACTGACAAGAAACCCAATGTGAGTTATTACAAAGTCTTCGATGCTAAATGCTGGATTAGAGATCCTCATCACAGTTCTAAATTTGCACCGAAAGCACATGAAGGTTTTATGCTCGATTATGGTAAGGACTCACACACCTATAGAGTCTTCAACACCTATCACCACAAGGTTGTTGAAACTATAGATGTGTGGTTCGATGAAACTAATGGCTCGCAAAGAGAGCACCTACCTCCTGTGACAGATGAAATACCTCCTGAGGAATCTATTAAGTTCAAGGCTACTGAGGATGTCATTCCTACTGAAGAATCTGCTGAAGAAGTCATTCCAAAACGTGAAGAACGTCATGCTGATGCACCTGAGGAAAATGGTGCTGAAGAAAATGCTGATCAAATTCCTCAACGACAGCCCGCTCATCCTCGCATTGCAAATGAAGTGCAGATTAAGAAAATCATCAGCGACATCAACATTCCAGGTCCTCTCACACGCTCTAGAGCTTCACATTTATCTAACTTTTGTGGGCACTTTGCTTTTGTCTCTATCACAGATCCCACTAAGGTAGATGAAGCATTTCTTGAGCCTGAGTGGATTCAAGCTATGCAAGAGGAATTACATCAATTTGAGCTCAACAACGTCTGGGAATTGGTCAAACATTCAGATCCTCGCAAGCACAATATCATTGGCACAAAGTGGATCTACTGCAACAAGCAAGATGAAAATGGCCTTGTGGTGAGGAATAAGGCACGGCTTGTAGCTCAAGGCTACACACAGGTTGAAGGAATTGACTTCGATGAAACTTTTGCACCTGTTGCTAGACTTGAAGCTATTCGCATATTACTTGCTTATGCTAACCATCATGATATCATCTTATATCAAATGGATGTGAAAAGTGCATTCCTTAATGGTAAGCTTGAGGAAGAAGTATATGTTGCTCAACCCCCAGGTTTTGAAGATCCAAAGCATCCTGACAAAGTCTTCAGACTCAATAAGGCCCTCTATGGCCTCAAGCAGGCCCCTCGGGTGTGGTATGATACTTTGAAGGAATTCCTCATGAAGAAAGGCTTCAAAACTAGTTCACTTGACCCAACTCTTTTCACTAAATCTTATGATGGTGAATTGTTTGTGTGCCAAATTTATGTTGATGATATCATTTTTGGCTGTACTGACCAATGTTATAGTGATTAATTTGCCTATATGATGAGTGAAGAATACCAAATGTCTATGATGGGAGAATTGAAATTCTTCTTAGGTCTTCAAATTCATCAACAACGCAATGGCATATTCATATCTTAGGAGAAATACCTCAAGGATGTATTGAGGAAATTCGGCATGCAAGAATGCAAAGGTGTCAAAATCCCTATGCCCACAAATGGCCATCTATGCACTGATGAAAATGGTATTGACTTTGATCAAAAGGTATACCGCTCCATGATTGGTTCTTTATTGTACTTATGTGCATCTAGGCCAGATATTATGCTTAGTGTTTGCATGTGTGCCCGATTTCAAGCTACACCGAAGGAATCACACCATAAGGCTGTGAAGCATATTCTTCGATATCTAGCTCACACACCAACACTTGGATTATGGTACCCCAAGGGCTCGGCTTTTGATCTCATTGGATATTCAGACTCAGACTATGCTGGTGATCGTGTGGACCGCAAGTCAACATCTCGCACATGCCATTTCCTCGGATGATCCTTGGTATGTTGGTCCTCGAAGAAACAGAACTGTGTATCACTGTCTACTGCTAAAGCTGAGTACATTGTTGCTGGTTCTTGTTGTGCTCAACTGCTATGGATGAAGCAAACTCTCAAGGACTACGGCGTCAATGTGAAGAATGTGACACTCTACTGTGACAATGAGAGTGCCATCAAGATTGCTCATAACCTAGTTCAGCACTCGAAGACAAAGCACATTCAGATTCGTCATCATTTTCTTCGTGATCATGTGTTAAAGGGCGACATCTCTATTGAGCATGTGAAGACTGAAGAACAGCTAGCCAATATCTTCACTAAGCCCTTGTATGAGAAGAGATTTAGCAAGTTGCGGTGTGAGCTAAATATCTTAGAATCTTCAAATGTTCTTTGAAAATGACACTCATCCTAACACTTATGCAAAATTTATGACTTAGATGTGCAACACATGAAGAAATGTTTTTCTTCAATCAATGAAGACTAACACTCTAAGTGTGAAGAAATTAATGAAGAATTTGATTCTCAGAACCCTACGACAATTGTATGCGGTGTTTGAAATCATCATTCTTATACGGTGGGTCACGCCACCACCAAAAGTTGAAAATCTTCAATTTGAGTTTTTCCTCAGTTTTTGAAATTCCTCAGTTGTTCAATTTCTTCAACTTTGCAATGACTTCACCATTTCCGTCATTTTTCTTCATTGGCTATATATTTACATGAGTTTATGTCCTCTACAGCATTCACTTATTGCTATTTCTTCATGTTGCCTTTTCTGCTAAGTGAATGTGATCGGACCCTTCCCCCTCTATGCTAAACTCAACCTATTCTATTCACAAATTCTTCATGTGCGTTCTATTTGAAACTCGTTCAAAATCTTCACTGTGTCCTTGTCAGCTGAAAAAATTGCGAACGGAACTTTAAAACATATATTATCTAAATTTTCGACTTTGCCACTCAAACCGTTCCGCATTCTGTGAAATGTTTATATATTCACCCATGATTTCACAGGATCGCCACCTCTCGGTATGTGGGTGACACATGTCAAGCGAATGAGAAGGGTCAGGGGCACGTTCGTCCAATTTCTTCGGGCGAACAGTTTTTCACTTCGACTATAAATACCCCTCCCCTTCCTCACTTTGTTTTTACTCCGCTCGACCTCTCTCCTGCTCGAGCTTCCCAAAACCTAGCACCGCCGCTACTTCATCGTCGCCGGTGAGGAAGAGCTTCACTGCCTCGACCTTGTCGTCGTCGTACTCGCGCCAGTTGTGGATTTCTTCACTCTGTTGCCGCCGTAGCTGTCTTCCTCTGCCAAGTTAGGGCATGGAAGATCTGAACCGACGAGCTTCACATCTACACTTCCCAGTTCGTCGTGTTCTTCGTCTAGGGTAATTAAAAGTTACTTTTACTTCCCTCTTTGATTCAAACGTTTTCTACAAAATCTTCAAAAGGTGTTTATTCTTAAAATCTTCACACACTGGACACCTCCCATAACATCTGTTCTTGATCTGTTTCCCTAAGCAACATTTTTCTTCAAGATTCCTCAGTTTGTTGATTTTTCAATCTGTACAACTCTGGAACCTAAGTCAAAGAACGCTTAATGAAATTCTTCAAGGCTCATCTGGTCAAATTCCTCAAACTTGCTCTTATTGCAAAACCTTCTGAGAACGCATATGACCTCTCCAAATTCCTCGCAACTATACTTTGTTCACAGGTACACATGTCCGCTGCTGAATCACTAGGTTCTCATCAACTTAACTCATTTGCAGCGTTCCTTGAAGAAAAGTTGCACACCTCTTCAGAGAATTCCATTACTCAAATTCCTCAGCTGAAGAAAATGGCTGACGGTAAGAAGCCACATAAGGGAGGAAAGAGGCCTGAGGTCAATACTGCTTTCGAGATCCCTAATGACATATACAAGGATTATTGCACTCCTGATGAGGCCAAATTTGGCAAGGAGGACAAAAATCAGCGCAAGGTGCGCATACAAAGGATAGAGAGGAGATGGGCACGGGAATGGAGGGAGTACAGATATGTTACTCCCAAGTATATGAAGAAATTCGCTCTTAATCCTCCATGCCCAAAACCTCCATAGGCACCTGGCCAAGAAGCTGATCCCACCAGCCTCAAACGTGATGAGGACTATCCTGATGAATGGGCCAAGCAGCAGGCCAAGCTAGCCAAAATAGCTAAGGAAGCAGTGAGAAAATTTAATGAAGACTCTACTGCTGCTACCACTCCTGAGGCCTGTGCAAGCAAGCCAAAGAAGGCCATGGCAAAGAAGCATGTTGTGACGCCCCGAGACCGTTGCGCCAGGTGTCTTCCAGTTATCCGCTGTTGTTGCCTTGTCATTCACTTGCGTGTTGCATCTTACCATGTCATCATGTGCATTGCATCTGCATGTTTTCAAAACTTGCATCCGTCCGGGTTCCCCCAGTCCTCTCTCTTGCCCGTTCTGAGCCTAGACACACTTGCAGGCGCCCGCAGCATGTCCGAAATATTATTTTATAAGTGGCCGGAAGATGTTCTCGGAATGGGACAAAAGTTGGCGCGTGGTCTTATTATAGTGTAGATAGACTGCCTGTCAATTTTCGTCACATTCGGAGCTCGTTTGAGAGCCCAACCGTTAAACATATAGCAGCATTATAGCCAGTCATACGTCGGACGTTTTCGGTCTCCGGAAACAGTTGCCGGGCTGCACTCCTTCCCTAGGACCGCTTTGCCTTCTTTGACCATTCCAGACCAATCGGGTTCTAGCTTCCCTCTTGACCATGACCGCCTAACCCCCTTTGCGTGTGTGTCCGAAACTTCCCCGAGCCTGACCCGGACAGTCGTCACCATTGGATTCAGATCATGCCCAAACATCCCCTAAATATCTCTGTTTTATTATTTGGACTCCCTATGTATTTATTCTCAACCATTCGATTTTGATCGGATGGACGGATTAACCCCTACCCTAATCCCCTACCTATATAAACCGTCCTGACCTAACCCTAGACCAACTCCCTCATTTTCCTCACCCGCCGCCACTCTCTCCATCGGGATCCACAACCAGCCAACCCCCTCCCTCCTCTTTCAGCCACCTTCCAAATCCATCGATCCATCCAACCACGCGTCTTGCTCCTGCTCGATCCCCTCGCGCTCGAGCCTTCCCTTGTCTAGGAGGTAGGAGGCCCAGCTCCTCGATCCCTCCTCGCCGGAAGTCCCTCGCCGGAGCACGCCGCCGCTAGCGTCCTTGACCACCAGGCCGTGCCCCTACTCCTTTCCCCATTCCCTTTTCGCTGAAGCCCCCTCTCTCCTTCCCTCACGATCTCTCTCTCTCTGTTGTCTTCGCAGCACCACCACGGATGGCCTCCCGCACCTCCGCCAGGTCGATCGCTCTTGGGACTTCGCTGTTTCTCCTCCCGATGGAGCCCTCCCGCGCCGCCAAGTTTCTCGTCGGAGGACGCCGTGGCCTTCGCCCTGTCAAGACCTGTCGCCGGACCCCGTGGAACTCTGTCCGGCTGGATTTGTCAGGCCCGCTCGCGCCGGAGACCATCAGCGCTTCGACCTCCATCTCCCTGCATCGCTCTGTCGCCGCGCCTGCATCGCCCCGAACGGCCGAGCTGCTGCCATGTTGACCGTAGTTGTAGCTCACGCCCTGCCAAGCCACCGCCTCGAACCTCTCCTGCCGCTCCGCCCAGCTGCCACAGTCCTTCTTCTTCCCAGCGAGAGCCACGCCTCTGCCTCGTCCAGTTTGAGCGAACGAGACGACCAGCGCTGCCCCACATGTTGACTCGGTCTAGCGCCAGCCTGCGCAAGCCCTCCTCTGCCTCGCCTTCGCTGTGGGCGGCCACCAGATCCTTCGGCCTCACCTCTCGGCCTAGATCCGCCAGCCCAAGCCGGCCTGTTGGCCCAGTGTGAGCTTCCACCCAGCCCTTGGACCGTGCATTGTTGGGCCAGCCTGCAGATTCGGCCCACATGTGTTTTTTTCCTTCTGTGAATTTAGCATTTAATCCCGAGACAACAGTTTTACAAAAAAGTCCCTAGACTTCATGCATATCATAACTCACAAATCATGCATCTTATGTAAAAACTTTAATATGAAAAATGCTTAGAATTTCATCTAGATTAATAATATCCAACTTTCAATCATGTTTAACATGTTGTTTGTGTTTATTTTGCATAATGCCATCCTAAAATGCTTTATTTCATAACTTATAACTGTAGCTCCATTTTAAATAAACTTTATATGTAAATGGGGTAGAAAAATTCCTAGTTTAACATGGTGCACTCATCTTGCATGTTTAACAACTCTAAAATATGCTTTAGGACATAACAGTACCAAACCAAAAATATGAACATGAGGATTTTTCGAACTTGTTGCTTGTTGTTCCGGCCTCATTTAAACTTGCCTAGATAGGTAGTTTTATTATGCTTCATCTCTTGCCATGTTTAACAACATTTAATATTGTTGGGTACATAAACGAGAGAGAACTAAATAATTCATGTGGTGTTTCGTCAATATGCAACTCGTTCCATATTGAGCTCCACTTAATTTGTAGTATTGTTTGTGCACTTTGCCATGCCATGCCTCATTAAACCGGACATGCATCATACTTGATTGTGCATCATGCCATGCTTATGTGATGGTTGTTTACTATGTTGCTTGTTTCTTTCCGGGTTGCTTCTTTCGTTAGCTTCGGTTCCATACTTGGTTGTGCATCATGCCATGCTTATGTGATGGTTGTTTACTATGTTGCTTGTTTCTTTCAGGGTTGCTTCTTTCGTTAGCTTCAGTTCCATTCCGGAGTTGTGAGGATTCGTTCGACTACGCCCATTTGTCTTCTTCATGGACTCGTTCTTCTTCCTTGCGGGGTCTCAGGCAAGATGACCATACCCTTGAAATCACTTCTATGTTTGCTTGCTAGTTGTTCGTTCTACCGTTATGTCGCGCTACCTACCACTTGTTATATCATGCCTCCCATATTGCCATGTCAAGCCTCTAACCCACCTTCCTAGAAAACCATTGTTTGGCTATGTAACCGCTTTTGCTCAACCCCTCTTATAGCGTTGTTAGTTGCAGGTGAAGCTGAAGTTTGTTCCATGTTGGAACATGGATATGTTGGGATATCACAATATCTATTATTTTAATTAATGCATATATATACTTGGTAAAGGGTGGAAGGCTCGACCTTATGCCTGGTGTTTTGTTCCACTCTTGCCGCCCTAGTTTCCATCATACCGGTGTTATGTTCCTTGATTTTGCGTCCCTTACGCGGTTGGGTGTTATGGAACCCCTTGACAGTTCGCTTTGAATAGAACTCCTTCAACAAGGGCCAACCTTGGTTTTACGTTTGCCTAACAACCTATTACCTTTCCCTTGGGTCGGCCAACCCGAGGGTCATCTTTATTTTAACCCCCCCCCCCCCCCCCGGGACCAGTGCTTCTCTAAGTGTTGGTCCGAACCAAGCTGCCTGCGGGGCCACCTCAGGGAAACTTGAGGTTTGATTTTACTCGTAGCTAGTCTCATCCGATGTTGCCCTGAGAACGAGATACGTGCGACTCCTATCGGGATTGTCGGCACATCGGGTGACTTTGTTGGTCTTGTTTTACCATTGTCGAAATGTCTTGTAACCGGGATTCCGAGACTGATCGGGTCTTCCCGGGAGAAGTAATATCCTTCGTTGACCGTGAGAGCTTGTGATGGGCTAAGTTGGGACACCCCTGCAGGGTATAAACTTTTAAGAGTCGTGCCTGCGGTTATGTGTCAGATGGGAATTTGTTAATATCCGGTTGTAGAGAACTTGACACTTGACTTAATTAAAATGCATCAACCGCGTGTGTAGCCGTGATGGTCTCTTTTCAGCGGTGTCCGGGAAGTGAACACAGTTCTTGTGTTATGCTTGAACGTAAGTAGTTTTAGGATCACTTCTTGATCACTTCTAGCTTCTCGACCATTGCGTTGCTTCTCTTCTCGCTCTTATTTGTGTATGCTAGCCACCATATATGCTTAGTGATTGCTGCAGCTCCACCTCACTACCTTCTCCTACCCATAAGCTTAAATAGTCTTGATCTTGCGGGTGTGAGATTGTTGAGTCCTCATGACTCACGGTTACTTCCAAATAGTTGCAGGTGCCGATGATACCAGTGCACGTGACGCAACCGAGCTCAAGTGGGAGCTCGATGAAGATCTTGTTCGTTGTGTTGTGTCTTTTTCGGTTGATCAGTAGTGGTGCCCAGTTGGGACGATCGGGGATCTAGCATTTGGGGTCGTCTTCTTTTATTTTGGTTCCGTAGTCGGACCTTGTTTGTACTATGGATGATGTATGTTTAACATGTTATTTGTGTGAAGTGGCGATTGTAAGCCAACTCTTTATCCCTTTCTTATTCAGTACATGGGATTGTGTGAAGATTACCCCTCTTGCGACAAAACTACCATGCGGCTATACCTCTAAGTCGTGGCCTAACACATAGGAGATATAGCCGCATTGTGGGTGTTACAAGTTGGTATCAGAGCCATCCCTGACTTAGGAGCCCCCTGCTTGATCGAATCGCTGACGTTGTCGAGTCTAGAACAAAATGTTTTGAGTCTTAGGATTATATATATCAGAGAGTAGGATTATTTTTACTCCTTAGTCCCTTCGTTGCTCCGGTGAGGCCTCCTGACATAGAAGTTTTGACTTTTCTCTCCTCAAACTTCATGAAAAAAGATTTAGGATCACGCGGGTATCTTGGAATCGTTCTGATAGTCTTGTGACGAGAATATTGTTCTTGGTGCCTCCTGACATTTAGGGGTTGTGGTAATGTCCCGGGGAGTTGAGCTCCGAGGTGTTGTCATCAAAATTTTATCATTGCAGTTCTGGAATACCTGAGTTCGCCGACATCGAAAATCTCTTTTATGCAGTTGTTGGTGAGATAACCTCGACGCCACCCAGTACTGGGGCGGGAGTTCGGGAGTATTGCCATCACTGGTATAATGGATGCTTTTCAAAGGTTGAGGTACATGATTTCCGAAGGTTTCTTGGTTATGTGTTGAGGGGTGGATACAGCTGGATGTAGGGATTGTTAGTTTGGGTGAGATATTATGCTTCCCCTGTATCCCCAACACCTGATTGCATAACCAGAAAGTTTCGGGAGTTTATAGGTGGGAATTCAAGTATCACGTAGGAATTCTTTCCAACACACACATGATACGATATTGGGATCTATCATATGTTTGTTTCCGGCTGATTCTGCAAGCCAATCCTTTGTTTTGTTTTGGTGTGTGGTATTCGAGTTGCTTCAATGTCAAGTGTTGATTCCATACCTTTCCTAAGCGGTGTTCTCATATTTCTATGTGAATACTAATCCTTCATGATAATCAAGATTGTCATATCAATCCTTTTTTAACCGGCGTGTTTCTCCTCAAGTGGATCCGACCATTTTCCCCATTCGCAAGATAACTTCTCGGTTTTTTTTCCAACGGTGTTTGTTTCATCCGTCCCCAAATTGACTTTGTTTTCCCGCCCTCCCAACCATTTTTCTTCAAGGACTCAAATTTCTTAATCAATTATCCTCTTATCGATGGGAAGTCTCTCCATTCTTTTCCGTCAATGTTCTTATCTGGCGATTCTCATGAAGATGCTAAAGGAAGCTTCAAGTTATCATTCTTTGTTCTCTTATCTTCTCCGGTGAACTAATTTCGAGCTTACAATGTTGATCATATTCCTTTCCTCGTGTCAAATGCCTTCTCATGTCGGTGCACCTCTTAATCATTCACCTCTCGCTATTCAATTGTTCTGGAGTGCTGAAGACATCTCAGAAGATTCACGTTTCCGTTGCTAATTCGTTCAAGATATCTCGAGGTTGTTATCTCTTTCGAGCCATTTAATTCAACCGGTGCAATCTATCTTTTAAATCATTCCAACGGTGTTCCTCTTGAGTGGGCCCTAACCCACAGGTCTTTTTCCAGGATCTTACCTGACTCTTCTAATTTTCCCGGAGTTATTCTCAAATTCTTTCCAAGTTTGATGTAAGAATGGATTGTTATGAGTCATATGTCTTTCTTCAAGAGCTATCAAATTCTTTTCATCGTTGGTTCAACCTTTATAATTTTCATTCCAGAGTATCTCAACAATTCATGGTGTTGTTTCTCATTGTCATTCTCGGATTTTGAAGACCGAAGAAGAGTTTTTCCTCCAAATCTTATCCGT
Source organism: Triticum urartu (assembly GCF_056163025.1). NCBI lineage: Eukaryota > Viridiplantae > Streptophyta > Magnoliopsida > Poales > Poaceae > Triticum > Triticum urartu. Next base: position 477,368,851 of record NC_141879.1, read on the forward strand.
TCTCTCAAAGATTCATGGTGCTAGCTTTATGCCATCATCTCATAATTGTTTTCGATTGTGAGAACTCTTTTCACCCATCCGGAGCAATTTAGGAGTCTTTCCAGTTTGATTCTCCGGAGCCCATCATCTCAGAATTATTCATTCTCAGCGTGTAGCTATCGTTCTCCAAATCTTATCGGTGCATCGTTCAAATATCCTCTAATCAGTTCATGATCTCTTTGTTCTCATGTATCTAAATTCCTTCAAGTATCTTCATTCGTTTTCCAATTCTTCCCAGTGAATTGTGCCTTTGCTACGTTCATTTTCAATTCTTACGGTGGTTCTTTCAAGAGTTCTCTTCCTTCGTCATCATATAGATTCATTCGTTCTTTCCAATCCTACTGGCGGTTCGTTGAAGACCTTTTCAAGTTTGTGCTATATCTCTCTTAATCCTTTCTACGAGAATAAGTACTGTGCCAAATCCGTTGCTTGTCGTCAATCTAAATTGGTGAGGGCTACGCATAACATAATTCTTATTCTTGGCTCGTCCAGGTGATTCATCTTTCTCTCTGGAGTTGTCCTTCATATCACATTCTCGGTTCGAGATGATTCATCTTTTCTTTTCCGGAGTTTCAAGTTTTCCACTTTATCTCATCGCGAAGCTCCATCTAATCATTGCAAGGCTTCTACCGGAGTTCTTTTCAATTTTACTTTCGTTTAGTCATCCTTTTATTACCGGAGCTCGTCATGGAGGCTCTACATGATGGTTCATCAAGGATTTAATTCCTTCTCGAAGTGTTCATTGAGATTCTTTTCAGAGGAGCTCAAGTATTCTTCATCTTGCATTTCAAAGTTCAATCCCTTCTCCCTTATCTTTTGAGGTGGTGTTATGTCATTCTTGATAATTTCCCTTCGTGTTCATGATTCACAAGTTATCAAGAATGAGGTATGTTAAATCCATTAATCTCTTCGTTGGAGTTATCTTGTGTCATATTTCACCTAAATCCTTCCCTGAGGAATGTTGCTATTGTGGTGCTTATCAATGATTCGAGTTATCTCTCTATCATCTTGGTGGAAGAAGTTTTTCATCTCTTCTTTGTTCCAGATCAATCATTGCTTTCGGTGGTAGAATTTCACCTTAGTTTTGAGATGTTTTCCATAAGCCCACTACAAGCGTTTTCGTTTTATTGTTGGTTTTCCAACAACTCTGTTTTAACCTTCTTCGAAGGGTGCTTTCCAAGCTCATTTGTGGCAGGAGTTTTCATTTTATTCTTCATTTTGTTATTCCAATGATATATCTTCTATTCTTCCTTTCGGAGGCATTGGGATATTTCTCTCTTCACTCATCATCTCAGATTGTGAGGACCATGTTCTTTTCGTGCTTATCCATTCAACCGGAGTGTCGTGCCCTCTTTTCAAGTTCTTCCCATTTCGTCAAGTTTTACCTTCCTTCTCAACCGGAGTGCTGTATGAAATCTTTCTTACCCTTTGTGACATTCTTTCAATAGTTCTGGAGACAATGTGTTGTTGTTTTCGTCAAGTATCATCCAATCTTCCCAAGTTCATATTCTATGCCTTCCATTGTCAACCGGAGTGTTGTCGTAATTGATCCTTATCGTTCCTTGTACATCTCGTTTCTACCAGAGTGCTTGCTTGTACTTCTTGTCCATTGTACCCCTTGTCTTATGTCTTTCAACCTACAAGGTTCTCGTATGTTCCTTGTTCCTCTTTTCTAATGGAGTGTTTTCAACTTTGTTCATCTTTGTTGTATTCTTTCTTTCAATTTGTCCAACTTCACAAGGTTCTTTGGTTTCACTCATTTGTCAAAGAAGCAACTTAGTTTTACCTCTTCTCTTCCTCTTCCGTTTCTCTCCGGTGCCATCCTAGATCTCGGGACGAGATCCTCTCATAGTGGTGGAGTGTTGTGACGCCCCGAGACCGTTGCGCCAGGTGTCTTCCAGTTATTCGATGTTGTTGCTTTGTCATTCGCGTGCGTGTTGCATCTTGCCATGTCATCATGTGCATTGCATCTGCATGTTTTCAAAACTTGCATCCGTCCGGGTTCCCCCAGTCCTCTCTGTTGTCCGTTCTGAGCCTAGACACACTTGCAGGCGCCCGCGGCACGTCCAAAATATTATTTTATAAGTGGCCGAAAGATGTTGTCGGAATGGACAAAAGTTGGCGCGTGGTCTTATTATAGTGTAGATAGACTGCCTGTCAATTTTCGTCGCATTTGGAGCTCGTTTGAGAGCCCAACCGTTAAACATATAGCAACATTATAGCCGGTCATACGTCAGACGTTTTTGGTCTCCGGAAACAGTTGCCGGGCTGCACTCCTTCCCTAGGACCACTTTGCCTTCTTTGACCATTCCAGACCAATCGGGTTCTAGCTTCCCTCTTGACCATGACCGCCTAACCCCCTTTGCGTGTGTGTCCGAAACTTCCCTGAACCTGACCCGGACAGTCGTCGCCGTTGGATTCAGATCATCCCCAAACATCCCCTAAATATCTCCATTTTATTATTTGGACTCCCTACCTATTTATTCTCAACCGTTTGATTTCGATCGGAGGGACGGATTAATCCCTACCCTAATCCCCTACCTATATAAACCGTCCTGACCTAACCCTAGACCAACTCCCTCATTTTCCTCACCCGCTACCACTCTCTCCATCGGGATCCACAACCAGCCAACCCCCTCCCTCCTCTTTCAGCCACCTTCCAAATCCATCGCTCCATCCAACCACGCGTCTTGCTCCTGCTCGATCCCCTCGCGCCCGAGCCTTCCCTCGTCTAGGAGGTAGGAGCCCGAGCTCCTCGATCCCTCCTCGCCGGAAGTCCCTCGCCGGAGCACGCCGCCGCTAGCGTCCTTGACCACCAGGCCGTGCCCCTACTCCTTTCCCCGTTCCCTTCTTCGCTAAGCCGCCTCTCCCCTTCCCTCATGATCTCTCTCTCTCTCTCTCTCTCTCTCTGTTGTCTTCGCAGCACCGCCATGGATGGCCTCCTGCACCTCCGCCAGGTCGATCCCTCTCGGGACTTCACTGCTGCTCCTCCCGACAGAGCCCTGCTACGCTGCCAAGTTTCTCGCCGGAGGACGCCGTGGCCTTCGCCCTGTCAAGACCTGTCGCCGGACCCCGTGGAACTCTGTCCGGCTGGATTTGTCGGGCCCGCTCGCGCCGGAGACCATCAGCGCTTCGACCTCCATCTCCCTGCATCGCTCTGTCGCCGCGCCTGCATCGCCCCGAACGGCCGAGCTGCTGCCATGTTGACCGTAGTTGTAGCTCACGCCCTGCCAAGCCACCGCCTCGAACCTCTCCTGCCGCTCCGCCCAGCTACCGCAGTCCTGCTTCTTCCCAGCGAGAGCCATGCCTCTGCCTCGTCCAGTTCGAGCGAACGAGACGACTAGTGTTGCCCCACATGTTGACTCGGTCTAGCGCCAGCCTGCGCGAGCCCTCCTCTGCCTCGCCTTCGCTGTGGGCGGCCACCAGATCCTTCGGCCTCACCTCTCGGCCCAGATCCGCCAGCCCAAGCCGGCCTGTTGGCCCAATGTGAGCTTCCACCCAGCCCTTGGACCGTGCACTGTTGGGCCAGCCTGCAGATTTGGCCCGCATGTGTTTTTTTTTCTTCTGCAAATTTAGCATTTAATCCCGAGACAGCAGTTTTACAAAAAAGTCCGTAGACTTCATGCATATCATAACTCACAAATCGTGCATCTTATGTAAAAACTTTATATATGAAAAATGCTTAGAATTTCATCTATATTAATAATATCCAACTTTAAATCATGTTTAAAAAGTTTAAAATGTTGTTTGTGTTTATTTTGCATAATGCCATCTTAAAATGCTTTATTTTATAACTTAATAACCGCAGCTCCATTTTAAATAAACTTTATATGTAAATGGGGTAGAAAAATGCTTAGTTTAACATGGTGCACTCATCTTGCATGTTTAACAACTCTAAAACATGCTTTAGGACAGAACAGTACCAAACCAAAAATATGCACATGAGGATTTTCCGGACTTGTTGCTTGTTGTTCCGGCCTCATTTAAACTTGCCTAGATAGGTAGTTTTATTGTGCTTCATCTCTTGCCATGTTTAACAACATTTAATATTGTTGGGTACATAAACGAGAGAGAACTAAAAAAGTCATGTGGTGTTTTGTCAATATGCAACTCGTTGCATATTGAGCTCCACTTAATTTGTAGTATTGTTTGAGCACTTTGCCATGCCATGCCTCATTAAACCGGACATGCATCATACTTGGTTGTGCATCATGCCATGCTTATGTGATGGTTGTTTACTATGTTTCTTGTTTCTTTCCGGGTTGCTTCTCTCGTTAGCTTCGGTTCCATTCCGGAGTTGTGAGGATTCGTTCGACTACGCCTGTTTGTCTTCTTCATGGACTCGTTCTTCTTCCTTGCAGGATCTCAGGCAAGATGGCCATACCCTCGAAATCACTTCTGTCTTTGCTTGCTAGTTGTTTGTTCTACCGCTATGTCACGCTACCTACCACTTGTTATATCATGCCTCCCATATTGCCATGTCAAGCCTCTAACCCACCTTCCTAGCAAACCGTTGTTTGGCTATGTTACCGCTTTTGCTCAGCCCCTCTTATAGCGTTGTTAGTTGCAGGTGAAGCTGAAGTTTGTTCCATGTTGGAACATGGATATGTTGGGATATCACAATATCTATTATTTTAATTAATGCATCTATATACTTGGTAAAGGATGGAAGGCTCGGCCTTATGCCTGGTGTTTTGTTCCACTCTTGCCGCCCTAGTTTCCGTCATACTGCTACCTCTTGAGCACTGTGTTGGTTTTCCCCGAAGAGGAAGGGATGATGCAGCAACGTAGCGTAAGTATTTCCCTCAGTTTTTGAGAACCAAGGTATCAATCCAGTAGGAGGCTACGCGCTAGTACCTCGTACCTGCACAAAACAAATAAATCCTCGCAACCAACGCAAATAGGGGTTGTTAATCCCTATAGGGCCACTTACGAGAGTGAGATCTGATAGATATGATAAAGATAATATTTTTGGTATTTTTATGATAAAGATGCAAAGTAAAATAAAGGCAAAGTAAATAACTAAGTAGTAGAAGATCAATATGATAAAGATAGACCCGGGGGCCATAGGTTTCACTAGTGGCTTCTCTCGATAGCATAAGTATTCTACGGTGGGTGAACAAATTACTGTTGAGCAATTGACAGAATTGAGCATAGTTATGAGAATATCTAGGTATGATCATGTATATAGGCATCACATCCGAGACAAGTAGACCGACTCCTGCCTGCATCTACTACTATTACTCCACTCATCGACCGCTATCCATCATGCATCTAGAGTATTAACTTAAAAACAGAGTAACGCCTTAAGCAAGATGACATGATGTAGAGGGATAGACTCATGCAATATGAAGAAAACCCCATCTTGTTATCCTCGATGGCAACAATACAATACGTGCCTTGCTGCCCTTACTATCACCGGGAAAGGACACTGCAAGATTGAACCCAAAGCTAAGCACTTCTCCCATTGCAAGAAAGATCAATCTAGTAGGCCAAACCAAACTGATAATTCGAAGATACTTGCAAAGATAACCAATCATACATAAAAGAATTCAGAAAAGATTCAAATATTATTCATAGATAGACTTGATCATAAACCCACAATTCATCGGTCTCAACAAACACACTGCAAAAAGAAGATTACATCGAATAGTTCTCCACAAGAGAGGGGGAGAACATTGTATTGAGATCCAAAAAGAGAGAAGAAGCCATCTAGCTACTAACTATGGACCCATAGGTCTGAGGTAAACTACTCACACTTCATCGGAGAGGCTATGGTGTTGATGTAGAAGCCCTCCGTGATCGATGCCCCCTCCGGCAGAGCTCCGGAACTGGCCCCAAGATGGGATCTCGTGGATACAGAAAGTTACGGCGGTGGTATTAGGGTTTTGGCTCCGTATCTGATCGTTTGGGGGTATGTGGATATATATAGGAGGAAGGAGTATGTCGGTGGAGCAACAGGGGGCCCACGAGGGTGGAGGGCGTGCCTGGGGTAGGCAGGCGCGCCCCCCTACCTCGTGGCCTCCTGTTTCGTTTCTTGACGTAGGGTCCAAGTCTCCCGGGTCTTATTCGTTGAGAAAATAACGTTCCTGAAGGCTTCATTCCGTTTGGACTCCGTTTGGTATTCCTTTTCTTCAAAACCCTAAAACAGGCAAAAAAAACAACAATTCTGGGTTGGGCCTCCGGTTAATAGGTTAGTCCCAAAAATAATATAAAAGTGGATAATAAAGCCCAATAATGTCCAAAATAGTAGATAATATAGCATGGAGCAATCAAAAATTATAGATACGTTGGAGACGTATCAAGCATCCCCAAGCTTAATTCCTGCTCGTCCTCGAGTAGGTAAATGATAAAAACAGAATTTTTGATGCGGAGTGCTACTTGGCATAATTTTAATGTAATTCTTCTTAATTGTGGTATGAATATTCAGATCTGAAAGATTCAAGACAAAAGTTCATATTGACATAAAAATAATAATACTTCAAGCATACTAACAAAGCAATTATATCTTCTCAAAATAACATGGCTAAAGAAAGTTATCCCTACAAATCATATAGTCTGGCTATGCTCTATCTTCACCACACAAAATATTTAAATCATGCACAACCCCGATGACAAGCCAAGCAATTGTTTCATAATTTTGACATTCTCAAAAAAAATTCAATTTTCACGCAATACATGAGCGTGAGCCATGAACATAGCACTATAGGTGGAATAGAGTGGTGGTTGTGGAGAAGACAAAAAGGGAGAAGATAGTCTCACATCAACTAGGCGTATCAACGGGCTATGGAGATGCCCATCAATAGATATCAATGTGAGTGAGTAGGGATTGCCATGCAACGGATGCACTAGAGCTATAAGTATATGAAAGCTCAAAAAGAAACTAAGTGGGTGTGCAGCCAACTTGCTTGCTCATGAAGACCTAGTGCAATTTGAGGAAGCCCATCATTGGAATATACAAGCCAAGTTCTATAATGAAAAATTCCCACTAGTATATGAAAGTGATAACATGACAGACTCTCTACTGTGAAGATCATGGTGCTACTTTGAAGCACAAGTGTGGTAAAAGGATAGTAGCATTGTCCCTTCTCTCTTTTTCTCTCATTTTTTTATTTGGGCCCTTTCTTCTTTTTATGGCCTCTTTTCTTTCTTTCTTTCTTTTTTTTATTTTTCGTTCGGAGTATCATCCCGACTTGTGGGGGAATCATAGTCTCCATCATCCTTTCCTCACTGGGACAATGCTCTAATAATGATGATCATCACACTTTTATTTTTCTTACAACTCAACAATTACAACTTGATACTTAGAACAAAATATGACTCTATATGAATGCCTCCGGCGGTGTACCGGGATATGCAATGAATCAAGAGTGACACATATGAAAGAATTATGAATGGTGGCTTTGCCACAAATACTATGTCAACTACATGATCATGCTAAGCAATATGACAATGATGGAGTGTATCATAATAAACGGAACGGTGGAAAGTTGCATGGCAATATATCTCGGAATGGCTATGGAAATGCCATAATAGGTAGGTATGGTGGCTGTTTTGAGGAAGGTATATGGTGGGTATATGATACCGGCAAAAAGGTGCATGGTATTAGAGAGGCTAGCAAAGGTGGAAGGGTGAGAGAAGTGCATATAATCCATGGACTCAACATTAGTCATAAAGAACTCATATACTTATTGCAAAAATCTACAAGTTATCAAAGCAAAGTATTACGCGCATGCTCCTAGGGGGATATATTGGTAGGAAAAGACCACCGCTCGTCCCCGACCGCCACTCATAAGGAAGGCAATCAATAAATAAATCATGATCCGACTTCATCACATAACGGTTCACCATACGTGCATGCTATGGGAATCACAAACTTTAACACAAGTATTTCTCAAATTCACAACTACTCAACTAGCACAACTTTAATATCACCATATTCATATCTCAAAACAATTATCAAGCATCAAACTTATCATAGTATTCAACACACTCATAAGAAAGTTTTATTATTAATCTTGTATACCAAGCATATTAGGATTTTAAGCAAATTACCGTGCTATTAAGACTCTCAAAATAACCTAAGTGAAGCATGAGAGATCAATAGTTTCTATAAAACAAATCCACCACCGTGCTCTAAAAGATATAAGTGAAGCACTAGAGCAAAATTATATGACTCAAAAGATATAAGCGAAGCACATAGAGTATTCTAACAAATTCCGAATCATGTATGGCTCTCTCAAAAGGTGTGTACAGCAAGGATGATTGTGGTAAACTAACAAATAAAGACTCAAATAATAAAACACGCTCCAAGCAAAACACATATCATGTGGCGAATAAAAATATAGCTCCAAGTAAAGTTACCGATAGAAGTAGACGAAAGAGGGGATGCCTTCCGGGGCATCCCCAAGCTTTGGATTTTAGGTGTCCTTAGATTATATTGGGGGTTCCATGGGCATCCCCAAGCTTAGGCTCTTGCCACTCCTTGTTCCATAATCCATCAAATCTTTACCCAAAACTTGAAAACTACACAACACAAAACTTAAAGTAGAAAATCTCGTGAGCTCCGTTAGCGAAAGAAAACAAAAGACCACTTCAAGGTACTGTAATGAAATCATTATTTATTTATTGGTGTTATATCTACTGTATTCCAACTTATCTATGGTTTATAAACTATTTTACTAGCCATAGATTCATCAAAATAAGCAAACAACACACGAAAAACAGAATCTGTCAAAAACAGAACAGTCTGTAGTAATCTGTAGCTAGCGCAAGATCTGGAACCCAAAAAAATCTAAAATAAATTTCTGGACGTGAGGAATTTATCTATTAATCATCTGCAAAAATAATTAACTAAATATCACTTTCCAAATAAAAATGGCAGTAGTTCTCGTGAGCGCTAAAGTTTCTGTTTTTTACAGCGAGTGTAACAAGACTTTCCCCAAGTCTTCCCAACGATTGTACTTGGCACAAACACTAATTAAACACAAAAAACACAACCAAAACAGAGGCTAGATAAATTATTTATTACTAAACAGGAGCAAAAAAGCAAGGAATAAAAATAAAATTGGGTTGCCTCCCAACAAGCGCTATCGTTTAACGCCCCTAGCTAGGCATAACAAGCAAGAATAGATCTAGATATTGCCATCTTTGGTAGGCAATTCTTCAATTAGGAATCTACAATCTTTAGGAATTTCTTTATTTTTATTGATTATCAAAATTTTAGGCACAAGATCTAAAAATTCATTTGTAACAAATGGTTCCTTAATGATAGCCAAAAGATTGGGATGAACACTTATAGATTTGAGATCCGCATCCTTACTGGAGGATTCATCCTTATTTTTAGGAACATACATAAGCTTGGCAACTTCAGTGGAAGAAATTGGAGTATTCTTAACGGAAGAAAAAGTGTTTCCCAAGTTGGTAATAATATTCTCAAGTTTATCAATCCTAATGGAATCGTGATTTATTTTCTCATTAACTATGGGTTCCTTTTCTTTAATATCTTTCAAAGTAACTCCTACTTTAGATCCATATTGAGAGATTCGGCTATGGATCTTTTTATCTAAATTTTCAATTAATTCTATGGTAGCAACCTTATTTTCAATAATTTCAAGCCTTTGCATTACAGAGAGGAGGTGAGCCAAATAAATCTAACGTAGCATTATATGAATCAAAAGTATGGCTACCTAAAAAATTCCCTCCGGTAATAGTATCAAGAACATAATGGTGCCAAGGAGTAATGCCTACATAGAAATTGCGAAGAAGAACGGAAGTAGATTGCTTCCTAGTAGATCTATTTTGAGCATTGCAAATTCTATACCAAGCATCTTTTAGATTTTCTCCCTCCCTTTGCTTAAAATTTAGAATTTCATTCTCAGGAGACAATGGAGAAGATAAGGGACTAGCGACAAGCAAGCAAACTAACACACAAGAAAACAAAAAGCAAACGGGCAAAAAGAGGCAAATAGAGAAAGAGAGGGAGGATAGAGAGAGAGGGCAAATAAAACGGCAAGGGTGAAGTGGGGGAGAGGAAAACGAGAGGCAAATGGCAAATAATGTAATGCGGGAGATAAGGGTATATGATGGGTACTTGGTATGTTGACTTTTGCAAAGACCTCCCCGGCAACGGCGCCAAAAATCCTTCTTGCTACCTCTTGAGCACTGCGTTGGTTTTCCCCGAAGAGGAAGGGATGATGCAGCAAAGTAGCGTAAGTATTTCCCTCGGTTTTTGAGAACCAAGGTATCAATCTAGTAGGAGGCTACCCGCTAGTCCCTCGTACATGCACAAAACAAATAAATCCTCGCAACCAACGCAAATAGGGGTTGTCAATCCCTATAGGGCCACTTACGAGAGTGAGATCTGATAGATATGATAAAGATAATATTTTTGGTATTTTTATGATAAAGATGCAAAGTAAAATAAAGGCAAAGTAAATAACTAAGTAGTAGAAGATCAATATGATAAAGATAGACCCGGGGCCATAGGTTTCACTAGTGGCTTCTCTCGAGAGCATAAGTATTCTACGGTGGGTGAACAAATTACTGTTGAGCAATTGACAGAATTGAGCATAGTTATGAGAATATCTAGGTATGATCGTGTATATAGGCATCACGTCCGAGACAAGTAGACCGACTCCTGCCTGCATCTACTACTATTACTCCACTCATCGACCGCTATCTAGCATGCATCTGAAGTATTAAGTTAAAAACAGAGTAATGCCTTAAGCAAGATGACATGATGTAGAGGGATAGACTCATGCAATATGAAGAAAACTCCATCTTGTTATCCTTGATAGCAACTATACAATATGTGCCTTGCTGCCCTTACTGTCACTGGGAAAGGACACCGCAAGATTGAACCCAAAGCTAAGCACTTCTCCCATTGCAAGAAACATCAATCTAGTAGGCCAAACCAAACTGATAATTCGAAGATACTTGCAAAGATAACCAATCATACATAAAAGAATTCAGAGAAGATTCAAATATTATTCATAGATAGACTTGATCATAAACCCACAATTCATCGGTCTCAACAAACACATCGCAAAAAGAAGATTACATCGAATAGTTCTCCACAAGAGAGGGGGAGAACATTGTATTGAGATCCAAAAAGAGAGAAGAAGTCATCTAGCTACTAACTATGGACCCGTAGGTCTGAGGTAAACTACTCACACTTCATCGGAGAGGCTATGGTGTTGATGTAGAAGCCCTCCGTGATCGATGCCCCCTCCGGCGGAGCTCCGGAACAGGCCCCAAGATGGGATCTCGTGGATACAGAAAGTTATGGCGGTGGTATTAGGGTTTTGGCTTTGTATCTGATCGTTTGGGGGTACGTGCATATATATATAGGAGGAAGGAGTACGTCGGTGGAGCAATAGGGGGGCCACGAGGGTGGAGGGCGCGCCTAGGGTAGGCAGGCGCGCCCCCTACCTCGTGGCCTCCTGTTTCGTTTCTTGACGTAGGGTCCAAGTCTCCTGGGTCTTATTCATTGAGAAAATCATGTTCCTGAAGGTTTCATTCTGTTTGGACTTCGTTTGATATTCCTTTTCTTCGAAACCCTAAAACGGGCAAAAAACAACAATTCTGGGTTGGGCCTCCGGTTAATAGGTTAGTCCCAAAAATAATATAAAAGTGGATAATAAAGCCCAATAATGTCCAAAACAGTAGATAATATAGCATGGAGCAATCAAAAATTATAGATACGTTGGAGACGTATCACATACCGGTGTTATGTTCCTTGATTTTGCGTCCCTTACGCGGTTGGGTGTTATGGGAACCCCTTGACAGTTCACTTTGAATAAAACTCCTCCAACAAGTCCCAACCTTGGTTTTACATTTTCCTAACAACCTATTACCTTTCCCTTGGGTCGGCCAACCCGAGGGTCATCTTTATTTTAACCCCCCCCCCCCCGGGCCAGTGCTTCTTGAAGTGTTGGTCCAAACCGAGCTGCCTGCGGGACCACCTCGGGGAAACTTGAGGTTTGGTTTTATTCGTAGCTAGTATCATCCGGTGTTGCCCTGAGAACGAGATACGTGCGACTCCTATCGGGATTGTCAGCACATCGGGTGGCTTTGCTGGTCTTGTTTTACCATTGTCGAAATGTCTTGTAACCGGGATTCCGAGACTGATCGGGTCTTCTCGGGAGAAGGAATATCCTTCGTTGACCGTGAGAGCTTGTGATGGGCTAAGTTGGGACACCCCTGCAGGGTGTAAACTTTCGAGAGCCGTGCCTGCAGTTATGTGGCAGATGGGAATTTGTTAATATCCGGTTGTAGAGAACTTGACACTTGACTTAATTAAAATGCATCAACCGCGTGTGTAGCTATGATGGTCTCTTTTCGGCGGTGTCCGGGAAGTGAACACGGTTCTTGTGTTATGCTTGAACGTAAGTAGTTTTAGGATCACTTCTTGATCACTTCTAGCTTCTCGACCGTTGCGTTGCTTCTCTTCTCGCTCTTATTTGCGTATGTTAGCCACCATATATGCTTAGTGCTTGCTGCAGCTCCACCTCACTACCTTCTCCTACCCATAAGCTTAAATAGTCTTGATATCGCGGGTGTGAGATCGCTGAGTCCTCGTGACTCACGGTTACTTCCAAACAGTTGTAGGTGCCGATGATACCAGTGCAGGTGACGCAACCGAGCTCAAGTGGGAGCTCGATGAAGATCTTGTTCGTTGTGTTGTGTCTTTTCTGGTTGATCAGTAGTGGTGCCCAGTTAGGACGATTGGGATCTAGCATTTGGGGTTGTCTTCTTTTATTTTGGTTCCGTAGTCGGACCTTGTTTGTACTCTGGATGATGTATGTGTAACATTTTATTTGTGTGAAGTGGCGATTGTAAGGCAACTCTTTATCCCTTTCTTATTGAGTACATGGGATTGTGTGAAGATTACCCCTCTTGCGACAAAACTACCATGCGGCTATGCCTCTAAGTCGTGCCCCGACACGTGGGTGATATAGCCGCATTGTGGGTGTTACACCTGCTCATAAGCCAAGTGCTTCAACCCCAATGCCCTCACGGCCAAGTTCCTCAGCAATGCCCTCACGGCCAGATTCTTCAAAGCCCTCACGGCCAATTCCTCAAAGTGCTCCAGCTCCTCCAAAGTCCTCAGCTCCTCCGTCAAAATCCTCAGCACCTGTGCATCTCGCCATGTGCCAAAGGACAACAGGCATCTCTATTGCCTCAGGAGCTTCTGCTAGTTCTTTAGCTCCACCCAATTCATCAACTGGCCCCTCTCTTCTGAAGAAAAAGGTCACTGCTGGACGAGGCTCTCGACCAAGTCCTCGCAAGAAGCAGGTCGCCTTTCAAGTACCGTTCGAAGATGACGAAGCTGATGATGAAGAACTTGTCGAAATCATCAGAGACAGGTAGCTCAAGGCCGCTAGAGCCAAAGGCAGCAATGTGCCATTGATACTGGATCCGAAGTTGATCCTAGAATTCATTGACCTATGGCACAAGGATCCCAACACACCTTTGCCGGAGATGAACCTCACTCCTGGTCAAAGTCATGTTTTGACTGCCTTCATTGATGAGGAAAAATGGAAATTTGAATAGGGAAGGAGGGTGAAGAAAGTGCAATACAAGAAAGGGCTCTTTCTGAAGCAAAATGTTCTGAAGCTTTCACCTGAAGAACTTGTTGCTCTTCAATCTGAGATCAAGCAACTAAGTGATGAATTTGATCGCTACTATGCTGACTGGATTGGTGCCAAAGTCAGATTTGTCAAGATAACTGAGAAGTTCACTTCCAATGTTGCAGCCCCAACACAACAAGAAAATCCTCAGGCTAAGGCATCTGCTCAGCCTACTGAAGTGCATGCCAGCACCGCTGATGAAAATTAGGCTGCTGAAGATACTCAGAGTACCAGGGCTGATGACTACATTCCAGCCGCTGAAGAAATTGTCAGGGCAACCACTAGTGTTGCGCCTGAAGAAACTGAAGAAGTCAGGGAAACTGCATCAGTTGTGTCTGAAGTTCTTGAACCAAATTCCTTTGCTCCTCCTACACCTACCCCAACTCCGATCCTTCCATCTGCATCAGATGTGAAGAAGACCAAGGCTGCAGAGCGTGCAGCTGTGAAGAAAAGGAAGGCATCAACTGCATCAGATTCTTCAGCTCCGAAGAAGATGAAGCCGCTGACTAGCTCTTTTGACAATCAAATTGATGTTGTTCCTATCTCATCCATGCCATCAAAGGACCTTGTTCCTTTTGATGAAGAATATGAGATCCCAAGTGGATATGATGATGACATTCCTTCTGCTACTTCTTCGGAGCAGTTGGATGAAGAAATTGAAGCGGATGCAATCCCTTCAACCCCAATAGTCTCATCGCCCATGCCTCAGTTCACTGCTGAAGAGGCCAGCGTTGAGGAAAAGAGTGAAGAAGAAGATGTGGACATTGGGTGCACAACTCCAGTGTTGAACGATGACTTTTGGGAAAGTCAGCACCCCAATTCTCCTCTGTTCACACCCCTTCAACAAATTCCTCAGTCCTCTGTGACCACTAAAGTTCAAATGGGATCTGAAGAACCTCATGCCACACCATCTGTCCATGAAGAGATTCCAGCCACTAGTGTTGAAGAAAATGTTAATGAAGAATTCAAGACATAGGTTGTCACTGAAGAAGAAGCTGAAATTCCTCAGTCAATGGATCCTGAGATTGCGATTCCTGAGGTAGTGATGCAATTGACCGATACCCCTCAGCCCAAGCCAAAGGATCCCTTCTCAAAGAAGCAGAAATTCAAGGCTGATGATTTCTTCGGTGAGCATGTGTTCTTCACAGACTATAACCCTTATGACTCTGCTCGTCTTAGAAGGAAGCGCTTCTGGACTGCCAGCCAAGAATTTTTTTATTCTTCACTGCTCTTCAACAAGGACAAAGTCTTCGACCATGAGCATATTCCTCACGTGGACATGGAATCATTGCCCTGCTTCACGCCAGTCCTCGGTGTGCTTCATGATGCAGGACTGCTCAACTTTTGTACAGATATTTGCGATTGGAATGAAGAGCTCATTCTTCAATTCTATGCAACTCTGCATATCACAGGTGATGCTGACGATGTAAACTCTTGGGTATTGGACTGGATGATAGAAAACACACATTTCAAAGCACCGGACTCCGAATTACTTCACTCCCTACCTGTCAGTCCTCCCCTTGAAGGCGCTCGTTGCATCTATCATGAACCTGAACTCACTGCCCATTACATGCAAGTGCTAATGAAGCCTCTGAAACCCGGTCAAGCTCCAAGGACCAAATTCCTCGTGAAGGAATTGATGTTTGTGCCTAGATCTGTCTATCGCATTCTGACAAAGACATTGAGTCCAATCAAAGGCCATGATTCAAATGATGAAGAAGTTGTTGGCTTCATGAAGAATCTGCCATTCCTATCAAATGGCATTCCTATCAAATGATGAAGAAGTTGTTGGCTTCATGAAGAAGTTGTTGGCTTCATGAGGACTCTGGCAAATGTTGCCCCCTCTCCATTTGAGTTGAAGCCTTATGCTCCTTGGATTATGAGATTCCTCAGAACAAGGTCTTCACTCAACTACAAGGCTGATTTTTAGAATCATGTCAGTTACCTGCCCCCAATAGAAGTCCTCAAGAGGACATTTTCCTCATCTGATGAAAAGGGCAAGGCTACTGCTATTATTGATGAAGGCATTCGTTTATTGGATGGTTAGTTTCGCAAAGCTGCATCTTACTCCACCAATGATGATTCTGCTACTCATGATTCTGCCACTAATGCATCAAAGCCAAATCCTCAAGCCACGGCTCCCAGGGTGATGACTGACCGTGAGCTTCTTCTTAGTCTTCACCAGAAGGTGGATCGAAACCATAAATGGGTTAAGCGTCAGTTTGGTTCTATTCTTCACAACATGACTGCTACACACAATGCAGTAAAGAAAAACCATTACTACCTCCATGAAGTCTTCGGTCGCACCTGGGTTGTTTTGTCACATTTGCATGGTGAAGATGATATGAAGCAAATGGGTTTCAAGCAGGACTTCGAATGTTCTCAGCCGCCACCGGTAAAGAAATTCAAGAAGACTAAAGCTCCTTCCTTGGTGGCCAGCTCATATTCTTCATCACGCGAAACCGATGAGCATGAAGACTTGGACGACACTACGGCAGGTCCTACAACAACAAACGACCCCAACAACGCTGGCGCTCCTCCATCAACTTGATATTCTTCAGGGGCGTTAGTCCTCATTTTTTCGATCCTTTTGGTCATTCGATGATAAAGGGGGGAATTTGAGTTAGTCTTCAAGCGGGTCTATCTTTGTGGGCATTTTTTTGCAAAGTTACAACTCTCGTTCTTCTGAGACTTTATTCGATCGAGTTGTAAACTTAAACTCTATGGTGGTCTGATTTTTTTTGCTGAGTTTTTCTGCATGCTTATTCCTCATTAATGTTAATGCACGCATGCTGAATTACATCAGTCACCATATTTCATCATGCATTTCAAATTCTTCATATTATATGTTAAATGCGTGTATGGATTACAAGATATAGGGGGAGATCTCCATGATTCTACTCTTCAAAGTGTGCATTGCTTCAAAAGCTAATTCCTCACTATGCACATCTTCAGGGGGAGTTCTTCTATATCTTGCAATCAAATTCCTCAATATCAGTATTTACACTTCATATGTTTATCCCCGTTGAAAACTTAACCTATATTGTCATCAATCACCAAAAAGGGGGAGATTGTAAGTGCATCTACTGCCCCTTAGTGATTTTGGTGTATTGAAGACTTATAGGTTAAGGGACTGATGCGTTTGTGAGTGTACACAGGTCTATAAGTCTATGAGGAGTTTGATATTTACAGAGAAAGTCGGCCCCTAAAAATGAAGTTCTTCGACTGAAGACTTTGGATTTCTGAAGACTTTGAAAGTGAAGAAATTGGTGTGATCCTGAAGACTTGGCATTCATTCAAGGAACATGAAGCATGAAGACTTTTGTTCTCATAGTTTCATTTTCTCTTTCTTGAGTCATAGGAAGCACCGTACTGTTAAAGGGGGTCGAGGAAATACTAAGGAAAAATTTCCAAGTGATGCACAACTCAAATCCTACACCTACCAATCCCTTCGAGTGAAGCCATTGGAAATCTCATACAGCTCAGTCAATTTCTTCAGTGACAGAGACGAAGTTCGTCTGGTCTCTGAGGAATTTGTTCTGACTGAGGAGTTAGGAATTTGCCGGTGCGGATTGCCTACACAGTGAGGAACATGATAGCCCTGAGGAAATTGATACTCAAAATTCCGATCGTTGCTGTGCTATGCGCCAGCTGTCCCAAAATATCTACCCACCTAACGGTCATATCATTGAAGGGCATTTATGTCTTATCATGTCGGGCTGCTCCCTAGGCTATAAATAGCCGTCCCCTACAACCACTAGCTGGTTGGCTGCTCTGAGAGAAACTGACACTTGTTATTTGAGAGCATCCCATCCTCCGAGGACTTTGAGTGAAAATCATCAAGTGAGGAAAACCCAAACCCAAACACCTACAAACCCAAAGTGATTGAGCATCACTGAAGAGATTGATCCTGCATGGATCCGACGCTTGTTACCTTTGAAGACTGTGCATCTTTCAGACGGTTAGGCGTCATGGTCTAGAGCATCCAAGAGGAAATTGTGGATCGCCGAGTGACCGAGTCTGTGAAGGTTTGGAAGTCACCTGAAGACTTACCACAGGTGATTGGGTGAGGTCTGTGTGACCTTTGCTCAAGGGGAATACAATGAGGACTGAGTGTTCTGGACTGTGTGTTCAGGACTGCGTGTCCGGGACTGTGCGTCCTCAGGTTTAAATACCTAGCCGCCCTAACTAGACGTACAACTGTCACAGCAGTTGGAACTGGTCTACCAAATCATTGTCTTCACCGAGCTAACTGGTTCCATTTCCTCAACCCTTCATTTCCTCATTTCTGTGTTGTGAGCTTGTTCATATCTGTTTGAAGACTTTGACTAAAGACTTTCTCTATTTCCTCAGCTCAATTTCTTCAGTCTGTTTGTCTTCATTCTGTTTTGTCATGTGTTTACGCTTTCTGTACTCTGTGCTTGTTTTCATTTCATCATGAAGACCATGCTTATGTTCTGTTATGTTTACATCTGAGTACTTATTCCGCTGCAAGTAGTTCTTCACTTAGGAATTTCCTCACCCGCAAATTCCTCAGTGAAGAATTCATAAAAATCGCCTTTTCAGCGACGACGTGGAACTAGGGCAAAGACTAGGGGAGCCAACTCTGGGATGAGCTTCCCGTCAGTCAATGGATTTGGCCTGAGAGGCAAGAGCTACCACCCCTTAGACAACATGAAGTAGAGGCACGTAAGATGCTCTGGATCTAGGTTTGCATGGCACATGTAGACGCCGCCAATGGCGGGATGGATCAATCTTCTAAAGCCACAACCAGAAAGCTTATAGGGCAGTGTCGGAGCTTTGGAGATCTCGAATCTCGAGCTAGCCCAACGAGGCTGGACGACACACACACTGTTAGTTAAGGAGGCACCGGCTGCCACACTCGTCCCTGCGACTATCCCAAACGAAGTTGCGAATGGCATGGTTCACCAAGTTCATGATCGCTTTGTTGAAGGCGATGAAGATGAGGTAGTGAAATGGATGTCACATAGGATGTGTCAAGCAAGAGCGAGCCTACCTTCATGAGAGAGCATTGAAGCCCATCAAGTGGAGAGCTTCTTCTCGAGCTTGTGAAGTAGTGGCAAGAGTGACAAAGTGGGGCACCTTCCTGGTAGAAAGTGGTAGGCCAAGGTATCACGCCGGGGGGGTAATGGCACACACCATCTCCTATGTGGCAATAGGAAAGTGCTCGTGTGTGGCTGCTGCTCCGGCCGTGGAGGGTTCCACGGTAGCTTGGCAAGTCGGAGGCGGCGGCTGACATGTTTCGGCGTCGGTTCATCCGTAGGCGGCGTGCGGCGGCCTTCAATTCCTCTCCCCGTCCCCCGCGCACCACTTCCGTCGAAGGACTGGGCTTTTCCCAGCCGTGGTCCATCGCCCGTCTCACGCCCGGCAGTAGGACCGCGCTCATTACGCCCGGTAGCAGGACCACGCCCGTCTCGCGCCCGGCAGCAGGACCGCGCTAGTCTCGCGCCCGGCAGTAGGACGGGCCGATGGCGGCCGGTTGGAGGCAGCTCAGGGGTGCGAAAGGCGGGGCCTTTCCACCCGTCTCTATAGGTGACATGGCGCTGGGTAACTGGTGAGGTGGCGTCGAGGTCTTGGATACCGGGGCGGCGGCCCTGGTGGTGGTGTCGCGGTGCTCATGGGCAAAGCCCATGCCTGGGTGCTGCCCTATGACCATGATCGTGTGGGCAGCATGGACGCCGGGGTGTGGCGTTCGGTGGCGGTGAGTATTGGCCAGGGTGAAAACATGTTCTATCTTCGGACGGACCGGCGGCGGCGAAGCTCGCTCCCTTCCTGAAGGCGTCGTTGCGGCCATCATTGCATGTCGTGGTGCTCCAGGGGAAACTCTGACTCTCGGGTCATGTGGTGGCGGCACTCCGGTGTCGTATCCTTCCTGAAGGCACCGCCTTGGAGCCCACGGTTCGTCATATGCGGCTTCATCTCTTCGCGGTGGCGTGTTCATAGTGGAGGACCCGACTGCTCTTGTAGTGCTTGGGGTGGTGTTGTTGCGCTCAGCGCTTATGTATCTTGCCCCAGGTGTGTGCGTGTGTTGTGGTGGCGTGCGTTTGTACCGGGTTGTTGTTGGTCGATGCTTTATATATAAAGCGGGGCGAAAGCCTTTTTCGGTAATAGGAAAGTGCTCGTCGTAGCACTGGTAGTTTTGTTGGAGCACTTGGAGAAGTTCGTGTGGAGATCTAAGACCCAGCAAAGATATGGAGAAGCTACTCAAAACTGCAATTCGAGATTATTGAAAGACAAATATGAAGAACATATTTCACATGAATTTTATGTTTTATACACTGCATAATATTTCAATATTTTGTTGCGATAGAATGTTGTTTTCAATGGGATACTAGCAATGTGCTCATGTATTGCAACGCATTCAAAGTAGAATAATACATGCTTACAAACTTGAAAGAGAAACAATCTAGTTTTGGTGCGTATATCTCTAAAAATATGTTAGGTTTCACTCAAAATGTATTTCTCATGGCAGTTTGGATGACGTGAGGGGTGTGTGGTTGGTTTCAAGAGACTAAGGAGTTTTCTGAAAATTGGAGCAGAGAGGTGGGGTCTTGTTTGCAAAAATGGCACAACTTACCTCACATGGGTTAGTTGCAGATCCGATGGTCAGAATTGACGAATGACAGACACACCATCATAACCAACCGAGTCTTTTATAGGAGTAAAGAAACTGTGGGAAGTAAATCTACATCTTATACTCTCTTTTTTGCGAGAAAACTTTCAATCTATTTATCAACTGTTAAGGTAGTACAAAGAACACCAGAAGTAAAAATTACATCTAGGTCTGTAGACCACCTAGCGACGACTGCAAGCATTGGAGCAAGCCAAAGACGCGTCGCCGTCATCACCCCTTCCTCATCGAAATTGGGCAAACCTTGTTGTAGTAGACAATCGGAAAGTCGTCGTGCTAAGGCCCCATAAGACCAGTGCACCAGAACGGCAACCACCGCCGATGAAAAGAAGCATAGATCGAAAGGATCTAACCTGCAGACACACAAACCCAGATGAACGAAGATCGGATCCATGCAGATCCATCTAAGACAAATGGTCGACCGAATCCCACGAGATCCGCCGGAGACACACATCCACACGTCCTCTGAAGATGCTAGAAGCACCACCAGGACATGGGCTGGGCGTGGAAAACCTTATTACATCTTCAGGGAGTCGCACCCGCCTCGGTTTTCTAAGCATGACACAAATCCAAATATAACTGGAAAAAAAAGCACCTAAACACGGAGCCCTCTCGTCGGCAAGTGCCGGGATCCACCATGCCTCCATGGTCCTAGGACCATAGGAGATGAAGTGGCCAACGGCGGCGGCGGTGAGAGGCTAAGGATACCCTAGGCGAGTTGCCTTACATCTTATACTTGATGCATATGTGGCTCCAAGATTAATAATTTGAACGTAGTAAAATGTGGTTTGTGGGTATTTATTTTTTAGATTGTGGTTTGTGGGTATTTGGTGGTACTTTTCGCTATTCATGCACACATGCAAGATGCACGTGTGCCTTAATGGTCCATACAGTAGTGTGAGAAATGTGGTACAATAATACTACACGCCTGCAGCTGCATTGGATAGTTCGTCCAGCCTATGCGTGGTAGCAAAAACTGATGTCGGCCACTTCGCACCGACTTTAACTCACGCTGCCGGTGCAGCACCGAGGACCGGGAAGGCAGAAAAGAAGGAAGCAACGGAGAAGCGAGCGCCTTGTACCGGCCGGCCGGAAAGGCTCCTTCACTCATTTGGCAGCTAGCCTAGCAACCGCTCTGAAAACGACCGCAGCAGCAGCAGCATCAGATTCAGAAGAGACGTGAAACTGAACGAAGAAAACACCTCCCGGCCGGCCTGGCATAGGATTCTGAGAAAATCCCGGCTGCTAATGTGAATGAAACGAGGTGCTACGTTATAAATCAACCTACGTAGAGTACGTACGTAGCGAGCAGGGCAAGGGTGGGAGGGAGGGACCCAGAAGCTTCCTACTCCTATACGTGTAGTGGGAGAGTATCTCCATCGATCGATGATCACCCGGCAAAGCAGCCAAAAAAAAGGAGGAAAAATAATTAAAGCAGCAGCTTGGCGGAAAGAAGCCCGCGAGTCGATTGCGATCACTTGTTGCTTGATGCGCACACTAGCTAGACCAGCCACAGCGAGCACACGTCAAATCGCGCCCCCCACCCCCATCCATCGCATACGCGGCAGCGGCAACTGTATATATTGTGTGACCGCCGCCAGTCAGTCAGCCGGGCGCCGACCTTGAGGAGCCACCAAATCAACGAACAGCTGGAAAAGCCTCCTCTTTTCCCTTCCCTGCTTGAAAGTTGAAACGATTCTTGTTTTATCCTTGGGTTTTTGGCTGGTGTCCAGACTGCAAAAGCACAAAAAACCAAAACCAAAGCGCGTGGAACGGACGGTCCAGGGATATGGTCCGAGCAGAAGGGTTCCGTTCTCCAAACACAGCTGTGGACCTGCAAATGGCGTGTGTGGAGCTGACCTCCCGGAGCCGGATCCCATTTCAGTTTCAAGGGGTTGACCTTGAAAAATACTTTTATTTACATGCCGCGCCAGCAGCAAGAATGGCTTTTCTTTCTTGTTCTCTTCTCTTTGTTTGTTTGGGTAGAAGTGGAAATGGAAACGGTCTGCCCACCCTACAATACAGCTAGTCTGGATGGAATCCAGCTCCCTCTACTTGGTGGAGTGGTGGCCACCTTCTTCTCTTCATATTCATATATTCATTCATATTGCCTTTCTCAACAGCACATATTTCATATTGCCTAGTCGATTGTTGCCTAATAAAATGCCACTCTAATTAACCTTGGTCGGTTGGTTGCTGTCTCATGAAATCATCGTACCTACTTATCAGATGTTTTACCGGTCAAATTACAACTATCAATCAAAATACTACTTTCTTAGTGTCAAGAACGCTCTTATATTATGAGACGGGAGGAATAGTATGTATGCATGTGTCGGTATCTTTGACAGCGTACATACACCAGTGGGTAGAGGAGGGCTTAGTAACTCCTATGGGTCTATTTATTTTTCATTGATGTGTTTCCTTGTTTGTTTGGTGAGCTACCAGAGACTTCACCAAATTATTTGTACCACTTGTAACAGTTGTTCATCTCATCAAGTTACCTACCAACAGCAACTGTCCTTGAAATGGTCTTTAAATTTCGACGTAAGCCACAAGAAAAACACACCTAGCCTTTGCTTAGTGGTACACTATGCATATGCATATTCATATTCATATTCATGTGGACGTTCAAGTGTTCGTACAACAACTACTTGCAGAGAATGAAACGAGAGATAACAAATCAGCAACGCACATTATTGTACTACCAGCACAAGACGGTAGAGAATCAAATCATGGTAGTAGTATGACTTATAGTTGCATCCATGTACCATGTTTTTATTTTATGTGCGTATAAATATAATCAACAGCTGTTTGTTGAGCTTTTAAGTATAGCTCTACCTACAACCTACCAAGTACAAACCCACCACTAC
This sequence comes from Triticum urartu, assembly GCF_056163025.1. Lineage (NCBI taxonomy): Eukaryota > Viridiplantae > Streptophyta > Magnoliopsida > Poales > Poaceae > Triticum > Triticum urartu. The sequence goes on from NC_141879.1 coordinate 477,392,046, forward strand.
TAAAATTTCAACTAAATCTACATGCTCTGTGGTTTCATTTCATCTTCTCGACGAATCACAACGTTAAATTAACCGCCACAATTTACAGCAAACCCATTGATGCATCCATCTCTTGCAAAATTATGAGAACTTGTTCTGATTTCTCACTGTATTTTTTTCCTGTAAATTTTTTATGGACAAGAACTAATTCACCCTTCCTACACAGAAACTGTAAAAGAAGAAGAGAAAAAAAATCAAATCTTTACATGGTTGAGTAGGATCTGGCATGTCCGACGCCGGCGACCCGGCCGGACCCGAAGCTGAACTCGCGCGTGTGGTACGGGCTCCGGTCCTCCGACTCCGATCTCGACCTCGACCGCGACATGTCGGAGCCGCCGTTCCGGGAGCTGCTGTTCCGCCCGCCGCTCGCCGACCGGACCACGCACTCCTCGCACAGCGTCACGGCCCACTCCAGCTCCGCCACCACCTCCGACATGACCGGCCGCCCGCGCCCGCGCGGCCGGACGCACTCGGCGCCGATCTTGGCCACGCGCGCCACCGCCTCCACCTCGTGCCCCCGCGGCGCGGGCACCCGGCTGTCGAGGATCTTGTCGATGTTCCCGGCCTCCACGGCCGGCACCGCGAACTCGATCACGTTCCTCGGCGACCCGCTCCCTTCCTGGCTCTGGTCCCGGTGGATCGCCTTCCTTCCGGTCACCAGCTCCAGCAGCACCACGCCGAAGCTGTACACGTCGCTCCGCTCCGTCAGCTCCTGGAGACGGTAGTACTCCGGGTCCATGTACCCCACCGTGCCGGCCGTCCCCGACGTCGTCGTCGGGCTCGCCGACGCCGAGGCGCCGCTCACGAGGGAGAGGCCGAAGTCGGACACCTTCGCCGTCCAGTCGTCGTCGAGCAGGATGTTGGAAGGCTTGATGTCGCGGTGGATGATGGGCGGCACGGCGTAGCAATGCAGGTACTCGACGCCGCGGGCGGCGTCCAGCGCCACGCGGAGCCGCGCCTCCCATGACGAGAAGAGCGGGGAGTGGCCGGACCCGGCGTCCTCGCCGTGGAGGTGGTCGTGGAGCGCGCCGTGCGGCATGAACTCGAACACGAGGATGCGCTCGCCGCGCTCCTCGCAGAAGCCCAGGAGGGACACCAGGTTGCGGTGGTTGACGCGGGACAGCAGCCTCAGCTCCGACCGGAACGCCCGCTCCGCGTCGAACCGCCGCCGCCGCCGCGCGCCGGTGGACGCGCGCTCGGCCCGCTTGATGGCGACCTCCCGCCCGTCGGGGAGCTTCGCGCGGTACACGGACCCGAAGCTGCCGCTCCCGATCTTGGCCTCCTCCGCGAACGCGTTCGTCAGCCGCGAGAGATCCTTGAGCGTGAACTCCTCGCACCCGAGCGGTCGCGCAGGCTGCGAAGCCGAGCGCTCCCGCGCCGGCATGACCATGATCTCCACGTCGCCGTCGCGGCAGAGCCGCCTGGACGACGACTCCCCGAGCCGGACGGTGGCGTGCGCCTTCTTCTCCGACTTCCTGGACGCCAGCACGTAGAACGTCAGCCCTGCTACGATGATCACCAAGACGCCGGCGCTGGCCACGCCGAGCCCCACGAAGAGCGTCTTCTTCTTCTTCGCATCACCAGCCCCGTCACCGAGCCGGGCCGTACTCCCATTGCTGACGACGATCCTGGACGCGTTCAGTGGCTGCTTGCACGGGCTGCACACGGCGAGTTCTTCGCCGCCCAATCCGCCGCCGGTGCCGCAGAGCCTCCCTGAGTCGGGTACGATGTTGCAGGAGCAGTTACTCTTAGGGGCGCAGGCTCCCGGCATGGTGTTGTTGTAGACGAGGTGCCTCCCGTCGAAGCGGCCGTCGTTCCCCCAGCAGACGACGGAGTAGTTGCTGGTCATGACGGCACACACCGTGTCGCCGTCGGCCTCGATGGAGACGAAGGTGGTGTGCGTGTACTCCTCCGGCACCTTCACGCCCCAGCACCTGACCGTGCCGTTCCCGGCGAGTATGCAGGTGGTGTTGCGGCCGAGCGCCATGGCCATCATGTCGGCCGGCAGCTCGTCGAGACGGACCGTGGGGTTCCCGTCGCCCCAGCACACGAGGCCGCCCAGCTTGTCCACGGCGCAGGCGTGGCGGCGCCCAGCGGCGACCGTCTGGAACGTGACATCAACCCCGTCGGCCGTGAACTGGGGCGTCGACGGCATGGCGCCGCCGTAGCACCTCATGGCGGTGTCGTCGCCTTTCACGATGCCGCAGAGGAAGTCCTGGCCGAGGGCGATGAGGGAGAAGTCGAGGCCCTTGGGCAGGTCGAGGCCGGGCCACTCCCAGCAGGTGGGGTCGTGGTCGTCGGAGAGGCCGCACACGTGCGGGCCGCCGGCGGACATGGAGCGGAGCGAGGGGCCCCAGTAGATGCGCCGGCCTACGGGGCGAGACCGCCTGGCCTCCTCCTCCTCGGTGAAGGACCACCAGCGCATGGCGGCGTGGCCGCCGACGGGCGCCATGAGGCCGCAGAGGAAGTCCTTGCCGGCGGCGATGGCGTTGAAGGGGATGTCGGCGGAGGGGTAGGAGGTGAGGCGGCCGTCGGGCATGGACTTGCACTGGAGCTTGGAGTTGCCGCCGCCATCCTCGTTGACCCTGTCGATGATGAGCGCGCAGACGAGCGTGCTGTTGCGGGTGTGGGAGATGGCGACGGTGGAGAACTGGCGCGGCGACGGCGGCGCGGCGGCCGCGGCGACGGCGAGGAGGAAGGCGATCACGACGAGGAGGCGCGTTGTGCTGGTGGCGAGGCCGGGGCGGCGAGACATTAGCATTGGGAACGAGAGGGAGGAGACGACATGGGTGTATGGATGGAGGGACGGAGGGAGCTCCGGTTTGGCTCGGCTCGCTTGGATTTGATTTCTCGCTTGGTGGCTTGGCTTTCTGTTTCGGGGTTGTAGGTGGGTGGATCGACCGATGGAGAACGAGTCGAGGACACCGCGTCCGCGTTGGGTTTCGTTGCTCGTTGGGTTGGGTTGGGTTGGTTTTACTTTTATATTTTAGTCATGCTACTATACGGAGTAGATTAATTCAGAAATAAGTGTGTGTGATTGTGATGATGGATCGATGATGAGGTGAGGGAGGTTGTTTTGGTTTGGTTTGGTTTGGTTTGGTAGACTTGACTAGGTCCGTTGAAATTCAAGTGTCAATGCTTAGCTTGTGAATTAATTTCTCCGACCTCACTTTGCTGCCTGGCTTCTCAGCTAGCTTAGCTCTCTAGCTGCTGCTTAGCTCCAAAACCACAATGATTGCCGGATTATCGGTTGCTAGGAGGCAAATTAGTGCATAACCACTTAGCAGGCATCTTTTATTTTTTTGGGGGGAATTATCAGAGCATCTCTAACAGCAGAGAAGCCTATACCATTCTCTTTTTTTTTACCATTCTCTTGTGCTTTCCGCATTTATACTTAAAAACTTTACTTTTTGCAAAATATACTGAAAACTTGTACTAGTAGGTTATCACTCGGTGTGGTTTCTAATAATCAGTGGTTGTATTAATCCTGAACATGTTCTAGTTACAAAGGCATTGGAAAAAAATGATAAATACAGATGGCATACTGAAGATGGAATCAATCTCTCGGTCATGGACATGCCGAGATCATACTTTCATTCACCAAGAGAAACCCAGCAAGAGCAACTGTCATATACTCATATCCAAAAATGCTAGACATACAAAGATTTACAAGCTTTTACAAGCTCTTTTCATCTAACAACCAATCACAAACCTCTCTCCCCCTGATTTTCAGGGGGGTGGGCCGTCCCCCTCACTTGTTGATCAATAAAAACTAACCCACCTGTAAAAGCCAACTGTTTGTACGTGTAGCATTGCCGACTCATATCTCCCGTACAGCAAAAACAAATTTATTTTGTTTTGTTTTAGGGTTTCCAGGCATCTGATTCTGCACTGCGCAGTGCCGCAGTCCGTGGAAACGACTGAATCTCCCTCGCAAAAAGGAAAAGAAAGAAATAAACAAACGACTGACTCTACCCTCAGAATCAAGAGCCCGGCCCAGTCTGTACAGTCCCTGCAGAATTGCGGCCAAGTCGGAAGAAGTTAGTGGTGGTTTACTGTTTTTTAAAACTTTTGACATTTACTCTTAAGTTGACAAAAACCCACGCCGGACGAGGTTTCAATCCAAGTTACGTGGGCTTGGAGACTTTCCTTCTCTTCTTCAAGCAAAAGGCTGAAAGTTACTACTTTGTCTGTACTATCGCGCAAGTATTACCTGGGTGATTTTCTACATATATGTATGTACTTATAGGGAATGCCCGGTCTTTCCAGAGAACTTGTACACCCCCTTTGTTTATTTATAGTATCAAGAAAACAAGTGCTGTTATGGAGGACAGAAAATGCAGCAGATCTTCAAGCAAGAAAAAAGACGTGCAAGACGGCGAAGAGTTTACTCCAAAACTCTGCTGCTGGCAAAGGCCAAGCAGAGAGAGACCTTATCAGCAAAACAGCAGAAACCCCATAAAAGCGCCACTTGTCTGCATACTATCCTTACTATAGTGTCAAGTCTGCTCCAGGGAGTAGGTGACAGGTTTATGACAACCGATGAGAGAATGTATGTATAAATCTTCACTCATAATATTCAATCATGAAGCATGTATGCATCCCAATCCCAATCCCAATCAAACCTTTTTAGTATTTTGTTTTGGGCCTGAGCAAGCAAGCTCAGGAAGAGTCAGGTAGCAGTTGGCCGGAAGAATCGGCTCAAAACACTACTTTAAAAGCCTCCCTTGGGAATGAAATGAATTATAGCCTTGAGGACAACCCTATGCCAGGCCGGCAAGCAATGAGAGAGAGAGAGAGAGAGAGAGAGACTGACGACATGTGCATACTCGCATACAAAATTCAAGTCTGCACCAAGAGAATTCTTCCAGACAGGTATCCTCCAACTAATTCCGTACCCACATCACACCCGAGCGAGCCTCATCAGCGTTATTCCAACCAGCTTCCATGTCTTCAGGGAAGAGATTTCCCCCCAAGTCATGACGCCGCTGCCTGGAGCTTCTCTGACAAGGAACCGCTCATGGAATTTCTTTTCTACCGTTTCATTATCGCTGTCAGGGCGATGTGTAGGGGGCTCTCCTTTGGTGCCACCAAACGGCGCTGCTGACGGAACAGAGAATGGCGACCCCTGAAAACGGAGCCCTGCTTGCTGGGGAAAAGGCGCGCGCAGACTTGCAAGAATGACTCGTTCTCCTGTTGAATGGGCAACTCCTCCATTTCCACCTCCTGCCCAATTTCGGTCTGTGCCTGCAGTCAGATTACGAAAAGCACAGTTTACAAAGGAAAATCCGAAAATATACAGGCATACGGAAATGACTTTTACCCAATATGGTTGATGCCTATTGATCTTGATCCGGTTACTAACATCTGATGTGGGTACACTAGAAAAGGGAAACAGCGCAATGTGCACTAATAGAAGAACCGACAAAGCATGTGAGTGGGACAAAAGGCACATTGCAATACAAGTCAATGTTATATTTCCATATATTACTAGTTGCCCGGAACAATTTGATGGTTCAGCTACCAAAGGTAGGAATACAGGCTGAAAAACCAACCACTTAACAAGACAATTATGAACCTTTTTGCCCATGTTGGTCCTAGCAACATTGTCAAATACCGCCATACCATAGACAAAAAGAAGTTGAAATTTCCAGGATACCAGCCTGGCTAAAATTACCTTCTGTTCATGATGTCCAGCTACCGAGTCATCATTAGGCTGAGTGGAAGTATGTTCGTCCTGACTGTTCAGATCTTTATACTCCTCTTCCTTATCCTCGGAATACTGTCTGGAGACCTCATCTTCATAGTCAGGAGATGGATTATTGAGGGATTTTCCAGGATCTTCCATCTGAGTCTGCGCATCATCTGCTTCCATTGTTGTTTTAAACACATCAATATGGCGTGGTTGCTCCTTACTAGAGGCTGTGTCATGACTACCAGGATTATTATCACCGAAGTTTACCTAGCGTGCAAAAGCTCAAGTTAGTTCAAGCATTCAAGGTGAAGACGATCCACATAGCAGGTGATACAGATTTACATTCTGAGAATAAGCAAGCCAAGTGTCTATGAAGTAAAAGCACACCTTCCACTACGACAACTGAATGAATGATGAGAAAAACTTATGACTACAGTTATGGAGTTACTTAAACGACACCAGGAACATTTGTGTCCCCGATATGGTGAAGAGTTCTTTAGTGTGTACAAACACACAAACACAGATAACAGAAGCATGTCAATTCTACTGAGCATGGTGTGGTATTACTCAAATATAAAAGGAAGCAACTAGATTAACAGATCCGGTGTACATTACACAACACAACAGCCTCACCTCAAAAGGTAATAGATGAAAAATTCATATATATGCATACAAACACAAGGAATGCATGACACTGAAACCAACGATTTAGATGTTGATTCTAACCTCCATGTTGCGCTCTTCAGAAATGTTCACTACAGTGACTTCATTATCAACAGATAAAATTTCATCCCTTTCCTTCTTACGCCGTGTAACTTGACAAACAGCACATGCACAATCATTTTTGTGTCGATCATTCCTGTATTCAAACACACATAAGAATATAGAATAATATCTCCTGCAGTAGCATAGAGAGCCAAAAATTCAGCAGCTGGACATATTGGGATAATGTGCTTTCTGTTTGTTAGGAAGTCCACGTGGTCTGCCGTCCTGTTAAATAGTATTAATCTAACAAAATTAATCAAGGAAAAATATGTGAGCCTGACATAAACCCACCATGCCTATGTGTTATATCCAGTCTCACGAACATGACACGGTTAGATAAGCTACCATGAATAACCAAGGAACATATGTCCATTGGTGGTAATTCATCACTTAGCTAACTATTTGAGGGAACAACGATGCAATGCCCCTCAACTAAAATGTTGCAACACAAACAGAATAGCCACATAGGTTAAAAAAAAAGTTGCAACACAAACATGGCCACATAGGTCAGGAAAGTATTACCTGCTCGGTTACTCCATTCCAAAATACAAACAGAATAGCATAATAGCCCCTACACAATTGTAAGAACTTAAAAGGAAGTATGCATATCTCTGTTATGATCCTAAACAAATTTACACTTATGTTTTAATCCTGAAATAAGCTAATAATAATAATAATAAAAGTCAGTATCACCAGTAGATAAAAGTCGAGAGAATTCCTTATTTGACCCTTTCTTAAAATTTGCTTCCCTATTTGGCCCTACACAAAATGTTCTTCCCTTTTTGACACTATTTACAATTTTTCCCTATACTACATTTCCGTCAAATCTGGTACAATTCCGTCTATTTGGCCTGTCAGTATTTTCTTCCATGGACCAATCTGCCCCTGTACGCTAAACACCAGAGAGGAAAAAAGGGGAAGAGATGGATCACGATAGAACTTGCTCTCCCCCCCCCCCCCACCCCCCACCCCCCCACCAGCGCACATAGCGGCGGCGGCGCAAGGCTGCGGATGGTGGCCAAAGTGGAAGGGGACAATGCGTCTGCAGAGGCCGCGAACCAAAGATGGTAGCTGCCGAAGGCCTTGGTGCGGCTTGGCCGTCGGCGAACACCACCGCAAAGGGGTCAGCCCACTGCACTGGGGCGAGCACGGCCACGGCGCGTCTGCACAGGCTCCAGTGGTGCCACAAGGTGTGAACAGCTTCTCCTGTCTTCTAGGATCGTCCTCTCCTGTCACAGCTGGCCGTCCGTGCAAAGCTCCACTTCGAGGAAAAGAACCAACTCAAATTCTTCGGCACGACCAATAACTCGTTGATGTTCCAAAAAAATAACAGAGACGGCCTTTCTTGTGATCCTTTCCTTAATCACCACCTAGACTAACTCAAATTCCATCTCACTAGACCAGGCGTGCTCCTGAAGCTGCTGGAAGAAATGAAGACGGGCGTGGCGAAGCCGGTGGGTGAGCACCGGACAGTGCTGCTGCAGGTGACGGACATCGTCCCAGTGGACATGGACGAGGTGGACCTGTTCCCGTGCCACGACCGGAGAGGAGGCTAATGTCAAGATGAGACGACCGGTGGCGGCGACTGCCTCAGTCCAGGCGAACACGTGGTCTCCGGCTGCGTGTGGCTGGCTGGCGGCGTTCCCCTGGTCCTCCGCTACCGGCTGTGTGCGTGGTCTCCGGCTGGTCGTGGCCAGCAGGAGGCATTCTCATCTGCCGACCGTGCGCTTGGTCTACGACTAAATATGTGTACTAGTTCCGACCGTGGGCTGTTTAGAGGATTTAATAGTGCATAATACTTTTGGAACGTGATGAACAAACCAGTATGGTACTGATCTTAGATATGGTATTACATGTTTTACAGACGTTTCCTAAGGCTTTTATACGCACAGATAAGTTCAGCTAAGGACCAAATTATTGGAGTGCAACATTCATGAACATCTGTAGAATATCGGTGAACTGGTTGCTTCTTTTTTTGTGTGTGGAACTGATTGATTGTTTACTTAGATATCCAGTATAGTCGCACAATGCGCTAGGGGCAAAAAAGGTCTTCTCATCTCACACTTTAACATCGTTACTGCTTAAATGGAAGCAAAAGTTACATTGAGCGTCAAATAGGGAAGAAAATTTTATTTTGGGCTAAAAGAAACAGGGAAGGAGATTTTAAGGAAGGGCCAAATAAGGAATTCTCTGATAGAAGTCGACAGGACACTATACCTGGCCAAATAGGTCTTATCACTACTAGAAACTACGAGTTTACCACTTTACCTAGAGCTTATGACTCCCCTCAAGGGAAACAAAAGCTATGAACAGTAAGCTCTAGGAAAAGATGATTTTTGGGTGAAAATAAATGAGTAAAACTTTACCTACAGTTAAGTTTGGCCCCTAGGTAATGAAGACCACACAGACACCATGTTGATTAGAAAAATAGGAAGAAGGTTCGGTGATACCACGTGAAAGCTATATTTTGGTGGGCAACTATTTTTTTTGTTATTCCCACGCTAGCACCGCGTGTTTTATTTCGGCCCACGCTGTTGGGCCCACTAGGCAGTGACTATGGGCCAAAGGAGCTTGGCGCTAGTGGACAAAAAGTTTCACCAAGTCTAGGTCTTCCATGTCCGGCCATCTCACTTTCCCCCATCTCTCCAGATCCAGCGCCGCCGCCTCTCCTTCTCTTCTCCCCTTCCGTCACAAATCAAGCACCGCCGGTTGTGATTCCGCTGCATGCCAACCTCTTTCTCTCTGAAGGTCATCGCCCCTCGTCCCTACCCCTTCCTCGCGCACCGACAGATATTGGCACCGGCACACCATAGGCACTGCAAGGTGAGCCCATGCGGCATGGGACAAGAGGAAACATGTGGCTACTCGGTTCCATGGTGTATAGGGAGATTGAGCGACGGCGGTGAGCAGGGACTTGGGCTAGCGCCGATGAGCAGGGAACAACAGCAGCGGCGCCTGCAAGCACCATCCTCCATTGACAAATCTCCCTCTATTGAAGGTGTATACCCATGCTCAATAACTTGCAAGTTGCTGGTGATTACTTATTGGTTACTGGAACTGATGAATTTTGATGAATCTAGGTACTTATGACATTTGTTTTCTGGATATGTTGCTACATGTTTCCTATCCGAATTAATGTTGATGATTTTTGGTGCGTATAACAGTACATACTCCCTCTGTAAACTAATATAGGACGCTTTAGATCACTATAAGGAGTACATGAACATGAGGAGTGTTACTTCTACTTCCATTGATGTCTCCCTGAATCAGGCAGAACTTTTTATCAAGAAAGAGAGAGGCAAAAAATCAGAACGAAAATAAATTACATGCCCAGTGAGTCACTAGCCAATAACCATGTGTACTTCCATATTGCACAAATAGGGACAAAAAAATGATCTGCAATTAATCATCTAGGCAATCAGGTTAACACGTTGGTACTATTTTTCTTTTTCATCCAAAACAGGTCCATGATGTACTGAGCTTCCTAAACAGCAGTAGACAAGCATAAGAATCCTAGTACTAATTAACATGCTCAGTGCAAAGATAGTGATAGTGTTGGCAAACAAATCATGAGAATACTGAACAAGATTTTTTGTTAGTTCGACAAGTTTAGTGTTTAGGTAACATGTTTTGTAGAGTGTTTTTGGAATTGTAAATGGTGTCTGTCTCATGGCATAATATCCTGGATTTATCAGAACTACTATGCAGCTCCTATGCCATCAACTACTCATTGAAAGGAATTCAGACAGAAAGCAATTATTAACAGCTGCATATTTGGAAAACAATAGCAGTTGCAAGGTGTATGTCGGTATTGGCACACTCGTGCATACCATTATTTCTTAAGTAGCTCAATGCGGCAAGACCAAGTTTGTCATGAGTTTGCCAGAGATAATTTTCATATTCATATAAATAATTTGTTAGTTATTTATGGTCTTTTCAAAGAGTCGCTATTCTCTAGATATGTCTTGAATTAATTTCTGCATTTTTTAGTTATGCATGGCCTTCTTCACAAATATTTGAACTTACATTGGCTCTTGAAGCTTGGGGATCTTACGACGACCAATATCTGCGGCTAACGAACAAATTATAAATGACTGCTCTTCAGGGAAGCCCCATGGATAATTGGCTCTCTTCAATGGGTCTACTACTGTGTTATTACCGGCAAGACATCATTGCACCGTCCTCATCCAAGAACTTCATATTCAATCTCATGTTCATGTATGTACTGTTCGTGTCTCACATCAACTCTGCATTGTTTTTGTTTGTGGCTTGACCATGTAATTTTGATTTGATTTCAATCTCTAGTTATATGCAAACTTGTGTAGTGTCAATTGAAATGAGCTAAGCATGAACCTTAGTTGTATGCGTTCATGAAAAACTGAACCAAGAACCAGAAATCACTTTATGCCATCAAGCACTTATCATACTAGCTAGCAAGTCGCTATACATTTGAAGCATGATCGTGTATGTTTTCACATCTGAGCTCTTCTCTTGCAGATTTTGGAAACTAATCAAGAACCGCCAGCTTTGTGTGCGCAGCAACACTCAGATGTAAGTTTTCTGGAACTAACTTGAAATGATACAAACTATGTATGCCTCTAGGGTGTTAATGTTAAAATGCATGCTTCAGTGATGTGCACAGCTTTATGTGTGGTGATCTGCACTGTTGTGATTATATGCATGCTTCTGTGCAAAGCATGATCATGGATTTTTTTTATGCAGGGGCTATGTGTAGTGTGGGGAGCGATTAAATCCTCTTGTCTTATGCCCATATTGTCCAAATTACGTTCATTATGCTGCCTACCAGAATATTCAAGTCTTTGAACTACGTGCTAAACTGCCTGCCATCACTAATTTTCAGGATCACAATCTCACTTGGATGCTTCTGCCCCAGATTTGGAGCTTAACGCTGCAAAGATGTTTTCTATCCAGTGCATCTCGAACTTAACTCACTCGCTTGTCCCTCCACGGCAGCCAACCTCTTGATCCTTGCTTTTCTGGGTCTTGAAGTCTATCGAGCATAGATAACATGCTGATTTAGGTATTCTGCTAGCTGTAGAAATTTTAGATGTGGTGTATTTTTTTTAATTCTGGCTTGAAATCAACCATGAGTCCGATGTATGTGTCATTGTATGTTGAATTTTGGCTACAATTTATAAATTGGAATTATGGCTCGGGATTGAATTGTTTGAATTATGGCTGGTATGAATTTAAATTCAAGTTGCATATTTTTATATGGCAGATAAAAATATGATGTATCCCTAGGGTATTATTTGAACATACGGGGGAAATAGCTGTAGGGCAAGTTGTGACGTGGCATAATTCAAAAGGACCCCACCATCTCTCCCTAGAGCCAAACATGCTTGTAGGTAAACTACCTTTCCACGTTGGACAAGCAGCCAGGTTGAATTATTTCCCTACAGCTTACGGCTCTAGGTAAAGAAATGGTTCCCAAGAGCTTGACAAGGGCACTCTAGGGAAAGAGCTCCTTACCGACTATTCTTCACCTAGGGCAAGCTCTAGGTAAAGCCTTTAGCTATGGTTTTTTGCCTTTTACCTTAGGATATATGGCTCTAGGTAAAATCGTAGTTTCTAGTAGTGTATAGATGCTATCCTGCTCAAATCATTTTGCAAAGTAAAATATGTTACTTAGTTCATTTGAATCTCACTACTTCAATGTTCTAAACTTCTAGTCGATATGATTTCTGAAGAGCATGGCCCACAGCACATAAGACATGATATCATATGATAGTCTAGCCTCTAATTGAATAGATAAAGAAAACTTGTAGGTGGCCACAAGACAACATTAACTACATACCCTGGGCGACGCCGTTTTTGCTTAGACTTGCTTTTTGAACTAACTTTGGTATCCTCATCGCCAGTATTGTAATTGCCACCTAAAATTTTGGGAAATACTGATCATATATATGAACACGCGTATTCTATCAGGTAAAGAAAACTATATACAGCTAAATAAATGATCATGCAGTGTACAACATTGCTAAACTTCTAATACAATGAAATGCAAAAGCCTGGAAGGGAGGTGGTATAACAGCATTACTATATATTAGAAGTCATTTTTTTTCACTTGTTATGTTATGCAATACATAAGTACAATAACAGAAAAAAATTCACTATGTCAAATAACTTATCGGTAAATTCATAAATACTGATGGTATAAGTGACTTGATAATAAAGATGTCTTATAGTATAGAAAATGTTTCCTTTGTTCCTTGGTATGGACTCATTTGAGGTACATATATAGTAGTACGTGAAACAGGAACTACTGAAAAGAACTCATATGCAAGTTAAATGTTAGATAAAAGTATTAACTAAGGACAAGTTCGGAGCTATCATCTGTTCAATACTTACCATTCTCGTGCACATCAGAATACAAGCCTGCTGCCAGCCAATTTTTCATGAAGGCCTTCTTTACCCGTTTCATAAGCTCTATTATGTAATCACCTTTACTGTTATACCTGGTACAATTATCCCATATAAACTGCACGTCCTTATAGACATCCTCTGAGTTCATATATTTGCTTCCACGTTCTAAATCTTGACATATTGTGCCAAAATCCATAGGAGTGTCGATAACATCAAGATAATCCTACACAATTTGCAAGTGTGAGGGGAATAAAAAAATCACATGAAAATAAAGTGAATTATTTTCCATAAGAAATTGATTTAGGAGCTTGCATGCATATAATTAGTTTCTTAGGTAATTAGAACAATGGTCACAAGACATGCAGCTAGAGAAGTCTGTCTGAGACACTGCTGTGGAAGTGGTCTGCATTTGTAATTACTGTTTCTTACTATTAGTATGTTCAAGAAAAACAAATAGACTGGGGTTCAGAACTTGATCTTGTGAGCAAGGAAAGCTTGACTAGGTTTTAGCCAAATTAATCATATAATTAGGCAGAGCTTTCACGTATGCCATAGATCAATAGCCCTATCATAACCATCAGTTTTATTTACTCGGCCATAGAATTAAAGATGGGGCAGCAACCTACTTGAAAATAGAGTTACCCCAGAAAAATTGCAGAAAAAAAAGATAGGGCATGGGAAATGGAAACCTGCATACTCATAGCAAGTAGATGTCTGAACCAATTCAGTGGAAGTGATCGATACTACACCACTGAAGACATTTTGTGGAAGTGACTATACGACACCGAGACTTATGAGGGGCTGACTCAACTAAGTGTTTAAGATCAATATATTTATGTGTGAAGCCTACCAAAGTTCCAGGTGATTTGAAAAGAAAGAAGAGGCACCACAAAATACTCACAGGTATTCCCAAAGCAATAGGATCCACTGGGGTGTTAAATGGCTCAGCTGCGTCGACCTTCATAACCTTCTTAATAGCCTGAGAGCAAAAGAGAATTTCAGTAAAGGTTTCATTTATTTCAGGTCTTTACCATGTGATATTTGGAGAATCAAAAGACGCCAAATAAAGTTGAGCCAAATTGTACTCACTTCAAGTGCAGCAGCTAACTCTTTCTCATCACGCTGAGATTCCAGGGTAGACTGCTTTATCTCTGACCCTTGTGAGTTCTTTGGCTCCGATGCACTCTCACTTTCCTCGGTTACTAGAACAGTTTCCTGCTTACTTGGAAGAGGTTCATGTACTTCATCAACTTCCCTGTCCTGGGTGTTATCTTGTACTGAAGAAGATAATCCCGCCGAGACGATCTTTATGCTTCCTGCTTTCTTTGCCATCTTGTCCTTATCAGAACCACTCAACTCCGACTCCTGCCCATCAGTTGTCTGGCCAGTTGACGATGCAGTGATACCTTTTTCGGCAGTAGCTTGCTTGCTCACTTCAGGGGCGGCAGTCTGAGATTTACCAGCATCAGCGGATGCCTGAGCTACAGACGAACTATTGTTGAGCTCTACCACCTTGGAGGTTTTGAACTTCAGCTTCACACGACCGTATACCGCCCCCACCTTCGGCTTGGCGTACGGTATATCAGCGGTGGGATGAGCCGGAGCTGGGGCAGGAAGGATCGGCTTCTCTGGTTCAGGAGGAGGAGATGGTTCAGGCACTGCCGGAGTGGACCTCGAGACAGGCGCATTCTCCGCTGGGATGTTCTCCTCGGTGCTTGGGCTGGACGGAGATGCAGACGAAGAGTCTCCCCCGGTGGTATTCGAAGAACTCTTCTTGCCCGGCGTGTGGCCGCGCTTGCGCTTCATCTTATCCGTCTCTTGCTAGCACCCAAAGATAAAATTCTTGGAAATAAGCCGCTCCGGCACCTGCGCGCCGCGCCCTGAGGGGATCGATCTCGTGCCGGAGTGAATTAGGAGGACCTAATCGAAGCAGCCATGAATGGACGGATGGATGGGTTAGATTACCAGAGGCACCGGACATCCAAGAAAATCAGGCAACGGAGAGAGAGAGAGGACGGCCTGCTGCCGCAGCGAAGAGAGAAGCTAGGGTTCCTTACCGGCAGAAGAAGAAGAAGGGTCGACCCACGGCAGTGCGGTACCGGTGGGGCTGGCTTGTTGCGTCCTGTTGGTGCCACGAACTTGTGAGGAATAAAAGACCGGGAACTGGGAGGCGACGAATTTGGGGGAGGGATCGGGGAAGAAGAGGGGTAGGCTGGAGGAGGAAGAAGAAGAGGATTAGAAATCTCGGGAGCCTTTGTGGGTTTGTCAACTGGGCTGCGTGTCTTTAAAATAGTTCATGTGGGCCGGGCTGATTCTTATGGCGCTGCCGGGCTGTCTAAGGTTGTTTATGTCATACCCGAGATCTCTCAAAAAAAAATGTGAGCGGCACAGAAGAAAAGCTCCAAGTTCCCTAGGTGATTAGGGTTTTGACCAACTCTGCTGGGATGCGATCGGTGTTGAGTATTTACTACCGGTAGCTTTTTTTTTATTTTTTTAGGCAACATCACAAAGCTTTTATTAAGTCGTCACAATGTTTACAGGGACGGATGGTAAATTCCCGGGATGACCAAACCAAACATGACGGCCACCACCGAGAGATAAAGTATGCTTCGCTAAATTGTGAGTTTCAAAATTTGAGCTCCTAAACTCATGACTGAAATTACAGAAGTCAAAAGCTAAAGAACGTTCAACTATCTCATGAATGACTGCTCCATAGCTTGCCAAATTCTTCTTGTGTATGTCCTGCACCACCGTTTTGCAGTCCGATGCCACTTGGTTGCACCTCAGGTAGAGATCATCTGCCAGTGCAAGTGCCTCTCTAATAGCAAGTGCTTCCAAAGTCGAAGGATCCACAATGTATCTAAAAGAGAGAGTCGAGGCTCCCATAAACATACCCCTGTCGTCTCTACAGATCACCCCCACTGTCCCACCGTTTCTGGTTACCGCTGCATCGGCGTTAAACTTCGCGTAACCTGATGGTGGTGCAAGCCACCACGCTGGTCGGGCGCTGGTAGAAGGGGGCAAGGAAGGATGCCTCTGCTAGGTCACTCGTAGTTCAGCCAAATATTTTGATATGAAGCTGTTGACAGAGTATGGTGCCTGAAATATATTCTCGTGAATTGCTTTACGCCTCGCATACCAAAGTGCCCAGAGCGTCACCACCAGGCAATCGAAAAGGTCATTCGTCAATATTTCATGTAGTGCAAACAGCCACTCCTTCGGACCATCCTCCTCGCGCTCAACCATATGCTGGACCAAGTCATCCGGCGCCAAAGCCCAAACACTTGCTGCCATCGGACATGCAATGAGGGCACGTTTCCATGTATCAGTCGCCCCACATAGCGAACAAAGTGTCCTCTGTTGCCATATGACGACGTTTGAGGACCGATCCCGTGGGCATGGAATGACGGGCTAGCCGCCACACGAACACCTTCAGTTTGGATGGTACTTGCATGCGCCAGATCATGGACCACTTCTTGGTGTCTTGATGCTCATAAGATGTACCGTCCTCCTCAGCTAACCAAGCCTCCCTGCTGTGTTTCGTTTTTAGAATCATTCGGTAAGCAGAACGAACGCTGAAATTACCTCAAGGCTCTTCATGCCAGGCCCAGAAATCTCCCACCCGGCAAGTGCAAAGCGGGATTCGTAGAATCTCTTCCGCGTCAAAGTGGGTGAACACCGAACGTACCAGGTTTTCATTCCACGTTGTCGATGTTGGATCTATAAGCTGCGCCACTCTCGCCGGAGGGTTCTGAGCTAGAGAGCATATGGGACGCTTAAGACCATCACGCGGGATCTAGTTGTGCCGCCAAATATCGGTCGTCTCCCCATCACCAATTCTCCTGATGACCCCTTGCGCCAGGATGTCACGACCATCCAAAATCGCCCGCCATATCTGGGATGGGTGCGATCCTAGTTCTGCTTGAAGGAGAGAGCAGTGTGGGAAGTAAACTGCCTTGAGGATTCTGGCACTGAGTGAGTTGCTATCTGTTAGGGTGCGCCATGCCTGCCTTGCCAGTAGGGCGAGGTTGAAAATCTCCATGTCACGGAAACCTAGCCCCCCAAGTGCTTCGACATAGTCATTATGTCCCACGCCACCCAACTGGGCTTTCTCTTTCCATGCTTGGAACCCCACCAGAATTGTCGAATGATAGACATGATGCTCTCACACAGGCCTCATGGTAATCTGAAGCACGCCATGGAGTAAACTGGTATAGCTTGTGCAACAGATTTGATCAAAACTTCTTTAACAGCAGCAGAAAGTAACTTTTCCATCCACCCCTTAATCTTCTCCCACACTCGATCCCGAAGATATTTGAATGTAGCGGTTTTAGAGTGGCCAACATCTATAGGCATTCCTAGGTAGCGTTCACTCAAAGACTCGTTCTGTACTTGCAAATTGTTCTTGACAACTTCTCTTGTCTGTACTGGGCAACCCTTGCTGAAGAAAATAGAGGATTTTTCATTGTTGATCCGTTGTCCAGAAGCAGAACAATAAGTATCAAGCAGGTTTGATACCGGTAGCTGCAGTGTGCCCCTGCTCCGTGCGCTTGCGCGTACTCTCGGGCTGATACCTTGGAGTTCTGCTCCAGAATAGGAATGAAGTCACGTAACTCATTTGTTGTTTTTTTTGTCGAGATCGGCCAGATGGCCCAGATAATAATGCATGGCGGTCTTAGTGGGACGACATAGGAAAAGGGGAGCTCCTAACCGGCGCCTTCAGCGCTGGTTGGAGTTTCTGGCGCCCACACGCCTGCTAGTATGGGCCAGGCCCACGAACACACAGGTAGTAGCGCGAAAAAAGAAAACTCAGGCATACATGGCACTGCACGTGGAATTGGACTCGCGATCAATACCTCCAGTAAGTGGTTGGCTGACCACTCGAGCTAATACGAGTATATGAAACATTGCAGCGCGACGATACATAAGAACAGTAGCTGCGTAGATATTTAAATTATATGAAAACATTTTAGAAAAGCATGATTTCTTTTGATAAAAATGTGTTTTTTCTCGGAAGTCCACAGATTTTAGAAAAAATCAGAATTAGAAAAAATTTCATCAATTTTCCAAAAAGTTCACAAAAATCTGAAAAGGTTCATCGATTTTTAAAAACTTCTAGAAAATCAGAAAAAAGTTCATTGATTTTGAACAAAAACTTCATCTATTCTCAAAAAGAGCTTATCAATTTTCAAAAAAAGTTCATCAATTCTCAAAAAGAGTTTATCAATTTCAGAAAAGTTCATTGATTTAAATTTTTTACGAAAATCAATTTTGAAAATTAGTTCACAAATATGAAAAACGTTCATCAATTTTGGAAAAGAGTTCGTCGAATTTGAAAAAAACTTCATCGAATTTGAAAAAAGTTCATCGATTTGGGAAAAAAGTTCATCGAATTTGAAAAAAGTTCATCGATTTTGAAAAAGAGTTCATCGATTTTGGAAAAAGTTCACCGAATTCGAAAAAAGTTCATCGAATTTTAAAAAAAGTTCATCGAATTTGAAAAAAGTTTGTCAAGTTTGGAAAAAAAGTTCATCCAATTCAAAAAAATGTTCATCGAATTTGGAACAAAGTTCTTCGATTTCGAAAAACGTTCGTCGATTTTGGAAAAGTTCATTAATTTGAAAAATAGTTTATTGAAATGAACAAAAGAAAAAAAACACCGAACAAAACCCTTTTGAATAAACAAGAAAAACGAAAAAAATAGACATGAGAAGAAAACAGTGAAGAAGATATTTTCGAACACATGAGGTAAGAGTGGTGCGGTGGTTAGCGTATGGTGCGAAAGAAGATGAGGTCGCGGGTTCGATTTCCACCAGACGCATTTGCATTTTTGTGCTTTACAACAGAAAAAAGGAACGATGGGCCAGCCCAAGAAGACGCGTGAAGGAGGGAGAGGTGTGCGCCCGTTTGCGCGGTTGCCTGCAGCGGGCGCCGTTTAGGGAATGCCTAGGAAAAGAGGGTTGAGTCAGGAGTCGATCTGAAGCAAGCGACGCTTGACATATCTGCAAGAGGGCGAATTGGATGATGTGTACGTCGGAGAGGAAGAGAATGGAAACTAAAAAAGGCGGCGTGCTGGATGGTGGTGGCAAAAGTGAACATGAAGAAAACTTTTAGTAGTGCATCACTCAAGCAGGCGTTGAAAATTATAGGAAGTCTAGCTCATGATCCAAAGATTCGAGAGGTGGATGACAACCTCTTTGTGATTCACGTGTGCTGCTTGGGTGACTGGAAGATGCTGATGTTCTAGGTCCGTGGATCTTCCGAGGATTGATGGTTTTGATAGAGGATTATGATGGCAGGACGTCGTCGGAATCAGTTAAGCTTCAGCATGTTGTCTTGTGGGCGCGTATCCATAAGATTCATGATCTTTACGTGAATGAAGCGATAGTTGATCAACTCACAAGGTGGGTCGGGACTGTGAGGAGTGTGGAGATGAACTCAACACGGTACTTTGAAGGACTTATGTCAGGGTCAAAGCGACTATCGAAGTAGCAAAAAAGTTGACCCGTTGGACTCCACTAATCTAGCTGGGGAGGGACATTTTTTTGGGTGTCAAATATGAAAAGATCTAGTACTTCTGTGAGGTTCGTGGCTTGCTTGGGCATGATAAGCAGGAATGTGGGGATGGTATTCACCCATCGGAAAAATGCAACGGGGCAAGTGGTTAGTGGCCAAAAAGAGAGTCACACAAATGGCTCAAAGCAAAGCTATGAGCGGCAAGACCTTTAGGAGCTTCATGAGTTCTTTGCATATATGATGTCGCATAAGAGGATGTCTAATGATACATGACTGGGGAAATGAAGTTCTTGATGACACTATCGAAGGTCCTTTGAAGCAGAAGGAGGCTGATGATGATGATGATGATGATGATGATGATGATGATGATGATGATGATGGCTCTGATCGGATAGAGGGAAAAGTTTTGCGACAAGAAAAATTAACTTGGATTTAACTAGCCAGGGCATGAGTGGTGATGAGGGTAATGCTTCCGATGACGAAGATAATTGGGGTGATGGGGTTGTAGGAGTTTTGAAAAGGGTGGGTTCTATTCCACTGCTTCCACCACGGTACCACTGGGGTGTTGTTTTTGTGCTCTCCATGTATTTAGCCTTAATGTATATGCATGCCGGATTTAGATCCAAAACGGTTATGGCATATGAAATCACTCATAAAAAATCAAAGTGTTCATCTCCTTCTTATGCAAAAAAAGTTATGCTTACAAAAGACTTTAAGCTCATGTGCCAGCAGTGTTCAAGCGGGTGGGGTGGATGACTGTGTGGGGAGCACATCTATTTCACATAATTGACATTGATTACATAAGTAATTTAGTTTCATAATTTTTTGGTGATATGACCATACCTTTTGTTGTGAATAGGAAACTATCCAACATCTTTTCTTTGATTGTATTTTGCCATTTATTGCTGAAAGGATCAAGAAGAGGGGTCTAGAGGGGGTGATTAGACCCTCAACAAGTAAAAGTGTCAATTTTTAAGTCCTTCAAGTTAAGGTGGAGTTTTAGCACAAGTTTAAGCATTCACAATATATTTCAAGCACGCATGGCAAGAGTATGAGCAGCGGAAAGAGTAAAGCATGCTAATTGCAAGAAAGTAAAGGGATGGGATTGGAGTGTGCAAACGCAATGAAGACACGGAGATTTTTGGCATGGTTCCGATAGGTGGTGCTATCGTACATCCAAGTTGATGGAGACTTCAACCCACGAAGGGTAACGGTTGTGCGAGTCCACGGAGGGCTCCACCCACGAAGGGTCCACGAAGAAGCAACCTTGTCTATCTCACCATGGCCATTGCCCACGAAGGACTTGCCTCACTCGAGTGGATCTTCACGAAGTAGGCGATCTCCTTGCCCTTACAAACTTCTTGGTTCAACTCCACAATCTTGTCGGAGGCTCCCAAGCGACACCTAACTAATCTAGGAGACACCACTCTCCAAAAGGTAATATATGGTGTGTTGATGATGAACTCCTTGCTCTTGTGCTTCAAATGATAGTCTCCCCAACACTCAACTCTCTCACACAGATTTGGCTATGGCGGAAAGATGATTTGAGTGGAAAGCAACTTGGGAAAGTCTAGAGATCAAGATTCTTGTGGTAGGATTGGAATATCTTGGTCTCAACACATGAATAGGTGGTTCTCTCTCAGAAAATGAGTAGTGAAAGTGTAGGAACGTTTTGATGGTTCTCTCTCATATGGAGAAGGGGTGGAGGGGTATATATAGCCTCCACACAAAATCCAACCATTACACACATTTGACCCAACTCGGTCAGGACGAATAGAAAAACTCGGTGAGACCGATTTAGTTCAAAATGTGAACGTTAGGAATCTCGATTGGACCGACTAGAACAACTCAGTGGGACCAATGTGCTAGGGCTAGGACAAAACCTCATCTCGATGAAGCCGATTGCTTGAACTCGGTGGGACCGATTTCAGCAAAGAGCAAATAGAGAGTTGGTCAAGCAAACTCGGTGGGACCGATTGCACATTTCGGTGAGACCGAAATAATTACAACATGCAACAGAGAGTTTGCAGGGCCATCTCGGTGAGACCGAGATCCTTATCGGTGTAACCGAATTGCTAGGGTTTCTGACAGTGGCTATGTCAACTGAACTCGGTGGCGCCGGATGGATCATTTCGTGGGGCTGAGTTTGACTTTGAGTTTTGGACATATTTGGAAGAGAAAGTGGCTAAGGGTTTTGGAGCAATATCACCAAGCACTTTGAGCAAGTAGACCATTAAGCAACACCTCATCCCTTTTAATAGTATTGGCTTTCCTATGGACTCACCGTGATCTTGGATCACTAAAATATAAATGAAGAGTCTTGAGCTTTTGCCAACATGTGTCTTGACACCTTGAAGGGGTTCCGCATCCTCTAGTCCTTACCACGCCATTGTTGAACTTATCTAAAATATACTAGATAAAAGTATTAGTCCAACAAGAGATACGTTGACATTAATTACCAAAATCACCCATGGAGCACTTTTGCTTTCAATCTCCCCCTTTTTGGTAATTGGTGACAACATACATCAAAGCTTTAGATCAAAGATAGAAAGAGTAGCAAGTAAAGCTTTGGAAAGACATGTAACATGCATAGGCTCCCCCTACATGTACGCAATCATGTGAAGTTAGAATATAGGAACATGTGAATGCATAAGCATGACATAGCAAGCGATGAGTTACATGTATCTTGGCTATATGCATCAGAGCAAATGATGTGAATAAGAAGTGTACCTACATGTTTATGAATCCCTCTTGCAAACAACATGTACATCAGCAAGAGATCATCATGCACATGAGTGTGATGCATATATATACTTACCTTGTGGTCTTGAGCTGGCTTTGGAAGGAGTGGACTCGAGAAAACATGGTTAGATAACACAAGAACACTCTAAGTAAAGCAATTTCAGGAAACCACAAGAGTACCAAGACTAGGATGACATGTAATG
This sequence comes from Triticum urartu, assembly GCF_056163025.1. Classification (NCBI taxonomy): domain Eukaryota; kingdom Viridiplantae; phylum Streptophyta; class Magnoliopsida; order Poales; family Poaceae; genus Triticum; species Triticum urartu. The sequence goes on from NC_141879.1 coordinate 477,414,393, forward strand.
AGTGAGTACTAAGTACTTCATTTGGATATTGACATGTCCCCCAAGATTTTAAAGATGTGCAATGAATTCCAAAGATTATCTTCCCTAGATATGGACTCTTTCTCCCCCTAAATCTGATATTAGATAATGGGAGAAAGTAGGGTAAGAGAAAATCAGAGCAAGAAAAGATCAGAGCAAGAAAGGGTAATATTAACCACAGTTAGAGCAACAATGATATGCAAAAACAATAACTAAGATCAAATATATCGACATGTCTTTCCCCTCTAAAAGACATGTGACTTCTCTCCTCTTTGTTTTACTAGCATCTGGAAGAGCTTAGATGTGCTCATATGATAAGCTTTGATGTGCTCTCTCTCCCCCTTTGACATCAATTTCCAAGAAGGGCACTTCTGGAGCATGAGTCAAATAGGTGTGGTCCTTGAGACACACTACAAAGCATTATGTAGTTTAAGATGCGGGTAGAGGATAAGAATCATTGAGTGGAGCTGAAGGAAAAATGTGCAGAATATAATGGCAAAACAATTTCTGAAGTGAAATCGGTAACGCCAATCTGTTTCCATCAGTGACGCTGAGTTAGCTGTGTCATGGATGATGCATATTAGACAGACTGGGTTAATCCATGTCGGTTGTACCGACGAACTGTCTAGAGGATATCCTTGTAGTTCAGTCTAGTCGATAGGCTTGGACCGGTGAGTCCGAGTTCAATGTAGAGGAGAAATTTTGTCAACTCAGCTCACTTGGCAAGTTAAATTTCACAAAGATTTGCAAGGAATTAACTAAAGGATTTGCAATGAATTAAACATAGAAGTTACAGAAATAAGAAAAGAGATCTAGATGAAGTTTTTTTTAATTTAGAGGGAGACAAAATAGCAAGAAACATATGCAAGAACACAATGTGAATGAGCAAAGGAACACTAGAGCTTCATGTAGAAGGGGTCGGCGATAGAGTCACCTATGTTAGAGTATATTGACTGAGGAGTCAAGTGATAACACTTGATCGTAGGTCATACTCATCGTTTAAGCTCAAAATGGGGTTACCATTTTTAATTTAAGCATTTTGATGTGTTCACATCTTATTGAGTTGCTTTGACTCATGTCTTGGGTCAAAGCTTCTCTAAGATGAAGTGACATACCTTGGGTTGTGATGTTGATCTTGATCATGTAGTCAAACTTGTGTTGGATGCTCAGGTTGATGTAGTTCATCAAGAGTTGGGAGCACCACTTGTAGTTTGAGTTCATCTTCCTACACGGGTTAGTCTTGCAAGGAAGAGCACTTGTGTATCCAAAATGACAATCATGAAACTTGATACCAAATGAAATTTGATATATTGAAATTGTCAAAGGATATGTCGAGTGAGTTCATGCTTCCTTGTCTTCAACATCCATATAGTGGGGACTTGGTGATGTAAAGATTGCTCAAAATGTGAGTGACTTGCAATCTCATAGATTTGCGTTTATCCAAGTACCTACAAGGGTTAGATAGCATGCAAGGGTACAAGTATAGATCCAAGATATATGATCATCATTATAAGAGAAATATCGAGGATTAGATGTAAAAGGCTCATGCCTTGCATGTATCCAAATGGAATTTCTACTCCAAGTTTGAGGCATCAATGATATTCAATTCACCTCTCAAACAGCAAAATACTTTCTCATTCAAATGGTTTGGTGAATATATCCGCCAATTGCTTATCGGTATGGACATGCTTAAGATTGATGTCTCCTTTAGCAACATGATATCGAATGAAATGATGATGAACTTTGATATGCTTAGTTCAAGAATTTTGCACGAGATTGTGAGCAATCTTAATAGCACTCTCATTATCACAAAGTAATGGAACATGTTTCACATGTATCCCATAATCCTTAAGGGTTCGGGTCATCCAAAGTAATTGAGCACAACATGATCCGGCAACAATGTATTCCACTTTGGTGGTGGATAAGGATACCGAGTTTTGTTTCTTGGAGGACCAAGACACAAGGGATCTACCAAGAAATTGACAAGTACCCGAAGTGGACTTTTTATAAACCTTGTCACCGGCATAGTCCAAATCTGAGTAGCCAACAAGATCAAAAGATGACCTCTTAGGATACCAAATGCCAAAGTTTGGTGTATGAATTAAATATCTCACTATCCTTTTCACGGCCTTAAGATGGCATTCTTTAGGGGCCGCTTGATATCGTGCACACATGCACCCACTTAGCATAATATCGGGACGGGGGGCACATAGATATAACAATGAACCAATCATAGAGCGGTAAACCTTTTAGTCAACCGGTTTGCCATCCTTAGTCAAGTCAAGATGTCCACTAGTAGGCATGGGTGTTTTCATACATTTTCTTTCTTGCATGTTGAACTTCTTGAAAAGATCCTTGGTATACTTTGTTTGAGAAACAAAGGTACCTTCCTTAGTTTGCTTGATTTGCAAACCAAGGAGAAATTTGAGTTCACTCATCATAGACATCTCAAACTTCTCCAACATTAGCCTTCCAAACTTTTCACTAAAATGGGGGTTAGTAGAACCAAATATGATATCATCCACATAAATTTGGCACACGAATAATTCACCATTAACCCTTTTAGTAAAAAGTGTAGACTCAATCTTCCCGATTTTGAAGCCTTCTTCAATAAGAAACTTGGTCAAGCATTTATACCATGCTCTAGGAGCTTGTTTAAGACCATAAAGAGCTTTGTGAAGTTTGTAAACATGATTAGGTTTCTTAGGATTAACAAAGCCGGGAGGTTGTTTAACATAAACTTCCTCCTCAATTTCACCATTTAGAAAAGCACTTTTAATGTCCATTTGGTATAAAGTGATATCATGGTGATTGGCATAAGCAAGTAAGATGCGTATGGACTCAAGTCTAGCAATGGGGGCATAAGTCTCACCGATGACCCACAAGTATAGGGGATCTATCATACTCCTTTCGATAAGTAAGAGTGTCAAACCCAACGAGGAGCAAAAGGAAATGATAAGCGGTTTCCAGCAAGGTATTCTCTGCAAGTACTGAAATAAGTGGTAACAGATAGTTTTGTGATAGGATAATTTGTAACGAGCAACAAGTAACAAAAGTAAATAAAGTGCAGCAAGGTGGCCCAATCCTTTTTGTAGCAAAGGACAAGCCTGGACAAACTCTTTTATAGAGAAAAGCGCTCCCGAGGACACATGGGAATATCGTCAAGCTAGTTTTCATCACGCTCATATGATTCGCGTTCGGTACTTTGATAATCTGATATGTGGGTGGACCGGTGCTTGGGTACTGTCCTTACTTGGACAAGCATCCCACTTATGATTAACCTCTATTGCAAGCATCTGCAACTACAACAAAAGTATTAAGGTAAACCTAACCATAACATGAAACATATGGATCCAAATCAGCCCCTTACGAAGCAACGCATAAACTAGGGTTTAAGCTTCTGTCACTCTAGCAACCCATCATCTACTTATTACTTCCCAATGCCTTCTTCTAGGCCCGAATAATGGTGAAGTGTTATATAGTCGACGTTCACATAACACCACTAGAGGAGAGACAACATACATCTCATCAAAATATCGAACGAATACCAAATTCACATGACTACTAATAGCAAGACTTCTCCCATGTCCTCAGGAACAAACGTAACTACTCACAAAGCATATTCATGTTCATAATTAGAGGGGTATTAATATGAATATAGGATCTGAACATATGATCTTCCACCAATTAAACCAACTAGCATCAACTACAAGGAGTAATTAACACTACTAGCAATCCACAGGTACCAATCCCGGACTTGGAGACAAGAATTGGATACAAGAGATGAACTAGGGTTTTGAGAGGAGATGGTGCTGGTGAAGATGTTGATGGAGATTGCCCTCTCCTAATGAGAGGAGCGTTGGTGATGACGATGGCGACGATTTCCCCCTCCCGAAGGGAAGTTTCCCCGGCAGAACAGCTCCGCCAGAGCCCTAGATTGGTTCTGCCAAGGTTCCGCCTCGTGGCGGCAGAGTTTCGTCCGAGAAGATGGCTTATGATTTTTTTCCCATCGAAAGACTTCATATAGCAGAAGATGGTCATCAGAGGGCCACCAGGGGGCCCACGAGGTAGGGGGCACGCCCAGGGAGTAGGGCGCGCCCCCACCCTCGTGGGCTGGGTGTGGCCCCCTGGTGAACTTCTTGCGCTCAATATTTTTATATATATTATGAAATTGACTTCCGTGAAGTTTCAGGACTTTGGGAGTTGTGCAGAATAGGTCTCTAATATTTGCTCCTTTTCCAGCCTAGAATCCCCGCTGCCGACATTCTCCCTCTTTGTGTAAACCTTGTAAAATAAGAGAGAATAGGCATAAGTATTGTGACATAATGTGTAATAATAGCCCGTAATGCAATAAATATCGATATAAAAGCATGATGCAAAATGGACGTATCAACTCCCCCAAGCTTAGACCTCGCTTGTCCTTAAGAGAAAGCCAAAATCGAAAAATATGTCCACATGTTTAGAGATAGAGGTGTCGATAAAAATAAAATACGGACATGAGGGCATCATGATCATTCTTAGAACAACAACTTATATAATTCTTGTCATATGATTTCTTATGCTAGAGTAATAGTTTCAATCACAATTCCAAGTATGAATCATAAACTTCATTGAAAACTAACAAACTATAATCTCAGTCATTGGAGCAATTGCAATTTATCATAACATAGGAAAGAGTCAATATATAAGAGCTTTTCAGCAAGTCCACATACTCAACTATCATATAGTCTTTCACAATTGCTGATACTCAGCAATACTTATGGGTATGGAGTTTTAATCAGACACAGAGAAAGATAGGGGCTTATAGTTTTGCCTCCCAATGTTTTACCTCAAGGGTAATGTCAACAATAATAGTTCATGAAAACTCACATCCAGTTAGCCATATATACCAGGATCTTTCCAACATACTGTGCTTTCCAAAGGATAAAATGTAAAAAGGAAGGGTGAAGATCACCATGACTCTTATGCAAGGTAGGAGATAAAAGTAAAAGATAGGCCCTTCGCAGAGGGAAGCAGAGGTTGTCATGCGCTTTTATGGTTGGATGCACAAAATCTTAATGCGAAAAAACGTCACTTTATATTGCCACTTGTGATATGGACCTTTATTATGCAGTCTGTCACTTTTATTTCTTCCATATCACACGGTCATATAAAGTTTATTTTCTCCCACACTAATAAGTCATACATATTTAAAGAGCAATTTTTATTCTTGCACCGATGACAACTTACTTGAAGGATCTTATTCAATCCATAGGTAGATATGGTGGACTCTCATGGCAAAACTGGTTTAAGGGTATTTGGAAGCACAAGTAGTATCTCTACTTGGTGCAATGAATTTGGCTAGCATGAGGGGGAAAGGAAAGCTCAACCATGTTGGATGATCCATGACAATATAATTTATCTCAGATGTAAGAAAACATAACCCATTACGTTGTCTTCCTTGTCCAATGTCAACTCTTTAGCATTTCATATTTTAATGAGTGCTCACAATCATAAAAGATGTCCAAGATAGTATATCTATATGTGAAGACCTCTCTTTCTTTATTACTTCCTATTAATTGCAACGATGACCAAAACTATGTTTGTCAACTCTCAACAACTTTTATTCATCATACCTTTTTCTAGGTGAGCTCATTACTCTCCATAAAGATCCATATGATCTCTTTTGTTTGTTTTTATTCTTTCTCTTTTCTCTTATTCACTTAGGATCATGGCAAAAGAATCAATCCCTTGACTCAATACTAATATTTATTATATAGCTCACGGACTCGATTACATAGAAGGATCATAAAGAAAAACTCACAACTAGATCATACTAAGAACTTTTATTCTACTAGATCAAGATATTACCAAAAGGATCGAACTAATAAAAATGGTAAAGATAAAAATGATGGTGATACAATACCGGGGCACTCCCCCAAGCTTGGCAGTTGCCAAGGGGAGTGCCCATACCCATGTGATTATGTCTCTCTTTTCGGGGATAGTGATGTGATATTCTTGGCGATGATGCCCCTCAGGATACGATTCTCCTCCTCGAGCTTGTTGACTTTCTCCTTGAGGTCCATTATTTCCTTTCGGAGTTTTCCTGTAACAGCCAAAGCTCCCTGCACCCAAGGGTGCTGCATAGCTGCGGGAGAACCAGTGACACTCTTTTTCATATTCTCATAAGAAAGAAATCTAACATTGGAAGGGATAACCGAGTTTGGAATAGCCGAGCTCTGCAGTTCCCCCTTTGTGAATCCATGGCATCTATCCTCTTCAATTCAGCCTCCATCTCTTCCTCCTTTGCTGGACCAAAGAGGTCAACATTGTTGTTTGTCATTGATCTCGGTGCCGGATGAGACACCCGGCTCTCCCCGACTGACTCTTGCGAAGACATCTTGCTCTAATCTGCAGCAGGACAGCTCAAAACAAAGACAGGAAATATTTGCGTGATACGGGAGTCAAAACCTCCGGGAGATTATATAATGAATTTTTACCGACCAAAATACGTGTAGTGTAAGAAAACGGAGTCCGGAAAGCGCATGAGGTCCCCACGAGGTAGGGGGGCACGCCCAGGGGGTAGGGCGCGCCCTCCACCCTTGTGGAGGCCTCGTGTCCTTCCCGGACTGCTACTTATTTTTCTATTTTTCTAAATATTCCAAAACAGAGAAATATTGCCTTAAAAACTATTTTGGAGTCGGTTTACTTACCATACCACATACCTATTCCTTTTCGGAGTCTGAAACGTTCCGGGAAGTGTCCCTTATGTATTCCTCCGAGGTTACGGTTTCAATAACATTGGTTTCAACATTTATGGGATTACCTAAGATATAATGTTTGATTCTTTGACCGTTCACCACCTTCGGATTTGTACCTCCGAAGTTGTTGATTTTTATGGCACCAGAACGATAGACCTCCTCGATAACGTAAGGACCTTCCCATTTAGAGAGAAGTTTTCCTGCAAAAAATCTTAAACGAGAGTTGTATAGCAATACATAATCACCTACATTAAACTCACGCTTTTGTATTCTTTCATCATGCCATCTTTTAACTTTTTCTTTAAACAACTTGGCATTTTCATAGGCTTGGATTCTCCATTCATCGAGTGAGCTAATATCACATAACCTCTTCTCACCGGCAAGTTTAAAATCATAATTGAGCTCTTTAGTAGCCCAATATGCCTTGTGTTCTAGTTCGAGAGGTAAGTGACATGCTTTTCCATAAACCATTTTATAAGGATACATACCCATAGGATTTTTATATGCAGTTCTATAGGCCCATAATGCATCATCAAGTTTCTTGGACCAATTCTTTCTAGATCTATTAACAGTCTTTTGCAAAATTAATTTGAGTTCTCTATTACTCAATTCTACTTGACCACTAGACTGCGGGTGATAAGGAGATGCAATTCTATGACTAACATCATATTTAGCAAGCGTTTTACGGAAAGCACCATGAATAAAATGTGAACCACCACCAGTCATCAAATATCTAGGGACTCCAAATCTTGGAAAAATAACTTCTTTAAGCATCTTAATAGAGGTGTTATGATCAGCAATACTAGTTGGAATAGCTTCTACCCACTTAGTAACGTAATCAACAACAACTAAAATATGTGTATATCCATTAGAGGAAGGAAATGGTCCCATATAATCCAAGCCCCAAACGTCAAATGGTTCAATAACGAGTGAATAATTCATAGGCATTTCTTGACGTCTACTAATATTACCGATTCTTTGACATTCATCACATGATAAGACAAACTTACGAGCATCTTTAAAGAGAATAGGCCAATAAAAACCTGATTGCAATACCTTATGTGCAGTTCTATCTCCAGCATGGTGTCCTCCATAACCTTCAGAGTGACACTTGCGTAGGATCTGTTCCTGTTCATGCTCGGCTACAAAACGTCTAATAACACCATCTACTCCTTCTTTATAAAGATGTGGGTCATCCCAAAAGTAATGCCTCAAATAATAGCAGAACCTTTTCTTTTGCTGGTATGTGAAACTAGGTGGTATGAATTTGGCAACAATGTAATTAGCATAATTAGCATACCATGGAGCAGTATGAGAAGCATTTATGACATTTAATTGCTCATCAGGAAAGCTATCATCAATAGATAGTGGGCCATCAAGCACATTTTCCAACCTAGACAAGTTGTCTGCAACGGGGTTCTCAGCTCCCTTCCTATCAACAATATGTAAATCAAATTCTTGAAGCAAGAGAACCCATCTAATAAGTCTAGGTTTAGCATCTTTCTTTTCCATTAGATATTTAATAGCATCATGATCAGTGTGAATAGTTACTTTAGGATCAACACTTTAAGGTCTGAACTTATCACAAGCAAATACAACTGCTAAGAATTCTTTTTCAGTAGTAGCATAATTTCTTTGAGCATTGTCTAGGGTTTTACTAGCATATTGAATAACATTTAATTTCTTATCAACTCTTTGTCCTAGAATAACACCTACAGCATAATCACTAGCATCACACATATTTTCAAAAGGTAAATTCCAATCAGGTGGCTGAATAATAGGTGCAGAGATCAATGCTTTCTTAAGTATTTCAAATGCTTCTACACAGCCGTCATCAAAGACAAATGGTATATCTTTTTGTAATAAATTAGTCAGAGGCTGAGAAATTTTTGAGAAGTCCTTAATGAACCTCCTATAAAATCCAGGGTGACCAAGGAAACTTCTTATACCTTTGATGTCCTTGGGACATGGCATCTTTTCAATAGCATCAACCTTGGCTTTATTAACCTCAATACCTCTTTCAGAAACTTTATGCCCCAAGACAATACCTTCAATAACCATAAAGTGGCACTTTTCCCAATTCAAGACAAGATTAGTTTCTTCACATCTCTGCAAAACTCGATCAAGGTTGCTCAAGCAATCATCAAAAGAAGATCCATAGACGGAGAAATTGTCCATGAAAACCTCACAAATCTTTTCACAAAAGTCAGAGAATATAGCCATCATGCATCTTTGAAAGGTAGCAGGTGCATTACATAAACCAAAAGGCATGCGTCTATAAGCAAAAGTACCAAAAGGACAAGTAAAAGTAGTCTTTGATTGATCCTTGGCTGACACAGGTATTTGAGAGAAACCAGAATAACCATCTAGAAAGCAAAAATGTGTATGTTTGGATAATCTTTCTAGCATTTGATCAATAAAAGGTAAGGGGTAATGATCCTTTTTAGTGGCCTTATTTAATTTACAGAAATCAATTACCATCCTATAACCTATAATAATTCTTTGAGGAATCAATTCATCTTTATCATTAGGAACAACAGTAATACCTCCCTTCTTAGGGACACAATGGACAGGACTTACCCACTGACTATCAACAACGAGATAGATTATACCTGCCTCAAGGAGCTTTAGTATTTCCTTTCTTACCACCTCTTTAATTTTAGGATTCAGCTGTCGTTGATGATCACGAACTGGTTTAGCATCTTCTTCCAAATTTATTTTATGTTGACATAGAGTGGGACTAATGCCCTTAAGATCATCAAGAGTATACCCAATAGTAGCACGATGCTTCTTCAGAGTTTTCAATAATCTCTCTTCCTCGTGCTCTGAAAGGTTAGCACTAATAATAACAGGATATATCTTTTTCTCATCAAGATAAGCATATTTAAGAGTATCAGGCAACGGTTTAAGCTCAAACACGGGATCACCCTTGGGTGGAGGAGGATCCCCTAGGATTTCAATAGGTAAATTGTTTTTCAGAATAGGTTCCTATTTAAAGAATACTTCATCTATTTCCCTTCTTTCATTCATAAACATATCATTTTCATGGTCTAGCAAATATTGTTCTAAAGGATCACTAGGAGGTACGACAATAGAAGCAAGACTAATAATTTCATCCTTTTTAGATAATTATTCTTCATGGTGTTGTCTACTAAATTTAGAGAAATTAAATTCATGAGTAATATCATCTAAACCGATAGTAACAACATCCTTTTTGCAATCTAGCTTAGCATTAACAGTGTTCAAGAAGGGTCTACCAAATATAATGGGACAAAAGCTATCTTGTGGGGAACCAAGAACAAGAAAATCAGCAGGATATTTAGTTTTCCCACACAAGACTTCAACATCTCTAACAATTCCCATTGGTGAAATAGTATCTCTATTGGCAAGTTTAATTGTGACATCAATGTCTTCTAACTCAACAGGTGCAATATCATGCATAATTTCTCTATATAGGCCAATAGGTATTGCACTAGCACTGGCACCCATATCACATAAGCCATGATAATAATGATCTCCTATTTTAACAGAAATAACAGGCATGCCTACCACAGGTCTAGGTTTATCTTTAGCACACGGTTTAGCAATTCTAGCAGTTTCATCACAGAAATAAATAACATGCCCATCAATATTATCAAACAAGAGATCTTTAACAATAGCAATATTAGGTTCAACTTTAACTTGCTTAGGAGGTGTATATGTTCTAATATTGCTTTTTCGAACCACAATTGAAGCTTTAGCATGATCCTTTATCCTAACAGGGAAAGGTGGTTTCTCAACATAAGAAGTAGGAACAATAGGATCATTATAAGTGATAATCTTTTCTTCAACTTTAATAGGTGTAGCTACTTTTACTTCTATGGGAGGATGATATTTAAACCACTTCTCCTTGGGGAGATCAACATAAGTAGCAAAAGATTCACAGAAAGAGGCTACTATCTCAGAGTCAAGTCCATATTTAGTGCTAAATTTACGGAAAACATCGGTATCCATAAAAGATTTAACACAATCAAACTTAGGTGTCATACCTGACTCCTTACCTTCGTCGAGGTCCCAATCTTCAGAGTTGCGTTTAATTCTTTCCAATAAATCCCATTTGAATTCAATAGTCTTCATCATAAAAGAGCCAGCACAAGAAGTATCGAGCATGGTGCGATTGTTATCAGAAAGCCGAGCATATAAATTTTGAATAATCATCTCTCTTGAGAGCTCATGATTGGGACATGAATATAACATTGATTCAAGCCTCCCTCAAGCTTGAGCGATGCTTTCTCCTTCGCGAGGCCAAAAATTATATATATAATTGCGATCACGATGAACAAGATGCATAGGATAAAACTTCTGATGAAATTCCAATTTCAATCGTTTGTAATTCCAAGACCCCATATCATCACATAGCCTATACCATGTCGATGCATCTCCCTTCAAATAAAAGGGAAGACCTTCTTCTTAACAACATCTCCAGGTACACCTGCAAGCTTAAATAATCCACAAACTTCATCCACATATATTAGATTCTCATCAGGATGCTTTGTTCCATCTCCTACAAAAGGATTAGCTAGCAGTTTTTCTATCATACCCGAAGGAATTTCAAAGTAGACATTTTCATTTTCAGTAGGTTCAGTAGGTTGAGGAGCAGCTCTTTGCTCTACTGGTCGGGGTGAAGATACCCCGAACAAGCCCCTCACAGGATTACTTTCCATAGTAACAAGTGACACTAAATTTCAGCACACTATATAAATATTTCCTTACCAAATTCCACCTACCAAAGGCGCTTCACTCCCCGGCAACGGCGCCAGAAAAGAGTCTTGATGACCCACAAGTATAGGGGATCTATCGTAGTCCTTTCGATAAGTAAGAGTGTCGAACCCAACGAGGAGCAAAAGGAAATGATAAGCGGAAGTATGGAACTACGTGAGGCAGCCACGAGGCAGGAGGGCGCGCCCCCCATACTCGTGGGCCCCACGTAGCTCCACTGGCGTACTTCTTTCGCCTATATATAATCTTATACCCTAGATCGATCTCAGAGAGGCACGACAGCACTTTTCCACTGCCACAACCTTCTATACCCGTGAGATCCCATCTTAGGGCCTTTTCCGGCGATCTGCCGGAGGGGGAATCGATCACAGAGGGCTTCTACATCAACACCATAGCCTCTCTAATGAAGCGTGAGTAGTTTACCATAGACCTTCAGGTCCATAGTTATTAGCTAGATGGCTTCTTCTCTCTCTTTTATTCTCAATACAAAGTTCTCCTCGATGTTCTTGGAGATCTATTCGATGTAATATTCTTTTGTGGTGTGTTTGCTAGATCCGATGAATTGTGGGTTTATGAACAAGATTATCTATGAATATTATTTGGTTCTTCTCTGAATTCTTATATGCATGATTTGATATCTTTGCAAGTCTCTTTAAATTATCGGTTCAGTTTGGCCTACTAGATTGATCTTTCTTGCAATGGGAGAAGTGCTTAGCTTTGGTTTCAATCTTGCGGTGTCCTTTCCTAGTGACAGTAGGGGTAGCAATGCACGTATTGTATTGTTGCCATCGAGGATAAAAAGATGGGGCTTATACCATATTGCTTGAGTTTATCCCTCTGCATCATGTCATCTTGCTTAATGCATTACTCTGTTCTTAGGAATTTAATACTTTAGATGCATGCTGGATAGCGGTCGATGTGTGGAGTGACAGTAGTAGATGCAGAATCGGTTTGATCTACTTGACACGGACGTGATGCCTATATTCATAATCATTGCCTAGATATTCTCATAACAATGCGCTTTTCTATCAGTTTCTCAGCATTAATTTGTTCACCCACCGTAATACATGCTATATCCTGAGAGAAGCCAGTAGTGAAACCTATGGCCCCCGGGTCTCTTTCTTATTATATTGCATCTCTTTTATTTACATCGCATCTCGTTTACTATTTTGCAATCTTTACTTTCCAATCTATATAACAAAAATACCAAAAATATTTACGTTACTATCTTTATCAGATCTCACTTTTGCGAATGACCATGAACGGATTGACAACTCCTTTATCGTGTTGGTTGCAAGGTTCTTGATTTTATGTGCAGGTACTAGGTGACTTGTGCGTTGTCTCCTACTGGATCGATACCTTGGTTCTCAAAAACTGAGGGAAATACTTATGCTACTTTGCTGCATCACCCTTTCTTCTTCAAGGGAAAACCAATGCATGCTCAAGAGGTAGCAGATATGCACGAGTAGAACACAAAGAGTTCTGGGCAATCATAGTCATACTGCTTACCACCAACGTCTTATTTTGATTCGGTGGTATTGTTGGATGAAGCGGCCCAGATCAACCTTACATGACCATGTTCATGAGACCAGTTCCACAGACAGACATGCAACTTGTTTTGCATAAAGGTGACTGGCAGGTGTCTGTTTCTCCAACTTTAGTTGAATCAAATTTGACTACGGCCAGTCCTTGTTGAAGGTTAAAACAACACACTTGATGAAAAATCGTTGTGGTTTTGATGCGTAGGTAAGAACGGTTCTTGCTAGAAGCCCGTAGCAGTACGTAAAACTTGCAACAACAAAGTAGAGGATGTCTAACTTGTTTTTGCAGGGCATGTTGTGATGTGATATGGTCAAGACATGATGTGATGTGATATATATTATTGTATGAGATGATCATGTTTTGTAAAAGTTATCGACAACTGGCAGGAGCCTTATGGTTGTCGCTTTATTGTATGAAATGCAATCGCCATGTACTTGCTTTACTTTATCACTATGCAGCAGCGATAGTTGTAGAAGCAATAGTTGGCGAGACGACAACGGCGCTACGATGGAGATCAAGGTGTCAAGCCGGTGACGATGGCGATCATGACAGTGCTTTGGAGATGCAGATCAAAGGCACAAGATGATGATGGCCATATCATGTCACATATTTTGATTGCATGTGATGTTTATCTTTTATGCATCTTATTTTGCTTAGTATGGCGGTAGCATTATAAGATGATCCCTCACTAAATTTCAAGCTATAAGTGTTCTCCCTGGGTATGCACCATTGCGACAGTTCGTCGTGCCGAGACACCACGTGATGACCGGGTGTGATAAGCTCTACGTTCACATACAATGGGTGCAAGACAGTTTTGCATGTGCAAAATACTCGGGTTAAACTTGATGAGCCTAGCATGTACAGACATGGCCTCGGAACACTGGAGACCGAAAGGTCGAATGTGAATCATATAGTAGATATGATCAACATAGAGATGTTCACCATTGAAGACTACTCCATCTCACGTGATGATCGGACATGGTTTGGTTGATATGGATCACGTGATCATTTAGATGACTCGAGGTATGTCTATCTAAGTGGGAGTTCTTAAGTAATATGATTAATTGAACTTAAATTTATCATGAACTTAGTCCTGATAGTTTTTGCAAATCTGTGTTGTAGATCAATGGCCCGTGCTACCGTTCCCTTGAATTTTAATGCGTTCCTAGAGAAAGCTAAGTTGAAAGATGATGGTAGCAACTACGCAGACTGGGTCCGTAATATGAGGATTATCCTCATTGCTGCACAGAAGAATTAAGTCCTTGATGCACTGCTAGGTGCAATGCCTGCTACAGGAGCAACTTCGGATGTTATGAACGTCTCGCAAGCTAAATCTGATGACTACACGATAGTTCAGTGTGCCATGCTTTACGGCTTAAAATCAGGACTTCAAAGTCGTTTTGAACATCATGGAGCATACGAGATGTTCCAAGAGTTGAAGTTAATATTTCAAGAAAATGGCCGAGTTGAGAGATATGAAGTCTCCAACAAGTTCTATAGCTGCAAAATGGAGGAGAACAGTTCTGTCAGTGAACACATACTCAGAATGTCTGGGTACCATAACCACTTGACTAAGTTGGGAGTTAATCTTTCGGATGATAGTGTCATTGAAAAAGTTCTTCAATCACTGCCACCAAGCTATAAAGGCTTCGTTATGAACAATAATATGCAAGGGATGGAAAAGATAATTCCTGAGCTCTTCGCGATGCTTAAGGCTGCAGAGGTAGAAATCAAGAAGGAGCATCAAGTGTTGATGGTTAACAAGACCACTAGTTTCAAGAAAAAGGGCAAAGGGAAGAAGGGGAACTTCAAGAAGAATAGCAAGCAAGTTGCTACTCCCGGGAAGAAGCCCAAGTCTAGACCTTAGCTTGAAACTGGTGCTTCTACTGCAAAGAGTCCGTGAGTTATATAATAAAGATTAGTGTTGAGTAAAGGGCTTGATTCTTTAGCCATGATCCTAAGTGAATAAAAGAAAAGAGAAAGAAATAAAAAGAAACAAAGAGATCATGTGGATCTCTTGGAGAATAATGAGCTCACATAGAAAAAGTATGATGAATAAAAGTTGTTAAGGGTTGACAAGCATAGTTTTGGTCATCGTTGCAATTAATAGGAAGTAATAAAGCCTTATGAATCATGTATGGATCCCATTGATAGCTTTGAAGATAAACTATAAAAAATTTGGACTTAGGTTCTATTAAAAATACAGTCATTATGACAATTTCACATGGCCCATCAAAACAGACAAGTTTTTTGTTAAACCCCTAATTAGTTTTCAAACATACATATCACTTGTCAGTGGAGGTAAATTAAATGCTATCCATATAATATAACATAGACCATCTTCAAATTGCTGGTGATGAGGATTCATCCACAATCATCATTGTTGCGCAAGTTGACGACCATCATTTCTCATTAAGTGTGATTGCTTCCTTCCATGATTTTGCCACCTTGCATATGTGGCCAAGAGTGCAGCCTGGGTGGGGTGGTAGAAGCTCTGGGCCATATTCTTCATCATGTTTGGTTGCCCACAAAGCCCATGATGGATTAGGGCATCAACTTTCCCCCAACGTTTGATTGCCCACGTTTCATGATTTTTTGTTGGGCTCATGCACTAAGTTGGTGTTTGGTTGCATACGTTAGGCTCGATGTAGTTACCGTGCACCCTAATGTGGTCAGCTTACTATCTACCATCCTAAGGAGTGTTACCATTGCACGTTACATACGATCACAAGGGCACAAACAAAACCACAATGGAGGCAAAATGGACCAAGATTATGAAGTTCTTCAGCCCACTTAACATGATCTGACCTACACCCTTGCCTATTCCATGATTGCTCTTCTCTTTGCTAGAAAACTTGGAGTAATCATCCTCTGCCTCCTCTCTAGTCTCAGACCCTCTATATCATATGTTATTATAACATTTCACTTGTACATGGTAGAAATGGCATATCTGCCATGAATTGTAGACTCTTGAAACTGAAGGAAATATGCCCTAGAGGCAATAATAAAGTTGTTATTTATATTTCCTTATATCATGATAAATGTTAATTATTCATGCTAGAATTGTACTAACCGGAAACTTGATACATGTGTGAATACATAGCCAAAACATAGTGTCCCTAGTATGCCTTTACTTGACTAGTTCGTTAATCAAAGATGGTTAAGTTTCCTGACCATAGACATGTGTTGTCATTTGATGAACGGGATCACATCATTAGGAGAATGATGTGATGGACAAGACCCATTCGTTAGCTTAGCATTATGATTGTTAAGTTTTATTGCTATTGCTTTCTTCATGACCTATACATATTCCTCTGACTATGAGATTATGCAACTCCCGAATATTGGAGGAACACCTTGTGTGCTATCAAACGTCACAACGTAACTGGGTGATTATAAAGATGCTCTACAGGTGTCTCCGAAGGAGTTTGTTGGGTTGGCATAGATCGAGATTAGGATTTGACACTCAGAGTATCGGAGAGGTATCTCTGGGCCCTCTCGGTAATGCACATCACTATAAGCCTTGCAAGAAATGTGACTAATGAGTTAGTTGCGGGATGATGCATTACGGAACGAGTAAAGAGACTTGCCGGTAAGAAGATTGAACTAGGTATAAGGATACCAACGATCGAATCTCAGGCAAGTAACATACCAATGACAAAGGGAATAATGTATGTTGTTATTGCGGTTTGACCGAAAAAGATCTTCGTAGAATATGTAGGCAGGTTCTGCTATTGGTTATTGACCGGAGATGTGTCTCGGTCATGTATACATAGTTCTCGAACCCGTAGGGTCCGCACTCTTAACGTTCAATGACGATTTGTATTACGAGTTATGTGTTTTGGTGACTGAAGTTTGTTCAGAGTCCCGCATGAGATCACGGACATGACGAGGAGTCTTGAAATGGTCAAGAGGTAAAGATTGATATATTGGACGACGGTATTCGGATACTGAAATGGTTCCAGATCATTTTGGGTATTTTTTGGAGTACGAGGAGGTTACCAGAACCCCCGGGGAAAGTTATGGGCCTACATGGGCCATAGGGGAGAGGGGAGGCAGCCCACAAGGGGTGGCCACGCCCCCTCCCATGGAGAGTCCAAATTGGACTAGGGGAGGGGGCGTGCCCCCCTTTCCTTCTCCTCTTCTCTCTCCTTCCCCCTTTTCCACCTCCGGAAGAAGGAAGGGGGGGGAATTGGACATGGAGTCCAAGTCGGTTTCCTCCCCCTATGGCGCACCCCATGGTCGGCCTCCTCCCTCTCCTCCTTTATATACAGGGGCAGGGGGCACCCCAAAGCAGATCAATTGTTCTCTTAGCTGTGTGCGGTGCCCCCCTCCATAGTTTACTCCTCCGGTCATAGCGTCGTAGTGCTTAGGCGAAGCCCTGCGCGGATCACATCACCATCACCGTCACCACACCGTCGTGCTAATGAAACTCTCCCTCGACCCTCTACTGGATCAAGAGTTCGAGGGAAGTCATCAAGCTGAATGTGTGCTAAACTCAGAGGTGCTGTACGTTCGGTACTTGATCGGTTGGATTGCGAAGACGTTCGACTACATCAACCGCGTTAACCTAATGCTTCCGCTTTCGGTCTACGTGGGTACGTGGACACACTCTCCCCCTCTCGTTGCTTTGCATATCCTTGATAGATCTTGCGTGATCGTAGGAACTTTTTTGAAATTGCATGCTACGTTCCCCTAAAGTGACATCCGATCCGGGTCTATGCGTAGATGATATTGATACGTCTTCAACGTATCTATAATTTTTGATTGTTCCATGCTATTATATTATCTATTTTGGATGTTTAATGGGATTTGATATGCTCTTTTATATTATTTTTGGGACTAACCTATTAACCGGAGGCCCAGTGCCAGTTTCTGTTTTTTTGCCTATTTTAGAGTTTCACAGAAAAGGAATACCAAACGGAATGAAACCTTCACGATGATCTTTCTTGGACCGAAAGCAAACCAGGAGACTTGGAGTGGAAGTCTGGAACTCCGTGAGGCAGCCACGAGGCAGGAGGGCGCGCCCCCACACTCGTGGGCCCCACGTAGCTCCACTGGCGTACTTCTTTCGCATATATACTCTTATACCCTAGATCGATCTCAGAGAGCCACGAAAGCACTTTTCCACCGCCGCAACCTTCTATACCCGTGAGATCCCATCTTAGGGCCTTTTCCGGCAATCTGCCGGAGGGGGAATCGATCACAGAGGGATTCTACATCAACACCATAGCCTCTCCGATGAAGTGTGAGTAGTTTACCACAGACCTTCGGGTCCATAGTTATTAGCTAGATGGCTTCTTCTCTCTCTCTTTTATTCTCAATACAAAATTCTCCTCGATGTTCTTGGAGATCTATTCAATGTAATATTCTTTTGTGGTGTGTTTGCCGAGATCCGATGAATTGTGGGTTTATGAACAAGATTATCTATGAATATTATTTGGTTCTTCTCTGAATTCTTATATGCATGATCTGATATCTTTGCAAGTCTCTTTGAATTATCGGTTCAGTTTGGCCTACTAGATTGATCTTTCTTGCAATGGGAGAAGTGCTTAGCTTTGGTTTCAATCTTGCGCTGTCCTTTCCCAGTGACAGTAGGGGCAGCAATGCACGTATTGTATTGTTGCCATCGAGGATAAAAAGATGGGGCTTATATCATATTGCTTGAGTTCATCCCTCTACATCATGTCATCTTGCTTAATGCGTTACTCTGTTCTTACGAATTTAATACTCTAGATGCATGATGGATAGCGGTCGATGTGTGGAGTGATAGTAGTAGATGCAGAATCGTTTCGATCTACTTGACACGAACGTGATGCCTATATTCATAATCATTGCCTAGATATTCTCATAACTATGCGCTTTTCTATCAATTGCTCGGCATTAATTTGTTCACCCACCGTAATACATGCTATCCTGAGAGAAGCCAGTAGTGAAACCTATGGCCCCCGGGTCTCTTTCTTATTATATTGCATCTCTTTTATTTACATCGCATCTCGTTTACTATTTTGCATTCTTTACTTTCCAATCTATATAACAAAAATACCAAAAATATTTACATTACTATCTTTATCAGATCTCACTTTTGCGAGTGACCGTGAAGGGATTGACAACCCCTTTATCGCGTTGGTTGCAAGGTTCTTGATTTTATGTGCAGGTACTAGGTGACTTGTGTGTTGTCTCCTACTGGATTGATACCTTGGTTCTCAAAAACTGAGGGAAATACTTACGCTACTTTGCTGCATCACCCTTTCTTCTTCAAGGGAAAACCAATGCATGCTCAAGAGGTAGCAGATATGCACGAGTAGAACACAAAGAGTTCTGGGCAATCATAGTCATACTGCTTACCACCAACGTCTTATTTTGATTCGGTGGTATTGTTGGATGAAGCGGCCCAGATCAACCTTACATGACCATGTTCATGAGACCAGTTCCACAGACAGACATGCAACTTGTTTTGCATAAAGGTGACTGGCAGGTGTCTGTTTCTCCAACTTTAGTTGAATCAAATTTGACTACGGCCAGTCCTTGTTGAAGGTTAAAACAACACACTTGATGAAAAATCGTTGTGGTTTTGATGCGTAGGTAAGAACGATTCTTGCTAGAAGCCCGTAGCAGTACGTAAAACTTGCAACAACAAAGTAGAGGATGTCTAACTTGTTTTTGCAGGGCATGTTGTGATGTGATATGGTCAAGACATGATGTGATGTGATATATATTATTGTATGAGATGATCATGTTTTGTAAAAGTTATCGACAACTGGCAGGAGCCTTATGGTTGTCGCTTTATTGTATGAAATGCAATCGCCATGTACTTGCTTTACTTTATCACTATGCAGCAGCGATAGTTGTAGAAGCAATAGTTGGCGAGACGACAACGGCGCTACGATGGAGATCAAGGTGTCAAGCCGGTGACGATGGCGATCATGACAGTGCTTTGGAGATGCAGATCAAAGGCACAAGATGATGATGGCCATATCATGTCACATATTTTGATTGCATGTGATGTTTATCTTTTATGCATCTTATTTTGCTTAGTATGGCGGTAGCATTATAAGATGATCCCTCACTAAATTTCAAGCTATAAGTGTTCTCCCTGGGTATGCACCATTGCGACAGTTCGTCGTGCCGAGACACCACGTGATGACCGGGTGTGATAAGCTCTACGTTCACATACAATGGGTGCAAGACAGTTTTGCATGTGCAAAATACTCGGGTTAAACTTGATGAGCCTAGCATGTACAGACATGGCCTCGGAACACTGGAGACCGAAAGGTCGAACGTGAATCATATAGTAGATATGATCAACATAGAGATGTTCACCATTGAAGACTACTCCATCTCACGTGATGATCGGACATGGTTTGGTTGATATGGATCACGTGATCATTTAGATGACTCGAGGTATGTCTATCTAAGTGGGAGTTCTTAAGTAATATGATTAATTGAACTTAAATTTATCATGAACTTAGTCCTGATAGTTTTTGCAAATCTGTGTTGTAGATCAATGGCCCGTGCTACCGTTCCCTTGAATTTTAATGCGTTCCTAGAGAAAGCTAAGTTGAAAGATGATGGTAGCAACTACGCAGACTGGGTCCGTAATATGAGGATTATCCTCATTGCTGCACAGAAGAATTACGTCCTTGATGCACCGCTAGGTGTAATGCCTACTGCAGGAGCAACTTCGGATGTTATGAACGTCTCGCAAGCTAAATCTGATGACTACACGATAGTTTAGTGTGCCATGCTTTACGGCTTAGAATCAGGACTTCAAAGTCGTTTTGAACATCATGGAGCATACGAGATGTTCCAAGAGTTGAAGTTAATATTTCAAGAAAATGCCCGAGTTGAGAGATATGAAGTCATCAACAAGTTCTATAGCTGCAAAATGGAGGAGGACAGTTCTGTCAGTGAACACATACTCAGAATGTCTGGGTACCATAACCACTTGACTAAGTTGGGAGTTAATCTTTCGGATGATAGTGTCATTGACAGAGTTCTTCAATCACTGCCACCAAGCTATAAAGGCTTCGTTATGAACTATAATATGCATGGGATGGAAAAGATAATTCCTGAGCTCTTCGCAGTGCTTAAGGCTGCGGAGGTAGAAATCAAGAAGGAGCATCAAGTGTTGATGGTTAACAAGACCACTAGTTTCAAGAAAAAGGGCAAAGGGAAGAAGGGGAACTTCAAGAAGAATAGCAAGCAAGTTGCTACTCCCGGGAAGAAGCCCAAGTCTAGACCTTAGCTTGAAACTGGTGCTTCTACTGCAAAGGGACTGGTCACTGGAAGCGGAACTGCCCCAAGTATTTGGCGGATAAGAAGGATGGCAAAGTGAAAGGTATATTTGATTACATATTATTGATGTGTACCTTACTAATGCTCGTAGTAGCGCCTGAGTATTTGATACTAGTTCTGTTGCTCATATTTGCAACTCGAAACAGGGGCTTTGGATTAAACGAAGATTGGCTAAGGACGAGGTGACGATGCACGTCGGAAATGGTTCCAAGGTCGATGTGATCGCCATCAACACGCTACCTCTACAACTACCTTCAGGATTAGTTTTAGACCTGAATAATTGTTATTTGGTGCCAGCGTTGAGCATGATCATTATATATGGATCTTGTTTGATGTGAGATGGTTATTCATTTAAATCAGAGAATAATGGTTGTTCTATTTATATGAGTAATATCTTTTATGGTCATGCACCCTTGATGAGTGGTCTATTTTGGTTGAATCTCGATCCTAGTGATACACATATTCATAATATTGAAGCCAAAAGATGCAAATTTAATAATGATAGTGCAACTTATTTTTGGCACTGCCGTTTAGGTCATATTGGTGTAAAGTGCATGAAGAAACTCCATGCTGATGGGCTTTTGGAATCACTTGATTATGAATCACTTGATGCTTGTGAACCATGCCTCATGGGCAAGATGACTAAGACTCCATTCTTCGGAACAATGTAGCGATCCACTGACTTATTGGAAATAATAGATACTGATCTATGCGGTCCGATGAGTGTTGAGGCTCGCAGCGGGTATCATTATTTTCTGACCTTCACAGATGATTTGAGCGGATATGGATATATATACTTAATGAAACATAAGTCTGAAACATTTGAAAAGTTCAAAGAATTTCAGAGTGAAGTGGAAAATCATCGAACAAGAAAATAAAGTTTCTACGATCTAATCGTGGAGGTGAATATTTGAGTTATGAGTTTGGTCTTCATTTGAAACAATGTGGAATATGTTCGCAACTCACACCACCTGGAACACCACAACGTAATGGTGTGTCCGAACGTCATAACCGTACTTTATTAGATATGGTGCGATCTATGATGTCTCTTACCGATTTACCACTATCGTTTTGGGGTTATGCTTTAGAGACGGCTGCATTCATGTTAAATAGGGCAGCATCTAAATCCATTGAGACGACACCATATGAACTGTGGTTTGGCAAGAAACCTAATCTGTCGTTTCTTAAAGTTTGGGGTTGCGATGTTTATGTTAAAAAGCTTCAGCCTGATAAGCTTGAGCCCATATCGGAGAAATGTGTCTTCATAGGAAACCCAAAGGAAACTGTTAGGTACACCTTCCATCACAGATCCGAAGGCAAGATATTCGTAGCTAAGAATGGATCCTTTCTAGAGAAGGAGTTTCTCTCGAAAGAAGTGAGTGGGAGGAAAGTAGAACTTGATGAGGTAGTTATAGTTGTCTCGAATTGGCAAGTAGTTCATCACAGAAATTAGTTTGAGTGATGCCTACACCAATTAGTGAAGAAGTTAATGATGATGATCATGAAACTTCAGGTCAAGTTACTACCGAACCTCGTAGGTCAACCGGAGTATGTTTCGCACCAGAGTGGTATGGTAATACTGTTCTGGAAGTCATGTTACTAGACCATGACGAACCTACGAACTATGAGGAAGCAATGATGAGCCCAGATTCCACGAAATGGCTTCAGGCCATGAAATCTGATATGGGATCCATGTATGATAACAAAGTGTGGAATTTGGTTGACTTGCCCGATGATCGGTGAGCCATAGTGAATAAATGCATCTTCAAGAAGAAGACTGACGCTGACGGTAATGTCACTGTCTACAAAGCTCGACTTGTTGCGAAAGGTTTTCGACAAGTTCAAGGAGTTGACTAGGATGAGACCTCCTCACCCGTAGCGATGCTTAAGTCTGTCTGAATCATGTTAGCAATTGCCACATTTCATGATTATGAAATTTGGCAAATGGATGTAAAAATTGCATTCCTTAATGGATTTCTTAAAGAAGAGTTGTATATGATGCAACCAGAAGGTTTTTTCGATCCTAAAGGTGCTAACAAAGTGTGCAAACTCCAGCGATCCATTTATGGACTGGTGCAAGCATCTCGGAGTTGGAATATACTCTTTCATAGTGTGATCAATGCATATGGTTTTATACAGACTTTTGGAGAAGCCTGTATTTACAAGAAAGAGAGTGGGAGCTCTGTAGCATTTCTAATATTACATGTGGATGACATATTGTTGATTGGGAGTGATGACCCACAAGTATAGGGGATCTATTGTAGTCCTTTCGATAAGTAAGAGTGTCGAACCCAACGAGGAGCGGAAGGAAATGATAAGCGGTTTCCAGCAAGGTATTCTCTGCAAGTACTGAAATAAGTGGTAACAGATAGTTTTGTGATAGGATAATTTGTAACAAGCAACAAGTAACAAAAGTAAAGAAAGTGCAGTAAGGTGGCCCAATCCTTTTGTAGAGCAAAGGACAAGCCTGGACAAACTCTTATATAGAGAAAAGCGCTCCCGAGGACACATGGGAATATCGTCAAGCTAGTTTTCATCACGTTCATAAAATTCGCGTTCGGTACTTTGATAATCTGATATGTGGGTGGACCGGTGCTTGGGTACTGTCCTTACTTGGACAAGCATCCCACTTATGATTAACCTCTATTGCAAGCATCTGCAACTACAACAAAAGTATTAAGGTAAACCTAACCATAGCATGAAACATATGGATCCAAATCAGCCCCTTACGAAGCAACGCATAAACTAGGGTTTAAGCTTCTGTCACTCTAGCAACCCATCATCTACTTATTACTCCCGAATGCCTCCTCTAGGCCCAAATAATGGTGAAGTGTTATGTAGTCGATGTTCACATAACACCACTAGAGGAGAGACAACATACATCTCATCAAAATATCGAACGAAGACCAAATTCACATGACTACTAATAGCAAGACTTCTCCCATGTCCTCAGGAACAAACGTAACTACTCACAAAGCATATTTGTGTTCATAATCAGAGGGGTATTAATATGCATATAGGATCTGAACATATGATCTTCCACCAAATAAACCAACTAGCATCAACTACAAGGAGTAATGAACACTATTAGCAACCCGCAGGTGCCAATCCCAGACTTGGAGATAGGAATTGGGTACAAGAGATGAACTAGGGTTTTGAGAGGAGATGGTGCTGGTGAAAATGTTGATGGAGATTGCCCTCTCCCGATGAGAGGAGCGTTGGTGATGACGATGGCGATGGTTTTCCCCTTCCCGGAGGGAAGTTTCCCCGGCAGAACAGCTCCACCAGAGCCCTAGACTGGTTCCGCCTCGTGGCGGCGGAGTTTCGTCCGAGAAGATGGCCTCTGATTTTTTCCCATCGAAAGACTTCATATAGCAGAAGATGGCCGTCGGAGGGCCACCAGGGGGCCCACGAGGTAGGGGGCGCGCCCAGGGGGTAGGGCGCACCCCCACCCTCGTGGGCAGGGTGTGGCCCCCCCGGTGAACTTCTTCCGCTGAGTATTTTTTATATATTCTGAAAACGTCTTCCGTGAAGTTTTAGGACTTCTGGAGCTGTGCAGAATAGGTCTCTAATATTTGCTCCTTTTCCAGCCCAGAATCCCAGCTGCCGGCATTCTCCCTCTTTATGGAAACCTTGTAAAATAAGAGAGAATAGGCATAAGTATTGTGACATAATGTGTAACAACAGCCCATAATGCAATAAATATCGATATAAAAGCATGATGCAAAATGGACGTATCAACTCCCCCAAGCTTAGACCTCGCTTGTCCTCAAGCGAAAGCCGAAATCAAAAAATATGTCCACATGTTTAGAGATAGAGGTGTCGATAAAAATAAAATACGGACATGAGGGCATCATGATCATTCTTAGAACAACAACTTATATAATTCTTGTCATATGATTTCTTATGCTAGAGTAATAATTCAATCACAATTTCAAGTATGAATCGTAAACTTCATTGACAACTAACAAACTATAATCTCAGTCATTGGAGCAATTGCAATTTATCATAACATAGGAAAGAGTCAACATATAAGAGCTTTTCAGCAAGTCCACATACTCAACTATCATATAGTCTTTCACAATTGCTGACACTCACACAATATTTATGGGTATGGAGTTTTAATCGGACACAGAGAAAGATAGGGGCTTATAGTTTTGCCTCCCAACGTTTTACCTCAAGGGTAATGTCAACAATAATAGTTCATGAAAACTCACATCCAATTAGCCATATATAGCAGGATCCTTCCAACATGCTGTGCTTGCCAAAGGATAAAA
Organism: Triticum urartu; assembly: GCF_056163025.1. Classification (NCBI taxonomy): domain Eukaryota; kingdom Viridiplantae; phylum Streptophyta; class Magnoliopsida; order Poales; family Poaceae; genus Triticum; species Triticum urartu. The sequence continues at coordinate 477,440,026 of NC_141879.1, forward strand.
TGTAAAAAGGAAGGGTGAAGATCACCATGACTCTTATACAAGGTAGGAAATAAAAGTAAAAGATAGGCCCTTCGCAGAGGGAAGCAGAGGTTGTCATGCGCTTTTATGGTTGGATGCACAAAATCTTAGTGCGAAAGAACATCACTTTATATAGCCACTTGTGATATGGACCTTTATTATGCAGTCTGTCGCTTTTATTTCTTCCATATCACACGATCGTATAAAGCTTATTTCTCCCATACTAATAAGTCATACATATTTAGAGAGCAATTTTATTGCTTTGCACCGATGACAACTTACTTGGAGGATCTTATTCAATCCATAGGTAGGTATGGTGGACTGTTATGGCAAAACTGGTTTAAGGGTATTTGGAAGCACAAGTAGTATCTCTACTTGGTGCGATGAATTTGGCTAGCATGAGAGGGAAAGGCAAGCTCAACCATGTTGGATGATCCATGACAATATAATTTATCTCAGATGTAAGAAAACATAACCCATTACGTTGTCTTCCTTGTCCAACATCAACTTTTTAGCATGTCATATTTTAATGAGTGCTCACAATCATAAAAGATGTCCAAGATAGTATATCTATATGTGAAGACCTCTCTTTCTTTATTACTTCCTATTAATTGCAACGATGACCAAAACTATGCTTGTCAACCCTCAACAACTTTTATTCATCATACCTTTTCTATGTGAGTTCATTATTCTCCACGAGATCCACATGATCTCTTTGTTTCTTTTTATTTCTTTCTCTTTTCTTTTAGTCACTTAGGATCATGGCTAAAGAATCAAGCCCTTGACTCAACACTAATCTTTATTATATAACTCACGGACTCGATTACATAGAGGAATTATAAAGCAAAACTCATGGCTAGATCATACTAAGAACTTTTATTATACTAGATCAAGATATTACCAAAAGGATCTAACTAAGAAAAACGGTAAAGATAAAAGTGATGGTGATACGATACCGGGGCACTCCCCCAAGCTTGGCAGTTGCCAAGGGGAGTGTCCATACCAGATACTCAATTCTTCTTTGTTGGTGGAGGTGGTGATGGTTTTGTTGATGGTGTAGGTTTCTTCCTTAATTTACGCTTGAGGACATAATTTTGGTCCCTTAGGTCCTCGATCTCCTGCTCCAGGCTCAATATCTTTTTGCATAGTTCCTGTTTGTTTACCTGCAAGAGGCGAAAAGGCATAAACTTGATCTTAGGTTTCTTTACTCTATCTGGGAGGCTTGACTTTTTGAACTCCACATGCATGTCCCCAGGTTGAGGTAGTGGGACTTCATCTTCATCTGAGCTCGTCTCCTCCTTTCCCTTAGGTTCATAGTCCTCTTCTTCTTCCGTAGTCCAACCACAATGCTCCACATCCCCATAGACTTTAGGATTTGCAAGGTAATCAACCACATAGCTCTCTCCTTCCGAATCCTGGGACGACATGTTGCTCAAATCTGCAGCAGGACAGCTCGAAATAAAGAAAAGAGATTTTTGCGTGATACAGGAGTCAAAACCTTCGAGAGATTATATAAAGAATTTTTACCGACCAAAATACGTGTCGTGTAAGGAAACGGAGTTCGGAAAGCGCATGAGGTGCCCACGAGGTAGGGGGCGCGCCCTCCACCCCCCTGTCCTTCCCGGACTGCTTCATATTTTTCTATTTTTCTAAATATTCCAAAACAGAGAAATATTCCCTTAAAAACTGTTTTGGAGTCGGTTTACTTACCATACCACATACCTATTCCTTTTCAGAGTCTGGAATGTTCCGGAAGGTGTCCCTTATGTATTCCTCTGGGATTACGGTTTCAATAACATTGGTTTCAACATTTATGGGGTTACCTGAGATATAATGTTTGATTCTTTGACCGTTCACCACCTTCGGATTTATGCCTTTGAAATTGTTGATTTTTATGGCACCGGAACGATAGACCTCCTTGATAACATAAGGACATTCCCATTTAGAGAGAAGTTTTCCTGCAAAAAATCTTAAACGAGAGTTGTATAGCAATACATAATCACCTACATTAAACTCACGCTTCTGTATCCTTTTATCATGCCATCTTTTAACTTTTTCTTTAAACAACTTGGCATTTTCATAGGCTTGGGTTCTCCATTCATCGAGTGAGCTAATATCAAATAACCTCTTCTCACCGGCAAGTTTGAAATCATAATTGAGTTCTTTAATAGCCCAATATGCCTTATGTTCTAGTTCGAGAGGTAAGTGACATGTTTTTCCATAAACCATTTTATATGGAGACATACCCATAGGATTTTTATATGTAGTTCTATAGGCCCATAATGCATCATCAAGTTTCTTGGACCAATTCTTTCTAGATCTATTAACAGTCTTTTGCAAAATTAATTTTGAGTTCTCTATTACTCAATTCTACTTGACCACTAGACTGAGGGTGATAAGGTGATGCAATTCTATGATTAACATCTTATTTAGCAAGCATTTTACGGAAAGCACCATGAATAAAATGTGAACCACCATCAGTCATTAAATATCTAGGGACTCCAAACCTTGGAGAAATAACTTCTTTAAGCATTTTAATAGAAGTGTTATGATCAGCACTACTAGTTGGAATAGCTTCTACCCACTTAGTAACGTAATCAACAGCAACTAAGATATGTGTATATCCATTAGAGGAAGGAAAGGGTCCCATATAGTCAAAGCCCCAAACATCAAATGGTTCAATAACGAGTGAATAATTCATAGGCATTTCTTGACATCTACTAATATTACCAATTCTTTGACATTCATCACAAGATAAAACAAACTTACGGGCATCTTTGAAGAGAGTAGGCCAATAAAAACCAGATTGCAATACCTTATGTGCTGTTCTATCTCCAGCATGGTGTCCTCCATAAGCTTCGGAGTGACACTTGCGTAGGATCTGTTCCTGTTCATGCTCAGGTACACAACGTCTAATAACACCATCTACTCCTTCTTTATAAAGATGTGGGTCATCCCAAAAGTAATGCCTCAAATCATAGAAGAACTTTTTCTTTTGTTGATATGTGAAACTAGGTGGTATGAATTTTGCAACAATATAATTAGCATAATCAACATACCATGGAGCAGTATGAGAAGCATTTATGACATTTAATTGCTCATCAGGAAAGCTATCATCAATAGGTAATGGGTCATCAAGCACATTTTCTAACCTAGACAAGTTGTCTGCAACGGGGTTCTCAGCTCCCTTTCTATCAACAATATGTAAGTCAAATTCTTGTAGCAAGAGAACTCATCTAATAAGTCTAGGTTTAGCATCTTTCTTTTCCATGAGATATTTAATAGCAGCATGATCAGTGTGAATAGTTACTTTAGAATAAACAATATAGGGTCTAAACTTATCACAAGCAAATACAACTGCTAAGAATTCTTTTTCAGTAGTAGCATAATTTCTTTGAGCATTGTCTAGGGTTTTACTAGCATATTGAATAACATTTAATTTCTTATAAACTCTTTGCCCTAGAACAGCACCTACAGCATAATCACTAGCATCACACATAATTTCAAAAGGTAAATTCCAATCAGGTGGCTGAACAATAGGTGCAGAGATCAGTGCTTTCTTAAGTATTTCAAATGCTTCTACACAATCATCATCAAAAACAAATGGTATATTTTTTTGTAATAAATTAGTCAGAGGCCGATTTTTTTGAGAAGTCTTTAGTGAACCTCCTATAAAATCTGGCGTGACCAAGGAAACTTCTTATACCTTTGATGTCCTTGGGGCATGGCATCTTTTCAATAGCATCAACCTTGGCTTTATCAACTTCAATACCTCTTTCAGAAACTTTATGCCCCAGGACAATACGTTCATTAACCATAAAGTGGCACTCTTCCCAATTCAAGACAAGATTAGTTTCTTCACATCTCTGCAAAACTTGATCAAGGTTGCTCAAGCAATCATCAAAAGAAGATCCATAGACGGAGAAATCATCCATGAAAACCTCACGAATCTTTTCACAAAAGTCAGATAATATAGCCATCATGCATCTTTGAAAGGTAGCAGGTGCATTACATAAACCAAAAGGCATAATTCTATAAGCAAAAGTACCAAAAGGGCAAGTAAAAGTAGTCTTTGATTGATCTTTGGCTGACACAGGTATTTGAGAGAAACCAGAATAACCATCTAGAAAGCAAAAATGTGTATGTTTGGATAGTCTTTCTAGCATTTGATCGATAAAAGGTAAGGGGTATCATCCTTTTTAGTATCCTTATTTAATTTGCGGAAATCAATTACCATCCTATAACCTGTAATAATTCTTTGAGGAATCAATTCATCTTTATCATTAGGAACGACAGTAATACCTCCCTTCTTAGGGACACAATGGCCAGGGCATACCCACTGACTATCAACAACGGGATAGATTATACCTGCCTCAAGGAGCTTTAGTATTTCCTTTCTTACCACTTCTTTCATTTTAGGATTCAGCCGTCATTGATGATCACGAACTGGTTTAGCATCTTCTTCCAAATTTATTTTATGTTGACATAGAGTGGGACTGATGCCCTTAAGATCATCAAGAGTATACCCAATAGCAACACGATGCTTCTTTAGAGTTTTCAATAGTCTCTCTTCCTCATGCTCTGAAAGGTTAGCACTAATAATAACAGGATATATCTTTTTCTCATCAAGATAAGCATATTTAAGAGTATCAGGAAATGGTTTAAGCTCGAACACGGGATCACCCTTGGGTGGAGGAGGATCCCCTAGGATTTCAACAAGTAAATTGTTATTCAGAATAGGTTCCTGTTTAAAGAATACTTCATCTATTTCCCTTCTTTCATTCATAAACATATCATTTTCATGGTCTAGCAGATATTGTTCCAAAGGATCACTAGGAGGTATGGCAATAGAAGCAAGCCCAATAATTTCATCCTTACTAGGCAATTCTTCTTCATGGTGTTTTCTACTAAATTTAGAGAAATTAAATTCATGAGACATATCATCTAAACCGATAGTAACAACATCTCTTTTGCAATCTATGGTAGCATTAACAGTATTCAGGAAAGATCTACCAAATATAATAGTACAAAAGCTATCTTGTGGGGAACCAAGAACAAGAAAATCAGCAGGATATTTAGTTTTCCCACACAAGACTTCAACATCTCTAACAATTCCCATTGGTGAATAGTATCTCTATTGGTAAGTTTAATTGTGACATTAATATCTTCTAACTCAACAGGTGCAATATCATGCATAATTTCTCTATATAGGCTAATAGGTATTGCACTAGCACTAGCACCCATATCACATAAGCCATGATGACAATGATCTCCTATTTTAACAGAAATAACAGGCATGCCTACCACAGGTCTAGGTTTATCTTTAGCACACGGTTTAGCAATTCTAGCAGTTTCATCACAGAAATAAATAACATGCCCATCAATATTATTAGACAAGAGATCTTTAACAATAGCAATATTAGGTTCAACTTTAACTAGCTCAGGAGGTGTATATGTTTTAATATTGCTTTTACGAACCACAGTTGAAGCTTTAGCATGATCCTTTATCCTAACAGGGAAAGGTGGTTTCTCAACATAAGAAGTAGGAACAACATGATCATTATAAGTGATAATCTTTTCTTCAACTTTAATAGGTGCAACTACTTTTACTTCTATGGAGGATGATATTTAAACCACTTCTCCTTGGGGAGATCAACATAAGTAGCAAAAGATTCACAGAAAGAAGCTACTATCTCAGAGTCAAGTCCATATTTAGTGCTAAACTTACGGAAAACATCGGTATCCATAAAAGATTTAACACAATCAAACTTAGGTGTCACACCTGACTCCTTACCTTCGTCGAGGTCCCAATCTTGAGAGTTGCATTTAATTCTTTCCAATAAATCCCATTTGAATTCAATAGTCTTCATCATAAAAGAGCCAACATAAGAAGTATCGAGCATGGTGCGATTATTATCAGAAAGCCGGGCATATAAATTTTGAATAATCATTTCTCTTGAGAGCTCATGATTGGGGCATGAATATAACATTGATTTAAGCCTCCCCCAAGCTTGAGCGATGCTTTCTCCTTCGCGAGGCCAAAAATTATATATATAATTGCGATCACGATGAACAAGATGCATAGGATAAAACTTCTGATGAAATTCCAATTTCAATCATTTGTAATTCCAAGACCCCATATCATCACATAGCCTATACCATGTCGATGCATCTCCCTTCAAAGATAAAGGGAAGACCTTCTTCTTAACAACATCTCCAGGTACACCTGCAAGCTTAAATAATCCACAAACTTCATCCACATATATTAGATTCTCATCAGGATGCTTTGTTACATCTCCTACAAAAGGATTAGCTAGCAGTTTTTCTATCATACCCGTAGGAATTTCAAAGCAGACATTTTAATTTTCAGTAGGTTCAGTAGGTTGAGGAGCAGCTCTTTGCTCTACTGGTCGGGGTGAAGATACCCCGAACAAGCCCCTCACAGGATTACTTTCCATAGTAACAAGTGACAGTAAATTTCAGCACACTATATAAATATTTCCTTACCAAATTCCACCTACCAAAGGCGCTTCACTCCCCGGCAACGGCGCCAGAAAAGAGTCTTGATGACACACAAGTATAGGGGATCTATCGTAGTCCTTTCGATAAGTAAGAGTGTCGAACCCAACGAGGAGCAAAAGGAAATGATAAGCGGTTTCCAGCAAGGTATTCTCTGCAAGTACTGAAATAAGTGGTAACAGATAGTTTTGTGATAGGATAATTTGTAACGAGCAACAAGTAACAAAAGTAAATAAAGTGCAGCAAGGTGGCCCAATCCTTTTTGTAGCAAATGACAAGCCTGGACAAACTCTTTTATAGAGAAAAGCGCTCCCGAGGACACATGGGAATATCGTCAAGCTAGTTTTCATCATGCTCATATGATTCGCGTTCGGTACTTTGATAATCTGATATGTGGGTGGACCGGTGCTTGGGTACTGTCCTTACTTGGACAAGCATCCCACTTATGATTAACCTCTATTGCAAGCATCCGCAACTACAACAAAAGTATTAAGGTAAACCTAACCATAGCATGAAACATATGGATCCAAATCAGCCCCTAAGCAACGCATAAACTAGGGTTTAAGCTTCTGTCACTCTAGCAACCCATCATCTACTTATTACTTCCCAATGCCTTCCTCTAGGCCCGAATAATGGTGAAGTGTTATGTAGTCGACGTTCACATAACACCACTAGAGGAGGGACAACATACATCTCATCAAAATATCAAACAAATACCAAATTCACATGACTACTAATAGCAAGATTTCTCCCATGTCCTCAGGAACAAACGTAACTACTCACAAAGCATATTCATGTTCATAATCAGAGGGGTATTAATATGCATATAGGATCTGAACATATGATCTTCCACCAACTAAACCAACTAGCATCAACTACAAGGAGTAATTAACACTACTAGCAACCCACAAGTACCAATCCCGGACTCGGAGACAAGAATTGGATACAAGAGATGAACTAGGGTTTTGAGAGGAGATGGTGCTGGTGAAGATGTTGATGGAGATTTCCCTCTCCCGATGAGAGGAGCGTTGGTGATGACGATGACGACGATTTCCCCCTCCCGATGGGAAGTTTCCCCGGCAGAACAGCTCCGCTAGAGCCCTAGATTGGTTCCGCCAAGGTTCCGCCTCGTGGCGGCGGAGTTTTGTCCGAGAAGATGGCTTATGATTTTTTCCCATCGAAAGACTTCATATAGCAGAAGATGGTCATCGGAGGGCCACCATGGGGCCCACGAGGTAGGGGGGCACGCCCAGGGGGTAGGGCATGCCCCCCACCCTCGTGGGCAGGGCGTGGCCCCCCTGGTGAACTTCTTGCGCTCAATATTTATTATATATTCTGAAATTGACTTCCGTGAAGTTTCAGGACTTTTGGAGCTGTGCAAAATAAGTCTCTAATATTTTCTCCTTTTCCAGCCCAGAATCCCAGCCGCCGGCATTCTCCCTCTTTATGTAAACCTTGTAAAATAAGAGAGAATAGGCATAAGTATTGTGACATAATGCGTAATAACATCCCATAATGCAATAAATATCGATAAAAAGCATGATGCAAAATGGACATATCACTCACCATAGTCCATACCTTTGACTTGAGTGTAGCCTTGAGCGACGAGATGTGCCTTGTTGCATACAACTTGTCCATCCTTGAGGATCGATGGTGATGATGATGGTGATGAGTTCCCCCTCCCGGAGGGAAGTTTCCCCGGCAGAACAGCTCCGCCGGAGCCCTAGATTGGTTCCACCAAGGCTCCGCCTCGTGGCGGCGGAGTTTCATCCCGTGAGCTTGCTTATGATTTTTTTCCGGACGAAAGACCTCATATAGCAGAAGATGGGCGCCGAAGGGCTGCCAGGGGGCCCACGAGGCGGGGGGGGGGGGGGGGTCGCCCCCACCCTCGTGGATGGTGGGTGGCCCCCCTCTGGTGCTTCCTAAGCCGAATATTTTTTATATATTCTAAAAATGACTCCTGTGGAGTTTCGGGACTTTTGGAGCTGTGCAGAATAGGTCTCTAATATTTGCTCCTTTTCCAGCCCAGAATTCCAACTGCCGGCATTCTCCCTCTTCATGCAAACCTTGTAAAATAAGAGAGAATAGGCATAAGTATTGTGACATAATGTGTAATAACAGCCCATAATGCAATAAATATTGATATAAAAGCATGATGCAAAATAGACGTATCAACTTCCCCAAGCTTAGACCTCGCTTGTCCTCAAGCGGAAGCCGAAATCGAAAAATATGTCCACATGTTTAGAGATAGAGGTGTTGATAAAATAAAATACGGACATGAGGGCATCATGATCATTCTTATAACAGCAACATATATATATATTGTCATATGATTTCTTATGCTAAAGTAACAATTCATTCACAATTTCAAGTATGAATCAGAAACTTCATTGAAAACTAACAAACTATAATCTCAGTCATTGAAGCAATTGCAATTTATCCTAACATCAGAAAGAGTCAATATAAGAGCTTTTCAGCAAGTCCACATACTCAACTATCATTAATCTTTCACAATTGCTAACACTCACGCAATATTTATGGGTATGAAGTTTTAGTCGGACACAGAGAAAGATAGGGGCTTATAGTTGAAGGAAATATGCCCTAGAGGCAATAATAAAGTTGTTATTTATTTCCTTATATCATGATAAATGTTTATTATTCATGCTAGAATTGTATAAACCGGAAACATAATACATGTGTGAATACATAGACAAACAGAGTGTCACTAGTATGCCTCTACTTGACTAGCTCATTGATCAAAGATGGTTATGTTTCCTAACCATAGACATGAGTTGTCATTTGATTAATGGGATCACATCATTAGGAGAATGATGTGATTGACTTGACCCATTCCGTTAGCTTAGCACTTGATCGTTTAGTTTGTTGCTATTGCTTTCTTCATGACTTATACATGTTCCTATGACTATGAGATTATGCAACTCCCGTTTACCGAAGGAACACTTTGTGTGCTACCAAACGTCACAACGTAACTGGGTGATTATAAAGGTGCTCTACAGGTGTCTCCGAAGGTACTTGTTGGGTTGGCGTATTTCGAGATTAGAATTTGTCACTCCGATTGTCGGAGAGGCATCTCTGGGCCCTCTCGATAATGCACGTCACTTAAGCCTTGCAAGCATTGCAACTAATGAGTTAGTTGCAGATGATGTATTACGGAACGAGTAAAGAGACTTGCCGGTAACGAGATTGAACTAGGTATTGAGATACCGACGATCGAATCTCGGGCAAGTAACATACCGATGACAAAGGGAACAACGTATGTTGTTATGCGGTCTGACCGATAAAGATCTTCGTAGAATATGTGGGAACCAATATGAGCATCTAGGTTCCGCTATTGGTTATTGAACAGAGACGTGTCTCGGTCATGTCTACATTGTTCTCGAACCCGTAGGGTCCGCACGCTTAAGGTTTCGATGACAGTTATATTATGAGTTTATGAGTTATGATGTACTGAAGGAGTTCGGAGTCCCGGATGAAATCGGGGACATGACGAGGAGTCTCGAAATGGTCGAGACGTAAAGATCGATATATTGGACGACTATATTCGAACATCGGAAAGGTTCCGAGTGATTCGGGTATTTTTCGGAGTACCGGAGAGTTACGGGAATTCGCCGGGGAGTATATGGGCCTTATTGGGCCATACGGGAATAGAGGAGAGAGGCCAAAAGGAAGGAGGCGCGCGCCCCCCCTCTAGTCTGAATTGGACAAGGGGTGCAGCCCCCTTTTCCTTGTTCCTCTCCCCCTCTTTCCTTCTCTCCTACTCCAACAAGGGAAGGACGAGTCCTAGGGAGTAGGACTCCCCCCTTCGCGCGCCCTCCTCCTAGGCCGGCCGCCTCCCCCCTTGCTCATTTATATACGGGGGCAGGGGGGCACCCCAAAGACACAACAATTGATCATTGATCTCTTAGCCGTGTGTAACACCCCGGATATAACTTTCCCAATTTGTACTCCAACTCTTGCCGTTTCCGGCGTTAAGTTTGTTTATTTTCTCGGGTTCGGGTTTTTGTCTCCGTGTGTTGTTATCTTTGTCATGCATCTCATATCATGTCATCATGTGCATTACATTTGCATACGTGTTCATCTCATGCATTCGAGCATTTTCCCTGTTGTCCGTTTTGCATTCCGGCGCTTCGTTCTCCTCCGGTGGTCATTTCTACCTTTCTTTCATGTGTGGGGATTAAACATTTCAGGATTGGACCGAGACTTGCCAAGCGGCCTTGGTTTACTTCCGGTAGACTGCCTGTCAAGTTTCGTATCATTTGGACTTTGTTTGATACTCCAACGGTTAACCGAGGGACCGAAAAGGCCTCGTGTGTGTTGCAGCCCAACACCCCTCCAATTTGGCCCAAAACCCACCTAAACCTGCTCCATCCTCTAGAGCGTTCGATCATGATCGCGTGGCCGAAAACCGCACCTCATTTGGACTCTCCTAGCTCCCTCTATGCCTATAAATAGGTCCCCCTCGAAATATCCCGGATCTCCCCCTCCGAAACCCTAAATCCTCCACCGCGCCGTGCCGGACACGTGCGGTCCGGGCGGACGAAGCTGCCGCCGCCGCCCTGCGCCAATAGCACGCCGCCACGTGGCACCCGGCGCCCCCCGCCGCCGCGGCCCGCACGGGCCTGAGGCCGGCCCTCCCGGGCCGCGCCCCGCGCCGCCTTCCGCCTCCCAGCGCCGCCCGTGCTCCGCCGCCCGCCGCCCTTCTCCTCCGTAGCCGGCAGCCGCGCCGCCCGCGCCGGCCGGAGTTGCTTGCCGCCGCGCCGCCTCAACCTCCGGCGCCGGCAGCCGCGCCGGCGCCGCCCCTCCGCGTCCGAGCGCCGCCACTATGGCGAGCCCCGGGCCGTCCTCCTCCTTCCTTCGGCCACCGCGGCCCCTACTCCGGCGAGGGATCCGGTCAACCTCGTTTGACGTGCAGATCCGGATCGGATGAACAGTAAACCCTAGGTTGTTTTTCTTCTAAGTCCCGAAATTCCAGATCCAAGTGCTCATGTTCGTAACTCCGTAACTTTGCATCCGTAGCTCCGATTCATGCATATAGCATATCAAAATGTTCATCTCAGAGAGTACATCATTTCATTCCATTGAATCATTTTCATTTGAATTCATCTTGATGCCCGAAATGCTGTTAGAAGAGGGCTACTTGAGATAATTGTCAGATCTGCTGCTCCATTTAGCTTTTTGTCATTTTTGCCATGATTATTATGTGCATGATATGCCCTGATGCTTTACATATGTTTTGTTAAGGGTTTTGTCATCTTTCCAGAGGTGCAACCCATGTATTTTTGTGATGTTTGTGGTGACTAGCACAAGCTTGCAAAGTGGTGCACTTGTTAATTCTGTTTTCAGGGACTTAGCATTTCCACTAAGTCCTTGATCTGTTTATCTCATGATGCCATATGTTCATGTTGTTTCCTAGTGATCCGTGCCTCTTTTGAGGATGATCAGTAAGGATGTTTTGTTAATCTTGTAGTGCTCTATCCATCCATGTCTTTTTTTTGCAATTATGGAGCACCCTAGCTTGAGTCAATCGAGCTCTACTTTTGCTACTTTGTGAATCTGGGCAGATTGTCAACTTGTTTGCAATTTTGCCGATGATGTTGTAGTTGATCCGTGCATGCTATGCCATTGTTCTTGCCATGTCTAGCTTGCATTTTGTGTGTTCTTGATAGATGTATGCTTATCTTGTCATGAATTGCTCTGTAGTGAGTGCATCGAGCTCGTAAACATGCCTACTTGAGCTATGTTTCAGCATGTGTCAGTTTTCACTAAGTCTGAAAACTGATTATGTTTTTGCTATGTTCACATGCTTGCAATTGTATTTTCTGATCCCTTTTGGCTCAAGGTCACTAAGGGACTTTTGTTAATCTCTTTGAGTAGCTCCATGCCATGCTTTACTTTTCCATGTTCAAGTCCTGTAGCATGTAGTTTTGTTGCTCCGAAGAGTGCTACCTGATCTGAAATTCCAGACAAGTGTTAATTTCACTAAGTCTGAGATCTGTTTGCCATAAGCATTTTTGCCATGCTTGTTTGAACCTGTTAGTGGATGAATTGGCCGTAGCTCAGTGCTAGACTTTTGTGAAGCATCTTGAATGCATCCCTGCCATGTATTTTGTTGCCATGTTTGGTTGCTGTAGCACGTTCATCTCATTGCATTTAGATGGCTACTTGTTGTGAATCGCAGACCGGTGTCATTTTTGAATCGCTTGCCATTTCCAAACCGTAACTCCGATTCCGGCATTCTTTATATTGTTTTCAAGCGATTTCATCTCATCTTTCCAGTGGCACACTTGGATTTCCAAGTTGAGGCCAGGTTCTTGCATTTCCTGTCATATCTTGCATTATGCATCCCGCATCGCATCCCGCATAGCATATCATCTTTGCATCGTGTTGATTGTGTCCTTGTTGCTTGTTTGTCTTGTTTGGGTAGAGCCGGGAGACGAGTTCGCTAACGAGGAGCCCGTTGAGTTTGCTTTCGAGGATCCAGTCAACTCTGACAGCTGTGCATGCAAGATGATCATACCCTCGAAATCACTACTATCTTTGCTATGCTAGTTTGCTCGCTCTTTTGCTACGCAATGCTACGATGCCTACCACTTGCTTTCAAGCCTCCCAAATTTCCATGTCAAACCTCTAACCCACCATGTCCTAGCAAACCGTTGATTGGCTATGTTACCGCTTTGCTCAGCCCCTCTTCTAGCGTTGCTAGTTGCAGGTGAAGATCGAAGGCCGTTCCTGGTTGGAACATTTATTTACTTGTTGGGATATCATTATATTGCTATGTTATCTTAATGCATCTATATACTTGGTAAAGGGTGGAAGGCTCGGCCTCTCGCCTAGTGTTTTGTTCCACTCTTGCCGCCCTAGTTTCCGTCATATCGGTGTTACGTTCCCGGATTTTGCGTTCCTTACGCGGTTGGGTTATAATGGGAACCCCTTGATAGTTCGCCTTGATTAAAGCTTTTCCAGCAATGCCCAACCTTGGTTTTACCATTTGCCACCTAGCCTCTTTTCCCTTGGGTTTCCGGAGCCCGAGGGTCATCTTATTTAAACCCCCCCGGGCTAGTGCTCCTCTGAGTGTTGGTCCGACCGAGTAGACTGCGGGGCTACCTCGGGGCAACTTGAGGGTTGGTTTTACTCGTAGGATGTCTCATCTGAGTGTGCCCTGAGAACGAGATATGTGCAGCTCCTATTGGGATTTGTCGGCACATTCGGGCGGTGTTGCTGATCTTGTTTTAACCTGTCGAAGTGTCTTGAAGAACCGAGATACCGAGTCTGATCGGAACGTCTTGGGAGGAGGTCTATTCCTTCGTTGACCGTGAGAGCTTGTCATGGGCTAAGTTGGGACTCCCCTGCAGGGATTTGAACTTTCGAAAGCCGTGCCCGTGGTTATGGGCAGATGGGAATTTGTTAATGTTCGGTTGTAGACAACTTGAACCTTAACTTAATTAAAATGAATCAACTGAGTGTGTTACCGTGATGGCCCCTTCTCGGCGGAGTCCGGGAAGTGGACACGGTGTTGGAGTAATGTTTGCGCAGGTTGCTCTCTAGTTTCTCGCTCGCGCTTTGCCTCCTCTTCTCGCTCTCTTTTGCGAATAAGTTAGCCACCATATTTGCTAGTCGCTTGCTGCAGCTCCACATATATTTACCTTGCCATACCTATAAGCTTAAATAGTCTTGATCGCGAGGGTGCGAGATTGCTGAGTCCCTGTGGCTCATAGATTACTATAACACCAGATGCAGGGCCTGATGATTCCGCTCCAGGTGACGCGCTTGAGCTCAAGTGGGAGTTCGACGAGGACTCTCAATGTTACTATGTTTCCTTTCCTGATGATCAGTAGTGGTGCCCAGTTGGGGGTGATCGGGACCGTGTCGCATGTTGGGTTATCTTTTATTTTGGCGCCGTAGTCGGGCCATGAGTGTTTGGATGATGTAATGTTATTTATGTACTTGATTGACGTGGCGAGTGTAAACCAACTATGTTATCTCCCCTTTATTATTCATATTACATGGGATGTTGTGAAGATTGCCTAACTTGCGACATATGCCTTCAATGCGATTATGTCTCTAAGTCGTGCCTCGACACGTGGGAGCTATAGTCGCATCGAGGGTGTTACACCGTGTGCAGTGCCCCCCTCCACCATAATCCTCGATAATATTGTAGCGGTGCTTAGGCGAAGCCCTGCTACGGTAGAACATCAAGATCGTCACCACGCCGTCGTGCTGACGGAACTCTTCCCCGACATTCTGCTGGATCAGAGTCCGGGGATCGTCATCGAGATGAACATATGCTAGAACTCGGAGGTGCCGTAGTTTCGGTGCTTGATCGGTCGGGCCATGAAGACGTACGGCTACATCAACCGCGTTGTGCTAACGCTTCCGCTTTCGGTCTATGAGGGTACGTAGACAACACTCTCCTCTCTCGTTGCTATGCATCACCATGATCTTGCGTGTGCGTATAATTTTTTTTGAAATTACTACATTCCCAAACAGTGGTACCAGAGCCAGGTTTTATGCGTTGATGTTATGCACGAGTGGAACACAAGTGAGTTGTGGGCGATATAAGTCATACTGCTTACCAGCATGTCATACTTTGGTTCGGCGGTATTGTTGGATGAAGCGACTCGGACCAACATTACACGTACGCTTACGCGAGACTTGTTCTACCGACGTGCTTTGCACACAGGTGGCTGGCGGGTGTCAGTTTCTCCAACTTTAGTTGAACCAAGTGTGGCTATGCCTGGTCCTTGCAAAGGTTAAAACAACACCAACTTGACAAACTATCGTTGTGGTTTTGATGCGTAGGTAAGAACGGTTCTTGCTAAGCCCGTAGCAGCCACGTAAAACTTGCAACAACAAAGTAGAGGACGTCTAACTTGTTTTTGCAGGGCATGTTGTGCTGTGATATGGTCAAGACATGATGCTAAATTTTATTGTATGAGATGATCATGTTTTGTAACCGAGTTATCGGCAACTGGCAGGAGCCATATGGTTGTCGCTTTATTGTATGCAATGCAATCGCGCTGTAATGCTTTACTTTATCACTAAGCGGTAGCGATAGTCGTGGAAGCATAAGATTGGCGAGACGACAACGATGCTATGATGGAGATCAAGGTGTCGCGCCGGTGACGATGGTGATCATGATGGTACTTCGGAGATGGAGATCACAAGTACAAGATGATGATGGCCATATCATATCACTTATATTGATTGCATGTGATGTTTATCTTTTATGCATCTTATCTTGCTTTGATTGATGGTAGCATTATAAGATGATCCCTCACTAAATTATCAAAGTATAAGTGTTCTCCCTGAGTATGCACCGTTGCGAAAGTTCTTCGTGCTGAGACACCACGTGATGATCGGGTGTGATAGGCTCTACGTTCAAATACAACGGGTGCAAAACAGTTGCACACGCGGAATACTCAGGTTAAACTTGACGAGCCTAGCATATAACAGATATGACCTCGGAACACGGAGAACGAAAGGTCGAGCGTGAATCATATAGTAGATATGATCAACATAGTGATGTTCACCATTGAAACTACTCCATCTCACGTGATGATCGGACATGGTTTAGTTGATATGGATCACGTGATCACTTAGAAGATTAGAGGGATGTCTGTCTAAGTGGGAGTTCTTAAGTAATATGATTAATTGAACTTTAATTTATCATGAACTTAGTCCTGGTAGTATTAGCATATCTATGTTGTAGATCAATAGCTCGCGTTTAGCTCCCCTATTTTATTTTTGATATGTTCCTAGAGAAAATTAAGTTGAAAGATGTTAGTAGCAATGATGCGGATTGGATCCGTGATCTGAGGATTATCCTCATTGCTGCACAGAAAAATTATGTCCTTAATGCACCGCTAGATGACAGGCCTATTGCAGGAGCAGATGCAGATGTTATGAACGTTTGGCTAGCTCAATATGATGACTACTTGATAGTTTAGTGCACCATGCTTAAATGGCTTAGAATCGGGACTTCAAAGACGTTTTGAACGTCATGGACCATATGAGATGTTCCAGGAGTTGAAGTTAATATTTCAAGCAAATACCCGAGTTGAGAGATATGAAGTCTCCAACAAGTTCTATAGCGAAAAGATGGAGGAGAATAGCTCAAGCAGTGAGCATGTGCTCAGATTGTCTGGGTACTACAATCACTTGAATCAAGTGGGAGTTAATCTTCCAGATAAGATAGTGATTGACAGAATTCTCTAGTCACCATCACCAAGTTAGTAGAACTTCGTGATGAACTATGATATGCAAGGGATAATGGAAACGATTCCCAAGCTCTTCGTAATGCTGAAATCAACGAAGGTAGAAATCAAGAAAAATATCAAGTGTTGATGGTAGACAAGACCACTAGTTTCAAGAGAAAGGGCAAAGGGAAGAAGGGGAACTTCAAAAAGAACGGCAAACAAGTTGCTGCTCAAGTGAAGAAACCCAAGTCTGGACCTAATCCTGAGACTAAGTGCTTCTACTGCAAAGGGACTGGTCACTAGAAGCGGAACTACCCCAAGTATTTGGTGGATAAGAAGGATGGCAAAGTGAACAAAGCTATATTTGATATACATGTTATTGATGTGTACTTTACTAGTGTTTATAGCAACCCCTCGGTATTTGATGCTGGTTCAGTTGCTAAGATTAGTAACTCGAAATGGGAGTTGCAAAATAAATAGAGACTAGTTAAGGGTGAAGTGACAATGTGTGTTGGAAGTGGTTCCAAG
Source organism: Triticum urartu (assembly GCF_056163025.1). Lineage (NCBI taxonomy): Eukaryota > Viridiplantae > Streptophyta > Magnoliopsida > Poales > Poaceae > Triticum > Triticum urartu. Next base: position 477,457,308 of record NC_141879.1, read on the forward strand.
ATTGACATGATCATCATCGCACACTCCCTATACTTTCGGGATTAGTGTTGAACCTAAATAAATGTTATTTGGTGTTTGCGTTGAGCATAAATATGATTGGATCATGTTTATTGCAATACGGTTATTCATGTAAGTTAGAGAATAATTGTTGTTCTGTTTACATGAATAAAACCTTCTATGGTCATACACCCAATGAAAATGGTTTGTTGGATCTCGATCGTGGTGATACACATTTTCATAATATTGAAGCCAAAAGATGCAAAGTTAATAATGATAGTGCAACTTATTTGTGGCACTGCCGTTTAGGTCATATTGGTGTAAAGTGCATGAAGAAAATCCATGCTGATGGGCTTTTGGAATCACTTGATTATGAATCAGTTGATGCTTGCGAACCATGCCTCATGGGCAAGATGACTAAGACTCCGTTCTCCGGAACAATGGAGCGAGCAACAGATTTGTTGGAAATCATACATACTGATGTATGTGGTCCGATGAATATTGAGGCTCGCGGCAGGTATCATTATTTTCTGATCTTCACAGATGATTTGAGCAGATATGAGTATATCTACTTGATGAAACACAAGTCTGAAAAATTTGAAAAGTTCAAAGAATTTCAGAGTGAAGTGGAGAATCATCGTAACAAAAATAGAAGTTCCTACGATATGATCGCAGAAGTAAAATATTTGAGTTATGAGTTTGGCTTCAGTTAAAACAATGTGAAATAGTTTCACTACACACGCCACCTGGAACACCACAGTGTAATGGTGTGTCCGAACATCGTAACCGTACTTTATTAGATATGGTGCGATCTATGATGTCTCTTACCAATTTACCACTATCGTTTTGGGGTTATGCATTAGAGACAGCTACATTCACGTTAAATAGGGCACCATATAAATCCGTTGAGACGACACCGTATGAACTATGGTTTGGCAAGAAACCTAAGCTGTCGTTTCTTAAAATTTGAGGTTGCAATGCTTATGTGAAAAAGTTTCAACCTGATAAGCTCAAACCCAAATCGGAGAAGTGCGTCTTCATAGGATACCCAAAAGAAAATGTTGGGTACACCTTCTATCACAGATCCGAAGGCAAGTTATTCATTGCTAAGAATGGATCCTTTCTAGAGAAGGAGTTTCTCTCGAAAGAAGTGAGTAGGAGGAAAGTAGAACTTGATGAGGTAACTGTACCTGCTCCCTTATTGGAAAGTAGTTCATCACAAAAATCTGTTCCTGTGACTCCTACACCAATTAGTGAGGAAGCTAATGATGATGATCATGTAACTTCAGATCAAGTTACTACCGAACCTCGTAGGTAAACCAGAGCGAGATCCACACCAGTGTGGTATGGTAATCCTATTCTAGAGGTCATGTTACTTGACCATGACGAACCTACGAACTATGAGGAAGCGATGATGAGCCCAGATTCCGTGAAATGGCTTGAGGCCATGAAATCTGAGATGAGATCCATGTATGAGAACAAAGTATGGACTTTGATTGACTTGCCCATTGATCGGCGAGCCATTGAGATTAAATGGATCTTCAAGAGGAAGACGGACGCTGATAGTAGTGTTACTATCTACAAAGCTAGAATTGTCGCAAAAAGGTTTTCGACAAGTTCAAGGTGTTGACTACGATGAGAGTTTCTCACTCGTATCTATGCTTAAGTCTGTCCGAATCATGTTAGCAATTGCCGCATTTTATGAAATCTGGCAAATGGATAAACAAAACTGCATTCCTTAATGGATTTATTAAAGAAGAGTTGTATATGATGCAACCAGAAGGTTTTGTCAATCCTAAAGGTACTAACAAAATATGCAAGCTCTAGCGATCCATCTATAGACTGGTGCAAGCATCTCGGAGTTGGAATATACGCTTTTATAAGTTGATCAAAGCATATAGTTTTATACAAACTTGCGGTGAAGCCTGTATTTACAAGAAAGTGAGTGGGAGCACTACAACATTTCTGATAAGTATATGTGAATGACATATTGTTGATCGGAGATAATGTAGAATTATTCTGCAAAGCATAAAGGAATGTTTGAAAGGAGTTTTTCAAAGAAAGACCTCGGTGAAACTGCTTACATATTGAGCATCAAGATCTATAGAGATAGATCAAGACGCTTGATAAGTTTTTTCAATGAGTACATACCTTGACAAGATTTTGAAGTAGTTCAAAATGGAACAGTCAAAGAAGAAGTTCTTGCCTGTGTTACAAGGTGTGAAGTTGAGTAAGACTCAAAACCCGACCACGACAGAAGATAGAGAGAGAATGAAAGTCATTCCCTATGCCTAAGCCATAGGTTCTATAAAGTATGCCATGCTGTGTACCAGACCTATTGTATACCCTGCCCTGAGTTTGGCAAGGGAGTAAAATAGTGATCTAGGAGTAGATCACTGGACATTGGTCAAAATTATCCTTAGTGGAATAAGGATATGTTTATCGATTATGGAGGTGACAAAAGGTTCGTCATAAAGGGTTACGTCGATGCAAGTTTTGACACTGATCCAGATGACTCTAAGTCTCAATCTGGATACATATCGAAAGTGGGAGCAATTAGCTAGAGTAGCTCCGTGCAGAGCATTGTTGACATAGAAATTTGCAAAATACGTACGGATCTGAATGTGGCAGACCCGTTGACTAAACTTCTCTCACAAACAAAACATGATCACACCTTAGTACTCTTTGGGTGTTAATCACATAGCGATGTGAACTAGATTAGTGACTCTAGTAAACCCTTTGGGTGTTGGTCACATGTCGATGTGAACTATGGGTGTTAATCACATGGTGATGTGAACTATTGGTATTAAATCACATGGCGATGTGAACTAGATTATTGACTCTAGTGCAAGTGGGAGACTGAAGGAAATATGCCCTAGAGGCAATAATAAAGTTGTTATTTATTTCCTTATATCATGATAAATGTTTATTATTCATGCTAGAATTGTATTAACCGGAAACATAATACATGTGTGAATACATAGACAAACAGAGTGTCACTAGTATGCCTCTACTTGACTAGCTCGTTGATCAAAGATGGTTATGTTTCCTAACCATAGATATGAGTTGTCATTTGATTAACGGGATCACATCATTAGGAGAATGATGTGATTGACTTGACCCATTCCGTTAGCTTAGCACTTGATCGTTTAGTTTGTTGCTATTGCTTTCTTCATGACTTATACATGTTCCTATGACTATGAGATTATGCAACTCCCGTTTACTGGAGGAACACTTTGTGTGCTACCAAACATCACAATGTAACTGGGTGATTATAAAGGTGCTCTACATGTGTCTCCGAAGCTACTTGTTGGGTTGGCGTATTTCGAGATTAGAATTTGTCACTCTGATTGTCGGAGAGGTATCTCTGGGCCTCTTGGTAATGCACATCACTTAAGCCTTGCAAGCATTGCAACTAATGAGTTAGTTGCAGGATGATGTATTACGGAATGAGTAAAGAGACTTGCTGGTAACGAGATTGAACTAGGTATTGAGATACCGACAATCGAATCTCGGGCAAGTAACATACCGATGACAAAGGGAACAACGTATGTTGTTATGCGGTCTGACCGATAAAGATCTTTGTAGAATATGTGGGAGCCAATATGAGCATCTAGGTTCCGCTATTGGTTATTGAACAGAGACGTGTCTTGGTCATGTTTACATTGTTCTCGAACTCGTAGGGTCTGCACGCTTAAGGTTTCGATGACAGTTATATTATTAGTTTATGAGTTTTGATGTACCGAAGGAGTTCGGAGTCCCGGATGAGATCAGGGACATGATGAGGAGTCTCGAAATGGTCGACACGTAAATATCGATATATTGGACGGCTATATTTGGACATCGGAAAGGTTCCGAGTGATTCGGGTATTTTTTGGAGTACCGGAGAGTTACGGGAATTCGCCGGGGAGTATATGGGCCTTATTGGGCCATACAGGAATAGAGGAGAGAGGCCAAAAGAAAGGAGGCGCGCGCCCCCCTCTGGTCCGAATTGGACAAGGGGTGCAGCCCCCTTTTCCTTGTTCCTCTCCCCCTCTTTCCTTCTCTCCTACTCCAACAAGGGAAGGAGGAGTCCTACTCCCGGTGGGAGTAGGACTCCCCCCTTGGCGCGCCCTCCTCCTAGGCCGGCCGCCTCCCCCTTGCTCCTTTATATACGGGGGCAGGGGAGCACCCCAAAGACACAACAATTGATCATTGATCTCTTAGCCATGTGCAGTGCCCCCCTCCACCATAATCCTCGATAATATTGTAGCGGTGCTTAGGCGAAGCCCTGCTATGGTAGAACATCAAGATCGTCACCACGCCGTCATGCTGACGGAACTCTTCCCCGACATTCTGCTGGATTGGAGTCCGGGGATCGTCATCGAGCTAAACATGTGCTAGAACTCGGAGGTGCCGTAGTTTCGGTGCTTGATCGGTCGGGCCGTGAAGACGTACGACTACATCAACCGCGTTGTGCTAACGCTTCTGCTTTCGGTCTACGAGGGTATGTAGACAACACTCTCCTCTCTCGTTGCTATGCATCACCATGATCTTGCGTGTGCGTAGGAATTTTTTTGAAATTACTACGTTCCCCAACAATAGTTTTGCCTCGCAACATTTTACATCAAGGGTAATGTCAACAATAATAGTTCATGAAAACTCACATCCAACAAGCTATATATATCAGGATCTTTCCAACACATTGTGCTTGCCGAAGGATAAAATGTAAAAAGGAAAGGTGAAGATCACCAAGACCCTTGTATGAATTATAAGACAAGAATAAAAGATAGGCCCTTCGTAGAGGGAAGGAGAGGTTGTCATGTGCTTTTATGGTTGGATGCACAAAATCTTAATGCGAAAGAACGTCTCTTTATATTGCCACTTGTGATATGGACCTTTATTATGCAGTCCATCGCTTTTATTTCTTCCACATCACAAGATCGTATAAAGCTAATTTTCTCCACACTAATAAATCATACATATTAAGAGAACAATTTTTATTGCTTGCAACAATGACAACTTACTTGAAGGATCTTACTCAATCCATAGGTAGTTATGGTGGACTCTTATGGAAAAACTGGGTTTAAGGATATTTGGAAGCACAAGTAGTATCTCTACTTGGTGAAGAATTTGGCTAGCATGAGAGGGAAAGGCAAGCTCAACATGTTGGATGGTCCATGACAATATAATTTATTTCGGATGTAAGAAAGCATAACCCATTACGTTGTCTTCCTTGTCCAACATCAACTCTTTAGCATGTCATATTTTAATGAGTGCTCACAATCATAAAAGATGTCCAAGATAGTATATTTATATGTGAAAACCTCTCTTTCTTTATTACTTCCTATTAATTGCAACGATGACCAAAACTATGTTTGTCAACTCTCAACAACTTTTATTCATCATACTCTTTATATGTGAAGTCATTACTTTCCATAAGATCCATATGATCTCTTTATTTCTTTTTATTCTTTCTCTTCTCTTTTATTTTTATACCCTCAAGATCCTAGTAAGATAATAAAGCCCTTGACTCAACACTAATCTTTATTATATATAGCTCACGGACTCGATTACATAGAAGGGTCACAAAGCAAAACTCAAAAGTAGATCATACTAAAACTTTATTCTACAAGATCAAGATATTATCAAAAGGATCGAACTAAGAAAAACGATAAAGATAAAAGTGTGATGGTGATACGATACCGGGGCACTCCCCCAAGCTTGGCAGTTGCCAAGGGGAGTGCCCATACCCATGTGTTTATGTCTCCTTCCTCGGAGGTGGTGATGATGGAGTTGTTGATGATGTAGGCTTGTCGTCCATCTTCCAAGGCATAGGCTCACCATCATAGAAGGATGATCGAGTCTCTGAGATCCTTGAATCTGCAGCCAAACTCATCCTCTTGAATCTATATTCATACTCACAGTTTTGGTTTTGCAGGTCATAGATCTGGGCTTGGAGATGCTCGATTTTCTCGTGAAGCTTGAAGATGGTCTCTCCGATGTTTCTGGCATCTAGCTTGGCGGTGTTGGTGAACTCTGTGATCATTATGTGGTTGGTGTCCAGTCCACGTTCCACCATCTCCTGTCACTTGAAAACTTGTTCCTCCGTTGCTTTGAGTCTTGTCTCCACGCTTTCGGTCCTCCTTGGTCCCTCAACATCGCGGATGTGCAGCAACCCCTCACGCATCTCAATGGTTTGAGGGTGTTGTAGCACCTCCGCAAGGTAGGGGTTGATGACCTTCTCGAAGAACTTGTCCTTGGGGGCGCTTGAAGACGTCATGGCGATCTAGATTTGTCAGAAAAACAGCTCGAAACAAAGACAGCAGATATTTGCGTGATACGGTGGTCAAAACCTTCGGAAGATTATATAATGAATTTTTACCGACCAAAAGAAGTATCGTGCAAGAAAATAGAGTCCGGAGAGCACACGAGGTGCCCACGAGGCAGGGGGCGCGCCCTCCACCCTCATGGAAGCCTCGTGTCCTTCCCGGAGTGCTTCTTATTTTCCTATTTTCTTAAATATTCCAAAACGGAGAAAAATTGCTATTAGAACTGTTTTGGAGTCGGTTTACTTACCGTACCTCATACCTATTCTTTTTCGCAGTCTAAAATGTTTTGGCAAGTGTCCTTTATGCATTCCTCCGGTGTTACGGTTTCAATAACATTAGTTTCAACATTTATGGTATTACCTGAGATATAATATTTGATTCTTTGACCGTTAACCACCCTCGGATTCGTGCCTTCAAAGTTGTTGATTTTTATGGCACCAGAACGATAGACCTCCTCAATGACGTAAGGACCTTCCCATTTAGAAAGGAGTTTCCCTGCAAAAAATCTTAAACGAGAGTTGTATAACAATACATAATCACCTACATTAAACTCGCATTTTTGTATCCTTTTGTCATGCCATCTTTTAACATTTTCTTTAAACAGTTTGGCATTTTCATAAGCCTGGGTTCTCCATTCATCAAGTGAGCTAATGTCAAAAAGCCTCTTCTCACCGGCAAGTTTGAAGTCATAATTGAGCTCTTTAATGGCCCAATATGCCTTATGTTCTAGTTCGAGAGGTAAGTGACAAGCTTTTCCATAAACCATTTTATACGGAGACATACCCATAGTATTTTTGTATGCCGTCCTATATGCCCATAATGCATCATCAAGTTTCTTGGACCAATTCTTTCTAGATCTATTAACAGTCTTTTGCAAAATTAATTTAAGCTCTCTATTACTCAGTTCTACTTGACCACTAGACTGTGGGTGATAAGGAGATGCAATTCTATGATTAACATCATATTTAGCAAGCATCTTACGAAAAGCACCATGAATAAAATGTGAACCACCATCAATCATTAAATATCTAGGGACTCCAAACCTCGGAAAAATAACTTCTTTAAGCATCATAATAGAGGTGTTATGATCAGCACTAATAGTTGGAATAGCTTCTACCCACTTAGTAACGTAATCAACATCATCTAAGATATGTGTATACCAATTAGAGTAAGGAAACAGTCCCATATAATCAAAGCCCCAAACATCAAATGGTTCAATAACAAGTGAATAATTCATAGGCATTTCTTGACGTCTACTAATATTACCAATTCTTTGGCATTCATCACAAGACAAAACAAACTTACGGGCATCCTTGAAGAGAGTAGGCCAATAAAAACCGGATTGCAGTACCTTATGTGCAGTTCTATCTCCAGCATGGTGTCCTCCATAAGCCTCAGAGTGACACTTGCGTAGGATCTATTCCTGTTCATGCTCAGGTACACAATGTCTGATAACACCATCTACTCCTTCTTTGTAAAGGAGTGGGTCATCCCATAAGTAATGTCTTAAATCATAGAAGAACTTTTTCTTTTGCTGGTATGTGAAACTAGGTGGTATGAATTTAGCAACGATGTAATTAGCATAATCAGCATACCATGGAGCAGTATGAGAAGCATTTATGACAACTAGTTGTTCATCAAGAAAGCTATCATCAATACGTAGTGGGTCATCAAGAACATTCTCTAACCTAGAGAAGTTGTGTGCAACGGGGTTCTCAGCTCCCTTTCTATCAATAATATGCAAATCAAATTCTTGTAGCAAGAGAACCCATTTAATAAGTCTAGGTTTAGCATCTTTCGTTTCCATAAGATATTTAATAGCAGCATGATCAGTGTGAACAGTTACTTTAGAATCAACAATATAAGGTCTGAACTTATCACAAGCAAATACAACTGCTAAAAATTCCTTTTTAGTAGTAGCATAATTTCTTTGGGAACTATCTAGAGTTTTACTAGTATATTGGATAACATTTAATTTCTTATCAACCCTTTGTCCTAGAACAACACCTACATCATAATCACTAGCATCACACACAATTTCAAATGGTAAATTCCAATCAGGAGGCTGAATAATAGGTGTAGAAATCAAAGCTTTCTTAAGTATTTCAAATGCTTCTACACAATCATCATTAAGGACAAAAGGAACATCTTTTTGTAAGAGATTAGTCAGAGGCCTAGAAATTTTAGAGAAGTCCTTAATGAACCTCCTATAAAAGCCAGCATGACCAAGGAAACTTCTTATACCTTTAATGTCCTTAGGACACGATATCTTTTCAATAACATCAACTTTAGCTTTATCAACTTCAATACCTTCAGATGGGCTAGGGAGCTCCTTCAGACAGCTTTGACTCAGCAGCTGGCTTATTCACACAGTCGCGAGAGGATTCATTCCACCCCCGTCCAAGTCAGAGCTACAACAGGCATATTGATGAACCAGCCGTATCTAGTAGTGCGCGAAACTGTAACCCGCCGCGAGGTCATAACCCAGCGGGCGGCGGTGCTAATGCCCAAGATGTGGTGGATCATAGTAGAGCATGTCGAGAAGCCAAGTTAGCAGCGCAGTACGCAGCCCGTCAGCTTACTCCGGTTCGTCCAACTACTTCGGTGGAACCAGGCGTGGTTTTCAGTTCTTTGGGGGTGCCGTGTCTTACCCCGGCCATACGTAACATGCGGCTGCCCAAGGACTTCAAGGGTCCTCGTAAGGTGCCTAATTACACTGCCGATTTACCCCCTGAGTCATGGGTTGAGAGCTATGAGATGGCGATGGAGATGCTGGACGTGGATGATGCGACATGTGCTAAGTACCTCACCATGATGTTGGAAGGGACAACTCGTACTTGGTTAAAAAGTTTACCAACTAACTCCATTGGATCATGGCCGAGTTAAAAAGCCGGTTTATCCAGGATTTCAAAGCTGCGTGCAAACTGCCCATGTCAATTGTGGACTTAGCTGCCTGTGTTCAAGAGGAGGGGGAGTCTACAACCCATTGGGTGAAGCGGGTATCAACCATTCTGCATTCATCAGACTGCATCAATGCTGACACGGCAGTCTTGACATTGGAAGGCAACTGCCGCTTTACGCCTTTGAAGCTGAAGTTGGGAAGGCTCAAGCGCCACTGCAATGACATGGCCACGCTTATGGCAGCTCTGGTTAAATATGCCGATTCAGATAGTACCAAGGACCCTGAATCTGAGGATGAAAAGACAGGGAAGGGAAAGAAGAACGACAGTGCCAAGGGGCAGCAGCATAACCCGGCGGGTCATGGGAACAACGGTAAGCGCAAGGAGGATAATAGCTTGGACTTTGTGGCGAACACCAACACCCAGGATAATGGTCAGCGCCGTAAGGGTAAACCACCCCAGCGGGGTGGAGGATCAGGTCCCAATCTTGAGCGCCTGCTAAATCAGCCCTGCCCAAAGCACGGGATGAAGGAAAGGCCAGCTACGCATCTTTGGAAGGATTGCTTCATTATGCGGGAGTTCAAGAATTCAAATCTCTTTCAATACGACCATGGACCGCCCGACGGTTCAGGAGGCGGTTTTCATGGGCCGGGTTATGGTGGAGGCAGCTCCGGTTCAGGATTCCAAGGCAACCAAACTAGGCATAGCAATCAAGGCAATCAGGGCAACCAGGGCAGTTATAATCATCAGGGGTTCAGCAACAACAACAATCGGGTTATCAGAGTAATCCGAAGCAGTTGAATAGTGGGAAGTACCATGTCTTCACCACTAGTTTGTGTAAGCGCAATCAGAAGCTTCATAAAAGGGCATTAAACTCCGTTGAATCGACGGTGCCTCATTATCTGCGCTGGTCTGAACAACCCATTGTGTGGACTCGAGAGGATTATCCACCCCGGGTTGATAATCCAGGTCACCTGGCATTAATGGTGGCACCTCAGGTTGGGGGGGGTACAAGTTCACCAAGGTACTCATGGATGGAGGGAGCAGTATCAATATCCTTTATTATAAAACCTTCCATCGCATGGGGTTGACAGATAAGAATCTTAAACCGTCGAACACCATCTTTCATGGTGTGGTGCCTGGTAAATCGGTGTACCCAGTTGGTAAGATAGCCCTAGAGGTTGCTTTTGGAGATGATCATGATTCAAGGTCAGAAACATTGACTTTTGAAATGGTTAAAATCAAGAGCCCATATCATGCCCTGTTTGGACGACCGGCTTATGCTAAGTTCATGGTAGGGCCCTGTTATGTTTATCTGTAGCTTAAGATGCCGGGTCATAAGGGGACCATCACAGTGCATGGGAGCCGGAAGATTGCTTTGGAATGTGAAGAAGGTGATGCGGCCTATGCTGAGTCGGTTTGTGCAATAGAGGAGTTGAAGTTTTACAAAGACAATGTTGATCCAGCAGATATGACTTCTCTGAAAAAACCAACTACAGAGCATGATCCGGCTTTGAAGTTTAAATCGGCTGAGGAGACTAAGCTGGTTGATTTTGTTCCTGGCGATTCATCCAAGCAGTTCAGCATCAGCACTAACTTGGATCCGAAATAGGAAAGCGCGCTCATCGAGTTCATCCTTGAGAACCGGGACATCTTTGCATGGAAACCTTCTGACATGCCAGGTGTACCGAGGGAACTCGCTAAGCACACTCTTAATATAGATCCTAAGTTTAAACCGGTCAGGCAGTTTCTCTGCCGCTTCAATGAAGAAAGGCGCAAGGCTATTGGTGAGGAGGTAGCCCGGCTTTTGGCAGCAGGGTTTATTGTGGAGGTCTTTCACCCTGAGTGGCTAGCTAATCTGGTGCTGGTGCTTAAGAAGAACGGCACTTGGCGTATGTGTGTGGACTATACAAATTTGAACAAGGCCTGTCCAGCGGATCCCTTTGCTCTCCCTCGTATTGATCAGATCATTGATGCTACGGCGGGTTGTGACCGTTGTGTTTTCTGGACGCTTATTCTGGTTATCATCAGATCAAAATGGCAGTTAAGGACCATGAGAAGACAACTTTCATAACTCCCTTTGGAGCCTTCTGCTGTGTATCTATGCCTTTTGGGCTCAAGAGTGCCCAAGCGACTTATCAGCGCTGTGTCCAGAATTGTCTTCATAAACATATTGGGTGCAATGTTCATGCTTATGTGGATGATATTGTGGTGAAGTCCAGAAAGGAGGAAACATTGATAGATGACTTGAAGGAGACTTTTGATAACCTCTGGGTTTATAAGATGATGCTTAATCCGGCCAAGTGTGTCTTTGGTGTACCGGTGGGCAAGCTTTTGGGTTTTCTGGTGTCTAATAGGGGCATTGAAGCTAATCCGGAGAAGATCACATCTATCACGTCTCTGGCTAAACCGGCGTGTATTAACGATGTGCAACAGCTGGCGGGTCGTATTGTAGCATTAAGTCGGTTTGTCAGCCGTTTGGGAGAAAAGTCAATCCCTCTGTATCAGATGATGAAGAAGACAGACCATTTTGTCTGGAGTGATGTTGCCAATGAAGCCTTTGAGAGTTTAAAGCGACAGTTAGCTGAACCGCCCATCCTTGCTGCTCCTATTGATAAAGAGCCCTTATTGCTATATGTGGCTGCTAATGCCCGGGCTGTTAGTGTGGCTACTGTTGTGGAGCGCAAGGAGGCCGGAAAGGAGTATCCGGTTCAAAGGCCGGTTTATTACATCAGCGAGGTGCTTATTGAGTCCAAGCAGAGGTACCCACATTGGCAGAAGCTGGTGTATGGGGTTTTCATGGCAAGCTGGAAGCTCAAGCATTATTTTCAGGGTCATCCTATCACGGTGGTCAGTTCTGCCCCATTGGGGGATATCATCCAAAATAGAGAAGCAACTGGCCGGATTGCTAAATGGGCTATTGAGCTTGGACCTCATGGGTTAAAATATACGCCTCGCACAACAATCAAATCCCAAGCACTTGTGGATTTCATCAATGACTGGACAAAGTTGCAGGCACTGGAGGAAAAGCCAGATAATACTTATTGGACTATTCATTTTGATGGGTCCAGACAATTGGAGGGCTCGGGGGCTGGAGTCATATTAACTTCCCCACGAGGTGATAAGATTTGTTATGTTATCCGTTTAATGTTCCCTTGCACTAACAATGCAGCTGAATATGAGGCCTTGCTCCATGGTCTTCGGATGGCTAAGGGGATGAATTTAAGCTGGGTTAAGTGCTTTGGTGACTCGAACCTGGTGGCTCAACAGGTGTCTGGCACTTGGGATTCCAAGGATCCACTCATGGCGGCATATCGACGAGAGGTGGACATAGTGGCTGGTCATTTCAAGGGTTATCAGGTTGACCATATAGACTGGCGAAAGAATGAAGCGGCGTACGCTTTAAGTCGCTTAGGCTCTCAACGTAAACCGCTGCCGCCCAATGTTTTGCTGGATGTGCTACATAATCCGTCGGTCAAGATACCTGCAGAGGAGGATTTGGCTGTTCCTGACCCCGAGGCTCAATTGGTGGCGGCTCTTCATGTTATCCCGTATTGGATAGCCCCATACCTGGCATACATGAACTGGGGCGAGTTACCGGACGATGAAACTTTGGCCCGGCAGATAATCCAGCGATCCAAGTCAATGACCATTATCAATGGGGAGTTGCATCATTGCAGCGTAACAGGGGCGTTTCAGCGTTGTGTGTCTCCTCAAGAAGGTTGTGAGATTTTGCGTGATATCCACGAAGGAGATTGTGGTCACCACGCTAGTTCAAAATCCTTGGCATCTAAGGCCTTTTGTCACGGTTTCTATTGGTTGACGGCTCATGCTGATGCTGAGGATTTGGTAAAGAGGTGTGACGGTTGTCAGAAGTTTGCACACCGCGCTCATGTTTCGGCTCAAGAATTAAGGATGATTCCAATCACTTGGCTGTTTGCAACTTGGGGGCTGGATATGGTTGGGCCCTTTAAAAGGTCCAAGGACAAGAAGACCCACCTACTAGTGGTGGTTGATAAGTTCACCAAGTGGGTAGAGGCAGAGCCAGTTAGTAAGTGTGATGTGGCCACAGCGGTTTGATTCATCAAAAAGGTGATCTTCCATTTTGGTTTTCCACACAGCATCATAACCGATAATGGCACTAATCTGTCCAAGGGCGCTATGGAAGAATTTTGTCAACGTGAGCACATCCGGCTGGACGTGTCATTAGTGGCTCACCCCCAATCTAATGGTCAAGCAGAGAGAGCCAATCAAGAGATTTTGAGAGGCATCAAGCCCCGGCTTATGGTTGCTTTAAAGCGGACGCCGGGCTGTTGGGTGGAGGAGTTACCTTCCGTGTTATGGAGTATCAACACCACACCGAACAGATCTACGGGTTACACGCCTTTCTTCTACGGAGCAGAGGCGGTTCTCCCTAGTGACATCCGTCATGACTCGCCCCGTGTGGCGGCTTATGTTGAAGCTGATAATGAGAAAGCACGTCAGGACTCACTGGACCTGTTAGATGAGGAGCGTGATCTCGCAGCGGCACGTTGGGCGATTTATCAACAAGATCTGCGATGTTATCACAGCCGCCGGGTTAAAACCAGAACTTTTTAAGAAGGTGATTTGGTGCTCTGGCTCATCTAGGATCAGACTGATATGCACAAGTTGTCCCCACCTTGGGAAGGACCTTTTGTGGTCAGCAAAAATCTGCACAATGGATCATACTACCTTATCGATGTTCTAGAGCACAAAGACTCACGTAAATCAGAGGAGGAGACCCAACGGCCGTGGAATATAGCTCATCTTCGGCCTTACTATACTTGAGCCACAGGCTCTTCTTATGTACATAATTATGAAAATGTATATATTATGATCAATATAATAAACCGGAGCGTCAGCTAAAGCGGGGTCTCTGTTGTTTTTATTACATCATGTGTGCTTACATGGGGGCTCCTGTTTATAAAGCGGAGTTCTATTGATCCGGCTTATAAAGCCACACATATCAAAGGAAATCACTAGGGGGCTTGGTCGTATTTGAACCATAGCTACACCTCTTGATCGGCTTAAGGCCAAAGGGAAATCACTAGGGGGCTTGGTCGTATTCGAACCATAGCTACACCTCTTGATCGGCTTAAGGCCAAAAGGAAATCATGTGCGGCCAAAGAGAGTGTTGCAACAACACAACTCAAACATAGGCACCCACCGAGCATAGCTCAAATATTGCTTGGGCGCTCTTTGCTTCTCAAAGAACAAAGAGCTTGCACCCTTGAAATAGGCTATCAAGCCAGGCTTGGAAGCCAGGTGTATTCACCTAAAACCCCGGGTTATCCTGCCTTTTTAAGTAAGCTACTCCATCCAGGTAAACCTGGTATGACCCGCCGGATGTTTGACAAGTCAATCTCATAGACCCTGAACTTGTCAAAGTTAAAACGACGATTGGTTAATGATTGAGGTCCATCTTAAAAAGGGTTGGAAAAATGGTTTAACTCAGTGGCCTGGCAGCCCATGAAAAGCCTCGATTTAGGGCCTGGCAGCCCATGAAAAGCCTTGCATGTTCTTTTTTGTGTTTTTATTTGAAATTTTTTTCTCCTTTGGTGAGATTTCAATATCTTATGATAAACCGGCATTTTATTGACCTGGGCTGGCTTTCAACGATAAGTTGTTAGTACATGATCAATTATAATCCGGCGCTTATTGACCCGGTCTGGTTTAACTACAAGTCACCCGTATTATATGTGGATACACCGGTGTTTATTATAACCCGGCACGGTTTTATCATAAACCGGCAAAACATGGAAGGAGTTATCAATACTCAAGATTGGGATTATCACCCTACATATACAAAAGTTGGTCAACCAATAGTGTGATTTGATATCACAGGTATCATCTTTTCATCTTTGATTATTTTTCAAAGTACAACCTTGGTTATAAACCCCGGCTATATATTTGGGAATCATGACCCATCCAGCGATAAACCGCCAGGACACTTTCAAATTTCTTATATGCAGGAACAGTTTGCATAACACTGCTATGAATTATGAACATAATATATCCTGAAGCAGGCTGGATTAATAGTATCAGGCAACATAAATATGCACGATGGCATAGCAGACCAAGTATTTTGAACTAGCATATTACAAGGCGCTTTCAGGCCCAAAAAGAATAATTGTTTTCAGCAAGGGTGGCAGTACGCAGAAGGATAAAACGGCCTCCAGATCATGACTCGTCACCAGGCTGACTTGAAGGCTGTGGGTCATCTTGCGCTGGTGCATCCTCCACCTCCTCTCTACCCAGTGGCTGGAAATCAATGGTTGCCCAATCAGTTAAAGCTTGGAACACAACTTCATCACTTATAAGGTTGGAGGGGTCAACATCAGGAGCATAAGTGTGCTTACGAATTGGCGGAGTAAGGTCTTCTACATCATGTGTTGGTGCAGGATATCTTTTCTGATCAGAATCATAAACCGGGTGATAGTGGGAGAGATCCGTTTCCTCAGCCAATTTGCTCACTATGGGGCGCATTTCCCTTGTCAACCTTCGAAGATCCTCGTTGTTAAATTCTGAACCGTCCTCCTTTACGCCAGGGTAGCCGCTGCCTATATCCGGCGGTTCAAGATCTAGTATCCATGCCTTCGCCTGGATTAGCGCAGTCAGCGCACCTGACCTTGCAGCTGATCTTGTTAGTTCGTCCAACCGGGCGGACAGCATTGACAGCTTCTCAATGGTTTCCTTTATCAAGGTTGGAGGCGGTTTTTTATGCGCAGTGGTGCAAGTGGCCCGTTGGGCTCCGGAATATAACTGCTCTATCAGCGTATAGGCAGCCTTCAGCTTCATCCGCATGTCAGAGCCCAGATGGGTAATGCGAGTTCCTGTGTCATTACAAGCATCAGTAAACTGGCAACTGATGAGATAATATATATTGAAAAGCTTCAGATGAGGATACTTACCAAACACAGCAGAGGTCATGGCATTTATTTGCCGCTTTAAGCCGGTCAGTTCTTCGACCACCGGTTTAAGGGATGCTTCTACGTCTTCAGCTCTCTTTTGTAATCTGGTTTTCTCTGTGCCCCAATCTGCCCGTTCCTTATTAAAAGCTTCTTTTAGCTTTTCCATGGCTGCTAAGGCACTGGTCAATTCATCTTTGGCTTTGGAGGTTTCCGCTTGCTGAGATTTGATGTTTTCTTGAAGATCAGCGGTTTGGGCTTCCTTTTTTACTTAGCTCAGCCTATAAGAGAAGGACATATTATGAGGTGGTAGTGAATATTTGAAGTACCAAGCACATAACAAGTTATACACTTGGCACTTGGGGGCTAATGCCTATTTGCTTGATTATGAGAAATTTTTCACAAGTCCCAAGCACAATACAAGTATTATTCTTGACACTTGGGGGCTAATGTATGTTTGTTCAAAGTAACATTGGTTAAAGTCCCGGTTTAGCTTGGAAAGATAAACCGGCCCTTGGGGGCTACACAGGCGAAAGTTACAGGATTACAATGTGAAAGCACCGGTTCATCTTAAAAGGATCAACCGACCCTTGGAGGATAAGCGTGCAGAGTTGAGATATTGCAAAGTCCCAGTTTAGATTGGCATCATAAATCGGCCCTTGGGGGCTACTGGAGTTGGTACTTGAAATTGGACATAAGAGAGAAAAGGTTATATAGTTACCTCATAACGCTCCTTCATCAGATTCACTAAACCGGCTTCGTAATCACGGTTTGTGTATAGACGGTTTAAAAAAACCAGAATGAAGTTCTTGGGCGTTGAGGCGGGCGTAGCTTGACAAGTCTGTGCTCCACTTTCCTTTGCCCATAGCAGAAAGTTCCTCCTTGGCACTATGCTTTGATAACGCAACAGGATTGCCAGGGGTGGTGTGACCAACGCCAGTAATTATAACATCATCTTCCTCGTCACCGGTAGCCCTTACTGGAGTTGACGGTTTATCAGCAGCCTTAGCCGGACTAGACGGTTTATTATCAGTACGGACCGGGCTTGTCGGTTTATCAGCATGACCCGTTGCATCAACTTCTACTTGTTCAACAAATTCATGGTCTTGAGGGGGCGGATCATCAAACATGGCGTCAACATTCCTTCCTTCCGGTTCTGGAGTTCTCTCTGGTTCAACAACCACATGGTCATCAGACGGTTTATTAGCCCGAGCTTTCTTGCTGGGTCTGGCCTTGGCCCTGAAAGGAAAAAATATAAAGGTTAGTGTAACAGGCAAGTATGAAGCGTGAAAAGATTAAGTTTAAAGTATTTACCCAGGAACAGTCTTAAGAGGAGGGAGCTGTGTGGCTGTTGACTCGCCAGATGATGAATGAGGCGTTCCCTGATAACTGGAATTGGACGGATTAAGGGGTTGTCGGAAATAACCTGCCTTGGGATAAGAAGGATCGGAAGTGGGTGAGACCTCAGATTGACGCTTCCAAACCGGAGTGTTTGGTAAACCGGCTGAAGTGACTACTTGGCCGCTGTGCCGGGTTGTGCGGCGAGCTTCGTGTTGCTGCTTCTTCAAAAGAAAGTGTGGGTCCAAGTGAGCTAGGGGGTGAGAAAATCTTACTTTCCGGATTGCTTGACGGATTTTTTGTGTTGGCAGAGGGTCTAAACCAGAGGAAAGGATAATTACCTCTGCGTCATCAGCTTGGCTGCCTTCAACGTCATCCTGATAATAATCATTGTCAATGAGGTGTATGAAAAATGAACCAAGAGAGTCAAGTTCTACCTCTACGTCCGGATCATCAAGGTCGTCATCAAGGTTTAACCTGATGGGTTCAGCTTCCTTTTTCTTGGCAGGTCTTTTAACAACCTTTGTATTTGGTCGAGGGGTCTTGGCAGGTTTATCCTGCGGCTTCTTCTTCCAGAATGGGTCATCACCCTGTTAAAAGATGGACAGAGGATATCAAAGATTGCACAGTTAAGAATATCAAGTACAAAGCAGGAGTGAGGCAATTCTTACATCTGGCGGTTTATTCAATGTATAAAAGGGACTTAACCCGGTCCTACTGTAGACAGCTCGCGGTTCATTCAGCATCTTCTTAACAG
Organism: Triticum urartu; assembly: GCF_056163025.1. Taxonomy (NCBI): domain Eukaryota; kingdom Viridiplantae; phylum Streptophyta; class Magnoliopsida; order Poales; family Poaceae; genus Triticum; species Triticum urartu. Next base: position 477,475,540 of record NC_141879.1, read on the forward strand.
ACTCAGTAACTTCATCCTCTGTTAGCTGAATATCAATATGACGTTGAGGATCTTTTGAGTCCCCTGTGTACTCACACATTAAACCGGGGCGGCGGCTTAACGGTAAAATACTCCAAGATATCCAACAACGAACAAAGTCCACTCCTGTCAAACCGTTAGCCATGAAATCTCTAAGCTTGGCAAGTTGTGGTGCGTATGTGGACCGTTCCTTGGCAGTCAGTCGTTGCGGAAGTGGGTGTGTGTTGGTAAGCCGGTGAGCACGATAACCCGGTAGAGGGTTCTCATCTTTAGGGGAAGTATCCTTACAGTAGAACCAAGTCTGGTTCCAATCCTTAGGATGGCTGTGAAGTTTTGTGTGAGGGAAGCTGACATCCTTCCTTTTCTGAATGGAGATGCCGCCAAGTTCAGTGTTGGGCCCATCTACGAATTCAGTACGATGGTTCAAATAGAAAAAATCCCGAAACAATTCAACAGTTGGCTCCTCTTGCAGATAGGCTTCACAAAACACTTGAAAGTCGCAAATATTGGACATAGAGTTGGGTCAAATATCCTGAGGGTGGATCTGGAAGATGGCAAGCACATCACAGAAAAACTTGGATCCGGGCGGTTTAAAACCACGGTTCATGTGATCAACAAATACTACTACCTCGCCGTCTTTTGGGGTAGGAGGATTTTCTGGACAGGGAATACGCCAGTGGATTTTGCTTTGTTTTGGTAAAACGCCAGTTCTGACGTATCCATCTAGCTGCTCTTCAGTAACCTGGGAAGGGACCCAGTTACAAGCATAAAATTATTTTGCCATTTCGAATGAGGAGCTGGAAAAGATTGATGTAGGTTTAAGACTAATGGTTAGCAAGCATAAAGTGTAGCAGGTTAAGGAAAAAGCATTCAAGCATGCAAAACTGTTAAACCGGAGGTTGATGCTATTATAAATGGTAAAGCGACTGGCAGTTTACGAGGGGACTAATGGCATCTGGCAGATTATTTTCTAAAGGATAAACCGCCTACGCAGATAATGAAAGTACAGATCTGAAGCAAAAAACGACTGAGTGAGGAAAAACAAGATTCACAGGTTCACATTGGAATTTTGGATCTACCAGATGTCAGGAAAAGGAAAATATTTAGACCTAAAAATTGGTGCCTGAGCAGTTTGGGAAGTTCCAGATCGGATTTTTACGCACAAAGAACATAGTTTGACGACAAAATAAGGGTTATCATTACTACAGCATGGAAGTACATCAAGTTTGGAATCCATTACATAAAGATCTAATGAAGAATAAGGGAAGAACACCATGAAGTTTCTATGAACTCACGCGAACCCTAGTGAATCTACAAAGGAAAGGAAGAAGAACTTACTGTAGCTATGAAACAGCGGAGAGGCGCTGTGGGTTTCTCGTACGGTCAGGGTGATGCAGTGGCCAGAGTTGAGGCAGAAGCGAAGGTCGACGGCGGCGGCGCTCGAGTGCTGAGGCAACGTGAGATAGAAGAGAGACGAAGAGGCAACGGGAAGAAAGGAAAGGGACCCTCGGCCCTATTTATAAGACAAAGAGATAGGCGATAGGCGCGGAAATCAAGGAGCCCAAAAAATGGATATACACCAAAGTTGTTGCCTCGATTGTTGGAGGATCATTAATGAAGGGTATCTTCGGTTTTAATGAACAGGTGGCGTCATGGCGGTTTATTACGAACCTGGAAGATGACATCACAGCGGTTTACAAGATCTACGCGAAGGTGCAGAAGGAGGAATTTTTCTAAGTGCTGAAGATTGACATGAATGAGTTCAAATCAATCTGGGGCCTAATGTTGGGGATATTACTATTAAGTATAAACCGGCCATGAGGGGCCGGGTTATGCCCACAAGGAGTTAGTCATGTTTGAAGCCCATAAAGACAAGAGGTATGGCGCTTTACATAGGAGATCTAACATGAAGGCCCAAGGGTGGGTTAGAGTCCATAGACATAAACCGCCATATGATATGTAATTTATTCTGTAAGGCAATGAAAGGTAGAAACCGAGCCGGGTACGTTTATGAGCCGGCCTCGGGATTCTATAAACCACCGGGCGTCAACCTGTGTATATAAAGGGGCGACCCGATGGTGGTTTAGGGACAACAAACAATAACTTGAGAGCCAGGCAAAGCGGATTCGCTCCCTGGTGATCGAAACCCTAGCAATTCCATCATAACTGGATGTAGGATTTTACCTTCATCATAAGGGGGCGAACCAGTATAATTCTTCGCATCCCTTGTCCTCTTTAACCCCTTCAAGCTAACCCGTCATGATGGATCCACAACTAAGTCTTTCACAAGGACATCTGCCGTGACAAAACCATGACAATACCTCTTTCAGAAATTTTATGCCCCAAGACAATACCTTCATTAACCATAAAGTGGCACTTCTCCCAATTCAAGACAAGATTAGTTTCTTCACATCTCTGCAAAATTCGATCAAGGTTGCTTAAGCAATCATCAAAAGAAGTTCCATATACATAAAAATCATCCATGAATACCTCAACAATCTTTTCACAAAAGTCAAAGAATATAGCAGTCATACATCTTTGAAAGATAGCAGGTGCATTGCATAAACCAGAATAACCATCTAGAAAGCAAAAATGTGTATGTTTGGATAATCTTTCTAGCATTTGATCAGTAAAAGGTAAAGGATAATGATACTTTTTAGTAGCTTTATTTAATTTGGGGAAATCAATTACCATTCTATAACCTGTAACAATTCTTTTGGGATCAATTCATCTTTATCATTAGGAACAACAGTAATACCTCCTTTCTTAGGGACACAATGGACAGGACTTACCCACTGACTATCAGCAGCGGGATAAATTATACCTGCATCCAGAAGCTTTAGTATTTCTTTTCTTACCACTTCTTTCATCTTAGGGTTTAACCGTCATTGGTGATCAACAACTGGTTTGGCATCTTTCTCCAATTTTATTTTGTGCTGGCATAGAGTGGGACTGATGCCCTTAAGATCGTCAAGAGTATATCCAATAGCAGCACAATGCTTCTTGATAACCCACAAGTATAGGGGATCGCAACAGTTTTCGAGGGTAGAGTATTCAACCCAAATTTATTGATTCGACACAAGGGGAGCCAAAGAATATTCTCAAGTATTAGCACCTGAGTTGTCAATTCAACCACACCTGGAAACTTAATATCTGCAGCAAAGTATTTAGTAGCAAAGTAATATGATAGTAGTGGTAACGGTAGCAAAAGTAGTGTTTTTGGTATTTTGTAGTGATGATAGCAATAGCAACGGAAAAGTAAATAAGCGAAGAACAGTATATGGAAAGCTCGTAGGCAATGGATCAGTGATGGACAATTATGCTGGATGCGGTTCATCATGTAACAATCACAACATAGGGTGACACAGAACTAGCTCCAGTTCATCAATGTAATGTAGGCATGTATTCCGACATACGTGCTTATGGAAAAGAACTTGCATGGCATCTTTTGTCCTACCCTCCCGTGGCAGCGGGGTCCTTACGGAAACAAAGGGATATTAAGGACACCTTTTAATAGAGTACCGGAACAAAGCATTAACACATAGTGAATACATGAACTCCTCAAACTACGGTCATCACAGGTAAGTATCCCGATTATTGTCACTTCGGGGTTAACGGATCATAACACATAATAGGTGACTATAGACTTGCAAGATAGGATCAAGAACTCTCATATATTGATGAAAACATAATAGGTTCAGATCTGAAATCATGGCACTCAGGCCCTACTGACAAGCATTAAGCATAGCAAAGTCATAGCAACATTAATCTCAGAACATAGTGGATACTAGGGATCAAACCCTAACAAAACTAACTCGATTACATGATAGATCCCATCCAACCCATCACCGTCCAGCAAGCCTACGATGGAATTACTCATGCACAGCGGTGAGCATCATGAAATTGGTGATGGAGGATGGTTGATGATGACGATGGCGACGGATTCCCCTCTCCGGAGCCCCGAACGGACTCCAGATCAGCCCTCCCGAGAGGTTTTAGGGCTTGGCGGCGGCTCCGTATCGTAAAACGTGATGATTTCTTCCCTCTAAATTTTTCTCCCCGAAACCAAATATATAGAGTTGGAGTTGAGGTCGGAGGAGCTCCAGGGGGCCCACAAGGTAGGGGGTGCGCCATAGGGGGGCAGGCACGCCCCCACCCTCGTGGACAGGTGGTGGCCCCCCTGGCCTTCATCTTTTGTAGGGATTTTTTATTATTTCTGAAAAGATGTTCCGTGAAGTTTAAGGTCATTCCGAGAACTTTTGTTTCTGCACATAAATAACACCATGGTAATTCTGCTAAAAACAACGTCAGTCCGGGTTAGTTCCATTCAAATCATGCAAGTTAGAGTCCAAAACAAGGGCAAAAGTGTTTGGAAAAGTAGATACGACGGAGATGTATCAACTCCCCCAAGCTTAAACCTTTGCTTGTCCTCAAGCAGTTTAGTTGACAAACTAAAAGTGATAAAGAAAAACTTTTACAAACTTTGTTTGCTCTTTTTGTTGTAAATATGTAAAGCCAACATTCAAGTTTTCAGCAAAGATTATGACTAACCACATTCACAATAACACTTAGGTCTCAAGCTTACTCATATCAGTGGCATAATCAACTAGCGAGCAATAATAATAAATCTCGGATGACAACACTTTCTCAAAACAATCATGATATGATATAACAAGATGGTATCTCTCTAGCCCTTTCCGAGACCACAAAACATAAATCCAGAGCACCTTTAAAGATCAAGGACTGACTAGACATTGTAATTCATGGTAAAAGAGATCCAATCAAGTCATACTCAATGTAAACTAACAGTAATGAATGCAAATGACAGCGGTGCTCTCCAACTGGTGCTTTTTAATAAGAAGATGATGACTCAACATGAAAGTAAATAGACAGGCCCTTTGCAGAGGGAAGCAGGGATTTGTAGAGGTGCCAGAGCTCAGTTTTGAAATAGAGATGAATAATATTTTGAGCGGTATACTTTCATTGTCAACATAACAACCAAGAGATGGCGATATCTTCCATGCTACACACATTATAGGTGGTTCGCAAACAGAATGGTAAAGTTTATACTCCCCCTTCCACCAACAAGCATCAATCCATGGTTGCTCGAAACAACGAGTGCCTCCAACTAACAAGAGTCCCAGGGGGAGTTTTGTTTGCAATTATTTTGATTTAGTTTGCATAAAGCATGGGACTGGGCATCCCGGTGACCAACCACTTTCTCATGAGTGAGGCGCGGAGTCCACTCCTCTTGAGAATAACCCGCTTAACATGGAAGATACGAACAGCCCTAGTTGATACATGAGCTATTCGAGCATACAAAACATCATATTTATTTGAAGGTTTAGAGTTTGGCACATACAAATTTACTTAGAACGACAGGTAGATACCGAATATAGGAAGGTATAGTGGACTCATGTGGAATAACTTTGGGGTTTATGGAGTTGGATGCACAAGAAGTATTCCCGCTTAGTACAGGTGAAGGCTAGCAAAAGACTGGGAAGCGACCAGCTAGAGAGCGACAACTGTCATGAACATGCATTAAAATTAATCAACACTGAATGCAAGCCTGACTAGGATATAATCCACCATGAACATAAATATCGTGAAGGCTATGTTGATTTTGTTTCAACTACATGCGTGAACATGCGCCAAGTCAAGTCACTTAAATCATTCAGAGGAGGATACCACCCTATCATACCACATCACAACCATTTTAATTGCATGTTGGCACGCAAGGTAAACCATTATAAGCTCCTAGCTAATCAAGCATGGCACAAGAAACTATGATCTCTGGTTGTCATTGCAAACATGTTTATTCATATTAGGCTGAATCAGGAACGATGAACTAATCATATTTACAAAAACAAGAGAGGTCGAGTTCATACCAGCTTTTCTCACCTCAGTCAGTCCATCATATATCGTCATAATTGCCTTTCACTTGCACGACCGAATGATGTGAATAATAATAATAGTGCGCGTGCATTGGACTAAGCTGGAATCTGCAAGCATTCAATAAACAGGAGAAGACAAGGCAATATGGGCTCTTTTGTCAGATCAACAATAATGCATATAAGAGCTACTTCAACAATTTAATTATGGTCTTCTCCTATCAACCCCAAAAGAAAAGAAAAGAAATAAAACTATTTACACGGGAAAGCTCCCAACAAGCAAAAGAAGAACAAGAAATCTTTTTGGGTTTTCTTTTTAATTACTACTACAAGCATGGAAAGTAAACTAATTAAAAGCTACAACTAGTTTTTTTGGTTTTTCTTAAGGTTTATTAAACACACAAGAAGAAAGCATAAAAAAGGAAATAAACTAGCATGGATGATACAATGAAAAATTATGAGCTCCGACATCTAGCAATGAGTGTGTGAACATGAATGTAATGTCGGTGAGAAATACATACTCCCCCAAGCTTAGGCTTTTGGTCTAAGTTGGTCTATGGCCATGGCTGGCCTAGCGGATATCCATAATAGTAGTTGGGGTCGTACTGTGATGCAGCGTCTATCGCCTCCTGAGCTGCAGCGTGGCGACGAGCGGCCTCTGCTCTCCTCTCGTACTCATCTGCCTCCTCTCTGGTAATAACATATCTTCTTTTTGCCTGATAATCAAAGAAGGCAGGAGCAGGGAGAGTAATACAGACAGCACGCCGTCTGTCAAAGATTAGTCGATACTGGAGAGGTGATTCATTCCTCTCGACAAACTGGTGGTGAACCATAGCATTAAAGTCTAGGTAAGCAGGAGGTAATTCAATATCATCTTCACGTATGGCTATACCAAGAAAATTACCTATGCGGATTGCAGAAATTCCACCAAAGAAATCTCCATTAAATCTATTAAGATGCAACCTACATGCAACAATGGCTCCCAAATTATAAGATTTGTCTCCTAACACAGCACTCCTGAGAATACTGAGGTCAGGAACACACATATGACATGCTTCATCTTTACCATTTATGCATCTACCTATGAAGAGAGCAAAAGAATGTATAGCAGGAAAATGAATGCTCCCTATGGTAGCTTGTGTCATATCTCTGGATTCCCCCATAGTTATACTAGCAAGAAAATCTCTAAATTCAGATTTGCGAGGTTCCCTGATACTACCCCATTGTGGAAGTTTGCAAGCAGTGGTAAAATCCTCTATGTTCGTGGTATAAGAATTTTCATAAAGATCAAATAGGACAGTTGGAGAATTACGTGAAGATGAAAATTCAAACCTCCTCACAAAGGAACTAGTGAGATAGTGATACTGGATGCACTTCTCTTCCTCGAAGCTCACAAGATCCGTGTTACGCAAATATGCGTTGAATTCTTCCTTAATTCCCGCTCGATCCATAAAGTTTTCAGAAGGCCATTCACAAGGACGCACCGAAGCGTCTCTTGGTGGCTCTTCATCAACATCACACATTGCAAGCTTGGGTCCTTGCTTCCTTGAAGAACCACCTTGGAACATTTTCCTAAGCATATTTCTTCCTCCGAAATATTCTGAAATTTTTTAGTAACTTCAAAATAAAAGTAAACCAAACTCAATAGTATTGATAGCAACTACTCCTACAAGTGCCTAGAGCCTATATCATGCATCAAAACTACTTGGAACCATATAAATTTGACATGCAAGCTCAAGAACATGGTCACCTAGGCAGCACAAATTTTCAATGAATAAAGCATTAGAACAAAAACTAATTGGACCAATGGAGGAGTCACATACCAAGGAACAATCTCCCCAAGCAGTTTTGTGAGAGGTGCTTTGAGCAAGGAGATCGAAAATGGCAACAAAACGAGCTTGGACTCGGGTTTGAGCTGGTTATTCGTGTTTGTGGGAGGAAGAAGGAATGTGTGGGTGAAAGGATAAGTGGAGGAGGGCCACCGTGGGCCCACGAGGCAGGGGCGCGCCTAGCAGGCGCGCCCTTGACCTTCGTGGCCAGGTGCCAGCTCCTCCTGCTGTGTTCTCAGTGCCAAATATTCTCAAATATTCCAGAAAAAAATCATATTTAAATTTCAGGGCATTTGGAGAACTTCTATTTTCGGGGTATTTTTATATTGCAAGGATAATTCAAATAACAGATGGAAAATACTATTTTTATTTTATTTAATATAAATAACAGAAATTAAAAGTGGGGTACAGAAGGTTGTGCCTTCTAGTTTCATCCATCTCATGCTCATCAAAAGGAATACACTAACAAGGTTGATCAAGTCTTGTTAACGAACTCATTCCGAATAACATGGAACCGGAGAAATTTCGAATAACACTATGTTACCTCAACGGGGATATGCACATCCCCAATAATAAGAATATCATATTTCTTCTTGACAGTAGGAAGAGGAAATTCAAAACCTCCAAATATAATCGATGGAATTTTTCCAATAGAATTGATACCGTGAACTTGAGGTTGTTTCCTCGAAAAGTGTATCGTATGTTCATTACCATTAACATGAAAAGTGACATTGCCTTTAGTGCAATCAATAACAGCCCCTGCAGTATTCAAAAAGGGTCTTCCAAGAATAATAGGCATACTATCGTCCTCGGGAATATCAAGAATAACAAAGTCCGTTAAAATAGTAACGTTTGCAACTACAACAGGCACATCCTCACAAATACTGACAGGTATAGCAGTTGATTTATCAGCCATTTGCAAAGATATTTCAGTAGGTGTCAACTTATTCAAATCAAGTCTATGATATAAAGAGAGAGGCATAACACTAACACCGGCTCCAAGATCACATAAAGCAGTTTTAACATAATTTCTTTTAATGGAGCATGGTATAGTGGGTACTCCTAGATCTCCAAGTTTTTAAGGTATTCCACCCTCAAAAGTATAATTAGCAAGCATGGTGGAAATTTCAGCTTTCGGTATCTTTCTTTTATTAGTAACAATATCTTTCATATACTTAGCATAAGGATTCATTTTGAGCATATCAATTAATCGCATACGCAAAAAGATAGGTCTAATCATTTCAGCAAAGCGCTCAAAATCCTCATCATCCTTTTTCTTGGATGGTTTGGGAGGAAAAGGCATGGGTTTCTGAACCCAAGGCTCTCTTTCCTTACCGTGTTTCCTAGCAACAAAGTCTTTCTTATCATAACGTTGATTCTTTGATTGTGGGTTATCAAGATCAACAGCAGGTTAAATTTCTATATCATTATCATTACTAGGTTGAGCATAATCATGAACATTATTATTAACATTATCACTAGTTTCAGGTTCATTACCAGATTGTGTTTCAACATCAGAGATAGAAATATCATTTGGATTCTCAGGTGTTTCAGTAATAGGTTTACTAGAAGCATGCAAAGTCCTATCATTTTTCTTTTTCTTCCTATTAGAAGGACTAGGTGCATCTACATTATTTCTCTGAGAATCTTGCTCAATTCTCTTAGGGTGGCCTTCAGGATACAAAGGTTCCCGAGTCATTCTACCAGTTCTAGTAGCCACTCTAACATCATTATCATTATTCTTACTATTCAATTCATTGAGCAAATCATTTTGATCTTTAATTACTTGTTCTACTTGAGTGGTAACCATAGAAGCATGTTTGCTAATAAGTTTAAGTTCACCTTTGACATTAGCCATATAATCACCCAAGTGTTAAAGCATATTTGAATTGTATTTCAATTGTCTACCAAAATAAGCATTAAAGTCTTCTTGCTTAGCCATAAATTTATCAAACTCATCTAAGCATGGGCTAGCAAACTTAGTAAATGGGATTTCAGCTTTATCATATCTATAGAGAGAATTTATCTTTACCACCTGTGTCGGGTTATCAAGACCATGAGTTTCTTCAATAGGTAATGGATTAAGATCATATGTTTCTTCAACAGGCGGTAAATTAAGACCATGTATTTCTTCAATAGGAGGTAAATTCTTAACATCTTCAACTTTAATACCTTTTTCTTTCATAGATTTCTCTGCCTCTTGCATATCTTCAGGACTGAGAAATAGAATACCCCTCTTCTTCGGAGTTGGTTTAGGAATAGGCTTAGGAACTGGCTCATGAGGTGTCCAATTATTTTCATTTGTCAGCATATTATTCAATAAAATTTCAGCTTCATCCAGTGTTCTTTCCCTGAAAACAGAACCAGCACAACTATCTAGGTAGTCTCTAGAGGCATCGGTTAGTCCATTATAAAAGATATCAAGTATTTCATTTTTCTTAAGAGGATGATCAGGCAAGGTGAGGGAGTCCTGGATTAGGGGGTCTCCGGACAGCCGGACTGTTAGACTATGAAGATACAAGATTGAAGACTTCGTCTCGTGTCCGGATGGGACTCTACTTGGCGTGGAAGGCAAGCTAGGCAGTACGGATATGGATATCTCCTCCTTTGTAACCGACCTTGTGTAACCCTAGCCCCCTCCGGTGTCTATATAAACCGGAGGGTTTTAGTCCATAGGACACAACAACATACAATCATACCATAGGCTAGCTTCTAGGGTTGAGCCTCTCTGATCTCGTGGTAGATCTACTCTTGTACTACCCATATCATCAATATTAATCAAGCAGGACGTAGGGTTTTACCTCCATCAAGAGGGCCCGAACCTGGGTAAAACATCGTGTTCCCTGTCTCCTATTACCATCCGCCTTAAACGCACAGTTCGGGACCCCCTACCCAAGATCCGCTGGTTTTGAAACCGACACAAAGCATTAAGTAATTTGAGAAGTGTGGGAGTCCTGGATTAGGGGGTCTCCGGACAGCCGGACTATCTCCATTGGCCGGACTATTAGATTATGAAGATACAAGATTGAAGACTTCGTCTCGTGTCCGGATGGGACTCTACTTGGCGTGGAAGGCAAGCTAGGAAATACGTATATGGATATCTCCTCCTTTGTAACTGACCTTGTGTAACCCTAACCCTCTCCGGTGTCTATATAAACCGAAGGGTTTTAGTCCGTAGGACAACAATCACAACATACAATCATACCATAGGCTAGCTTCTAGGGTTTAGCCTCTCTGATCTCGTGGTACATCTACTCTTGTAACACCCATATCATCAATATTAATCAAGCAGGACGTAGGGTTTTACCTCCATCAAGAGGGCCCGAACCTGGGTAAAACTTTGTGTCCCTTACCTCCTGTTACCATCTAGCCTAGACGCACAGTTCGGGACCCCCTACCCGAGATCCGCCGGTTTTGACACCGACATTGGTGCTTTCATTAAGAGTTCCGCTGTGCCGTCGCCACAAGGAAGGATGTCTCGTCCCGTCTTTAAAGACGACACTATCGCTGAGGGAGCTCTGGCTATCAGCCAAACTCTCCGGCTAGGTGGTTTTCTTATGACCGCCTGTTCGGCCGCTACGCCGATGATGACTTCTCGGGTCATCGAAAGCAATCTTACATCAACTTGGAACTCGCCGAGCAGTTAGATCCAATGGAGTTCTCTTTGCTGTACGAGCTCTTGGATCGTATCGTCGCCCTGGGAGTCGCTATAGACTACGATCAGATTGGGCCTAAACCCGATCTAAGAGAAATTAACTCTCCCCAGGTCACCCATCACGTTGCAGTGGTGGAAGAACAATACGGCAAAACTTCATCTATCTTAAGGACTAGCTACGTACGGATTCCCGATCCCTCCAAGCCGGGTACCCGCGGAGGGGAGGATGTCACTCAAAGCCTGAACCCAGAATCAGGCAGCGGGCCATATTTACCAAAAAACATCCAAGAATCCAAACTTTCAAGTTCGGAAACTCCTTGGCCACTGAGCCTCAGATTGGGTGAGGATTCAGATTCAATTCCACCCACCCACCCTAACATACGCGATCTATCCCAAATTAGGCAAGAGCCAGCAGAAATAGTACACCATTACTGGGCCAGATTCCTCCTGGTCAAGAACAAGATATAGGACTGCCGCTAGGAAGACGCAATTTCACTCTTCTGCAATAATTGCACGGACAAGGGAATCCTCAATGCCATAAGTCGTCGCAAAATTACACGCTTTGCCGACTTGGTGTCCATAGTACGAAAGTACTGTGTGATGGAAAGTGCCTGGAAAACCGAAATAAAATTTTGGGATAATCCGGCCCTGAATACAAACCCAGTCTGAAATAAAAGGGTGCATTATCACAATACACCTGGGTTAACTACCAAAAAGCAAAAGCCCTCTACGGGGCAAGGATCCGTACTGGAGAGATGGCTCAACGGACCCTGCAAAATTCATAGTACAGCGGATGCGATACCAACGCACAGCCTTAGAGCATGATGGATACTCCGGCAGGTAGCCAAAAGTGGTGAGAATCTACTCCTCTCAAACACCACAGAGCACCACCCCGAGGACAACAGTACGATCTTAACGGTCTTCGAGACCTTCGCGTCAAATAAAAGACGGAAGCGAACACTCCGCAGCACGTCCGAAATCAGCCACATAGCAGAAACAAATCCTTGGAGCGACACGGCTGTTACCTTCAATGCCAGTGACGAACCTAAATCCCGAACAGCCCGAGTACCAGCCGCACTGGTCCTCAATCCAATCGTGGACGGCTTTCGACTCACCAAGGTACTCATGGACGGCGGCAGCGGATTAAACCTCATCTATGAGGAAACTCTTCAAAAGATGGAAATAGACCGGAGCCTCATTAAGCAAAGCAGCACAACCTTTAGAGGAATAATCCCCAGTCGGGAAGCACGCTGCGCCGGAAAAATCACACTAGACGTGGTATTCGGCACGCCGGATAATTACAGGTCCGAAGAAATTACATTCCAAGTGGCCCCATTCAGCAGCGGATACCACACCCTATTAGGGCGGGAGGCGTTTATAATCTTCCAAGCCATACCCCATTATGGGTACATGAAGCTCAAAATGCCCGGGCTCAACGGAAGCATCACTCTTGTTAGTGATCCGGACATAGCACTCCGTGCCGAAAATAAGACAGCTGCACTGGCCCTTGAGGCACTATCTCAAGCCCTAGCAGCCGAAGAACTAACTGCGCTGCGCTCCACGGTGAACAGGGACGACGTGATACTCGATAAAAGATCCAAGTCCACCTCCTTTAAGCCGGTGGACGAAATAGTCAAATTCCAAGTCCATCCAACGGACCCTACAAAAACAACTTCCATCGAGGCACAATTAAACCCTGATGTCGACGCCGCACTACGAGAGTTCCTACGCAAGAACTGGGACATTTTTGCCTGGCACCCTTCAGACATGCCAGGAATCCCATGCAGGCTGGCTGAACACAGCCTACATATCCTAAAAGGATTCAAGCCAGTCAAGCAAGCTCTTCGATGTTTCTCTGAACCTAAAAGACAAGCCATGGGAGAGGAACTAGCCAAGATATTGGAGGCCGGATTCATCAGAGACATAAAACATCCGGACTGGCTAGCAAACCTGGTGATGGTACCTAAGAAGGACAAATCCTGGCGCTTGTGCGTTGAGTTTAAGGACCTTAACAAGGCCTGCCCAAAGGATCCCTCCCCCTCCCCAGCATTGATCAAATCATCGATGCTACCGCAGGACACGACTCATTGTGTTTCCTCGACGCATACTCCGGCTACCATCAAATCAAAATGGCGGAGCTAGACCAAGCCGCAACGGCATTCATCACACCATACGACCCATTCTGCTTTAATACAATGCCCTTCGGGCTAAAACGCCGGTGCAACATATCAGCTCATGATTCAGACATGCGTGGCAAACCAGATCGGCAAAACAGCGGAGGCATACGTGGATGACGTGGTCGTTAAAACCAAGCATGTCGAAACTCTAGTAGACGACTTGAGGCTCACATTTGACAACCTCCGAACATATGACATCAAGCTCAATCCGGAAAAATGCGTTTTCGGTGTACCAGCAGGAAAGCTCCTGGGATTCATTGTCTCCAGTAGAGGTATTGAAGCTAATCCGGCCAAAATTCGAGCATTGTCACAGTTGGCTACCCCAACAGACCTCAAAAAAATACAAAAATTAACTGGATGCGTGGCGGCTCTAAGCCGCTTTATCTCCCGCTTGGGAGAAAAGGCATTACCCTTTTATCGCCTCCTCCGGTGCACCGAACACTTCGAGTGGACGGACGCCGCCACGACCGGACTCAACAAAATAAATGCCATATTGGCAACAAACCCAGTCCTGGCCGCGCCAAACATTGGCGAACCAATGCTATTGTACATTGCGGAAACTCATCAAGTAGTAAGCGCAGTGCTTGTTGTCGAGCGAGAAGTGGACAGACACAAATTTCCCCTTCAAAAGCCGGTTTATTATGTGTCCACTATCCTTACTCCATGCAAATCACGGCACCCACATTATCAAAAGATAGCGTACGCGGTATTCATGGCATCCCGGAAGCTGCGACACTACTTTCAAGAGTGTTCGATAACGGTAGCCTCGGAAGTACCACTTAACGATATTATAAACAACCGCAACGCGACGGGTCGGATTGCCAAATGGGCCATTGAGCTCCTCCCATTCGACATAACTTACAAGCCACGACGAGCTATTAAATCGCAAGTTTTGGCTGACTTCGTCGCTGAATGGACGGAAGCCAAACTCCCTAAAGAGTACGACACATATTCAAACTGGATCATGCACTTCGACGGCTCCAAAATGTTGGCTAGTCTGGGGGCTGGCATCATTTTGACATCCCCAACAGGAGACACCGTTCAATACGTACTACAGATAATGTATACGGACTCCAACAACGCAGCCGAATATGAGGCCCTTCTACATGGTCTCCGGATGGCAGTATCCATGGGCATTCGACGCCTAGAGGTGTGTGGGGATTCAAGCCTCGTGATATCCCAAATAAATGGAGACTTTGATGCCAAAGATCCAAAAATGGCCACTTATCGCAATGCAGTCCTGAAAATGTCAGCTCGGTTCGAGGGGCTCGAATTTCACCATGTGGCTCGGGAAAACAATCAGGCGGCGGATATCCTTGCCCGCATTGGCGCAAAACACGATGCGGTCCCTCCCAACGTTTTTCTGGAAAGGCTTTTCAAGACATCCGTAGCATGGGAAGGGGACACTGGTAACAACAGTCCGGACCTGGCCAAAATACCCGATACCGAACTCTATGACACAATCGGAGGCTCCGCCACCGAAATAACACAATCAGCCCACGAAATAATGGCCATTATTGGCCCGTGGATAGAACCATTCCTGGCCTACCTAATTAGACAGGAACTTCCGGAGGACCACAATGAGGCACGCTGCATAGTGCGGCGATCCAAAGCCTACATGGTCCACGAGGGAGAATTGTATAAAAAAAGCGCTACCGGAGTCCTTCAAACGTGCATCTCCGAAGAGGAAGGGCGGAATCTTTTGGCAGAAATTCACGCCGGGCTCGGCGGCCATCACGCCGCAGCCCTGGCTCTTGTAAGCAAGGCCTTCCGCATAGGATTTTATTGGCCAACGGCCCGAGAAGATGCACAGGACTTGGTCCAACGTTGCACCGGTTGCCAGCTCTTTGCAAATCAAAGCCACATGCCACCCACCGCCCTCCAAACGATCCCTATTACATGGCCCTTCGCGGTCTGGGGGCTTGACATGGTCGGACCCCTTAAAGGGGGAACCCACAAGAAAAAAAATACTTATTGGTCATGGTGGATAAATTCACCAAATGGATAGAGGCTAAACCGGTAAAAACAGCCGAATCCGGACCGGTGATAGATTTCTTATCCGGGGTTGTACACCGTTACGGCGTCCCCCACAGCATCATCACTGATAACGGCACGAACTTCATGGCCGACGAGGTAAAACTCTGGTGTAGCAAAATGGGCATCAAGCTCGATTACGCTTCAGTCTATCACCCACAAACCAACGATCAAGTCAAACGAGCAAATGGTCTTATAATGAGCGGCATTAAACCCTGATTAGTGCGCTCCCTAACGGAGTTCAATACGCACTGGGTAGAGGAGCTCGACTCCATACTCTGGGGACTACAGACGACGCCGAATCGTAGTACCGGATATACACCATTTTTATGGTGTACGGCGCAGAGGCAGTCCTGCCCTGTGACATAATTCATGACTCACCTCGAGTGTACATGTACGAAGAAAGAGAAGCCGAGCTCGATCGGCAGGATGGTCTGGACACATTGGAGGAAGAGCGCAACATAGCCAAAGCCCGTCCCGCATTTTACTAGCAGCAGGCTCGCAGATACCAAAGCAGAGAAGTACGGGCCAAAACTTATAACGTTGGCGAACTAGTTCTACGGCTGCCGGACAAGAAAAAGAACAAGCTCGAGCCCAAATGGGAAGGTCCCTTCATTATCGACCAAGTTCTGACCGGTGGAGCATACCGACTGCGGGATGCATCGACCAGTCGACTCGAGCCGAACCCATGGAACGCAGCCAGGCTCTGAAGATTCTACGCCTAGCTCCGGACTTTACGTTAATCCCCTCCCCTTGTCTATTTTCTGCATATGCATCATCTGTCTTGTTTCCCTTTCTTTCTTTTTATTTCCCTAGGCCTTCAAGGATCACCTTGCGCCTCACTCATACATCATAGATGCGCTAGCCGCACTCTTCATACCTGGGGGCTTCTCTCACAGAAGCTTAAATTATTTACCTGGGCCCAACGCCCAACACATGTGTTATACTTCCGCATGTACCTTTTTTCACCATTATATGCATCGATATGACTTATGTTTTGGCCAAGCTGGGTTGCCTGGCTCTTGTATTTATGCCCTATGTTCCCGTTAATTCGGCTAGGGCATAAGGGGAGCACCTCTGCGATTGTTACCGCCGGGTCAGCCGGACGTGTACCTCAGACTGGGTGAAGCTGAAAGCTAGCGTTCTTAAGAGAATATTCGGTCGGTGAACAAAAGATGACTTTTATTTATTAACCATATCTGCCCCCAGACGTTTTTACTGCGCTTCTTGTCGCAGTCCGGACATGCACTTTAGGGCATGCCTACCCAGGGAAAGGAACCCTTAACGGAACTATTCTCTCTGGAAGATGTTTCTTACTACCCATGTAATATAACATAACTAGTTGGGCACTTGTCTGATAAAGCACTAATGACCCCTATGCCTGGTCTCCACGCATGCCCCGATTCTTATATAACCGAGAGGGTATTCGGATACACTCCTGACTGTCGGGTCCCGAGGTTGAAGCGAAAAGGTCCGCCACAACAAATGATCTACAATCCGGCTAGAAGACATCATATATGTCACCTTACAATTACATAGTCAATTTGACTGGTTGAATTCCTCTTCAATGCCCTCCAATAAGCTGTCTAGTCTACAGTCCTGTTGGGAATACTTTGTGGCCAATTCTACTTGACCGTACACTAAATTTACAGGGATCTCCTTGCCGTCAGGACCCACAAGTCCGACTTTGTCCATGTGGTTCGGGTCAGCCTTCGTATATCGTGTCTTCACCATTGCCCAAGCCTCCCTGGCGCCCTGACGGCAGGCCAATATCTTCCATAATCGGAAACGCCGCTGTGCTCCCTTCAGCTTTTCTGCAAGCTCTCCAAGGCCTTCGGGTATGGAGACGGACGGCCACAAGGCCTGGGCAACGCCTTGCATCACCTGCCGAACTCGTTCGTGCAACTGTGCGAGCTCGGGAAGAAGATCATCCGTTGAACTAGGCATCTCCTTGGCAGGACGTCCTGTTAGCATACCTACAGACATAACTCTGTCAGCCAGCTTCCTCGCCGAACTCTTTTTCAAAGTTCGTTCAAGCACTTACTAAATATGCCGCGTCGAAGCCACCGATTCTCCTTAACAGAATCCGACAGTTGGGCATGAACATCTTTTAGTTCCACGCCCAGCTTGGTGTTGGCATCTTGGAGATCGTTCTTCTCCTGCCTCATCCTCGTTAGCACGCTCTCACCAGCCTTCAGCTGGCGTATGAGCTGCTGCTTATCCGGATTCACTCCAGCGTCATCTGCAATTTTATCGTCAGATTTGCATATAAAGCCGCACTCTAATATGATACTTATCATTTGACGGATATCTTACCAGCAGGGGTCTCATTGGGCTCCCCTGCGGCGGACAGTGCGGCCTGAAGTTGGGCTTTGCACTCTTCCAGCTCCTGGGACAGTTGAGTATTATTTTCTGTAAGAACCTACATAACAAATGATCCTTAAATCAGTTATCCTAACTGTTTCAAGTCTCAGGGGCTACTGATATATATAATCATCAAATTTTCTCACCCGTATGTCTTTTACATACTGCTCCGTGGCTCTGGCTAGACCATTTTGAGCGGTAGGGAGGTGCGCATCTCCCGAGTTGAATGCATCCAAAGCCTCTTGGGAGAAACAAGCGTCACGAAGATCAGTCCAGCGACGCCTATGGTTCATGGCACTTTCCACCTCGGAATGGGTGGCGGACAGTCTATCCGTATCCTCTGTCGGAGGAGCACCCGATGCACGCCTTGTACTCGTTCCCACCCCTGAGTCCGACCTTGGAGCCTGGCTTGTGGAGGCGCGGTTGGTAGCCTCTCCAGGTATAGTCCGGCGAGCGCTCTTTCTCCTGAAAAGAAGGCATGGGCGTTAATATGCCTATGTAAATAATGTCTTGCAATAAAGACAGCGCGCTATACCGCTGCGCCGGTGCCTCAATCCGGATTGTGGATCTTTTCAGCTTGCCTGGCCTAGCAGCCCCTTGTTGGCTAGTTGCCACAGGCTCGGCCTTCTGCCCCGAGGACCTCCCCTGCAAAACACGACTGTTATACGGTAATAAAAAAGGGCACAAGGACGGATCCCTTTTTAAGTGCCGGGACTTCGGTCTCAGTCACCTGTGAGGCTGGAACTAGCCCAGGGTAATCGGCCGTAATGGCCACCAAGGTATTGTCATTACTCCCTTGGTAAAATACCCCGTCAATCAGCTCCACAGATATGTCCGGATCCTCCTGGGAGGCGGGGTCAAGGGACCGTCCAGGGTCCTCGGGCTATGGAGGAGGGCTGTTTATCTCCTTTACTGCCTGGCGCAGCTCCTGCGATGAAATCGCTAGAATGAATACTTAAACTACGGGAATACAAAATGGATGGGCGAGAAAAAATCTCCGCTTACCCAGCTCGGAGGATTGTACATGGAGAATCCGCCCTGCGGGTTGATACGGAGGAATTCCTCCTCTTCTCCCTTGTACAAAGTGGACAAGATCTTTATTAGATCGGCAGCCGATCCCGGCCCTTTGCGGCCGTGGCGGGTGGCGTCATCCTCCCCGTTGAAGTCCCACATGGGGTGGCCTCTATACTGGAGCGGCTGCACCCCCGCATAATGCATATAGCCATGACCTCGATCATGGTCAATCCGGATCGAGCTAAAGAGCTTATCTGGCTCATCAGATAAAGAATGTCCCGGTCGTCTTCCTCCAGGGGGCTCCATGGACGCCAGCTCTGGCGCTTCTTCAAAGGGGCGTCTTCAAACTCAGGAAGGCCAATCCGAATAGGGTCCGGAAGGGGGACATCTTCTATATAAAACCATTCTGAAGGCCCGTCTTCGGACGTCTTCTTCGGGGTCCCGGATAGGTATCCGGTCCCAGCGATACGCCACACTTTGGCTCCGCCCACTTGATATATTGATCCCTTCTTAGAATGGGGCACAAGGCAGAACAACTTCTTCCACAGAGCGAAATGAGCCTCACATCCCAAAAATAACTCGCAAAGGGCTACGAATCCCGCGATATGCAGCAGGGAGGCAGGCGTAAGGTTGTGCAGCTGGAGGCCATAGAACTCCAGAAGTCCTCGGAGGAACGGATGGATTGGGAATCCGAGACCTCTTACCAGATAAGGGACAAGGCATACCCACTCTCCCTTGGAGGGACTGGGACGGCTCTCCGCTTGCTCTCCGCCATTATAAGTGGCAAGCCTGGCTCGAACCGGGACCAGGTATGCTGGGGGAAGAAATCCCTTGGACTGAAGCATCACCAATTTGCTATGCGGGATGGAACATCTCTCCCAATCTCCAGGCTTGGAACTAGGGGTGCGAGAGGAGGAGCTGCGTGGACCGGCCATGATGGAATGGATCTCAGTCAGGTACACTCTGATGAAGACTCAGCAAGGGAAGATGATGTGATTTGGATCTGAATCCTCGTCTTTTTAAATAGGCGGCTCATTTACATAGCTAGGGGGGTAAATGTGAAAACACCCTGGCTCTTCACATTCGCTCGACATGTGGAAAGTGGCCATTATTGGGCGTAGAAGCCAAGAAGTACAAACCATCACAAGGAACCAGACATTATTTCGACAGGTACATAGAATTTGAAGAGGAACCCGCCTTGCAATGCCGAAGGTAATACCGCATGCTAGACTCGTCGTCATTGAAGCCTGGTTCGGGGGCTACTGTGGGAGTCCTGGATTAGGGGGTCTCCGGACAGCCGGACTATCTCCATTGGCTGGACTGTTAGACTATGAAGATACAAGATTGAAGACTTCGTCTCGTGTTCGGATGGGACTCTACTTGGCGTGGAAGGCAAGCTAGGCAATACGTATATGGATATCTCCTCCTTTGTAACCGACCTTGTGTAACCCTAACCCTCTCCGGTGTCTATATAAACCGAAGGGTTTTAGTCCGTAGGACAACAATCACAACATACAATCATACCATAGGCTAGCTTCTAGGGTTTAGCCTCTCTGATCTCGTGGTAGATCTACTCTTGTAACACCCATATCATCAATATTAATCAAGCAATACGTAGGGGTTTACCTCCATCAAGAGGGCCCGAACCTGGGTACAACTTCGTGTCCCTTGCCTCCTATTACCATCCAGCCTAGACGCACAGTTCGGGACCCCCTACCCGAGATCCGCCGGTTTTGACACCGACAAGAAGCCTTCCCCAAGCTTGTGGGACACTCTCTTCTTCAATTTGCACAAAATTATATATATCCCTTAAAGCAGCTCGTTTCTTATGAGCAGGGAAATATTTAGCAGAGAAGTAATAAATCATATCCTGGGGACTAGGCACACAACCAGGATCAAGAGAATTAAACCATATCTTAGCATCACCCTTTAATGAGAACGGAAATATGTTAAGGATATAAAAGTAATGAGTTCTCTCATCATTAGTGAACAGGGTAGCTATATCATTTAATTTAGTAAGATGTGCCACAATAGTTCCAGATTCATAGCCATGAAAAGGATCAGATTCAACCAAAGTAATTATATCAGGATCAACAGAGAATTCATAATCCTTATCGGTAACATAGATAGGTGAAGTAGCAAAAGCAGGGTCGGGTTTCATTCTAGCATTTAGAGATTGATGATTCCATTTAGCTAATAACCTCTTGAGTTCGTATCTATCTTTGCAAGCTAAAATAGCTAAAGAAGCTTCTTTATCAAAAACATAACCCTTAGGAATAACAGGCAAGTCTTCATCATCACTTTCATCAGTATTATCAGATTTAATATTTTCATTCTCTCTAACCCTAGCAAGTTGTTCACCAAGAAATTCACCAAGTGGTACAGTAGTATCAAGCATAGAAGTAGTTTCATCATAAGTATCATGCATAGCAGAAGTGGCATCATCAATAACATGCGACATATCAGAACGAATAGCAGAAGCAGGTTTAGGTGTCGCAAGCTTACTCAAAACAGCAGGTAAATCAAGTGCAGAGCTAGATGGCAGTTCCTTACCTCCCCTCGTAGTTGAGGGATAAATCTTGGTTTTTAGATCTCTCAAGTTCTTCATAATGATAGGAAGATATAATGTGACACCCCAAAAATTTTGACCTTGTTTTATTAATTAAAATTTTTCTAGGAAATTTAAACTTTTATTTTATGGTTTTTCTTTTGGTTTCAGGGTCTTTCTTTACCTTATTATTTTGGAGTTTTTACCTCAAGTGAATAAACTCTCCAAATATATTATTGGACTTGTTTGCCCTTTCAAGAAAAACATTTCTATTATCAGTGGAGTTTATTTGCATAATTGTTTTTCTCTGAGCTTTATTCCATAAAAAAGATTTTTCATTAATTTTGGAGCTCTTTTTGAACTACAACCACTTGATAAACTTATTTAAAATTTTCACCAAAAATTGGAGGTGACATGTGATGTTTTTAAATCACTTTTATGCAAAAATATATTTCATTCTTTTAATATTTTGAGCTCTACACCAAGTTTAAAAATCTGGTCCAGAGAGCAATTTTGCACTACAGCCTAATTAAATATTTCTTTAAAACTTCCACCAAAATTGTGGGATGTTAGTAGTGGTATGTAATTCAACTTTATCTAAAAACCCAGTGGTGTTCTTTGAAAAATTTGAGTGAATCAACCTCTTTTGCTTTATGGTCCAGTTTGGCTTTTTCTACAGCAACCCTAATTTAATTTGCTCTAGTACCCTTGAGTTTTCTCCTGATTATAGCCCACCTTGCAAAACCCTTAAGTCCAGAAGAAGGGACCCATTGGAAGATTTCTGGATCTTGAAACAATGCCATTTACCTTCTGCCCAGAACTGAAGTTTTGCAAAACTTACACTAACAAGTTTGAGCTTTTGGCAAACTAACCTCACCACCCTCTGTATCAACTAAAGAGACCCAATCTGGAAATTTGGGCCACCCCAAGAATTGCCTAGATGCCTTTGGCATTTTGTCAAACACCCTGTGTGCACAACCAGATTTGGCATGATTTCAAGTTTACATTGTGAACTTGATCCCCTGACCAAACCAGCTTGTCCCATGGACTTGACCTAGCCTATTGCCTCACCCTGCTAACTCCCTTGTGGTTTGGAGCCCCCTAGCATGCCTTGGCATATTGTCGAGCACGTAGCATGCGTGCTCTGGGCGCGCCCAGAGCGCGTGTTTTGCACGTGCGTGCGCTCGGGTCACCGCGTCGCGCCCCGGCCCTTGCTCGCCTGCAGAGCCGCACCCCCCGACCTCATCCGCTCACAGGAACCAGCCAAGCCCCCCTGGCGCCCAACAGCGCCGCTGTCAGGTCGGCAACGGCGGCTAGCGGGCAGCCACAGCAGCCTCTGCCGTGGACGGCGCCGCCCGAGCCACCAGCGCTCGCCAGCTGCCCCCTTGAACAGCTCAAGCTCATCCACAGCTTGTCCGCAAGCGCTCGTCGCCGCCACGTCCCCCTGCTGCAACAGAATGACGGTCGCTGGCGTTCTTATCCACGACCATCGTCGGAACCGACCCCGACCGCCTATTTAAAGAGCCCCGAGCCTCTCCGAAACCTCAGGCAACCTCAAGCCACCCCACCTAGCACCCCCATAGCAGTCAATCGACCAGGGAAGGTCTTCTTCCCCATCTTCGGCCAGTACAGCCGCCGCCGCCCTCCGGTCCATTCAGTAGCAACCCGAGCCCCTCCCGTCCAACCAGTGCCACCATGCGATTCCCCTCGACCGTGCGGAGCTGCCCGACCCCTCAAACGCGATCAAAACCCACCGTAGCCCAATTCCCAATCATGCCCGAAGCCTCCTCCGCCGCGAAGCTCACCGCCGGTGACTCCCTCCACCCCCGCCGACCCAACGACCACCGGGAGGACCGCCCCGGTCTTGCAGATCCATCCCGACCCTCTGGAGCCCGCGGGGAGCCGCCGTTCACCGGCGTTGATCGCTGGAGCCTTGCCTCCGTTCGGGCAGAGGAAGAGGAGGGAGAGAGGACTGGTCAAACCTGACCAGGGGCCCCCTGGACCCACTGTCAGTGACCCAGCCCGCCCGTGTGTTTAAGTGAAAGCACAAACAGCCGAAAGTACGTCTCCCCTACTTTGAAAGCGTATTCTCGTCGAAACGTTTTCTTTTCTGTGTTATTTTAAAAACAGAGTTTGACTAAAACTTTGACTGGCTATATCTTTTTAAATAAAACTCCAAATGAATTGATTCTTTTTCCTACCTCTCTCAAATTTCACCTATTTTATTTTAAGATTTATTTCAAAAATAATTAGGACAACTTTTTGTACTGTTTTTGAAGTATGTGTTATTTGGATATTTTTGAAAATAGGAATTTGGAAGGGAGATATAACTTTCAAAAGTTTTGGAGGGCACCTCACCTCTCCACATCTTGAAGGCAAGCATTTCTGAACTCAGGCATAATATTATCGTGTGTTGTTTAATACAGTTACAACACCACCGTGACACGGAGTATCCGTTATGTGTTTGTGACGATATGATCATACGCTTTGAGTACAAAGATGAAATTTTTTGCTGTTGGCAATGGACATACTTGTGATAGCAATCACCCTCATATGCCTCTCATGCCTACTGGGAAAGATCCGGGAAAGTCTCTGTCTTGGGTAGACACGAGCTTGTCCCTCGTCGAGACGGTTATGACCGGCGGGCCAGGGGGAGGTATGATGAGTGGTGGTTGTGTCTGATGGATGTGAAATATTATCCTTGAGCTAATCATGCAGGAAATACTTAAGCCTCCTGAGTTGGCCGTAGATCGAGTCTTGTTCCAGTAACCCCCATACTTGTTTCGTGCTGCCACTTGTCCCTGCCGTAGGTAGGGTATGGTTCAGTAAGTTGTCAACCCCTGTCTAGCACACATCGTACAGAGAGACCGCGATGAGGGTTCCATGGCCCTGGATTAAAGCCAGTCATCCAGTCCGAGGGCATGGGTGTTTTCGGTTGTAGCCGAATGGGGTAGCTCCCCCAGTTTGCGCGCGGCATAAATTTTGTGATCCCATGCTAAGTCGAGGTTGTAGCCTCCCCACTTAGAGTTTTGCTTAACAGGTGTCAAGGGTGATTCCAGACACCGGTGAGTTTGGCTGGTGTGTGCGGTTAGGGTGTTTTCAATTGAAAGACCATAGAAGGAATTAGTCCTGATGGACTAAAGGAACCGTTACTCGTGGGTAAAGAGTACACCCTCTGCAGAGATATTAAACCTATTCGAATAGCCGTGTCCATGGTTAAGGACTATAGTCTGGGATGGGTCAAGAGTCGGTCTTAGTGTCGGTCTTCGGAGGAGAAACTACTAAACCAGAACATGGATCATAACTTGTGACGTATGATGATTATGATTATTATTATTATGGACTAACCATTTATGTTATTTGAATTCTTGAGTATCCCTGGGACGGTTCTACCTCCTGGGTACTCACTGTGATTATTGTTATATAAGCCCTTTATGTGGCGTCGCACAGACGCCCGACTGTGGCATGCTTGTCATTTCATTTACTTATAAGCCCTTTATGTGGTGTCGCACAGACGCCCGACTGTGGCATGCTTGTTATTTTATTTAGTTATAAGCCCTTTATGCGGTGTCGCACAGATGCCCGACTGTGGCATGCTTGATATTTTATCTACTTATAAGCCCTTTATGTGGTGTCGCTTAGACGCCCGACTGAGGCATACTTTATATTGTTATCCTTTCGAGGCGTCGCTTCAGACACCCGATCGGTGCATTCTATTTCTACTCACTGATTGCATATTCATATATGACATGATTAACCTGCTTGCATGCAGCATGAGCTACATTTATGACTGACGAAGTAATCATGGAATATTTCAAAGCATGATTATCAGTGGCTATATTATACCTGTGTTCTTAATGTTTGCGAGTACATTCAAAGTACTCACTGGCTTGTCCCTGGCTATTGTCTTGGCCAGATTCCTTGCGTGGAAAGGAACGTTGCGATGACAGCCCCGGAACCTACGCAAATGGAGATAGCAGCTTCGCGAAGATAGGAGTTATCCTGGTCAGCTGTTCCTGAGGGAAATGGAGTCCCATAAACGCTGATGATCCGCAAACCGCTTCCGCCACCAACCACTAGAAACCAATTGTTGTACCCATAGGCCAGAATGGTCTTGTACTACATATTTTGTAGTTTGCTTGGAGTTTTTGTAACAAGTTGGTGTCTCATCAGCAAACAGTAATCCTGGGGCTGGTGAGCATAAGGGCCGCTTTTGGGAAATTAATATCCCGAAAAACCGGTCCTGACATATAAATCCCAAGTGACTCAAAGAATAGAGCTATGCTCCCCGGCAACGGTGCTAGAAAATAGTCTTGATAACCCACAAGTATAGGGGATCACAACAATTTTCGAGGGTAGAGTATTCAACCCAAATTTATTGATTCGACACAAGGGGAGCCAAAGAATATTCTCAAGTATTAGTAGCTGAGTTGTCAATTCAACCACACCTGGAAACTTAATATCTGCAGCAAAGTATTTAGTAGCAAAGTAATATGATAGTAGTGGTAACGGTAGCAAAAGTAGTGTTTTTGGTATTTTGTAGTGATGATAGCAATAGCAACGGAAAAGTAAATAAGCGAAGAACAGTGATACGTCTCCAACGTATCTATAATTTTTGATTGCTCCATGCTATATTATCTACTATTTTGGACATTATTGGGCTTTATTATCCACTTTTATATTATTTTTGGGACTAACCTATTAACCGGAGGCCTAGCCCAGAATTGCTGTTTTTTGCTTGTTTTAGGGTTTTGAAGAAAAGGAATATCAAACGGAGTCCAAACGGAATGAAACCTTCGGGAACATGATTTTCTCAACGAACAAGACCCGGGAGACTTGGACCCTACGTCAAGACACAAAAGTGGAGGCCACGAGGTAGGGGGCTGTGCCTACCCCCCCAGGCGCGGCCTCCACCCTCGTGGGCCCCCTGTTGCTCCACCGACGTACTCCTTCCTCCTATATATATACCTAAGTACCCCCAAACGATCAGATACAAAGCCAAAAACCTAATTCCACCACCGCAACTTTCTGTATCCATGAGATCCCATCTGGGGGCCTGTTCCGGAGCTCCGCCGGAGGGGGCATCAATCACGGAGGGCTTCTACATCAACACCATAGCCTCTCCGATGAGGTGTGAGTAGTTTACCTCAGACCTACGGGTCCATAGTTATTAGCTAGATGGCTTCTTCTCTCTTTTTGGATCTCAATACAATGTTCTCCCCCTCTCTTGTGGAGAACTATTCGATGTAATCTTCTTTTTGCGGTGTGTTTGTTGAGACCAATGAATTGTGGGTTTATGATCAAGTCTATCTATGAATAATATTTGAATCTTCTCTGAATTCTTTTATGTATGATTGGTTATCTTTGCAAGTCTCTTCGAATTATCAATTTGGTTTGGCCTACTAGATTGATCTTTCTTGCAATGGGAGAAGTGCTTAGCTTTGGGTTCAATCTTGCGGTGTCCTTTCCCAGTGACAGTAGGGGCAGCAAGGCACGTATTGTATTGTTGCTATCGAGGATAACAAGATGGGGTTTTCATCATATTGCTTGAGTCTATCCCTCTACATCATGTCATCTTGCTTAAGGCGTTACTCTGTTTTTAACTTAATACTCTAGATGCATGCTGGATAGCGGCCGATGAGTGGAGTAATAGTAGTAGATGCAGGCAGGAGTCGGTCTACTTGTCTCGGACGTGATGCCTATATACATGATCATACCTAGAAATTCTCATAACTATGCTCAATTCTGTCAATTGCTCAACAGTAATTTATTCACCCACCATAGAATACTTATGCTCTCGAGAGAAGCCACTAGTGAAATCTATGGCCCCAGGTCTATCTTTATCATATTAATCTCCTACTACTTAATTATTTCCTTTGCTTTTTTACTTTGCCTTTATTTTACTTTGCATCTTTATCACAAAAATACCAAAAATATTATCTTATCATATCTATCAGATCTGACTCTCGTAAGTGTCCGTGTAGGGATTGACAACCCCTATTCATGTTGGTTGCGAGGATTTATTTGTTTTGTGCAGGTACGAGGGACTCGCGTGTAGCCTCCTACTGGATTGATACCTTGGTTCTCAAAAATTGAGGGAAATACTTACGCTACCTTGCCGCATCATCCCTTCCTCTTTGGGGAAAACCAACGCAGTGCTCAAGAGGTAGCAAGAAGGATTTCTGGCGCCGTTGCTGGGGAGGTCTACGCAAAAGTCAACATACCAAGTACCCATCATATACCCTTATCTCCCGCATTACATTATTTGCCATTTGCCTCTCATTTTCCTCTCCCCCACTTCACCCTTGCTGTTTTATTCGCCCCCCCTCTCTCTATCCTCCCTCTCTTTCTCTATTTGCCTCTTTTTGCCCGCTTGCTTTTTGTTTGCTTGTGTGTTAGTTGCTTGCTTGTCACGATGGATCAAGATAATACTAAATTATGTGACTTCACCAATACCAATAACAATGATTTTATTAGCACTCCGATTGCTCCTCTTACCGATGCTGAATCTTGTGAAATTACTGCTTTGCTGAATCTTGTCATGAAAGATCCGTTTTCCGGCCTTCCTAGTGAAGATGCTGCTACCCATCTAAATAGCTTCTTTGATTTGTGTGGCATGCAAAAGAACAAAGATGTGGATAATGATATTGTTAAATTGAAGCTATTTCCTTTTTCGCTTAGAGATCGTGCTAAAGCTTGGTTTTCGTCTTTGCCTAAAAATAGTATTGATTCATGGAATAAGTGCAAAGATGCTTTTATCTCTAAGTATTTTCCTCCCACTAAGATCATCTCAATTAGAAATGATATTATGAATTTTAAGCAAGTTGATCATGAACATGTTGCACAAGCTTGGGAGAGAATGAAACTAATGATACGTAATTGCCCTACTCATGGTTTAAATTTGTGGATGATTATACAAAATTTTTATGCCGGATTGAATTTTGCTTCTAGAAATCTTTTAGATTCGGACGCGGGAGGCACTTTTATGGAAATCACTTTAGGAGAAGCTACTAAAATCCTAGATAATATTATGGTTAATTATTCTCAATGGCATACTAAAAGATCTACTAATAAAAAGGTGCATGCGATAGAAGAAATTAATGTTTTGAGTGGAAAGATGGATGAACTTATGAAATTATTTGCTAATGTGTTTCTTATGATCCTAATGATATGCCCTTGTCTACTTTGATTGAGAATAATAATGAATCTATGGATGTGAATTTTGTTGGTAGGAACAATTTTGGTAACAACGCGTATAGAGGAAATTTCAACCCTAGGCCTTATCCTAGTAATCCCTCTAATAATTATGGTAATTCCTACAACAATTCTTATGGAAATTATAATAAGATTCCCTCTGATTTTGAATCTAATATTAAAGAATTTATTACTTCGCAAAAGAATTTCAATGCTTTGATTGAAGAAAAATTGCTTAAGATTGATGATTTGGCTAGGAACGTTGATAGAATTACTCTTGATGTTGATTCTTTGAAACTTAGATCTATTCCACCTAAGCATGATATCAATGAGTCTCTCAAAGCCATGAGAATTTCCATTGATGAGTGCAAAGAAAGAGCCACTAGGATGCGTGCTAAGAAAGATGCCTTTATAAGAGCGTGTTCTTCTAGTTCCTATGAAAATAAAGATGAAGATCTAAAAGTTATTGATGTGTCCCCTATTAAATCTTTGTTTTGCAATATGAATCTTGATAATGATGGGACTGAATATGATGCACCTTTACCTACAAGGCATTCCAAGAATTCGGAATTTTTTGATCTTGATGCTAAAATTGATAAAAGTGGGATTGAAGAAATTAAAACCCTAGATGTTGCTAAACCCACTATTATGGATTTCAAGGAATTTAACTATGAAAATTGCTCTTTGATTGATTGTATTTCCTTGTTACAATCCGTGCTAAATTCTCCTCATGCTTATAGTCAAAATAAAGCGTTTACTAAACATATCATTGATGCCTTGATGCAATCTTATGAAGAAAAACTTGAATTGGAAGTTTCTATCCCTAGAAAGCATTATGATGAGTAGGAACCAACTATTAAAATTAAAATTAAAGATCATGAATGCTATGCTTTATGTGATTTGGGTGCTAGTGTTTCCACGATTGCAAAGACTTTGTGTGATTTGTTAGGTTTCCGTGATTTTGATGATTGCTCTTTAAACTTGCACCTTGCTGATTCCACTATTAAGAAACCTATGGGAAGAATTAATGATGTTCTTATTGTTGCAAATAGGAATTATGTACCCATAGATTTTATTGTTCTTGACATAGATTGCAATCCTTCATGTCCTATTATTCTCGGTAGACCTTTCCTTAGAACGATTGGTGCAGTTATTGATATGGAGGAAGGAAATATTAGATTCCAATTTCCATTAAGGAAATGCATGGAACACTTTCCTAGAAAGAAAATTAAATTACCTTATGAATCTATTATGAGAGCCACTTATGGATTGCCTACCAAAGATGGCAATACCTATATCTATCCTTGCTTGTTATGCCTAGCTAGCACTACAAAAAAAAAGACACATCCGTGACATTTTGGGCCGAACGAATTTTTTTCCTGTCATACATATGACACTTCTATGACGATAATTGTGACAAAACCCGGTATCATCATAGATGTGGTGGGCTCCTACTTCTATGACAAAAAAACATGACAGAAAATGGGCTTTTCGTCCTGGGCGGGCCGGAGACGCAGCTGCATGACATTATTTGGGCCGTCCATGATGGAAAAAACCGTGGTAGAAGCGAGGGGGAGGAAAATTTCGGGGAGTTCCCGGTTACGGTGGGAGGTCGGGGGCCGAGCGATGCACGTTTCTCTCGTACACGTACGCGCATGTGTGCGAGGCATTGGCTCTAACTGAACCCGAGCGAGGCGTTGGGCTCTAACTGAACCCGCGCGATTGCACTGCAGGCTATGCGTTACTGAACCCGAGCGATCGATCAATGGCTGTTAACTGAACCCGATCGAGCGATTCCTTTGCTACTGCTGCTAACTAAAGCCGATCGATTGGCTGAACAGTGAGCGTTGCGGGGGGGGGGGGGTGGATGAACAGTGAGCGGTGGCATTGCCTCTGGATGAACAGGACCCCGTGGTGTGGAGGGCTGGATGAACAGTAGACGGTGGAGGGGTGCTCGTGGAGGGGTGGTTGAACAGGACTGTCGGTGTCAAAACTGGCGGATCTCGGGTAGGGGGTCCCGAACTGTGCGTCTAAGGCGGATGGTAACAGGAGGCAGGGAACACGATGTTTTACCCAGGTTTGGGCCCTCTTGATGGAGGTAAAACCCTACGTCCTGCTTGTTTTATTCTTGATGATATGAGTATTACAAGAGTTGATCTACCACGAGATCAGAGAGGCTAAACCCTAGAAGCTAGCCTATGGTATGATTATATGTTGTCCTACGGACTAGAACCCTTCGGTTTATATAGACACTGGAAAGTGATAGGGTTACACAAGGTCGGTTACAAAGGAGGAGATATCCATATCCGTACTGCCTAGCTTGCCTTCCACGCCAAGTAGAGTCCCATCCGGACACGAGACGAAGTCTTCAATCTTGTATCTTCATAGTCCAACAGTTCGGCCAAAGGATATAGTCCGGCTGTCCGGAGACCCCCTAATCGAGGACTCCCTCAGTAGCCCCTGAACCAGGCTTCAATGACGATGAGTCCGGCGCGCAGTATTGTCTTCGGCATTGCAAGGCGGGTTCCTCCTCCGAATACGCCACAGAAGAATTTGAATACAAGGATAGTGCCCGACCCTGCAAAATAAGTTCCATATATCACTGTAGAGAGAATAATATTTCCACAAATCTAATCTGCTGACTTGTTTTGGCAACACGACATTATGCCATGGCTCGGTGATTATTTGAACCGTTTCCTTTAACTAGCCGCGCACATAACGCGAGGCAGTTTTTTGACACGTCTTGTCAAAGCAGAGGTCGTGTCCCCCTTATTACGGGATTCTCATCAATACGGGTGTGGGTAACCCAACCGCGCCATCGATTACGGCACTTGGGGGATAAGCGAGTTTCACCAGGCTAGTGGGGGCGCATAGTTTCGGCCACCCTTATAAAGGGACAAGGTTTAACCTTTTTCAACCCACGCCTTCTTCCCCCTTGCTCATCCTCTCTTGCGCACTTGAGCTCCAACGCCCAAGCCTACATCCCTCCCCTCAACCTTCTCCAATCATGTCCGGAGCAGGAGGCAAATGGATGGCTTCCTCCGTTACGGAGGGACACATCAAGAAGCTGCGCGGGGCTGAATACTTGGCCGCGAACATCGCGCACCGGCTGCCCGCTGCGGGGCAGATCGTTCCTACCCCTGAACCTCACGAGAGGGTAGTCTTCCTCCACCACTTCCTCTGCGTACTGTTGTTTCCCCTCCATCCATTTGTCCGTGGTCTCATGTTCTACTACGGGCTGGACTTCCATGATCTGGCCCGAACTTCGTCCTCAACATTTCGGCGTTCATCGTCGTGAGTGAGGCTTTCCTCCGCATCCGGCCCCACTTTGGCCTGTGGCTAAAGACCTTTAATATCAAGCCGAAGGTGGTGGGCGGCCAACAAGCAGAATGCGGCGGAGCCATGGTGGGCAAAATTCCCAACGTTATATGGCTTGAAGGCTCCTTCATGGAGACCATAAAGGGGTGGAAATCGGCGTGGTTCTACATCACCGAGCCGCGCGACGCCAAATGGGTGGCCGCCCCCAAGTTTCGATCTGGAATCCCCACGCGGCTCACTTCCTGGAAAGAGAAGGGCCTGTCCTGGGGTCCTTCGCTGGAGCTGAACAGACTCCAGAAATGTATCCGGAATATGGCAGGCAAGAAGCTCAAGATTGTCAACATAGTCCAGGTCATGCTCATCCGCCGGATCCTCCCATGTCAACAATGGGATTTCAACTTGTGGGAGTTTGACCCGGCCCAGCACCAGACTCTGAGTGAGCTCTTCGACATGACGCACAAGGACGTCTGGAAGGTGCTGTTCAAGGGCGCCGAGGTCCCTCCCTCCCTCACCGAGGACCGCGGGCTAAGCGCGAAGCGCCGAGCGCATTCGGTGAGTTCCATACATCCGGTAGGATATTTTATTTCCCCTAGCTTAATCATGTGCGGGGTCTAATCTCCATGCCTTTGATAGGACTGGGTGGAGACGTCGGGGCAGATTAACTATCCCGTCCCCTCTACCAGAGGACACTGCGGATGCTCTCCTTACGAAGATGCTGACTCCGGCCCCTTATAAGGTGCCGGAGAAGACCAAGAAGGCCAAGGGAACCCGAAAGAGTTCCCGACGCCAGGTGTTATCGGACTCATCGTCCGATAACTCTGTGACACACTCCTCCCCCGAAGACGAGGAGGAGGAGGAAGAAGATGCTCCCCCTTCAGTTGGGGGAGACAAGAAAAGGAAGGCCGCCCCAACCGGGGGGGCCGAAGGGTCCAAGAAGGGAATGACTCTCCTTCCGGATTATTCCACCACCACCGCCGAAGGCGAATACGAGTGGCTGCTTAGGTCCAAGCCCCTGGCGAAGTCGTAAGTATTCAGATGCCAGAATAACTCATAACATACCTTTATCGCACTGCCTCTCCTAACGCCAAATTATGACTATGCAGACCGCCGCGAGCCTGTATCGATGTATCGTCGGACGGCTCCCTGGGCTCGTCGGATATGGATAGCGATCCACTTCTGACCGCCACCTCCCCTTGCCCTACGGACAACGCCGAGGTATTGTCTCCAGAGGCACCAGGCCAAGGGGAGACAGTCCCGGAGGCACCTCAAGGCGACCTTCCGGACACCGGGAGCAGAGGGAGCAAGGCTCCCGAGGGCTCCGAGTTCGGCCCTCAGCCGAACACCGCTTCGGAACCCCCAGTGGTTCCAGACTCGGGCAGGCGGCCTCCTTCCAAAAGGGGCAAAACGCCTGTGCCGGTGACCTCTGTCCATCCAGAGGCACCAGACAATCTGTTGGGAGCGCTTCGCAGCACTTCCATTGACGAAGAGCACCGCACTATTATGAGTGCGGTGGTCCAGAAGGTTCAGTCCGCCAAGAGCGGACTGACTGAAGCCTGTGCCAGCCTTCTAACAGGCTTTGAGGTAAGTTTTTGAAATATAGGAAAAATATTACCGCATAGATAGTAGCCCCTGATGCTCTGTTCGGTGTTCAAAAAGAAAAGCCGAACAGGGGATCAAACAATATCACAGGAGTCTAATATAAGTATGTCTATATGCGTATGCAGGCTTCGCTGTTGGCCTCTGCCGCACTGACTGCGGAGGTCGCCGCACTGAAGGAGGACCTTAAAGGGTCCAAGGACGAGCTAGGCCTTGCCAAGAGGCAGCTCGAGGAGAACAAAGGTAAGTAGTACCTAGTCTATGGATATATATAAAAAGAATACAATAGAAAAATGACAGGATCATCATAAATTTGCTAGGGGCCACGACCGAGGTGGCGACCCTGAAGCAAGCGCTATCCGAGGCCGAAAATGAAGCAGCCAAGGAGTGCACCGAGCGGGAAAGGCATGAGGCATGGGTGAGCGAGGTGCAGCAAGAGCTCCAAGCTCTCGTGACGAAGCACGAGGCGTTGGAGCTTGACTTGAAGATGCGAGAGTCCGAGCTTGCCGCGGCCCTCGAGAGCGCAAAGAGTGCCAAGGCCGAAGCCCAAAAGGCCCTCTAGGAGATTGATGCGATGAAGAATATAGCGGCGGGTAAGGCATTCTATATGCAAAGCAAGCATGTGAAAGTGAATTACTTGTTACTTACCCGAATCCGGAGCTCTCCAGGAGCATTCGCAGATTTGCCCCGCAGCATGTTGGATGCCGCACAGTTTTACCAGGCCGAGGAGGGAAGCTCAACAGAGAAGCTGTTTTGGTCTCAGTATACTAGGACCGAACAACCGATGCCTCTGAGCGACTAGCTGAAGAAACTGGTCGAGCTACACAAGGCGGCCGAACAGGCCATGAGGGGCTTTATAGTCCGGATGTGGCCTGGCGATGCCCTTCCTAACAGCTACTTCGGCCTGGTGAGGCGGCTTGTGGATGCCTGCCCACGGATTGAAGTCATCAAGAGGTCCGTCTGCATCGAAGGTGCACGCCGGGCTTTCGCCTGTGTGAAAGTGCAATGGGCCAAGATGGACGCCGTGAAGCTGGTGAAGGAAGGGCCGCCGCAGGGCAAGGAGCATCGCCAGCCCGAGATGTACTATGAGGGTGTCCTGAAGGGCGCTCGTCTCGTAGCGGACGAGTGTACGGAAGACATAATATTCGAGTAAACTCGCTCGTGCAATCCTGTATTTATGAAAACTTGTTCATATGCGCTATGCAACGCTTGTTTGAATTTAAAATATTACCTTCAGTTCGGCTGTTTACCAAATCTAAGAGATGGCTAGTCGTCGGCTTTTTCCCCCACGCCACGAGTGCTGGGGTGTTCGGGATAAACTTGAGCACTCTTGTTCCCATTATTGGGTCCTTCGAGGGAGGTGCTCAGCACAACGAACAAGGCAATCAGACTATAATGCGTTATCACTCTCACTTAGCCATAGAATTCTATAATTTTAAATTTCGGCGAAGCCCCTAGTATTCGGAAGGCCGAATTCGGGGCGCGATACACGCCTTAAGCCGGACAGGGCCGACTCCTCGCTCTAAGCGGCATAAGTCTTTAGGGACTCGAAAACCTCTCGAACAGCGACCAGTCTCTCACCTTATCATGACAGTCAGTTTTAGCTTTCTCTACTGAGGTGCTTAACCCAGCAGAACTGGGGCACAATCGCAGTAGTTCTCCCAGTGCCACCTTAGCCGATATAGCGGAATGTAAGGTACCAAAACATGGGAGCCGGGTAAACCCAACTATTGACCCAAGACATGATTCAGAGCTGATGCATATAATGCTATAAGTATGGGGTGCCGCACTGTCGAAAGTGTTCGAACTTCTCACGCCGTATTATGGGGTATGCTTAAGCCCCTAGCGTATTGGCCGTACCAGAGTGTACGGGTGCTGGATGTCATGAATGAACATATATATATAAATGAAAGAAGAATGCAATAATAGTCTTAATGCTATGCATTTTTTATTCAAAAAGGTACGTTAAAGTAGGATGATACAAGTAGTGCGATAAGCAAAAAGTAGGACTGTTTGACATGTCCCTTCCAAGGGCAATCTGAGGAATAGTATTAAAACAAATATTTCACTCGTTATCGTAATCCACTTGCGAGTTCCGTGGTGTGACGTAGCTATCTGCCTCCTTGGTTGCTGCATCATGTGTTCGGCAATCACGCTGCCGGACAGGATTTCCGGAGATTAAAGTCCTGAAAGAAAAAAATAACAAAGTGAGAAGACCTAGTGCGGTTTAAGCCGCGACTTGGGGCGTGCCGCCGTCGTGCCCCCCTCCCCGCCTGTGCCCATGGTATTTTTAATGCGTAATTATGTACGCGTGGCACGGATTTCAATGTTTGGCTGGGGCCGGGGCGGGGGCCGCATTGCTATGCGAGCTCGGGACATGCCAGACGGTCCGGTTGCCGATTACTCCGGGCACGCTTGAAGTTGTCCGGGTCCTTAATCGCCGAACTAGTGGATTGCCTTAAGAGGCTGCTTTGTGCTTCTGCTGCGAGGGCTGCAGTGTGCTCCTTCGTGCGGAGAGAGCGCTCTGTGTTTCCATTGACTGTGATGACCCCCCGAGGCCCTGGCATCTTAAGCTTGAGATATGCATAATGCGGTACCGCATTGAATCTTGCAAATGCGGTTCGCCTAAGCAGTGCATGGTAGCCACTGCGGAACGGGACTATGTCAAAGATTAACTCTTCACTTCGGAAGTTATCCGGAGATCCGAAGACCACTTCCAGTGTGACTGAGCCTATGCAATGGGCCTCTACACCTGGTATGACGCCTTTAAAGGTCGTTTTAGTGGGTTTGATCCTTGAGGGGTCTATACCCATTTTGCGCACTGTGTCCTGATAAAGCAGGTTCAGGCTGCTGCTGCCGTCCATTAGGACTCGAGTGAGGTGAAAGCCGTCAATGATTGGGTCTAGGACCAGTGCGGCGAATCCGCCATGACGGATGCTAGTGGGGTGGTCCCTGCGATCGAAGGTGATCGGACAGGAGGACCATGGGTTGAACTTGGGGGCGACTGGCTTCCACGCATATACGTTCCTGAGCGCACGCTTCCGCTCCCTCTTGGGGATGTGGGTTGCGTATATCATGTTCACCGTCCGCACTTGTGGGGGAACCTCTTCTGTCCTTCGGTGTTCGGCTGCCGGGGCTCCTCCTCGTCATCGCTATGCGGCCCCTTATCTTTGTTTTCGGCATTTAACTTGTCGGCCTGCTTGAACACCCAATAGTCCCTTTTGGTGTGGTTGGCTGGCTTGTCGGGGGTGCCGTGTATTTGACATAAGCGATCGAGTATACGGTCCAAACTGGACAGGCCCGGAGTGCTTCTTTTGAATGACTTTTTCCGCTGACCGGGTTTAGAGCCTTTGAATCTGGCATTGACTGCCGTATCCTCGCTTTGTCGCTGTTACTGTGGCGCTTATGCTTGTTGCAATGTGACCTGCCATTGCCGTCCTTGGTATCCGAAGTACCATGGTTCTTTGATATGTTATTAATGCGAGCCAGCCAGCTGTCTTCTCCCGCGCAAAAGCGGGTCATGAGTGTCGTGAGGGCTGCCATAGATTTCGGCTTTTCCTGACCAAGGTGCCAGGCTAGCCACTCGTCGCGGATGTTGTGCTTGAAAGGTGCTAGGGCCTCTGCATCCGGACAATCGATGATTTGATATTTCTTTGTTAGGAACCGTGTCCAGAATTGCCTGGCCGATTCCTCTGGCTGCTGAATTATGTGGCTCAAGTCATCGGCGTCTGGTGGTCGTACATAAGTGCCCTGAAAGTTGTCGAGGAATGCGGCTTCCAGATCTTCCCAACAGCCAATGGACTCTGCTGGAAAGCTGTTGAGCCAATGCCGAGCTGGTCCTTTGAGTTTGAGTGGGAGGTATTTGATGGCATGTAGGTCATCACCGCGGGCCATGTGAATGTGCAGGAGGAAATCCTCGATCCACACTGCAGGATCTGTTGTGCCGTCGTATGATTCTATATTTACGGGTTTGAAACCCTCTGGGATTTGATGATCCATTAGTTCGTCTGTGAAGCATAAGGGGTGTGCGGCGCCTCTGTACTGGGCTATATTGTGACGCAGCTCGAATGAGTCTTGTCCGCTGTGTTCGTCCTGGCCGGACATGCTTTTGCTATATCCGGCGTGACGATTATCGTCTCGCATAGTGGCGCGCCCTCTTGATCCGTAGATCGATCTTGCATGTTTTGCTTTGTCCTCCAATACGTCTCGCAGGTCTGGCGTATTTCCCCCCGCCTTTTTATTTGAATGACGTCGGGGTGCAGGCTGAGCTTTTGGCTGGAATATCTCTCTGTCGCGGCCACGAGGTGGCCGATCAGCCGCGTCATACGCCGGGGATGTAGGTTTCGGTGCTTCCTCCTCTAGTCGGGGTAGCAACCTGCACTTTGGGTAACTCTTGGAGGGGCGTTCGAGTTTATACTCCTCAGCCGCCTGGACTTCAGTCCATCTGTCAGCTAGCAGATCTTGATCATCTTGAAGCTGCTGCTGCTTTTTCTTAAGGCTATTTGCCGTGGCTATCAGCCTGCGCTTGAAGCGCTCTTGTTTGACGGGATCCTCTGGCACGGCGAATTCGTCATCGCCGAGGCTTGCCTCGTCTTCGGAGGGAGGCATGTAATTATCATCCTCCGGCTCTCCATCTGCCGCTTTCTCAGGAGAGCTGGCTCCTCCATCCTCCTGCTCTAAATCTTGCTGGAGGGGATTGTTGTTGTCTTCGGCACTGTCCGGAGTGCTATTATCTCCGGTGCCGGTATCACCACTTTTTCCTTGGCGGGACTTAGAGCGGCGCCGCTGACGCCGGCGCTTGGGTTGCTTCTTGGAGGGGTCATCCTCCGTTGTCTCGTTGCCATTGCCTTCTTTGGGTGTGTCCACCATGTATATATCATATGACGAGGTGGCTGTCCAGTGCCCTGTTGGCAGTGATTCCTCTTCGACTCCCGTATCGTCGTCCATACCGTCGATGTCTTCAGAGTCGAAGTCGAGCATGTCGGTTAAGTCATGGACAATGGCTACTAAGTGGGTGGTGGGTGGGCGGCGAATTTCTTCGTCATCCGCATCCCAATCCCGCCGAACATAGTTCGGCCAGGACTCTCCTGACAAGGAGAGGGACCTTAATGAGTTCAGTATGTCGCCAAAAGGCGAGTGCTAAAAGAT
Source organism: Triticum urartu (assembly GCF_056163025.1). NCBI lineage: Eukaryota > Viridiplantae > Streptophyta > Magnoliopsida > Poales > Poaceae > Triticum > Triticum urartu. The sequence goes on from NC_141879.1 coordinate 477,514,326, forward strand.
ATCTGCGGAGGTGAACTCCATGATCGGCGCCCAGTTGGATTTGACAGGCACGAGCACAGGCGGTACGGAGTCCATGGCCGGAGAAGGATCCGACAGTTTGCCAACACGGCTCTCGTGAAGGGTAAGGTCGATATTCGGCTCGATCGCCGCTGAGGGTACGGCCTCCATGACGGGGTCCATCCACCCGTCCATGGATGGCGCAACTGGCTCCGCATTGAGGCTCGGAGCGGCTGCCGGTGCGATCTCCTGAATACGGTCCGATGATAGAGATAAATCGTACTCATCGTGACTGTGCGACGCACAAGGCAGGGGCTCAAATCCGTCAAAGATCAAGTCTCCGCGGATGTCGGCCGTGTAGTTTAAGCTTCCAAACCTGACGTGGTGGCCAGGGGCATAACTTTCGTTCTGCTCCAGATGGCCAAGCGTGTTGGCCCGCAGTGCGAAGCCGCCGAACACAAAGATCTGTCCGGGGAGAAAAGTCTCTCCCTGGACTGCGTCGCTATCGATGATCGTAGGAGCCATCAAGCCTAATGGCAATGACACAGAGGAACTCTCAATGAAAGCACCAATGTCGGTGTCAAAACCGGACGATCTTGGGTAGGGGGTCCCGAACTGTGCGTCTAAGGCGGATTGTAACAAGAGGCAGGGAACACGATGTTTTACCCAGGTTCTGGCCCTCTTGATGGAGGTAAAACCCTATGTCCTGCTTGATTTATTCTTGATGATATGAGTATTACAAGAGTTGATCTACCACGAGATCGGAGAGGCTAAACCCTAGAAGCTAGCCTATGGTATGATTATATGTTGTCCTACGGACTAAAACCCTCCGGTTTATATAGACACCGGAAAGGGCTAGGGTTACACAAGGTCAGTTACAAAGGAGGAGATATCCATATCCGTACTGCCTAGCTTGCCTTCCACGCCAAGTAGAGTCCCATCCGGACATGAGACGAAGTCTTCAATCTTGTATCTTCATAGTCCAACATTCCGGCCAAAGGATATAGTCCGGCTGTCCGGAGACCCCCTAATCCAGGACTCCCTCAAGGACCCCGTGGTGTGGAGGGCTGGATGAACAGTAGACGGTGTAGGGGTGCCCGTGGAGGGGTGGTTGAACAGTAGCGGGTGGAGTAGCGCGCGGTGGATGCTAGATGAACAGGAGCCCATGGAGGCTGGAGGAGGTCGACAGTGGAGATGAACAGTATCTCGTGGTGTCCCGTTTTGCAGTATGCCACACCCCTCCCGATGAACAGGACCCCTGTTTCGACCGTAGGAGGTCCATTTCGTCCATTTTGCGGTACACCACACCCCTTCCCGATCAACATGACCCCGGTTTCGACCGTAGGAGGTCCATTTTGACCGTAGGAGGTCCGTTTCGTCCGTTTTGCGGTACGCCACACCCCTCGATCAACAGGACCCCCGTTTCGACCGTAGGAGGTCCGTTTCCTCCGTTTTGCGGTACGCCACACCCCTCCTGATCAACAGGACCCCGTTCCGAACGTAGGAGGTCCGTTTCCTCCGTTTTGTGGTACGCCAAGCCTCGTTTCTGTCGCCTGTTCCGTCCAAGCCCTCCCGATGAACACGACCACGCATTCCGTTCTGACCCAGCCGGTTGGCTCCCACACATTCCGTTGCCTCCCGATGAACACGACGCATTCCGTTGCCTCCCCATGAACACGACGCATTCCGTTGCCTCCCCATGAACACGACGAGATGCTGTTTCTCCGTTCCGACCCAGCCATGTACACGAGCCATGGCCGTACGTATGCGCGAGCAGGCGTTTGAGACCCCGCCCGTATGTACACATACGTGGCCGTATTTTCTTTCTTGCACCCTGGCCGCTGTACGTACGTGTACATGCTACGTGCGCGCCTCTACTACGACACGTGCGCGCCTCTACTACGACATGTGCGCGCCTCTACATCCACCAGTATATATGTACGTACATGTTCGTGACCAGAATGACAATGCTATGTACGCTTCGACCAGGTGGGTCCCGACTGTCAGGCACTTCCTTGCGTGCGAAGATGTAGCTGGTGGGTCCCAGTAGTCAGGGGGAAACGTTTTTTTCGCGAAATATGGTGGCCCGTCTGGTGGGTCCCTCCTGTCAGGTGGAGGAATAATTATTTTGCACGTAATAAGGAAGCACTTCCTTGCTGCGGCCGTGGACCCAGCTGTCAGCCTCTCCACGTACAGTCCATGTCCGATGGAAGCCGTTCCTTGACCACGTTGACCACACCGCGCTGAGAGCACCAGGGCGGTGGATGACGGCGAGTCCTAGGAAGGGGAGGACGCGGAGCCGGGGAAGACGCGGTAGTGGATGCCCATGCGTAGATGAGTACGAGGGTTCACTGGTTCGCTGCGGTGTGAGGCTGCCGTCGCCGCAGAATAACAGGGGGTGTGGGTGAGTAGAGGATGGCCTGGCCAGCGGTGGGAGTAGTAGGGTGCGGTGAGGCCTCCGCCGCATCGCAACCGGCCACGGGAGGCAGGAGCAGGAGGCACGACCGATGCTGGTTTGGGCGGATGGAGCAAGAAGACCAGAGGTTGAAGAAGCACTACGACCGTTGGATGAACATCGTATGGTCACTGGAGCTAGAATCGTGCATATTGACTAAGTTGACAAAGCCCTCCGTCCCTGTCAACTTAGTAGGCCCACAAGTCAGCCTGCCACTATACTGGGTCCCAGCTAACAGGGGGAGTATTCATTTTTTTGTGCGTAATAAGGAGGCACTTCCTTGCGTGCGAAGATATAGCTGGTGGGTCCGAGCTGTCAGCGGCGGTAACATTTTTTTGCCAAATACAGAGGCCCTTTCGGTGGGTCCCTGATGTCAGGTGGAGGAATCATTATTTTGCGCGTAATAAGGAGGCATTTCCTTGCGTGCAACCGTGGACCCAGCTGTCGGCCTCTCCACATACAGTCCACTTCAGATGCATGTCGGTCATTGACCACGTTGACTAGGCCGTGCCGAGAGCACCAGGGCGGTGGATGACGGTGAGGCCTAGGAAGGGAACGGCACGGAGGCAGGGAAGACTCGGCAGTTGTTTCCCACGCGGAGGGGAGTACGACTGTACGAGGGTTTACTGGTTCGTCTGCCGTCGCCGGAGAATAACAGCAGGTGTGGGTGAGTAGAGGGATGGCTAGGCCAGCGATGGGAGTATGGTGGGGCGGTGAGGCCTGCGCGGCAGCAGAGCCGGCTGCGGGGAGGAGGGAGCAGGCAGTCCTGCCGGCGCTTGTTGGAGCGGCCGGAGCAGGAAGAACATAGATTGAAGAAGCACGACGGCCGTTGGATGGCCATCCAACAGTCACTGCTTGTGCGTCAACCTTTTTTAGGAAAGCCTCAAATCTGTGGAAAACAACATACAACCCATCTGTCATTATTTCTAATAATTTACAGCCCATTTTCTAATTATTAAGATTTTTTTGGAGCCCATATTCTTTTTGTTAGCATTACAGCCCATATTGTGGCCATAGTTAAAAAATTATAAGAAAATTTGCATATTTCTGTGCGGTCCGAACTGTTTTTAATCCCGAAATTTCGACTCGCATTCAAACTGATTTTAAAAATAAATGTATATCAATATAAAATCCAACAAATTCTCCACGCATAAAATTTAATGTAATTTAAAATCTCGAAATGAAAAAAAAGATATTTGAAACTAATTGCCGGTTTGATGTGTTTTAAAAATATACATCCCATTTCTCCTTACTGATGGGCCATTTTCTCGGCTAGCCGAATGAAAGCTCTCCTCGTCTTGAAAGATTTGTAGCCCAACAGGGTAGCCGCTGCCTATATCTGGCGGTACAAGATCCTCCTTTACGCCAGGGTAGCCGCTGCCTATATCCGGCGGTTCAAGATCTAGTATCCATGCCTTCGCCCGGATTAGCGCAGTCAGCGCACCTGACCTTGCAGCTGATCTTGTTAGTTCATCCAACCGGGCGGGCAGCATTGACGGCTTCTCAATGGTTTCCTTTATCAAGGTTGGAGGCGATTTTTTATGCGCAGCGATGCAAGAGGCCCGTTCGGCTTCGGAATATAACTGCTCTATCAGCGTATAGGCAGCCTTCAGCTTCATCCGCATGTCAGAGCCCAGATGGGTAATGCGAGTTCCTGTGTCGTTACAAGCATTAGTAAACCGGCAACTGATGAGATAATATATATTGAAAAGCTTCAGATGAGGATACTTACCAAACACAGTAGAGGTCATGGCATTTATTTGCCGCTTTAAGCCGGTTAGTTCTTCGACCACCGGTTTAAGGGATGCTTCTGCGTCTTCAGCTCTCTTTTGTAATCTGGTTTTCTCTATGCCCCAATCTGCCCGTTCCTAATTAAAAGCTTCTTTTAGCTTTTCCCTGGCTGCTAAGGCACTAGTCAATTCATATTTGGCTTTGGAGGTTTCCGCTTGCTGAGATTTGATGTTTTCTTGAAGATCAGCGGTTTGGGCTTCCATTTTTACTTAGCTCAGCCTATAAGAGAAGGACATATTATGAGGTGGTAGTGAATATTTGAAGTACCAAGCACATAACAAGTTATACACTTGGCACTTGGGGGCTAATGCCTATTTGCTTGATTATCAGAATTTTTTCACAAGTCCCAAGCACAATACAAGTATTATTCTTGACACTTGGGGGCTAATGTACGTTTGTTCAAAGTAACATTGGTTAAAGTCCCGGTTTAGCTTGGAAAGATAAACCGACCCTTGGGGGCTACACATGTGAAAGTTACAGGATTACAATGTGAAAGCACAGGTTCATCTTAAAAGGATCAACCGACCCTTGGAGGATAAGCGTGCAGAGTTGAGATATTGCAAAGTCCCGGTTTAGATTGGCATCATAAATCAGCCCTCGGGGGCTACTGGAGTTGGTACTTGAAATTGGACATGAGAGAGAAAAGTTTATATAGTTACCTCATAACGCTCCTTCATCAGATTCACTAAACCAGCTTCGTAATCACGGTTTGTGTACAGACGGTTTAAAAAACCAGAATGAAGTTCTTGGGCGTTGAGGCGGGCGTAGCTTGACAAGTTTGTGCTCCACTTTCCTTTGCCCATAGCAGAAAGTTCCTCCTTGGCACTATGCTTTGATAACGCAACATGATTGCCAGGGGTGGTGTGGCCAACGCCAGTAATTATAACACCATCTTCCTTGTCATCGGCAGCCCTTAATGGAGTTGACGGTTTATCAGCAGCCTTAGCTGGACTAGACGGTTTATCATCAGTACGGACCGAGCTTGTCGATTTATCAGCATGACCTGTTGCATCAACTTCTACTTGTTTAACAAATTCATGGTCTTGAGGGGGTGGATCATCAAACATGGCGTCGGCATTCGTTCCTTCCAGTTCTGGAGTTCTCTCCGGTTCAACAACCACATGGTCATCAGACGGTTTATTAGCCCGAGCTTTCTTGCTGGTTCTGGCCTTGGCCCTGAAAGGAAAAGATATAAAGGTCAGTGTAACAGGCAAGTATGAAGCATGAAAAGATTAAGTTTAAAGTATTTACCCAGGAACAGTCTTAAGAGGAGGGAGCTGTGTGGCCGTTGACTCGCTAGATGATGAATGAGGCGTTCCCTGATAATTGGAATTGGACGGATTAAGGGGTTGTCGGAAATAACCTGCCTTGGGATAAGAAGGATCGGAAGTGGGTGAGACCTCAGATTGATGCTTCCGAACCGGAGTGTTTGGTAAACTGGCTGAAGTGACTACTTGGCCGCTGTGCCGGGTTGTGCAGCGAGCTTTGTGTTGCTGCTTCTTCAAAAGAAAGTGTGGGTCAAAGTGAGCTAGGGGGTGAGAAAATCTTACTTTCCGGATTGCTTGACAGATTTTTGGTGTTGGCAGAGGGTCTAAATCGGAGGAAAGGACAATTACCTCTGCGTCATCAGCATGGCTGCCTTCAGCGTCATCCTGATAATAATCATTGTCAATGAGGTGTATGAAAAATGAACCAAGAGAGTCAAGTTGTACCTCTACGTCCGGATCATCAAGGTCGTCATCAAGGTTTAACCCGATGGGTTCAGCTGCCTTTTTCTTGGCAGGTCTTTTAACAACCTTCGTATTTGGTCGAGGGGTCTTGGCAGGTTTATCCCGCGGCTTCTTCTTCCAGAATGGGTCGTCGCCCTTTTAAAAGATGGACGTAGGATATCAAAGATTGCACAGTTAAGAATATCAAGTACAAAGCAGGAGTGAGGCAATTCTTACAGCTGGCGGTTTATTCAATGTATAAAAGGGACTTAACCCGTTCCTACTACAGACAGCTAGCGGTTCATTCAGCATCTTCTTAACAGACTCAGTAACTTCATCCTCTGTTAGCTGAATATCAATATGACGTTGAGGATCTTTTGAGTCCCCTGTGTACTCACACATTAAACCGGGGCGGCGGCTTAACGATAAAATACTCCAAGATATCCAACAACGAACAAAGTCCACTCCTGTCAAACCGTTAGCCATGAAAGCTCTAAGCTTGGTGAGCTGTGGTGCGTATGTGGACCGTTCCTTGGCAGTCAGTCATTGCGGAAGTGGGTGTGTGTTGGTAAGCCGGTGAGCACGATAACCCGGCAGAGGGTTCTCATCTTCAGGGGAAGTGTCCTTACAGTAGAACCAAGTCTGGTTCCAATCCTTAGGATGGCTGTGAAGTTTTGTGTGAGGGAAGCTGACATCCTTACTTTTCTGAATGGAGACGCCGCCAAGTTTAGTGTTTGGGTCATCTACGAATTCAGTACGATGGTTCAAATAGAAAAAATCCTGGAACAATTCTACAATTGGCTCCTCTTGCAGATAGGCTTCACAAAACACTTGAAAGTTGCAAATATTGGACACAGAGTTGGGTTCAATATCCTGAGGGTGGATCTGGAAGATGGCAAGCACATCACGGAAAAACTTGGATCCGGGCGGTTTAAAACCACGGTTCATGTGATCAACAAATACCACTACCTCGTCGTCTTTTAGGGTAGGAGGATTTTCTGGACTGGGAATACGCCAGTGGATTTCGCTTTGTTTTGGTAAAACGCCACTTCTGACGCATCCATCTAGCTGCTCTTTAGTAACCCGGGAAGGGACACAGTTACAAGCATAAAATTATTTGGCCATTTCGAATGAGGAGCTGGAAAAGATTGATGCCGGTTTAAGACTCATGGTTAGTAAGCATAAAGTGTAGCAGGTTAAGGAAAAAGCATTCAAGCATGCAAAACTGTTAAACCGGAGGTTGATGCTATTATAAATGGTAATGCGACTGGCAGTTTACGAGGGGACTAATGGCATCTGGCAGATTATTTTCTAAAGGATAAACCGCCTACGCAGACAATGAAAGTACAGATCTGAAGCAAAAAACGACTGAGTGAGGAAAAAAAAGCTTCACAGGTTCACATTGGAATTTTGGATCTACCGGATGTCAGGAAAAGGAAAATATTTAGACCTAAAAATTGGTGCCTGAGCAGTTTGGGAAGTTCCAGACCGGATTTTTTCGCACAACGAACATTGTTTGACGACAAAATAAAGGTTATCATTACTACCGCATGGAAGTACATCAAGTTTGGAATCCATTACATAAAGATCTAATGAAGAATAAGGGAAGAACACCATGAAGTTTCTATGAACTCGAGCGAACCCTAGCGAATCTACAGAGGAAAGGAAGAAGAACTTACTGGAGCTGTGAAACAGTGGAGAGGCGCTGCGGGTTTCTGGTACGGTCAGGGTGATGCAGTGGCCGGAGTTGAGGCAGAAGCGAAGGTCGACGGCGGCGGCAGCGCTCGAGTGCTGATGCGACGCGAGATAGAAGAGAGACGAAGAGGCAACGAGAAGAAAGGAATGGGACCCTCAGCCCTATTTATAAGACAAAGAGATAGGCGACAGGCATGGAAATCGAGGAGCCCAAAAAATGGATATACAACAAAGTTGTTGCCTCGATTGTTGGAGGATCATTAATGAAGGGTATCTTCGGTTTTAATGAACAGGTGACGTCATGGCAGTTTATTACGAACCTGGAAGATGATGTCACGGCGGTTTACAAGATCTACGAATCCGGGGCCTAATGTTGGGGATATTACTATTAAGTATAAACTGGCCATGAGGGGCCGGGTTATGTCCACAAGGAGTTAGTCATGTTTGAAGCCCATAAAGACAAGAGGTATGGCGCTTTACGTAGGGGATCTAACATGAAGTCCCAAGGGCGGGTTAGAGTCCATAGACATAAACCGCCATATGATATGTAATTTATTCTGTAAGGCAATGGAAGGTAGAAACCGAGCCGGGTACATTTATGAGCCGGCCTCGGGATTCTATAAACCGCCGGGCGTCAACTTGTGTATATAAAGGGGCGACCCGACGGTGGTTTAGGGACAACAAACAATAACTCGAGAGCCAGGCAAAGCGGATTCGCTCCCTGGTGATCGAAACCCTAGCAATTCCATCATAACTGGACGTAGGATTTTACCTTCATCGTAAGGGGCCGAACCAGTATAATTCTTCGCGTCCCTTGTCCGCCTTAACCCCTTCAAGCTAACCCGTCGCGGTGGCTCCACAACTAAATCCTTTCACGAGGACATCTGCCGTGACAAAACCACGACAATACCTCTTTCAGAAATTTTATGCCCCAAGACAATACCTTCATTAAACATAAAGTGGCACTTCTCCCAATTCAAGACAAGATTAGTTTCTTCACATATCTGCAAAATTTGATGAAGGTTTCTTAAGAAATCATCAAAAGAAGTTCCATATACAGAAAAATCATCCATGAATACCTCAACAATCTTTTCACAAAAGTCAAAGAATATAGCAGTCATACATCTTTGAAAGATAGCAGGTGCATTGCATAAACCAAAAGGCATACGTCTATAAGCAAAAGTACCAAAAGGGCAAGTGAAAGTTGTCTTTTCTTGATCCTCTTTTGACACACGTATTTGAGAGAAACCAGAATAACCATCTAGAAAGCAAAAATGTGTATGTTTGGATAATCTTTCTAGCATTTGATCAGTAAATGGTAAAGGGTAATGATACTTTTTAGTAGCTTTATTTAATTTGCGGAAATCAATTACCATTCTATAACCTGTAACAATTCTTTGTGGGATCAATTCATCTTTATCATTAGGAACAATAGTAATACCTCCTTTCTTAGGGACACAATGGACAGGACTTACGCACTGACTATCAGTAGCGGGATAAATTATACCTGCCTCCAGAAGCTTTAGTATTTCATTTCTTACCACTCCTTTCATCTCAAGGTTTAACCGTCATTGGTGATTGAAGGAGTCCTGGATTAGGGGGTCTCCGGACAGCCGGATTATATCCTGTGTCCAGACTGTTGGACTATGAAGATACAAGATTGAAGACTTCGTCTCGTGTCCGGATGGGACTCTACTTGGCGTGGAAGGCAAGCTTAGCCAATACGGATATGTATATGCCCTCCTTTGTAACGGACCTTGTGTAACCCTAGCCCCCTCCGGTGTCTATAAACCGGAGGGTTTTAGTCCGTAGGGCAACATACAATCATACCATAGGCTAGCTTCTAGGGTTTAGCCTCTCCGATCTCGTGGTAGATCAACTCTTGTAATACTCATATCATCAAGAATAAATCAAGCAGGACGTAGGGTTTTACCTCCATCAAGAGGGCCCGAACCTGGGTAAAACATCGTGTCCCCTGCCTCCTGTTACCATCCGCCTTAGACGCACAGTTCGGGACCTCCTACCCGAGATCCACCGGTTTTGACACCGACATTGGTGCTTTCATTGAGAGTTCCTCTGTGACGCCGCCATAAGGAAGGATGCCTCGTCTCGTTGTTAAAAGCAACATTACCGCCGGGGGAGCTCTGGCTGTTGGCCAAACTCTCCAGCTAGGCAGTTTCGTCATGACTGCCCGTTCGGCCGCTGCACCGACGATGACTTCTCGGGTCATCAAAAACAGCCTCTACGTCGGCTCGGAAGTCGCCGAGCAGATGGATCCAATGGAGTTCTCTTCCCTAAACGAACTCTTGGATCGCATCGCCGCCTTGGGAGTCGCTACGGACTATGATCGGATTGGGCTTAAATCCGATCAAAGGGAGATTAAGTCTCCACCGGTCACCCATCACGTTGCGGTGGTGGAGGAACAATGCGACAACTCTTCCTCTATTTTGAGGACTAACTATGTCCGGATTCCTGATCTCTCCGAGCCGGATACCTGCTTACGGGAGGACATCACCCAAGCCCTGAACCTAGAATCAGGCAGCGGGCCAAATTCATCGGGTAACACTTCGGAACCCGAACTTCCAAGATTGGAAACTCCTCGGCCCCTGGGTCTCAGATCGGGTAGGGATTCCAACTCAAATCCACCCACCCACCCAGACATAAACGATCTTTCCCACATCAGGCAAGAGCCCCATGAAACAATACATCATTATTGGGCTAGATTCCTCCTTGTATTGAACAAGGTTAAGGACTGTCGCAAGGAAGATGCAGTCTCACTTTTCTGCAATAATTGCATGGACAAGGGAATCCTTAACGCCTTAAGTCGCCGTGACATATCACGCTTTGCTGACTTGGCGTCCATAGTATGAAAGTACTGTGCGATGGAAAGCGCCTGGAAAACCGAAACTAAATTTTGGGATAATCCGGCTCTGAATATACACCCAGTCCGAAGTAAAAGGGTGGACTATAATAAGACACCCGAGCTAGTTGTAAAGAAACAAAAACCCTCTACAGGGCATGGAACTGTACTGGAGGGATGGCTCAACGGACCCTGCAAAATTCATAGTACAGCGGATACAATACCAACGCATAGCCTTAGAGCATGTTGGATACTCCGGCAGGTGGCCAAAAGTGGTGAGGATCTTCTTATCCCAAATACCACAGAGCACCATCCCGTGGATAACAATACAGTGTCAACAGTCTTTGAGACCTTCGCGTCAAATAATAGGCGCAAGTGAACACTCCACAGCATGGCCGAAATCTGCCACATAGCAGCAATAAATCCATGGAGTGACACGGCTATTACCTTCAATGCCAGTGACGAACCTAAATTCCGAACAGCACGAGCACAAGCCGCACTGGTCCTCAGTCCAATCGTGGACGGCTTTCGACTAACCAAAGTACTCATGGACGGAGGCAGCGGATTAAACCTCATCTATGAGGAAACTCTTCAAAAGATGGAAATAGACTGGAACCGCATCGAGCAAAGTAGCACAACCTTTAGAGGAATTATCCCCAGTCGGGAAGCACGCTGTGCTTGAAAAGTCACACTAGATGTGGTATTCGACACGCCGGATAATTACAGGTATGAAGAAATTACATTCCATGTGGCCCCATTCAACAGTGGTTATCACGCTCTTTTAGGACAGGAAGCATTCACAATCTTCCAAGCCATACCCCATTACGGGTACATGAAGCTCAAAATGCTCGGGCCCAACGGAATCATCACTCTCGCCAGCGATCCGGACATAGCACTCCGCGCCGAAAACAAAACAGCCGCACTAGCCCTAGAGGCATTATCCGAAGCCCTCTCGGCCGAGGAATTAACCACGCTACGCGCCACAGTGGACAGGGACGACATGATACTCGACAAGAGATCCAAGTCCACCTCTTTTAAACCAGCGGATGAAATAGTCAAATTCCAAGTCCACCCAACGGACCCTACAAAAACAGCCTCCATCGGGGCACAGTTAAACCCCACTGTGGACGCCGCACTACGAGAGTTCCTGCGCGAGAACTGGGACATATTCGCCTGGCATCCCTCAGACATGCCAGGAATCCCACGCAGGCTGGCTGAGCATAGCCTCAATATCCTAAAGGGATTCAAGCCGGTCAAGCAAGCTCTTCGGTGTTTCTCCTAACCTAAGAGACAGGCCATGGGAGAGGAACTAGCCAAGTTATTGGAGGCCGGATTCATCAGAGAAATAAAACACCCGGACTGGCTAGCAAACCTGGTGATGGTACCAAAGAAGGACAAATCCTGGCGCCTTTGTGTCGATTTCAAAGACCTCAGTAAAGCTTGCCCAAAGGATCCCTTCCCCCTCCCACACATCGGTCAAATCATTGATGCTACCGCAGGACACGAGTCATTGTGTTTCCTCGACGCATACTCCGGTTAGCACCAAATCAAGATGGCGGAGTCCGACCAAGCCGCAACGGCATTCATCACACCATACGGTCCCTTCTGTTTTAACACAATGCCTTTTGGGCTCAAAAACGTTGGCGCAACATATCAGCGCATGATTCAGACATGTCTGGAGAAACAAATCGGCAAAACAGTAGAGGCATACGTAGACGATGTGGTCATCAAAACCAAACATGTCGACTCTTTGATAGACGACTTGAGGCTCACATTCAACAACCTCCGAACATACGACATCAAGCTCAATCCGGAAAAATACGTTTTCGGCGTACCAGCCAGAAAGCTCCTGGGTTTCATTGTCTCCAGTAGAGGTATTGAAGCTAATCCGGCCAAAATCCGAGCTTTGTCATAGTTGGCTACCCCAACAGACCTCAAACAAATCCAGAAGTTAACTGGATGCATGGCGGCTCTAAGCCGCTTTATCTCCCGCTTAGGAGAAAAGGCATTACCCATTTATCGCCTCCTTCGGCGCACCGAACACTTCGAGTGGACGGACGCGGCCACAGCCGGATTGGAAGAAATAAAGGCCATATTGGCAACCAACCCAATCCTGGACGTGCCAAACATTGGCGAACCAATGCTGTTGTACATTGCGGCAACTCATCAAGTTGTAAGCACGGTGCTCGTTGTTGAACGGGAAGCGGACGGACATAAATTCCCTCTTCAAAAGACGGTATACTATGTATCCACCGTCCTCACTCCATGCAAATCACGGTACCCGCACTACCAAAAGATAGCATATGCGGTATTCATGGCATCGCGGAAGCTGCGACACTACTTTCAAGAGTGTTCGATTATAGTAGCCTCGGAGGTGCCACTTAATGATATTATAAACAACCGCGACGCTACGGGCCGGATTGCCAAATGGGCCATTGAGCTCCTCCCGTTCGACATAACATAAAAACCTCGATGAGCCATTAAGTCGCAGGTATTGGCCGACTTCGTCGTCGAATGGACGGAGGCCGTACTCCCTAAAGTACGGCGCATACTCCAATTGGATCATGCACTTCGACGGTTCTAAAATGCTAGCTGGTCTAGGGGCTGGTGTCGTCACGACGTCCCCAATCGGAGATACCGTTCAGTACGTATTGCAAATATTGTATACAGACTCCAACAATGCAGCCGAATACGAAGCTCTGTTGCATGGTCTTAGGATGGCAGTCTCCATGGGCATTCAACGCCTGGAGGTGCGTGGGAATTCAAACCTCGCAATATCCCAAATAAATGGAGACTTTGACGCCAAGGATTCGAAAATGGCAGCCTATCGAAACGCCGTCCTAAAAATGTCAGCTCAGTTCGAGGGGCTCGAATTTCACCATGTGGCTCAGGAAAACAATCAGGCGGCAGATATCCTCGCCTGCATCGGCGCAAAACGTGATGCGGTCCCCCAACATATTTTTGGAAAGGCTGTTCAAGCCATCCGTAGTATGGGAAGGGGACACCAGTAACAACAGTCCGGACCCGGCCAAAATGCCCGATACCGAACTCTCTGACACAATCGGAGGCTCCGCCACCGAAATAACACCTTCAGCCCACGAAATAATGGCCATTATTGGCCCGTGGACAGAACCATTCCTGGCCTACCTAACTAGACAGGAACTTCCGGAGGACCAAAATGAGGCACGCTGCATAGTGCGGCGATCCAAGGCCTACAGGGTCCATGAGGGAGAATTGTACAAAAAAAGCACTACCGGAGTCCTTCAAAGGTGCATCTTCGAAGAGGAAGGGCGGAATCTTTTGGCAGAAATTCATGCCGGACTCGGCGTCATCACGCCACAGCCCAGGCTCTTGTAAGAAAGGCCTTCCATACAGGATTCTATTGGCCAACGACCCGGGCAGATGCACATGACTTGGTCCAACGCCGCGCCGGTTGCCAGCTCTTTGCAAATCAAAGTCATATGCCACCTACCGCCCTCCAAACAATCCCCATTACTTGGCCCTTCACGGTCTGGGGGCTTGACATGGTTGGACCCCTTAAAGGGGGAACCCACAAGAAAAAAAATACTTATTGGTCATGGTGGATAAATTCACCAAATGGATAGAGGCCAAACCTGTTAAAACAGCCAAATCCGGACCGGTGATAGACTTCATATCCGGGGTTGTACACCGTTATGGCGTCCCCCACAGCATCATCACTGATAATGGCACGAACTTGACGGCCGACGAGGTAAAACTCTGGTGCAGCAAAATGGGCATCAAGCTTGATTACGCTTCAGTCTATCACCCACAAACCAACGGTCAAGTCGAGCGAGCAAACGGTCTTATAATGAGCGGCATTAAACCCAGATTAGTGCGCTCCTTAACGGAGTCTAACACGCACTGGGTAGAGGAGCTCGACTCCGTACACTGGGGGCTGCAGACCACGCCGAATCGTAGTACCGGATATACACCCTTCTTTATGGTGTACGGCGCAGAGGCAGTCTTGCCCTGTGACATAATTTATGACTCACCTCGAGTGCGCATGTACAAAGAAAGAGAATCCGAGCTCGATCAACAGGACAGTTTGGACACCCTGGAGGAGGAGCGCAACATAGCCAAAGCCCGTTCCGCATTTTATCAGCAACAGGCTCGCAGATACCAAAGCAGAGAAGTACGGGCCAAAACTTATAACGTTGGCGAACTAGTTCTACGCCCGCCGGATAAGAGAAAGAACAAGCTCGAGCCCAAATGGGAAGGTCCCTTCATTATTTACCAAGTTCTGACCGGTGGAGCGTACCGACAGCGGGATGCATCGACTAGTCGACTCGAGTTGAACCCATGGAACGCGGCCAGGCTCCGAAGATTCTACGCCTAGCACCGGACTCTATGTTAGTCCCCTCCCTTTGTCCATTTTCTGCATATACATTATCTGTCTTGTTTTTATTTCTTTCTTTCTTTTATTATTTCTCTATGCTTTCAAGGGTCACCTTGTGCCTCGCTTGCACATTACAGATGCGCTAGCCGCACTCTTCATACCTGGGGGCTTCTTTCACAGAAGCTTAAATTATTTATCTGGGCCTCATGTCCCACACATGTGTTATACTTTCGCATGTACCTTTTTTCACCATTATATGCATCGATATGAATTAAGTTTTGGCCAAGCTGGGTTGCCTGGCTCTTGTATTTATGCCCTACGTTCCTGTTAATTCGGCTAGGGCATAAGGGGAGCACCTCTGCGATTGTTACTGCCGGGTCAGCCGGATGTGTACCTCAGACTGGGTGAAGCCGAAAGCTAGTGTTCTTAAGGGAATATTCGGTTGGTGAACAAAAGATGGTTTTTATTTATTGTCCATATCTGCCCCCAGATGTTTTCCCTGCGTTTCCTGTCGCAGTCCGGACATGCACTTTAGGGCATGCTTACCCAGGGAAAGCAACCCTTAACGGAACTATTCTCCCTGGAAGATGTTTCTTACTACCCATGTAATATAACATAACTAGTTGGTCACTTGTCTGATAAAGCACTAATGACCCCTACGCCTGGTCTCCACGCATGCCCCCATTCTTATATAACTGAGCAGGTATTCGGATACACTCCGGACTATTGGGCCCGGAGGTTGAAGCGAAAAGGTCCGCAACGACAAATGATCTACAATCCGGCTAGAAGGCATTATACATGTCACTTTAATTACATAGTCATGCAGACTGACTAAATTCCTCTTCTATACCATCCAACAGCCGGTCTAGCTTACAATCCTGTTGAGAATACTTTGCGGCTAATTCTACTTGCCCATAAACTAAGCTAACAGGGATCTCCTTCCCATCGGGCCCCACAGGTCCGACCTCGGCCATGTGATTTGGGTCTGCCTTGGTATACCGCGTCTTCACCATGGCCCAGGCTTCTCTGGCACCCTGTCGGCAGGCTGATATCTTCCATAATCGGAAGCGCTGCCGTGCTCCCTTGAGCTTCTCCGCAAGCTCGGCAACGCCCTCTGGCAGGGAGATGGACGGCCACAAGGCCTGGGCAACACCCTGCATCACTAGCCGAACTTGTTCGTGCAGATGTGACAGCTCGAACAGAAGATCACCCGCAGACCCGTGCATTTCCTCCGCGGGACGACCCGTCAGCTTACCTACAGACATAACGCTGTTAGTCGGCTTCTTCGCCGAACTCCTTTAATTGGATTTGTTCAAGCACTTACTGAAAATGCCGCACCGAAGCTGCTTATTCTCCTTCTCGGAGTCTGCAAGATGGCCCCGAACGTCTTTTAGTTCCACGTTCAGCTTAATATTGGCGTCTTGGAGATTGTTTTTCTCCCGCCTAACCTCAGTCAGCACGCGTTTGCCAGCCTCTAGCTGTCGCATAACATGCTGGTCCTCCGGATTCTCTCCGGATTCATCTGCAACATCTGTTGTTAGATTTGCAGCCATGCCGCACGTTATATGGTAACCATCATTCTTTAAAGTAAATGTTACCACCAGGTGACTTTTTCGGTTCCTGCAAGGCGGCCACAACAGCCCGTAGTTGGGTCTTGCATTCCTCTAGCTCCTGTGACAGCCTAGTATTCTTCTCTGTAAGAACCTGCACAATAAAGATGATCCTTAAATCAGTTCTGCTAACTGTTTCAAGTCTCAGGGGCTACTGATACATATAAATCGTAAGATTTACTCACCCGTACATCCTTTACATACTGATCCGTGGCTCTGGCTAGACCATCTTGAGCAGCACGGAGGTACGCTTCTCCAGAATTGAAGGCGTCAAACGCCTCTGGTGAGAAACAAGTGTCACGGAGTACGGCCCAGCGGCGCCTATGATTCATGGCGCTTTCCACTTCTGAGTTTGTAGCGGATAATCTATCCGCATCCTCTGTAGGGGGATTATCTGGCGCCTGCCCCATATCGGCTTCTGCCTCCATGTCCGGTCTTGGCGCCCGACTGGTGGAAGCGTGATTGGCAACATCGCTGGACATATTCCGGCGAGCGTTTTTTGTGTTAAAGAAACACGGACGTCATTACATTTCGAGAAAGACGACAACCACGGAGCAGGGTTTTTCTTATACCTTTGCGCCGGCGTCTCCGTCCTAACCGCCTTCCTTTTTGGCCTACCCGGCCTCGGTGCCTCTTGTTGGCGAGTTGCTGCGGGTTCAGCATGGCGTCCCGAATGCCTTCCCTGTAAAAGATGCCATGTGTATATGGTGGGTGAAGTGCCTAAAAGGGGATCCTAGTTTTGGAGTTGGGATTTTTGGTTTTTCTTACTTGCGATGCAGGGAGCAGTCTGGGATAGTCGGCCGTAATGGCCACCATGGCATCGTCGCAGCTTAACTAATAGAACTGCTGGTCTATCAGCTCCATGAATATAAACGAATCTTCTTCAAGTCCGGAGTCGAGGGCCCGGTCAGGGTCCTCTGGTTGTGGAGAAGGGCTGCTGACCTCCTTTATGGCTTTTCGCAGTTCCTGCCACAAAGTGGCAAGGTGAGTACTTACGACAAAGAATGCGGGAAAAATGGGAGCAGGGAGATATAACTTACCCAGCTTGGAGGATTGTACATGGAGAATCCATCCCGTGGCTTGATGCGGGTGAACTCCTCTTCCTCACCCTTGAATAGTTCGGACAGAATTTTCGCTAGAGCGGCAGCATTGTCTGGACCCTTACGCCCACAGCGGGTGGCGTCATCCGCCCCGTTATAACACCACAAGGGGTGCCCACAATATTGAAGTGGCTGCACTCCCCGCATTATGCAAATCGACATAACTTCGATTATTGTCAATCCTGATTGAGCCAGTGCTTTGATCCGGTTCATCAGATAGAGGACTTCTCTGTTGTCTTCTGCCTGGGGGCTCCGTGGGCGCCAACTTCGGCGCTTCTTCAGAGGAGCATTGTTGAACTCAGGAAGACCCCGTCGAACAGGGTCCGGAAGGGGAACGTCCTCCATATAAAACCATTCTGATGGCCAGTCTTCGGATGACTTCTTCGGGGTACCGGACAGGTATCCGGTATCGGTGATGCGCCATATTTCGGCTCTGCCCACTTGATAAAGTGATCTCCTCTGTATGCGAGGGACGAGGCAAAATAGCCTTTTCCACAGCTTGAAGTGAGCCACGCAGCCCAGGAACAACTCGCAGAGAGCAACATAGCCGACGATATGTAGAATGGAGGCAGGGGTGAGATTGTGTAATTGGAGTCCGTAGAACTCCAGGAGCCCGCAGAGAAACAGATGAATTGGAAATCCGAGTCCCCTTAGTAAATAAGGAACAAGGCAAACCCGTTCCCCCATGGAGGGATAGGGAAAGCTCTCCGCTTGCTCCCCGCCATTGTAGGTGGCAAGCCCGGCTCGAACGGGCACCATATACGCCAGAGGGAGAAATCCCTTAGTCTGCAGTTCGACTAATCGAATGTGCGGGACTGAACACCTCTCCCAATCACCGGGCTTAGGGCTACGAGGGCGGGAGGAGGAGCTGCGGAGGTCGGCCATGCTGGAATGGATCTTTCCGAAACGCGCTCTGATGGATTCTCGCTGGGGTAGGATGGTATGGATCGGATCTAAGAATCCCCATCCCTTTAATAGACAATTTATTTATCTGGCTAGGGGGGCGAATGTAAAAACGCCCTGGTTCCTTGTATTCATTCGACGCGTGGGAGAAAACCCTTATTGGGCACAGAAGCCAAGAGGTTCAACATTTATGGAGCTGGACACTGCTTACGAACACTTGAAAATTGGAGAAGAACCCGCCTTGCAATGCCGAAGACAACACTGCGCGCCGGACTCATCGTCATTGAAGCCTGGTTCGGGGGCTACTGAGGGAGTCCCGGATTAGGGGGTCTCGGGACAACCGGATTGTATCCTGTGGCCGGACTGTTGGACTATGAAGATACAAGATTGAAGACTTCATCTCGTGTCCAGATGGGACTCTACTTGGCGTGGAAGGCAAGCTTAGGCAATACGGATATGTATATCTCCTCCTTTGTAACCGACCTTGTGTAACCCTAGCCCCCTCCGGTGTCTATGTAAACCGTAGGGTTTTAGTCCGTAGGACAACATACAATCATACCATAGGCTAGCTTCTAGGGTTTAGCCTCTTCGATCTCGTGGTAGATCAACTCTTGTAATACTCATATCATCAAGAATAAATCTAGCAGGACGTAGGGTCTTACCTCCATCAAGAGGGCCCGAACCTAGGTAAAACATCGTGTCCCCTGCCTCCTGTTACCATCCGCCTTAGACGCACAGTTCGGGACCCCCTACCCGAGATCCGCCGGTTTTGACACCGACAGTGATCAACAACCGGTTTCGCGTCTTTCTCCAATTTTATTTTGTGCTGGCATAGGGTGGGACTGATGCCCTTAAGATCATCAAGAGCATATCCAATAGCAGCACGGTGCTTCTTGATAACACACAAGTATAGGGGATCGCAACAGTTTTCGAGGGTAGAGTACTCAACCCAAATTTATTGATTCGACACAAGGGGAGCCAAAGAATATTCTCAAGTATTAGCAGCTGAGTTGTCAATTCAACCACACATGGAAACTTAATATCTGCAGCAAAGTATTTAGTAGCAAAGTAATATGATAGTAGTGGTAACGGTAGCAAAAGTAGTGTTTTTGGTATTTTGTAGTGATGATAGCAATAGCAACGAAAAAGTAAATAAGCGAAGAACAGTATATGGAAAGCTCGTAGGCAATGGATCAGTGATGGAGAATTATGCTAGATGTGGTTCATCATGTAACAATCACAACATAGGGTGACACAGAACTAGCTCCAGTTCATCAATGTAATGTAGGCATGTATTCAGAATATAGTCATACGTGCTTATGGAAAAGAACTTGCATGACATCTTTTGTCCTACCCTCCCATGCAGCGGGGTCCTTACGGAAACTAAGGGATATTAAGGCCTCCTTTTAATAGAGTACCGGAACAAAGCATTAACACATAGTGAATACATGAACTCCTCAAACTACGGTCATCACCGGTAAGTATCCTGATTATTGTCACCTCGGGGTTAACGGATCATAACACATAACAGGTGACTATAGACTTGCAAGATAGGATCAAGAACTCTCATATATTGATGAAAACATAATAGGTTCATATCTGAAATCATGGCACTCGGGCCCTAATGACAAGCATTAAGCATAGCAAAGTCATACCAACATCAATCTCAGAACATAGTGGATACTAGGGATCAAACCCTAACAAAACTAACTCGATTACATGATAGATCCCATCCAACCCATCACCGTCCAGCAAGCCTACGATGGAATTACTCATGCACGGCGGTGAGCATCATGAAATTGGTGATGGAGGATGGTTGATGATGATGATGGCGACGGATTCCCCTCTCCGAAGCCTCGAACGGACTCCAGATCAGCCCTCCCAAGAGGTTTTAGGGCTTGGCGGCGGCTCCGTATCGTAAAACGCGATGATTTCTTCCCTCTAATTTTTTTGTCCCCGAAACCAAATATATAGAGTTGGAGTTGAGGTCGGAGGGACTCCAGGGGGCCCACAAGGTAGGGGGCGCGCCCTAGGGAGGCAGGCGCGCCCCCCACCCTCGTGGACAGGTGGTGGGCCCCCTGGCCTTCATCTTTTGCAGGGATTTTTTATTATTTCCGAAAAGATGTTCCGTGAAGTTTCAGGTCATTCCGAGAACTTTTGTTTCTGCACATAAATAACACCATGGTAATTCTACTGAAAACAGCGTCAGTCCGGGTTAGTTCCATTCAAATCATGCACGTTAGAGTCCAAAACAAGGGCAAAAGTGTTTGGAAAAGTATATACGACGGAGATGTATCAACTCCCCCAAGCTTAAACCTTTGCTTGTCCTCAAGCAATTCAGTTGATAAACTGAAAGTGATAAAGAAAAACTTTTACAAACTCTGTTTGCTCTTGTTGTTGTAAATATGTAAAGCCAACATTCAAGTTTTCAGCAAAGATTATGACTAACCACATTCACAATAACGCTTAGGTCTCAAGCTTACTCATATCAATGGCATAATCAACTAGCGAGCAATAATAATAAATCTCGGATGACAACACTTTCTCAAAACAATCATGATATGATATAACAAGATGGTATCTCGCTAGCCCTTTCTAAGACCACAAAACATAAATGCAGAGCACCTTTAAAGATCAAGGACTGACTAGACATTGTAATTCATGGTAAAAGAGATCCAATCAAGTCATACTCAATGTGAACTAACAGTAATGAATGCAAATGACAGCGGTGCTCTCCAACTGGTGCTTTTTAATAAGAAGATGATGACTCAACATGAGAGTAAATAGATAGACCCTTCGCAGAGGGAGCAGGGATTTGTAGAGGTGCCAGAGCTCGGTTTTGAAATAGGGATGAATACTATTTTGAGCGGTATACTTTCATTGTCAACATAACAACCAAGAGATGGCGATATCTTCCATGCTACACACATTATAGGCGGTTGCCAGACAGAATGGCAAAGTTTATACTCCCCCTTCCACCAACAAGCATCAATCCATGGCTTGCTTGAAAGAACGAGTGCCTCCAACTAACAAGAGTCCCAGAGGGAGTTTTGTTTGCAATTATTTTGATTTAGTTTGCATAAAGCATGGGACTGGGCATCCCGGTGACCAGCCACTTTCTCGTGAGTGAGGAGCGGAGTCCACTCCTCTTGAGAATAACCCGCTTAACATGGAAGATACGAACAACCCTAGTTGATACATGAGCTATTCGAGCATACAAAACATGATATTTATTTGAAGGTTTAGAATTTGGCACATACAAATTTACTAGGAACGGCAGGTAGATACCATATATAGGAAGGTATAGTGGACTCATGTGGAATAACTTTTGGGTTTATGGAGTTGGATGCACAGGCAGTATTCCCGCTTAGTATAGGTGAAGGCTAGCAAAATACTGGGAAGCGACCAGCTAGAGAGCAACAACTGTCATGAACATGCATTAAAATTAATCAACACTGAATGCAAGCATGACTAGGATATAATCCACCATGAACATAAATATCGTGAAGGCTATGTTGATTTTGTTTCAACTACATGCGTGAACATGCGCCAAGTCAAGTCACTTAAATCATTCAGAGGAGGATACCACCCTATCATACCACATCACAACCATTTTAATAGCATGTTGGCACGCAAGGTAAACCATTATAAGCTCCTAGCTAATCAAGCATGGCACAAGAAACTATGATCTCTAGTTGTCATTGCAAACATGTTTATTCATAATAGGCTGAATCAGGAACGATGAACTAATCATATTTACAAAAACAAGAGAGGTCGAGTTCATACCAGCTTTTCTCATCTCAGTCAGTCCATCATATATCGTCATAATTGCCTTTCACTTGCACGAACGAATGATGTGAATAATAATAATAGTGCGCGTGCATTGGACTAAGATGGAATATGCAAGCATTTAATAAACAGGAGAAGAAGGCAATATGGGCTCTTTTGTCAGATCAACAATAATGCATATAAGAGCTACTTCAACAATTTAATTATGGTCTTCTCCTATCGACCCCAAAAGAAAAGAAAAGAAATAAAACTATTGAGGGAGTCCTGGATTAGGGGGTCTCCGGACAGCCAGACTATCTCCATTGGCCGGACTATTAGACTATGAAGATACAAGATTGAAGACTTCGTCTCGTGTCCGGATGGGACTCTACTTGGCGTGGAAGGCAAGCTAGGCAATACGGATATGGATATCTCCTCCTTTGTAACCGACCTTGTGTAACTCTAACCCTCTCCGGTATCTATATAAACCGAAGGGTTTTAGTCCATAGGACAACAACCATAACATACAATCATACCATAGGCTAGCTTCTAGGGTTTAGCCTCTCTGATCTCGTGGTAGATCTACTCTTGTACTACCCATATCATCAATATCAATCAAGCAGGACGTAGGGTTTTACCTCCATCAAGAGGGCCCGAACCTGGGTAAAACATCGTGTCCCCTGCCTCCTGTTACCATCCGGCCTAGACGCATAGTTCGGGACCCCCTACCCAAGATCCGCCAGTTTTGACACCGACATTGGTGCTTTCATTGAGAGTTCCTCTGTGTTGTCGCCGTTAGGCTTGATGGCTCCTACTATCATCGATAGCGATGCGTTCCAGGGTGAGACTTTTCTCCCCGGACAGATCTTCGTATTCGGCGGCTTTGCTCCGCGGGCTAATTCGCTTGGCCATCTGGAGCAGATTGAAAGCTACGCCCCTGGCCATCAGGTCAGATTTGGAAGTTTGAACTACATGGCCGACATCCGCGGAGACTTGATCTTCAACGGATTCGAGCCACAGCCGGGCGCGCCGCACTATCGCGATGGGTATGACCTAGCTCTGCCGCCGAACAGTACCCCAGAGGCTGCGCCCGCATCAGCTCCGACCCTTAGCTCGAAGCCAACTACGCCAGTCGAGGACGGGTGGTTAGACACCGCCTTAGGGGCTGCAGTCTCAATGGCGATCAATCCGAACACCAGCCTAACCCTCTGCGTAGCCCGTGACTCCAAGGTGCCGGACTCTTTCCCGGACTCCGAACCATCCGCACCCCTGCCAATCGAATCCGATTGGGCACCGATCATGGAATTCACCGCCGCGGATATCTTTCAGCACTCACCCTTCGGCGACATTCTGAATTCACTATGGTCTCTCTCTTTGTCAGGAGAGCCCTGGCCGGATTATGGCCAACAGGATTGGGATGCGGACGACAAAGAAATTCGACGCCCACCCACCACCCACTTTGTAGCCACTGTCGATGATTTAACCGACATGCTCGACTTCGACTCCGAAGACATCGACGGTATGAACGACGATGTAGGAGACGAACATGAACCAGCACCTATAGGGCACTGGAAAGCCACCTCATCATATGACATATACATGGTGGATACACCCAAAGAAGGCAATGGCGACGGGATAGCGGAGGATGACCCCTCCAAGAAGCAACCCAAACGCCGACGTCAGCGGCGCCGCTCTAAGTCCTGCCAAAGCAAAAGTGGCGATACCGACACAGGAGATAATAACACTCCGGATAGTGCCGAAGACAACAACAAACCCCTCCAGCAAGATTTAGAGCAGGAGGATGGAGGAGCCAGCTCTCCTGAGAGAGCGGCAGACGGAGAGGAGGAGGATGACAATCACATTCCCCCCTCCAAAGACGAGGCAAGCCTCGGCGACGATGAATTCGTCGTACCAGAGGATCCCGTCGAACAAGAGCGCTTCAAGCGCCGGCTTATGGCCACGACAAATAGCCTGAAGAAAAAGCAGCAGCAGCTTCAAGCTGATCAAGATCTGCTAGCTGACAAATGGACTGAAGTCCTCGCGGCCGAGGAATATAAACTCGAGCGCCCCTCCAAGAGTTACCCAAGGTGCAGGTTACTACCCCGACTGGAGGAAGAAGTGTATGATACGGCTGATCGACCACCTCGTGGCCGCAATAGAGAGGCATTCCAGCCAAAAGCTCAGCCTCCACCCCAACGCCATTCAAATAAAAAGGCATGGGGAGATACGCCAGACCTGCGAGACATATTGGAGGATAAGGCAAAGCATTCAAGATCGATCTATGGATCACGAGGGCGCACCAGTCTGCGAGACGACAAACATCACGCCGGATACAGTAAAAGCAATTCCGATCGGGCCGAACACAGCGGGCAAGACCCATTCGAGCTGCATCGCGATATAGACCAATACAGAGGCGCCGCACACCCCTTATGCTTCACAGACGAAGTAATGGAACATCAATTCCCAGAACGTTTCAAACCTGTAAATATTGAATCATGCGATGGCACAACATATCCCGCAGTATGGATTGAGGACTTCCTCCTCCACATCCACATGGCCCGCGGCGATGACTTACACGCCATCAAATACCTCCCACTAAAGCTCAAAGGACCAGCGCGACATTGGCTTAACAGCTTGCCAGCGGACTCCATTAGCTATTGGGAAGATCTGGAAGCCGCATTCCTCGACAACTTTCAGGGCACTTATGTGTGACCACCAGACGCCGATGACTTGAGCCACATAATTCAGCAGCCAGAAGAGTCGGCTAGGCAATTCTGGACTCGGTTCCTTACAAAGAAAAATCAAATCGTCGACTGTCCGGATGCGGAGGCCTTAGCGGCTTTCAAGCACAACATCTGAGATGAGTGGCTAGCCCGGCACCTTGGTCAGGAAAAGCCGAAATCTATGGCAGCTCTCACGACACTCATGACCCGCTTTTGTGCGGGAGAAGACAGCTGGCTGGCTCGCAGTAATAACATATCAAAGAACCATGGTACCTCAGATACCAAGGACGGCAATAGCAGGTCACATCGCAACAAGCATAAGCACCGCATTAACAGCGAAAATACTGAGGACACGGCAGTCAATGCCGGATTCAAAGGCTCTAAACCCTGGTCAGCGGAAAAAGCCATTCAAACAAAGTACACCGGATCCGTCCAGCTTGGACCGTATACTCGATCGCTCGTGTCAAATACACGGCACCCCAGACAAGCCAGCCAATCACACCAATAGGGATTGTTGGGTGTTCAAGCAGGCCGGCAAGTTATTTGCCGAAAACAAGGACAAGGGGCTGCATAGCGATGACGAGGAGGAGCCCCGGCAGCCACACACTGGAGGACAGAAGAGGTTTCCCCCGCAAGTGCGGACGGTGAACATGATATACGCAACCCACATCCCCAAGAGGGAGCGGAAGCGTGCGCTCAGGGACGTATATGCGTTGGAGCCAGTCGCACCAAAGTTCAATCCTTGGTCCTCCTGTCCGATCACCTTCGATCGCAGGGACCACCCCACTAGTATCCGTCATGGAGGATTCACCGCACTGGTCCTACACCCAATCATCGACGGATATCACCTCACTCGAGTCCTTATGAACGGCGGCAGCAGCCTGAACCTGCTTTATCAGGACACAGTGCGCAAAATGGGTATAGACCCCTCAAGGATCAAACCCACAAAAACAACCTTTAAGGGCGTCATTCCAGGTGTAGAGGCCCATTGCACAGGCTCAGTTACACTGGAAGTGGTCTTCGGATCCCCGGATAATTTCCAAAGCGAAGAGTTAATCTTCGATATAGATCCGCTCCGCAGTGGTTATCACGCTGCTCGGGCGAACCACATTCGCTAGATTCAATGCGGTACCGCATTATGCATACCTCAAGCTCAAGATGCCAGGACCTCGCGGAGTTATTACAGTCAATGGAAACACAGAGCGCTCTCTCCAAATAGAGGAGCACACCGCGGCCCTCGCAGCAGAAGCGCAAAGCAGCCTCTCAAGGCAATCAACCAGTTCAGCGCTTCAAAGCCCGGACACCTTCAAGCGCGCTCGGGGCAATCGGCAAATAGACCGCCTGGCGCGATCTGAGCTCGCATAGCAATACGGCGGCCACCCCAATCCCAGCCCAACGGCGAAATTCGTGCCGCGCGTACATAATCACGCATTAAAAATACCATGGGCACAGGTGGGGAGGGGGCACAACTGCGGCACGCCCCAAAACGCGGCCTAAACCGCAATAGGGGCTTCCCACTTGGTTATTTTTCTTTTTCTTTCAGGACCTTAATCTCTGGAAACACTGTCCGGCAGCACTATTGCCGAACACATGATGCAGCAACCAAGGAGGCAGACATCTACGTTATACCACGGAATTCCCAGGTTGATTACAGTAACGAGTGAAATATTCAATTTCATATCATTCCTCAGCTTGCCCTTGGAAGGGACATAGTCCTACTCTTTGCTTATCGCACTATCTATATCACTCTGCTTTAATGCAGTTTTTTTTAATAAACAATGCATGACATTACGACTATTATTGCATTCTTGTTATATATATATATATATGTTCATTAATGACGCCTTGCAACCATACACTCTGGTACGGCCAATACACCAGGGGCTTACGTACCCCACAATGCGGTGTGAAAAGTCCGAACACTTTCACAAGTGCGGCACCCCGAACTTATAGCATTATATGCATCAGCTCTGAATCATGTCTTTGCTCAAATGTTGGGTTTGCCCGGCTCCTATGTTTTCGTACCTTACGTTCCGCTCTATCGGCTAAGGTAGCGCTAGGAGAACTACTGCGATTGTGCCCCAGTTCTGCCAGGCTTTGCACCTCAGTATAGAAAGCTAAAACTGACTGTCATGGTAAGGCAAGAGACTGGTCGCTGTTCGGCGAGGTTTTTTCGAGTCCCTAAAGACTTATGCCGCTTAGGGAGAGGGGCCGGCCCTGTCCGGCTTACAGGCGTGTATCGCGCCCCGAATTCGGCCTTGCGAATACCAGGGGCTTCGCCGAAATTTAAAATTATAGAATTCTATGGCTAAGTGAGAGTGATAAAGCATTATTAGTCCGGTTGCCTTGTTCATTGTGCTGAGCACCTCCCTTGAAGGACCCAAATATGGGAAAAAGAGTGCTCAGGTTTATCCCGAACACCCCAGCACTCGTGGCATGGGGGCAGAAGCCGAGGACTAGCCATCTCTCAGATTGGATAAATGGCCAAACAGAAGGTAATATTTTAAATTCACACAAGCGTTGCATAGCGCATATGAAACAAGTTTTCATCATACAGGATCACACGAGCAAGTTCACTCAAATATTACATCCTTTGAACATTCGTCCGCTACAAGACGGGCACCCTTCAGGACACCCTCATAATAAATTTCGAGGGTGCGATGCTCCTTGCCCTGCGGCGGCCCTTCCTTGATCAGCTTCACATCGTCTAGCTTGGCCCACTGCACCTTCACACGGGCGAAAGCCCGGCGTGCACCTTCGATGCAGACAGACCGCTTGATGACCTCCAGCCGTGGGCAGGCATCCAGAAGCCGCCTCACCAGGCCGAAGTAGCTGTCTGGAAGGACGTCGCCAGGCCACAGCCGGACTATAAGGCCCTTCATGGCCTGTTCGGCCGCCTTGTGCAGCTCGACCATCTGCTTTAGCTGGTCGCTCAGAGGCATTGGGTGTTCGGTCCCAGTATACTGAGACCAAAACAGCTTCTCCGTTGAGATTCCCTCCACGGCCTGGTAAAACTGTGCGGCATCCGACACGTTGCGGGGCAAATCTGCGAATGCTCCTGGAGAGCTCCGAATTCGGGTAAGTAATCGGTAATTTACTTTTACATGCTTGCTCTGCATATAGAATGCCTTACCCACCGCTATCTTCTTCATTGCGTCGATCTCCTGGAGGGCCTTCTGGGCCTCGGCCTTGGCACTCTTTGCGCTCTCAAGGACCGCGGCAAGCTCAGACTCTCGCATCTTCGAGTCAAGCTCCAACGCCTCGTGCTTCGTCACGAGAGCCTGGAGCTCTTGCTGCACCTCGCCCACCCGAGCCTCGTGCTTCTCTTGCTCGGTGCACTCCTTGGCCGCTTTATCTTCGGCCTTGGTTAGCTCTTGCTTCAGGGTCGCCACCTCGGTCGTGGCCCCTGGCAAACATACAATGATCCTATCATTTTGTAATCGCATCCTTTTTTATATATATACATATCTATAGACGGGGTATTACTTACCCCTGTTCTCCTCGAGCTGCCTCTTAGTAAGGCCAAGCTCTTTCCTGGACCCCTCGAGGTCCTGCTTCAGTACGGCGACCTCCACAGTTAGTGCGGCGGACGCCAGCAGCGAAGCCTGCGTACGCATATTGACATACTTATATTAGACTCCTGCGATATTATTTGATCCTCTGTTCGACTTTTCTTTGTGAACACCGAACAAAGCATCAGAGGCTACTGTCTATGCGGTAATATTTCTACTACATTTTAAAACACTTACCTCAAAGCCTATTAGAAGGCTGGCACAGGCTTTAGTCAATCTGCTCTTGGCGGACTGAACCTTCTGGATCGCCGCACTCATGATAGTGCGGTGCTCCTCGTCGATGGAAGCGATGCGAAGCGCTTCCAGCAGATTGTCCGGTGCCTCTGGATGGACAGAGGTCACCGGCACAGGCGTCTTGCCCCTCTTAGAAGGAGGCCGCCTGCCCGAGCCCAGAACCGCTGGAGGGTCTGGCGCGGTGTTCGACTGAGGGCCGAACTCGGAGCTCTCGGGGGTCCCGTCCCCGCGGCTCTCGGAGTCCGGAAGGTCGCCTTGAGGTGCCTCCAGGACTGTCTCCCCTCGACCCGGTGCCTCTTGAGACAACACCTCGACGTCGTCAGTAGGATGAGGGGAGGTGGCGGTCGGGACCGGATCGCTATCCATGTCCGACAAGCCTAGGGAGCCGTCCGATGATACATCGATGCTGGTTCACGGCGGCCTGCATAATCATGTTCGGCGTTAGGGAAAGCAGTGCGACAAAGGAATGCTATGAGTTACTATGGTATCCGAATAATTACGATCTCCCCGAGGGCTTGGCCCGGGGCAACCACTCGTCTTTGCCCTCATCGGCGGTGGTGGAACTGTCCGGAAGGAGAGTCCTCCCCTTCTTGGACCCTTTGGCCTCCCCAGTTGGGGCGGCCTTCCTTTTCTTGTCTCCCCCGCCTGGAGGGGGAGCATCTTCTTCTTCCTCCTCGTCTTCGGGGGAAGAGTGTGCCGCAGAGTTATCGGACGATGAGTCCGATAACACCTGGCGTCGGGAACTCTTTCGGGTTCCCTTGGCCTTCTTGGTCTTCTCCGGCACCTTGTAAGGAGCCGGAGCCAGCATCTCCATCAGGAGAGAGCTCGCAATGTCTTCGAGCAAAGGGGCCGAACAGTTGATCTGCCCTGACATCTCCACCCAGTCCTGTCAAAGGCCTGGAGATTAGACCCCGCACATACTTAAGCTAGGGAAAATAAATGTCTTACGGGACGTATTGAACTTACCGAACGCGCTAAGCACTTTGCGCTTAGTCCACGATCCTCGGCGAGAGAAGGAGGGACCTCGGAGCCCTTGAACAGCACCTTCCAGACGTCCTTGAGCGTCGTATCAAAGTGCTCGCTCAGAGTCTGGTGCTGGGCCGGGTCGAACTCCCATAAGGTAAAATCCTGTTGTTGACATGGGAGGATCCGACGGATGAGCATAACTTGGACTATGTTGACAAGCTTGAGCTTCTTACTTGCCATACTCCGGATACATTTCTGGAGTCCATCCAGCTCCACCGATGAACCCCATGACAGGCCCTTCTCCTTCCAGGAAGTGAGCCGTGTAGGGAATCCAGATCGAAACTTGGGGGTTGCCGCCCATTTGGCATCGCATGGCTCGGTGATGTAGAACCACATTGACTGCCACCCCTTTATTGTCTCCACGAAGGAGCCTTCGAGCCATATGACATTGGGAATCTTGCCCACCATGGCTCCACCGCATTCTGCTTGTTGGCCTCTTACCACCTTCGGCTTGATATTGAAGGTCTTTAACCATAGGCCGAAGTGGGGCCGGATGCGGAGGAAAGCCTCACACATGACGATGAACGCCGAAATGTTGAGGATGAAGTTCGGGGCCAGATCATGAAAGTCCAGCCCGTAGTAGAACATGAGACCACGGACGAATGGATGGAGGGGAAACCCTAGTCCGCGGAGGAAGTGGTGAAGGAAAACTACCCTCTCGTGAGGTTCCGGGGTAGGGACGATCTGCCCCGTGGTGGGCAGCCGATGCGCGATGTTCACGGCTAGATATCTGGCTCCGTGCAGCTTCTTGATGTCTCCCTCCGTGACAGAGGAAACCATCCACCTACCTCCCGCTCCGGACATGATTGGAGAAGGTTGAGGTGGAAAGTGCGGACTTGGGCGCTAGAGCTCGAGTGTGCGAAAACAGATGAGTAAGGGAGGAAGAAGGCGTGGATAGAAAGGTGAATCCTTATCCCTTTATATGGGCGGACGAAACTAAGCGTCCCCACTTGCCTGGTAAAACTCGCTTATCCCCCAAGCGCCGCAATTGATGGCGCGGTTGGGTTACCCACGCCCGTATTGATGAGAATCCCGTAATAAGGGGACACGATCTCTGCTTTGACAAGACGTGTCGAAAACTGCCTCACGTTATGTGCGGGGCTGGTTAAAAGAAACGGTTCGAATAATCATCGGGCCATGACGTAACGTCATGCTGCCAAAACAAGCCAGCAAATTAGATCTGCGAAAATATTATTCTCTCTACGGTGGAATGTGGAACTTCTTTTGCAGGGTCGGACACTATCCTCGTATTCAAATTCTTCTGTGATGTATTCGCAGAAGGAACCCGCCTTGCAATGCCGAAGACAATACTGCGTGCCGGACTCATTGTCATTGAAGCCTGGTTCAGGGGCTACTGAGGGAGTCCTGGATTAGGGGGTCTCCGGACAGCTGGACTATCTCCATTGGCCGGACTGTTAGACTATGAAGATACAAGATTGAAGACTTTGTCTCGTGTCCGGATGGGACTCTACTTGGTGTGGAAGGCAAGCTAGGCAATACGGATATGGATATCTCCTCCTTTGTAACCGACCTTGTGTAACCCTAACCCTCTCCGGTATCTATATAAACTGAAGGGTTTTAGTCCATAGGCAACAACCATAACATACAATCATACCATAGGCTAGCTTCTAGGGTTTAGCCTCTCTGATTTCGTGGTAGATCTACTCTTGTACTACCCATATCATCAATATCAATCAAGCAGGACGTAGGGTTTTACCTCCATCAAGAGGGCCCGAACCTGGGCAAAACATCGTGTCCCCTGCCTCCTGTTACCATCCGGCCTAGACGCACAGTTCGGGACCCCCTACCCGAGATCCACCGGTTTTGACACCGACAACTATTTACACGGGAAAGGTCCCAACAGGCAAAAGAAGAACAATAAATATTTTTGGGTTTTCTTTTTAATTACTACTACAAGCATGGAAAGTAAACTAATTAAAAGCTACAACTTGTTTTTTTGGTTTTTCTTAAGGTTTATTAAACACACAAGAAGAAAGCATAAAAAAAAGGAAATAAACTTGGATGGATGATACAATGAAAAAGTATGAGCACCGAAATCTAGCAATGAGTGTGTGAACATGAATGTAATGTCGGTGAGAAATACATACTCCCCCAAGCTTAGGCTTTTGGCCACGGCTGGCCTGGCGGATATCCATAATAGTAGTTGGGGTCGTACTATGATGCAGCGGCTATCGCCTCCTGAGCTGCAGTGTGGTGACGAGTGGCCTCCGCTCTCCTCTCGTACTCATCTGCCTCCTCTCTGGTAATAACATATCTTCCTTTTGCCTGATAATCAAAGAAGGCAGGAGCATGGAGAGTAATACGGACAGCACGCCGTTTGTCAAAGATTAGTCGATACTGGAGAGGTGATTCATTCCTCTCGACAAACTGGTGGTTAACCATAGCATTAAAGTCCAGGTAAGCAGGAGGTAATTCAATATCATCTTAACGTATGGCTATACCAAGAAAATTAGCTATGCGGGTTGCATAAATTCCACCAAAGAAATATCCATTAAATCTATTAAGATGCAACCTACGTGCAACAATGGCTCCCAAATTATAAGATTTGTCTCCTAACACAGCACTCCTGAGAATACTGAGGTCAAGAACACACATATGACATGCTTCATCTTTACCATTTATGCATCTACCTATGAAAAGAGCAAAATAATGTATAGCAGGAAAATGAATGCTCCCTATGGTAGCTTGTGTCTCTCTGGATTCCCCCATAGTTATACTAGCAAGAAAATCTCTAAATCAGATTTGCGAGGTTCCCTGATACTACCCCATTGTGGAAGTTTGCAAGCAGTAGTAAAATCCTGTAAGTCCATGGTATAAGAATTTTCATAAAGGTCAAACAGGACAGTTGGAGAATTACGTGAAGATGAAAATTCAAACCTCCTCACAAAGGAACTAGTGAGATAGTGATACTGGCTACACTTCTCTTCCTCGAAGCTCACAAGATCCGCGTTACGCAAATATGCGTTAAATTCTTCCTTAATTCCCGCTCGATCCATAAAGTTTTCAGAAGGCCATTCACAAGGACGCACCGGAGCGTCTCTTGGTGGCTCTTCATCAGCATCACGCATTGCAAGCCTGGGTCCTTGCTTCCTTGAAGAACCACCTTGGAACATTTTCCTAAGCATATTTCTTCCTCTGAAAAATTCTGAATTTTTTAGTAACTTCAAAATAAAAGTAAACCAAACTCAATAGTATTGATAGCAACTACTCCTACAAGTGCCTAGAGCCTATATCATGCATCAAAACTACTTCGAACCATATAAATTTGACATGCAAGCTCAAGAACATGGTTACCTAGGCAGCACAAATTTGCAATGAATAAAGAATTAGAACAAAAACTAATTGGACCAATGGAGGAGTCACATACCAAGGAACAATCTCCCCAAGCAGTTTTGTGAGAGGTGCTTTGAGCAAGGAGATCGAAAATGGCAGCAAAACGAGCTTGGACTCGGGCTTGAGCTGGTTATTCGTGTTTGTGGGAGGAAGAAGGAATGTGTGGGTGAAAGGATAAGTGGAGGAGGGCCACCATGGGCCCATGAGGCAGGGGGCGCACCTAGGGGGGTAGGGCACGCCCCTGACCTTCGTGGCCAGGTGCAAGCTCCTCCTGCTGTGTTCTCAGTGCCAAATATTCTCAAATATTCCAGAAAAATCATATTTAAATTTCAGGGCATTTGGAGAACTTTTATTTTTGGGGTATTTTTATATTGCATCTATAATTCAGATAACAGACAGAAAATACTATTTTTCTGTTACTTAATATAAATAACAGAAAGTAAAAGTGGGGTACAGAAGGTTGTGCCTTGTAGTTTCATCCATCTCATGCTCATCAAAAGGAATCCACTAACAAGGTTGATCAAGTCTTGTTAACGAACTCATTCCGAATAACATGGAACCGGAGAAATTTTGATTAACACTATGTTACCTCAATGGGGATATGCACATCCCCAATAATAAGAATATCATATTTCTTCTTGACAGTAGGAAGAGGAAATTCAAAACCTCCAAATATAATCGATGGAATTTTTCCAATAGAATTGATACTGTGAACTTGAGGTTGTTTCCTCGGAAAGTGTACCGTATGTTCATTACCATCAACATGAAAAGTGACATTGCCTTTAGTGCAATCATAACAGCCCCTGCAGTAAGTCTTCCAAGAATAATAGACATACTATCGTCCTCGGGAATATCAAGAATAACAAAGTCCGTTAAAATAGTAACCTTTGCAACTACAACAGGCACATCCCCACAAATACCAACAAGTATAGCAGTTGATTTATCAGCCATTTGCAAAGATATTTCCGTAGGTGTCAACTTATTCAAATCAAGTCTATGATATAAAGAGAGAGGCATAACACTAACACCGGCTCCAAGATCACATAAAGCAGTTTTAACATAATTTCTTTTAATGGAGCATGGTATAGTTGGTACTCCTAGATCTCCAAGTTTCTTAGGTATTCCACCCTCAAAAGTATAATTAGCAAGCATGGTGCAAATTTCAGCTTCCGATATCTTTCTTTTATTAGTAACAATATCTTTCATATACTTAGCATAAGGATTCATTTTGAGCATATCAATTAATCGCATACGTAAAAAGATAGGTCTAATCATTTCAGCAAAGCGCTCAAAATCCTCATCATCCTTTTTCTTGGATGGCTTGGGAGGAAAAGGCATGGGTTTCTGAAGCCAAGGCTCTCTTTCCTTACCGTGTTTCCTACCAACAAAGTCTTTCTTATCATAACGTTGATTCTTTGATTGTGGGTTATCAAGATCAACAGCAGGTTCAATTTCTATATCATTATCATTACTAGGTTGAGCATAATCATGAACATTATTATTAACATTATCACTAGTTTCAGGTTCATTACCAGATTGTGTTTCAGCATCAGAGATAGAAATATCATTTGGATTCTCAGGTGTTTCAGTAATAGGTTTACTAGAAGCATGCAAAGTCCTATCATTTTTCTTTTTCTTCCTATTAGAAGGACTAGCTGCATCTACATTATTTCTCTGAGAATCTTGCTCAATTCTCTTAGGGTGGCCTTCAGGATACAAAGGTTCCTGAGTCATTCTACCAGTTCTAGTAGCCACTCTAACATCATTATCATTATTCTTACTATTCAATTCATTGAGCAAATCATTTTGAGCTTTAAGTACTTGTTCTACTTGAGTGGTAACCATAGAAGCATGTTTGCTAATAAGTTTAAGTTCACCTTTGACATTAGCCATATAATCACCCAAGTGTTCGAGCATATTTGAATTGTATTTCAATTGTCTACCAAAATAAGCATTAAAGTCTTCTTGCTTAGCCATAAATTTATCAAACTCATCTAAGCATGGGCTAGCAAACTTAGTAAATGGGATTTCAGCTTTATCATATGTATAGAGAGAATTTGTCTTTACCACCTGTGTTGGGTTATCAAGACCATGAGTTTCTTCAATAGGTAATGGATTAAGATCATATGTTTCTTCAACAGGCGGTAAATTAAGACCATGTATTTCTTCAATAGGAGGTAAATTCTTTCATAGATTTCTTTGCCTCGTGCATATCTTCAGGACTGAGCAATAGAATACCCCTCTTCTTCGGAGTTGGTTTAGGAATAGGCTCAGGAACTGGCTCAGGAGGTGTCCAATTATTTTCATTTGTTAGCATATTATTCAATAAAATTCAGCTTCATCCGGTGTTCTTTCCCTGAAAACAGAACCAGCACAACTATCCAGGTAGTCTCTAGAGGCATTGGTTACTCCATTATAAAAGATATCAAGTATTTCATTTTTCTTAAGAGGATGATCAGGCAAAGCATTAAGTAATTTGAGAAGCCTCCCCCAAGCTTGTGGGAGACTCTCTTCTTCAATTTGCACAAAATTATATATATCCCTTAAAGGAGCTTGTTTCTTATGAGCAGGGAAATATTTAGCAGAGAAGTAATAAATCATATCATGGGGACTACGCACACAACCAGGATCAAGAGAATTAAACCATATCTAAGCATCACGCTTTAGTGAGAACGGAAATATTTTAAGGATATAAAAGTAACGAGTTGTCTCATCATTAGTGAACAGGGTAGCTATATCATTTAATTTAGTAAGATGTTCCACAACAGTTCTAGATTCATAGCCATGAAAAGGATCAGATTCAACCAAAGTAATTATATTAGGATCAACAGAGAATTCATAATCCTTATTGGTAACACAGATAGGTGAAGTAGCAAAAGCAGGGTCGGGTTTCATTCTAGCATTTAGAGATTGCTGATTCCATTTAGCTAATAACCTCTTGAGTTCGTATCTGTCTTTGCAAGCTAAAATAGCTAAAGAAGCTTCTTTATCAAAAACATAACCCTTAGGAATAACAGGCAAGTCTTCATCATCACTTTCATCAGTAGTATCAGTTTCAATATTTTCATCCTCTCTAACCCTAGCAAGTTGTTCATCAAGAAATTCACCAAGTGGTATAGTAGTATCAAGCTTAGAAGTAGTTTCATCATAAGTATCATGCATAGCAGAAGTGGCATCATCAATAACATGCGACATATCAGAACGAATAGCAGAAGCAGGTTTAGGTGTTGCAAGCTTACTCAAAACAGCAGGTGAATCAAGTGTAGAGCTAGATGGTAGTTCCTTACCTCCCCTCGTAGTTGAGGGATAAATCTTGGTTTTTGGATCTCTCAAGTTCTTCATAATGATAAGAAGATATAAATCCCAAGTGACTCAAAGAATAGAGCTATGCTCCCCGGCAACGACTCCATAAAATAGTCTTGATAACCCACAAGTATAGGGGATCGCAACAGTTTTCAAGGGTAGAGTATTCAACCCAAATTTATTGATTCGACACAAGGGGAGCCAAAGAATATTCTCAAGTATTAGCAGCTGAGTTGTCAATTCAACCACACCTGGAAACTTAATATCTGCAGCAAAGTATTTAGTAGCAAAGTAATATGATAGTAGTGGTAACGGTAGCAAAAGTAGTGTTTTTGGTATTTTGTAGTGATGATAGCAATAGCAACGGAAAAGTAAATAAGCGAAGAACAGTGATACGTCTCCAACGTATCTATAATTTTTGATTGCTCCATGCTATATTATCTACTGTTTTGGACATTATTGGGCTTTATCATCCACTTTTATATTATTTTTGGGACTAACCTATTAACCGGAGGCCCAGCCCAGAATTGCTATTTTTTTGCCTATTTTAGGGTTTCGAAGAAAAGGAATATCAAACGGAGTCCAAACGGAATGAAACTTTCGGGAACGTGATTTTCTCAACGAACAAGACCCAGGAGACTTGGACCCTACGTCAAGACACAAAAGAGGAGGCCATGAGGTAGGGGGTGCGCCTACTGTCGTGGTTCTAGGTCTGACAGTAATGTAGTGGGGTAGGTATGGAGAGGCAAGATCTTAGCTATGGAGTAGTTGTAAGCACACGAGGTTTACGAGTTCAGGTCCTTCTCGGAGGAAGTAATAGCCCTATGTCTCGGAGCCCGGAGGCGGTCGACTGGATTATGTGTGTACGAATTGCAGGGGTGCGAACCCTTTACACTAAGGAGGGGGGTGGCTTATATAGAGTTCGCCAAACCCCTCCGGCCCTCAGTTATGCAGGGTTTCAAATACATTAAGGTCGGGCGTTACTGGTAACGCCCCTAATAAAGTGCTATGATGACCATAAAAGCTACTTAATGACCGACCGTTAGCGTGCGGAGTGACTTTAGGTCTCCTGGCCGTCGAGTGGTTGGATCTTGGTCGAGTGATTGCTTCTTGGTCGAGTGTCTTCGAGTCTGCCGAGTGGAACACCTCCAAGTCGATTGGAAGGTGTTTTCTTCTAGGGATGTCCTTGCCTAGGGCAGTTAGGACAGGTCCATGATCCTACCCTAGGTACATAGCTTCATCATTAGCCCCCGAATGGATCAAGGTTTGAGTGGGGAAGGAGTTGAGAACTCCGACTCATTTTTCATGCCACGAGCATATCTTGTTTTGGATCAATGAACCTGAGTGATAACAGCAACTTCCTTTTCAGTCGCCTTGATCCATTCTTAGTTTTTGTCGAGTGAGTCTCTTTGCTTGAAAAACTCCGAGTGACGGTGTGGAGGAGATCTTCTGTCTGGCAAGTTGTTCTGCTGCCCGCAGATTTTGCGGGATTCGAATTTTGGGAAGCACGCGGGACGGGGGAGGCCGCAGTAATTGGATGGGATAGGGCAGAGCCGCCTCGATCTCTGCGCCTCCTTTTTCGCCACGTATCGCGCGCGCGATTGTTACGGGATTTGACAGGATCGTCCGGGCCTACCAGTCAGCCACTCGGAAGCGGCCTCATATAAGGCGCCGGACTGGGGTTTCTTGAACAGTGCGTTCTCATTTCCTCTTCTCCTCTTCAGGCTTCTTCGTCACGCTCGCTCTCGCCCTAGCACCGCTGCTCCGTACGCGTCTCGCCGGTGACGACGGGGAAGGAGAAGACGGCGGCTCTGGAGCGGGTGAAGTAGGCGACGACAAAGGCGAAGGGGAAGACGACCAGTCGGGGTGGATCTTCCTCACGAGCCGGCTTGCCGAAGGGCTGGATCCAGGGCGACTGGATCCGCTCGGCGATCCGCCAAGAAGACCTCGACGACCTAGCCGACAGAGGACTGATCCCCCATGGATCGGCGCGGCTTCCGGGGAAGGAATCCGAGCCGCAACCTCGGGAGGGTGAGCGCGTTCTCCTTGCCACCCACGTCGATCGTGGATTTTCCTTGCCTCCTCACCCTTTCTTTCGGGGATTTCTGAATTTCTTTGGGGCACAACTCCACCACTTCACTCCCAACACAATCGTGTATCTCGCTGCTTTCGTGTCTTTGTGCGAGAATTTCTTGGGTTGTCGGCCTCACTGGGGTCTTTTCAAGCACATTTTCACCTGTCGTTCTCAGACGGTGAAAAAGGCCAATCCGAGTGACGAGAGAACACAAGTGATTCAGATGTGTGGGGGTCTTGGTGTTCAGATGGGAGGGAAAAGTTCCTTTCCAGCCATGATTCTTCCCGACTCGGTCGACGGATGGCAGTCGACCTGGTTTTACTGCAAAGACCAGTCGACGCCAGGGCAGTCGACTGGCCTCCCTCCTTTTACCATGGACCAAGTGAGGAAACCCTCCTCTTTGAAGGTGCTCCTGGAGGAGAAGGCGCAAGTTAGGGTGCTGGTCGAACGAGTGATCCAGCTCATCTGTGACGGGGTCACTGGTATGGATCTCTTGGAGGTTTTCCTTCGGCCGCGCATCCAGCCTCTTCAAGCTCGAGACCATCCGATGTGGATGTATTCGGGTCTTGATGACACCACTCGGATTCACCCGGAGGAGGTCGATGACGACACACTGGAGGGGTGGCTGTCGGGCATCACCGGAAACAAGGACAACCCCAGGGGAGCCAGGAGAGTTCCTCCATTCGACCAGTCCCACGAACCAGAAAAGGTCCGATTCCGAGCTTTTGATTATAATCTGAATTCACTCGCGCAGCTGTCTATACTGCGTCGACTGACTTTATTCTTCCTGCTTTCTTTCAGGCCCTTATCGAAATGTACTCGGTGCCCAACGGAGAGCAAGAGCAAGATCTGGAGGGAGAGGCGAGCGGTGGCGACAGTGGCGAATGGCATTCTGACGGAGAAGAGGACGAAGAAAGCGACGACTCAAGTGACGAAGAGGAAGTCGAGTCGCCTCCTCGCAGGGAGAGGCGATCCAAGCTTGACCAAGAACGACCGAGCGCCCGTGAAAAGGCGATTGCTCAGACTGGTCAGTCTTCAAAGTGTCCTCGGACATCTTCACCAACCCCGACTGGAAAAGTGTCAAAGCATCTCAAAGTTGCAGAGTAGAAGCCTCGGCAGGCATTGCCGAAGATTAAGATTGACATCCCCGTCGCTTCTACGTGAGTGACTCTCTTTGTACTCACTCGACGCTCCGTGCTATTTATTTTTTCTTGATTTAACCAGACGAACTTTGGAACTGGCAGCGCTGCTACTTCCGGGACCTCAGCTTACAGGGATGAGGATGAGATAATGGAGGATGCAGTCACTTCCAATCTGGGTATGATTTCTGTCATTCTGTATTTATTTGGTCGACTCAACTTCAATGTGTACCATTGGGTGATGTGATTTTGGCGATTGATCTTTGAACAGATCCTAACATTATTGACCTCCCCGATGATGATGATGAAGAGCCTGAGAGGCCTTTGACGAGGAAAAATAGGCAAGCTCCTGCAAGCAAGGTGCCACAGTCGACGCCGATGGCGGAACCAGTCGTTCAGGACGCCGGTGATGCCAATCAGGGTTCTGTTACCTTCGTCGTACCATCATCGAGTGCCCTGCCTTCTTCGTCGACTGCTCAAGCTCCTGCCGACCCTCCTTCATTTTTTGCGATCCATCATGTCCCAGAGGACGAAGTGAATGCTGCCAAGGAAGCCATACGCCAGGCGGGCATTATGATGGAGAAGATGAAGGCGGTGCGGGACGCCAGTCAGGCCGCCTATGATGCCAGCTCGGCTCTCCAAAGCAATGTTTAGGTTAGTTGGTCACCGCTTGTTCTGTTAGGATATGCTATCTGAAGTCTCTTTTTCTGAAAATCTTTGCATCTATACACCCACTGGGTGCGTCGATTGAATTTTTGGATTAGTGGGGGCACTCTGAGTGCACCCACTGGGTGTAGTCCCCGAGACTATGGTGGACTGCTGGCGGTCGACTGTAGTCTTTATATTTTGATTCTTTTGCTTGGTCTGGTCTGGCCGTGTAGAGTGTAATGTTGCTGTTGTTTTTGGTAGTTTCGCTCTTCCACTCGGTCTGGGCGAGCGAGATCAAAACCGGTGGGGGCACGCCAAGTGCACCCACTGGGTGTAGTCCCCGAGACCGCGGTCGACTGCTGGTAGTCGACTGGGGTCTGAACAGCTTGTTGTCCACTTCTTTCTTCTTTTTTTACTCCCTGCACTCGACTCCGACGGGCCGGTCGAGTGGGATCAGAACCGGTGGGGGCACGCAAAGTGCACCCAGTGGGTGTAGTCCCCGAGACTATGGTGGACTGCGGGCAGTCGACCGTAGTCTTAGTATTTATTGTCTTTGTCGTTTTTCGCTGTAAAATAACTTCTCCTCCCTGCTTGCAGAAATCTTGTGATCTTGGAGCTCGCTTTGCTGACTTGGAGAAACAGTAGATCCAGCTAAACCTTGACTTGGAATTGGCCAAGACAGAGCTGCAAAAGGCCAAGGACGACGCCAATGGTAAGACGAGCTTGTCGACTGGTTTTTCTTAAGCTTGAGTACTCTTCTGCTCTTTCTGAATCAAGCACCATTTCCTTGCAGTAAAACTGAACGAAGCTCTGGTGAAGAAGGATCAGGATTTGGCTGCTGCTCAAAAGAAGGCTGGCGATAGAACCACTCTGGCTGAACAGAAACTGGCTTTAGTCGGCCAATTGGAAGAAGATAACGCCAAGATGAAATCTGCCCTGAACGAAGCCAACAAGGAGTGCACGCGCTTGAAGAAGGACAATCTCAACCTGTACGAGAAGATGGGAGGCATCGCTCGCAGGAGGGACGATCTGGAGAGCTATCTGAGGAGCCTTGCCAAGAAGTTGTTAATCAAGCTTGAAGGTATACATTTTGTTCTAACTGATGTTTTTTTGTCGACTCAGCATACTAAAATTGACTTATCCTTGGATCGTGAATGCAGAGTTTTGCCAAAACTTCAAGGAGGAGACTGGGCGGATTGAGCCAGGTTTGGACCCAATCAATTCTCCCGTGAAAGATGAAACAACCATGAATCTGCTCCGACTGGAATCCCGCATCGACGGTGTTGTGGACTACTTGGCTCGACTGAAGGTCGCCACGTCACGGATTGACACGGCACTTTGGCCAGAGTCCACGCTACAGAATGATCTTGAGTCCCTAATGACTCGACTTAACGAGATCCCTGATCGAGTGCAGGAGTGGAAGAAATCTTTTGCCCGGTGTGGTGCTGATGTGGCTCTGTCTTTGGTTCGTGTCCACTTCAAGGAGGTGCGACAAGATAAGCTGGCAGCAATCATGGTCGCCAACACCCAGAGGCATGACTTCCGATCTTTTATGGAGACTTTTATTGCTACAGCCACTCGGATCGCCGACGGCGTCGACCTTGACGAGTTCGTCGAGCCTGCCAGTCCTCCTCCTGCGGAGTGAACAAACTTTTATGCCCCACCTTAAATTTGCCTCGGAATGCCGAGTGGTTTTTGTAACCGTTAAACTCTTTCAGGCTGAATGCCCGAGCACTTCGATCTGTGGTCTGGAACCTTTAGGATTTATCTGAACTTGGTTTATCATTGAATATCTTCATGAATCCTCCCTCGAGTGGAACTCGTTCTTCACTCGAGACAACTTTTGTATTTGTGGCGCAGCTCCGAAGGAGAAGGTAGCAGTCGACCTGCACCTCTTCGTCCTTGCGGGTCGGCGATGGAGCGCATGTTGTGTTTGGGGAGAAGCTCCGAAGGAGAAGGTGGCAGTCGACCTGCACCTCGTCGTCCTTGCAGAGTGGGATGGAGCGCACATTGTATTTGTGGCGAAGCTCCCAAGGAGAAGGTGGCAGTCGACCCGCACCTCGTCGTCCTTGCAGATTGAGATGGAGAGCATGTTGTATTTGTGGCGAAGCTCCTAAGGAGAAGGTGGCAGTCGACCTGCATCTCATCGTCCTTGCGGATTGAGATGGAGCGCACGTTGTATTTGTGGCGAAGCTCCCAAGGAGAAGGTGGCAGTCGAACCGCACCTCGTCGTCCTTGCGAATTGGGATGTGTTTCGTACTTAGGCGAGTACTGGACTGGAGCTAAGCCCCCGAGTGGGAGGGTCGTTCTCCACTCGGTAGGATTTTTCAAACTTAGGCGAGTACTGGACCGCAGCTAAGCCCCCGAGTGGGAGGCTGGCTCACCAATCGGTAGGATTTTCAAATACTTAGGCGAGTACTGGACTGCAGCTAAGCCCCCGAGTGGGAGGGTCGCTCTCCACTCGGTAGGATTTTTCAAACTTAGGCGAGTCTTGGACTGCAGCTAAGCTCCCGAGTGGGAGGGTCGCTCACCACTTGGTAGGATTTTCAAATACTTAGGTGAGTACTGGACTACAGCTAAGCCCCCGAGTGGGAGGGTCTCTCT
The DNA here is from genome assembly GCF_056163025.1 of Triticum urartu. Taxonomy (NCBI): domain Eukaryota; kingdom Viridiplantae; phylum Streptophyta; class Magnoliopsida; order Poales; family Poaceae; genus Triticum; species Triticum urartu. The sequence goes on from NC_141879.1 coordinate 477,557,248, forward strand.
CCACTCGGTAGGATTTTTCAAACTTAGGCGAGTACTGGACCGCAGCTAAGCCCCCGAGTGGGAGGCTGGCTCACCACTCAGTAGGATTTTCAAATACTTAGGCGAGTACTGGACTGCAGCTAAGCCCATGAGTGGGAGGGTCGCTCTCCACTCGGTTGGATTTTCAAATACTTAGGCGAGTGCTGGACTGCAGCTAAGCCCCCGAGTGGGAGGCTGGCTCACCACTCGGTAGGATTTTCAAATACTTAGGCGAGTACTAGACTACAGCTAAGCCCCCGAGTGGGAGGGTCGCTCTCCACTCGGTAGGATTTTTCAAACTTAGGCGAGTACTGGACTGCAGCTAAGCCCCCGAGTGGGAGGGTCGCTCACCACTCAGTAGGATTTTCAAATACTTAGGCGGGTACTGGACTGCAGCTAAGCCCCCGAGTGGGAGGGTCGCTTTCCACTCGATAGGATTTTCAAATACTTAGGCGAGTACTGGACTGCAGCTAAGCCCCCGAGTGGGAGGCTGGCTCACCACTTGGTAGGATTTTCAAATACTTAGGCGAGTACTGGACTGCAGCTAAGCCCCTGAGTGAGAGGGTCACTCTCCACTCCATAGGATATTTCAAACTTAGGCAAAACGGGTTCGCAGCTAAGCCCCCGAGTGGGAGGCTGGCTCACCACTCGGTAGGATTTTCAAACACTTAGGCGAAACGGGTTCGCAGCTAAGCCCCCGAGCGGGAGGCTGGCTCAACACTCGGTAGGAAATTATTTTTACAAACTTAGGCGAAACGGATTCACAGCTAAGCCACCCGCTGGGGGATTTCTCACGCAAATAAAAACAATAACAATCACTGGGAAAATTATAACGCTCTTGTCTTTGATAAATAAAATACAGAAGTTTTTCTTATTACATCTCATCCGAGTGAGAATTCAAGTATAAAAGGGGCGGAGCAGCTCCGCATTCCAGGCTCGTGGCTCACCAATCTGGCGATCGACATTATAAAGGTGGTACGCTCCATTCTGGAGGACTCTGGTGACTATGAAGGGTCCTTCCCAAGTAGGAGCGAGTTTGTGTGGTTTCTGTTGATCCACTCGGAGGACCAAGTCTCCTTCTTGGAAGGCTCGACTCTTCACATTTCTGGCATGGAATCGACGCAAGTCTTGCTGATAGATGGTCGATCGGATCATGGCCATTTCTCTTTCTTCTTCTAGGAGGTCGACTGCGTCCTGCTAGTCTTGTTCTGCTTCATCTTCAGAGTAGAGCTCGACTCAGGGTGCATTGTGAAGCAGGTCACTCGGCAAAACTACTTCGGCTCCATAGACCAGAAAGAATGGGGTTCTTCCGGTCGGTCAGTTCGGGGTTGTCCTCAATCCCCAAAGAACTAATGGAAGCTCGTCGACCCATGCACCTGCTGCGTGCTTGAGATCGCGCATCAGTCGGGGTTTTAGTCCTTTGAGAATTAAGACGTTTGCTCTTTCCGCTTGTCCATTCGACTGGGGGTGAGCGACCGAAGCATAGTCGACTCGTGTGCCCTGAGAGGCGCAAAAGACTCTGAATTTGTCGGAATCGAAGTTTGACCCATTGTCAGTGATGATGCTGTGCGGAACTCCATATCTGAATATCAACTCTTTGATGAAACTGATAGCAGTGCAAGCATCAAGATTCTTGATAGGCTTAGCTTCAATCCATTTCGTGAACTTGTCGACTGCTACTAACACATGAGTGAAGCCGCTCCTGCCCGTTCCCAATGGTCCAACCATGTCCAGTCCCCAAACAGCGAAGGGCCAAACGAGTGGAATGGTTTTTAGGGCTGACGCGGGCTTGTGCGACATATTGGAGTAAAACTGACATCCTTCACATTTGTCGACTATCTCTTTCGCCATTTCATTCGCTCTTGGCCAGTAGAATCCCGCTCGGTATGCTTTAGCCACAATGGTCCGAGAGGACGCATGATGACCACAGGTCCCCGAGTGGATATCATCAAGGATTATCTGACCTTCTTCTGGTGTTATACACTTCTGACTGACTCCAGTCGCGCTTTCTCTATACAACTGTCCCTTTATGACTGTAAAGGCCTTGGATCGACGGACGATCTATCAAGCCTCTTCTTCGTCCTCTGGGAGTTCTTTCCTTAGGATGTACGCGATGTACGGTATTGTCCAGTCGGGAGTGATGACCAAAACTTCCATGATCAGGTCGACCACAGCTGGAACTTCAACTTCAGTCGGATCCGTGGCACTTTTTGGCTGCGGGGCTTCTTCAGTGAAGGGATCCTCCTAAACTGATGGTGTGTGGATGTGTTCCAAAAACACATTGCTCGGAATGGCTTCTCTTTTGGAACCTATTTTTGCCAAATCATCAGCTGCTTGATTTTTCAGTCGGGGTATGTGATGAAGTTCTAACCCCTCGAATTTCTTCTCCAGCTTTCTCACTGCATTGCAATAACCAGTCATGGCTGGACTTCTGACGTCCCACTCCTTCATCACCTGATTAACCACCAAATCTGAGTCGCCATAGACCATGAGGCGACAGACGCCGAGTGAAATGGCCATGCGCAACCCATATAAAAGTGCTTCATATTCTGCCTCGTTATTGGAGGAATCAAAGTGGATTTGAAGAACATATATAAGCTTATCTCCTCGGGGGGAGACCAATACTACCCCGGCACCGGAACCATTCAGCATTTTGGAACCGCCGAAGAACATGGTCCAATGCTCCGAGTGAACCTGAGTCAGCAGTTGCTGTTCAATCCACTCGGCGACGAAATCTGCTATTGCGTGGGACTTGATATCTTTCTTTGCCTCAAACTTGATATCTAGAGGAAGGAGTTCAATCGCCCATTTTGCCACTCAACCAGTTGCATCTCTGTTGTGCAGGATCTCTGACAATGGAGCATCGCTGACGACTGTAATGGAATGATCAGAGAAGTAGTGAGCAACCTTCTTTGTGGTCATATAAATCCCATATACAAGCTTCTGATAATGAGGATATCTTTGCTTCGATGGGGTCAAAACTTCAGAAATATTATATACTGAGTGCTGAACTTTGAAGGCTTTTCCTTCTTCTTCCCGCTCGATCGTAAGTACCGTACTGACGACTTGTCCCGTGGCTGCGATGTAAAGCAGCAAAGGCTCCTTGCTGATTGGGGCAGCAAGCACCGGCTGGGTGGAGAGCAGAGCTTTGAGCTCTGCAAACGCTGCATTAGCTTCAGGAGTCCACTCGAACTTGTCTGACTTCTTCATCAATCGGTAAAGAGGCAATGCCTTTTCACCAAGACGAGAGATGAATCGACTTAAAGCAGCCAAGCAACCAGTAAGCTTCTGGACATCGTGCACTCGCACAAGACTTTTCATTTGGAGTATAGTACCGACTTTTTCTGGATTGGCGTCGATTCCCTGTTCGGAAATGAGGAAACCGAGTAACTTTCCACCAGGAACTCCGAATGTGCACTTTGATGGATTAAGCTTGATATCATACCTCCTGAGGTTGGCAAAGGTTTCAGCAAGGTCAGTCAGCAGGTCGGAACCCTTCCGTGACTTGACCACAATATCATCCATGTATGCTTCCACATTTCGACTGATTTGAGTGAGCAAACACTTGTGCATCATCCTCATGAATGTGGCTCCAGCATTCTTGAGGCCGAATGGCATGGTAACATAACAGAAGCACCCGACGGATCTGATGGTACCCAGAATAGGCGTCTAAAAAAGACAGTCGCTCACATCCCGCAGTCGAGTCGACTACCTGGTCGATGCGGGGGAGAGGAAAATGATCTTTTGGGCAGGCCCGATTGATATGTTTAAAGTCAATGCACATGCGAAGTGACTTGTCCTTCTTGGGGACCACAACAACATTGGCGAGCCACTCGGAGTGATAAATCTCTCGGATGAACTCCGCTGCTAAGAGCCGAGCCACCTCCTCACCAATAGCCTTTCTCTTCTGGACGGCGGACCGTCGGAGATGTTCTTTGACAGGTTTCACTTTTGAGTCGACTCGTAGGCGGTGCTCAACCCGCCCCTGGGAACACCCGGCATGTCAGAAGGCTTCCATGCGAAGATGTCCCAGTTCTCACGGAGGAACTGGATGAGCGCTTCTTCCTATTTGGAGTCGAGTGTTGTTGAGATATGAGTCGGAGCAGCACTGGGATCGGTCGGGTGAATGTGAACCGGCTTCATTTCACCAGATAATTGAAAAACTGATTCTATAGCGGGCTTCTTGGCTGGCAACAAGTCACTCAGGTCTGCAGTCTTCTGGTACTCCTGCAACTCCACCACTGCCATCTAAGCATCAGCGATCTTTGAGCCTTTCTGAAAACACTGTTCTGCTTTCTTTCGATTGCCCGTAACAGTAATCACACCTTTGGGACCAGGCATCTTCAATTTGAGATACACATAACATGGTCGAGCCATGAAGCGTGCATAAGCTGGCCTGCCCAAAATAGCGTGGTAAGCACTCTGGAAATCCACAACTTCAAACGTCAACTTTTCTTTGCGGTAATTCTTGGAATCACCGAAAACCACATCAAGAGCAATCTGGCCGAGTGACTCAGCCTTCTTCCCAGGAATGACTCCATGGAAACTCATGTTGCTGGTACTTAGTCTAGACAACGGAATGCCGATCCCTTTCAACGTCTCAGCATACAGTATGTTCAAACCACTGCCACCATCCATCAAGACTTTGGTCAGTCGAGTGCCTTCAACTACTTGGTCGACCACCAAAGCTTGCCTCCCAGGGGTGGCAATGTGCGTTGGGTGAGCGGACTGGTCGAATGTGATGGCAGTCTAAGACCACTTCAGATAACTGGATGTCGCCGGAGCAACCATATTCACCTCATGATTGATAATTTTCAGTCGACTTTTGCTTTCAACATCAGCAAAAATCATCAGGGTGGAATTGACCTGGGGGTATCCATCATCACTGTCTTCGTTGTCCTCAACTTTGTCCGACTCCTTTTCCTTATCTTTGGGCTGTTTGCCCTGGAACTGCTGGATCAAGAGCCGACACTATCGAGTGGTATGTTTTGGGTAAATGAACTTCTCCTCTTCATCTTTCTTGGTGTGGATGTGACATGGCAAATCCAACACATCATTTCCGTCTTGGTCCTTAACTTTCTTGGGGTTCCAAGGCCCTTTGGGTTTCCCCTTAAACTTTCCTTGAGTTACGGCCAGTGCTTCCCCAGGAGCAGCTGGCTTGGCTTTCCGCTTCTGTTTCCGATTGGAATTTCCTCCTCCGGTTTCTCGGGCGACTAACTTGTGCTTGCCACTCCGGAGTCGATACTCATCTTCACCATTAGCGTACTTGGTGGCAATCTCCATCATCCGATTCAGAGACATGTCTCCGGTTCGACCGAATTTCAGATTCAGTTCTCTACACTTGACGCCTTCTTTGAAGGCACAGACTGCTTGGTTGTCAGGCACATTCTCTACCGTGTGATGTAACGTGATCCATCTCTGGATGTAATCCCTCAAAGTTTCATTCGGCTTCTGCATGCAAGACCGCATTTCCGTTAGCACTGCCGGTCGCTTGCATGTTCCTTCAAATGTGGTGACAAACACTCAGGCGAGATCTTCCCAAGTGTAAATGCTGCTGGGTGCTAACTGATTCAGCCACGCTCTGGCCGAGCCCTCCAACATGAGAGGCAGGTGCTTCATGGCCACTTCATCATTGCCACCGCCAATCTGGACAGCCACTCGGTAGTCTTCAAGCCAAGTATCGGGCTTGGACTCACCAGTGAACTTACTGACTCCAGTCGCCAACCTGAAGTTGGGAGGAATCACAGCGGCCCTAATGGCTCTACTAAAGCACTCTGGCCCCGAAACATGTACTCTGCTGCTGGTAGGTGCATCTCTGTCGTGACCTTCTCGATGAGCTCTGTTCCTGTCGATCAAACCTTGAACGAGAATGGATCTTGCATCAAAGCTTGGTTCCCTGGGATCGACTGGAATCCTTCGCCCAACACTACGAGAGGGCCTGTCATCCTGCTGTCGAGGCACATACGATCCACTCCTCGGGGGAGGGGTGGGCACTCGACGTCAATCGTCACGATCGAATCAGTGATCATACTGCTCACGGTTCCCGTACTGATCACACCGGTCCCCACGTCCCTCACTCCTCGGGGGCGATCTTGGGCTATGAGCCGACTGGACTGTGTCTGCAGCAATGGATCTGCTATGAATCATGTTCCGTGACTGAGAAACAACGGAATTCTGGTCTCCTGCTACCCGGAGTAACGCTCTGATCTGCAGCAAGCCTCTGCCGGCCTCTGACTGGGAAGGCTGAATCAACTCTGCTATACGGGCTGCAGCTGCTAAATTCTGAATCGGAGTTCGATATACCTGCGGGGGCGGAAAGAGTTGACATCGACTGGATTCTGGAACCCGTTCTCGCGCACGCTCATCGAGTGCTCGTTGGAGGTTCTCCAGTCGAGTGCGCTCAGCCAAGTTTGCCAGGCGCGCATCCTCCAAGGCACGAGCCTCGGGGGTTTCTCCAACGATAGGAGTGTGCAGTGCATCCATGTTCTGGCGACGAAGTTCTTCTCTCTGCAGCGACGTGAGAGGCTCGGGGAGATATTCCTCATGGGGACGCGACGGGTCGCCTCCACCTGCGCCTCCGTCGGTGCAGGGAAAACCGGGAGGACTGGGCGGTCCATCGACCATCAGAACCTCCATCGCTGGATCACTGCTGTCGCACTCGGATGCGCCGTAGAGGGATTCGTCGGGCTCGATCGCCGCAACTTGAGGGGTGGCCGACTGGCGTGCCACCGCGTGTCTCACCCACCGCTGAAGTCTCGACCGACCGGAGCGCTTGCGCCGGCGGGAAACAGGGAGGGAGGACAACACAGGGGCCGACCGACAATGGGTCGACGGTTGCCGCAAGAGGACGCCGCGGACGCACGCATGAAAGTGCGTTGCCCCGCGGATAGGGAGTGCGTCCACGTCGAGCGGAGCCTCCTGAAGCCAAGCGGAGTCGTCGGCGATGAATGTGAGCGCGCCGAGACGGATCTCGCGGCCCTCCACCAAAACTCCGTCAGAAACCATGATGATTTGGATCGGAAAAGATCGCAACTCCTCTAACAAATCGCTAAAACACCGGCCCCACGGTGGGCGCCAACTGTCGTGGTTCTAGGTCTGACAGTAATGTAGGGGGGTAGGTATGGAGAGGCAAGATCTTAGCTATGGAGTAGTTGTAAGCACACGAGGTTTACGAGTTCAGGCCCTTCTCGGAGGAAGTAATAGCCCTACGTCTCGGAGCCCGAAGGCGGTCGACTGGATTATGTATGTATGAATTGCAGGGGTGCGAACCCTTTTACACTGAGGAGGGGGGTGGCTTATATAGAGTTCGCCAGACCCCTCTGGCCCTCAGTTATGCAGGGTTTCAAATACATTAAGGTTGGGCATTACTGGTAACGCCCCTAATAAAGTGTTATGATGACCATAAAAGCTACTTAATGACCGACCGTTAGCGTGCGGAGTGACTTTAGGTCTCCTGGCCGTCGGGTGGTTGGATCTTGGTCGAGTGATTGCTTCTTGGTCGAGTGTCTTCGAGTCTGCCGAGTGGAATACCTCCAAGTCGATTGGAAGGTGTTTTCTTCTAGGGATGTCCTTGCCTAGGGCAGTTAGGACAGGTCCATGATCCTACCCTAGGTACATAGCTTCATCACCTACCCGCCCAGGCGCGCCCTCCACCCTCATGGGCCCCCTGTTGCTCCACCGACGTACTCCTTCCTCCTATATATACCTATGTACCCCCAAACGATCAGATACAGAGCCAAAAACCTAATTCCACTGCCGCAACTTTCTGTATCCATGAGATCCCATCTTGGGGCCTGTTCTGGAGCTCCGCCGGAGGGGGCATCAATCATGGAGGGCTTCTACATCAACACCATAGCCTCTCCGATGAAGTGTGAGTAGCTTACCTCAGACCTACGGGTCCATAGTTATTAGCTAGAAGGCTTCTTCTCTCTTTTCGAATCTCAATACAATGTTCTCCCCCTCTCTTGTGGAGAACTATTCGATGTAATCTTCTTTTTGCGGTGTGTTTGTTGAGACCGATGAATTGTGGGTTTATGATCAAGTCTATCTATGAATAATATTTGAATCTTCTCTGAATTCTTTTATGTATGATTGGTTATCTTTGCAAGTCTCTTCGAATTATCAGTTTGGTTTGGCCTACTAGATTGATCTTTCTTGCAATGGGAGAAGTGCTTAGCTTTGGGTTCAATCTTGCGGTGTCCTTTCCCAGTGACAGTAGGGGCAGCAAGGCACGTATTGTATTGTTGCCATGGAGGATAACAAGATGGGGTTTTCATCATATTGCTTGAGTCTATCCCTCTACATCATGTCATCTTGCTTAAGGCGTCACTCTGTTTTTAACTTAATACTCTAGATGCATGTTGGATAGTGGACGATGAGTGGAGTAATAGTAGTAGATGCAGGCAGGAGTCGGTCTACTTGTCTCGGATGTGATGCCTATATACATGATCATACCTAGATATTCTCATAACTATGCTCAATTCTGTCAATTGCTCAACAGTAATTTGTTCACCCACTGTAGAATACTTATGCTCTCGAGAGAAGACACTAGTGAAACCTATGGCCCCCGGGTCTATCTTTATCATATTAATCTCCTACTACTTAATTATTTCCTTTGCTTTTTTACTTTGCCTTTATTTTACTTTGCATATTTATCACAAAAATACCAAAAATATTATCTTATCATATCTGTCAGATCTGACTCTCGTAAGTGGCCATGTAGGGATTGACAACCCATATTCGTGTTGGTTGCGAAGATTTATTTGTTTTGTGTAGGTACGAGGGACTCACACGTAGCCTCCTACTGGATTGATACCTTGGTTCTCAAAAACTGAGGGAAATACTTACGCTACTTTGCTGCATCATCCCTTCCTCTTTGGGGAAAACAAACGCAGTGCTCAAGAGGTAGCAAGAAGGATTTCTGGCGCCATTGCCGGGGAGGTCTACGCAAAAGTCAACATACCAAGTACCCATCACATACCCTTATCTCCCGCCTTACATTATTTGCCATTTGCCTCTCGTTTTCCTCTCCCCACTTCACCCTTGCCGTTTTATTCGCCCTCTCTCTCTACCCTCCCTCTCTTTCTCTATTTACCTCTTTTGCCCGCTCGCTTTTTGTTTGCTTGTGTGTTAGTTGCTTGCTTGTCACGATGGCTCAAGATAATACTAAATTATGTGATTTCACCAATACCAAAAACAATGATTTTATTAGCACTCCGATTGCTCCTCTTACCGACGCTGAATCTTGTGAAATTAATACTGCTTTGCTGAATCTTGTCATGAAAGATCCGTTTTCCGGCCTTCCTAGTGAAGATGCCTCTACCCATCTAAATAGCTTCATTGATTTGTGTGACATGCAAAAGAACAAAGATGTGGATAATGATATTGTTAAATTGAAGCTATTTCCTTTTTGGCTTAGAGATCGCGCTAAAGCTTGGTTTTCGTCTTTGCCTAAAGATAGTACTGATTCATGGAATAAGTGCAAAGATGCTTTTATCTCTAAGTATTTTCCTCCCACTAAGATCATCTCTCTTAGAAACGATATTATGAGTTTTAAGCAACTTGATCATGAACATGTTGCAAAAGCTTGGGAGAGAATGAAACTAATGATACATAATTGCCCTACTCATGGTTTAAATTTGTGGATGATTATACAAATTTTTTTTGCCGGATTGAATTTTGCTTCTAGAAATCTTTTAGATTCGGCCGCGAGAGGCACTTTTATGGAAATCACTTTAGGAGAAGCTTCTAAAATCCTAGATAATATTATGGTTAATTATTCTCAATGGCATACTGAAAGATCTACTAATAAAAAGGTGCATGCGATAGAAGAAATTAATGTTTTGAGTGGAAAGATGGATGAACTTATGAAATTATTTGCTAATAAGAGTGTTTCTTATGATCCTAATGATATGCCCTTGTCTACTTTGATTGAGAATAATAATGAATCTATGGATGTGAATTTTGTTGGTAGGAACAATTTTGGTAACAACACGTATAGACGAAATTTCAACCCTAGGCCTTATCCTAGTAATCCCTCTAATAATTATGGTAATTCCTACAACAATTCTTATGGAAATTATAATAAGATGCCCTCTGATTTTGAATCTAATATTAAAGAATTTATTACTTCGCAAAAGAATTTCAATGCTTTGATTGAAGAAAAATTGCTTAAGATTGATGATTTGGCTAGGAACGTTGATAGAATTACTCTTGATGTTGATTCTTTGAAACTTAGATCTATTACACCTAAGCATGATGTCAATGAGTCTCTCAAAGCCATGAGAATTTCCATTGATGAGTGCAAAGAAAGAACCGCTAGGATGCGTGCTAAGAAAGATGCCTTTATAAGAGCATGTTCTTCTAGTTCCTATGAAAATAAAGATGAAGATCTAAAAGTTATTGATGTGTCCCCTATTAAATATTTGTTTTGCCATATGAATCTTGATAATGATGGGACTGAATATGATCCACCTTTACCTAGAAGGCGTTCCAAGAATTCGGAATTTTTTGATCTTGATGCTAAAATTGATAAAAGTGGGATTTAAGAAATTAAAACCCTAGATGTTGCTAAACCCACTATTATGGATTTCAAGGAATTTAACTATGAAAATTGCTCTTTGATTGATTGTATTTCCTTGTTACAATCCGTGCTAAATTCTCCTCATGCTTATAGTCAAAATAAAGCGTTTACTAAACATATCGTTGATGCCTTGATGCAATCTTATGAAGAAAAACCTGAATTGGAAGTTTCTATCCCTAGAAAGCTTTATGATGAGTGGGAACCAACTATTAAAATTAAAATTAAAGATCATGAATGCTATGTTTTATGTGATTTGGGTGCTAGTGTTTCCACGATTCCAAAGACTTTGTGTGATTTGTTAGGTTTCCGTGATTTTGATGATTGCTCTTTAAACTTGCACCTTGCTGATTCCACTGTTAAGAAACCTATGGGAAGAATTAATGATGTTCTTATTGTTGCAAATAGGAATTATGTACCCGTAGATTTTATTTTTCTTGACATAGATTGCAATCCTTCATGTCCTATTATTCTTGGTAGACCTTTCTTAGAACGATTGGTGCAATTATTGATATGAAGGAAGGAAATATTAGATTCCAATTTCCATTAAGGAAAGGCATGGAACACTTTCCTAGAAAGAAAATTAAATTACCTTATGAATCTATTATGAGAGCCACTTATGGATTGCCTACCAAAGATGGCAATACCTAGATCTATCCTTGCTTGTTATGCCTAGCTAGCACTACAAAAAAGACACATCCGTGACATTTTGGGCCGAACGAATTTTTTTTTCTGTCATACATATGACACTTCTATGATGATAATTGTGACAAAACCCGGTATCATCATAGATGCGGTGGGCTCCTACTTCTATGACAAAAAATCATGACAGAAAATGGGCTTTTTGTCCTGGGCGGGCCGGAGACGCAGCTGCATGACATTATTTGGGCCGTCCATGACGGAAAAAACCATGGTAGAAGCGAGGGGGAGGAAAATTTTGGGGAGTTCCCGGTTACGGTGGGAGGTCGGGGGCCGAGCGATGCACGTTTCTCTCGTACACGTACGCGCGTGTGTGCGAGGCGTTGGCTCTAACTGAACCCGAGGGAGGCGTTGGGCTCTAACTGAACACGAGCGATTGCACTGCAGGCTACGCGTTACTGAACCCGAGCGATCGATCGATGGCTGTTAACTGAACCCGATCGAGCGATTCCTTCACTACTACTGCTAACTGAAGTCAATCGATTGGATGAACAGTGAGCGTTGCGGGGGGGGGGGGGGGGGGGTGGATGAATAGTGAGTGGTGGGGTTGCCTCTGGATGAACAGGACCCCGTGGTGTGGAGGGCTGGATGAACAGTAGACAATGGAGGGGTGCCCGTGGAGGGGTGGATGAATAGGACCCCGTGGTGTGGAGGGCTGGATGAACAGTAGACGATGGAGGGGTGCCCGTGGAGGGGTGGTTGAACAGTAGCCGGTGGAGTAGCGTGCAGTGGAGGCTGGATGAACAGGAGCCCGTGGAGGCTGGAGGAGGTCGACCGTAGCCCGTGGAGGCTGGAGGAGGTCGACGGTGGAGATGAACAGTATCCCATGGAGTCCCGTTTTGCGGTATGCCACACCCCTCCCGATGAACAGGACCCCTGTTTCGACCGTAGGAGGTCCGTTTCGTCCGTTTTGCGGTACACCACACCCCTTTCCGATCAACAGGACCCCCGTATCAACCGTAGGAGGTCCGTATCGTCCGTTTTGTGGTACGCCACACCCCTCCCGATCAACAGGACCCCCGTTTCGACCGTAGGAGGTCCGTTTCCTCCGTTTTGCGGTATGCCACACCCCTCTCGATCAACAGGACCCCGTTCCGAACGTAGGAGGTCCGTTTCCTCCATTTTGTGGTATGTAAGGCCTCGTTTCCATCGCCTGTTCCGTCCAAGCCCTCCCGATGAACACGAGAATGCATTCCCTTCCGACCCAGCCGGTTGGCTCCCACGCATTCCGTTGCCTCCCGATGAACACGACGCATTCCGTTGCCTCCCCATGAACACGACGCATTCCGTTACCTCCCCATGAACACGACGACGATGTTGTTTCTCCATCCCGACCCAACCATGTACACGAGCCCTGGCCGTACATATGCGCGAGTAGGCATTCAAGACCCCACCCATATGTACACATACGTGGCTTTATTTTCTTTCTTGCACCCTGGCCGCCGTACGTACGTGTACATGCTACGTGCGTGCCTCTACTACGACACGTGCGCGCCTCTACATCCACCAGTATATATGTACGTACACGTTCGCGACCAGAATGACAATGCTATGTACGCTTCGACCAGGTGGGTCCCGACTGTCAGGCACTTCCTTGCGTGCGAAGATGTAGCTGGTGGGTCCCAGCAGTCAGGGGGGAAACGTTTTTTTCACGAAATACGGTGGCCCGTCCGGTGGGTCCCCGCTGTCAGGTGGAGGAATAATTATTTTGCACGTAATAAGGAGGCACTTCCTTGCTGCGGCCGTGGACCCAGCTGTCAGCCTCTCCACGTACAGTCCATGTCCGATGGAAGCCGTTCCTTGACCACGTTGACCACACCGCGCCGAGAGCACCAGGGCGGTGGATGACGGCGAGGCCTAGGAAGGGGACGACGCGGAGCTGGGGAAGACGCGGCAGTGGATGCCCACGCGTAGAGGAGTACGAGGGTTTACTGGTTCGCTGCGGTGTGAGGCTGCCGTCGCCGCAAAATAACAGGGGGTGTGGGTGAGTAGAGGGATGGCCTGGCCAGCGGTGGGAGTAGTAGGGGGCGGTGAGGCCTCCGCCGCATCGCAGCCGGCCATGGGAGGCAGGAGCATGAGGCACGACCGACGCTGGTTTGGGCGGCTGGAGCAAGAAGACCAGAGGTTGAAGAAGCATTACGACCGTTGGATGGACATCGTACGGTCAATGGAGCTAGAATCGTGCGTATTGACTAAGTTGACAAAGCCCTCCGTCCCCGTCAACTTAGTAGGCCCACAAGTCAGCCTGCCACTATACTGGGTCCCAGCTAATAGGGGGAGTATTCATTTTTTGTGCGTAATAAGGAGGCACTTCCTTGCGTGCGAAGATATAGCTGGTGGGTCTGAGCTGTCAGCGACGGTAACGTTTTTTTGCCAAATACAGAGGCCCTTTCGGTGGGTCCCTGATGTCAGGTGGATGAATCATTATTTTGCGCATAATAAGGAGGCATTTCCTTGCATGCGGCCGTGGACCCAGCTGTCGGCCTCTCCACGTACAGTCCACTTTAGATGCATGTCGGTCGTTGACCATGTTGACCAGGCCGCGCCGAGAGCACCAGGGTGGTGGACGACGGCGAGGCCTAGGATGGGAACGACACGGAGGAAGGGAAGACTCGGCAGTTGTTTCCCACCCGGAGGGGAGTATGACTGTACGAGGGCTTACTGGTTCGTCTGCCGTCGCCGGAGAATAACAGCAGGTGTGGGTGAGTAGAGGGATGGCTAGGCCAGCGATGGGAGTACGATGGGGCGGTGAGGCCTGCGCAGCAGCAGAGCCGGCCGCGGGGAGGAGGGAGCAGGCAGTCCCGCCAGCGCGTGTTTGAGTGGCTGGAGCAGGAAGAACAGAGATTGAAGAAGCATGATGGCCGTTGGATGGCCATCCAACAGTCACTTCTTGTGCGTCAAACTTTTTTTAGGAAAGCCTCAAATCTGTGGAAAATAGCATACAGCCCATCTGCCATTATTTCTAATAATTTACAGCCCATTTGCTAATTATTAAGGTTTTTTTGAGCCCATATTCTTTTTGTTAGTATTACAGCCCATATTGTGGCCACGGTTAAAAAATTATACGAAATTTTGCATATTTCAGTGCTTTCCGAACTGTTTTTAATCCTGAAATTTCGACTCACATTCAAACTGATTTTAAAAATAAATGTATATCAATATAAAATCCAACAAATTCTCCACGCATAAAAATTAATGTAATTTAATATCTCGAAATGAAAAAAAATATATTTGAAACTAATTGCCGGTTTGATGTGTTTTAAAAATGTACAACCCATTTCTCCTTAGCGATGGGCCATTTTCTCGGCCAGCCAAATGAAAGATGTCCTCGTCTTGAAAGATTTGCAGCCCAACAGGCCTGACAAAGCGACTTACTTGGAAATCACAAAAAAACTGGGCTGTGGCTGTGGACCCAGCTGTCAGCCTCTCCACGTACAGTACTCTTCCGATGGAATGTCGTTGACCACATTGACCACGCTGCGCCGAGAGCACCAAGGCGGTGGACGACGGTGAGGCCTAGGAAGGGGATGACGCAGAGCCGGGGAAGACGCGACAGTGGATGCCCATGTGGAGAGGAGTATGAGGGTTCACTGGTTCGGCTACGGTGTGAGGCTGCCGTCGCCACAGGGCCTGGCTAGCGGTGGGAGTAGTAGGGGGCGATGAGGCCTCAACGGCAGCACAGCCGGCCACTTGAGGCAGGAGCAGGCTGTCTCCCCGGTGCTGGTTTGGGCGGCTGGTGCAGGAAGAGCAGCGATTGAAGAAGCAGCAGGACCTTTCGATTCAAATCCAATGGTTACTGCTGCTAGAATAATTTGTTGACTAAGTTGACAAGCCCTGCGTACGCGTCAATTAAGTAGGCCCATAGGTCAGCCTCCCAACCGGTGCGCCCCAGATGTCAGTGGGAGGAATCATTTTTTTCGCGTAATAAGGAGGCAGTTGATTGCGTGCGGCCAGGCCAGCGGAGGGAGTAGGGTGGGCCGAGGAAGCCTGCACGGCATCACAGCGGGCCACAAGAGGAGGGAGCAGGCAGTCCCGCCGGTGCTAGTTTAGGTGGCTGGAGCAGCAAGATCAGAGATTGAAGAAGCACGTTGGCCGTTGGATGGACATCCAACAGTCACTACTGCTAGAATCGTGTGTTCACTGACAAAGCTCTGCGTAAACAAGTCAGCCTCGAAATCTGTGGCGTGTATAGCCCATTTGCTATTATTTTTATAATTTTTACTCATTTTCTAATTCATATGGAATTCATTGCAGCCCGTTTTCCATTTTTAGAATTGCTGGCCATTTTCTGGTCAGTACCAGGGTCAAAAAATTAACTAAATATGTGGGAATTTTTTAAAATTCGCAATTTTTTGCTGGGGAACGAAATATTCTTAATCCAAAATTTAATAGCTATACTAAAACAAATTTAAAAATAAATTAGTACTATGTCATGTTTAATCCAATGAAATACGATAAGATATCAGTGAAGAACAAAAAACAAAAAAAGAAACTTATATCCCATTTGCTATAATTTTTTTTGGAATTTTCAACCCCTTTTGATATTACTTTTAACAGACATTGACCATACTCTTAAGCCAGGCCGGAATACATCCCTCCTCGTCTTAAAAGATTTGCAGCCCAGTAATTCAGAGAAAACAAATAGACCTAGCTTGGGTATTCTTCAAAAAGAAATACTGGGCTACCTATTTTCCCAAAGAACTGGTGCATGAGCATTTAGCTTTATTTATTTACTTATTTATGTTTAGGGGACCATGAGCATGTACCTGGGCCGGATTCATGTGAGAGCCTCCCTTCTAGTTAATTATGGGCTTCTCTATTGGGCCTTCATAAGTGGGCTGCATGTTATCAACAAGTGGAAAATATGTTCCGTACGAAAAATAGTATGCGCTACGTATGGTACGGGGCACTAAAGGATCGAACCATGAAACGACTTCCAAAACATTGTGTTTGTCGTTCCAACAACACATTTATTCAACCAACAAACGAAATATACTACTGATTGTACATTGAAAACAGCAGCAGCAACCACGGTTGGGGGTCAACAGAAGTAGTAAGCAAGCCAGAAGAGTGAAGACGCAGCTCTCTCTTCCAAACCAAACATCAGCCATCATTACAAAAGGGCAACCAAAAAAGAACAAGTGTATGCATCAAACTAAATAAAGATCCTACTACACCAAGTGTACACATCTAACTAACTGGCTCAGTTAGACGTTACTATTTATTAAGCTGTGGAGATTGGCTAATGGCTTGAACCAGATGGGTGCCTGACGGGGGAAACTCCAGCCAGCAGGTTGAAGTCTGATACTTGCGACCCTCTATCCTACTTTGGGCTGCAGAGCGTGGCGGCACATATCAGGGTATGGTGCATGCAGAGACGCATGGTACGCTGTATACACACAGTTTTGCTTGATGAATGAAACCGTGCTGCCATCATGATCCTTGTCGTCGGTTATCTCCTTGTTAATCGGATAATTCAGTCCGACAAACAAAGAGCATGTACCAAGGCTACTTACCAGCCTCCAGTCAAAAATTGCTGAAGGCTCAGAGAAGCTGGGATCCTGCTCAAAGACCTTGCAGTGACTGTGATTGTATTCCGCAAACAACACGTCCGGTACGTGCGAACGATCATCAATCTTTCACCGTCGTCTGATCGAGCCAGGAACCACCTGCAACTGCCATGCCGCTTTTCTTTGAAAGGTTCTGGGATTAGGAAGGGTAGGGACACTAGGCAGCCTACAACATCATATCAAGTTGGAGTCAAATAAAAAAGGGCTCTTGATTTAGTCAATCTTAAGAACAACATGTTATGAGCATGAATATCTTTTCAGCAAATGTTGACAGTAATATAAGAAAGCCATCATGATATCATAGGAAAGTAACATACTGCTTTAACAGCCGTTTGTAGCGATGACTGGAGTAGGCTAGCAATACGTCCAGCCATAGAAGGAGTCGACAGCGTAAATGAAGCCCTTGTGTTCAATGGCATCAGAGAACCATGGAGGATGTATGATCCTGCGATGGACATGCAGATTTATCCACTTACCGCAGTGAACTGTCAGATAGGCGAGACCATGGTTGAAGAATGCAATTAGCCTGAAGTCTTTATAATTCGCAGATCTTGTGGGCACTTGGCAGATTACAACCTTGAGCAAATCAAACTTGGTATCATGTTGGCTACTGTAAGATTCCGAGTATTCTGGGCCGCGGTGCCAAAGCAGCGCAGTGTTAATCGAAGGACGGGGGATCAATCGCCGGGTGTAGAACTCCATGAGCATCTAGCTGCCGCGACCGTCGACGAGCACCATCCAAGACGTGTTCATGCCGACCCAGTACATACCGTTAATGTAGTTGAGGCTGACGGGGATCGGATCGCAGTCAAGGGGGTTGATGCTCGCCACCCTATGATCGTTATGCTGCGTGACACACCGTTTCTGAAGATCAGGCGGCATCAACAAGCAAGGAGCTGGCTTAAAAAGCTCCGGCCTGAGGGCTTTGAATAAGCGGTACAGCCCCGACGAGCACGCAGTGAGCGGCATGGTACTGAGATTGTCCACACGCGAAACAACGAGCTTGATTACCTCTGTGGGGAGCGAATTCCAGCCACTCTTTCGGCGGACGCTGCTCGGTTCTGCCATTGTTAGTGCTTGGGTTTTGGATGAGGGGGGAGGCGCCTTAGCGGGGATGGAAGATTGGATGAGATTATGTGTGGACAAAGATGGAGAAGCGAATATGTGCTGCGGGAAGTGGACAGGTGATGATGACTACAGCACGCCGCTTGACTTACGAGACACATACCAGCAGCGTAGGGTCATGTCGATGCCAGACAACTTGCTTGAGTGATCACAGTACTGGTACTCCCTATAGTGCTATGCCCTAACTTGCTTGAGTAGAGTAGTAGAGTAGGACTCTGCTCTACTACTAGCACCAGAGGAGTAGTATATTCTAATCTAAAATAGTTAGAAACTTCAATGCCTAAGCATGGAACGGCTACGAACCGTTCTCAAAGACCGTGTCTACGTGGTGTTTGGACATGGGCGACAACCTCAACGCCAATGGTGCTGCTCCCGTTGCATCGTATGTGTTTCTGTCCTTCCTGTTCGAAATCGTGGTAGAATTCATGATTTATTTTGTGCTTATTCGGATTAAATCTCGTAGTAACTTGCTCATATATTCAACTGGCGCAACGTCCACTACAGCCACTCCCGTTTCATGGACGGCCTGGTCGATGCCTCCAAGGAGCCCTTCGTCCACTGCTATGAGTGCCCGATGCCATTTTGTGGCTCGCCGGCGGACATGGTGCATCACCTCACGGATGCATGCAGCGGTCACTGCTAGCCCTTGGCGGAGAACATTAAGTACGAGATGTGCTACCCATTCACCATGCCGGAGTCGCTGGAGGATCACCGCCGCCTACTAGTATCGGAGGAGGACGACAGCGTCTTCCTCTTGATCGTGGGCACCGGCGAGGCCTGCGCAGGCCGCCGCCCCATCTCTGTAATGTGCGTCAGGGGCGACACCACTGACGCTAACACTAACACGAGGCCGATGTACGGGTGCGTGGTTAGTGTTACTACCCCTCCGGGTCGCGTGGGCGGCGACACCAGCCTCATCGAACGGACTTGGACTCTGGGAAGCTGGGACTATCCCGCCAATGTGGACATGGAAAACCCATGGCATCCTTTACCCGCCGACGCGGTGCACGGGGACTCCAAGGAGGTTCACCTGGACATACGCATTATCAAGTTAAATGTTGATCATTATTCTTCGCTCAATGTAATCCGCTGTCTAAGCACGTGGAGACTTCCATGCAGGATCTTGCTCTATTGGAGTATCGCGCATGAATAAATGTGTATCCGTTTATGGTTTAGTCTAGAATCTTCCATGTATGAATTTTTACTACAGTACTAGTGAAAGACTTACGATGAACCATTTCTTACATCTCCTCTGCCCGCTTGCAAGTCATACTGATTTAATCCCTCCGTCTAGGTGTATAAGGGCATGGTTAATATTACTTAATAGTATAGCCAACTGTTGACTATAAGAAAGTGCCATGTCATCTGTAGCCAACATGTATAACAATCCATACTCAAAAACTAATTCTTAAAGATCATTTCTTGCAAAGCACAATAAGTGTTATTTCTTCACAAGTTTTGGATGCAGGTTGAATAGTTGAACGCTTTTTTTTTTGCAAAAGACACCTTTTTATCTATTTCACCCGGATGTTTGTGAGCTCTAGAGATGGAATAATATCTGAAGAAACCTATCGATACCCGT
This sequence comes from Triticum urartu, assembly GCF_056163025.1. Taxonomy (NCBI): domain Eukaryota; kingdom Viridiplantae; phylum Streptophyta; class Magnoliopsida; order Poales; family Poaceae; genus Triticum; species Triticum urartu. The sequence goes on from NC_141879.1 coordinate 477,576,821, forward strand.
TACACATGAGATGACCCCCACATCCTTTGTCAAAATAAACAACTCCCCGATCAATGCATTTCACTCTTCGATGCAATACACGGGCACCTTACTACTATAGATTAGTACGACCAAAAATTGAACTAACATTATATATAGTACGATAAATGTTGATGCATGTCACCTAAAATTATATCATTCAAAACTATGTTCAAATACGAATCCAACGATATAGTTTTTGTTGACATGCACTAACATTTTGTCAGTTAAATCTTCAGTCAAATTCAATGGGTGACTAATAAACCACGACCGATGTAGTACAAGTGTAGAGGGCAGCGCTGCACGGGAGTCTCACCTCTCACCCCGCTCGTGGCGCGACAGTAAAGCAGTCATATCACAAAACCCAACCACTCCCAGTAATAAGTGGCCTGGTAAAATAAACGGACAAGCAACCATCACATTCCTCCGTCTTTTTTGCATTTCATCTCTCTGCATTTACTTTCTCCGGTTCATCTCGCACACTCGATCCCTAGATACTACTCCTAGGGCCAGTTCTTTTGGCGGCTTGCCCAGCTTTTCCCACAAGACTAGTCACAGTGGAGAGTAACAATAAGGAGCCTCACTCATTTATTTGGGCTTCTAAACTACTACTCCGTCCTGGTTTATTCCTCACCATTGTAATTTGTGTTAAATTTTGACCAAAGATTTAACTGGTTTATTCCTCACCATTGTAATCCCTCCATCTAGGTGTGTAAGTCATCTTACGAAAACCAAATAATCCCAAAACACTTAGGCGCAGTGCATTAACTTCTACCTCGTTTCTTGTTTCTTAACATATCAACCAATAAGAGATAAAGAGTGTGCATGCTTTTAATGACCTGAGATATCAAATACGACATGCAGTGGTTAGTTCATTGCATGCAATACTATTAATTAGCAAATAACCATTACTTTTTCTCGTTTTCTCCTCCTCCTTGGTCACGGTGCACAACTTAAGATGACTTACTCACCTAGACGGATGGAGTAGTGCATGTGACATGCACTAACATTTCATTAGTTAAATTTATGATCAAAATTTGACACAGATTACAATGGGGACCAATAAACCAGGACGGAGGTAGTAGTTATGGGATTACTAATCTAGAAGCCTAAAAGAACTGGCCCCTGGTACTCCTACTAGTAGTAGTACTCAAGTTGGAATTCCAATTGCACGGCACAACTTGTTAGGCAAAAAATTCGATACAGGGTGTAGGAAGCGGTTTGGGAATTTGCATGCCTTTCCAACTAGTGAGATACTCCGTACAAAGTACGACGGAGAAATAACCACAGAGAAGGAAGCTAAAAGTAAACAATCAAACGAGCATTTTTGCATTTGTTTTGCATTGCGTTTCACAAGCTTGACTAGTGTTGTTTTTCTACTTTTACAAAAACTGCATCGTAATGTTAAAACGTGCATTTTCACGTACTCCCTCCGTCCGGGTTTATTAGGCCTAAAGGCAACTTCTCTTAGACCAAGACACATAGTAATTTGCTCACATTAATTCTTCCATTCCACTCCCAATGCACTCTCTCACATGCATGCAGCCAATGAAAAAGCACACATGAAGTGTATTAACTTTTCAGCCATGGCACCAACAACAATAGCTTTCAATACAACCAATGAAATGGTTGCATGCATGCACCTTTACAACGCGGGGCCTTATAAAAGGGGACATGCTTGTGATGCTGAGAGGCCTAATAAACCCGGACGGAGGGAGTACATAAGTAATATTAGTACTCCCTCCGTCTAGGTGTATAAGTCTTCCCTCCTTCTTGGTCACGGTGCACAACCAAAGATGACTTATTGACCTGGACGGAGGGAGTAGCACAGTATGCAAGCATATATCTAGAGAGACGTGTAGTGCGATAGTATATAGTAAAGTTTGTGCTATATGCACGTACTTGCAAAATGCGTACGAATACACAAGGTTTCCAAACTTTCCCTTTTACATACTTAATTAAGAATGCTAAAAATTCCTGAACATTCGGGATTTATCATTTGCGTCCAAAACTAATGAGAACGCCTTACGAAACAAAAATTATACTCCTCCTAAAAGCCACGGCGCTCACATGAGCGCTTGCGGCACGCCACGAGTGCGCTAGTGCGCGGCCGTTTCCCAGCGCGCCGACACAACGCCTCTTCCTCAGCCTCGCAACTCGCGAGGTGCTTGTTGGCGGCTTGCCGGCGGGCGAGCGTGATCTCACCGGTGTGATGATCCGGCGCCAACAGGTACTCCTCCTCGCTGGAAGCGTGCACCCGGTCCACGTACCGCCAAGCGTAGATGAGGCGCTTGGGCCCGACTCCACTCAGGGCGTCGGCAAGGGCGTCCTCCGCCACCCTCACGACCATCGCTCGAGCCTTCTGCCAAAGAGCCAATTGCCTAACTCTCTCGGACGCGACGTAGGCCTCCAGGCAGCTTGTTCCGTGGTGCGCATCTCTTCCTCGGCCTTCTTCTCCGCCTCTATTTTGGCGCGCTCGGCTGGAGGCAAAGCCTCCCACAAGGCGACATCCATTTCTTTCCAAATCTCCTCAAGGCTGGGGGGCTCGGCAGGCGGCGCGGTGTTCTCCTCGTAGCGGGGAGCCGACGCATCCTCCGACGCGCGTGCTGGCGAGATTAGGAACGCTGACGCGTCCACCTCAGCGGAACCCCGACGCGTCCTCCTCGACTAGTGGCGGTGAGGAATGGAACGGCGACACGTCGCGTCGCAACGAGGAGCGGAACGCCGGCGCGTCCTCCTCGACTAGTGGCGGTGAGGAACGGAATGGCGACGCGTCGTGTAGCGGCGAGGAGTGGAACAAAGACGCGTCCTCCTCGACTAGTGGCGGCGAGGAATGGAACGGTGATGCGTGATCGTCCACGCGATGCAGCGAGGGGCTCCTAGGGCTTGGGAGGGGCGATGCCATGGTGGTCGACGTGAGAGGGAGGGGGAGGAGATAGCGATGGACGTGAACGTGAGGGGGAGGAGATAGCGATGTCGTGGGAGGCGCAATATTTATAGCGAGCAATGGCACACCTATGTAAGATATGGACTGAGCTACACTGACTTAACTGCAGGTCCAGTTGCGTCACTGACATGTGGGCCAGACCCCTGTTGGTCCTGTATGTCAGTGACCCAATGCACCTGCAGTTAAGTAACAGCTATGTGGGCATATTTTTTGGAGTAGATTATGGGGGAGCGAAGGGGTGGAAATATTGCTGGTCACAACGGATTGGACGAGCGTGGGGGGAGGAGAGTCATGCATGCAAATTTTTCACACGGGGTGGAGTGGTGGGACCGCCGGAGGGAGAAGGAGAGTTTGGCAGGCATATTGTTTCCACACATGGAGAGAAAAAGATTTGGAGACGAACGGGCTTCCTGCAGGTATGGGGAACGATGCATAATAAGTCATCTTGCATGCCGGGCTAGGTATAGTCTCAAGTCATTAAAAACATACACGCCCCACACATGTTCATATTTCAAAGTGCACTAAATTATTGCATGCGTTGATTAAGGCTGGCCATAATGGTGTTATCTTAGCTGGTATCATGCACACGGGAATAGCAAACATGCTGATGTGGCAAATAATTAAAGAAGAGAGGGGGGTTAGAGTAACTACTGTTCATGCATGCATTGGTAAACACATTTTTTTCTGAAGAACGACAGCACTAGTTGAGTACTTTTGCAGACTTCAAAAACTATTCCACCGCCTCTACTATCTTGCTAAGAGTAGGTGAAAATTTTGAATCGAGCCCTTTAAACTAGAAGAGAGGTAGTGGTACTCTAATAGCTAACCTTGTTGTGAGGACAAGATAGGACATGGCACGCACCTGGACGGAGGAACTAGTCTGCATTGTGCATTTAAGTTTTGTCTGAAGTCAATGTACCTCTACTTTCACCAGACTTACAGAAAAATGTGTCAACATTCACAATGTCAAATCTATATTTTTACACTCATTATAAAACGTAGTTCTTATACTCATTATAATCAGTATTGTAGATATTGATATTTTTAGTATAAATTTGGTCGAGGGATTTCATTGATGCCTGTCAAAGCATGGAGGAAGCGGAGCTTAGGGCTTGCATTGCCGGTCTCTACATAGGTATTTCTCTTCATAATCTTGTAATTTTAGAGACTGATTGCGCTTTTGTGGTAGCGTCTCTTGCATCCGGGGACTATGACAGGTCTGCTATGTGTGACCGGAAGATGAAAGCGTTGAGCATCTCGAAGTTGATCAACAATCTTCAATTGTCAAAGATTAGCCGTTCGGCCAATAAGGTGGCACACTTAATCGCTAAGTATAGCTTTGACAATAGATTAGATGGTATTCTTGTAAATAACGTACCGCCCTGTGTGGTGAATATTGTATCGAATGAGTGTACTGGTGTGGCTGGTTAATTAATATAAGGTGGTGTTCAAAAAAAGTATAAATTTGGTCAAACACTTTGCAAACAGTTGACAGGAGTAAAAAGGACCAGAGGGAGTATCATGCATGCGGAGTAGGCAAAAAAAATTGCTTGTCTAAAAAAAGGCAAAAAATTGCTCATTTATAGCCGGTCGAAGTCTCAAAGGGCGCGACCGCGTGAGGGAGGTGAAGGTCGTGGGAGGCGCGACGTTTGACGGAATTAAGTGAAGTTACATCCACGCGCCAGCATGGCGTGCGAACAGGCAGAAGCTATACCGTCAGGCCTACGATATGGGTCTAGTAGACATGACATCTAGTGGGTTCCGCATAGTTCTCGAGAACTCTTTGGGGGCTTGCAGCCGTTTATCCACCGGGCAAGCCAGCAACCCCACGCCGTTCGCACGCCCTACTCGTCCCCGTCTTCTACCTTACAATAGTTCGCTCCCAGTCGTCCCGTCCTTTCACATTAGTTCGCTCCCAGTTTTTTTGCGGGGTACAACAGTTCAACTTCTCCTAACCCTCCTCCAAAATCCATGGCATCCCAAATCTCCATGGTCGCCGCTGAGTACCAGGTTAGAGCCATCACCGGCGATAAGTTCATCGTCATCTACACATGTGGATCCGAGACGGTGAAAGCATGGCTTGCTCGCTTCCTACGCATGTTCAACAGTTCAACGGATGAGTGGGTCGCTGGGCTAGATGTTGAGTACACCACAATCTTGGGACGAGAGAAGGATCTAAAGGACGAAGAGAGGAAGAAGCCCGTCATGATCCAGGTTTGCATACATAACGTTTGATTGGTCTACGACATATGCCATGCCAACGTTGAGTGCCAGGATTTTAAGAACTTCGTCAAGGACAAAAGAGTGAAATTCGTTACTGTAGGCTTTAAGAACGACAGGGATGTCTTGCATCGGATAGGTCTCGTTGTAGGCCAGCCCTTCGATCTCTAGAAGGCAAGCCTGGTGTCCTCCTCTCAACCTTCAATGCTGACCCTGGCAGCAGCCATGATTGATCCTTCGTATGCTAAACTGAAGAAACCTCATCACGAGTTTCATCATGCATGGGAGTCGAAGACATTAGATGAAGATCACATCCTGTACACAGCAATGGATGTTGTTGGGTTTCAGGTTCCGGCAGACCCTTGAGGTTTGAACACTGGGGTCCGCGCGGAGATCTCTCCCCTACCGATCTACGTCCGATTCTCTCGTGCGAACTAAGATGAAAATGATGAACAACACAAGAGACACGATGTTTATACTGGTTCGGGCCACCGTTGTGGTGTAATACCCTACTCCAGTGTGTGGTGTGGTGGATTGCCTCTGAGGCTGATGATGGACAGTATAAGGGAAGAACAGCCTCGCGAGAGGTGTTCTTGAGCTGGTGCGATGAACTGCTAGGGTGAGTTCAGTCGCCTCTCTTTCTCTCTGCTGGAGTTCTACCAGATCTCTCTGGGGGTCTCCCCCTACTCTGTGGTGGCTAGCTCTATTTATAGAGGCCCTGGGCCTGTCCCCAAATAATGAGCGGGAAGGGCGCCAACAATTGGCCATTTCAAAGGGGAACATCTAGTACAAGTTAGCCTGACCAAAGGTGGTCTTTGGCTGCCAAAAGCACTAGCGATGACGCCGTCTTGGGCTCCACGGTGACCTCCGTCCTGCCATCTGGCTGGTCTTGGTCTCGTTGCACCGGAATGGTAACCTTTGCCTGATTCCTTGGCCTGTGCTTGCCCCCTTTGCACCAAAGGGGAAACAAGGACACTGCGCAGGCCGGTGCCCACCTACTCTCGATCGTCATGGCTTGCGTCACGGGTTCCTCGCGAGGTACCCCTGCCTTGATCTCTCTACCTCCTCGCGAGCCTGCCTGATGAGGCTGCCTCTGAGGAAGCTTCCTGTCGTCCGCCCCGCGAGGCTTGGCCCCTCGCGAGGGTCTTTGAGCTTGAGCTGATGAAGATGGGCCCCGCTGGGCTCCCGCTTGATCCACACCGCAGGCCGCAGGCAGGCAAGTCTAGGGACCCCCATTCCCAGAACGCCGACAGTAGCCCCCGGGCCCAAGGCGCGCGTGGGCTTGGCTTAGTAGAGAAGCGAAGGGGCAAGCATGAAGCACCGCGGGCCCTAACAGCCTGCGGCCTTGGGTGTCGCGTGGCGGTTGATTGGGCATGGGCGTTTGCATTTCCCATGACGCCTCAGCAACTGCACGACTTGACAAGTCCCTGGCTGCAAAGATATGGGTCATGATTACCTGAGGTCATGGTGCTCGGCTGTTGGCCTTCCCCGGCTATAAGTATGGGGCCGCGTGAGCTTTGCCGGTTCACCCCTTTCTATCACTCCTCCTCTTCTTCTTCCTCAGCCTTGCTTCCTCTTGCGCCAATGACACCGATCCGCCGGTTTTCAGCTAAGGCGAAGGGAAAGGCCCCTAGAGAGGGTCCTGACCCCCTCCCGCCGAAGAAGCGGCCAATCCTTTGTCACTGGGACGAAGGCGCCTGGCAGGTGGTGTCGAGGCCGTGGTACGAGCGGCCGCCGCCTGGGTTTCCGCTGCCCTTGCACGCCCGCGTCGTAGGCCCCAGGGGGAGGGCGCCAAGCAACACCGACAGCGTCGCCGCCGACACCGGCGAGTCACAGTGGTGCGCGTCGTCCCCCCTGGAGTCCACATGGAGCGCTCCTCTCGCGAGCTTGTGCTTCACGCCGCCATGCCTCCAACTTCGTGGATCCGCCTTCCTCCCTCCTTCGCCTTCGAGATGCCGCCGAGCGGGGCCCTGGAGCTCTAGCTGCAGCACGCCGACTGTGGCACCCCTGCAACCGGAGCGGAGGTCGCGATCGTCGCTCTGGGCAAGGTCGTCATGACCCGGGGCTGGGGTGAGATTGCCCGGGTCTGTCGCACGGACGGCGCCTTGGTGATCCATCTTGAATACGACGGCGCCTCCTTGATGTTCTTCAAGGTCTTTGATGCAGAAGGACGCCGGCTGGAATGCTGCCCTAAGGGAAGCGGCAGTGGTGACGAACTGGCGAGGACCAGCCCCACCCGTTAGTCCTCATGCAGATCCTCAGGCAGCAGCGGAGGGACTGCGGGCTTCAGCGGCTCCCCCGAACTCCTCGCGACCTCGGAGACGAGCGACGACAGCTATGAGCCTCCGAGCTCGCGCCGCGCTCGGAGTGAGGCAGCTGCATCGGGCCACTGATGCCACTGATCTGGATGGGATTGGCGCCGGCACTGGGCAGCCCACCGTTGATGATGGCGTCGCCTGGGGAGGTGCTAGCAAGTAGCGTTCCTTAGGGTTAGCACCTTTTGTTCCATGCAAGGAATTAAAGCAACACCCCGCGGGGGTATGTAAGGCATCTGCCGTGCTTTTGTAATTACTATATCCTTAATATGAATTGGCATGAGGTGTCCGTTCTATTCCGGCTAAGCTCCCCCTTTCTATCCTCACGAGGACTTGGCGCTCTATGCTGACAGGTCCCAGTCCCCAGGCAAGCTTCAGCCGTCGCTGGTATGCCAGGTCGCGATGTCGTGGTCAAGGCCAGGAGGTGAGCGGCCCGAGGTCCGGTAAGAGCCCCCGAGTCGCGATGCTTGGGAGGTCCCCTTTAGCGCTCAAGCAATCCTTGCCGGGCGAGAAAGGAAGGTAGCGTCGCCGTGACAGAGTTGCACTGGGCGGGGATTTAGCACTGCGTTGGTCTAGCTTTTGCGACGGCGCGACTTATCTTGTGTGTCTGACGTAGTTCCTCGGAGAGGCGCCTGGCCCGAGAGGCGGTGGTCGAGGAACTGCTGGGTTAGGCCCTCGCGAGCTTCCTCCCACTCCCCCGCACTTTCCTTAACGCTCTACGTCCTCAGGTCTCGGCCCTCGAGCGAGCTCAGCCGCCACTGGTATGACAGGTCGCGATGCCGTGGGTCAAGGCCAGGGGGTGAGGGCTGGAGAGCCAGTAGGAGCCCATGAGTCGCGATGCTCAGGTACCCCCCTTTTAACGTGCAATCGGCCCTTGCCGAAGAGAGGGAGAGAGAGCTCAGGATGCCCCCAATGTTGCTCCCGAAGTAGGTCCGGCACACCAATCATGAGGAGAAATAAGGCCTGTCATTACAGTTGCCGGCCAACCAATGGTCACTCCGAGGGAGCGGTCAGGGCACTGAGGGCCTGGTGAGGTGGCGTCGTGCGGGGCTGCCGCGGCCAGAGCTCGACCACTCAGGTTTATCAACGCTACAGGGATGGACCCATGCGCACGCGCCGTGCCTGAGCGAGCGGCTCTTCAAATAGGCGTCGATCGAGCGGGTGATTAGGTCAGGTATGTTAAGCACATAGGAGGAAATCCAATTTCAAGCAAGCGCAGGTAAAAGCAACCGCCGCTGGGTCGGGCCTGAGTGGGGTGGGGATGATGCAGCCCAAGGGGCGCCCCCAACAAGGTAAATAAAGAGCATAAACAAAATGGATACATGCCGCGGGAACGGACCCACGCGGCCTGGGAATGGTGCAGCCCTGTGGGCGCTCCCAGCTGAAAGCAGAACTCTGAAAGATGTCACCTGGTGATGTTGAAGATGAAGTGATGCTGAGGAAGTGAGCGATGCGCGGTGAAGATGTCGGCCCTCATGAGCCCCAGGCCTTGGGGCCTCGGGAGGCTCTGGTGGCACGTGCAGGTCTTCGGGGACCATCGCCAACTCCGCCAGGACCACGCGATGCCTGACCTCCTGAGCCTCCAGAATGCTCCTCAACAAGTGCTGATGTGCGGCGACCGCGCTTGGCAGGCCGAAGGGCATGCGAATGTAGCTGTGGGGTGGTCCCACGCAGCGCCCTACGGCCGAAGGCCATAGGCGCTCCTGGGACACGGCTCGGTTGAGCCCTGGTATGTCGACACAGACGCGCAGTCCTCCATCCTCACCTGGATGTGGGGCCACGGCAGGTAAGCGGCGGCTGCCGCGCATGACTCTGGACTCTTGTAGCTCTTGGGTGTTCCTTGCGATGAACTCCTGAGGGTTTGGTCTCCTTTGACTTGTACCTTTCGGAGGGAAGCATGCCTGAAAGCACCCCTCCAAGTGGTGCCCGAGCGCCTCGCCCGCGACCTTGGCAAGGTCGGTGGCTCTCCAAGAGAGAGCCCCCGAGCCCTGCCTGAGGAGGGCGCCGGGCGCGCCTTCCTATGTGCGAGAGGGCGGCGCTCCCTGATCGGGTGCGAATCCTGACGCAATACCTCCGAAGGTGCCTGCTTCCTTGTGGCTCTGGCCAGGTGAGGTCTTCTTCTTCTTGAGGGTCGCCTCGGGAGGCCTCCTACTCCTGCGATCTGGGTCTGCAATTGCTGTGGCTTGGAACGCACGCTCGAGCGAGCACACTGCGTCCCTTTCTTCACAGGGTACGGTGATGACTCCACCGCTTCCTGGCATCTTGAGGACATTGTAACCATGGTGAGTCACTGCCATAAACTTGGCTAGGGCTGGGTACCCGAGGATGGCGTTGTACGGTAGGCGGATGTGTGCGACATCGAAGTCGATGAGCTCGGTGCGATAGTTGTTGCATTGCCCGATGGTGACCGGAAGGCGAACCTGCCCAATTGGAACAGTGGAACCATCGGTGACTCCTGAGAAAGGCTTGGTCGGCTGAAGCTGGTCGTATGGCACTTGGAGATTGTCGAACGTCTCGACGGACAAGACGTTGAGTCCTGCTCCGCCATCGATGAGGGTCCTGGTGACCTGCACGTTGCTGATGACTAGGGAGCAAAGCATCGGGAGGACTCCGGCCGTAGCCGCACACTTGAGCTGGTCTGCGGAACTGAATGTGATCGCACACGAAGACCACCTGAGAGGGACATGGCCTCAAGCTTGGGAAGGACTGCATTCACCTCGCGAGCAAACTGCTTGAAGATGCGCCGTGAGGCTGGGGCCTGGGCACCGCCCAGGATGCAAGCAATTGCGCCCGGCTCTTGGAAGCCCCCAGCCCCATCGTCTTGGTGTTGGTCTTCGTTCCTCCTCGGTGGAGGCGGCAAAGGAGGGAGGCCTGCGTTGCCGTGGGGACGGTCCTCACGAGGCTGGTCCCTCCAGCCTCCCTCGCGAGGCTGGTCCTGCCAGTGGTCCTCGCGAGGGCGGTCACGCCACCCCTGGCGAAGGCCACGGTCTTCCCATCATCCACCGCCTCTTCCTCCTCCTCGGCCATAGCCCCTGTCGTTGCGCTCTGGGCGTCGGCCGATTCACCCATCTCGCACAGCTCTAAGCTCTTGACATTCATTGGTGTTGTGGGTGTGGAGGTCATGGTACACGCAGTACCGTCCGCCCTTAGATGACTCAGGCTGATCCCTGCCTCGCTTGGTGTCCGGTTCCGCTGCTAGCACGGCAGCCCCCTTGCGCTTCACGTCCTTGGCCTTGAGCTTCTTTTCTTCCGGGTTGGCTGCCGGGAGGTCGAGAAGGGAGAGACGCCCTTCCTCAGCCCTAGCGCACTTGGTCGCCAAGTTGAACAGCTCCAGGGATGTGCACAGGTCTTCATGGATTGCTAGCTCTTCCTTCATCTTGACGTCGCGCATGCCGTCGGAGAAGGCTGAGATGATGGATTCTTCAGACACCTTGGGGATCTTGAGGCGAGCGTAGTTGAAGCGCTGGATGTACTTCTGCAGGGTTTCTCCTGGCTGTTGCTTGATGCGGCGCAGGTCGCTCACGGCCGGGGGCCGGTCGCGAGTGCCCTGGAAGTTGGCAATGAAGTGGGTGCGCATCTCACTCCAGGAGGAGATCGTGCCGGGCACTAGGTTCAGGAGCCAGGTGCGGGCGCCGTCCTTGAGCGCCATGGGGAACCAATTCGCCATGACCTTCTCGTCTCTGTTGGCGGCTACGATGCCCAGCTCGTAGAGCTGCAGGAACTCCGTGGGGTCCGCTGTGCCATCGTAGCGGGGAGGGAGGTCAGGCTTGAACTTGCCCTGCCATGTGACGTCATGCAGCTCGGGGGTGAAGGCGAGGCAAACCGCCATGGCCACCGGTGCCCTTTGCTGGTGCTGGACTCGTTCTTGCGGGTCACCACGCGCCACCACTGGGAGCCGCGTGGGGTTTTGTCGTGGAGGCACTGGGGCGCGATCTTGGCGTGCCAGCGCTGGGAGCGCGCGAGCACCTTCCCGGGGACGTGGGATCTCTTGGCAGCTCCCTTCTTGCTGCGCTGGTGCTGGACGTGGAGGGTTTCGCCCTGGGGCTGCGCGCCTTGGGGCCAAGGCACCTTCTTGGGGAGGAGGCGGCGGAGGCGCCTCCTGATCCTCGCCCCCTGCACGGGACGGAGGGCGAGGCAGTGAGAGGGACCGCAAGGGGGAGCCCCCTGCGGCACTGACGAGCTCAGTGATGCGGGCGAGCCAGTCCTCGTAGAGGTCATCGACGGGGCGATAGTGCAGGAGCTCCCGCGCCAAGAGCAGTGAGGCGTGCACGTCCATGGGTGCGCGACGGGCATGGGATGACGAGCCAGCTAGAGTCAGCGACGTGGTGGCGGTGCGGCCATCCCGCCGCACCGAGGGGTGCCGGGACGAGGCCTGCTGCTCGTTCCCCGCCGGGCCGATGGCGGCGTTGGCGGCGGGCGGCGGGGAATGACGAGGGGGCCCGCCGACGGGGGCCGTCTGGGCGACGCGAGCGGCGTGAGCAGCCCGGCGCTCGGCGCGAGCCCGACGAGCGTCAGCCATGGACACGACGGAAGATCACAGGCGAACAGCGGAAGGAAGATTCTGGCGCACCCCTACCTGGGACGCCAAATGCCGGGTTTCCGTTTCCGGCAGACCCTCGAGGTTCGAACACTGGGGTGCGCGCGGAGATCTCTCCCCTACGGATCTACGTCCGATCCTCTCGTGCGAACTAAGATGAAAATGATGAACAACACAAGAGACACGATGTTTATACTGGTTCGGGCCACCGTTGTGGTGTAATACCCTACTTCAGTGTGTGGTGTGGTGGATTGCCTCTGGGGCTGATGATGGATAGTACAAGGGAAGAACAGCCTCGCGAGAGGTGTTCTTGAGCTGGTGCGATGAACTGCTAGGGTGAGTTCAGTCGCCTCTCTCTCTGCTGGGGTTCTACCAGATCTCTCCGGGGGTCTCCCCCTACTCTGTGGTGGCTAGCTCTATTTATAGAGGCCCTGGGCCTGTCCCCAAATAATGAGCGGGAAGGGCGCCAACAATTGGCCATTTCGAAGGGGAACATCTAGTACAAGTTATCCTGACCAAAGGTGGTCTTCGGCTGCCAAAAGCACTGGCGATGACGCCTCTTGGGCTCCACGGTGACCTCCGTCCTGCCGTCTGGCTGTTCTTGGTCTCATTGCACCGGAATGGTAACCTTTGCCTGATTCCTTGGCCTGTGCTTGCCCCCTTTGCACCAAAGGGGAAGCAAGGACACTGCGCAGGCCGGCGCCCGCCTGGTCTCGATCGTCATGGCTTGCGTCACGGGTTCCTCGCGAGGTACCCCTGCCTTGATCTCTCCGCCTCCTCGCGAGCCTGCCTGATGAGGCTGCCTTTGAGGAAGCTTCCTGTCGTCCGCCCCGCGAGGCTTGGCCCCTCGCGAGGGTCTTTGAGCTTGAGATGATGAAGATGGGCCACGCTGGGCTCCCGCTTGAGCCACACCGTAGGCCGCAGGCAGGCAAGTCTGGGGACCCCCGTTCCCAGAACGCCGACAGATGCCTACCTTTGTTTAAATATCTACAAGGGTTGGATGAAGAAGCAGAGCCCAGTGTCCGGTTCAAGCAAAGAAGCATCGGCGAAGAGGAAGAGGAAGAGGGATGAGGACAAAGTCGAGGACGTGGACTCGGACTCCGAGTAGGTGACAGTGCCGTCGCTCATGCTGGTTCAACTGCAGTGTCAAGCGGACTAGTTGCTTAGTTTATTTTCAAGGGTGTGTTGTGCTGAGGCCCCAGCACAACTATGTTTATGTTCTTTCTCGTTATTTGAACTCTTTAGTACGTACAGTAGTACTAGTACTATGTCTTACTACTGTTCTTCTTGCAGTTGGTACTACTGCTCGTATCTTTGTGTTCCGACTATACTTAATACGTTCATACTAGTAGTATAATTTGGGTCAGTCGATTTGTGAAAGAAGTTCGACGGAGCGAAGGAAGAAGACGACAGAAGAGGTGGAAGAAGCCCTTCTAGCCATCCATGTTGCATCAAACGGCTCACCTGAGTGGACTGACCCAAATTGCTCATTCAATTTGCAGGATCCACGTGGCATTCAAGGTCTCGAAGGTAGATTCCGCCTCCGCACCCGGCTTGCGGGCTCGACACGTGCGTGACCAGCTTCCGCCACGACAGCCACCATGCGCGCCTCCTCCGCGCGGGCGGAGACAACAATGACACGCTAGTTCCTCCTCGCCGGCGTGCTGGAGCACGCGCTCATCCTCCTCTTCATACGCTGCATGCATAGACGCGGCTCCACCAGTTGCTCGCATGCTTGGCAGTGTGGCAGCATCGCGAGGAGGGACTGTAGACGACATGAGCGGGCGAGCCTTCGGCTTCATGGCACAGGGATGGCGGCGACACGGCGGTGATGGACGAGAAATTGTTGGCCGGAGCAGGCAGGCGCCGGCATGCGCAACGACGTCGTCATATTGATGAGTGCGCATGTGGGAGCTTACTTTAGTTTTATATATAAGGTTGGTCAAACTTAAAAGAAAACCATACTAGTACACATAAACATTAGACTTAGGCAGCGCTTTTATTAGTTAGTACCACATCGACGATACAGAATCCTGTGCAAGCACATGAACCGCGGCCGCGCGGTCGATCGAACGGTGCGTCACCTTGTCGCGCTCGAAGGACATCCACCAAACCTTTTTGTGTGTGTGAAAACAATCCTCAAATATTTTTGAAAGAATTGACAGTGGGAGAGCACTCCCACTGTGATTTATATATATCTATATAAATGGGGTGTTTACATAGACATATACAACGCCAAACACAACCAACCAACTACCACCCCTCCCCATGGCTTAGGGGAGAGGCAAACTACCAGTCCTCCACGGGGGGAATCAAGAGAGAAAAGAGCCAACAAGTATCAACCTAGAGTGTTACAAAGGTTTACAAATGAGCCTCTATGGGCCTCCTTGATTCTATATTGTAGCTGACCCAGGTCGTTTTTGAAGCGTGACAGCCAGGACCCAATGGTAGGGTCAACTCCTCGGAAGTGCTTGTTATTCCTCTCCTTCCATATGCTCCATGCAGCAGTGAGAAAAACTTCCATGAAGAATGGGTCAGGCCACGAGTCTCTGTTTAATCTGATGGCAGTGAGACGGTTATCAAAAGTGGGCCAATGAATGCTAAGCTTGGTCCAGCAGATCTTGCTAAACTCACAAGTGAAGATCATGTGGTCCACCGTTTCTTCAATTGGCAGCCCGCAAAAAAGGCAATTAAAATCGTCACCAATGTTGTAGTGCCTCCGTTTCAACATATTGTGTGTGTTGAGCCTGTCCACGAAAAGCAGCCATCCAAACACTTTCAACTTCATTGTACATTTTGATTTCCACAGGTGCTTGAACATGGGATCGGCATGAGCATCTCTAAAGAAGAAAGAATAGTAATCCTTAGGTCGAAACTCAGCCGCGCCCCACACGTAGTGCCAAACATCAGTATTTGACATGGAAGGGAAAATCTTGGTCAACATTAGCTGCATGTCTCGGATTTCGTCCAGCGCGGTTGGAGATACAGGGAGTTGAAAGGTTTCATGCAGATCATTGGAGGCCCAGTCAGCAACTGAGATATCTCCATGCAGCGCAAAAGAGAAGGCACGTGGGTGGGAGTCATGCAGCACATCACACACCCAAAGATCTTTCCAAAGCAAGGTGGTCCTTCCATCTACCAACTGAACACGAGAGATGCCCCTGAAGGTTGGTGTCAGTTTTAGAATATCGCGCCACCAGAAAGAGCCGGCCTGGTCCACTGCATGAGGTATTTTGTCGATGTAGAGATTGTCCCATAACAGGTGAACCCAGGGCACATCCATTTTATTGTAGAATTTATGGAGGAATTTTAGGAGCAGGGCTTCATTATGTATTTTGAGATCGATCACTCCTAGCCCACTTTTATCTTTGGGATGACAGACCATGTTCCAAGCCGCAAGAGAGGAGCATTTGTCACCTTGCTCGGTTTTCTTAGTCCAGAGACAGCGTCTTCTGATTTTGTCTAGGATTTAAAGAAGCTTGGGCGGAAATTTGAGTGTACACATGGCAAATATAAGAAGAGGCATGACTGAAGCATTCAGCCAGGATAATCTGCCACCGTAAGTCATCATAGCAATGGTTGACGTTAGACGCCTTTCCAATCGGCAAACAAGAGGCATGAGGTCTTGGACTGTAGGCCAAGTGGTACCCAGAGGCAGGCCAAGATAGGTGAAAGGCAGCGTGCCAACACTACAGCCAAAAACCCTTGCAAGAACATCCGCAGAGGAGGGGTCGAGGTTGATCGGAATCAAAGTGGACTTGTGAAAATTGATTTTCAAACCAATAGAGGTGGCGTAATCCGATAGGATCTCCTTGACCAAAGAAGCTTGACGAATGCATGCAGGTAGGACTATCAATGTGTCGTCGGCGTATTGAATAACGGGTAAAGTGGGGAAGCTGAAGTGGAGCACAGACGATTTTTGTAAGTGAGGAACAAGAGGGCCTCTTTTTTTTGACTGTGAACTGTGGGGCAAAACCCCCACAGCAGATCGAAACTTTATTGAAAAAATAACAGATACAGCAAGTTGATTACAAGGAGTAACCAGGTTACAAGGAATAAGAAAAAAGAAAAAAGAAAACCAGTATGATCTTCAATTATAAGAGGGCCTCTTTACTAGTATGATCTTCAATTATAGCACCACTGTCGTCATGTAAGCTCACAATGTTATGCTGTCTGTATCTTTCTATTGCAATGGCTTGAAAGAACTTAGTGTTTTCATCGCAAAATTTGATCCACCTAATAGTGCAGCGCTTTTTCCAATAAAGCTTTTGGTACTGGAGGAGCCTGATCAAGTGAGTTTTTAGAATTGTTCTGAAATTAGCCTCTGGTATAGTGAGTGTGCGTTTGTTTTCAAGCTCGTCAAGGTCAGCCAGTACACAATTGCAGTTAGAAATAGCAATAGAGAGGCGGGAGATGTTCTTACTCCAGTGTTTCAATGCATGTCTTAGGGCTTTGAACTTGCGGCAAAGTTTAGTGGCAACATTCTCTGACTTAACAGGCCTTTCCCAAACATTTCGCACAACATCCATAAATCCTGGGTGAAGGATCCAGTAGGACTCAAAACGGAAAATCTTACTGCGGGGAATCTCGGTCTCAATATTAACAACACAAGGGATATGATCAGAAACCGGTTTACCAAGGGGTTTCACCAAGGTTTTAGGGTAAACCGTGGTCCAGTTAAGCGAAGTAAAAAACCAGTCAATTTGCTCAAGGAGGGGGTCATTTTGCATATTACTCCAGGTGTAAGCACGGCCATGTACTGGCAGCTCAGTAAGTTGCTGTTTATGTATGATGTCGTTAAAGGTGAGCATGTCTTGCATGTTTCCCCCAGGCTTGTTACGATTTTCAGGTGCACACATATAGTTAAAATCACCGAGGAGTAGCCAGTCCTGACCATTAGGAATGTTCACATCATAGAGCCAATTAGTAAAAGTATCGCGATCTTCGCCAGCGCATGGACCATAAACATTCACTAGTGTCCAGGTTTGAGAGGTTTGCGTACTGACGAAAGAGGTAACTAGCGCATGCGTGTCGTTTGAAACTACTGTGCCGGAGAAAACAGAGCTTTCCATATGGTGAGAATCCCACCCGAGGCACCACGCGAAGGAACAAAAGCAAATTGATCAAACTGATGAGGACAACAAGTTTTAACAAAAGCAGGAGTAACATCAGGCAACTTGGTCTCCTGAAGACAAACTACGGCGCATCCACTTGAGAGGATCGCATTATTAGGAGCTAAATATTTCTTCTTAGAGTTTAAGCCTCTGATATTCCACGAGAGAACATTCCAGCAGCGTAAAGAGGGCATGGCACGGAAGCAGAGTTACTGGAGAGGAGCAGAGGTGCCCTCCTCCTGATCTTGAATGGCAGGAGTACCTAAAGTTGTTGGAGCAGAACCATCCGGCAAGGAGAGAAGAGCTTCAGCAGTGAGCTCAGCTTCTGGAATGGCGCACATGTTGATGCCAATTTGTTGCAGAGTTGATATCGGTGTTGGAGGGGGGATGCCATCATCCGCAGAAGGAGCAGAGCTTGAAGATCCAAAGGAGGGAGCCAACCTGGGCTCGACCTTGGAGGTGTACCCACGGGTGTCAGTAAGCGGTGGGACCTTGAAGCCATTGTATTTGTTCGAGCGTGAGCTACGTCGAACATCCACCGTGGAGAGAGGAGCAGTAGGTCGCGAGCGTCTGGGGCAGGCCCGTGGCTGAGTTGGAAGGGCAACCAAGGTATCATGGGTAGGATCAATTGCATCAGGTAGCCCAGATAGACTGTCATCAGAAGCTGGCTGGAGCGTGTTGACAGTCTCAGCAGACAGTAAAGTGGCACTTTCAGACGCTGGCAGGGTTGTAAGGCTGTCCAAACTAGCAGGTTCCAGAGGGAGAGAATTTTCCTCGACAACAACATTCTCAGAGCCTCCAAAATCTTTGGAACAGGGTGGATCTCTTCAATATGCACGGTTGGAGGCGCAGGCAGCACAGAAAAAGGCTGTTGCGTGAATCTAATGCCTGAAGAATCCGCTGTGACAAGAACTAAAAGTTCCGAGCGCGGTGAACGCAGGCCATAACCAGAGCTCCAGGGGACGAATGTTGCAATCATCGGACGAAGCGCCTGGAAAATGAAGGTATTTAGGTTGCGGCGTGGGATTGGGTCATCCAGCAGAACAGCAAGAAGCTCATCACCTTGAGCAGAGAGGCCAAAAGAGATCCCTTGATTATGCAGAGACACCGAGATGGTCAGGGCAGCAGAAGGCACAGGAGGAGCAGGTAGCACAATCAGTGTGTGTTGCTCGATAGCAAGGTCAGAAGACTCAGAGCTTGAACTGTCAGTCACGGTGATTGAATCATTCCAGGCTTGAAATGCATTGTCAGTGATATTGTTGTCAGGAACTATACCATCTTGAAATGTGAGGCCTTGAGCATGAAGCCATGCCTGGTAATTAACAAGGTGTGGGGGCATGACAAGGGGCGGGGGAGCAGGCCACGCATCCCAGGCCACATTGCCATTACCCTGAGCATTGTGGGCATTGCCCTGGCCGCCACCATTGCCAGGGGGAGGAGCACCATTCTGCACAAGCCAGTTGTGCACTTGCTGCTGATAAAGCTGTTCTGCAGTAAGGTCAGGGCCAAACAAAGGGTGAGGCTCGCCGTCAGGGGGTGGTAATTCTTCATCAGCGGGCGGAACTTCAGGTAGCAGTCCATGGCCATCAATGCTTCGAAGGATTGTGATCTGAACTGTCCAACAGTCCCTGGCACCTCCGAGTTGCCACACAACAAAACTCTTCGGGATCAAACGCATGCGGAGCACTCTAACTTTGAGCAGCATGAATCTGCGATCTTTTCTTGGATTGTACCAGGAAACAAGGGAGCCAAAACCACCCAAAGCCTTAGTGATGTAATAATTAGTTTGATAGTCATAAGGGAAGCCGAAGAACATCAACCAAACTTGAGGACCCAACGAGGTAGTATGATGGTTAAGAGCTTCATTATGGGGAACGAAAGTGACAAGCAGATCTTCCTCTTCAAGCTCAAACGTCGTGGCGACAGCCGTATCTCCCAAGAACGAGTCGATAAAGCCAAAGACTCCAATCCCAAAAGGATGACCACTGACCTCAGTAGTGAAGAGTTGCGCTTCGTGTAGGAGGGCCACGATCTGGTTGCGGATCAGAGCACGACGATGCAGAGGGACATAATGGTTCGTCTCTGCAATTGCCAAGAACTCATGGCTGAGAGGAGCAATGGGGCCAACCACCATGCCGCTACGCACCACGTGGTCCGCCGGACCGGGCTCAACAGCAAACCCGGGCGGGAGGAAGGGGACTGGGTTGAAGGGGTAGTTCGCCATGGGCGAGGGGCTCTGAGACAGGGCAAGAGCAGGTACTGCCGATGGGACAGAGCAGAGCTGGGACTTTTGGATTTTTGAGGTGGAAGATGAAGCGAGAACGGAGGCGGAGTGTGTGTGGGTTACCTTAGGTACCCATTTCCATTTCAAGCTGAAGCGACGTTTCCAGCAGGATGCATCCACGTGGTTGTAGGCACCGCAAGTTGCACATCGGACAGTTGTGCTGCATTGTTTGACCGAGGCTGTAGCCTTTTTGGGAAGCGTCATATTTGGAAGATTGATACACTCTATGCAAATTGATTCAGTTGCAGATAAAGATGCAGGCGTGGCGCGTTTGGGGCATGCAATTGCCTTATGGTCTGGGCCGGAGCAGTTAATACATATGAGACGAGCTTGGCAGTTAATCCTACTGTGTCCCCATTGAAGGCATCTACTACAGAGAGCCGCCCAATTTGTGGCCAGATTATTGATATCAAATAAAGAATATGCCGCCTAAGCCAAATCTGCTTTATGTTTAGACGAGAGGAAAGGTGGCCAGGACTCATGCGGCGGTGCATATTTGAACGCGGAATTGAGGAAGCATAGCGGCAAAGGAGGATACACCAAATTAATAGGGAAATTAAAGGTCCCGAAACATAGACATTGACGGGAATTAATGACCTTAGATTCCTCCTGAGCAATAAAATCCGCCATTAAGGATAAACGATCATTACGCTTAGCGTTGATCAAGCCTGGCTGAGTTACTGGCACCAACGATCCAAATTGAATTTGAATTTTTTGATTCGGAGCATCGTGAGGAACATTGGCAGATGATGAAGCTTCATGTGCATTTTTATCAGAAAAGTTCCAAGCAACCAGATTAACCAAACCAAATTTTGCTAGCTCCGTGGCAGAAGAATGATCCAAAGGTTGGCTCATATTTGAAAGGTTCGATGGAGCTTTAATCACCACCGGTTAACGGAGTAAGATTTCCCCAAGTTGTGTATCTGCATGCCAATGAGAATCAACAGCAAGGGCTTTGGAGAAACGACCATTAAACAAGTGGAAATGGCATACAAAGTCAGGCCAAATGCGGTCCTTGAGCCCATATATGAAATGCCCCACCTTGTTGTTGGCAACAGAAAACCGGAAAGATCTTGCAGAGATGGGTGTCACTCTAAAACCAGAACAAATGCCTCCAATGCAACATTGCAAAGCAATTCCAACAGAATCCACCGTGAGGGGGAAGGAGGCCGAAGAGAATGAAACAACCAAAAAGAACTCCTTGGTGTCTCGAGAGGGAGAAAATGGACTGTTGATCCGAACTTCCTTCGCACCTGATCGGCCAAAGCAAGGCCAGGAGCAAAATCCCAGTGCAATAATCCTTCCATGTTGAGGGCAGCTACTGAGATCCATGGTTGGTGGTGGAGAGCAGGTGGGAGAGGAGAGGTGGGAGAGGGGAGGAGAGAGCCGCCATTTCACTCCCATATTACTCAACTTTTTTTTCATGTGAAAGTTCTTGATGCTGCAATATTTCCATATATTTGAATTTAGCTCCAGTTCGTGTTTATTTGGATTTGGACGTTTTAGGTGCGCCCTAGTTTTTTTAATACTGATTTTGTGTGTGTGACTAAGAGAGAATGTGTGTATGTGTCCATATGTGTGTTGTGGCGGATGGGCAATGTGGAGACGGTGTGCGTGTGATACAAACATAGAGAGGTGTGAATGTGCAAATGATCATGCATGAGTGAGACATAGACTGATGCCGATACATTGTGTATACATGAGAGAACGGTCTTCTAGTTTACTTGTGTGTGTGTGTGAGAGAGAGAGAGAGGAGCATCCATAACACAACAACCATCTCTCTCGATTTGTCCGTCCCTCGCACGGTCGCATGCAGCACATGCTTCAACGCACACATTTTGACACCCTCACCCGGCCCCTGCCCACCTCAAGGCTCGCACAATCTCTTCGTGAATACCCATTTCTCTCCTTAGGTTTGTTTTCTCTCTATATCTGACACACACACACACACACAAAGAGAGACACATACAACACAACACACACGCACACACTCCCCCAAGCACACAATTCATCCCCATCCAAGGTTATACGACGACCACTCTCGCTTGTGCTTCTTTGCACCCCAACATGCACAACACCTCAATCTTCAAAGAGGGCATCGAGCAGATCGAAGATGGTGACCACACCGCGCTAGAGAATGCGGGGTCGTTTGGAAGCAGGGTGATGTGACGACGGCTGACTGACTCCTCCCCCACCCCCTCTCTCTCTCTTGCACAAAATTACCAATCCCTCTCTCCCCCGCACAAAATTGTCAATCCCTCAACCCATGAGATCCTTCCCCTCTCGTCCATGTTTTTCCAGCTCTCTCATCAAACATGTTGTCTCTTCTCCTTCCACGTATACAGAATCCAGATGCACACGCATCTCATGTATATTACATGTATCCATCTTTCTCACAGACCTAACTTCTTCCACTCTCTTCCTCTCTCTATCTCTCTCTCTGTCTCGTTAGGTTTGTCTCCTACTCTCTCGTCCACATACATACAATCTTTCCCGCCCCATTTGCTCCATATTCAAAAGCTCTCTCTGCATGTTTCATTCACACATTGGGATATGTCAAAATGTTGCTTCTATAATGGCTGATGTAGAGTTATGGTTGTTTTTGTTGCATCCTACAAAGTAATAACTATGAAATGCATTTCGATTCTCATTTCACTGGGATTATGTGAGTTTGAGCATGTTGTGAAGTACTATAGACCTTGTATACATCTTGGGATTCGACAGTGATTGTAACTATTGAATTGTATAGACCATTACATTCGAAGTCAATAGCCTAATATATTTATTTCACAATTTCAACAAATGATTAGTTCACTACAAGCTAAGAAAACAAATGTGTACTCCCTCCGTTTTTATTTAAGTCCGCGTATTAGCATTGGTCAAAGTCAAGTTTTGTAAACTCTCAGAAAGCTTATAACAAAAAATATTAACATATACAATAACAAATAAATACCATTAGATTCATTATTGAATGTACTTTCACATCATACATACTTGTTATGGTAAATGTTTATATTTTTCTATAAACTTGGTCAAACTTTAGGAAGTTTGACTTCGGTCAAACCTAATATGCAGAGTTTACTGCTACTGTTCGCTAGTTGCTTAGCCGAATCACTCAACACGCCACACGGGGAGTCCGGTGTCACAAAATTTTGAGGTCGGCGGGAAAATCTCCCGCGACCCTGATTCGAGCAGTGGGAAGTTACCATCATAGCCTTCGGAACAGGCCTATGGATGACGCTTGGTAGGGGGCTGTTTTCGTAACTTCAGGTTCACCCTACCCAGCCAACCCCACCCCAGCACCCAAAGTAGTACACCTGAATACTCCCCATTTTCTATCCCCACCGCAAAATAGACTTCTCCACGGCACCGCAGCCTTCGTGCTCCTCCCCTTTACATCGGCGCACTCGTCCACCGCAGCGCATCTGCCTCATCGACGACCTCGTACGCTGCACTGGAGCCGGTCCACCGTCATCATCGTACACAGAGCCTCTTCCCCAGCATCGTCTTCCACGGTCTCGGATCTGCTTCTCGGAAGCCGACGCCAAGCGCAGAAGTACCACCGTCGTGGCCAATGAACTGACTCCCGTTGCCGACCATGACTCAGAGAGGCCGCCGCGACCATCGTTCTCCTCCTCGATTGGTAATGTGTGTATTGAATCACTTAGCAGTACATGTGCAGTTCCAATTTTGTTCATACCTACCCTTCAAATTTCCTGGGTGCTATTGTTCCCGTAAAAGTAATTGGTTATAGCCTCCATTGTCCAATAGAATACCAGCTTGTAATTGTGCGTCGCTGCTGTATCGCGCTGTGCTTGGGTAGGTTTTTCATCTGCAACCAGTAGTGTGGCAAATGATGGAAAGGTTTTTAGAACTAGCAAGATGCCCATGCGTTGCACGCATCAAGATGCATTTGTATGAGTAGTTTATCTTGTGGGAGAAAAGGATGAATGAGGGAAGGCCTTATTTGCAAATCTGGAGAGGGGTATGGGTATCTTTTTGCAAAATTCCCATTTGTTTCCTTCATATCTGTCAGATATAAATCGGACGGCCTATATTGCAAGAAAAAAAGTATAGAGAAAAAAAAAGTAGACAGTAAAGGAAGTAGAGATAAATATTAAATATTAAATATTAAATAAATACAATAGTAGAGAAGAGAGTAGAGATAGCATGTTGAGATTTTTAAAGCGCCGTGCGTTGCGATTCTGTTGGAGATGCTCTAACATGGCAGATGAGTGCTTTAATGTTGCCCACAAGATGCACGAGTATTACTAGTAGTATATTTTTCTTGCCATGTTGAGATTTTAAAACCACGAGTGCGAACATGCAGAGGAGCAATGAAGACCAAACACGGGATATTCGGGACATCTTCAAGGAGCGTGGCAAGTTAAAGAGGAGCTGCACCGAACCTATAAAACGAGCTTTGGTAAGTAACACCCTTTCAATTACTTTCGTGTAGCCTCGTGTTCTTCGATGTGTATATGTTGTAGTTTCTGTTTCTCTTAAGCATGGTGTTCTTCGATGTGTAATAAGAAGAGTCTTAATCGTCCTAATGCTTTCGTCTTTAGCTTGATGTAGGAAGTGGGTGTTCTCACCTTGTAGTCTATTTATTTTTTTTCTTTTGAATTCACTTCTCCGAGTTCTGCTTATCTGGCTTCTACTAAATGGATCTAGGTTGCTCTGAGTATTGATCTAAAAAAGAAGTAACTTCATGTCAAGATGTAGTTCCTGCGAGGAGGGAAGTATGGTCAACCTCGAGATCATGTTTCCAAAATGAGGCTGGATTACACACAGGGTACCAGTTCCCTAATGATGTTGGATTAGACACAAGGTGCAAATTCCCAGATGATGCTGGATTACACACAAGCCAGGTGGAGTCGTCAGCTGATCATGTCCTCGTGGCATTAGTAAAGGCCGAAAGAAAGCGTGCAGCAGCCCTTGAGAATGTAGCTGAGTTCCTGAAGAAGCGAAAAGAGAAATCAGATGCTCTCTTCACCCAAGCCAAAGAAGAGATGGAAGAAGCCAGAAATAAGCTAGCAGAGGCAGAGCAGGCTAGGCGTCTCCTGCTATCTAAAACTGTTGTCAATACAAAATTTCCTTCATAATAGCTAGGTTCAAATGTTTATCTAGTCAGCATGCCTGTTGTGATGTCCGTGCATCTACTGATGTGGCACAAAATGTTTTTTTCAGGTCATGTAATAACAACAATTACTTTCCAAACAATAACAGACGAAGCATTGGACATGGTATAGTTCACGCGCAAGCCCGACATTCCAAGTTCAACTTCCCCATCAAACTCATGTTCACAGATATCTGCACATTCAAACATAATGTCCACAACCATGATTCACTTCAAAGCCAAAAAATGTGAGGAGAGTTATAAATAAAGAAAATCCTCTACTAGTTCCTGCTACTAGTGCGAGCACAACAAGTCAAGACCATGCGTAAATTAATTATATTTTAGTCATTTTTTGTGTTCTAAAATGCTTGCCGGCTCGTGGAAGGACGTGTTGCTGGCACACGCGCGGATTCAATGAAGGCAGGCGGGGCAGTCTTAAGCTGGTTGCACACGGCGAGGAGGCATGCTCAGCCGGGCCTGCAGCGAGTGTAGCCCTCTTGGCCGGCACGCCGGTTCAATGCTTGCGCTATGAGAGGTCGCGTCCGTGTCAGAGCAATCACTCCCTCCAGTCCTTTTTTGTTTGGGTATAACAAAATCTCATTTTCCATTCACATTTTACAAGTAAAATTCGTGGACAAACTTTGACCCAAAGTACGATGGGGACTAGTAAACCATAATGGAGGTAGTAGTTTTTTTAATCAAAGAAGGGTTTCCCCTTCCCATTTTCATTACTGAAAACCAGCATCTAAATCTAAACCATAGTATTTACCCTAGAACTACCAGGTTCAACATCTCGCAACATAAACCCATACAACCTCCATCGCAAAAAAAACCATACAACCATACGCCAAGGAGGTACGTAGTACTATGAATTCCATTTTCGCTCCATACCAATCGTTCTAAAAACTACTTACTACTTATAACGTGCCATTGAAAATCGGAACTCTTAACCCCACTAAAAAACAATATTTTAAATGTGGCCACTCAATCTATGGCATTTGGCGAGCCACCGCGCTCCAAGTCGTTCACCTGTGGTCCCGACCATCAACTCCTACGGATCAAATTATCACGCGAGCTGACTATTCCTACAAAGGTGCTCCACCACGTACCCGGTACCCGCGAATGCAGCAATCGTGCACCTAGGGTTTTAGGGTTTATTTGTTAAACGTCGCCTTTATGTAACACTCATGTGTGCGAGACAGCGAGAGGCCGACTGCGTGCGTGCACCTCTTCTCTTCGTATATGTACTCCACCATTTGTCTGGTGTCCAAAAAATTATAATAACTACTAGCAATGTGCCAATGCGTTGCCACACGATCAAAGTAGATTAATACATATTCACTGATTTGATAGAAAAAAAGTCTAGTTTTGAAATACGTATATCACTAAAAATATGTTATGTTTCACTCAAAATATATTCCTTTGGCGGTTTTGATGAGATAAGGGAGGAATGTTGTTGGTTTCAAGATTCGAGAAGTGGTATATGTCTAATTTCTACTCTTACTAGCAAGATGCCCGTGCATTGCACGGAACATCAAGATCTTGTGGGAGAAAAGTATGAATGAGGGAAGGCCTTATCTGCAAATGTGGTGAAGAGTGCGGGTAAATTGCCATATTTTCCTTCCTATCCATCAGATATAAATTGGACGACCTACATTGCAGGATGGCAGGCCCACCATCATCACCAACTCTATTTTTTATCCCTACTCTTATAAAAAGCATTGTCGGTGATGATCGTGTGCCTGCCATCCTGCAATATAGGCCGTCCGATCTATATCTGACGGATAGGAAGGAAACTATGGCAATTTTGCAAAAAGATACCCACACCCCTCTCCACATTTGCAAATAAGGCCTTCCCTCGTTCATCCTTTTCCCCCACAAGATAAACTACTCATACAAATGCATCTTGATGTTCCATGCAACGCATGGGCATCTTGCTAGTTGTTGCAAAAAGCCCATGTGTGTTTGAGAGAGAGGGAGAGTGGAGGAGGACGGAGTGCATGTGTGACAAAGACACAAGGAGTGTGTGTGCGATAGGTATCAGCATAAACTGAGGCGATAGTGTGTGTGTGCACGATCAAGAGGGCGTGTCTCAAGAAGGGAAGAAAAATCTACATAGATACAAGGAGCGGGAGAGAGACATGTATGCGATGGTGGAAGCACGAGTGTGCGGGTGTATAAACCTATCTAGAAGCTAGCTAGTCGATAATTTTTTGTGAGAGAAATACGAGTCGGGTGCGAAAGTGAGAGTTTTGTGTGTGTGAGAGAGACGGTAGTCGGGAAGGGGAGTGGAAGCAGGAGTTGTGTGTGTGTGTCTGTGTGAGAGAGAGAGGAGACGGTAGTAGGGGTTGTCTGATCGGTAAACAAATGAATAATGTCAGTCTGGGATGGAGACGAAAAGGAGACCGCAACAAATGTTGTGTCTACAGGAGTGAGAGAGAGTAATTTTAGTGGTATGAGTCATATGTAGAGACATATAGGGTGTGTGAGAGAATCCCATAGAGAGAAAGACAAAGTGAAAGGCGAGTGGAGACTGTGTGTGGCAGTGAAAAGGAAAGCTTAGGTACCGAGTGATACCAGAGAATAGTAGAGACGTGAGAGATAATGAAAACCGTGTAATGTATAATGATAGGGAGAGTGTGACACTTCTCAAGGGAGTTGTCGAGAGACCATGTTTGCGAGGATAGGAGAAACATGAAGTGAGCGTGCAGGTGAGCTGGAGAAAAGAGAGTGATAGCTACCTGAAGGAGCATGCATGCGAGAGAGATGGGCGTGAAAGGAGTGAACAAAAAAGGGATTCAAATATTTGAATTCGAGATGATGATACATGTAATCCATACTCGAACCAAAATTGATCTATCAAACATGCATACTCATATGAATTCACGCACATCTATGTTATTTAATATGTAGATATTACTGATCCATACATTTTAGTAGAACATAATTTGGTTAAAAATTTTCGAATTCAACCATAAGATTTCGAGATCGTTGTATTTGTAAATCATATTATACATATAAAGGAGCAGAATTCTTTGTTGTGCTTTTGAAAGTATATATAACAAAATGATGTATATAGAATGTAATTCCAATTGAAAATGGATCCCGCCCAAAAAAAATAGAATACAAACGGGATTCGAATTGAGTTGGCACGGTAAACGTGCACTCTGCAAAATTTGAATGAAGCGGGGAAAGTCACAGTAACCGCCCGAAACCAAAATCTGTGAGATGGAAATCACTACTGCCTATCCCTGCCACGCAAAGCCTATCTGCTGGATTTCTATAGGTTTCAATAGGGGTAGGTTTGTAATTTCACCCAAACGTGACGTAACTGCCTCTCACCCGGATTCATACACGGTGGGCGCCAAAACACAGTGTGTCCTCGGCCGAAATCGACTCCCTCCCCGATTCATATTCATACACGGTGGGCGCCAAAAACAAACTCTCGTCGGCAAATATTCGGTGTATGCGAGATTACCGTCCTATCCCCAACCGACTAATATTGCTGTGATGTAGTAGAAATTTGAAACGGGGGCTAAGTTTGTAAATTTCCTCACATTTGAGACAAGCGCGCCCTGAATACATGGTTCCCCCTTCCTCTCTACCTCCCTTTTCCCCATTCGTACTCCATGGGCGCCAAAACACCCTCTCCACCCCACCCTCCTCCGTCCGCCGCCGTCCGCCACCCCATCCACCGCCGTCCTCCTCCACCATGCCGGAGCTGATACCCCGACGCCGCTGTCCATTACAAGAGATCGACCTCTCTCATCCACGGCTTCGGACCGGGATCCTTGCATCCCGTCCTCTCGCTTCATCCCCGCCGTCGTCCACCTTGTCGGTGCCGCTCCTACGACCGTCTCGTCCACCGCGCCCCGCCGCCACCATCTACCCTCCTAGATTTGCTTCCACGCCGCAGACAGCCATCGCTACCGCAGCACCATCAAATTCTCAGCGGATGCGAACACGGCGCTGCACCAGAGGCGGTACTCTTTCGTATCTACTCAACTTATTTATCGCAGCAAGAAAATAGATCGCCACTGCTTTACTCTGATTTCTTGTCTTGGTTGCGAAGTTGCCTTTGTCCGGTTTGCACCTTGAGATCCGCCATGGCACGCTCAACACTATACTCCCAATTCTTATGGTTTTCCCCTTTTATATTCCACACTAGTTAATCATAGTAGACTAAATTTCAAAATTAGGCCAGTCGATTTTTCAGAGCTCGCCGGAGTTCGCCGGTGCGATCGAAGGGGCTCGGGTGGTTGTGGGGCCTCGCCGAACGAAGAAAACTCGACGCGGGTGGGGGTTGGGGCGGGAGTGGGGGTGGGGTTGGCGGAGGAACACGGGCGGTGGGGGCCGGTGGTCCGGCCGGCGGCCCGTGCGGTGTTCTGTATGGGAAGAATCAGAGACGAGGAAGAAGAAGGGTTAGGAGACGTAGGATCTTCATCCAACCGCCTGAAATGGTCGAGAGACAGCTGGGAGTTGCATTCTTAATGCGCCCTGG